>NC_141696.1:278498748-279848953 GCF_964263255.1 Lissotriton vulgaris
GGTATTTATGGTTGAATAATAAATAATGCATGCAGAGCATTGCAAAATACACAAGCAGTCCTGTGCAGTTCTCACCAGTGCTCACATACTTGAGATCTCACAGCACATTTTATTTTAGCACATAGATAACTTTCATGATGTATTAACCCCTTCGATGCGGATGACAAAGCCAGCTCGTCATGGGCGTTACCTGCGCTGCGCGCATGACGAGCTGGCTTTGTCACGTTACCCGCAATTTTTAAATTTCAGTGCGCAGCGGGAAAACCCGCTAGCGCGCATGCGGTTAATATGATAATATCAGTCTACTGCTTAAGCAGTAAACAAAATTGATGGCATTTGTTTTAAAAGGGCAATCCACTGTACAGAAACAAATTGTTCTCTTTATTCAGTTCTACATCACTAACAATCATTTGCAAGCCTATTGCACCACTTGTGTGTCACTTTTTTTGGATGCACCGATGGCGCAGTGTGCTTGCCCATAGTTACATGTCCAAGAAAAGCCACCCTGCGTGGCTTTTCATGGCTTTATAAATATGGCCTGCATGAAAGGGGTGTTCCATGGGTGTTGCTGAGGGTGTTCCTACACAACATCTATGGAACCTGACGAATTCCCACATTTACAAGGTTTCGTAAATTTGGGAATGCGTTAGATTCATATGCCTATCCAGGGGAGGAATAAGGAAGGCGCAACGAGGAGGAATACCATTATTTCTCCTCGTTTTTCCTTACACCATGTAGCACACATAGAAAGAGGAAAACACCTCTTGTGGTTGTTTTTGTGTAGGAATTGTCCCTTCCTGCATAAAAACAATGACCCCTACAGCCCAGACACCATTGCACCATGGTGCAAGGGTGGTGCAAGTCTGCCTGCGTTGGTGCATGGCACTCCATTGTGCACCAGCGCAGGGGAAAAGGACAGGAATGAGCCATATCTTGTAGATATGGTGCATTCCTTTCCTTTTGACGCCCCGCAGCACAGCAGGAAGGCTTGCTATGCTGCTGTGCTTCAAAATATTGAAAATGAGGCCCAGAGAGGTTTCATTAGATAAGTACACAACCAAGTGTGTGTAGAGGACCTGACAGCACGAAACTCATTTCTGCACGTGAGAGGTGGCGCTGGTACCCAAATATGACAAATTAGTGTGCACAGCCCTATGCTCTTATATTTGGCTTCTTATTCCTAAGCATTTACAGCCTGATTCATCATAGACCCGTTTTGCGAGTCTATAATAGCGATTCATAAGGAATTGCTATTACAGACTCGCAAAACGGGATTCATGTAGGAATCGCAAAAAGATTTGCGATTCCTACACAATCCTTATTTGCGATTAGCAAATTGCTAATCGCAAATAAGGAATAAAACTCCCTATTCATTCCTATGGGCCAAAAGGCCCATAGGAATGAATGGGGAGTATTCCTTATTTGCGATTAGCAATTTGCTAATCGCAAATAAGATAGCGATTTAAAGGGTGCCAGGGGTGTCCAAAGGACACCCTGCAGCACCCCTTAAATGCAAATTGAAACAGGTGTTGCGCACACACATGTCCAAAGGACATGTTTGTGTGCAACATGCAACTTAGAAAAATGCTTTTAAAAGCATTTTTCTGAGTTTTCGCTATTTACCACGAGGTTTGACCTCGCGGTAAATAGCGGGCCGAAATTGCGAATTTGCAATTTTTTAATGGATGATGAATTGCATTTAAGGAATCTCAAATAGAGATTCCTTAAATGTAATTCCTCGCAAAATTGCGACATCGCTATTACCGATTTTTGCATTTGGGATGATGAATCCCAAATGCAAAAATAGAGCTCGCAAAGGGCCATATTCTCAGAATCTGGCCCTTTGCGAGCCGATTTCGGCTTGATGAATCAGGCTGTTAGGGTTCTTTACTTAAAGCTTTAGTAAGGTATGAAGAAAATCTCGGAAGCTCACTGCAGCTTTATCTCTGATAATATTTTTTTATAAAGCCAGGCTTGCATTTTTAGCGTCCTGTCAATTTAACTGTAACGAATTACGCCAAATATAAATCTTTAACAAGCTCCTGGCACGTACATTCTGCACATGAAAATGCTATCTCTGCACTTCTGTTAATATAAAAGTTGGATCGGGCTCCACTGTATTTGCAGACTATCATGTAATATTTAACTTAGTAGTTCTCTCTAAGGGAACTAAAAATGCCATTGCCTCATTCCTCACTCAGCTGCATCTATCTTCAAATGTTAATTGCGATTTTCTTTGGCAGGCCTAATTGAATAGTAAATGCAGCCGCTGCCTGCATGACGTCCAACGACCCTGTCACTCCCCCCAGCAAAAGCTAGACGCAAACCTCGCTATTTCAGCCTGGCCGTCTACGATACCGACGGTATAAATTCCGGGTAGCCACCACAACATTCATTTGATGTGTTCTATTTTTGCAGGATTGCTGCATCTTCCACTCCGACTTTGCGATGACGTACGTTGTTAGCTGTACGCTTCTAATGTGAACTACGGTGTCCCTAAGGGACCACAACACTCCGCATTGCAATTAAGTGTGTGAATACATCCATTTTGAATTCTTCAAAGGGCCTCAAGTGTAGGCTTCCGTTTCTGTTTATGACACACTCGGCTAATTAGATAATGTGTCGTCCTACACAGGAAGGGCAGACAAAAGGTTGTGTAAAAACACTGATTAAATGCCCCTCATTAACACCAAAAGAACATTGACTGAATTGAGAACTACACAATCCACCAAATTAGCAATAATGGCCTCACCACATATCTATTCTTTTATTTTACTTGTTGAAAACATTTTGATCTGGCGCCAACGAGGCCATAGGGCCTCACATTGGGTATTAATGAACAGCAAAACAATAATATGAGCAATAAAGTATAAAAGCAAGAGTAGCCTCTAACAGGAGAAGTCATCAGGACTGTGCCAATCTCCTAGGTATTAAATGGGCATTCTTGTTTCTGTCCACAAGCTGTATTTTACAGTAGTGCAGCAAGATGTTTACCTGCAGATTATGCCTTAGCCTTCGGGTACAATGAGAGAGACGCCCCTCCACCCTTTTAAGATTCTAGGGAGTGAACATGGTTCAATAGACTGCCGTCTTGTTCGATGCCTGGCTCCGGTCTGATGTGCGGGGAGGTTAGATCAGATGCATAAATCTTCATACCCAGGTTTTTTGTGCTAACATAGGAGCTCATTAAGATGGATGACTTTGAACTGTTCTTTAAACACTGACACAGAAGTTATAATCTGAATTTCAGGAGGGATTGATTTACAGATTCTGGGGGCACATCCAGAAAATGACTGGCTCAAGCTTCGTTTCATCCTGAAGATTGAGATTTCGAGTAGTGTTAATAAGTACATGCCATTCACATGCTTTAGTGGAAGCTGAAGATTAATTTCAGCTAGCAGCATCACAATAGTAGAGTGAGACCATACATTTGCAAATTTAGGGAATATTGGTAGCCCAATAGAGCACTGATGAGTCCAATCTAACAGACAAAATCCACCCTGAACGTTTTCAAACCATTCCAGCAGACGGTGAGGGTATACCCAGGCATATTAAAGGAATGAAATGACCTCTCACTATGAAGACCCGTTACACATGTAGATCAGAGAGTGTGAATACTGTAGCTTGCAAATCTCCTGTATGCTAAATAGTTCACTGAAGCTTTAGACATGGTCCACAAATAAGACCAGATAATTAGGATCTTGTATAGAAGACCATATAAAGCCCCCTGGGATCCTTGCCAAAGTGATGGTGACTAACATTCAC
This sequence comes from Lissotriton vulgaris, assembly GCF_964263255.1. Classification (NCBI taxonomy): domain Eukaryota; kingdom Metazoa; phylum Chordata; class Amphibia; order Caudata; family Salamandridae; genus Lissotriton; species Lissotriton vulgaris. The sequence continues at coordinate 278,502,514 of NC_141696.1, forward strand.
ATACCCTTATTATGTGTTACCAGTAGCACCAGTCAATACCCCACACATATATAATTCCTGGGGTCTCAGTAAATCAAGCAAATTATGGCGATTACCAGTTTTGGTGAAATAACATGCTAGACTCACACTTAGAGTGACGGTTCATGCATGTTTGTTCCATTTTTTTACCCAAAGTCTTCACTTTTTATAACTGGTGGTGCTTAAATTATAGTTTTGAATGTGTAATGCTTGTGTAGTTTAAGTTGGGTTTGTATAGAAAGAATAAATAACGTTTTCCTAACTATAGCTTATCCATAACATTAATTTTTCTGGGAAATTTCAATATTTAAATTTTTTTTTAAATAAAAATGTATTTGAAATCAAACAGTCTACTGTCATCGAGTGGAGTTGGTCATTATGTGGAGTGTTGTACAGTACAGTGGATAGAGTGTGTCTTACACTGGAGTGTCAAGAGTGTAGTGTCGTAGAGTGGACTCAAGTAAAGTGGTTTGCTTCAGGGTGGAGTATTGCATGGTACAGTGGAGGGGAATAAAGTGACATTAAATGGAGTTCAGTACTGTAGAGCAGAGTAGAGGGGAGTGGCGTAAAGTGGAGTGGTGTCAAGTTCAGGGAATACTAAAAAAGGAGCTCACTATATAACAGGGTAAGGAGCTCATGATAAGAACACCAATCTTGTTTTACAAGGAAGACTGCCATCTCTGAGAACTTGCTGTTACCACAGGCCTTCAACCGGAAGCCAGGGACACTCTGTTTTGGAGTAGGCACAGAGGCCTAACTCATGCTTCTAGACCAGAAGACGGAAGGACTAGATACCTTCGGTACTTTCGTGGGATGAACGCAACTGCAGCACTTTCTGTCAGAAAACGGACAGTCTGCAATTTTTCTCACTCCAGAATGCTGCTGAATATAAAAATCCGGCCCAATTTTTGTTCTGAGGAAGATCCGCGGGCCAAGGTCAAAAACCCCCCCTGTGCCGCGAATCAGATCGAAACGTCGAAGACTATATACCCTCGCACCTGGACCCTGCATACACCCATCTGTGACATGCCTTCACAAGTTACAATCTGTGATTGTAAGAAATATTGTAAATAGGCTTTGTAAAATAATTTTTGGAGCAGAGCATCATTGATTGATAATTTCTTATCAATCTCACTACGTACAATTTTCTAAATCCCTTCTCCTTTCTACCCCACACTTGGGAGTTTTATCCCCACTCACCACCATGGAGCACTCTTTTCTTTGCACGTTCATCCAGAGCAACCTGTGTGTTGAAACTGTTTTCTCTTTATACTTTTCAAAGAAGGAAAATAACCTTTAATGCTACGGAATAAATCTATGAATTTCCGCACTAAAAATTTGCCTGGTGCACATTATTTGAAATGTCTTTTCCTTTTGGTTTGATTTCCAGCAGCTGGAAATTAATTAGCTCTAAATTGTAAATAACATTATTGAGTACTATTATTTGTAAGTATTGGGTAAAAATCAGAGTACCTATTGCGTTGCTAGGAATCGAAACAATTTTCATGTTGGCTATTAAAAAATCATCCATCAATTGGATCAGGTTTTGGCGAATGAGGTTAAAAAAGAGGTAAGGAAGTCAATCCTTATGATACAACTTTTGAGATTATAACAGAACATGGTTAGCAGAACATCTCCTAGGTACCGAACGTCATGCACTCAGCCATTCACAGAAAATATCAAACTAAACTAAAGTTAGGTCTGCTGGTTCCCTGTTGCAAGGAAGAAATGCACATAATGGCAATTATGGTTGCGAATCTAATTTCCTATCAGAAGCAGGCCCCAGCCCCTTTTTTTAAGAATGGGGCCCAAACATAAATATGTTCATCTGAGCTAGTAGTCGTATGATTTGTTCCCAATAAGCCATCCAGCTAATTTCCACTCTCCATTCCATTCTGTCAGTAAAGTAGGAGAACCTTAATGCATAAAAATACAAACTTTAGCTGTGGATTATTGTTGTTTTGCAACAAGGCCAATCGGTGGGTTGGTACTAGGGAACATTCGCACTCTCATATTGCTGTTCAGGACACGTCTAATATGGTGTATGACCATAGCACATGGAATAAATCTCAGTAGGATTATGAGCATCTCCAGCACAGTAAGTCTCTGAAAAGTCCAACCCTTCTTAATTTGTGAGAAGTCCAATATCATTGTTGAGACGCCTGCCTGGCCTGGGTGCATATTCAGCCAACCCGGAATCCAACTTGTAAAAGCCAGTGATTATAACTTTTTATATAGTGTAAAATATTGCTTTATGCTATTTTTAAGTGCTGTAAATAACAGGTATCACTATGTGCGTGCGTATTTGTGCAGGTAAATAAGGAAGCCTCTCGCTCGTGTGCGTGTGTGTGCGCGCGTGTCTGGGTGCATGTGTGTGTGTGAGACAGAGAGAGAGGGAGAGTGAGAGAATGAGACTGTGGTACTTTTATTGGATACATTGTAAGCAATGGGAAATGTAGGGATTCGTTCATAACATGGGAGTTCACTGTGCTAGAGAGGAACGTTAAATAATATGTAACTACTTTCACTGTCTTTCTAGATATAGGCCTTGCATACTTGATTATCAGGGACCAATCGGCCCAACAATAGACTAGTGGCTCATCTTTGTGGACCAGAAAGCTCCACTTTCCTACCTACTACTCAATGCATATGCCTGGCTGGTTTCTAGGTGCTTACAGTATGTTTTTCATAGGAGGGAATTGCCATCACATGATCCACCATGAATCAGATGAATTGTTTAGTTGAGAAAAATGGCATTAGAATCGAAGTCTCAAGATTTCAAAAGGGGCTATTTAGCCTGTGAGCCACATCTCCTCCCTAGCCCTGAACACTCTCCCAGGTTCCTGCCGCACTGCTGGAAGAACTAGCCAATCATGATTTTGGGAATAAAATGTACCTGACACTCTGTAATACTTCCAACATCTGATCTTAAATAGCAAGTGATGCGATTCATTGGCACAAATACATATTGGGATACATTTAATGTTAAGCTTGATATTTGCATATGGAACAGTATTGCTATTTCGCCCACAAACAAACGATCTGCAAAACAATGCCATCTAATCGTAAATAGGATAAAGAGGGAAAAGGAGAAGAGAAGGAGAAGATACCAGCATTGAGGAGACGTGAGCTTAGAAAAACTATTTAAAGGGAGATATTACGTAAACTAATGGAAGCCACTAATCAAAAAGCCGAAGATCTCTTTGCTCTTATTTCTGTATTGATTGTGAGACTCTGTTAAAATGAACCTAGTAATTTGTGAGTGCTTAAAGAGGCAGAGGCTGAGGGAAGCTTTTAGGTAAACCAGTAACTATCGATAAGATAATTAATGGTTGGCTGTTGGAATCATTAGCTGCCTTTGCATAGGGGAGCTCTTTCAATTTAGGCATGTGTAAGAAATCCATTTTACAACCGAGCCTCGGTGCTTTTCAAGACAATCCACTCTTTGATTTTCTGCTATCTTATTCGACCTACTGATTGTTTAATTGTTCTTATAATAATTTCTTATGGGAGTGTTATTCCTGCAGTGTTTGTTTTTGTTTTGTCATCTTGAGGTAGGTTTGAGTAGGCTGGCAATATAGCCTTATAGCCGAGGACTCTACTGAATGACAGCCCTGAACCTGAGTTATATGAGGGTCTATATCAAGGTAGAGGGCCTTTAACAACCGGTATAGCCTGCTGTAGAAGGGCAATAAGGCTATTAGAACATTACACCCACTGAGGATAGAATGTTACAAATTCAAAATGGAAAAACAGAAAGGCGACAATTAGAAAATTGGAGCAGATGTCTTATATCAGCCATTATTAGCCCTGAGCCACTTTGTTGTTTTCAATGGAACCCCAAACTTCTGATGTTCTAATAATTACTATTTCATTTCCATTCAATAAATGTGACTCGTGAAGAGAAATAAGATGCTAAATGTAACTTAGAATGAAAGTTAATTAGGTTGTGCTGCCCTTAATATCTGCTGCAGCAAAAGAGCGAAGCAAAAATACAAACATTGGTTATGCTGCATCTTAAGGTATTGTGTATCTGTGTGATTTGCATACTGACCCCTCTGAAAACTCGATTTTGCGTTTTTTAATGAAATGTGCACTTTTGTAAAAATGTAACAATTAGTTTTGCAAAAGTGCACACAAAAAATTTGAGTTTATAAAGTAAATAGACGGACTCTCTCTTTATAGGCTCTGCACTGCCACTTTTCCAATAAAGAGAGGGTGAGCAACAGGCCAGCAGGCAGAAGAGGTTTTAACTTCCTGTCGCCTGCCTTGCAAATGCACAGAGCCCCTTCTGTACAATTAGTCTGCGACGCACCTCACACGTTTAATGTTGCCCCTGAGGACCCTGCAGGCCTTTGGACCGCAATCCTGACCTTCAACCCTCCATTACATTTTGTCCTCTTCTCCCTCCCCTGACCCCGTTCCAATACTGCCTCCTGTTTCGTGTCATTCCTTACCTGCCCCTATGTCTCCTATACCCCCCTCCCTCCTGTCCCATGGCTCTTCTTTCACCTCCCTGCCGCAGTCTCTCTGGTCTACTGTCTCTTACTACCAAGACTCAGGCCATCACCTTCTGCTTCCCCCTCCCACTCCTGCCCCACTCCAATCCTCTGCTGCCCTGTGCACTGGAAGGCACACAGATTGCCTAATTCCACAAAAAATGAAATGTTATGCTGCAATCTGCACCCTGTGGCAATATACATCCTCCAATTCCAGGTGCTCTGCTGCTCGATACCCTGTAAGGTTACAGATTTTGACACAGCACATTCTCCAGCAGTGACAGAGCACAGGCTATGCAGTATTTTTGTGCATATAGCATATAGGGATTGATGTCTATTGAATAAACATTTAATATACCTTTTGTACAGCACTGTATGTATGTATTACCCTCACAGCATCTTGTCACTTCTAGATCACCTGTCACATATTAGCTTATCTTGCATCATTTTTTAATAATGTTTTGTTTCCTGTGACAGCCGGACTATGTTATCACCAAAGCATATTGTAAGGAAAATTAATTAATTTACTAATTCTATTCTTGTTGATTACATCAATCAAGGTGATTTTTCCTTTTCTTTTCTTGTACATATGTTTATGACCGAGTTAAAGTATTTTTGGGGTAGACATATTTTCTGCTTACCATATAAAAGCACCAATGTTGAGAATTCGGGCTGCAAATTTTCCTTTTTCTGGCAGCAAAATTTGCCAACCTAAGCCACAAAATCCTAGGGGAAAAATAACGTCAGACCTTGGGTATAAACACTCCAACTGGGCTTAATGAAGGCAGACAGGAATGGGTGTTGCATACGAATATTTCCTTTTTTATTTTTTTATATTGTATCTGATACTTCTTATCATGTGACAAAATTCCCTTCCTATGAGTCCACTTTCACTGGCGAGTCACATGATGGTGCAAGTGCTAACGTTCTTTCTCATGAACAGCGGCAGAAGGTGTGGGTGACACGCCACTGTGTGATCGATCCCGCGCCATTATTAAAGGTACACACAATTGTAAGTATTCCCTTTACATACCCTAGGTTACTTGTCACTCTCTGACCCACAGGGTGGCAGTATTAGCAATCCAAAACACACCAGATGATGGAAGGAATGTTGCACAATGGCAAAACCTTCACCCCCAGTCACAGATCTGGGTTTAATCCATCGTTAATTTGCTCACCAAGCCACCCCAGTTCAGACATGGCCATATGCAAATCAGTCTTGACCCTGTGCCTCAGGGAAAACAGTCCAGCCCGAACTGTCAAGCCATATCTTCCCTGGACCGGAATCAAGAATCCTAGGACCGGTTTCTGGCTATCAGCCGTATTCAGCCAGGATACCTTGACTAGAGTGGCTTAGTGAGCACAGGACCCGTGTCTGGGCATACCCTTCCCACATAGGGTGAACAGCAAAACACACAAGATGATGGACGGAATGTTGCACAATTGCATAAAATTCACCCCCAGTCACAGATCTGGGTTTAATCCATCGTTATTTTGCTCACCAAGCCACCCCAGTTCAGACATGGCCATATGCAAATCAGTCTTGAACATGTGCCTCATGGGAAAAGTCCAGCCCGAACTGCCAAGCCATGTCTTCCCTGGACCGGAATCAAGCATTCTAGGACCGGTTTCTGGCTATCAGCTGTCTTCGGCCAGGATAGCTTGACTCCAGAGGCTTAGTGAGCAAGGGACCCACGCCTGGGCATACCCTTCCCACATAGGGTGAACAGCAAAACACACAAGATGATGGACAGAATGTTGCACAATGGTAAAACATTCATCCCCAGTCACAGATCTTGGTTTAATACATTGTTATTTAGCTTACCAAGCCACCCCAGTTCAGACATGGCCGTATTCAAATCAGTCTTGGCCCTATGCCTCATGGGAACAGTCCAGCCCGAACTGCCAAGTCATATCTTCCCTGGACCGGAATCAAGCATCCTAGGACCGGTTTCTGGCTATCAGCCGTCTTCAGCCAGGATAGCTTGACTCCAGTGGCTTAGTGAGCACGGGACCCACCTCTGGGCATACCCTTTCCCCCTTAGGGTGAACAGCAAAACACACAAGATGATGGACGGAATGTTGCACAATGGCAAAACCTTCACCCCCAGTCACAGATATGGGTTTAATCCATCGTTATTTTGCTCACCAAGCCACCCTAGTTCAGACATGGCCATATGCAAATCAGTCTTGAACCTGTGCCTCATGGGAACAGTCCTGCCCGAACTGCCAAGCCATGTCTTCCCTGGCCTTGAATCAAGCATCCTAGGACCGGTTTCTGGCTATCAGCCGTATTCAGCCAGGATACCTTGACTAGAGTGGCTTAGTGAGCACAGGACCCATGTCTGGGCATACCCTTCCAACATAGGGTGAACAGCAAAACACACAAGATGATGGACGGAATGTTGCACAATGGCAAAACATTCACCCCCAGTCACAGATCTGGGTTTAATCCATTGTTATTTTGCTCACCAAGCCACCCCAGTTTAGACATGGCCATATGCAAATCAGTCTTGAACATGTGCCTCATGGGAACAGTCCAGCCCGAACTGCCAAGCCATGTCTTCCCTGGACCGGAATCAAGCATTCTAGGACCGGTATCTGGCTATCAGTCATCTTCGGCCAGGATAGCTTGACTCCAGTGGCTTAGTGAGCAAAGGACCCACGCCTGGGCATACCCTTCCCAAATAGGGTGAACAGCAAAACACACAAGATGATGGACGGAATGTTGCACAATGGTAAAACATTCATCCCCAGTCACAGATCTTGGTTTAATCCATCGTTATTTAGCTCACCAAGCCACCCCAGTTCAGACATGGCTGTATGCAAATCAGTCTTGACCCTATGCCTCATGGGAACAGTCCAGCCGAACTGCCAAGCCATGTCTTCCCTGGACCGGAATTTAAGCATCCTAGGACCGGTTTCTGGCTATCAGCCGTCTTCAGCCAGGATAGCTTGACTCCAGTGGCTTAGTGAGCACGGGGCCCACGTCTGGGCATACCCTTTCCACATAGGGTGAACAGCAAAACAGACAAGATGATGGACGGAATGTTGCTCAATGGCAAAACATTCACCCCCAGTCACAGATCTGGGTTTAATCCATCGTTATTTTGCTCACCAAGCCACCCCAGTTCAGACATGGCCATATGCAAATCAGTCTTGACCCTGTGCCTCATGGGAACAGTCCAGCCCGAACTGCCAAGCCATGTCTTCCCATGACCGGAATCAAGCATCCTAGGACCGGTTTCTGGCTATCAGCCAAGATAGCTTGACTCCAGTGGCGTAGTGAGCACGGGACCCACGTCTGGGCATACCCTTCCCAGATAGGGTGAACAGCAAAACACACAAGATGATGGACGGAATGTTGCACAATGGCAAAACATTCACCCCCAGTATTAGCAATCCCCCATTGCACCGTCTTAAGAAGGACACTATATGCAATGATTAGATTGTTCACAATCTGCACTTCACAGGATTTATTCTTAAAAGTCCATACACATGTTCACATTCCAGTATGCTCTTCCAGGAGGTACCCAGTTTATATACTATCAGAAGGGCCCCAAGTCACCAAAGGAGCCTAAATTTTGTGAATGGAGAATGGAGCAGTGTGGTGCCATAATGCTAGCTATCATCCTGGCGCCTTCTGTAGCTGCGCGCGCGTGCCTGAAGCCTGCAGGCATATATGACATCATCCGCCCTTAATGAAGAGTACAGGAGTGAAAATCCTGGCAGGATCTTAAAGGGCCATGTTCAGGAGTTGAATGCTTGCAAGCAGATTTATTTCTGCACGCTCCTAATTCAAGACTGCGTTTTCAATACTGATGAATGGGAAACAACGTGCTGCCGAGTTATCGTTGAAAAACTGGGCTGGTGTATTGTCACTAAGGAGCAGTACCTAAGCCACAGGATTTCAGTATTTGCAGTGTGGTACTTGCTTAAATATTCCTTCATTGATACTCGGATCCCACCTACAGGATCATCACAAGACAGCATCATAATAGTTGCCTACATTGTCACAATCAGTAAACAAATTATCTTCTTATTTGTCGAATAGGATAATACCATCATTCTAAGAACATTCAGCTACTCAGGGTAGCTCGTTTATGGTTTACACCCTTTACTCCGTCTGAGCTGAGATGCAGTGGTGGGTGGTGACATTTGAAAGTGGTTGGTGTAAAAGTTTGGGATGAGTGGCCTGTGGCGAGCGAGCGTACAAGCTACCTGACTGTCATAAGGGGGGTTTGGGGTGTTCTGTCCCAGGAACATTTTGAAAAAAAAGTGTGCAAATTGTGCCTTTTCAAGCAAATTTGGGAAAGCAAGAAGGTTCATAAAGTATTTGTAGTTAGGACTTCATTTGGGGCACAAAAGAGTTTAAGTCTGTAACACCTGACTCAGGCTGATACTATTTTGCATATTATGGACCTTTAAATTTACAGCAGAATACACTGTCCCATATGTATCATAGCTACCAATTATGTGTCTGCTACTGTGTCTTTCACTGTTACAGAACCTGATGCTCCATTTCTCTCACAGGTACCATGCTCATGGGTCTGTTCTAGTCTACACCTTTAGCTTGCCAGGAACGTGTTGCTCATGGACAATTAAGATACACAAAATTGCTGTTTTTTTAACATGCTTCAGCCCTCTTCACCTGCTTGACTTCTCTGACACTACTAACACCAATTAGAAGAGAGGGTCTACTCTCATATCACTCAGTAGAGCTAAGAAGTGTCTACCGCCCTTGCTCTCTTTATTGCTAGAGAATGGCCAGATTACAAAAACAAGCATCAACATCAGATTTGCCAAACATACTTTCAGGTACATATACATCTATTATCTGCAGAAACGTGGCCGTATTAGGAAATCAAGTTTATTTTCTTCAGCTCTAGATCATAAGCTCCAATGATTAACTTGCTACCTGATCGTAATAAGGTGCATAATGATGTACAAGTTGAAGAGTAGCCCCTTGGTATGATCCTGCAGATGAAAGTATTGTCTGTGTATGTATTGAGTCAGCAAATGGATTACTGCATGAGGTAGTGATGTTAACTAAGCAACTCTGCGGTGAGAACATAAAGGAAACAGGTAACATTCATGCATCACTGACTAAAGTCAGCAGACCATCAAATCTGCAATCCACCAGGCCCTCACAATCATATGTTTGTGGGTGTCATTCTGTTAAATCATGATTATTAGAGAGAGAAAAAAAGTTCTTTAAATTATTAAAGTTCCCTTTCAGAAGAGTGAGTGTGTGAGTGAGTGAGTGAGTGAGTGAATGAATGGGTGAGTATATGAGTGAGTGATTGAGTGAATGAGTGAGAGAGTGAGAGAATGAGTGAATGAATGAATGAATGAATGAATGAGTGAGTGAGTGGTTATATGAGCGAGTGAGTGAGTGAGTGAGTGAGTGAGTGAGTGAGTGAGTGAGTGAGTGAGTGAGTGAGTGAGTGAGTGAGTGAGTGTGTTTTCTTTTTGGTGACACGGCAAACTTGGAGAGTTTCCTAGTTTGACAGAATGCTGATCTGTAGGATTACAGTTCCAAAACTTCAGCACTGTTGTAAGACTACCAATGTATATGCCACTTTATTTTTCAATAAAAATCGTTGAAATAAAAAAAAAGAAAATATCACCAGGCTGAAAACGTTTCAGTTAGTAGAAGAGCTTCTATTCACTGGAGGTATTCGCCTATTACCTGCAGTAACTGATAAAGCAGCCTCCATGCAGTAAGGTTTGTATTTACTGCCATTTACAAAAAGGCACTAAGCCGGTATGTGGCCCGGGCGCCATTGAACTGAAAAAGTATGCTAAAAATGAAGTATACATGAACATGTTTGTAAAGCGCACTGCAACTAATGCATGTGTGTGCTTGTCTACATGCAGCTGTATCTACCTGTCTGCGTGTGTGTAATTGTATGCGCATGTTTGTGTCTTTATGTCTGCATACATGAAGGGCTGTGTCCTTGTAGCTGTGTTTCGGTACCTATAGTTATCAGTCTTTGTTTCTCCCTCATTTTATTAATGAAGCCCCAATAAAATGCTGGCCCTGATAGGTATTTAGATCACTTTGCACAGCAAATAAATACTTCGAAAGGGCAACACTTATGCACAGTTCTAAATCATGTTTAGCGAAAAGCACTTCACTCTTGCAGAAATGTAACTGGAAAGCAGACAATCTCTTGTGGAAACTAGAATACAGAAGAGGGTGTTATTGAGGCCAGGGGCTTCAAGAGGCCTCATGTTCACATTTGGGGACGTGTGCATACAGCCACATCCTGATGCAAGTGTAGCAGTTAGAGCAGATAATGAGGCCTGGGGCTTCTGTAGACCAGACAGTTATGAAAGCAAACAAGCACACTTGTGTGCACGCACACACATGTGCACACACACACTCTCACAAACCCACTCTCTCTCACACACACACAAATAGACCCCACAGAGTCAAACTTGTGCATACCACACAGAGCTGGAACCAGAAAGCAAGATACCAAGTCCAGGGGGTCAGCAAGACAGGTTCTAAGACCTGGGCCCCTTTGGAGGCCAGGCACTCACATACGTTAATTTGATTCATGGTATAGCGCACAACTCATTCCCGAAGGGACATAACAGTGCTGCAGGGCCGGTTGGTGAGGGAAAAGCAGCGATTACAACAACCAGGTTTTCAGGCGTTTCTTGAATTTAGCTAAGCTTGGGCATATTTGAATGGAAAGAGCAGGTGTATTCCAGTGGAGCAGAGCCAGATAGAAGAGGGCACAGCCTCCATAGTTGGTGGTGTGAATACATCGGGAGCATAAAAGAGGTTGGTGGCATGATCAGAGGTTTTTACTTGGGATATAGGTGGTAAGCTAATTGCGGAAGTATTTTGGCCTGACCCTGATGGATATTTGAGAAATTAACATGCACACTCGCAAACACATACACACATATGCGCACAGAGCTTGGCGACACCTATGCACACAATCCCATGGCGAGTGCACCACCAGTACCTAATCTTTCGCACAAACCCCTCTCACCTGCTCTAAAGCCACCCCTCTCCACGCACACACAAACAGCGGTCTTTGATGGGCTTGCATTCTGAACAGTATGACATCAGGAGACAGACCTTCGAAATCACCCAAAGCAAGAGTCACAGAGGGAGGCAGTCTTTTTTTCCACACCTTTCCTGCCATCTTTTACACCCTTTTCCTTAATCTTGTATTACTGTAATGTTAATCTGAGATCAAGAAAGTAGTCCCTGAATATTCTCACTGTATGTCCAATGATTGGAAAAGTAAAATGTAATTAACACTAATCAATCACTCTGTGCGTAGTTTAATGGACACATCACATAAGCAAATAGTTGGCGTAAAAGCTACAAATTTGCTGTTAGTTAACAACAATGCATGTTCGTTTACCGCCACCAAGAGGCTGAAGCACCCTTGCGATGCGAGGGGTATGCAGACAAAATATCGATTTTTAAATATGGACATACAATAATGTTGATGTTTAAATATCGCAGGGACATAATATAGAAGGTAAATTATATAGATAGATTTAATATCGATATTAGTAATATCGATGTTTTAAATATCAATGTTAGTAATATTGATGTTAATAATTTCGATGTAACTACTATCGATTTTTATATTATTTTTATGTATATTATTATGTATTTATAATGTTTTTAACTTATATTTATGTAATTTAATTACATTTTGTATTTTACTACTGTAGCGGGTTGTGGATTTATAGGGGAATAGGGTGGGAAGTAATTTAATTATACTAAATTAATTATTAATTATTAGGAATTATAAATTAATTTCAATTAATTGATAATTCATTTTAATTCATTGGTAATTCATTTTTATTAATTGATAATTATGTTCTATAGCGGGTTGTGGGTTTATAGGAGAATAGGGTGGGAAGTAACTTAAATGTAATTAAGTAATAATCTGTTTTAATTAATTGTTTTGTTAATTATATTATTGTTAATTAAATATTAATTGGTAATTAATTATTATTAATTGGTATATATATATATTTTTTTTTACTTAATTATTTATTGCTAATCATGTTTTTAATAATTATGTGTTGGTATTTGTAAATGGTTTATATTTATTTAATAGTTAAGTTTCTTTATTATTTTAAAATATTAATTTATTTATAAGTATTTTATTTTTACCCCTACGCTATCCAACCCTTTCCCTACTGTTGCACTCTCTGGAGTTGGAATAGTAATTTTACCTGTACGCTATCCAACACTTTCCCTACTGTTGCACTCTCTGGAGTGGGAATAGTTATTTTTACCCCTATGCTATCCAACACTTTCCCTACTGTTGCACTCTCTGGAGTTGGAATAGTAATTTTAACCCTACGCTATCCAACACTTTCCCTAAGTTGCACTCTCTGGAGTTGGAATAGTAATTTTAACCCTACGCTATCCAACACTTTCCCTACTGTTGCACTCTCTGGAGTTGGAATAGTAATTTTACCCATACGCTATCCAACACTTTCCCTACTGTTGCACTCTCTGGAGTGGGAATAGAAATTTTAACTCTACGCTATCCAACACTTTCCCTACTGTTGCACTCTCTGGAGTGGGAATAGTAATTTTTATCCCTACGCTATCCAACACTTTCCCTACTGTTGCACTCTCTGGAGTGGGAATAGTAATTGTTACCCCTAAGCTATCCAACACTTTCCCTACTGTTGCACTCTCTGGAGTTGGAATAGTAATTTTTACCCCTAAGCTATCCAACACTTTCCCTATTGTTGCACTCTCTGGAGTCTGAATAGTAATTTTTACCCCTACGCTATCCAACATTTACTTACATTTTAAATTTGTTTTACATTTTTATTAATTGTTATTTGTATTATTATTTTATGTGTACAAATTTATTTGTAATTTAATATATTTTTATTTATTTATAAGTTAGTAAAATAATGTTATAGAGTTATTATTAACGAAGTATATACTGTGTATTATATCTATATTATTATTTGTCTTTTATTAAATTATTTATTAATTTTAAATATTATAATATAGCTTTAACTATGTTTATTACAGTTATAAGTATTATTTTGTTTATATTACATTTTTTAAATAAAAAAATATATTTTTTATTAACGATATTTTGAACATCAATATTTTTTTTCGATATTTTTGTACTTACCTTGTTAGAGATATGATGTCGATATTTTTGTAATCAATTTTTTTGTTGCGATATTTTTGTAGGTAGATATTTTTGTAATCGATATTTTGTCATAGATCCGGCGCGAGGCAGTCCCATGCTGTACCGTAGTGCACATGAACTTAATCAAGCCATGTGTAAGTAAGTAAGCGATCCTGTCAGGGAAAAGGGCTACAACAAGGCAGCATGCTGCTGCACTACAGAGAGCAAGTTTGACATGGTGTAAAGTGCATAGTGTGTACAGTAGCTGGTCCCTGAGAGTGCAACACCAGTGCTCGCGGCTGTTTGGCAGAATCACAACACCATTCCAAACAATACCAAAAATGATGTCTCTTAGGAAAAAACAAATTGAAAAACAAAAATACAGGGGCCAGAATAATCTCCTCAAAAGAAAACACGTCCAGGGAGAGTAGTCATCTAGGACGATTGCAGTCCCCTCTTGGAGCCATGGTGGTTCTCCCCATTTCCCTGCCCAACAGTATATAGCAGAGTGGGAAAATAAAGATTAGGTGGAAGGCTTCTGAATAAAAAAATTTAACTTGTGTGTTTATTTCATTCTATTCAACTAACTCTAATTCAACTATATGTATATTTGTGATTAATGGCAGGTACCATGAGCCAGTGTCTCCTTATCCAAACCAGGTGTCCAAGAGTTTTTGTACCTGGTTGTTAGATTTGCACAAATGGGCTTTTGTACAACGATTATAGGTTAGTGATTCAGCAGAGAGGAAATAGTTTATTGGCCCCTCAACCTTTCTCATATTAAGGTTTCCTTTATTTCATATATGGGTCTATTAAAAGTGATGTGATTACCTCAATTGTGTATTCTATCATTAAGAAGCCAAAGTGCACTTTATGGAAATGCCATAAGTAAACACTAGTGAAATGTCTTGTGGCATAGAGTCACTAATAGCTTCCCAATATTGTCAGAATTAGGCTTTATGGTTTCATTGCCCAACAGGTCCCCTTTACAGTACAGGTTAAACATGCTGTGGGGCCTATCAATCTCCTGTCACTCCATACGCAGTTGCATTTCCTTAAAAGTGGCGGAGTTCTTTTAGGGCCAAAAGACATATGTTTTAGCTTGTGCCCTGGCCATCCAGTTAAGGACATGGTCTCTGTGGTTTCGGGATATGAGCATCTATAGCTTTTATTAAGCACCAGGTTCCATCCAATTGCTACAGCTAATCAACAGATCCAACAGAAGCAAAAGGAACAAAATCAGGGTAGATTAAGGCCTTCCATCTAGATTCTTGTCTATCAGAGATATCTTCTCTATGGTTATTGAGGCCTAGATTATCACTGGAGTCCTCTAAGTCACTACAAAGGACAACATAAACTGTGGGCGTAACATACATAAACAACATACATTCATGTAGAGGAAACAGGCTGTTAAAGTATGGTGGCTATGTCTACTGTAAGGAGAGTTTGACTGAGACCAGATGTCATTTGAGGTGAATCCAATATTTCTCTTCCCATTGCACAGGCAGAGCGGTTACTCTGGAAGACGCTGTTCTTAGGACAACTGAGCATAACCACTCTTCATCTGCAATGGAAATTAAAGTTCATAAAAATGTACAGCAAATTAAACTACTAGCACACACCTCCGTTGAGCCCTGTGGTTCAGTTTTGAGGGAAGTTGCCCAAAACATCCCTGTGCACATTGCTGATAGCATGCCCACCATACCCAAACTTAGGAGAATGGTCCATTGAAAAAATTGTCAAGTAATCCCCAATGGGCAACCCCCCAAACCTATGGAGATATCATCCTCCCCCCTGAATTAACTGTGACTTTTTCTGAAGAACCTATCCTCCAGCAAAACAATGAAAACTCTCAGAAAAGAGTCTTAATTTTTAGCACAACCCATAACCTGGTTCCACGTGAGAATCGTCAAATTTGAATGATAGATGGGACATTTAAGTCAATACCCCATCCATTCACCCAAAGGCCTAGAAAAGAGATAAATGATGTTGAGTTGACAATGATTAATACAGTCATAAAATTGTACCCTGAAACCCAAATGCAATTTTTTTTCACTTTTCACAGGCATATAGGCAAAAAAATCAATAAGCATCCCCTAATTGAGGATTATATAACAAGCAGCAAACTACAGTATGAGTTAGGAAAATTAACTGTGATATGCTTTTTACTACCTACCAGTGTAGATGAGGTCTACACTACATTTACTGAATCAGATTTTTTTACACAAAATGAAGAAAAGTTTGCACCCTTACTATATTACTTTAAAGATACATGAGTTTGCTGTCCAAGCAGGACAGTCACAGGAGGAAGCCAAGGTTTCCCATTGAATGGTGGAACTGCTAAATGACCTGTTTAGAGGGTGGTGCAAAGACTTACAAAGCCATAGAGGGATGGTACAATTTGTTCAAATCAATTGGCAAACATCACTAGAACCTATATTATTTCTTGTACATTTTGAAGAAGGAATGAATGAATGAATGAATTTAAAATGTATATAGCGCTCGATTACCCGAAGGTGTCTAGGTGCTTGAGTACAACATTGGTGGTCTTGGTCTGCCTGCCATATTATGATGCTGTCAGTTTGCAGGAAGAAAGATCTCCGGAGCACTGGCAGCATTCGCAGACCACTGTGACATTGGTAGGGGACAAGCAGCTAGCAGAGGGCAGTACCGAGAAGTTCACCGCCATCCGAATAACAAGTTGGATTTCCCATGAGCCAACCATGGTGGGAATACCGCCTGAAAGTTTCTAAACACAATTCATAAGGGGACTTTGTCACTTTTTTGACATAAAACATTGAAATTTCTTCTTCATCTCAATGAAGAATGGGACATTGAAACTTTTGAGAATAAGTATCTTCCCAGCACAGGCCACTACTCTGGAATTGAAGGCTGAATATCAAAAGCAGGTTGGTTAGTCCCACCGGAGCTTTGGGGATTTCTTACTGAACATGTTTTACGTTGCAATGCAGAATGGGACTTTCAGAGGTACAGAGACCCGCCAGCTGGGTACCTTTTCTGGACAGTCCAGCTGGAGCTCCAGAGGAAATGTTTTTAAGTGTCCAACATTTATTCTGGTGCCCAAACAACAATAGAAGTACACTTCTAAGGTCCCCAGGGCCACAAAGGAAGGCCCTTTGAGACTCTCAGGGTGTCAGGCAGAACTAAACAGCAGGGTCCAGTCCAGGTCCAGTTGCTACTGCTTTCAGCTAGGCATTTCAAGAAAAAAAACATCTAGCAGCTTGTTGTTTCCTTGAAACAATACGGAAGATCAGCTAACTGGCGATTAGAATTTGCTTCTTTGTCCTGGGAACAGGTAGGAGCAGGTACAACCCTTCAAGTCTCTTCTCAGCCCTCAAAGAGCAGGTGTAGTCTTCCACTGATCCAGAGAGAGTGCTAAGGAGGGTACCTTGGGGTGCCATATTTATGCTGGGTACCAGTGGGTGAGGATGACTCCTGGCTCTTCCCTTACCAATGGTGCAAAAGATTCCAGGGGCAGCCCTCCCCACTTTTACAATAATTCCTGTTTGCCCTTCTGCATCATATTCCCAAAATCAAAATTGGGGATACCATTCTCCCTTTTTGCATTGCCTGTGTACCTATCCAGAGAGGTGGCCAGGGTAATGAACAGTGCTCTCCTCTGTGGTCACTAAAAACCAGGTCTTTGCTCGGTTTGGTGCCAACCTGACTATTGTGACAAAGGCTGGACCCTAGCAGGTGTCACATGATATTTGCTTAAGGTAGGGTATGTGTCAGGGTTCCTGCCACAGCTCACTTCTCTTGGCTATCACAATATACTTCCATGACTCATATCATTCCTTCCAACCCTTATGAAAAACTTCTTGTACCCTGACTTCTGACCATATTACATACTGTAGGTATTAGTTAGTAGGGGTGTGCGGAATTTGCATAATTGTGTTACACAAATCTCAGCGAAACTGTAAAAAATCTCCGCGAACAGGCAGAAATTCTGCGAACCTGCAAAATTGCTTGTTTGTGATGCTTTTTTCCTGTTCGTAATCGCTGTTTACGTGCTTGGGGGGAAATATCTCATGAACACGCATTTTGAGAATGCAAACAAACAAAAAATTCCTCGAAGTCGCGGAACGCAGAATTTTGAGCAATTTTACCCAAATTCCGCGGGCGGAATGGAATTTACCGCCCAAGCCCAATAGTTAGCTGCAGCTAGTCTCCCTGGTTTGTTTGAAAAGGTTTAATAGCCTTTACAAATGTTTTACCATGCATATGCAAGGTCAGGTTTCAGGCGCCATGGAAACATCCAGAAAATCTGCCAGAATAAGCAACAAGCAAAGGCATAGATGACCTCAACATGAACTTTCCAGTAGACAGCCCTTATTTAATGAATCCCCTGCATCTGTTCCGTGCTATAAGGAATTAGAACGCAAATTTTGTGCAGTGTAAAAAACACCTCCTAAAGACAGCTCCATCACATTAATCATCTAGACCTGTTCCTTGCTATAAACAATTAGGAAGTGAACTTTGTGAAATTCTAAAGCACCTTCAAAAAAGCATCCACATCAGGTTAATTATCTGCACCTGTTCCGTGTTACAAACAGTTAGTTTGTGACCTTTATGAACATTCTAAAGCCATCCTATTTAAAGACAGTCCACACTCTTCCCCTTTGCTTAGCCTCTTCGCCTGCCACTTTCCTATTTCCTGGCTTCCAGGTCTCTGTCTTGCCAGCTCCCTTGATCCTCCAGCTTTGACCTCACCGCAAAGAATGTCCCTCATTAGTCTTGCATCGGGATAGGAAAAAAGAACAAGAATAAAAGGAGCGGCGCATTAACAGACTTGATTTTTCTATGCACTGAGTTCAGTTTCAACATTGTGCTGCAAACAAAGGTAACCAATGTTTTTGTTCCACTTGTATATACTGTTGGCAGGGCTCTGCCAGGGAGGGATTGGGTGAAGCGAAACCCGCCTAAATTTGCTTATGAGTTTGATGCTTAAATCATACTCACTACAGTTTTAAGAACTTTGAGGAAGGGGCCACTACAGACAATCTAAATTAAAACAAAACAATAACAAAACTAAAGGTTGGTTGAGATTCGAGTAGCTTTTGTGAGGTGATATCTTAAGAGATAGAGTTAATACTAGACTAAAGCCTTATTATTTGTTTGTTTATAGGTACAATATCTGCTGGTTCCATTCATCAGACTTGTGTTAATGCCTGCCGCAGTGTTGCTGTTCAGTAGATGAACCACAGCATCTTTGATGCTACACTCTCTCTCCTTCCCAACCCCCTTTCTCCGTGGGATTTGTCACTGGATCAGTGTCTCCTCCTTTAAAGCGAGGATAGGGGAACTAGCGTTGCCACCCCATTGGAATAATCTGGGATTCAGGTAGATGGCTTATGACAGCAGACTCCTCTGAAGTAAATTTAGTTTCTGGGCCCAACATAAATGGACTTCCTGCCAAGGGAAGAAAACAGTTCCCAATTCCCAGGTCAATGTCAACGATCTGGGAGTTTTCATGCCTAATTGAGGTCAGGCGATTGATTGACAGTAGCTGGAGAGATAAAGTAGATTATCCTCCAGGATCTTCAGGCAGGCAAAAGACAACTTTCTAAAAGTTACTTTTGCAAAATATTTATTAAAAATACAACTTCACCAGTGGGTGGATTGGGATTTAAATAAATATTAAAAAGAATGGTTATAATATTGTCTAGCTGATCCAAAACTGGAGATAGCTGAATTAATATTTCAATTTGTACACTAGTTTTCTTTTAGGACAGCCAGATCCTTCCACCAATAATACCACTTTTTGGACCTTGCAACTGTAGGGATAAGGTAACTTTAAAGTTCTACATGTCCCACTTTTAAATTCCTTAGAGCTCACACTGTGGGCTACAAGGCCTACAAAGGGGTGGCTTAATATTTAAGAAAAATATTTTCCCCTGTACAAAGGGTTATTTTGACAGATTGTGCCACAGATTTAAATTGCAACAGCAATTGGTTCTATGGGGAGTTATATTTATTTAACAAGAACATTCATTCATTCACAAATTCTTTATGTCGGTCTGGTAACTCAATCACGCCTTGGTACGGACCACATATTATCGGACACCAACACACAAGAGTTAGAAAATACGGTATATTATTAATCATATATCGTAAAATGATATACTGAATAATAAATCATAATGAATCTCAAAATGGCACAGGACTGTTAAGAGTCAGAAACATTGATAAACATGGACTGGAAACGTATATAAAAATAGAATTACATAAAAATTGTGGACTTAAAACAATGTTGACATATACACAAATACAATGGTTACATAAATAATTCTTTCTGAGGGTATCCCAAAGAAACATATGCCTGTCCAAGCAGATGTCCTTTCTATATTTACAAGTGGAAAAAGCTTGGCAGGTTACGGGAAAACTAGAAATTATCAACAATGTTTCGACCCATATGTGTATAATTCACAATAATCACGTCAGGTCTTCATCAGGACTGGGCCCGGAAAACACACTATGTGTTTGAGAATATGTGTTGGTGTCAAGTAGTAGAAAAACTAATTATACAAGGAGTTTATCTATTACTCCATGTATGCCTCACCTGTAGGGATAGTTAGTAGTAGCCTCTACAGTTCTTATCTGTATTGCACCTTTGATGAGGTGTCGGATAGTCCACAAAGGAACCAATAATTCTTGCCTGAATGCGAAGACAAGGAGAGGAAGGAAGGAAAAGGAGGAAATCTATCAATCCCATGAGGATTAGCAAAACATTGTTTTAAGAGCTCTGTCCAGCAAGGGCTCTTACCTGAGACGCCTAGGAATCGATCTACCAGGGAAGTACACGCAATGAGCTCCTGAATTAGCTGTAAGTTAGGCAATGATTTCTCCGAGATCCGATAAGGATTCTCTGTGGGGAAAACTGGTACATCATTGTTAAGGAGGCTATACATCAAAGCACGACTGAAAACTTGTCTGACTTCACTATTTCTTTCAGTATGTTCAAGTACAAACTTAAGCAGTCTATATACAAACTGTCTTCAGCTCCACACTTGGATTTGATGAATGAGAAATATATTTTACTAGTGTCGCAAATCATATCTAATCATCTACCACTCATTGAAGTGAGAGGGGCTTGGCATGGCCTTGCTCTCGGATCCAGATTGTGTGGCTTAAGCCGGGTAAGCAGGGATACTTTAGAATACTTGGGGCCGGATCACAAGACATTTTCAGTGGAACTATTTTATGTCCTTTGTGGTAAATTAAAACAGTGCTTGGTTCAAATACATCTTACCACCCTGCTTTGAAAACAGGTTTTGGGGGTTAGTAATATATGAAAAAAATGTTTGTGCATATTTGTTGTGTGGCGTTTTGTTGAGGTGGTAATTATGCTCTCTTGTCTTCTTGCTGCTGTTTTTTTGTGCTGCATTAATTGCAATGTGGAGTTGTCTTCTACTGTGGTTGCTATATATTATGTTTTGAGTATTTTCTTGTATTGTGCTGTGTTATGTTTTATTTGTGTTGCTATGTTGTTTTGTGTATGATGTTGTGGTATGTTCTGATGTTTACCTTAGATGTCTCACAAATGCTGCTACTTTTCCAGCAGTAAGCAGCAAATGATTTTGCATGGATTCTCTGTAAACAGAACTATGCCTACGATCATAGAACACTAGTATGTAGGGACTGAGTCACCATACCACATCAGTTCCTGTGAGCCCCATTCCAAACTAGCTCATAGTCCTCTGCCTGCCCTCCTAAACTTTCCAGAGTGACAGGTAGGTTAGTACCCCAGAACACAACACTCTAGTCCCCTCAGGGAACCATGGAAATGGATCATCACCTCTTGTTTTCTCACTTGTGCATGTCCATAATAAACAAGACAAGTTAACAGTTTACAATATTTATTGAAACTATTGTGTTCTTGTATAAAACATTGGCCCTGCAACTTTAAAACATATATATGTAAGCAGAATAAGTATCATAACAAGTAAACTGTATACATTGAGAAGCACTAATGTTTAAAGATATATCTGCCTCAGCCTATCCTCACTACGTGGGCACAGTGATAAATCATAGATCTCTGAGATTAGAACCGAACACCTTACCTTGTATTATGATTAGGTAGTCTGAATTTCAGGATGTGCAGGGCTGGGATGTTCGTCTCAGACACTTTTCTTTGCAAGAATTCCCCTCTCTATTTTCAAATGGCAAGTTTCGGTGTCCATCATACGAGGTGTCTTTTTGAAAACAGCAGTTGTGAATGTATGTAGTGTCTAAACAGGGGTGTAACAAAGGCCCACCAAACCCTGCAGTGCAGGGGGCCGAGCTCCAGGGGGCCCCCTCAGCAAAGTATGTAGGCTTGAGAACTCATGAGTGAGCCAGAAGGGGGGGCCCTCCATGTACTTTGAAGGGGGGCCCACTTGAGTTTCGTTCACTGTGGAAATTTGAGAAATTGATATACATAAACAGTGTTCATTATTCCATTTTTCCCGCTCCCCTCCCTGTAAGCACCATGAATATCGTGAAATATTGACCGCATCACTCTGTCAGTAAAAGCCCGCACCCATATGTACATGACAGCCATTTTAGGCACCCTGGCCCTTTTTTTCTGCTCATTAGAATCACCGGCTTCCCTTCTGCGCGTATCTGGACCCCCCTCTCTCTCTCTCACATGCAGGGATTATGAAACCCTCTCCCTCCGCGCGACCCTGCCCTGAAAGGCAACCCTCCTGCTTGACCCACGCAGACCCCCCATTCCCTCTTGAAGAGGCATCCTTCGCCTTAACTGACATAGCCCTCCCCAGCTGCACCCGACTGCCCCCGCTCTCTCATGTACGGGTCATAAGATCTCTCTCTCTCTATGCGACTCTGTCCCTGTGTCCACCCTGGCTCCCCCTCCCTTCTCCTCACACGGGCAAGTCATAAATCTTCTTCTTCTGCAAGACCCTGTCCTTAGGAGTCAGGGCCGCGCCTGACCAGCACCTCCTCTCCTTTCATGAATAACCCCTCTGTTAGTAAACCCTCCCTCCGTGATTGACTGTCCACACATGTCTGAGGTCATCTCCTAAGCCATTATTGATCCTGGCCACCCCACCCCCTGGGCTATGATCAGGCGTACACATCCTAAAAGTTGGCGGAACACTCAGCTGCATGATTACCCTCCCCTCTTATCAGCAGGTCAAGGGTCCCTATTGTGAACATATGTGGGGTAGGATTGACACGAGGATTATGGGGATGTCCTTTCCGTGTTGCACAATGTCATGATTGTAATGCTAAAGTGTTCTGTAAAGTATAAAAGACGATCTCTCAGCTCACTTGTTAGAGCACCTCCCGATGACACCTTGTTTCGTGTCTGAAATGACAGGCTCTCCTCATGAGAAATAAACTCTGTTCTTGTGATTCCTGCTCCCAGCGCCCGTCTCTTTATTTGGTAACTATTCAGAATGGAAACTAAGAGGCGTCTTGCGCCGGCCATCCGGGCATCGATACTGGTATGGAAACCCACATTTCTACATCACCACTGTATCTAAATGCCAACAGAAGACAAGGCATAGTGTTGTATGACCTTGCACGAGATGTTCAGACATAGTCCCAGAGAGAAGAACCAATAACAAAAACATGTGCAGTGTTTTGCTAAAATAATATTGTGGTACAAATTAAACGCGTTGACTGCAATGTGTGCAAAGCAAAGTAGCCTACAACTTACAGTTAGGCTAAAATAAGGAAGAATTAAGTGGGCCCTAAAGGAAACTCACTGCAATGCCTTTAAGGTTCCCGTAAAAAACAACTATTTACAACTGTCCAAGGTAGGAAAATAGTGCTGCTCCCCCTCTTCAAATATTTAAGACTCCAGTCACCCTAAAACTGTGGCAGAAACCATGTTTTAAATTAGAACTTGCCGTGCCCATTTCATTAAATGTGTCCCCAGTTCTTTCTTTGTACTGCTTTAGATAGAGCGTGGTACATTTTAATAACTCCGCTCCATACTAAAAGTGAAGATGTTGATCATATTTCCAACCTTTTATGTATGATGAAAGCTTCTGCTAGATATGCACTCGAGACATTAATTTAGCAAGCATAGTGATAGTGATATTATTTTGCTTTATTGTTGTTTTATGAATAACCAGTTAATGTTACAACATTTATAACCAAATTAGAATATTGGAATGATGAGAGCTCCATTGAAGACACTGGTGCAGGGTTAATAATGGCTGGTTTAAGCATTCTGCTCCAACATTCCAATCTTTATCTTTGTGTTCCTCACTTTTTAATTTACAACCTTCTACCCTCAGTGGGTGAAATATTCAAATAGTGTCATAGCCCTTCTGCATTCGGCTATACTAGTTGTTCGAAGTCCTCTTTGGTCAAGGACTTTTATCAACCTGTAGAGCCTCATCAGCAGGCTTTCAGGCTAAAATAAACTTATATATAAAATAATAATACTGTATAATATGACTCTCTGTCCTACACTTTGAGATAGTTCCTTCTATTGAATCTTTATTATAACTATAAAATCTGTCTAGTTAGGACAGTTTTCCATTTAATTTATGTATAGTCTAGTACACATTTTCTGTTCCGCGCTTTGACTTGGACTGTGTTATATATAAAACGGTATAACATTTTATAAATTAAAATGAAGAACATAAAGTGTTCTATGCTTTGTCCCAGGACACATAATAAGTGGTTTCACAAGACAGGTTTTCGCAGTAAAAATCCAGCATGCTTGATGTCCACAGCCCGTATAGGTATGCATAATGCTTTCATTGCAAAAACAGAGCTGTTTGTTATATGCCCAGTTGCAGCAAATTACCATCATAAGAATAAGCAGTCAATTAGATTAGATTTTTGAGTATGTGATGTACTTCTTCTGCAATGAAAGGTTCCATCTATTATCCAACCTCATGATTCTCCTAGTTCCCATTTCTACTATTGCTGAATTGATGGTTCCCAATTACATATTTGGGATTAAGAAAAACAATTAATTTATGAAAACAGAGAGGTTATCTTGAAGTTTAGGTCCAGTAATATTCCAGAACTGTTTACTACATCTCCTGCATAAGCAAGTGTAACTTAGCAAACCTTTCACCTGTTCTCAAATGTACATTCAGAAATTAACATATTTTTTAAACAATAAAGGTTTTAAGTTATCCTTTCGTTCTAGCACAGTATTTAAAGCTTTTATTGTCTCTCTGAAATACTTTTAAGTCATGCCAGAGGAAAATAAATGTCATTTGAAGTGCTTATTTGCCTTTGTTTGTGGTCACCCATTGCAGGTTCTGTGTCCTTTCAAAATGAATGCAGCTATATAGACATATTATCCCTGGACAAAAATTCTGCATAATTCTGCGTAATCTCATAGTTTTACATTGTGCGTGTTACGCAAATTTTCAGAAATTATGCTATTAGGTCATGTAGATACATGATATTCGTGCAAAACCTTAGTGTGGAAACACAGGACTAACGCAAACTACTAGGGGCCACATTACCTAAAGGGCCCTGAGATTGCAATGGGTGTCTGCTTCTGCTTTCTGTGGACCTGGGGAGTTTTGATATTACAGAAGGTCTTGCAGACACTTGTGCAGCCCCATTTATAATACAGAAAGCTCTGGCACATATGTATTCCCCATGAGAGCCTAAAGAGGTGTTCCCTCATTTGCATGTGTGTAAATGGGGGTGTGGCCCATGCAAATAATGATGGAAACACTTTGCCGCTGTGGCCCTACCCTATTATGGAAGCAGGTAGAACGTCAAGGAGGCTATCACCGGGTGCACTGACTGCGACCCACAAAGAGGTGGTGCATTGTCAGTGTGCCCCCAAAGGGAAAAGTAGGTCCTGTGGTCACCCTAGACAATTCCCTACAGGTGTACCCGCATTGCCAGGGGATCCGTTGTCTCCTTTGGAAAGCAAGTGGATGTCTCCTGCACTGTCAAAGATACAGAACCTACAATAAATTGCTCTTTGGAGTAGCCACTCTGCCAGGCAGGCGCAAGTTCACATTTTTGTAACCGGATGAACTGTCCCTGTTTGTGACCGGCGCACCTAGTTGAAGGTGTGCAACGACACAAACAGGAACAGTGCACTCTTTACAGAATATGGCCATACAGCACGAGCAGCTGCTTTTTGCAGCGCTTGTGTTTATCCTATAATTGTTTTAGCAGAAAATGCAAACTCATATCCAAAATGGATGCAAAGACACATTCCACCTAAAATACAGTCCAAATGCGGTTTTGCATTTTTTAGTAGTTACATGTAATTTCACTTAAGGTTTGCATAATTTCGGAAATGTTAATTGCGTGGATTTCACAGAACCCTACACTCTACCCTCCAAGCTATTCAGTGTAAACTGTAGTCTGTGATAGTAAAATAGTCCCGGAGCACCCAAAATCCTTGCCTATTTTGATGAGAATATTACTATTTTCAGTCCTTAAAACAGTGACACATTCTCGAACATATAGGACACCATTTAATCGCAATGGATTTTGTGATGGTGCTTTAGGTAGTTTAACCAAAGTTTGTAAGAAAAAATACAAGCATTGCATATTCATACATCTTTTTATTCTGCTCCAAGCATTATTTGGGTGCCTTAAGTTCTACCAGCTTCAAGGGTAGCTGACACAGCATGCCCTCAAAATGTGTTGATAAATATAAATCAAGCAGCAGCTATGTGGGAAATTTTCAGTTTGTTTTTGTGGTAGAATGCTGACCAACACACATTATTGGCAAAACACATTTTTAAAGAGTAATACAAATAGTTAAACTATTCTAATAATAACATATGGTGTTCAGAGCTATTATCTTTTTTTCCTTTAACCCATCAGCATGGAATTCTGGTTAAAGAAATGTTCAAATGCGTTTACTTGGATGTGCCGTCTTTTAAAGTTTCTGAATATTAAAGCTGCTTCGTTAACAAAAAATATGAGTATTTTTTGTTGCTTACCTTTGTTGCATCTGGCAGAACGAGTTGAACGTATTGATAGATTTATACCTTAGTTTACATTGAGCAAAAAGCAGATTGTACATTGAACATCTGATGAACTGATTGAAAACTATTACTGTCAAGAACCCCGAAGCAGAGATCATTCTCAAGGTGGACTTAATTCTCGTGTTTCTCTTTACATGATTTTATCAACCAGGTGGACTCTGAATGGGCAGCTCCGTTCAAGTGTCTGTTGGGGCAAAGGCGGGTGAGGCAGGACATGTCCTATTAAATGTTCTCTGCTCCGTATAAATTAGAGCCATGAACTACCCCTCTTACTCCAGCAACCATGCTGATTAGCCTGTCTCTGCTACAAGGCGCAGAAAATGTAATTAACAGGGCCAACACCATAAACCCAAATGGAGCCAGCGGAATGTTATATATAAAAATCGCAGTGTTTCTCTGGGTATCAATTCCAGAAGATAATTTCAGTTAGCAGTATCGACCCCTATGGTTGATCCTCAAAGTTATACGCATGTTCTAATTTCAAAAACAACAAGAAGTTAAAACCTTTACAATTCACATAATATATTAATGTGACGTGTTCCGAATCATATGCAGAACATAGTGCAGATGGTGCAGTGCATGTTGGAAAAGTGATAAAGCAAAACAAAGTGAGCGTGAATTTACTGTAAGCCCATCAAAAAATATAAACAAGTCTTCTTTTAAAGCAGCAAAACTAGTCAAATTAAGTGAAATTGTCCATGTAGTAAATATCAAATGTACGTCTAATGCAGACTATACAGTGATTAAGTTAACACATGCAAATTGCAGTGTAAGAGGAGAATTTCGAGATATATCCTTATATGCTAAAGACCATGGACCATATGTACAAGGACTGGTGATAAATACTGCTAACGCCAGTTAGCTGCAGTTTTATCACCCCTGTGTACCGCTGAAAACGATTGCACTGTTATCAAAGTATTTACCGGACGTTGCTACATGGTGATAGTTTCAGGGATCAGCAGTAAAAACTGCCGGTAACATTACCGTGATTGCGATCGGAATTCCAGCATTAGCGGGCGAAAACTAACGAAAGGCCCATTAGTGACAAGAAAATGCATATTAGTCAGCCCAACGTGAGGTTTTTTTTGCCTCGAAAGGCAAATATAGCCTATCAGTCAACCTCCAATGAAAAATGGGCAAAAAAAGAATGGGATGCACAACGGAGCAGCCAGGGCCAAGCGCAGCACAGAACAACAACCTCCTCAAGCCCCCCAACTTCCCGGATGACCAGCCAGAGTCCCAGGGGAAGATGAAATGCAGGGCTACATCCATGAAAAGAGGCGCATTGCGGTGCAACACCAGTGATGCATCACTTCTCAATGCGCACTCATGGCATCCAAAACCTTGAAAGAGCAGACAGCCCCCGGGCCCCGGAGGCCTCACTGCTTCTGCCTCTGGAGACTGGATGCCTCACTGGTGGTGCATCTGGAGCCTGGCTGCCTCGCTGGTTCTGCGTCTGGAGCCAGGATGCCTCGCTGGTCCTGCGTCTGGAGCCTGGAGGCCTCGCTGGTCCTGCATCTGAGGCCTGGTTGCCTCGCTGGTCCTGCCCCTGGAGCCTGGATGCCTCGCTGGACCTGCATCAGACGTCTAAAGTGGGATGCGGAGATGCTGTGGAGTCGATGACCCATGGTGGTAGACATTGAGGCGCTGCGATCACCCTGACTGCGTGGTGAAGTCTGGCAGGTCACATGGAGACACGTTGCTGACCTGTGTGAGAAGACCCTTAGAGATGTGAATGGTAGAGGCGCTCCATCGCACCAATGTAAGAAGGTCTGCATCCCATACTACGATCCACTACTACACCGGGGTGCATGGAGGGGATTACCAATAGTGGGCGGCGCCCCTCTATGTCACAGGCCGGATGAAGTTGCACTGACTGGACGCTGTGGAGGGTGATGCCCCTGAACTTGTGTGGCGGGAGCGCTGGAACTTCGTGCCTAAGGGGGCCCTACTGAATTACGTGCATCAGGAGGTTCAGCATCGGACTTGGCAGTTACTGTTGTACCCAGGCTTGTGAATTCCCACCTGGCTGAGGCTCCTGCTGGCTGAGTCACAGATTTGGAGAGAGTGCAGCTGATTGTTCCCTGGTGTTAATGTCCAGGTAAGGAGAAGGTGTGACGCTTAGCAGAGGAGGACCGGGGGTGGAGTCGCCCAGGCCTAGCACCTGATGTGGCCCACCCCCAGTGGCGGCTCATCCGCAATTACAGAAGAGCATCACACTGCTACTTTCAAGAAGTGCAACAAGAGGAAAAATCATCACATGATGATAACTTTCTGATGTAATTGTGCTATGCTTCCTTTCCGGGCGGGAGGGTGGGTAGATCTGCTTCACTCGCGGAGCAGGGCAGGGGCCGAGTGGTATGCCCACTCAAGGGCACAATGACTATTTGGTTGGCCCGCTCAGGCCGCTTAAAGCAGTCATGCGTACTTCCATGTTCGCAATGCAGGCTGCATTACAGCCTGCATGGAGAATATGCCCACCCCTCCAGCCCCTTGCTTAAAGTCTTGTCACGGTGCTCAAGAACAATCCCAAAGCCACATTGCAGAGTTTTGATTGGCTTAGGGGAGGGTGCCTGGTTACCTACGAAGACATGGGACCCTGCCTCGAGGTAAGATTTCATTTATTAAAATATATAAAATATTTACAACATCCGCTCACGCACACACCCCAGGCTCCCGCCCCAACCAGTGACCTTACCCACGTTTCCCACCTCCCAGCTCTCCGGTCCCCCCGCAGCACTTCTCAATGGTGGTCCCTGTGCCCATGCGCATCGGGCATACCACTGGTGTGCCAAAGGTATACATGACGTTAAAATGCATACCATTGCAACGCATTCCATTACAATGCATACTAATACTACGCATATTGCAACAGTAGGGAAAGTGCTGGTAGCGGAGATGAAAAAATTACTATTTCCACTTCAGTGAGTGCAACCCTAAAACTAACCATTGCACCCCAAAACACACCCTAAACCCTAAAAATCATTTTTGACCCTCAAAACACACCCTGAAATTCATCTCTGACCCCCAAAGCACACCCTAAAATTCATTTTTGACCCCAAAACACTCCCCAAATTTCATATTTGACCCCATAATACACCCCAAATTTCAGCTCTGACCCCAGAAACCCATTCCCACCATGAAACTTAAAAATCTCCATTACTAACCTCACAATGCGTTGGAGTGGCATGCGATGTAAAGGCACCTGTTTTGTTGGTGTAGCGTTGTACAGGCAGATGTAATGCCTGAATTGTAATGGCTGTATCCCGTGCCAAAGCTAGGCCATAGGCAAGCCTGTCTGCATCCTTTTGCCCCTATATCAGCACCAAGGATCCTTCCTCTCGGACACTCCACCATAGTGATGCCAGTACCCTCATCTCCATCAACCCTGGATGCCATATGACCTGCAAAGGACTAACATCTGCTCTGGACCGACCATTGCCATCACTGACGGCTACTAAATCAACGGCAAGGACCACCCCGATCGTCCAGGAGGAGGCATTGCCATCACCTACAGAAACACACTCCGACTGACCACACATTCTAATTACCCAACAGGGACCATGGAACACCTCTTCCAGATCCAGATCAACCCTGAAGCCCATCCCCAGCAGCACCCTCATCTGCAGGTCCCCCGGGCCATGGAGCCCCATTCTCCGATACCATTGTAGACCTCATTGCACCCGAGGCTCTCCCATCCACTGACAACATCCTACTCAGTGAACTCTAGTTCCACCTGGACAACCCCAGTGACAATAACATCACCCCTTCCTGGGGAAGCTCACCAACATCAGACTCGAGCAGTTATTCACCACACCAAGCCACAGAGCAAGACACACGGTCGAGCATGTCTCCTCCACCAGCAGGAAATTCAACTACAGCCACACCACAAGACTCTCCAGGACCGACCGTCATTGTATACATCAAGTCTTCACCATGCCCACTGTACACCATCTCCATCTCCCCCCCCCATTTAGCTTGATCAAGGCCACAGAAGAACTTCTTGTCAACTCCCTTAGAACCACCACCCCATCAATGCTTACAGCTTAAAAGACTCAGCGTGCAAACGCCACCGATGGACCTCCAACTGCGCCGACACCCTGGCACCCCTCAAGAAAAGACCAGGCAAAATCTAGCACCATGTTGTGCCGTATTTACAAAGTGACTCATGTAGGCATATGCGTGACCTTGTGAAGCCCTGTGCCACATCATACCTGCATCAGGTATGATGTATGCAAGATGTGCATTCCCACGCGACAAGGCCTCATAGGAGTGGCACAGTGAAATCCATCAGATTTCACTGCGACTCTTGTAGGACGGGACTGCGTCAGTACCATACGCCTGCCTGAAGGCAGGCATAAGGGTGACGCAGTGCCACAGGGATAGGCTGACCCTATGCATTGCAGGAGTTGCGTCATGCTTGTGACACAACTGCAGCAATGTGCGACTTTAGCCCTGATGGATACGTCAGGACTCCAGCCGTATCTGTCATTACTTGCAACATGGAGCACTGTCCAGTGAATACAGCGCATCCATGGTGTCGCAAGAATGGCGTAGTGAAGTGTTGCAACGCTGTCTTGTTGCAGTGCTGCAACACTTTTCATGACTGAGCCCCAGGAATGCGATCTATCTTTTTGATGGTGCGCATTCCTGCCCTGTAGTTTTGTTGCAGCGCAGCAACATTGCTTGCAGCGCTGTCCAGCAACAAAACCTGCTGAAATGAGGCCCCAAGTGTTATCTCCATTTTTAAGAGCAGCTATTTTCTGGTTTTAAAAAACTGATTCTAACTGCAGTTAGAGGCACTTATTTTGGTCTTCCAATCTTCAAGGATTCCCTTGTAAATATCGCAAAGTGGGGTTAGCGGCCGTTTTTGCATGGGAACGCCTCCCTTGAATGTTATTATCACTAACAGAAGTGGCGATCTTTTCTATGGATGTTTTCGCCGGAAAACTGCCACTAACTGAGGTTAGCAACAGCTTGTACATATGGCGATAAAAAAATCGCTGCAATAACGTCAAAAATGTGCAGCTAAGGCGGGGTTAACTCCTTGTACATATCCTTCTTGTCCTAGACTTTCATTTAACGTATCATTGCATTTGTATGCTTGCGGTCATTTAATTTACTTAACAAAATAAATTGCAAAAGTAAATCCCCTGTCTTAATACACATTGTTACAGATACTTCTGGAAATATGACAGCCTTTTTAGGTCTGTTGTCAGCCAAGAACTTTTGATTTTACTAAAATTATATGTATAATATACCTACTTAATGGGGCTTTCAGGCACCTCTCTTCATTCATTGATCTTTTGTTCTGTCATTCACATTTTTCTTCTGCCCACTACAGCATAGAGCATCGGGCAATATGTCAGTCTACTTCAGCCACTTGCTAACTTAACTTTGAGTGACTACATTTACCCATTTCACAAGTCGCACACAAGGTAGTTGTGTTTTTGTTTTTACTGTATTATTACTTTAGAGTTGCCTTGGTTTGTAGACCCTGATGCATTGGCAGGATATGAGGGCCCAGCAGCTACCCAAACAATAAATATTTGCAAAAACCATGACAAAACAAAACAAGAATTGGTAAAAGTCTGGTGGCCAACATCAGACCTATTGGCTTTGCCAATCCTTGTTTAATATATGTTATTCCTAGAGTATAATTATTCTGAATTGCAATGATGCATATATATGATTATAGCAAACGTGACAGATAGAATGGGCGTTTGGAAGACCAAATTACAAGACTTGTAATGGAATGGATAGTTAGTGTGTCCTCTATCGTTATCTCTAAGGCAACAACTGGATGGGCATGATGACTGAAATTTGCCTTCACACAGCAGGCATGACCTCACCCAGTACTAATTAAGTGCCTATCCTTCCCTCTTTTTTTTGTTACCTATTTATTTTTGCAAGCATACAAAAGGAAACCTTAGGTGCCTGCAGTGCCATTATGGAGAATGAATGTGGAGGTGTCTTCAGACCAGGAGTTTGAGAGTGTAGTGACAAAGGTGCTGGATTATTATTTTGATGAGAACTGGAGCAGTGCATCCACAAGAGCCTTGGAATGGAATGCAATGAGGTTGAATTGGAAGGGGAGTGCATAAAACCACATATGGGGTTAAGCAGCAGCTAACTAGATCTCAAGATGGACTTGAGAAAGAACTGGGTGCCCTGGAAAAGGAGATGGTTGAGCCGCCTCTCCGAATGTCTGCATAGCAAGGATGTAAGAAGGAACTACTAGATACTTGGGACAGATTGGGTACATTTGTATGAACGAATTACAGAAAAAGACTAGATAGGGAGGCTGTAAAGGTGAAAATAGATGAGCGCCAATAGTGAGGCTTCGCAACAGGCAAAGATAAAGGGTATGCTCACAACGGTACATTGCGGAGGTGTTTATGGAACCCCTACGAGAGGTGTACATGGCACTAGAGGTCAGTAGACTGCAGGAGGGGATGGTGCACCTGACTGCCTTACAGTTGCCTTCTTTAAACAGTGATGAAAGAGACAGTCTTGTTGCCCCCCTCACTAAGGAGGAAATTATGGCGGCAATAAGGACATTGAAGAAGGGCAAGGCAGTGGGTGACAAAGGCCTACCAGTTGAATTTGACCAGGCTAGAATGGAGGTATAGCTGAATGCCTCATGGAGGTATACAGAGAGGCCTATATTAGGGGGCTGATCCCGGCGTTCATGCGAGAGGCGATCACAGTGATGCTGTCTAGGGAAGCTTCGGAGGTGTCCTTCTATTGTCCATTATCAATGCTTAATGTGGACGTTAAAGTCCTCCGTAAGATTCTGGCTACATGATTGTTAGCGTACCTGCCCCAACTGATATCGGACGACCAATGCGGGTTAATCCCAAACAGAAATACTCTCTATAATTTCCTAGACTGTTCATGATAATGCACTCGCTTACTATATAGGATGACCGGTATGCACTTACGTTGCAGGACATAGAACAAGCTTTCGACTCCCTATCTTCTGTGGGAGGTTCTCCGTAAGGTACTGTACCCATTTTATATAGGAGGAACCTATATAAAATGGGTACAATTACTGTATAGTGCCCCCAAGGAGAGGGTGCGAGTAGGAGGCATGGCGTTGCAGAGCTTTGAGGTGACTCGCCCCTTA
The DNA here is from genome assembly GCF_964263255.1 of Lissotriton vulgaris. NCBI lineage: Eukaryota > Metazoa > Chordata > Amphibia > Caudata > Salamandridae > Lissotriton > Lissotriton vulgaris. Next base: position 278,536,271 of record NC_141696.1, read on the forward strand.
TCGCCACTGCTCTTTGCCTTCACAATGGAGCCTCTGGCATGTTGCTTAAGAGCCGTGCTGCTTGGATGGGAAATCCAAATTGGGGAGCCCAAACATGTGGTGTCTCTATATGCCGACGATGAATTAATATATTTGCGTAGCCTGATATACTTAGTCCCCATTATGCTTGCAGCACTGGCAGAATTAGGTGAACTCACCGGGTTACACATGAACTGCAACATTTCCAAATTGATTCCACTGGGAATGTTGGTGGGGATTCTGGAAAAGGATTTGCTGCAACTCCACCTCCCCTGGGAAACAAAGATGGCCAAATATTTTGGGAAGCTGTATAATGCATAGGGTTTAGGACTTCGAAGTTGAAAACGTGGGCAGAGGAATAGACTGCGTGAAACCTGCTAAAGATCTTGTAATACACTTCGTCTCTCCCTGATGGGGAAGATGACCTTAGTTAAGATGATAATATTCCCCAGATGTTTATATATCTTCCAGGGCTCCTTTTTTAGCATACATTGGAGGCTCTTTCTAGAGTTAGTTTGGAGTTGTTAAGGGATATGGGGGAGAGAGAGTTTATTTCATTTTTTAAATTTAAATTTGTATAGCGCGAACATGACCCAAGCGGGTATAAGAGTGCTTTACATGAGGGTTGAGGAGGAGCACACAGGTCGATAGCTGTGAGAGAAAATTAGGCAATTAAGGCAATATACATCAGGAGCAAAAATAACATGATGATGGGCGAAACATGGGCCGTGACAGAGGCCAGGTAGCAGTTAGGACAGGATACATTAGGAACAGCAATAACACAGTAGCGGGCGTAGCAGTGGCCAATTGGTAACACATTCCGGTAAAACAGTCAGGGCGACAAGGGAGAGAAGCTAATGGTTCAGCGTATTGTTCATTAGTAGAGCTTTCACTTCCCTTTTAAAGGCAAAAGTTGATGGAATCAGTCTTGATTCAACAGGTAGGGAATTCCAGATTCTCTGGGCAATGCCAGAGAAAGTACGCTTGTAGGTTTCCATTTTTGTTAATTGATTTGGCTGAAGGAGCAGTGTGCTGGTGCTCTTGAGTTCCGAGCTCTGCCCGATAGTTGGAGCTTATTTTTCAGGTAGAGAGGGGTATTGAAGTGTAGTGCTCTATGAGTCATACAGGCAATTCTTAACTGGATCCTTGCCTCAAATGGGAACCATTTGAGCGATTTTAGGTCCGGCGAGATGTGGTTGGATTTCTTGGAACCAGTGACAAGTCGAGTCGCAGCATTCAGAGGTGCTCTGAGTGGCACTGCCGTATTCGAAACTTGAAATGACTAGTGCTTGTACCGCCTATTTGAAGTCATCTTGTGGGAGGTAAGGTTTGAGTTTTCTTAGGATGCTCAGTTGGAGGTTTGCTCCTTTGGTCGATGCTCTAATGTGGTCTTGCATGTTTAGGTTCTTATCTAGTACAACACCCAATGATTTAGTGGAATCAATCATGTGTGGTGTGCAGTTGAGAGCGGTATGGTTTGTTAGCCTGTCTACTGTGAAACGTACCCGGCGAAGGGGCAGACTGGAACTACCCTGCCTTGAATATTACTATATGGCCGCACAATTGCACATGCAGTCTACTGGTTGGATGAACATGATAATTGGAAATGCAGACCATTGAAGGGCACATGTGGTAGGGATCCACTGCCTGAGAGTCTGATGATGGGGGCGAAGGCCCCATCAGCTTTTCCATATGCGGTTAGACTGGTTTGTGGGGTTTAGGAACAGGCGGTTAAGTTTGTGCTCAAGACGGCCCCATATGTGTCGGACTTGACCTTCTGGGCAATAAGCCCATTCAAAAATTGAAAAAAGAAAGTTCCATGTCTTTACATAAATGGTGCAATGCTGGCTGCGACTAGTTGCAAGATCTTTACCCTAATAATAAGTTTATACCTCTTGCTGATGCCATGGAGTTGTTCCTGCTAGCTCGGAGTGAGCCAAAGGTTACAATTCACTAAGATAGCAGCTCTGGCACGAAATATCTGGCCAATGGAAGCACCACCGGCCTCCCAGACATTACATTTTCTGTTGGCCATGTCTGGGAGCAAGAGATTAATCTCACATATCTTCAGGGCCTTGAGAGAGGATGTGCCAATGTCTGAACTCCCAGTGCAACAGAAATGGGATGCATATTTAGAGAATTCTCTAACGGCGAAAACCTGAGAGAAAATTCATGAAGGGATTACAACATCTTCAACCAATGCGCAGTTCAAACTGATGCAATATAATGTGATTCACCAGGTGCACCTTACCCCCAGTCGATTACACGCTATAAACCCGGAACGTTCGGAAGATTGCCCCCACTGTAGTGGTCAGGTGGCTGAGTTCCTGCATGTGATCTGGAGCTGCCAAATATGGATGACAGGCATACAGTGTTGGAAAAACTATACTTGGCCACAGTGTGGGAGATTCCTAGGAAGATGGGCCCTTGCCTGTTGGGAAAAAGAAGAAACTTAGTAGAAGATTCCTAGCCCTAGGGCTGACACAAACAAACCGTAGAATAGTAATAGGATGGTTGTCACCGAAACCACCGAAAGTGGAAGACTGACTGAAAGATATGGTTGAATAGAAAAATGCTGGAGGGTGTCACATGGGAAAGACGAACCAGATGAATATGTGCTACAGATGGTTCTGTCGGTTAAGTAATCGCTTTACAGTTTCATCAGTAAATGTACAGAAAGAAAGGGAAACACACCTAAATTGAACTAATCAAAATCAATAAATTGATAACTTATTCTTTTTTTTTGTTTTTGTCAAAACCCAGTATGGCTGTCACAAGCAAACATAATTATTTGAAAACGATGAAGGGGTGACTGACATGTGATTAGGTGATCTAGAGGTGACAAGGTGCTGTACGTGAACAAGATATACAGTGCTGTACATGAAGTAGCTAAAATGTTGAGATCAATGGACATTCATCCCTAAACACATGAATCTCCAATACACCTAATGTAAATTTGGTCTTTTGCGTGAGGTGGAAAGCGTAGGGTGTGGATTGTAGGAACACGTCGAAGTTTTAACTGAGGGAAGTGCGGCATTGCGACAGAGTCACGGAGGGTCTTCTTCAGGATAAGGGCAACAGCCAGTACAGGTGGTATGGGATACCACTTGGCGTCTAGTTTGAAGTTGCGTAATCAACCAGTTGGTTGGATTCTTTTGGAAGGCCGAAATTAATCCTGTAGTTCTGAGGGGAATCCTATTCCATGAGTCTATTCTTAGGCAGGGCCGCTCGCAGAGTGAACGGGAAGCACCTGTGTATAGTCAACAACAATGAGATTTACTTTCCAGCACAAAACTTGTTAAACCTGACATGCACAGAATACATACAAAGAGGAAAAAGTTAAAAGAAAGTCTAAGCATAGTAATTTGTACTAGAAGAGTAATCTTACAGTGCAAAACCTATGCTAGACTCATGCAGACACATTTGCACTATGGTGAAAAGATGTATATGTGGTGCTTGGTGCCTGAAAGTGTGTCAGCAGTGGTGGCCAATACGGTACGGGGGTGGCAGGTCGGGGGAAAAGGGGGCTCAGGAAAAAAGAAAATTCACTTACCTGATTGCCTCGTCTCTCCTTCGTCTTCTATCCCACATCGTGTCTCCTCCGCGTGTCTTCCGGGAAGCACCAAGGCTCCACTGGAGCCAATCACAACGCTGCCATGCAGTGTTGTGATTGGTCTGAGCGCTGTGGTTTGGTGCTCAGACGTGGACAGGGAGCCTGGGCATGGTCTCCACCCAGGGTGTAATGCAGCCTGGGTGGAAAACATGCAGGATGGCCGGCCAAAGCGCCATGCGCACTTTAGAGTGCAGCAACCACTCCTCCTCCCTGACATAAGGGGAGGCAAGCCCCACCCTAAATTGATGATACTAAAACTAAAATGATAATAACTTTAGTTTTTATCATTTTATTTTTTATTTTAAACTGCTACGTGGGCAGTGGGGCGATGCTCCTCCACCTTAGAGGAAGAGCCACTACTGTGTGTCAGCACTTGGGACCAGAGCAGCTGAGCCATATCTTTGAAGAAATGGAGCTGTCCTGCTCACTCCCACTTACAAAATACAACATAGAACTTTGATTGCCAAAGTGAGTTTTATGTTAAAAAAATTGTACATTTGTCCCTAGGTCTCTAGAATTGAAGACAACATCTTGCAGCAGGCAAAGTCAAAAGCTGTGGCCAGCTAGGGTCTCTCAATGTCAGATAAGACACCTTCAAGCTCATGCTGAAGCTGTTGATTTTAGCACCAAATTTTCTGAGTGGCACAAGGCTCTATTTCATAGTCACCGGGGACTCTTCGCTGGTCGGATAGGTTTGTTACCTTGCCCAAGGCCAAAGTTTTACAGTTGAAACTTTTTTTGGAAGTCAACATCCTCCAATGGAGCAAGGTTGGAAGTGTTTACTGGGTTGGGCTCCACAAGCCTGGATACCTTTACTGCGAGGTTCTTCTGAACCTGTTTTAGAGAAGCAAAAAGCTGCTAGTGTGACGAACCATGGTTTCTTGCCTATCAAGGATTCAACCTTCCTAAGGAAGCCTCAGCACTTTGCCCCAGTGCTCTGGAGTCCTCTATCCTCAATCTACGATCAGTTCTGCCGGCAAGGCAACCAACAAGCTGAAACAATTAATAATTGTCAGTTTAGTGTACCAGGCTAATGGCCATATTGTCACAAGTGAATGCTCAATTAGAGTTCCTCTGAAAATCCTCATGTTCATTTTGTGTGCTTACGAGAAGTCACATATGGGTTCCCAGGGGATAACTGGACACAGTCTAGGCCCTTTCAACTTGTGAAGTCCAGGGGGAACCACACATCCCATTTTCAAGCCTTCAAGACAAAAGTCAGGAACAAGGCTTAAGACTCCATCCTAATCTGTCAGCATGAAACCCCACAAGGTTCCCTAAAAGTTGCCTGGGAGGCCAATACAGGCAACTCCTGAAATTCTTTCTCTTGGGCAAATTCTCCTCTTTGTAAGCCACTGGCTAAGGAACCTCTCTGATACCTCTCACATCTCAGTGTTTTTAGAATGGAGGATACAACTTCAGGCTGCAGAGATCTCCTGCAGCTAACACTTTTAACATTTCAGGGGCAACACTCTGAGGTTGGCATTTACGTTCAAGGTCTGTAACTTGGCACTGAGCACTTACCTGGCAGTCCAAGAATTCCATTCTAGAGACAAAGCCCATAGAAAGGGAGGCCCACACTGTGTCATACAAAGGTCTGCCTGGTCCCAGGCTCCTGCCACCTGTCTCTGTGATTGCACAGGCAGCGTTTTCAGAAAATAAGTTGTTGGACTTCGCCCTGTCTGCAGGGTGATCCCGCAGACTTTTTTGTCTTTACCCTCCTTTTTTCTGAACCTGTTTTTGTTGGCTTTTAGACTCTGTGCACTTTACCACTACTACCAAGTACTAAAGTACTTGTATTTGCTCCCTAAAACATGGTAGAATTGGCTTACACCCAATTGGCATATTTAATCCCCTTGTAAGTCCCTAGTAAAGTAGCACTACATGTGCCCATGGCCTGTAAATTAAATACTACTAGTGGGCTTGCAGCACTGATTGTGCCACCCACTTAAGTTGCACTTTATCTATGTCTCAGGCCTTCCATTGCAGCTCATGCGTGTGCAGTTCAAACTACCATTTCGACCTGGCAAAGTAAACTTTTTGTCAGGCCCAAACCTTCATTTTAATGCATATAAGTCACCCATACGATAGACCCTGTATAGTCCAGAGGGCAGGGTGCAATGTATTCAAAAAGTAGGACATGTACCTTTAAGTTTTACATGTCCTGGTACCTCTCCCATAGATCTACATTGAAGTTACCTTATTACATGTTAGAAGTATAGTTTACAAATGGGAACAGTTGACCAATTCATGTTTGGTGTTTCTGGAATCATAAAGGAAATCTCAACTTATCGTGAAGTCATATTTTAAATTACAATATTGAAATTGCCCCTTTTAGAAAGTTGGCATTTTCTTGCCTTCACCATTTAGTGCCTGCAACACATCTCTGGGTCACATGACTGAGTGTAATTGACAGTTGGTCTTTGTGTATTCCTCCTAGCCACATACAATGGGGAGCTTAGTGTTGAATGGATGGGTCATCCCTGACAGGATGAGAGGGAGGAGCTTGACCCAGTCACACTTACACTTGAATAGGCTGTGTCCTGTCTGCACCCAAAGGGCTGCATACCCCTGCAGTTAGTCTGGTGCCAGAGACAGAAAGGCAGGGCACTTGTGCACTTCAAAGGCATGCCTCTAGAAGATTCCCCTTACTTTAAAGGCACAAATGGGTATAAATACTGGGCCTCGGACAGCAACTCTTCAGTACACTTCTGGGCCTGTGGAAAGTCTGCCAGAAAGAAGGACTGATTTGCTGCTGAAAGGCCACTCTGCTGGACTGTTGCTCTGATGGACTGCTGCCCTGCTGTGCTGGCCTGCTGCATTCTTGACTGGATGAGAAAGTCTGCACTTGCAACTGAGCCCACAACTGAGAGTGACTCCAAGAGCTAGTTGACTGGTCTCATGATCTAAAGCCTCAGGGACAAAACAGGCTTCCCACATCCTTGCACCTGCACCTGGCCATTTATAACTTTACCCTGCCAAGTGGTGCTACCTCAGTTCTGGACCTTTGGAAGTGGTTTGAAGGTGCTCTGCCAGTCAGTGGCTCCAGTGGAACCGATGCATCTCCTCTGCTGCACGGCACAAACCCGAGCAGAACCGACATATTGATGCTGCTGTGTGGATTTGACCCGTTGCAAAGACCTGTGTCACCTTCACAGCCCCATCAGAACTGCCATTGCGTGACTTATCCTTGGCAGAGACCTTTGCATCTCTCGATGATGGCAGCCTCAGCAACAACACGGGACTCTGCATCGCAGCACTGTTCATCAGAACCAATCCATTGTCCTGACCGCATGCTGCCTCCTCAATGTCAGACTGCGCATTGCAAGCCTCATGCACAGGATCCTTGACAATGATGCAGGCCCTAGCATGATAGGCTTGATGCACCTCATTACCTACGCATCGCTTCGGCCGAGTGATGCATCTTCAATGTGGATCCTCGCAGTGCTCAGCAAACCAGGATTTATGGTACTCTGTTCAGCTTGCCTAACTGTGTTCCTTAAGTCAGCCCATGCTCCATTGCAGTGAGCCTGATATCCACAGTTGGCACTTTATGCTTCTTGATGCTTTTTTTACAAAATAAATACATTTGAATATCTCTGATTCTACTGATTGGATTTTTGTCATTTTGGTCTTGGTTTATTTAATAAAGAAAGTACTATTGTTCTAACTTGGTGTGTTACTCTTTTTGAGAGTTAAGTTTTCACTTTATTACTGTTTGAAGAGATGCACAAATACTCTACATATTGTCTCTAAGTAGAGCCTGACTGTTCCTTGTCAAGGCTTGAGCACAGATTAATTTAGAGTTGACTTGTGCCTCACACTGAAAGGCATTGTGGTTGGTGGTTGACCAGGGCTCACACCCCGTCAACCAACCACCCACTTTTTTACAGAAGCGGTCTCACCAGCATGTTTCCTGTTCTTTCCTGTTGGATCAGGAAACCCCTGGACCACTGGTTCTCCTACTGCAAGTGGCACCAACCAGCCTCCAACCCTTTATTCTTCACTTGGGTCCCTATACTATATCTCTAGGCCCAGTACCCCTATGGCATGTGGTAGGCAACCTGAATGTTGCTTGTTCCCTTACCATCTCTGTTAGTTCTCCGCCAAGAATGCAATCTATGGGCAAGTGGGGACACCGTTTTTTTTATCTGGGCAACCAACTAATCATCTCCATTCTAAAGAGACCATGGCCATAAGGTGGTCATTCTATCTACAAAGGTTATTCATTACCCTGCAGGTCTCTCCCTTCAGATTTTTTTGGGGGGAGACCAGCAGTTCCACTACCAGAGTCAGCCTTGGTATGGATATCTCAAAATGCAGTGAGAGAGGTCCTGTTTGCTGTGATCCTCTAGAAGTACTTTAAAACACATTCAGTGATCAGTTTACCACCAGGGTCCACTTAAAAGCTAAGGGAAACTATGGTATGCTCTTCTCACGCCTCCTGGGTTTCACCTTCTCTTAGCACTGCACTAGCCACCCCTGCACTGTTCCCACTAGCAAGTGTCATTCTGGGGCATGAGATATCTCCCTATAGTACCCTGACTAATGACAGTCAAAACACGTGCCCCACTCAAAGGATTTCTTTTCCCCAGGTTCTCGACGTCCTGCTTTTTTTAAGTGGGAGTGGACTCTTACCCTCATCAGATGTTTGGGGCCATATAGAGTTCTAAGTTTTAGCATTATTTTGAGGACCTTCTTAGACACTTTGGTGCTGAGCTAGATGCCAGCATCTTTCCCAAGCTCCCTGGGTCAGTGACCTTGGAATCAAACAGGTACTGGGGCACCTCTGTAAAACAGTGACTCAAACTATGCTCGCAGAAAAAGAAATTACACAGTTTTGAAGACATTGGGTTATTGATGGAGAGGGGTAGAAGCCCCACCTAGGCACCACCTACAATCCATGTCAGGGTGAACCACAATAGTCACTAAATTAATCTGTGCTTAACGTTCAGGTAGATTGTCACAAAAACTGTCAGTCTTAAAGTAGAGCCAATGTTTAAAGTATTTATGCAGCTCACAAACAGTAATAAAGTGAAACGCAACATAAGAAAATGTTAATGAACAACATGATTCCAGAATGACTAAAACCAAATCAGTAGGAGATATTCGATTTTAAAGTTTTAAGCGAAAATTGTGCTTAAAAGCACAAAGCATCAATCATGGTCATCTGATCACACTAGAACAGAACTAAGTCACAAGTGCCCTGTGTGAACAGTCCATTAATTTCTGAGGAGGCTGCAAGAGGGATGCTTCAGCGATAAGAGCAGGTCAAGCTTTGTGGGCGATTGTTGCAGTAGAGAGACGATCCGGTCATCTCTTGAGCTTCAAGTTGGTGGTCATTGCAGGCTGTCGTTGCTGTAGCACAAAGTGCAGGTCTCGCGTTGCCTGTCGTCACAGATGAGTGCTGTCAGCGCAAAGAGGAGGTATCACCAGAGCTTCACATTGGCAGCCGTTGCAGGAGGAAGTGTTTTGGCGTGAATGGGTCCAGCCGCAGTCGGAAGGAGCCCAAACTTCAGGATTCTCACCTTTTCCTCTTGGAGGAGCTTCCACTGATGCCAGACAGTGTTTAAGACTGGGGTGGCACCTCCTGGTGATCAAGACTCACTCCAGTAGAGTCAAATAGCAGGGTGCAGGCAGGTCAAATTTGCAGCTGGTCGCAGGGTAATTTCTGAGTGGCCTCTGAAGCTTGTTGGTTGTGTCCCTGGAGCTCACACAGGAGGTCGACCAACTGACCCTTGGAGTCACTCTGGGTCATCTGGGAAAAAAACTAGTTGGTTCAGTCTTCCATATTCAGACAGCAAAGCAAACCTTCAAAAAGCAGGGTAGTACTCTGGCAGCAAGGCAGTCATTCTTGAATCTTCTACAGGTCCAGAAGTGTTCTGATGGAGGACCAATATTTATACCTGGTGCCTGCCTCTGTGTTGGGGGACTCCCTGTCCTACCCCCACAGATGGTTCTGGAAATCTCTTCCCCTTCCCCTGGTTAAGGCTCCAAATTGTCTGGGGTGACAAAAAGCAGGGAAGGCCTGGTGTCAAGTTCCTTTGTGTGTGTTGTAGGTAAGGCCCTTTGCAGTGTAAATAGGACTGGGTAGAGCCCACCCCTAGCCATCATGTCAGGATGACCCATTCTATCCAACTGTCTGAATGCAATACACAAGCCCATACATCAGAGCCATTCGCAGTCATGGGACCCAGGACACTGGCAGAAAGGAACAGTTGGTGGGGGCAAGAAAATGCCAACTTTCTAAAAGTTAAATTTTCAGAATCGTAATTTCAGCTTTTCCATTTAAGAGAATTTTAAATTTCAATTCATTTGAGTGTAAACAGCATATGTCTATCTGCTCCAAAAGTGGAGTTAGTAGCTATTAAATGTAGTAAAGTAACCCAGTGTTAGTCAAAGGTAGAGATAGGCCTCATAACACTGAAAAATGACTTTAGTACTTTTCCACTGCCAAGACGTAGAACTTAAGTACATATGCCCTACTTTTAAAATACCATGCATCCTTTCCTGTGAGCCTTTCAGGTTTTCCTTAGGGTTAACTTGCAATTATAAAAGGTGTAGGCCTGGTGAAAGTTTTATTTTGCCAGTTCGAAACAGCAGTTGAAAACAAACCTGACAGGCCTGAGACATGCTTTACTGTTAGTGGGGGGCACAATGAGTGCTGCTGCCCACTAGTATTAGTTAATTTACATGCCCTGGGTAGTGGTAGAACCATTTACTAGGGATATGCATGTAAATTAAGTGTGCCAATTAGGTGTTGTCCACTTTTACGATGTTTATAGGAAAGAGCAAAAGCACTTTAGCACTGACCAGCAGTGGTAAATGCACAGAGTCTTAAAGCCAATAAAAACAAATTCAGCAAACAGGAGGGATGAAGGTAAAAGGTCTGGGGAGAATAACACGACAAGGAGGATAGGTCTAACACAGATCATCCTAGTCAGTAACTTTGCTGCCCTTCACTCAACTCTTCAATGCCTTATGTGAAACATCAACAAGATCTTCCCAAGGCTACCATATCTACTGTTGAGCATCTCTGAACTTCAAGCAATAATTTTCAGGACAGACCAAACTCGCGAATGAGGGTGACCTCCAGTGGTTGGTACTATGTCTGCATTGACGTCTTCAGATTCAACAGAGTGCTTCTTTAAAGTGGATATATGTTTAACACTCTACAAAGTACTTCCAGGGGGTACCTCCTTCTACATACTGGGTTATCTTTAGGCAAGCTGCTGCATTGCACATCACAATTTCACTATTTTACCTTATTTCTGTAGTATACTCTGGGAATTTGTTTAGTTTTGCACAGTTCTCCTCAAGGAGAGTTTTATTGTGATTATGACCATTTGCAGGCTCTCTGGTCTGCCATGGCATTGCCAATTGTTGCGAAGAGAGCCAATACTGCTGTCCCACTTCCTGGCTGACACTTCAAACTACCATCTTGGGCAGTTAGCAGTGTAGGCATTTACTCCTAGTTGCTTTGAATTCCCAACCCACAACAAAATTATGGATATTCTTTGAAGTGTTCTCTCCCTTATTACGAGAATTCTCCCTTTTTATGAGAATGTGATAGTGTACAGTCGTGTATGAGGTTAGAATGGTTATGTGTGGTTGGCTATAGGGCACATAACGCATGTTACAATTTTATATGTTTTATCATTTATGTATAGTTTTCAAATTTGTTTTATTATGATAGGTCAGACATCTGATGTATTACAATGTGGAAGAACTGTATATCTGTATTAATGAATAACTTGTGGTTTCACAAATATGTTTTTAACTTTGTATAATCAGAAAGTCTATTTGAAAAAATATGAACATGTTCAAAAATGTAATAAAATGATAAATATCAGTATGCTTATGTTTATGATTTAACACATTTAGTGATGGTCAGCTCATAGAGCTCTAGTTAGGCCTAGAGAGAAGGAATACAGGTCAGGTGGGAGTTCTCATACATTTTTTGTCTTTCCCCCGTTGCTCCATGACCTATAAATTTCTTTATGGGGGTACCTCTTTCTACACACTGGGTTATCCTTAGGCAAGCTGCTGCACTGCACACCATGTTTTAACTGTTTTACCTTATTACTGTAGTTATACTTTGGGCATTTGTTTCGTTTTTCACCATTCTCCTCAAGGGGAGTTCTATTTTGATGATGACCATTTGCACGCTCTCTGGTCCACCACGGCATTGCCAGTTGCAAAGAGAGCCCATACTGCTGCCTCACTTCTTGGCTGACGCTTCAAACTACCATCCTGGGCAGATAGCAGACCAGGTATTTGCTCCTAGTTGGAGACGCTTATTTAGGACCGATGAGTAAGCAGACACACAGTAAATCCTCAGTCAAACTGCTGCACTGCACACCACATTTTAAGTGTTTTACTTTATTTCTGTAGTTATACTTTGGGCATTTGTTTAGTTTTACACCGTTCTCCTCAAGGGGAGTTCCATCGTGATGATGACTAGTTGCACGCTCTCCGGTCAGCCTTGGTATTGCCGAGTGTTTCTGCGAGATCCCATACTGCTGTCCCATTTCCTGGTTGACACTTCAAACCTCCATCTTGGGCAGCTAGTGGTCTAGGCATTTGCTCATAGTTGAAGATGCCTATTTAGGACAGATGAGTGCATGGACGCACAGTTAATCCTCAGGCAAGCTGCTGTGCTGCACACCATGTTTTAACTGTTTACTTTATTTCTCTAATTATACTTTGGGCATTTGTTTAGTTTTGTATTGTTTACCTCAAGGGGGTTTTATTGTGCTTATTACCATTTGCACTCTCTCTGGTACGCCATGACGTTGCCGATTGTTGTGAAGAGAGCCCATACTGCTGCCCCCCCTTCCTGGTTGACACTTCAAATTGATATCTTGGGCAGTTAGCGGTCTAGGCGTTTGCTCCTAGTTGGAGATGCCAATTCAAAATTTGCGAACATATGTGACAAGAATTTTCAATTCTAGTAAGGACACGGAGGCGAGGATTCTGCTTTCTCATTTCTTTATTAGAAATGCTCAGCAGCCAATTGGAAAACAGTAGGAAAAAGCAATACTACAATACCCATGATTACTTAGGGCATCACTTGACAAACCATAGAGTAACTAGTATAAAACTCCATACAGAAAATACCATATCCTCTTTCTTTGGCAACGAAAAACTGTTCAAATGAAAAAATGGCCCGTCCAATTTGAAGATCATGGAAGAAGGATTAAACCAGCGGCAAACAGAAATCCACTGAGATGAAAGGCCGGATGCTTGCAGCCGTAGACAAACTGGAAACTGAAGATGACCATCAGGTAGGCCAAACAGGGCTGGACAGAAGCCTTTGTTTAGGATCAGAACCTGAAAAGAGATATAGAATCGTATTACATGTTCCTTCTAGTTAGGAAAGATATCAGTAAATGGGGGGGGAACAAGAAACAGAAAGAAACATAGTACAATATGCAAACTGCAATAATCAATAACAGTACCAACACATGCGAAATGCAGAAATATGGGTGGGATAATCCTCGCCTCCGTGTCCTTAATAGAATTGAACATTCTTGTCACGTATGTTCGCAAATTTTGAATTCTATGTCTGGACCAGAGGCTCTGATTATGCTTGTTTAAAGCTGATCCACCACAAAATAAGCAATATTTGCAATTGGAATATAATAAAAAGTTTTAAACATAGAGTCAGATGACCAATCAGCGGCCTTCATGATGTCAATTAAAGTCACCCCCATAGAAAAAGCTTTGGAAGCCATAGCCCCACGTGCTGAATGCACACCAAATTTGGAAACATCAATTCCAGCCTCATTCATGAGCCATCTCACCCAATTGGCCAACGTAGCTGGGGTCACAGGATGAAAAGGCTTCTGTAGAGCAATCAACAATTGACCCTGCATATCTTGACGAAAAAGAGCAGTACTCACCTCATAATCCTTAACACATTGAACCATGCAAAGTTTCGGATTATTGGGAAAAGATGGAAAGGTAACTGAAGACGTATTACACTTAGTGCGTCTGGAGATAGAAAAAGTAACACCCTCAGGTGAGAAACTAAAAATTGCTAGGTCCAGCGCACGAATATCAGAAACGCGTTTGCATGAAACAAGACACAATAACATAGTCAATTTCGCTGAAAGTTGCTTGCAGGATAAAGAAGAATTGGACGGCCAGGCTTCCAAGAATCGCAAAACAATGGAAACATCCCATAAGTCAACATATTTTGGACAAGGTGGTTTTACCAGCCGAATACCTTTAAGCAATTTAGCAATCAAAGGGTGTTCTCCAGCAGGCTTGCCATCAATAGTGATATGCGGAAATGGCAGAACGGAAATGATTAACCGTTCGATAAGCAAGACCGGTTGAGGCGATAGAAGCCAGAAAATTAACGATCAGGGAGACATCCGCTGAAGTGGGATCCACCTCCTGTTGAGCACACCAACCACACCATCATTTCCAAGCCCCTGCATAACGTTTGTGTGTGTTGGGGGGCCAAGCCTCGCTGATAAATGTGGTAGCGTCTCGCGAAAGGTCTGGGATTTGCCAGCAATCCCCGCAACCCGCCATGCAACTAGATGAAGATGACCTGACTCGATCAGGGGATGCGGATTGCTGAGAGGGTCCAGCAAGAGATTTCACCGCTGGGGAAGACGGAGGGTACTGCATAACTCATTTCCAGGAGAACTGGGAACCAAGCTTGAGTCCTCCACAGAGGAGTGATCAGAATCAGCTCCGACTGATGATGCTTTGTGCGAGCCAGGACCCTGGGAATCATCATAAATGGTGGAAAGGCGTAACACTAGAGCGACGACCAGGTTTGCAGAAATGCATCCGTGGCCAGGGCTTCCGGATCCAGACGCCAGCTAAAAAACAGGGGAAGCTGGGTGTTGAGACGAGATGCAAACAGATCAATCTTACATTGACCTCAAACACAGGAGAGAGAGAGGAACACTCGACGATGAAGCCTCCAATCGCTGAAAGGTGTCGAGAATTCCAGTCCGCAATCAGATTGTTGCGACTAGGAAGATACTCTTCAATAACTGTGATCTTCCTCTGAAGACAAAAGTGCAAAAAATCTGTGGCGATTTCCGCCAAGATCCTGGACTTCGTCCCCCCAACTTGTTGACATACCGAACTGCTGAAACATTATCCATGCGGAGGAGTATGCAACAGTTTGTCTGGCGCAGAGATAGACAACGGATCGCAAAAGACCCCGTTAGAAGTTCCAGGCAATTTATATGGAGAGACAACTCCTCCTGAGACCACCGGCCTCCCGTCGACAATTTACCGTAACGGGCTCCCCAACCCCACCGACTAGCGTCGGACTCTATCACCACCTCCGGGGATGCTCCGAACAGGGCTCGTCCATTCCAAGATTCCATGTGCTCTAACCACCATAGCATCTCCCACCTCACTTACTCTGAAAGAGGAACCAGATCTGAATAGCGAAGGCCTTTCTGGAGATGACAGATCTTTAAACGTTGAAGCTCCCAGTAGTGAAGAGGGCCCAGGAAAACCGCCTGAATCGAAGAAGCTAACAGACCGGCAATCCGAGCTATAGATCTCAACGACACACTCTGTTTGGATAAAACTAAATTCAACTCCCTCTTGATGGAACAGATCTTCTGATTGGGCAAGAGGAGTTGGCAAGAGAGGGAATTGACCTGGAAACCCAGAAATGTTATCGATTGAGAGGGAAGGAAGACAGATTTCTGAGGGTTCACTAGAAAACCCAGAGATTGTAAAAGAGTAATGGATCATTCCAAGTGTGTCATCAACATTCGAGGGCAGTCTGCCATGATTAGAATGTCGTCTAGATAGATAATTAGACAAACACCTCGGGCTCGCAGAGATTCTACGATGGGACTCAAAAGTTACGTGAAGCACCAAGGTGCTGAGGAGAGGCCGAACAGGAGAACTTTGTACTCAAACCAACTCCCCCGCCACTGGAACTACAGGAACCGACGATGTGGACCGTAAATGGGGCTCGATAAATATGCATCCTTCAGATCGAGGCGGACCATCCAGTCCCGTTCCCATAGAAGATCTCTCAGAAGATGGATGCCTTCCATCTTGAAGTGGTGATAAACCTCAAAGATTGAACTCTTTGAGATTGAGAACTGACCGGGACCGCCCCCTTTTTTCTGGAGCAGAAAAACGGTGCTTGCGAAACCCTGAGGATGGTGAGAAGTCCAAAGAAAGGCCCCTTTTTGCAGAAGGGAATCGATTTCCGCTTAAATGAACTCTTGTTCCTGAAGAGAAAAGACCAGGGGAGTAGGAGGATGGGACTGATGTTGGGAATTGTAGAATTCCATTCTGTAACCCTGGACAGTCTCTAACACCCATGCATCGCTGGAGATCAGACGCCAATTTGGTAGAAAAAATGTAATCCTGCCCCCTAAGACAACCTCTGAAGCTGGGATCATTCTCACCTGAAGTGTTGGAATCTTGATGTCCTCCGTGGGTACCAACGTAGCGTCCTTTTTTGTATTGACCTCTCCCTTTACAAGAGGGATAGAAGGAGGCTCTGTTATTGTAACCGGAGTCTTCACCTCCACCTCGTTGGGACTGAAATTCATGTTGGGTATTCTGGTTGGAACCACGGCCGAACAATCGTCCCCTGTATCATCCGGCCCTTCCAAAAAACGGGTGAAATGCTCTCCTAAGGGACACTTGAGCCTTATCCAGCCCACTAAAGGTAGCGACAAATTTTGTTAATTCTTTCAGGAATGGCTGACCAAAGAACAAGCCCTGAGCTAACGGGCCAGATTCAGATGAGGACAATTCAGCCAATTTGGAATCCAATTTAAGTAAAATGGAACGACAACGCTCACAGGACATTGTGCAATTGGCATTCCCTAGTTGACAAATAGCCCTCTGGGACCATTCAATCAATTCATCTGGTTCCACAATAGATGACGATTCTTTGGCCTGAAAACCCAAGTCCAAAATTTTCGTAAGAGGACCCAGCAAATCCAACAATTTATCTTGGCAGGAACACCATGCCCTGTCAATGCCCTTTTTTGGGTCCTTAGCATACTTTTTAAGATATGTTACCATAGTAGGGTCTACCTCCGGCGTGTCAGCCAATTTGTCTGCCAAGTCAGGACGCGAACACTCTGACCGAAGGCGAGCCCTTATCTCCTTCTCAAATGGCTAACGAATATGTGCCTGAACATATTCCGCCACGGCTGGGGACGGAAGCCAAGATAAGGAGTCAGGATGTACAATATCAGAAGGCTCGAAAGTGAGAAGCCCCTGCCTGCAGTGCCGGTCGCACCACACACCGCGCAGCTCCCTCCGTGAGTGCTGGGACCCCTGACCCCTCCGCTGCTGCCTCGCACAGCCGTGTGCCTGAATTGCTGTTCTGCCGGCTCTTGCCTGTCTGTGTTTTATTTTCCCTTGCCTGTGCCCCTGATTGTATTTTATTGTGCCTTCCTGTGCCCTGTATTTTCGCCGTCCTTGTGCCCCTGATTTTGTTTTTTGTTGTGCCTTCATGTACCCTTGTATTTTCGCCGTCCTAGTGTCCTTCACGCCGC
The DNA here is from genome assembly GCF_964263255.1 of Lissotriton vulgaris. Taxonomy (NCBI): domain Eukaryota; kingdom Metazoa; phylum Chordata; class Amphibia; order Caudata; family Salamandridae; genus Lissotriton; species Lissotriton vulgaris. The sequence continues at coordinate 278,553,419 of NC_141696.1, forward strand.
TTCTCCCCCTCCCCTCTCCCCGCCGCTGCTCCCCTGCGGCCCCACCCCATTTCTCTTCTGTAGCCCGCCCATTGGCCACCACGCTCCCGCCTCCTAGCTACTCCTCCCCCCCACTTCGCCATTTATGGAGGTCGCCGCACGGGAGCGCAGCGGACGTGCGCAGCGGGCGCGCGATTGTGCACCGAAGGCGCGCTTAAGGCAAGCCCGTCTGCGCCCGTCCGCGCCTAGAAAGCGCCAGCGCCCGGCTACTGGAGACTACCTCTGAGGCGGAAGCCGGAGGAAGCACTCGCCGTTTTTTTAAAACTGTATACTTTGTGTTTGATGCATTTTTAAAACTCTATACCTGCACCAGAGCTCATTTCTGCTGAAAGCGACAAGCAGGCACATCACTATCAGCGGATATTAGCGCTGTTTAGTGATAGCGTTCCTTCACGGCCGCCATCGCGTTTGACGCGAGGCCACGCCCCCTGACAGGCCACGCTCACTCCCACTCCCGCCTATAAAAGCCAGCGCTGAATACAGGCGCACCTACTGGAAACTACCTCTGAGGCGGAAGCCGGAGGAAGCACTCGCCGTTTTTTTAAAACTGTATACTTTGTGTTTGATGCATTTTTAAAACTCTATACCTGCACCAGAGCTCATTTTTGCTGAAAGCGACAAGCAGGCACATCACTATCAGCGGATATTAGCGCTGTTTAGTGATAGCGTTCCTTCACAGCCGCCATCGCATTTGACGCAAGGCCACGCCCCCTGACAGGCCACGCCCACTCCCACTCCCGCCTATAAAAGCCAGCGCTGAATACAAGCGCACCTACGGGAAACTACCTCTGAGGCGGAAGCCGGAGGAAGCACTCGCCGTTTTTTTAAAACTGTATACTTTGTGTTTGATGCATTTTTAAAACTCTATACCTGCACCAGAGCTCATTTCTGCTGAAAGCGACAAGCAGGCACATCACTATCAGCGGATATTAGCGCTGTTTAGTGATAGCGTTCCTTCACGGCCGCCATCGCGTTTGACGCGAGGCCACGCCCCCTGACAGGCCACGCCCACTCCCACTCCCGCCTATAAAAGCCAGCGCTGAATACAAGCGCACCTACTGGAAACTACCTCTGAGGCGGAAGCCGGAGGAAGCACTCGCGGTTTTTTAAAAACTGTATACTTTGTGTTTGATGCATTTTTAAAACTCTATACCTGCACCAGAGCTCATTTCTGCTGAAAGCGACAAGCAGGCACATCACTATCAGCGGATATTAGCGCTGTTTAGTGATAGCGTTCCTTCACGGCCGCCATCGCGTTTGACGTGAGGCCACGCCCCCTGACAGGCCACACCCACTCCCACTCCCCCCTATAAAAGCCAGCGCTGAATACAAGCGCACCTACTGGAAACTACCTCTGAGGCAGAAGCCGGAGGAAGCACTCGCCGTTTTTTTAAAACTGTATACTTTGTGTTTGATGCATTTTTAAAACTCTATACCTGCACCAGAGCTCATTTCTGCTGAAAGCGACAAGCAGGCACATCACTATCAGCGGATATTAGCGCTGTTTAGTGATAGCATTCCTTCACGGCCGCCATCGCGTTTGACGCGAGGCCACGCCCCCTGACAGGCCACGCCCACTCCCACTCCCGCCTATAAAAGCCAGCGCTGAATACAAGCGCACCTACTGGAAACTACCTCTGAGGCGGAAGCCGGAGGAAGCACTCGCCGTTTTTTTAAAACTGTATACTTTGTGTTTGATGCATTTTTAAAACTCTATACCTGCACCAGAGCTCATTTCAGCTGAAAGCGACAAGCAGGCACATCACTATCAGCGGATATTAGCGCTGTTTAGTGATAGCGTTCCTTCACGGCCGCCATCGCGTTTGACGCGAGGCCACGCCCCCTGACAGGCCACGCCTACTCCCACTACTAATGTGCCTTCCACGCAAGCGCAGCGGACGAGCGCAGCGGGAGCGCTGTTTGTGCGCCGAAGGCGCGCCTAAGGCAAGCCCGTCTGCGCCCGTCCGCGCCAAGACCGCGACAGGCGCAGGAAACTCTGGACCCGGCCTCCCTATTATGAGTTACCAGTCCAATTGTCTATTAAACCTACGCAGCGGCAAAATGTGCGCCTGCAAAATTGACATTAATACCATCAAGGGGCCTTTCAGCTGCAGGCTATGCAGATGGACCTCCTCCCCCGTTAATACCACAACCCCTCGAACAAACCCTAGGGACAACAATCTACTCTTTAAAGGAGGGTTGATTAATGCACGCTCCATGGGCTGCCACAACCAAGATATCAAAGACCTCATCCAGGAATTAAACCTTGACTGCCTTCTCATAACGGAGACCTGGCTCACAGACAACAGTAATCCGGACCTAGCTACTGCCCTTCCACAAGGCTACTCCATTTTTAGGCAAGACAGACTGAAGGGGAGAGGTGGAGGAGTAGCCCTGCTGCTGCGCAACTCCTTCAAATGCCATACCTTCACCCTTGACTCATTAAAAGGAGCCGAATCCCTCGGATTCTCCATTAAACTCAATGAGTCTACCTCCTTTTCAGGAGGACTAGTCTACCGTCCCCCAGGCACCGCTACCAAATTCCTAGATACCCTCAGTGATACCCTTGGTCAGCTCCTAACCAGATACCCACATGCCACCCTTCTGGGCGACTTCAATCTGCACCTCGACTCCACAGAGGACGCTCAGACACTAAACTTTCACCAAACTCTTGAAATTTTCAACCTTCAGCAAAGGGTTAAGCAACCCACTCACCTAGCTGGACACACTCTAGACGGGGTCTGCACCAACTTTCCCCCTCTAGAAACCCATACCCCGGTTCCACAAATCTGGACAGATCATAACCTGATCCCATTCCTCATTAGAACCCCGCAGCCTAAAAATTCAAAAAAACCCTGTTCACCCCCAGAGAACTACATCAACTGGAAAAGGGTAGAAGACACCTTTAAACTCCAGCCTACCTTAGAGACTCAAAACCCTAGCCTGACTGGCAACGTGGAACAAGACTCCCAATCATTCCACAATTGGATACTGCGCGAAATTAGAGAACGTGCTCCACCCAAACGCACTAGGAAATCTGATAGTATAGGCAAAACCAACGCCCCATGGTTCACGCCAGAAGTAGCCACGGCTCATATGCTCAGCAAAAAAGGCGAACGCAAATGGAGAATAACATATGATAGTTCGGACAGAAACTCCTATGTCCAACTAAGGAAAAGTTACCACTCCATTATAAAAAGCGCCAAAAAAGAGTTCTACATCAAAGCCATTAATGAGGCCAAGCAAAAACAAAAAACCCTGTTCACAATAGTTAAATCTTTCACCCATCCAAAAGCCCTACAGCCCGAAATACCTCCCTCTCAAGACCTCTGCGGCCAAATAGCAGACTTCTTTGAAGAGAAAATCAATCTCATTCAGAAAGACTTCCCACCTTACCATAGCCCCCAGTCCCTCATCCCTCTGGAACAAACAGGTAAACTTACTAGAAACCTAACAGCGTTCTCACAGGTCACCCTAGCCCAAACTAAGGAAGTCATCCTAGCATGCAAGTCAGGAGCCCCCTCTGACTCCTGCCCCCCTAGAATCCTTCACCAACTGATTGACACTGTCAATCCCATCATAAACAATATAGTAAATACCTCCCTCAGCCCTGGTATCGTCCCCAGGGCATGGAAACAAGCAATTGTTAAGCCCTTAATGAAAAAATTGAACAAATCCCCTTCCGACCTCACCAATCTCCGACCAATCTCACTTCTCCCAGTCCTGGGAAAAATCACAGAACAATTAGTATACAGGGAACTCAAAAACCATCTCGAAGTGAATAATATCCTGCACCCCCAACAATCAGGCTTCTGCCCCCAGCACTCGACGGAAACTGCATTGATCGAATTGACTGACTCAATAAAAATATTACAGGACCAAAGAAAGAACGCAGTATTGATCCTGTTGGACCTCACAGCAGCGTTCGACACCATCTCCCATCCCATACTACTGGACAGACTCAGGGACATTGGTATCTCCGACCGGGCATTGAACTGGATAACATCTTTCCTAACAGAAAGATCCCAATCCATCACACTAGGACCTTTCAGTTCTGCAGAGAAAAAGATTCGATCAGGAGTCCCACAAGGTTCCATCTTAAGCCCCCTGCTTTTTAACGTCTACCTTATTCCCCTCATCTCCTTGATCGAATCATTTGGCATAACTGTTACATCATACGCCGACGATACCCAACTCATAGTCCCGCTAGAGGAGAATTCTACATCAGCCGAACAAAATCTAAAAAACTGCCTAAAAAACGTCTTTCTTTGGATGGAAACAAAGCACCTCAAGTGCAACACTAGTAAGACAGAAATCCTCCCCATGGGGAAAAATGTCAACTTCTGTCCTCATCTCTGGTGGCCAGAGGGTTCCACAGCCCCTCCCCAGACCGTCACAACAGCAAGAAATCTTGGAGTCACCTTCGATACTGACCTATCCTTCGATCATCACGCTAGGAAGGTGGCAGGAAGTTGCTTCGGAATCATCAAATCCCTCAAAAAAAATGTTGACTTCCTACCAACGGATGCTAGAAAAACGGTAGCCGTGGCGCTAATCCTATCGCGCCTGGATTACTGCAACGGCCTAATGGCTGGTGTGAAAAAAGTCACACTCAAAAAACTGCAGAGCGTCCAGCATTCTGCTGCCAGAATGGTGCTCAAACTCCCCAGGAGGTCCTCTGCCTCCACTGCTCTGAGAACCCTCCACTGGCTACCTTTGCACAAAAGGATTCTTTTCAAAATCCTAATCGTTGCATTCCGGGCATTTAACCACATTGGCCCCAAATATCTAATTAGGCGCTACCCCCATTACAATCCCCAGAGGACTCTTAGATCCTCCAATAACAACCTACTAAAACCACCCAACTTCAACCTTAAAACCAAAGGGGGTAAAACCCTTACCTACTTATCTTCTAGAGCCTGGAATTCCATGCCCCAGCACCTGAGGTCCCTAACCAAGGAAATCCATTTTAGGAAACAACTAAAAACCTGGATCTTCAGCCTTTCTGACCAGTACGTGCTGGACGCCATCTAATCCCTCCTTCCTCCAACCTCATGCATACTTTCCAGTTAGCTCCAGGATGCTCCTTCCAGAGCGGCAGCCGCGCTTTATAAATACCAATACCAATACCAATACCTGCAGAAACTGGAACAAGATCACCACCGACCAGCTCACCACATCACTGTTCCAGAACCCTCCCACCAGCTCAACGGACCCCAACGAAGCAGCCAACAACCTCGCACAGTGGATCACCAACTGCACTGACGACCTTGCACCTCTGAAAAATCATCCCAGCAGGCCCGGCAGCAAGAAAGCCTCCTGGTTCAACGACGACCTCAAGAACTCCATGAAAAACTGCTGTACACTCGAGAAAGCCTGGCGCAAAGACCCGACTACAGACAACATGGCCGCCCTCAAGCATGCCTCCCGCAAACACCACCAGCTGATCCACACCTCCAAGAAGACAGCATTCAAGGAACGACTAGACAACAACGCACACAACAGCAAGGAACTCTTCAGCATCGTCAAAGAGCTCTCCAACCCCAGCGCCGGAAACAATGACATCACTCCCTCACAAGACCTCTGCGACTCACTCGCCTTGTTCTTCCACAGCAAGATCGCGACATACACAACAGCTTCGGCGCACAGACCACGCACCCAACCACCGAACCGACGCCCCCCACCACCTGGACCCCGGTCAGCACCGAATACACCATCCACACGATGAACACCATCATCTCCTGATCACCAACCAACCCATGCCCCCACCACGTCTTCAACAAGGCTGACTCTGTCATCGCACCCCTACTCCGGGACATCATCAACTGCTCCTTCAGCACCGCCACCTTCCTGGAGAGCTGGAAGCATGCCGAACTCAGCGCCCTCCTGAAGAAACCATCAGCAGACCCCACCGACTTCAAGGACTACCGCCCCATCTCGCTCCTCCCTTTTCCTGCCAAAGTCAACGAGAAGACCATCAACAGACAGCTTGCCGCCTTCCTCGAGACGAACGGATCCCTCGACCACTCGCAGTCCAGCTTCCGAGCCAACCACAGCACCGAGACCGCCCTCATCGCAGCCACTGACGACATCCGAGCCCTGCTCGACAACGGGGAAACAGCGGCCCTCATCCTCCTGGACCTCTCCGCAGCGTTCAATACTGTCTGCCACCGCACCCTAGTGCAGCGCCTCAGCAACATCAGAATCCAAGAGAAGGCACTAGAGTGGATCATCTCGTTTCTCGCCGGAAAGAACCCAGAGAGTCCGCCTCCCCCATTCAGATCCAAGGCCACCGAAGTCATCTGCGGCATACCACAAGGATCATCACTCAGCCCCACCCTCTTCAATGTCTACATGAGCCCCCTCGCAGCCATCGCACGCCAACACAACCTCAACGTCATCTCCTACGCCGACGACACCCAGCTGATCCTCTCCCTCACCAACGACCCAGCCACCGCCAGAACCAACCCACACGAAGGGATGAAAGACGTAGCCGAGTGGATGATGAACAGCCGCCTAAAGCTGAACTCAGACAAGACTGAAGTCCTCATCCTTGGATCATCACCCTCTGCCTGGGACGACTCCTGGTGGCCCCCTGCCCTGGACAACGCACCAAAACCAACGGACCACGCACGGAACCTGGGCTTCATCCTGGACTCCTCCCTCTCGATGACCAGACAAGTCAACGCCGTCTCATCATCATGTTTCATCATCCTTCGCATGCTCCGAAAGATCTTCCGATTGATCCCCACCGAAACCAGGGAAGACGATCACCCAGGCACTCGTCACCAGCCGACTGGACTACAGAAACACCCTCTACACCGGAACTACAGCCAAACTGCAGAAAAGACTCCAACGCATCCAGTACGCCTCCGCACGACTCATCCTGGACATCCCCCGACACAGCCACATCTCCGGACACCTGAGAGACCTGCACTGGCTCCCCGTCAGCAAGAGAATCACGTTCTGACTCCTCACCCACGCACACAAGGCCCTCCACGACCTGGGCCCCAGGTACCTCAACAACCGCCTGACCTTGTACACTCCCACCCGCCAGCTACGATCAACCAGCCACACCCTCGCCACCGTTCCACGCATCCGAAGAGCCACCATGGGTGTAAGATCCTTCTCCTACCTGGCTGCCAAGACTTGAAAACTCCCTCCCAATCCACCTCCGTCTGACCCAAGACCACCTCTCCTTCAGGAAGCAACTCAAGACCTGGCTTTTCGAGCAGTAGCGGACCCCCCCCACCCCCCTCCGGGTGAGTGGCGCGCTATACAAATATCCTGATTGACTGATTGATTGAGAAGCTGGGGATGCGTTGGCGCATCTACAAAATGTTCCTTACAAGCTTTCTTAGAAGGCGGAGGACCATCTCGATCCGAAGACGAGGTAGAGGTTGCTAAAAAACAGGCCACTCTAGGCAATGCCTATGAAGATTATAGAGCCCAAAAGCGTAATTTCTGTATTTTGGGCGTAATAGGGGACAGGAAACGCAGGCAGTGGGCAAGAGCTGTGAAAAACGCTGCTCTGGCGTTAATTTACCCTGTCAGAGCGGACGTAAACAATCAAAATGGCCACCGCGCATGCGCAGTAACGGCCACCTGCAGGTACACAAAAGAGAAGGACATGCGAGCAGCGCGCGAGCCTCTCTGCCCCCAAACTCCCGCTCCACTGAAAACAACAGGCGCGGGCGCAAAACGCCCGAACCACGGAGGTGAGCACACGCTACCCGCAACGTGCCAATGAAAAGACAATTTGAGGAGCTCGAGAGCACCGAAGGAGCACCGGACTCCCTGAAACACCGCAGAGGCAAATCGCAAGCAAAGCTCCAACACTGGCAGCACCAAAAGAAAGCAGAAATGCAGAACAAGGCATAAACAGCATGAATATACAAAGTACAAAAGCAGTAATAATGTAAATGTACTTAACTGGCTGCGGAGCAGCAAAGAAAGAGGATATGGTATTCTCTGTAGGGCGTTTTATACTAGTTACTCTATGGTCTGTCATGTCATACCCTAAGCACTCATGGGTATTGTAGTATTGTTTTTTCCTACTGTTTTCTAATTGGCTGCTGAGCATTTCTAATTAAGAAATGAGAAAGCATAATCGGAGCCTCCTGTCCTGACATGGAATTTAGGACCGACGAGTGTGAGGATGCGCAGCTAATCCGTAGGCAAGCTGTTGCACTGCACACCACATTCAACGGTTTTACTTTATTTCTGTAGTTATACCTTGGGCATTTGTTTAATTTTACGTCATTCTCCGCTTCTCATAAAGATGTAGCTTTCCATATTCTGGCAATGGTTCAGTTTTTATTATCAGTACATTTTCAGATAGATGCATGCCCGACAACACAGCAGTCATCAGTGAATGGTCATTTCCACCTCTTTTTAGTAGTCCTCTGCACATGCTCTGGTTTGTCCCTAATCATTTAGTGATCATTCCCAGTATGCTGACATACGCCAATCAACACTTGCAATTGCTGGGAGTATAAAAAAGAGACTCATTTGAATTGAAACTTACTCAAAGGTAACTCTGAACTCTTCCACGTCAGCATGCCATTTCTTTGCTCACTTTTAGACCAATGTTTATATTTACACTTCGAGTACCGAACGGTAATGAAAACTGGATTAGTCTACCATCAATCGCCTAAGGAGAGGCTAGAAATAGAGTGATCATTGGCAACCCAACATTTTCCACAGCTCCTTTTTAATCCCTTCTTCTGAGGCTACATTATGGAAAGAGAGAGAGGGAATGAGAGAAAGAGTCTCTGTGTATTGGACTCTGTGCATGGGTCATTCCATTTCTGTTGATCCTGATCCACCGATACTTGCATGTCTCGCTACCAGACAATACCCATTTTGTAATAACCCTGATCTAAAGCCTGTATGTATGTTGCTGTTTGTATATGTGAATGCATGTGATATTTGTATTAATCTTAATTTGCATGCATGGAGAAGTGTGGCTCAATGGTTAGAGCGGCAGACCTTGATGCAGAGTGCTGGCCAGGGACCAGGGTTTGATTCCCGCCTCGGCGGGATCGGGCTTAAATTCCTCTGACTGGATATTCTCGCCTCAGTGCTGAATCTAAGCATGGGCCCCACGCTGCAACTCTGGGCAATAGCTTGCTTAGTCTCCACAACAGCCCCCGATACACAAGGGATGCCTGGTTTCACCATGGGATGCCCAGGAGTAGACACCTCACAAGGAAAAGCCAGGAGGGGTTCCCTTGTGGTAGGAGTACAAGCGCCGGGATACTTACGGGTGACTGTTCGCGCTATACAAATACAACACATTTACATTTACATGCCATGACTTTACAAAGAGCAAGCCTACTGGCTTGGGCCCAAGCTGGGTTTGTCTTTACGTTATTCCACACTGAGTCAGTGAGAGCTCACTCCCTTTCAATATGGGGTGGAATAACTTTGCAATACAAGTGCAATGCAGCATAGGATCTGACTGAAGCCTGTCACGATCTAAGGGTATAAATAAAAATAAGTAAAAAGGATTACGTTGAGGTGCCAGTGCTATTACACAATGATGATGGGGCAAAAATTACCCAAGGCAATGTCTTCGAAAAGCATCTGTGTCTTAAGAGATACCATGACACCATAAACATCAGAAAGTTCAACATTGCGAGTCAACTGATAAGTCTTTGATTCTTATCCTCAAGTGTAATTAGGCTTTCCCTCTCACTGGAATTTCCAACATTTCCGATTTGGGCCTGTCACTGCTACCATATAAGCACAATTGGATCCAACCAAACCTCTTGCCAGCCTTGCCAGATTATACGGATAAATAAATGGCTACATTGGACCCTTTAACCCCTTTGCAGCGGCGGTAATTACGCAGCGGCGCTTGGGGGGTGGGGGGTCCACACGGCGCCGCCATGCTCGTGACGGAACCAGTCCGTCACGAGCAATGGGCGCGCTGTGCTTGTGACAGAGTGGTTCTGTCACGGCCCGCCCGCTCAATAGAACGTCCACTCAGGTGCGGAATTCCTGCAGCGTGGGCAGGGCGGCCGCGCCGTGACGGAACCACTCCGTCATCAGCACAGCGCGTCCATGGCTCGTGACGGAATGGTTCCGTCACCAGCACGGAAGAGGTTAATGCTGGGCCTTTTAGGCATGCAAATTGAAGTCAGCTTCGAAACAATACTGAGGAGCATATTTACTAGAAAATTACGCAGGGCGGAGCTGTAAGCCATCTTGTTGCCCCGAGCTGCTTCATTAGAAAAGCGCAGGAATGCTTCAAATTAACAGCAATAGGATGCGTCCCTGTGCTTTCCTCCGCACTCGCGCACAGTTGGTGGCCTAGCGCCAATGCAAGCACCCTTGCATCATGGTGCAAGGGTGGCTGCAAGGTTGGATGCATTGAAGGGATGATTGTTTTTATGCAGGAAGGGACACCTTCCTGCACAAAAAACAACCATTGATGGCGGTTTCCTCCTTCTATGTGTGCTGCATAATGCAACACGCATAGAAAGACCAAAAAACGAGGAGACATACATGTATTTCTCCTTGTTATGCTATTTTGACGCCTCCCGTGGGGAGGCATTAGAATCTGATGCATTCCCATGTTTATGAAACCTTGTAAACCTGGGAATGTGCAGGAATCCATGGGTGTTGCGTGGGAACACCCACAGCAACATCCATGGTACTCCCCTTTCATGCAGAGTAATGCATACAAGGGGGCCATATTTACAAGGCCATGAAAGGACACGCAAGATGGCTTTGCATGGCATTGTAAATACAGCTTAGCATTGTGCGCCACTGAAGCGTCAAAAAGAGTGACACTCCGGTGGCGCATGGGCTTTGTAAATATGCCCCTTAGATTACTGAACTGTTAAAGCCTTACAGTGGGTGCTATCTACCATCCACACACCATGTGGGGTGAAATGCTTGGTCTAAAATGATTCACTTCACAGGCTTTGCTCTTGTGTATGTTTCTATTGAGGTATACAGGTGCGTATCCTGGAAATGTGGAAAAAAAGGAGGGCCTTACTTGCTATGACATTTCTTTCCAATAGACTGGACTGAGACAGGACATTTTCGATATTTGAGAGAAGCAATCAACACTCGCGTTCACAGCAGTACATTTACAAAGTGCGGATGGATTCCATGTTGAAGGAGGCATGTAACAATATATCAGAGGGTTTATTGGTTTCCAAGACAGGCTGCTTTTGGCTTCCGGAATCACACTGTCCTTCTGTTGAGAGACAGTCTCCTGATATTGCTTCAATACTTTTCAACTGCCGATTGACAATAGATAGCTGGAGAGTCAATCTTACTGATTTTGTTCGAGTTTTGGCTCAGGTACAGTACGTCGCTAGCTCACTAACCTCGTGTTCGTGACTCATGCACTATTACTCACATATCCATCGGCTTTTAGGCGTCATCCATCTTGATGACCAATGACGGCCTCTATTACTACTTATGGGAAACCGTCTACATAATCAGGCTCTCTCTCTCTTTGTTTCCTTTGCCTGCTCTACTCTCGCTTTACCTTAATTAATTTGAGTAAATTATCGGTGCAATATATTTGGTTGCATCACATATCTCTGCAAACTATCCCTCGGCTGGTCTTGGGCTCAAAAAAGTCCACGGACCTGATAAGTCTCGCCTCGGTGCCTACTCCAATCATGGAGTCCCACTCTGCAACTCTGGGCAATAGCTTGCTTAATCTCCACAACGGCCCCCACAACGCTAAGGATGCCTGGCCTCCAACTTGGGGGTGCCCAGGAGTGGACGCCTCACAGGGAAAGCCAGGATGGGTTCCACAGCGGTATTCGTACCAGCGCCTTGAGGCCCTTGCGGGTGAGTAGTGCGCTATACAAGTATCAATTTACATCCGGATAAATCCTTTTTTGCAGAGTTCAAAATCACAAAATGGCTGACCTGAAGGAGTGTTTGTATAGGAGTCAGTCATTTTTCCCCATGCCAAGATATTACGTAGACTTTTGACATTTTAAACATTTCTTTGAAGGTAAACGTGCAGCGAAGAAAAAACTGATGGAGGTTCATCCATTTCTAGGGAAAACATGCGTCAAAACCTCGTTCAGAGGGCCACAGGGTAAGCAGGGTTACCAGGCCAATTGAGGTGGTTGAGGCCTTTACTCCTGATGTCCTGGGGCCACCCCTAGTATGGATCTCGCTCACCTGGGTCAAGCACCTCCTTCTGCACCTGATTCTCAGTTAGTTAGCATAGCACTCAGTCAAGGCTCCCTCATAGGGTAGTGTAAATACAGATCTGTGAACACAACTCATAACTTAGCGTGCAATCAGCGCACACAATAAATCAATCTCCAGTCAAATACTTATTTTGTGTAAAAGAAGAATTTTAATTCTAATTCTACACATTGAAAGGTAAACGTCATTTAATAAGCAATAACACGGTCGCCAACGAGGAAGGCAAACTAGTAGTTGTCAGGCCACTCCCCTGGCTATTAAGAGTCCATGTAACACGAGTGCTGTTATTCCCCACTCACATGCGGCAACATACAGGCAATGTAAACTCCTAGGCCCTGTTCACAGGGGTTTCCTCTTTTGTACTCAGTCAATAAGGTGTAGTCACTTAGAGTCAAGAAGGGTGGCACATTCCTGCGATGGTGGTATGAACCCTAGCAGTGGTGTGCTGCAGTCCTGGTTCAGATCGTCAAAGTCAGGCTACACGCATTCACATGCTCAGCTCTTGGCAGGTGCCATCTCTCTCGCCTGAGCTACCCTTACCAGGGCCCTGATGATCGGTGTTGCTCTGTCTCCAGTCTCACCTAGTATGTCTTTTGTTCTTCCTTGCTTGGAGATGGCAGCAGTCTCCTGGCTCCAGCAGAGCTCCGACAGCATCTCCTCTGTCCTCTGGCCTCCTCGGATACAAAGCTTTTGTCGCCTTGGTTGTAGGAATAGTTTCGGGTCACAGACAACGACTTGGACCTCCGGCCACAGCAACTCGAGCGGCCCCTCCCTTGCATACGAGGTCACTCTGCAAACCGCACTCTTGGGTCGCACTGGCCTCAGGTTGTCGTTCCTGCTGCCTCTCCTGGCATAGGGGGTCTTAGGAACTTCCCACACATGGGTGACGGCCCAATCAATGTGACACAGTTTCTTGGCACACGGCAGCCCCTCCTGGCATACCGGGTCACTGCACACGGGCAATGGCCCGATCGATGCAGCACTTTCCTCAGTGCACGGCAGCTCCTTCTGGCCTACGTGGTCGTTAAACTTCACAACGTTGCACAAGCGGAACTGAGGGAGATTCCTCTACTTCTCATGTTTTCACCAGGCAGGTCTGGGCTTCCCAAAATGAAACAAGGCACTCTTTATAATGTACAACTACAGGCACTTCTTCACTCAGCATGCATTTATATCACACTCCACTGTCTAGTATTGTTGAGCCCATGTGCCATGCTACCACCAGTATTTCTACATGCAGCACATGTGCTCAGTCCGCACAAACTGTTCAATACTACATTCTCTCTGTCCTGCACCAGAGTGTGTCACTTTAAACACCCTCTTCCTGAGCACACACATTTAACATGTGCACACTGTTCCACACTGCACCCTCTGTGTAGTTTATGTCTTGTGCGCTCATGTGCACTCAGCACATGTTTTCATCACACATGCACATCTAAATCAACCTGATGTAGGTGAGTGAGCTTATAGGTCTTATAGGTCTTACTCCAATGACACAGGGTAATAAAAAGGACCTGGTCACTACCACTGATCATTACACGGTATGCTGCCACCTCAGTGCTTATACTGTTGAACTTGTGGTGAAGGCAGAAGCCTGCCACCACCATGATGGAAGAGCCTTGGTTCCCACTCCCGGTCCAAAATGAAGCAGTCCTTGAGACAGGCCTACGCCATGTCACACATGCATGAGCCGTGTTCGTCTATGACCAAAAAAATCAACATTAGTGATCCAGACAACAATACAGTTGGATACTCAAGGCAGGAGTACACGTCTTTCCCATGTTTATTTCGAGTTTTGTATAGCGCGTAGTTACCCTAGAGCATCCCAGCGCTTATTCCAGAGCAACAAAAAGGTGGCAGTCAAGCGTGATCAAAGGCATTAGTTAGGGAAGAGGTGCGTTTGAAGGAGTTTACGAAACCGGAGAAGACAAGTCTTCGAACGTAGACTCAGGGGGAGTGAGCTCCAAAGAATCGCTATATTCACTGAGAATCTCCTCCCCCCCCCCGTACGTGCCTTTTTAACTGTAGGAGTTCTGAGCAGGTGTTTCTGATCTGAGCGCAAGGCTCTGTTAGCCTTGTAGGGTACGACTAAATTCTTCAGGATGGGGGGTCCCTTGTCCTGAAGAATTGTATGCGCAATGCAAAGGGACTTAAATGTAACCCTTTTGCGCACTGGGAGCCAATGCAGCGCCTTCAATGCTGGTTTAGCTGACCCTATCATTGGGGTACTCTTGAGAAGCCGTGCGGCAGCGTTTTGAATCTGTTGAAGTTTATTAAACGTTGCTTCAGTTGCACCAAGAAAGATAGCATTGCTATAGTCTAGTCTTGATACGATCAACCCCTGAATAAGCAGCTTTCTAGATTGCGGTGGAAGGAGGGGCAGAACTTTCCGAGCTGCGCAGAGAAGACCGAAACAAACTCCCGCCATTTTTTTTGCCTGGGTCCTGGAAGCGAGATCTTGTTCAAGCCAGACCCCGAGACTCTTAATCTCCTCCTTTGGACTCTGGAGCTCGCCCAAACAACTGGGCCAGCTAGTCAGAGGTAGTGAGGCTCCTTTATGCCCTAATAGCATTATTTCGGTCTTTGAGCCATTTAGCTTCAAAGCTGATTTACACATCCAAGTGTAAACTTTGGACATGCAGGAGTGCAGCGTGTCTGGACTTTTATCAAGCTGGGATAAGGTGACCACCAGCTGAGTATCATCAGCGTAGCTCACAATTTTGATACCAAATGGGGCAACCACATCCTCCAAGGGGGCCATATACACATTAAACAATGTGGGGCTTAGGGATGAGCCTTGTGGCACACCACAATGGAGGGGGATAGATGCTGATCGTGCGCTGCCTTCCCATAGTTGGTAACTCCGGTCACTAAGAAATGACTTAAGCCATTTCAAAGCCATTCCTGTTACCCCTACATCTGACAGCCGTCAAATTAGCACTTGATGGTTAACAGTGTCGAAAGCCGCACTGAGATCCAGGAGGATCACTGCCACTGATCCTCCCGAATCCAAACTGCTTCTGGCTTCCTCAACGACTGCCAAAAGAGCAGTGTCAGTGCCCTGACCCGGCCGAAAGCCTGTTTGCAATTTCTCAGCAGGCCATTGAACTCAAGAAAGTGTGATAGATGTAGATTCACCAACCTTTCCGCGATTTTACTGAGTCCAGGAAGCAGAGAAATGGGCCTGTAATTCGCTAGATCCAATGGATCTAGGTGAGGCTTTTTCAAGAGGGCTTTCACAACTGCTCCCTTCCAGCTCAGTGGCACCAGACCACAAGCAAAGGATGCATTGATTAAATCGGTAACAGGGTTGGCAATAGTAGTTCCTACCTGTTTCAGGATCCTCATAGGGACCGGATCACTGGGGGAGCCACTCTTAATAGTGACCAGCACTTTAAGGACCTCTTCCGCTGATGTTGGTCCAAAGGCTTCCAGGTGTACGGGGACTCCAACTGGCTCACTGCTAGCCTCTGCTATCTGGTCAATCTGGGGCAGGGCACTTAGAATGTTTTCTATTTTGGTATAAAAATAGTTCGCAAGATCCTTACATTTCTCTCCTGGGTTATCATGGGCTGAGGAGTGCTCGGAGACTCTCAATAGTTCCTTAACCACTAAGAAAGTTTCTCTAGAGGAATTCAAGGAGTTTTTAATTCTTTCCTCAAAGAATTGTGCTTTAGTACGACGAAGAGCACATTTATATGCCCTTATCGCAGAGCGATATTCAATTCTATTAGATTCGCCCCACTCCTTCCTCCATATGCTCTCCAGCTTCTTGCAGCCCTTCCTAAGAATTCTCAACTCGGGCGCATACCAAGGGGCGGAGCCTATTCTCTTCCCCCTTTTTGGAACTGTTCTTTAAGGGAAGATAGAATCGAGTGAGCTGGTCAACCAGTTGCCGACGTTCACATCTGCCAGTACAGGATCAAGGACTAGAGGGGGACGCGAACATTCGAGTTTAAGGACCCAATTCTCGACCGACAACCTGGACCAAGCTCTTTCCAAGATACGATCCCTAGGAGGAGGTGTAATCAAGGCCTCCATTTGCCAAGTGAAAGGAACCAAAAAATGGTCTGACCACGGAAGAGGATAGGGAGGCATGGCCCTACAAAGGGGCACATTAGAGAAAATCTGGTCAAGCAAATGGCCCTTGTTATGTGTTGCTCCAGAGTTGATCAGGCCTACCTCATAGGCCTTAAGGTCGCATTGTAGGTCTGTCATCAACAGGTCCGCCGGGTCGTTGAAGTGGAGATTAAAATCTCCCAGCATCATAAAGTTGGAAGTAGTAGATGCCAAAACCGTAATGGTTTCCATAAGGGAGCTGACAAAATTTCCAATGCACCCTGGTGGACGATACACCAATAGACCTGACACAGAGACTGTGGGTGAAATCTGCAAAGAGAACTGACAACTCTCGCAGTCCAACACTCCACTATTCTGTACCGTACATACAAATGAGTCCCTATATAGTATAGCGATACCACCTACTCGACCCACTGGCCTGTTCTGAGAGTATATTAAAAAGCCTGGGGGGAGGGCTCGTACAATGTCCACCCCTGAGCTCGGAGTGAGCCACGTTTCCGTTAAAAACAGGATATCTAAATTATGATCCTGTATAAGAAAATGAATCTCTAAAGAGTGCCTCGGGAGGGATCTGCAGTTCAGCAAGGCCATTTGCAGGGAGCTCTTTCCTATAGATGGATGGGGCGAGCAGCATACCTCACAGTAGGAGAAAGGTTTTGCTCCTCTATAAATATAGTTGCAAGTAGTCTTTCTAGGGGGGCGTAGTAATAAAAGATCATCGCGAGTATAGGTAATACTGAGCCCTAATGATTTTAACAAAGGTCCTGGCCCTAAGCCCGCCTGAGCCCGGATGGGCACAGACAGGCTGAACTCTGGCGCGACTCCGGCGCCATTCCGGCTCACCCGCTGCGCGTTTCCATTACAGGTTTATGTAGCGGTTCGTGAGTCTGCCTGGGACACTGAAGCGCTGACCGAAATGGCGCCTGTGGAGCCTCCCCCAATTTGGCTGCGGAATCGGCGGTATGCAGCAACTAAGGACCCGCTCAAACGGCGGTGTAAATACAATTACAGTGCAGGTAAGCGCTACGGATTAAAAACAGGGGCTAAGAAATGAGGCTGTAAAATAATGAGAGAACAAACAGGAATATTTAAAAAACGAAGCGTTCACTTCCAGAACTGTCACGCTATGCGCACGAAGAGCTGCCAAGTGCTGAGATAACCAGCAAGCACCAAATGTTGTTTAGAGGCCGACTCACCTCCAAAGACCGTCTTATGTAGCGGTTCGTGAGTCTGCCTGGGACACTGAAGCGCTGACCAAAATGGCGCCCGTGGAGTGTCCCAGCCTCCCCCAAGATGGCTGCGGAATCGGCGGTATGCAGCAACTAAGGACCCGCTCAAACGGCGGTGTAAATACAATTACAGTGCAGGTATGCGCAAAGGATTAAAAACAGGGGCTAAGAAATGAGGCTGTAAAATAATGAGAGAACAAACAGGAATATTTAAAAAACGAAGCGTTCGCTTCCAGAACTGTCACGCTATGCGCACAAAGAGCTGCCAAGTGCTGAGATGACCAGCAAGCACCAAATGTTGTTTAGAGGGTTTTTCTGCCTAAACACATGCAAACATTATACACCTATCAACTAAATCCAGATCATGATGTAACTTTTAGGACTTTTTTTTCCAGCCAACAACACAATGCATTCTGGGCTGTGCAGTTTCACTCTTCCACTATAAACCTGGAACCATTATTGCCAGCATGCCTAGTAGTGGTGTCTCAGAAAACAGAATTAACTATTTCACCTCAGTAACAGGAGGCAAAAATCAAACTATGTCATCATAATTATTTATTCGATGGCATCATTTCATATCAAAGGGCAGTGTAAGAAGCTCATTGGAACTATAGTACATAATGAGAGGTTAACCTGAATTTCTGCTGTAGAGCTGGCCCCTAAGGCCCACAGTAGTCCCCTTTGCCAGAGACTAAGGTAATACAGCAATTTAAATATGGCAAATCGGAGCAATAGGAAATTTTGCGTCTTAATAGAAAAGGACGCCGCGCTTTCTATTCTCATCCATGCTGAATCTTCCTCACCAGAACTATTTAATTGATAGCTTTCATAAGCTGACATCTGCATCAAAGAATCGCACCTAATTACAGCACAAATGCATGGCTTCCTGAAACATGCCCTAGAAAAAGTGTGGTGCAATTTATGACAACTAATGTGAAATGTACCTGTGACCCCTTATGTACCCTTTTGTTCAGTAACTCTGAAGTGCTGATATAGTCCTAGAATCAGCAAATCTGCCATTTTATTGCAATTATTCATGGTCCTCAGCAATTCAAGAGAAAAGTAATTAGCATCACCCTGTAATAAATCTCAACAGTATTAGCTAAAATGCCAATTCTGAAATCACATTTCATTAAAGCCAAAAACACTAATTAAAATTGATTTTTTTTTGCCTGTGCTTTCATAAACCGTTGCCTGTCGAGGGCTCTCAGCTGCAATGCTAAATGGGTACAACCTTTCACTTAAGTGGATTCATACACACAGCTGTCTGGCTGTCGTTTAAGGATAACTGTGTATGAGAGGGTAGGTATGTGCTGGGAGGGGGCCTGCTGAGCAAAGAATGGAGAAGGAGCAATCTTTTGGAAATTAAAGCTTATTGAATACAGTGAGACACTGTAGACGAATATTTGAATATTTTTCAGCGATGTCTTCAATACTGTGGTCACACTGGCAGAGGGAGCACCGTATAAACACTGCGTTCAGCAGCCCCCAAAATGTTTATCATTTAATTACTTTCGAAATTGCTTTCTGAATACACGAAGGCCAAAAAAAGTAAATCTTTGGCATCATAATAAAGAACATTCATTAGCCAGTACTAAAGAGTGCAGAGAGCGCGCTTTCAGAATTTGTAATTCACATAATGCAGGACAGAGAGGGATATGTTATCACCCAGCATTAAAGTTCAGGTATAATCGCGTCACCCGTGTGTTGCACGTCAATTAGCTAAAAGTGAAAAGAGCATTAATGCGCAGTAGTATCGCCATAACTTCGGAGCAAGTGCAGATCTTTAACACAAGTAACTTAACGATGCGTGAAACATATATTGGGAAAAGCAATTACTAAATTAAACCAAAAGAAGAAACTACCTGGAGAAAACGGAGCACGAAACCGGGTGAAATAACACCTGAAAAAAGAAAAGAGGAGGCTTCCCCTGGGAGGGAACCCAAAGTAACTCACAAAATGCAGGACTGTAAATCGTTGTTATTGTTATACAAAATATGGGGTTTATAGAAAAGAAATTGCTTCCTCCCTAATAGTAACTCCATTTAGTTTGCAGAAGTGGGAAGGTTTGCAGCTACTCTCTGCTCGAAGCAGCTAACAATAAGCCACTGATTGCAGATAGAATATTCGGATTTTATTTGAATTTCATAGGAAAAATCTTATTTAAAAATTGGGCATCGATTAAGATGGGTGATATCTAAACATATATTCTATCATTTAAAGTCATAATTATTTTTAAACATTAGTAAGCAGGCAACACATTCATTTGATGACATCTGTAATTCGTAGGAACGGTATAAAATCCACAAGTTATGGCAAAGATTTCATGAGAATGGCATTATTTCCGTGTTAGACCGGCTTTTACACCAATGCTGATTGTTCAACGGCAATAATCAATATTGAATATACACACATATATATTTAAATAGTTTAATCAGAAGTTTTTGTTTGACTAAATTTCTATTCTCTGTGAGTGATGGCTTTCTGCCTAAGCACAATGTCATCACCCACAGAGACTTGTGGAGCCACTTGGTGTTTTGAAAGTAATACACATATATTAAATTCATAGCATATATATAAATATATATATATGTTTAATTGTTATTGTTGTTTTTTTTCTTTGCAAGGGTCCAGCACCTACTCAGACACTGCTTGCAGGCCCTTGAAATTGCTTGTAGTGCGCTGCAACTTGCATGTGAACACTCCTTGTAAACACCGGATGACATTAAAATATGATGTATTGTATAAATTGCACACTTCTATGATGATTTTTTTTATCGAATAAAGTATACTACTACTACTACATTAGAATATAGGGGTGCTGAATTTCCATGTGCTGTGATTTGCTGATTAAATGATACATTTGCTCTCACTATGATGAATTTACAGAAATGTTGATTTAGTGTGCAAGAATAATATATAAAACCCCTCGAAATTGGGGCTGAGCCAGAGCTCTCCTCAATGGTACTAGGGATGCTGTCCAATTCTTTTCTATTTCTGCTGCCCATTAGGACTTAAAATATTTTCTGATTTTGCATACTCTGTATAGCGTTACATTTGAGAGCCTGTATGGCATTAACGGTACCACTTACTTAGAATGTTTGCAATAAAATCCTTTAACTTTTCATTGATCTAGAATCAGTTGTTGAATGGGCCCAAATTATTCTGAAATAGGAATTATGTAATGAAATTGTATTGTATTGATTCCTATTCCTTGGAAGGTACCTTACCAAGGGGACACAATGCCTCATTAAATTGAAGCTTGATTTTGGGGTATTGTGTTTTGCTCACACACTGTTTAAGGTTCAGCCTGGAGAATGCAGGTTCCTCTCTCGTCTGCAGAGAAGGGGTGGTGACTGAGAACAGTCCTGGTTGGTTTTCGCATAGAAGACCAAGAGAAAAATGAAGAAGCATATTTGCAAGAACCTCGTTAAAATTATCGCCGTTTTAGAGGCGGGAAACTGCCGCTAAAACAGCGATAATGGGCTTGCTAATACGCTTTATAGAAGTCCAATAGAAGCCCAGGTGAGATGTGCAGAAAATCTAACCTGGGCTTTTATTGGAATTCTATAACGCATATTAGCAAGCCCATTATCGCCGTTTTTTCAGCAGTTTCCTGCCGCTAAAACGGCGATAGTTTTAACGAGGTTCTTTCTAATATGCCCCGAAATCTCTCTGTCCAGCTGGTCATATAAAAATAGATTAAGTGTAAATCTGTCGTTTATTGGTGAATTCATATAGTGGTGCATCTTTTGATTAGTTATATTTTGTGTGAAATGCCTGGTGGTTAACCCAGCGAAAGGTGCAATTTTTCCCGAAGTTCAAATTCGGGAGCTGGAATGTACCTGTGAGCAACAGAAACCCTTTTTCCTTTCTGAGTCTAAAGTCCCTTATCTCCTTTTATGTTTGTCTAATGTCTGCATTTGCTAATATTGTTTCTTCTTTCTTTAACACGAACTCTAGAACATCTGACATTCATCAATGGAAGTCAACAATAATATTCTCCAGAGCTGAGGGCCCCCTAGAAAGTCACAATCGATATTGTTACAAAATGCAAAGGTTTTGGTTTGGATTCACAGGGATGAGACCAAGTATTACAAGGTTTTCCAAGTTCTGTGTTTTTTCTCTTAAGGTACTCCTGTAAGAATTGTTATAGATTGACTTGTCAGCCTTCTTGTAACATGAGTATTAGTTACACCAAGACCTGTGATGCATGAAGTGGGTTGTCTCCAGCTGTGACATTTTGGTTCCCATGTGGCCCAATTATTTAAGAAAATAAATATCTAGAAATAAATTGATTTCTGTGGAAGAGAGAGCGCTTTCTGGCTGCCACACAGGGGCCAAGGAGGACCAGACGGCCGCAACATAGGACCTAACGACCGCAACATAGTACAGGGAAACGACGTGGGCTTTCAGTGCCACTAGCCCCGCCCCCCTGCAATGGTTCTTAAGTGCCAGCAAATGTCTAACGACCGTTTTATTGTCTATCAATCAGGCCCGGCCCATGCAGGGCGTTATACTGGGGCGGTGACTTCAGGCGGGGGAGGGGCAGGGTGGAGGGTTTTAAAATGCGGTATATGGACTATTACAGGTAAGTAACGTTAAAAAAAACGAATTTCGTTGCCAACGCTGCATCACATTTGGCGATGCAGCGCGGGCAACGAAATTCGTTTTATTCATTTTTTTCGTTACTTACCTGTAATGGTCCATATCCCGCATTTTAAAACCCTCCACCCTGCCCCTCACCTGCCTGACGTCACCACCCCGGTATAACGCCCTGCACGGGCCGGGCCTGGTGGGGGTTTTTACAGAGGAAATTTTGTGTGTGGAAGATCCGCTATTCCTAAACTGCTTTGAGGTCGGCACTGTAAGGGGCCAAGCGGAGACTTTGTCCATGGTAACATTATCTGAGGGTACTCTCAATTTACGTTGCTCACCGCACAGTCCTAACAGTGATGTTGTGCCTGTAAACCATACTCTGGACCCTGAATACATAACAACCTGTAACCTGCTCAGAGCCTATGGGGAAGGCATCAGGTCAAAAAGCAAAAGCACTGTGATATCAAGCAAGTCCCAGTCTGGAAGGGAACTATGCCCATGATTATGTGCTATTTATGGAGCCTTGTGGTCACCAGGACCTTTTTTAAGGCTGTAAATGCAAATATCGACAGTTTCTGAAGCCCTAAACATATGAATCGCTAAATTGGATGTGGTAGTGGGGAAATTGGGAGAAACTGGGGGGGGGGGGGGCTCATCCATACACAAATGGAAAATCTCTTGAGCAAAACAGCCACCTGACCACCACTACCCATAATGTTCCAAATGTTCTCCTACAAGACCACCTCAGTAGGCATTACCCATCCCGATCATCAGAGACCAGCATGGAGCCAGGGTCTGCTGGCAATGTATCTGACAATACAGCTAATGCTTCTCCATTACCTTTAAATGTTCAGTCAGCTTCCCATGTGGCTCAGCCCAGTGATCCTACTGGTAGGAACTCGCTCCACAATAACACTCAGAATGTAGACCTTGCGCGATGATGGAGGAAACCCAAAATCTAGTTGAGGTTTTTGTCATGGGATATGGTCATTCAGTTACCACCCCTATGTATTAGTAAAGACCAATGCCCCCCCCCCCCCCGCCTCCTTAAGAGCAGGACACTGAAAGTTATCAGCAGCTCAAAAATAAAGTCACACACTAGCTGAGTGATAGGGTAAACCCTGATCAGTCCTTATTGGAAGAGATTATCGTAGTCCGGAGAGTGAGCTGGATAGGCAATTCCCATAAAACATGCCTAGTTGACTGTATAGTAATAAACATTTGTAGTGCCACAAGGGTGGTTTATATCCTTCTCAATCTTAGGTCCAGTGCTGCTCCAAGGAGTAGAATCGTAGTAATCCCCTTAGACATTTGCTATAAACTCACAAAGCTGAGGCTGATGTGGCGGGTGGGGGTTGAAGCTAGAGTGGTGGCCCAGTTCAAATAGGATTTCAACCTGCAGCTTAGCTTCTGCTTTGAAGCACCGACCGGGTTAGATGACCCAGACTGACTGGTCCCTACTGCTGGGGTAGAAAACTCTGCTATTTCTAATGACCAAAGCTAATCCAGAGGCCTTAAAGTGTTAAACTGGAGTATAGCAGTGGTCCACAGTAAAACATCTGATGAGGAGTGGATTAAGATGCTTTGCACTTATGACATCATTAGTCTTCAGGAGATGTAGGATACAAAGGGGGTTATGTACCTGGATGAATATGTTATGTTTGCCTCCACAGCCATTCCTTCCACTCATGGTAGAGCCAGAGGGGGCTAGCGATATTAATTAAACTGTGTTTGAACTGCATTGCCTATAATTCACCCAATATCCTAGGTATTATTTGACCTTTCCAAACACGTTCAGGATGTTGACTGTGAATGTTTTTAGTTCATCCTCAGTTAGAGATGAGCTTGAGGATGTCAGAGATCTTAGAAAAATTGTAAATGCTTTTTCCTATCGTACGACCAATTTGATGGTGATTATATTGATGGCTGATTTTAATCTGCACTCCTGCATGGGTTGACATACAAATAGGTACATCGGCAAGTTATTGTCAAACATTGACTAGGTGAACCTCAATCATACATAGCAGAGTGATATATTAAATAACTTATTCTCAGATTACAATCTAGTTAATTTGTTTAAAAGGGATAATCTAGTCTTAAAGAGAGAAAGCTCGTGTTTAAGGGGGTGGGTGGTGCAGGTCTATAATTGATTATATTTTTGTCTCTGTATGGCTTTTTTCCCATTTGAATTTAAAAAAAGAATGGGATATACACAGTGAACATAATCCTCTCTTAGCCACTTTTTTGGGGCCGAGACGCTCCTGATTGCTTGGTGCTTATTTAAGAATCAGTTATCTCAAAAGACCATGGTCGAAGGGTAAAATAGGCTATGATCACACGTGCCGATTTTATTTCTAATTTGTTTTCTACTTGTGAAACTGATTTTTAGACCTGTTTAAATGTGGAAGCCACTGACAAAAGTTTTGTGTCAGCTTTTAACAGCATTAGTGGGTCTGTTAAGTCTGCCCTTACTAAAACAAGTTTGAAATGGGGTTGTGTGGTGCACTCCTTGATCTGCCCTTATCCTTGAGCTACTCTTGTCTTAGGTTTCAAAGGGGTGTGCTGGGTGGGGAGGAGGAGCCACCCTCCACAAAGGTTAAGATGAATGTAGACTAGTGACTGACGTCATTAGACCCTGCCCGCACTACCATCAGTAGTGCGGGCAGAGTCTAATGACGTCAGTCACTAGTCTACATTCATCTTACTAAAACAAGAACAGTGCCTTCTCCATTCCAATGCAAATGATTTGATAAGAAGTCCTCCCGGGCTCGCGCAAAAGAAGCCTCTAAATCAGGAAGAGGTGAAAAGTCTAGGGCCACATATAAGGCCATATTATCAAGCCTGGGCGATACAATTATCGCCGCTTTATCTGCAGGAAATGGAATTCCAATCGAAGCTCATGTTAGATGTCCTTCACATCTAACATGGGCTTCAATTGGAATTCCATAGAGCCTATTATCAAGCTGATTATCGCCACTTTAGCGGTAGTTTCCTGCCGATAAAGCGGCGATAATTTTATCGCCTAGGCTTGATAATATGGCCCATAGTTTGGTATGAGAAGAACAAAAGAGTAATCTAAAAGAGGGAGTGTTTGAGAATTTATTGCCAGCAAGTGTGTCTTGCAACAGCACGACCTTCTGGAGAATAGTGAATCCTCCACTGTTTAGCTCAGCTGTCAGATCAGGCTTTCACTATCATGACCCAGGCATGGACCGATCATTTTGTGGCTATATATGATCATGACGGCACAGACAAACCATGCCTTGTGCACAGGAGGACTCGAAGTCTACTTTCCGGTGGGAGGAAGCAAGAAAAGCCATTTTGTCTCTATCTTCAGGAAAGGTTCCTGTTGTTCATGGTTCTCTGTTGCCCAGTTGGTGCTACTCTGTGATTGCGCCTGTATTCAACAAGCATTTACAATGCAATAGGTCTCGCATTTGCGAGAGTTTATGCTATTTGCATGGTAAATTACAATGCCTTTTGTTTTAAAAACCAACCCATAAATAAAAGGTATTGTCATTTAACAATGACAATAACTCAAAGTCTCGCTAATTCGAGTCCTAGTGCATTGCAAATGCGTGTTAATGTAAGCATTCCATTAATCACTGTCTACTGTACAACTTTGCCCCAAGTTGCAGGTGTGTTCCTAGCATAGGTGCCGTAGCTTGCTGCAGCGCCTTACTGATGCGGCACGACAAGGTTACAAAATGCCTTGGGTTACTTGAGTTACCATCCGGTGAAGAAGTGTCCTGGCCATTTGGACTGAACTGTGCCTTCTGGGCAGGGCTGAGACTGATTAGCTAATGTTGGATATCTGGCACAGAGAGCAAAAAGCGGTTGTCGAGAGAGTGGCCGAGTAAATAACCGTGGCAGCAGGTCTTTAAAACATTATGTCCCCTTTTGTTTTTCTACAGAACTAACTCGTACATTTTTGTCTTGAAAGAACAGTACATGTGAAGAGGGACTGCAGCTGTTCTTTCCAGCTCCCCCTCTCCCTCACAGAGGTGCGTGCCGGAGCATGGGAAGGGAGAGCGCCCGCTCTGCCTGGCCCAGTGCTGAAAGGCCAGAGGCAGGCATGGGAAGGAGGCTCGGTCTTGCTGGCTCTCTCTGGAGGCTGAGATGGGAGGAGGGGACGGGTGACTGCTGCGGGCTGCGGGGTTCCTTCCTATGAATGCAGGGAGAACAGGAACGAAATGCTACATTTCCAGGCTAAGGAGTGTCATAGTGCCGATAGTGGAAGCAGAGGCAAGAATAAATAGATAATAAGCGGTGCGTAATGATGTATGTGTAGCATCAAAAAGAGTGTCAATTTCACATTAAAGCCTGTGCAATTAATAAAGTGAGTAGCATCCTAAAGAAAACAAATAGCTTATGGAGATTGCCCTAGAAAATCGAGGCACTATATAATTACAATGTCAGCTAACTCCTATATGCATTCACGAAGACGTGAATTAATAAAAGTTGTGATGAACAGCTTTCGTTTGTAGGCAAAATACACTAAAGGGAGAGAGGAGAAAAATAGTCAAAGTTGATAATCCCTAAAAACAGAAAATGTAAAAAATTATTTCGTCAAAAATGCATCTTGTGTAGTTAATTCTGTCATTTTTCGTCTAGCAAAAATTCCCAAAATATGCAAGTAGGACTTCGGGAGGTTTTAACAAAAAGTGACGCCTAAACCAGAGCTTTACCACTACATTGTGGACATTCCTTTCGTGTAACTCTCAAGCGGTAGGAAAAGGGAATTACGTTTGCCTGGGGCCTAGGAATCAAGCATCAGTGGTGCATGCACTAGATGGCTCAGATGTTGCTCCAAGTGCATACCCTGCCATCAGCAGCAGCAACAACAACCTGATGCTATCAGCTAGGCTAGACAGAATCACCCCATATACAGAATACATAGATTTGCTGCTGGTTGAGGAGCATCATTTAAGATTGTGGTGCCAAGTCTTGGTGGCATGACTTCGTGGAGCTGCCGCAAATGAGTGCAGATGAGAATGGCTTACCGGTATGAGTAGTGGACTTCGATGCTCATTTCACCTCTCAGGAATCGGCGCTAATGGAAGCCGAGGGCAAAGCTCTAAAGGAAAAGTAATTGTGTCTGCATCCACGGATAGGGCGACCAACTGGCATGGGTGCAAATTCAGGATGGTGAGTGTAAAAATTCAGGACAAATGGTCAAAATTCAGGACAAAAATTCAGGACAAAAGGTCAAAATTCAGGACAAAAGTTGCGTTTTACAGAAACATCAGAGGAGGTTGCGCAATAGTATATAAGTAAGTAAATAGACAACCAAAATAAGTGCAAGTCTTATATTAGGTTGAGACAATCGTGCACTTCTTGGGTTTTTTTGGTATGCGCAACTCTGCAGGTCTTAGCCCCCTTAGTTCCTTCATCGCCAGCCTTTTCATGGACAGCTTAAAGCCATGAAAAGGCTGGCAGTGAAGAAACTCGTAATATGCTTGGTGGTGCCGCAGCTGCACCACCAAGGTACATTGAGAAGGGGTCCCAGTACACTTTTACTTATAAGAGAAGTAAAGTAAATATTGAAAAAACATAAACGTAAGCCAAGTCAAGTAGTAATGCAGGTACACTGTTATTTAATCACAATGGACCTGGCATGAACAATATATTGCTAATTAAGAAGGTACACAAGTTCGTGCCCCAAGTGGTTAGGGAGAGGTAATGAGTGCGAGTTGGTGTGATGGCATGCAAGGATGGAGGATTTTTGCAAGATCAAAAGTGATGGTCAATCAATTATTGGTCCGAATACAAATACAGATAAACTGCTTCCATGTGGAGCCAGAAGACAAACACATCAATGTTAAACAATATTCATATTGCCATGTTTTAGGTGGCCCTCGCGAGCATATTATAACTGAGGCATGTGCTGGCGGAATAATAGTTGTCGACGTTTCGACTCCAATGTGGAGAAGGATTAATGGAGGCCTTACAGGGGCTCTTCCTAAGGACGGGGGGTAGCGGGTGGGTGAGGGGGCAAAGGCTGTGATGTAGATTACCACGGTGTAAATTACATGGAACTGCGGTCACAGTGGGCTCAGCAGTTTAGAAAGAGAACGGAGGCGGCAAAGGATTAATGGGGATGGAAGAAATCAAATCTCCAGTGCGTGGTAAAATACTTCACGACAAAAGCCGCTGTGTTTGGTCAGCCAACCCGGAATTGTATTGAGGATAGCAGAGATCAAGTCTCCAATATATGGTAGATTACTTCGCAAAGGAAAGCCGCTGAGGACGGTCAGCCAACCCATTTAGTTTCTTGAAGTGAACTGTGGTCCGATTCCCGGCAGCCGTCAACGCACTCAGTCAATGCTGCACCACCAGCATATTACTGCCTTGTACTGCTGCAACACCACTAGGTACCGGGGGTTCCCCGGCGGTTGCAGAGGCCATGCGGCAGTCCGACACGTACCTCAAAATAGGGCAGCAGGACCACTGGTGTGGCCACCGCAGGTAATGAGGGAGAAATCCATCCAAGGCTGCAGCACGAGGCACTTGCCTGGCAGGTTAGTATGGCACTAGAAGATTTTGGGATTAGTGCACACCAGTCATGTTATGTCAGACATTTCTAATTTCGCTCTTTGGTCTCCATTAACTAGAAATATTTAAATAAAATGAAATCTCATTGTTCATAGACTATGCCTTACTACCAGTCCATCCCACAATCAGCTTCTGAAGTGCTTTTGTCTTAGGGTTAGGGTCTACAGGAATGATAACTACGCCCCTGGCAGCGCCGGCTTTACTTCTGGCTCCACCTAGTGTGACAACCATCGTTGGTCCCGCCACCCCCAAAGACCTCATTCTTCAAGGATTCTCTCAGTACCACTATTCAACAGTGTCCCTCTTTCCTTCTTGTACTCTCTCCCATGTGTATTTAATAATTTCTTTTATAGTGGTACTCATCCCAATGTAGTGTCAAGAGTGCTTCACATCACACACATTATTCAGAGACAATGACTCATAAGTGTGCAAGTCAATGTAGAGGAAATGTTACTTAAGACAATGAGGGCTGCAAGATGTAGCAGTTACATGTCATTTATACTGGTAGGCATTATTTGCAGGGTCACTGAAATTATGCGGCAGGGTTAACTAAATTATACAGCAAGTATAGGCAAATTATGCAGCATAATGCAGCACATATTTTGTAGTATTACTTTATTATTTTTTAATTTTAAAACATGGAAAATTGGTAATACTGTCTAAGCAAAGATTTCCCCTCATCAGTACCAGCTTAACAACTTAATAAATAAATAAGCAACGGAAAGATGACCATTGAAGGGCCTGCCACTATGCGTGAATACAATTTTCCACTCTTTTAGTAACTTTTGATCCACTTGAGCTAGAAACAATTTTTTGTTAACATTTGCAAATTTTGCAACAGATAATGGGCTATATGGTAAATACGGCAAATCAATAATTATAAGAAAAAGAACAGCGACCGCAGAAGTGTATAAATCCAGTTGGCCCTATTACATGTTAAGAATATTTGGTCTGGAGACATACAAACTCAATGTTTAAAACATAACATAGAGATTGGGGGTTGTTCTTACTGATACATATTTATTATTATCCAAATGAGCCCACTGAACTATCTACATAAAATAAATGTTGAACTGCATGTTACACTTTGTGCTTTCAAGAGGCACATTATCCCTCTGCTCTGCTTTAATACTGGGACCAGTCAAAGCTCAGATATCTCTCAAGGAGCTACATTAATCACCAGAGTTAAACTGACATTTTTTGTATGGTGGCAAAATAATTGCAGACTGGCAAAGAACACAGAAGTCTTTGCCATTAGCTCTGTCGTCTATTTCAAAATGCAGCGCACCGGGAACCCCAATGCATGGCTCTTGATCAGCTGCACTTAAGTTGAACTTATTTTGTTATTTATTCATCCTTCTGAGCACCGGACAGAATTTTACTATCAAGTATGTTAGCAAGAACTCTTTAATAAGCGTTGCACTTGCTGCACTTGCCGGTGCAAGTGCAGGGCTCACATGAGTGAGAGAAGCCCCGCCTGTGCCACGTCATGCGAAGCGGTGGGGATGAGACCAGGGGAGTCCAGAGGCTGACGGAGCCTGTAGCAGCAACAAAAGAGCCCGGTGAGTGGGGCTTAGTTGTACCGTGGGGGCTGGTGCGTGTGTTTATTTTTTAGTGATTGAGTACGTGTGCACTGGCTGGGGGGGGGCTGCTATGTGTGTGTGTGCGCGTTCACAAGTTAACTCCCGCCTCAAATCTAATTAATGCGGCGCCAAGCACCGGCGTACACGTGCACATCTGATACATTACATGCAAGCATGCCTTCATGAGCACGTACACCCGTGCAAATCACCAAAAGCCCTGCTCGTGCCCATCTCCTGTCCCACTTCCGAGGCGAGTCCACAACAATAGATCTCTCTGGCGAGAACGCTTCGCGCTGCGTTCGCCAGGCGAGACCTAAAAAGGGGAATAGAGCAGATCCAGCCTGTTACCGACCAATCTCGTTTGTGGACTCGGAGGTTAAAATTATAGGCCTCACCAGGTGGGCAAATAATCAAAACATTTCGTCTGACATACAATATAGGTTTAGATCAGGGCATGGTACCGTTGAGCAGAACCTCAAATGACATTTGGTAATTAGAAAGTATACCAAAGCAAAGAGGGGCTTAATTCATTTGGCCTTCATAGACCTCAGCTCTGCATTGGATACGGTTAATAGAGCTAAAGTCTGGACCATGCTGGGGTCTTGGATGTCGAGCCTGCACTTGTCACTTTCTTGCGAGATTTGCATGAAGGTCTTATGGCCTCTAAGAGGCAGGGCCCCAATGGGGAGTGTGCATAACATTTTAGTCTGAAGAGAGGGGTTCATCAGGGTTGCATCCTGACCCCTTTTCTCTTCATTCTCAATGTAAATCGCTTAAAGTCTGTTTTAATTAAACAGGGGCAGGATATTCTTAGTCTGGGTGGTCAATTGCTGCTCATCCTCTTATATGCAGATGATGCAGATGATGCTGTTGTAGTTGCACGTACCGAAAGGGGTTTGCAGCTTATTTTAGATCAATTTGTTATGGTGGTGGGCCACAAAAGCAGTAAAACCCAAAAATTTGTGGAAAGAGGCCAACATATCAGTCAGGTAGATTATTTTTCTAACCGAGACATTTTACTTGATTGCCACCTTAACTGGCACCCGTTGTTTAAACAACAATATCATCTTTTTAAAAAGGGTCATCCACAGTATGAGTGACTTTTCACGATGATTGGGACATAAACCAATAAAGGCGATTTTAGATATTTTTAAAGCTGAATGTATTCCCATAGCTAATTTGTCTAGGTGGTGGAAAATACATCTTTACGAAGATTCTTAAATATACCACAAGGCACACTGACCGAGATTGCAGACGAAGAGCTGGCTATGGGGATATATATCAGTTTTCAGAAGTCTTCATTCCCTTTTATTATGACTCTCAGGCTGGTTGAAGGATGAGATGAATCTTAATAAATGAATTATGCGTGATTGAATGGATCTGGAAAACATGCTCCATCTTCCATGGCTGCTATACATCCTGCGTAACTTGAAAGAACTAGGGAGACCGGAACTCTTTTATGGTCCTGGCTCCATTGCTAAAGCTGCTATTGCTTGGGTTAAGCAAGCCTTTACCACCAGGGTGGCAGCGAAGCGAGAGGTTTTTACTTTGATGAAGTGATCAATATGTAAGTTTATTCTGATCGAAACAGTGGTGTGATGGAACCATACTTGAACCTGGACATGTTTAGTCACCATCGCAGGTGTTGACCAATTTTTGGTTAAACATATCCATCAATACAAACCGGTAATGAAGGGTCCTAGGGCATGTTTTCAGACCTTGCATGCCCAAAGGTCTATAGTGAATAAACCTTGGTGCGACATGAACCAACAAAATAAGTAAAGTATAAGGTCCTTAAAGGTGTAACTGATGAAGTAGGGGTGCCCCTTGGTGAGTAAGGATACCCGTCAGTCAGTGTCTGATACCGCCCTAGTCCTCATCTGGGCTTCCTTATACTTCTCATACCATGAAACATACGGGCCAACCACAAGGACTGGACGTATAGGTCCAATGGTTCAGAATGTAGGAGGTGGTGTGAGATCAGGGTATCAAATGATATGTAACAACTAAATTGCAATGCATAAAAGTGTGTGAAAAAACAGTGCAGTAAAATTGGAGAAATGAGAGAGATTCGAATTTGTTATTATCCCTCACTGTCCAAGATTAAAAACAGTGCAAAAATAGCAGTTTTAACAAATATCTGCCAGCGGAAATTATTCGGTCACCATGTTTCAGAAGAACAATGGACACAATTGTCCTCTGCCTTCGTCAGGACCTAGATGAATATTTGCTACTGCAATGAGTGAAAATATAATATAAAAGCTAATCATAAACCATTTCACCCGGAATCCTAGGTTTTTCTGGTTTCACCTCTTGTTAGTGGATCACTGTTGTAAGATGATGTTGGTTTCATGCCATAAAAAGGAAATGCAAAAGACATACTTTGTTGGTGTCATTGAACAATTAACATCCAAATGTAGCATCATCGCCATTAAGCCAGTGTCATTAACAATGTAACAACCGACACAATGTACTCAAAATATGTACTTAGCCCTGCTTACCTACTTAACAGGAGGCTATGGCCTCACCTCACCTGGCTGCGGCTCAGGGGAATGGAGCACCGCTCTATTAAAAACAAAAAGAAGGTATCGACATAGCCAATGTCACCAAGCCTACTGCTTGTGATCAGTGTGTACATATTGGAATGATCACACCAACCTAGTTCAAGATGGTGGTTTTCAAGCTAAGAACGAAAAGGGGCATTGATTTATATTGTAAAATAGAGACCCACTTGATTAACATTCAAGGAGACTTTGTGTTTAAAGAAATGTGTGATAACAACTAGAAATGTTACATGGCAAATATTAGCGAACTGACAGTAAGCAAAAAATGTCTCCCATGCCAACAAAACCATACTTAGTATGGATGCTAGTCCGCCTTGAATCGAGGTATGCATGCCATAATATGCTCGAGGAAGTCGAAAACATAGAGGGCAGTCCTTCCTTGTTTGCGAGTGCTAGCGGCTGACTCCGTTAGCTAGAGCCCACACAAAGGAGCCCTTACCTCAGTAGGTTTGTGCGTAGAGATCGTATTTGTTGACTCAATAGAACTCCTGTATTAAGCAAGAAACTCCCACTTCTATCGACTAAATGATGACCAGACCTCTAGACAGTGCTACCGACCCACCCATAAAGCAAGAGGCGCACTAACTTATATGAGTTAAACGATGACCAAACCGCTAGAAAGCACTGCCGACTCACCTCTCCGCTGGTACTCCTGACGGTCAGCTGAGCCATCTCGGGGAGGTGATCGGCAGTTTAAGGGCGCAATCTTTATTGTCAGTGCACGCTAGAAAAATCATGTGACAGGAAAATGCGTGATCACGTCATAGTACTTTAAGGGAATCATGGGAAATGGAGTCTCTTACTTCCGTATTGGTAGCGTATGATTATTCAAAATGCAACACATCCACATTTTACGCACCAATTGTTAAGCCCTATTGAGACCCTTTTAGTCATGCCTGTCTCTGCTCATCTTGTCAGCGTCGGCGGAGTGCTGTACTATAGTTTATATACCTGTTCATATCTATTCGTCATTTCAACAAAACTTTATTAGATACCGGTAGTGAACAGTCGGTCATGTAGTACACTCGTATATCCTTCGCATCAAGAATACACAATCTGGCCACCATACGTGGGTACTAAGCACAAGGGAATTGAGTAGTTACTTCCAGTATTGGTTCAATGTTGAAAACTATTCGTCATAGTGAAATATTCAAATTCTTTCGAGATTACGATAAACATCCTCACAGAAATTAGAGCACTGATTCATCAATTGCTATTTGTAACAATGATACTTCTAGGAGAGGACCTCGGAATCTACAGTATCAGTCACTGTGTACACTCTATACAAAAGTCATCTGTAAAGATATAGAAATGTGCATGTCAGTGCATATCATAGCTTTTGTTAGATTAGTGTGACATCCAGGGAATATCATCATTTAAACCTTCTTTGTCTGTCCCTAGCTTTTACACCCATTTCTGTTCCTTCATCAGCAATTATTTACTGATGTCTGCTATATGGTCAGGAATGAACGGCTGTTCTACAACAGTCCATGTGAATTCTGTCGGACCATGTTTTGCTTCCAAGAAATGGCTAGTTAGCCTTGTGGCTTATTTTTTCTTCAGCGTATAGTACTTTTATATTCTGAAATGCGCAATGTGATCTTCCTTGTCGTCATGCCTATATATCTGAGTTGGCATGGGCAGGTGATCATGTAAATTAGTTTTTCACTATTACAATTGGTGAACTTTCTTTGCTGCCATGGACGACTAGTGCCAATGTCTATGGTGACTGATCTGTGTGTTTGTGGGCAGGCTGCGCATATACCACATGGATGGTGACCCTCAACAGCTGGTAAGTCCCAAAGGGTACCGACTGCCCGTGGTATCTTAGTTTTGGGTCAAGTATGTACTAATTTGTCTTTCAAGATAGGGCCACGTTTGCATGCAAAAAGAGGAGGTGGTAAAGCCTCTGATCCTGTGTTCAAAATTGACCAATGTTTCCTGACAATTTTTTGTATTTGGTTCGACATCATGCTGTAGGTATTCACAAAGGTCAGTCTCTGGGTTTTTTCTTTCTGTGTTGCTGGTTCCAAAAGTGCTTCCTGATTGTTATTGGCAGCACGTTTGAGTGATTGCGCAATACTTTCTTTGGATACTTCCTTGATTCAAGCTGTTCTTCCAGGGCATGAGCATGTTCTCGAAAAGCTTCTTTGGTAGAACAGTTTCTTTGAATTCTCAAAAATTGTCCATACGGAAGGTTATTCCTTAGAGACCTGGGATGACAGTTGTCATAACACAGCAATGAATTGCGTGCCATGGGTTTCCTATACAGTTCAGACACCAGTCCCATGGGCGTAGCTGAAATTAGCAAATCCAAAAAGGCCAACTGTTGTTTATTATGCTCCACTGTAAAGCGTAAAAAGTTATTTCTATTGTGAGATCTTTAATGTTCCCCCACCATATGACAAGAATATCGTCGATGTAGCGTTTCCACATACGTATTGAATCACGATATGGGTTGGTAGGTGTCAAGATATGCTCCTGCTCGAAGTTGTGAACGTAAAGATTCGCTAGACCAGGAGCCAAAACGCTTCCCATGCTGGTACCCGATGTCTGCAAATAGATCGTATCTTTGAAACGAAAAAAGTTTTCTTTCATGACAAGACAAGCGCAAGCCATGATGAAGTGGACAGGAGTAATAGAATCAAGATTCCTCTTGGTCAACAGAGAGGCTATCACCTCTAAGGTGTCATCCTGAGGGATAGAGGTATATAGCGATTCTACGTCGAACGACACCAGGTAGTCTTTCGTAGTGTCGAATTCAATGTCTGGTAATAAACGCAGAACGTCTTTAGTGTCTTGTATGAAAGTAGGCATTTCTTAGTTTGGACGTAGAAAATAGTCTACGTTTAGTCGATAGAAGTGGGAGTTTCTTGCTTAATACAGGAGTTCTATCGAGTGAACAAATACGATCTCTACGCACAAATCTACTGATGTAAGGGCTCATTTGCATGGGTTCTAGCTAACAGAGTCAGCCGCTAGCACTCGAAAACAAGGAAGAACTTCCCTCTATGTTTTTGACTTCCTCAAGCGTATTATGGCATGTATTCCCCGGTTCAAGGCGTACTGGCATCCATACTAAGTATGGTTTTGTTGGCATGCAAGACGTTTTTTGCTTACTGTCAGTTCGCTAATATTTGCCATATAACATTTCTAGTTGTTATCACACATTTCTTTAAACATAAAGTCTCCTTGAACGTTAATCAAGTGGGTCTCTATTTAACAATATAAATCAATGCCCCTTTGCGTTCCTAGCTTGAACTCCACCATCTTGAACTAGGTTGATGTGATCTATTCCAATATGTACATACTCCAATTTTACTGCACTGTTTTTTCCCACACTTTTATGCACTGCAATTTAGTTGTTACATATCATTTGATATCCTGATCTCACACCACCTCATACATTCTGAGCCATTGGACATATACATCCAGTCCTTGTGGTTGGCCCGTAAGTTTCATGGTATGAGGAGTATAAGGAAGCCCAGATGATGACTAGGGCGGTATCGGACAGTGACTGATGGGTATCTTTACTCACCAAGGGGCACCCCTACTTCATCAGTTACACCTTTAGGATCCTTATACTTTCCTTATTTTGTTGGTTCATGTTGCACCAAGGTTTATTCACTATAGACCCATGGGCACTTCATGTTTGCTAAGTAAACGTATCCATCACCTGATGTTTTCTAAAGGTGGTTGGGTAAAAGAATCTGATCTGCCAGTATTTGTCTGTGACAATATTTCAATCCCTGACACTTTGCATATTTTGATGATTTGTCCTATGTTTGGCAATTTACGCCACTAATATATACGGCCTCTCTTGTTAACCATGAGCATTATATAGGTGAGATCCAGTTATTGTTTTTACAATGTTTATCACCACTTAAAGTGTGTTTCTTTTTATCATGGTTTTCATAAGGTGCATTGAGAGTAATATGAATAGTTTCATCTGTATTATATGCTGGGATGAGGAGTTTAATATTTTTTTGTATAATAATCGGTTAAAGGGAAATTGATGAAGATGTAATTATTTCAGCTGTTATATTTTTACTATACGCTCTTAGACTTTGTTTTATGGGTTGTTCACTTGCGTGTGTACTTTTATGATTTTTATGAGAAAAATCAAATAAAGTTTATACTGACTGACTGATTGAATTGATTTCTGGCAATGCTCTTAGATAGTTAAAGATCTTCCTTCTCACCAGTGAGTGTAGCTCTCTGTCTTCAATTATTTAGAAAAAATGTAAATATAATTATTGTACCTTTCCTCACTTCTCTACTCATACATCTTTCTACCTTAATGTTCTCGTTCCTATGCTTTTCAGGCTGTCATTCCTCCTGCAATGCGTGTTCCATGTCCAGGACTCCAGTTTGAATGCAAACTTGTGTCTGCATGCCCCTAACCTCAATTATCTTTAGACTTGAAATAAACGTATTACATTATACAGCGATTGTGCAACTAGCGCTGCACGCTGAGCACTTTATCGCATTGTGAGTATGATATAGTTGGGGGCCTGCAGCTACAGATGCCAATGCTTGTGCAGGGATGGGCAGTGCTGAAGGAGTGCCATACCAGGTTTCTACCTCATTGGGCACTAGGCCGTTCTCTCATCCAGGCCTCTCTGTTTGTGAACATACAGCTTCGGCTACTTGTCCGCACGCTTTGCTCAGAATCCCATTGGCGTTCAGGCCAGACCCCTTGGCTTAAACTTCTAAATATTTCACTGTATTTATTAATATTTTTTAAGTCATAATTTGCAGGTTTTGCATTATTTTTTCCATGCTGTTATGCTGTGGTTGAGAGGACGTGAAAATCAGGCGAGATGCTAGAAAAACACCTTCATACCCAGGCCACAAAACAAGCAGAACCTCTAGAAGTCCGGCTCACCAATCAAATAAAAGAAAGTGATACTAAAGCTGGCAAGGGGAAAATGCTGGGCAGCAGATGGCTTACTCTGAATTTTATTTAAGTTGTACAGACATTTTAGCCCCTCAGCTTGCGAACATGTGCTTGGCTGCAAATATAAATGTCACCCTGTCTTATTCAACTGAGGCAATTATTGTCTCCCTCCCAAAATCCAGTTGTGGAATGCCAGATTTTGACCTGGTTGCAACCTCTGACTTTGTTAAAAATGGACAGCGAATTTCTAAGCAAGAAAGTTGCAGTTCGTCTTCTTTGATTGCTCTCTTCGATTGTTCAGCCAGACCAAACAGATGTATACTTCTCAGCGGTACCTCCTCAGCAGATATTAGAGGCTTTATCCTGCGCTCAGCTACAGTTCCGGATTAACAAATAGGCAGAGTAGGCACCGGCCCATGGGCCCTACTCCTTTTAGGGAACCCACAACAACGGATCAAAATGGAGACACGGGGACATGGAGCTCATAAAAAACATAAGGTTGCCTGCGACAAGCTTCTTCTCACCTTCTACTCACGTAGGTCTGGAAATCCTGGACAAAAAAGCTTTATTACATAGTGACAGCAACAGAGGATAGCCAGATAGTTTAAAACCATGCCCTCCCCAATTCTGAACATCATAAAGACATCACCTCCAAGAGGGCAAGCTAGCACACCTGTTTCTCAGGCCTACTGGCCACTTACTTGTTGCCCCAGGTATGGATCATTGCACATATTGGTGTTACAGATGTTTGAATAGGATGATATCAGTAGTACCATATGCTTTCAGAATCTCGGCTCATTGCCTAGCTGGTCTACCTGTGAGTCAGTAGTACTCAGTTTCTGGAGTTGATGTTGATGTATGACATAGCATTGGGGTAATTTCTAACATACTGGATAATCAATTAGATGATGAGGTTGATTTAGGGGATGAAGGCTCAGTCCATGCATGCATTGAACACAATTATTGCTCAATATGGGCATGGGAGGAAAGAAGTGACATAATGATTTGCCGAAAAGCACCTTGGATTATCCTCTCGGAAAATGGTCTAGTGACTTTGCTAGGGAACTGAGTGATGAAGAAAAGGCATTGATACTAAATTATACCTAAAAGGTTTTCAGAAATGTGTGACTTAAATACTTTCCTCCCAAGATGATGAGCAAAATATATCTCACTAAGGCTGATTCGTACCCTTGGTGTGAGATCACAGAGGTAGGGTTTTTTTCACATGGCCCCAGCGTCTAGTTAAAGTAGAATGCTGGCAGAAGATTACAAGCATCCTCACTGCGGGGACAAGGGGACCAGTCTTCTGAAACAAGGAACATGTTTACTAGGCCTATTATCATGTGCCAAGAATAAAGAAAGCTAGTAGCTGATTTGTAGGTACTAGTACTAACTGCAACATCCTGGAAATCAGTTGAAACCCTAGATATGTTCAGCTAAATTAAAGAAGTGTTTCATTGGACTGAGCTCCAAGATACAATCGTGCGCATTGAAAGGAGGAGGAGTGGCAATGAAGAGTCAACATAAACCAGGCCAGGAATGAATTGGTGAGGGTGGTAACTGAGAAGAGAAACAACGGCAAACCACCGTGAGTCACAACAAGATTGATGAAGTGGACATCATATCTACACCTACAAGTAGTGTCTTAAGTGAAAGGGTATAGAACCATTACATATGTACAACAAATGTAGGATCTAAAACCGAATGGGGAAGAAGCTTACTACAGACTGTCTGCAGCTCTTGGGGTTTAACCCCTACTCCCTTGGCAGGTGAATGCCTCACCATGAATCACCAAGCTTCAACTCTATTGCCAAGTCTGTGATCCCTGAGCTCCTGTTTGCTTAATCCTATTCACACTAGCAAAGGAATGAAAATACTAAATTAGAAGGACTCCAGACAGAGTTAGAATTGCTGATATGCTAGTTTTTTCCAGTATTCTTCATGTATTCTAAGTGAGAAATCAGATGATGAAACATCAGGTAATTGTATAATAAGTATGAGTCTGCCATGGTTTCTCACAGATACCACAACACAATAGATGCTAATAATCCTATAAAGTGATATAGAGACATCTAGAAAAGTATTGGGGTTAGTTCTAATGTGTCTATGACCATACTTTGCAGTTATAGGACACCCAGAGGCGGCCTCCTTCATCATAGGGCCTCTACTCACATTGATGTCCAAAGGTTGAAGTATGGGTTACAACATTCTGTGAGAAAGAGGGGAGCAATTCGATAGATGATTAAGTTAGGAAGCAGTCCTAGGAAAGTGTAGGCTTGAGTGTAGGTGGCAGAGTGCAGAGGCAAAGCAACTGTTAAAACAACCTCTTAGTGGATATATAAGATAGTTTATTTCTATCTGTAGGGGGTAGAAAAAAAATGGGGTAAAATTGAATCCAGTAGGAACAATTGTATGTAAGGCTGACATGTGTCTACCGATCTTAAACATTTGAAGCAGGTGTGAAGGGATTCATCAGGACCACAGATAATCACTCTGCAAGCAATCATCAATGAGTCAAGAAGATAATGGTATATTAATAAATGCAACCAGTGTGAAGGTAATCATGTTAAAACAATAGCAGCTGCATCCACTAAATGTTGGGCCTAAACCTTAACTTGTAATCCAAGGTCGAGGAGTGAGCAGAACTTCTTAAGTATCTGCTGTGAAGGTTATGCCCCGCCTGGCCGAGGAGGGAGTCCCTCCACACCTGCTTCAGGCGTTTTAGACTGGCAGAAACACGTCAACCTTCATGGCTAGGTGTCTATAATAATATATTTGGTGACAATCAATAAACATATGTTCAAAAGGGATGCATAAGAGGAAACAACTGATTGGCATTGCACCTATACATTTGACACATCCAACCGTTTAGAAAATAGTTCAGTTATTTCCCTCTTCTTTTCCCCAAATAATCTCCCCTTCCCCCCTGGTCTCCACAAGTATCATAGCGCGGGGATGCCTCCGGGTCACCAGGCGCTCTATAAATCACTAAATAATAATAATAATAAGAAGAAGAAAATTAAAGATTTCTAAGCACAAAAATGACCCTGTATCAAACCCTCTTGCTGCGGTTTGCAGAGTAAAACCCTCGGGAATGTGGGAGATTAAAGAGAGAACATCTGTGCCACATTTTGAAAGGCACAGTATGCGTTTTAGGTATCGCTTCATACTGTTTTAGCTGTCACCACTACACACACCGACAACACACAAATCACGTCAAACTCAAACTTATACACATATACATACAGGAAGGGGCTTTTGGTTAGCTCTCTTCAGCCAAAGGCGTTTTTGGCTCTCTCTCACGCTTTGGATCCGCCCACAACATTTCACAAATGTTTACATTTGCCTCCATTGGTTTTCAGTGTTGTGGTGTCGCACCAGAAGATAGTCGACCTTAAAAGTGAGCATATGGAGGAACTTCAGCCGACTTTTCGGATAGTACTATTACTGCCTTTAATGACAGAGAGAAGGCAGAAAGGCTCAGAAATGTGATTGGTGCCCTACGTGTCGACAGGTGCATAGCTTCAGGTGACGTATTTGGGGTGTAACTTCCCACAAATAAATACATGTTCGGCTTGGCAGTTGGGTCTGTGGGCATTGAGTTGGGTCTGCTATGTTTGTGTTGTTGTTTTACATTATTAAGATTGCATTAAGAGGTTTTAACTTGTTCATTTTCTTGGATCCGAAACTTAAATATACATGGTGACCGGTTTACCAAAAAAGTAGTACATCTGCATACGTAAAAGTATTGCTTGAAAGGAAGCAAATTAACTAGTCTTTAGAGTTCTCAAAAGTTGCCACAGTGGGTTTGGAAAGCTGTGCCAGTCTCGGGGTTCAATGCATACTACCGGCAATCAAACACCCAAAAGGTTATTTGACGAACACTTACAAATGGGCTAACCTCTGGCAATTGCTCAGGGTAGCATTCTAAATCATTCTTTTTCACCCTCTGTGCCACTCTAGAGGGCCTGATTTAGGGTTTGGTGAATGGAGTAAAGGTGGCGGAGGTCTTTATGTCAGCCGGCCCTGTGGACATCTCTATACATTGGCAGGAACTGCTGTCACAGTGGTTCCTATCATTGTATGAAACGTTTGACAGATGGCTTCGTCAAACATCATGCCAGCCGTCAAACTTTCAAAAGTAAATTCCTAAAAAGGAGTTTGTTTTGGGAAAATAAGTAGCTAATGACCCCACACTGTGGGGGTTATCTCCCATGGTGTTGGAATATTTTGTGTTTTATTTTTTTACTGTTCCCTCCCACCAGGTTATAAAAATCCCAAATCCGTACGATGACGGATGGACTGAAGTCCGTCCGCCATCGCAATGAGGCCCTACGTATCTGAATCTGTTGCGCTGCAATTCCCAATAGCAGCTGAATAACCAATCATACCTTTCCTGGATGCCGTTTAACAGGTGCTTCAGAACTGATTGTCCTAAAATCTATACTTTCCAATTTTACTCAGTAGAAGGAAAAAACAGAAACCCTAAGAATAACATTAGCATCAAGTAGCCAGGGGACTTGGGCACAACAATTACCCAACCATAAATCCCTATACTTGAGCCACAATTGACAGCAAATAAAACAAAGTGGTACCACTGTACATCTTGTTAAGCTCCCTGGTAGTAAGGAGAGTGTGGTTTGTTGTCCCCCTGGTCGAGCGTGCATGTGAACTGACCTAGAACTGCGACAAACCAGAAGTCTTGCAAATTATGTTGAGAGAAAAACCACAACAACAGGTACCATCTTTAAGGAGCTCATATTTATTTATTTATTTATTTATTTATTTTTGGGGTGTTCTATAGCGCGAACCAGACCCAAGGTAGGGTAACAGAGTGCTTTACAAAGTGAGCAGGGAAATAAAAATACATTTGTTACCAACAGCAACAACAGAAATCAACGCAAAAATTAACAAGGACATAATAAAGTTCGAAGGATACAGGCAGAGAAGAGAACAGCTCTGCGATAGGGAGTCAAATCGGGCTTGAAAAGTCATTATCTTTGAGATAGAGGTTGAAGCTGGCTTGGTATTTGTGTGGATTTTAAGGCAGGAGTTTGCTCATCAGGAATGCTTTGGCTTACTTTTTGAAGAGAAGCGTTGAGGTGATTTTTCTGATGAATGGCGGAAGCGAGTTCCAGATTCCTGGCGCCGCTCCAGAAAATGCTCTGTTGGAGGTTTTAGTCTTGTTGAACCTTGAGGGTTTCAGGAGTAGGTTATCTGTGCTCCTGGAATGTCTGTTTCCTCCAGATAGGGTACGTTTTTGGGAACTGCGGGTATTGTGGTGTAACACCTTTTGAGTAATACAAGCCACCTTCAAGTGAATACAGGCTTCGTAGGGTAGCCAGTTGAGTGCCTTCAGGCGTGGCGATATGTGGTCGAATTTCCTTGATCCTGTAATGAGTCTAGTTGCGGCGTTGAGACATGCTTTCAGAGGTGCAGTACAGGTTTTGGGAAGCCCAGCGAGGGTGGAGCAACCAAACTCCAGCCTTGAGATGACTAAGGCCTGAACAGCAGTTTTGAGGTCAGGGATCTCGATAAATGGCATCATTCTTCATAGATAGTTGAGGTGAAAGCGGGCATTTGTAGCCATCAAGTTAATGTGAGCTTGCATGTTAAGATTCTTATCCAGTTTGACCCCAAGTGATACTGTCGAGTCAACCAGCGTTGGGGTGCAATTCAGGGCGGTGATCATTTTGGTCCATTCCTTTATTTCTTGAGAGTTATTGGGGGGGAGGGATTAAGAGAAATTCAGTTTTTTGAGAATTTAACTTCAGGAAGTCGTTAGCCATTGTACAGTTTTTTCTAGAGCTAGATTCATTAACTTTATCTCTTTAATGGAGGTGATTTTGATGTAAAGTTGGGTGTCGTCCACGTAAATGTGGTAGGAGATGCTTGCCTGCTGTAGAAGATCAGTGAGTTGTTCAACATATAAATTGAATAGAGTGTGAGACAAGGTAGAGCCTTGAGGTACTCCTAGTAGGTTAGGTGAGGATAGAGAAAGGATCTTGTTGGTCATGAATGATTGTGTTCTGTTTTCCCGAAAGGATTTGAACCATAGAAGGACTGTGCCAGAGCAGCCCATCCTGTCTTCTAATCTTCTTAGCAGTTTGTCGTGGTTGACCGTATCGAAGGCTGCTGAGAGGTCAAGCAAGACTAGCAGGCATGTCTCATTGCGATCAGGAGCTGAGAGGACGTTGTCTACTATAT
The DNA here is from genome assembly GCF_964263255.1 of Lissotriton vulgaris. Lineage (NCBI taxonomy): Eukaryota > Metazoa > Chordata > Amphibia > Caudata > Salamandridae > Lissotriton > Lissotriton vulgaris. Next base: position 278,597,367 of record NC_141696.1, read on the forward strand.
GTAGGATGGCTGTTTGCCGATTGGTGTATGTTCAATACATTGAAATTTGTAATGTGTAAGTTCAGTTGTTGTTGAATACATTTTTTCCAAGACCTCTGCTAGCATTGGGATGTTAGTTATTGGTCGGAAGTTGTTGGGGTCGTAGTTGCTACCTGTCGATTTTTTAGGATAGGAGTAACTTGACCAGATTTTAGACAGTCCGGGATATGACCTTGTGAGAGCGAAGCATTTATGATCTTGGTCCAGAGAGGGGCTATGATATGATAGATGTGGGGTAGGGACTTTGTTGGGACAGGGTTATTGAAGTGGTTGTTGAGTTTAGTAGTTGTTTGAATTTTGGTGATATCATCGATATTATAACATTTGAAGTTGGACCAGTGAGAATTGTTTTTGGGAAAAGATCGCTTATTTAGTATCAAGTTAGTAGCTAGACTGAGCTTAGGGGTAGCTAAGTTGGCCGCAGCCATATTGAGTTCAGGTTGGAGGGAATTCGTTTTTGCTGTGAAGAAAGAGGAAAATGTGTCACTACTTAGTTGTGAGGTTGATGTTAAGAGTCAAGATTTGGCCAGTTTGTTCGATTGTTGATTCAGAATTTCGAAGAGTTTTTTAGGTCTATTTTTAGCATTCTCTAGTTCTGATTTGAAGAAGTCTTTTTTTGATCTTAGAATACTTTTATTGCATGATTTTCTTGCTTTTCGGAGTAGTTTCAGCTGGGGGGGGAGGGGTGAAGCCTCAATTTCCGTTCAGTAGATCTGAGTTTGCGTCTCTCCTCATTCAGGGATTCACTGAACCATGGGTTTTTATCCTTGTCAGGTATTCTTTCGAGTTTTGGCGGTGCGGCCTGGTCGAAAATTTTGGACATAGTGGAGTTATAGTGATCATTGAGGGCAGTGACGTCTCCTTTGTTGTTGGGGGGGATAAGAGCATTCTCACATTGTGAGGCTAGCTTGATCCAGTTGATGTTCTTAGGGTCTTAAGTTTAATTTGTTGTGGGAGGATTTTCTTGTTACAAGAGGGGATTTGGAAGGTGATAATGTGATGGTCTGACCAGTCACATGGGGTAATCGAGATCGAATCAATAGCATTTCGTTTGGAGATGAGCCAGTCTAGCATGGCACCTTTAGAGTGCGTGGGCTCTGAAATAGCTTGGACCAGGGAGTGGTATGCAAGGAAGGTTTTAAGGACGTTGAACTGCTTATCCAGTTTGTTCTCTCAGTGGAGATTGAAATCACCCAGGAAAATGTAATTCGAGCGAGGGGACGAGTTTGCCGTGATGATTTCTATAAGTTGTTCTGTGAACTTTATGTTTTGACCAGGAGGATGGTAGAATATATGTAATTGAGGGGGTGGTTGCTAGATGAATTCACAGAGATTCCAAGGTATTCACAGAAGTCCAGGGGTTCCGAGTGAAATTTTAAGATGGTGAGGTCAGAACGATATATGCAGGCTAAGCCTCCGCCTATTTTGTGAGGTCTGTCTAGTCTAATGATGTTGAAGTCTGGGGGGACCAGGAGGTCAAGGCATGGATAGGATGATTCCTTGAGCCATGTTTCCGTGAGGATGATTATGTCCATATTCATGCTAAGAATGAGGTCGGCAATGTCAGAAGCATGTTTGGGGACTGAACAGCAATTTAGTAGAAGGCATGAAATCTGGTTTGGGGGATTCTTTGGACTAGGCTCCTGGTTATCTTGAATTGGTGTTATAGAGTGAAGATTATTCCCGTTTATTTCTCTATGGATAGGATTTGAGGATCTGCAAGGGTTGATGGATACTAGGTGGATAGCGTATTCCTCTTTGTCTAAGATATGGTCGGCAGGAGATTCGTACAGCCGTAACAGAGATTGCAATTCCTGGTCCGTAATGGAATTGGAGAGATTGCGTGTGCGCAAGTATCGATTGTCTAGAGGCAGGGGGGTAGTGTTTGTCACATTTTCAGCTGTCTTTAGCGAGTTTTGGAGATACTTAAGTTTAGTAAGCGCTTTTTCTGCAAGTTGTAGTATGGTTTTGATTTCCAGGATAACATTTTAAGGGTTTGTAGAAGTGCTGTGAGAGAGTCTTGCTCCATCTGTTGATGCTGTGTGGAGGACAGGAAATGGGGTGTCAATGGAGTAGTTTTAAAGTTGTTTCTCATTGTAGTTCTAGTTGAGGAAGATAATGAAGTGCCAACTAATGCTGGCAAGTATATCTTCAATTATTGTAATATCACGAATCTAATACTTAAAATCAGGTGATATGATGGGTGCAGAGGAAAAAAGCAGTTATCAAAAAGAAAAAAGCAACAGTATTATACATTGGGTACAAAAAAGACCTGCACTTCAGAGGTGTAAATAATTGGGTAATTGAATGAAGAGAGTGGAAGCCCCACTCAGGCAACAATCACAATCGTTGTCAGAGTGAACCACAAAGGTCACTAAACAACCCTGTGGTTAACCCTCTAGTAGCTTGGCACAAAGCAGTCAGGCTTACCTCAGAGGCAATGTTTAAAGTATTTATGAGGCACACAAACAGTTAAGTGAAAACACCACACAAGAAAAATCCCAGAGCGACAAAAATCTGATCAGAAGCCACAAATATATTTAATTTTAAAGAGTTTAGTGGAAATAGCACCTGGAAGCAAAAAGCAGCACTCACGATCATCTGGCATGCTAGATGAGGGGAGATCCCAAAGTTCAGGCATATCTCTTTGGAGCTTGGGTTGGATGCAGGGACCAGGTTAGTCTCACCGAAAAATACCTTCTAAGTGCAGAGCGCATTGTTATGTTCGCATGAGAGAAGGGCCGCAAGGAGAAGACTGAGAGTCGCAGACGGTCGTCACTGTAGCACAAAGAGCAGGTCAGGCATTTCAGACACTCATCGCTGTGGTGCAAAGAGCAGGTCAAGCGTAGCAGACGCCTGCTGCTGTAGATACACATTAGGGATTATCACAGGCTTTTGTTGCTACAGCGTGAAGTGAGAGTCTCAGGTACCAATTGTCGCTGGCCATCATTGTCGATACAAACAGTGAGTCTCAACAGAGCTTCGCTTTAGTGGTTGTCACAGGTGGATGAGTCATAGCACAAACAGGCCCACTTGCAGTCAGGAGGAGCCCAAACCAGAGTATTTTCACCTTTTCTCCAGGAAGAGTACACTCTGATGCCAGCCAATGGCCCAGGACCTAGGAATGCACCTCCTGGGGATCAGGGGCCCACTTCAGCAGAGGTCAACAGCACATAGGGAAATCCAGTTTCGGGTCCAAGAAGATCCAGTAGCAGCAAGTCAGCTGGAAGTTGCAGGGAGGCCTCTGAATATTGCTTTGTTCATGTAGCTCACATAGGAGGTCAGCCGACTGACCCTTGGGGTCACTCTGGTTCGACTGGGATGCAGGCTGAATCTTCCTTCTCATACAACAAGGCAGTCCTTCAGGTAGCAGGGCAGTCCTCTGGCTGCAGTGCAGCCCATTTTCTGTAACTTCCACAGGTCTAGAAGTGTTCTGAAGAGGCGCTCTGTAGGTCTAATATTTATACATGGTGCTAGACTTTGTGTTGTGGGACTCCCTGTCCTTCTTCTACATATGTTTCTGTAAAGTTTTTACCCTTCAACTGTCAAGGCACCAAACTGTCTGGGGGTGACAAAAGTCAGGGCAGGCCTGGCATCAGTTTCCTTTGTATGTGCAGGATGCAAAGTCCTTTGAAGTTTAAATGGGGTTGAGTACAGCCCCTCCCCAGTCATCCTGCCAGAATGGCTCTTCCTGCCCACACCTATGCCTCCTTTGTGCTACTGTCTGGAAGCAATACACAAAGCCCAACAGCAGAGTCATTTGCAGTCGTGAATCAGGACACTGACAAGAGGCACAAAGGTTTGGAATGAGAAAATGGCAACTTAGTAAAAGAACAAAGAAGGGGGTCAGGCCCAACAGACAGGACACAGGTAGGCTGTTTATAAATGCAAAAAACACGAAAAAATCTGATGTCCTACTTACTTTGAAAAACAGCAACCACACTATGGGCCAGATGTAGGTAGGCAATTTGTTTGAAATTGTTTGTATCTGGACCAAAGGTAGACACACATACCAATCTATCCTATGGTGTTTTTGCTTTTTTTTCCAACAATGTCTCAAAATCGAAACAACCACAATTCTCAGAAGTCTAGACTAAAATTAGCGCTAAACAGGAAGTTCGGCTACTCGAATACTTTCGGGTTCATGAGATGCGCCTTGACCTTACCAGCGAGCTACCAATAAAGAATAGTAAACTTGCGCTTAAACAAACGTTTTAACCAGAGGTCAGTGATATGACCATTTCCGTTGCCAGCATATGAGTCAGTGCGGGAAGCTTGAGGAGAAAGTTCCATCATAAAAAATACACCAGGCTTTGGTCTGGTGTATCTTTACATTGTTCTTACATACATTTTTTTGTATCTGTAATGCAGCAGTGTTCATATTATACCTTATCAAGGTAAAATGAAAACACCTGTACTGTTGCTTAAAATAATATTTGTTAGTTGTGGTGGTTGTGGGTGTTGCGCTGTGGTGCCTGTGGCTGTACATTCAATAGTGTGTGTATGTTGTTTGTGTGCTATACTATATGTAACAAAAGTGGCATATTACATTACCTACATATATTTTTGAATCAAACACAACATATATGTGTAGTGACACATTGATAAGTAGTTCTTACCAGTCTCCACTCCATCAGGGACTTTCAGGAATCTGCTTCTAGGACAATGCCAGCACATCTGGGAAATCAAAAAAGGCTTGGCGCAGACCCCTCTGGCCTGTTGGTGAAGGAGTACTGTTAGCCAGCAGAGGAGTCCGCCGTACTGATGGAGGTGCACCGCTTACGCAGCGGCAAACAGTCTGTTAATGTGGACGGCAGTTCAACCAGTCCACATCTAAATCCGGCTGGTGGGACTTCGTCAGCTCGATGGAGTACTTGTAACTGCTGCCATGGAGGGGCAAAAAGAGTCCCGCTAAGATCTCAATCAGGCCTTTTATCCCCAATTAGCGTGTGCATGTGTTGCATTTGTATTCAGTTAAAGCCTATATTTTTTTACATACTAATATTCTCTGGAGAAGTTGCTTTTAGTCCTCATGCACAAAAAACTAGGTATTTCATATGAAAAAGAAAGAAAAATCTTTATGGAGGTTTTGCAACTCCATTTGAGCTCTTTGAAAGTTTCTAGTGGAAATTCTGATTGCTGCCATTGCTAAGAAACATGTGGGCCACAACGAAGACTCCTTTGTGTCTCTGAAGCTAAAGTAAACAGGCAAAATGCCATCACTTAGTGAAGTTAGCCAATGGCTTAAGTGGGCCGACTGACTCTTCCATGCCATATACTGCGGTGGGTGGAAGAAAAATGTTATTAATGACTGTTGGGACATACTAGTCCATCGCATGACAACTGAAGGGTTTCCCTGAAATAAGTGCCCCCATTGTGGAGATATCTAGATCCTTGATAATGGTTTTTGGTCATGGGCGAACATGGATCATGTGTATGCATCATAATTCAGGCCTGTCTAGAACTAGAAGTACCTAAAACGCAACCTTTGTGCACTAAAAGTCTACTGCTTCACTGGGAGTTAAGTAGCACATGCATGGTGGTGGCAGCATACTGTTTTTGAGCTAATTATGATCAGTAGATTGGCCAGACCTTTTTTACCTGTGAAACAGGAGTGGGGCATACTAGACAACTTGTGTTTCGCTGCTGTGTGCTTAACGTACTCTTGGCGTGAATTAGGATGAATGTAGTGTCTGCATGGGCTAGCTGAAATGTATGGGTGATTCTGAAAGAGGTCTCTAGTCAAAGCGACATGGACTCACTTCAGGAAGGAGATGGTGCAGATACAAAAATTATAAAGAATAGGGCTGTGGGGCTTTATTGCCTTTTGTTGAACATAAATCAGTTAGGCTGACTTTCAGGTGTGATTCTCTAGTGACTCTTATGACCTGTGTTTTGGAGCTATGAAGTTTGGAGACACTCCTGCTGTGATACACTGCTTTCTGAAGGAAGGATAAGACAGGAGAGGCAACTTCAAAGTGGGCAACCACCATAACACAAACTTCAAAGATTCAGACACTAAATTACATGTATGCATGGATGTCATTTAGCGAACCCTGGCATGCCCCTTGGGACCCCTGGCACTGCCTTTTTGACGCCTAACGTCAGCAGTGGAAAAGTCAGTTCCAGGAACAGAAGCTGCTCATCCTTATGGACGTCGGTGGGAACTTCACTGCCCTTGCTTCTGTCAATTTTTAATTATAATAATAGTGAATAATATACATTATTTGCTATTAGTTTAATAAAAAATGAAGTTCAAATAGCCGGAAGATAACTTTCCCTGACACCTAAGTTAGGTAAAAAAAAATGCTTTTAAATGTATGTATGTTGTGTGCGTGCTTGCAGTTTTGAGTGTGTTCATGTAAGAGAGAGCACGTGTGCGTGTGAATGTGTGTGTATGTTTAGACAGAGTGTGTGTGTATATGTATGTGTGTGTGTGCGTGTGTGTGTGTGTGTGTGAATGCATGTTTATGTGTAAGCATGTCTATGTATGAGTGAAAGTGAAGGTCAAGGGGCATGTGAAGTTACTTTCCTTACCTCAGGCATTTTAGTGAATTGACGTCCATTCATTTATATCTGGAAACAGATTATAAAAAGGGGAGCTGTAGCCTCCCAACTTTGCCAAACTGATGCTGCTCATAAGCGTGGAGAATCTCAGCACCACGTGTGCCCGTTGTGAGGGGACCTGACCCAGGAGAAACAAAACCACTCAGCCTGGAGCACCGGCTTCTTCCTCATTCGAGACCACTGTACCCTCAGCTGGAAAGAGCGAGGTCCAATGGATCTTGCCAAGTAAATCCTGGGAAGCAAAATGCGAGATTCTGGTCCGGCAGAATCAGCATGCTGATCAGGTTGGCTACCCATGTGTGTTGTGGTGACCACTGTATACCAGGTGTGGGCCATGCAGATGATTGGACCACTGCATCGACTGGGCCATTGACCTGTGTGCCTAGGGCGTGACCCCCTCATGCTAGGTAAGGGCTGCAGTGAAGAGTAAGGTTCTTCCTGCTGCCATGCTGTGGCGAGAGAAGGGCAATTTCTCTGTACAGCGCCATGAGATGAAGAGGGCTGTCACCTTATTTTCCTGTTGCAATCCCTTTATGCCAGGTGAGGGCCACAGTGAAGATTCAGATCTGTTACCCTGGTGCATTGCTGTAACAAGAAGAGGGCCATCACCCTGTGGAGTGCAGTGCCCTGAAGGGTATGCAATCCCATGGGCCACTGTGTACAACCTCAGTATGCCAGGAGAGGGACATGGTAAAGTGAGAGGGCCATGATCGTGACGCAGTGTGCATCAGTGAAAATGCAGGTTGTGACCAGCGGAGGCAGAGCAACAAGTCATCCACCCAGTCCAGGATTACCCAGGAGCTACAGCCTGTTTGGGAAAGTCTTACCACATGACCAGAGAAGTGCCATGGATGTCTGCCACCTCGCCTGCAGCTTCTCATCATCAGCTAACCGCAGGACACTCCAAACTACCACTCCACTAGAGTGGGTAAAACTGAATACCACGCAGACGGATCTTTCAGGGGAACTTGGTCTGACTGACAAGCTAAGGTACAGGGACACTTTGACTTTCTCAAAGCCATTTGGGAACTTCTAAGACTTTAGCTGACTTGCGGGGCCTAGCTTGGATGCCCTCTCATATGAATGGGAATTAACCATGGTCCTTAGAGCAGAAATTGGGACCCAAGAGCTGACCATTGATGCTAGTATGCCTTCCTTAAGTATACTGTGTATATTCTTTGGGGTGTACCATTTTGTACTTTGTGTTTGTAGATACATACTCCTTTTTACATAAAACAAGTATTTCACTGGACAATCATTTACTGGGGTAGCTGGATGTACCTAGAGTTGTGAGGCTGTGTTAACCCTAACCTTACCTCCTCCCGGAGAAGCTTTGGACTACTCTACCCTTGCTACTACTGAGATTCGAGTCCTGAAGGGATACTTGGCCCAATTGTTCAGAGCCCATTGTAGGCCAGGCCTCAGAATATAATCAGGAGTAAAAGTCATCAAACCCCCACCGCCGGACCCAGTAGTTTCTGCTCGCCCGGTGGCCCTCTGAAAAGGGTTCTCACAATGAAACAACACCAAATCAATGGATGAAGAGGGCTAGCTGAAAGCCTCTATATGTAAACATATTATATCTATACCTGTTATATAAGCTGTATAGCCTGCCTGTTTACTTCTCTTCACTTGACATGGGCAGAGCCACACATTTGTCCCTATACGCTGGTCATGCAGCAAAACATAAAAAAGCAGACATGAGGAAAAAAACTGAGAAATACAGAATGTGTTTTTGCTGTATCCTGTACCTTCTGGGAGATGAGTGAGACTCACAAGAGCAAAATCCCACCCTCTTTTCCTGCTGGCCATTATGCTTCACCTCATGTCTGACCCACTCTGTTCATTTTTATCTCAGCTTCTGCAGCTCCAGCCTTCTCCTACCATTCTCTTCTATCTGGCCACGTCTCACTCAGAGCTTTAGAAATATTCCCTTAGCCTTAGCCCTACTTTCCTCGTTAGCTTTACCATGTTGTGCCCCATCTCAAGCTTTCTACCCCAAGCTCCAGTCTTTTAGTAACCCCTGCATCTGCCTCTTCTTATGAGCTAGTGCCTTGCAATCTTTCAGCTTGTCCCCTGGGCAGTATTACAGAAGTGCACCAGGCTGCAAAGGGTGTTTGCGCCCACTTTGTGCACCCTCAGGGCACTTTGATAATAAAGAAGGGGTTGTAAATGCTTGTGTGGCTCCTTCTGTAATTCAGATAACGCTGGCACACATGTAGGGCCAGCACGATCATTAGAGTGAATTGGGGTGCAGCACTTACAATGTGCCTCCCAAAGGAAGCCCTCTGGAGTAATGAAAGGGTGTCCAATGGACCCCAGACATCCGACTGCAGGCGGGTGCAGTCACTCACTAGTCCCTCTAAAAAGTGTAGGTGGGTTGCTGCCTGCACAGAGAAACATGGAGCAGCTTTTAAACAGCTGCTCCGTATTTCTGTTGAATGTGCTGCCCACAGGATAGTATGAGTTTGTGGATTCCCTGAGGGCAGGGCATTCAACATACTAGGGTGCACGTTCCATGTGTTCACCCGGCACACCTGCTCAAAGGTGCGCCCTGGCGCAAACAGGAAAAGAGTGCCCTGTCTGTAATAGGGCCCCTGGTGTACCTAATTTTAAATCTGTCCCTGACTATTGTGGCAGACCCGGTAGACAGTCAAAATATCGAGTTGTTAATGTCGATGTACCATAATATCGAGTCCAAAATATCGATGGTAAGAAATTTCGAAAACAAAAATATCGTCGTAGAAAATATCGATTTATGTGTGTGTCAAAAATATCGAAGACATGAATTTCGAAATCAGTAATATCGATGCTGAAAATATCGATTGTCAAAAATATCGATATGTAAAAGTGATGTTTTAAAGTATGTTAAGTAATGATTTATTTAAATGTTGTTTATATATAAGATAATTTTTACATTTAATTTTATTATTTTTAGTTAGAAGTCTAGGAGCGGGATGTAGAGTTTATAGGGGATAAGGGTGGGTAGTGTATTAAAAAAGTATAGTGTAAATATGGAATAATAAATTTCGCATTTGAAGTAAATTTATAAATTTGCGAAATTTTAATCAAAATATGTATAAATGCGAAATTTTATATAAAATTATTGAATATTGTTAAATTATTTGTTCTTTGATTTTGGATATATATTATTAAAATGTGTAAATATATCTAAATATTTATTTTTTTACTAAATAATTGTATTTTAATGTTAGGAGCGGGATGTAGAGTTTATAGGGGATAAGGGTGGGTAGTGTTTTAAAAAAGTATAGTGAAATTGTAAAATTTTAAATTTCGCATTTCCTTTAGATTTCAAAATGTCGATATTTAAAAAATTTTTTGGGGAGTAGTCGAAATTTGATCGAAATTTAGGGAGTACATTAAACATTATGAATAATTTTTGTGTATGTACAAAAAAGAATTATAAATATTAAAATATTACATTACATTTTTTTAATATTTGTACTATAAATTTAGGAGCGGGATGTAGAGTTTATAGGGGATAAGGGTGGGTAGTGTTTGAAAAATATATAGGGTAATTATATAAATTAAATTTTCGCAATTTCATATAAATTTGCGAAATTTCTAAAATTGAAATTAATATTTCGATTTTTGCGAAATGATATCGATTTTATTCGAATATAGTACTTATTTTTTAAGTTTGCTGTTGTCTATGTACTAAAATATATTTGTAATTATACTATTTTCATATATTTTCTAAAAATATTTGTCTAATTATGTTATGAGTGGGATGTATATTTTCAAGGGGATAAGGGTGGGTAGTGTATAAACAAAGTATACTCTAATCATAGAAGTAAAAATTTCGTCTTGTATTTCATTTTAGTTTCGAATCGAAATTTTATATAAATATTATTTAAATACGAAATTATGAACACTATTAGGTTGTTGTTCTAAATTGAGGTATTTTGTGTATGTAGTAAAAAGATTCAAAAATATATAATGTAGTAGATATTAAATAAATAAATGTATCATAATTTTAGGAGTGGGATGTCGAGTTTATAGTAGATCAGGGTGGGTAGTTTTATCAAAGGTACTTTTTGTGCGTTTAGGGTCTGTTTTTTGTGTATGTGCGAAGGGGTATTTTAAGTGTTCAGGGTCAGTTTTTGGTTTGTGGGTAAAGGGGTATTTTTATGTGTTTGGGTCAGTTTTTAGTTTATGGGTAAAGGGGTATTTTTAGGTTTCAGGGTCAGTTTTTGGTTTGTGTGTAAAGGGGTATTTTTAGGTTTCAGGCTCAGTTTTTAGTTTGTGGGTAAAGGTGTTTTGTCAGGTTTCAGGGTCAGTTTTTAGTTTGTGGGTAAAGGGGTTTTGTGAGGTTTCAGAGTCAGTTTTCAGTTTGTGGGTAAAGGGGTATTTTTAGGTTTCTGGGTCAGTTTTTAGTTTGTGGGTAAAGGAGTTTTGTGAGGTTTCAGAGTCAGTTTTCAGTTTGTGGGTAAAGGGGTATTTTTAGGTTTCTGGGTCAGTTTTTAGTTTGTTGGTGAAGGGGTTTTGTCAGGTTTCAGGGTCAGTTTTTAGTTTGTGGGTAAAGGGGTATTTTTAGGTTTCAGGGTCAGTTTTTAGTTTGTTGGTGAAGGTGTTTTGTCAGGTTTCAGGGTCAGTTTTTAGTTTGTGGGTAAAGGGGTATTTTTAGGTTTCAGGGTCAGTTTTTAGTTTGTGGGTAAAGGTGTTTTGTAAGGTTTCAGGGTCAGTTTTTTGTTTGTGGGTAAAGGGGTTTTGTGAGGTTTCAGAGTCAGTTTTTAGTTTGTGGGTAAAGGGGTATTTTTAGGTTTCTGGGTCAGTTTTTAGTTTGTGGGTAAAGGAGTTTTGTGAGGTTTCAGAGTCAGTTTTCAGTTTGTGGTTAAAGGGGTATTTTTTGGTTTCTGGGTCAGTTTTTAGTTTGTTGGTGAAGGGGTTTTGTCTGGTTTCAGGGTCAGTTTTTAGTTTGTGGGTAAAGGGGTATTTTTAGGTTTCAGGGTCAGTTTTTAGTTTATTGGTGAAGGGGTTTTGTAAGGTTTCAGGGTCAGTTTTCAGTTTGTGGGTAAAGGGGTATTTTTAGGTTTCAGGGTCAGTTTTTAGTTTGTGGGTAAAGGTGTTTTGTAACGTTTCAGGGTCAGTTTTTAGTTTGTGGGTAAAGGGGTTTTGTGAGGTTTCAGAGTCAGTTTTCAGTTTGTGGGTAAAGGGGTATTTTTAGGTTTCTGGGTCAGTTTTTAGTTTGTGGGTAAAGGAGTTTTGTGAGGTTTCAGAGTCAGTTTTCAGTTTGTGGGTAAAGAGGTATTTTTAGGTTTCTGGGTCAGTTTTTAGTTTGTTGGTGAAGGGGTTTTGTCAGGTTTCAGGGTCAGTTTTTAGTTTGTGGGTGAAGGGGTATTTTTAGGTTTCAGGGTCAGTTTTTTATTATAGGGGTACAGGGAAAACATAAATTAAGAATCTATTTAAATTAAAATTATTATATTAAATTAAATTTAATGATATTACATTATTCATTTTTTTACATTTGATATTTTTATAGTAATTAATTATTATTTAATGTCCTGCATTTACTTAAATTAATTGTTAATTGGAGTTGGAAGAGTAAATTTAATATGTTCTGTGTCCTGCACTTACTCTAATTAAATGGTGATTGCATTTCGAATTGTAAATTAATCAAGGTTTTTGAGAAGCAATTACCTAAAGTAAATGGTTATTGGAGTCGGAATATTTAAAAATTTAATTATGTGTCTTTCAAATATTGATATTATATGTATATGGGTGTATGAATAATAATTTTTATAACTTCAGTGTATAGTATGTTATTTATTTACATGTGGTATATAGAAATAGATAGAACATTACAGTTATAATAAAATTGCAAAAATACATAAAAATGATTTTGTCATAGGTAATACAAAATAATGACACCAGTTTTCTTTCCTGTAAATTTTTTTATTCAACACTTGAAATATACGAACATATATACATTTTATTAAGCTGTCTTTGGTATACATATAAAGAAAAATGGAGGACAATGTCCTGTTAATAATCACATTTTACAGTAATTTTCTTGACAAGTACTTTTAATTTGTAGAGAAAAAATGGTTAGTTCACATAATGCAATGTATGATATTATACATACATAATACTATTATTGTTTCTTAATAAAACATCAACATGTGTAATGAAAAACATAAGTCACAAATTTTTAATACATATAGTGATATACTGATGATGATATTAACATATGAACACTTTTAAATTTATAATATAATATAAATATCCCAATTAGAACATGTACATCATCATCAATGATTATTTTAACATTACAATATTCTTATGTATGATTATTATTATTAATAAATACGTTTTAATAATAACAATTTTCACATATTAGTCATATTGTAAGCAATTAAATCTGATAAACAAATACAATATTACACATTTAGGTATATAATAATTTTAATAAATATTACATTAAATATTTTTATATTTTCATACTTAATGTAATAAATATTAAAAGTATGTAATATATAATTAATATACAGGCAAAAACATTTTCTATTCACAATATACTATACAATTTTTTTAACATTACACATAATTTCGAGCCATATATATAACAATAATCGACATTTATAGTAGTACTTTTCACAGTTACATATAATTTGGATCGTTTATTTTGTAACCACTCTTTGTCTTTTTGCGTTATTTTGGTAAAGGGAAAGTCGCGGTTGGAAGCAGGTTCACTTTTGAGTAGGTACGAATCTACTTTTATATTGTTAAAGTATTGTAAATTATAATTAAAGGTTATATTTTGTTATTTTGGGGTTGGTAATTAAAGTATGACTATTTACATATAATGGAGTGGAATCAATACGTATTTTCGGTCACGAATTTTTGAGCCATTTAAAATAGTTGGAGTTAATGAGTATGTGGTATAATTTAATTAAATTATAAATAAATAGGAATGTTATGTTTATATATTCTGGGATACTCGTTAGTGTTATGTCGGTGGGATTGTTTAGCTGTTTTTTTTTCTCGTATTTTGAAACAGCTATTTCCGTTTCCGATAATTTTTTTTTAAGGGAAAGGAAGTGTGTTTCAGTTGTTAGAACGGAGATGATTTACATTCTTCCTTTATATTTTGAGTTCGGTGAAATATTTATCACACTTTAAGATAACAGTCGTTATTTTAAATGGCATTTAAATAGTCGTTTAATTTGGATGATGGATAGTTTTTGCAGAGTTAAAGAAAACATAATTAATGATTTGTTGGATTAAGTCTTTGATATTTACACATTGTATTGTCGGTAAAGGATTATCTTTATGATGTTCTATTTAAAGGTAAGTTAGAAATTTATGTTATTTTATTTGGATGGAAGCAGTTTTTAAAAACAAATATTGTGATATAATAATTTATTTATTTAGTCTTTTTAGAATAGTGTTAAAAAATAAATTAGACTAAATAAATATTTTTTTATTATATTAAAATATGTGTTTTTTACCATTAAGGATATTGTTTGATCTCTATCAATTAATTTAGTTATAGCAATTAGTTCAATGTTTTGGCTATCATTTTTAAATATTCCAGTCCTCTTGTTGTAGGATATAGTTGGACTTGCTGTTGAAGATATAAATACATTTGAGCAGTTTGTCTAGAGAGTTTTGGTTTCAGTTGTATGACTGATTGCTGCATACGTAGTTCCTGAAAGCTTTGCTCTTTTTGTATAGCTGAGACTAGCTTGTGTAATGTGGGTGTTGTACGTCCAGTAGAAGAGAGGAAGGCATTGTGCCAACCTTCAACAGCATAGTTCGTTTTTGCTTCTTGGTTGAGTGTTGGTAGATAGACATTCCACCAGGGAATTGCAAATTTTGGCTGGCGTCTGTGGCCTGACCTATGTAGTCTTCCTACCCAGTTGTCCTCAAAGTAATCTAAAAGTGGGGCGAGTCTTTGCTCATTTTGGGTGTAGAAAGGACTTTCAATTAACAAATTGTAATGTTCGGCCACATCAGTTACTGGTACATATGCCAGAGCAATGAGATGTTTGATCTGGTATGCAAAATTTATATTTGTTGCATACTCAACACTAAGGGCAGATTTTTGTAAATGTCTCCAGAGACATTGATTGAAATGAAAATAACATCCTTGAATGGATGTGTGTGGGTAAGTTTTCAAAATAGAATTAATCATAGCTTGCTCGAAGTCTATGATGATTTTCATTGGGAAGTAGTCAGAACTTTGTTCCTTTATTTTTTGCAAGATTTCTGAGTAAGTAGTGGCTTGTTTGTTTGGTAATAAACAATATATGAAGGGGATACAGGTATTATGATATTGCCCATGAATTGTGTATAACTGGTAGAAAGGTTTTGGGCATATAGAAAAAGTACCATCCATCATCCAAGTAGTACTTTCAGTTAATTTTTTTATATTGTTATTAGTTGCAAACATGATTATTCTTTTGTCCTTGCTATGATTATCATAAAATATAAATGGCTCGTCATTATGAGTAATTACAAGCTCTGGCGGAATTATGACTTCTTCAAAAGTTTTAGGAGTTGGTATATTGGGTCTACTTGCTTTTTTTGTTCTTGCTATTGTTCTTTTAATGGTAGCAATAGATGGTAGCTGACCTCTTGCTTCTTTGGGAACTTTAGGTAGTAATTCTTTCAGAATTACGTTGGTAGGTAGTTCTGATCTGGTACTTAATTCCTTGATATTTTCAAGAGTGGATCTCACTTCTATTTCCGAGATGTTTGGTGGGTGATTATGTTCAGTGGTATTTATAACACTAGTTTCCCTTGTTGTAGCACGGCCATAGCATTTATTGGAGTAATATTTTGTACACTTCCAATTCACTTTAAGGTCTTTTTGTTTCTCCTGAGTATAAATGTAGCCCATATAGCATAACAAAAATTTCCCTTTCTGAGATGTAATAAATCTTGCATCATCAGTCATTCTTGACTTCTGGTATCTAGAAAAGTTAATATACAAATATTAATACAATCTGAAATGTATAAAAGATTTTAAATAAAGATAGTATTCTTCTAGTAATTTACTTACCACCAGTAATGTTCTATTTATCGAAAGTAAATGCTTGTTCAGTTAGATGTTGTTCTTCTATTGCCACGGTCTGTTGAGAAATAATTAAGTATGTTATAGGAAAAGTTACAATTTTTTTCTTGGTAACTTTTGTTTTACGTTATAACGTCTCTAAAAATAGTTTTGTTTATTTGAATTTAAAAAGAGAAATTTCCAAGATTATACTAACAGATGCATAAAAAGAGTCATTTTTATTTCTAGTACATTCTATAGAGTTTATAAAGACTAGTTATGTTTTATTTATGAACTTACCAAGAGAATTATAGTAGTAGTAGAATGTTTGTTCTTTGATGTGAATTATCTGTTTTCTGTACCTTTGAGTTCTGTTTAGAGAGAAAGTTGATGAAAATTACTAATGCGTTTATATGTAATATAAATAATACACATTTGTTATAAAGCATTGTTACTTAATTGCTAAAAAGAACCGGGGATGATACATGTATTATGAGTAAAAGCATAAAAAAACATATTTAAGAACATGAAGATTATACTAACAGATGCATAACAAGAGGCATTTTATTTCTAGTACATTCCATAGAGTTTATAAAGACTAGTTATGTTTTATTTATGATCTTACCAAGAGAATTATAGTAGTAGCAGAATGTTTGTTCTTTGATGTGAATTATCTCTTTTCTGTACCTTTGAGTTCTGTTTAGAGAGAAAGTTGATGAAAATTACTAATGCGTTTATATGTTATATAAATAATACACATTTGTTATAAAGCATTGTTACTTAATTGCTAAAAAGAAACGAGGATGACACATGTATTATGAGTAAAAGCACATTAAAACATATTTAAGAACAGGAAGAAAATATTTTTTACACAGCATTGTAACGTTTTTTCCTCAAAAAATTCTGGCTTCACACTATGTATTAAGATTTACAGGCTAAGAAACAAAGTATAGAGTTTTAAATTAGGCCAATAATTGGCAAAGAACGTTAAGTAAATGTTAAACATATGTAGATACCTTTTTTAAATTTAAAGTGTCCTGTATCTTGAAGTTGAAGTATAACTTGATTTGTTTGTAGAGTCTGTTTAAAGGTAAAGTACATAAAGAAATAACAAATTAGGTTACAAATCTTGGTCTATAATTAATAGACAAAAAAATTACAATTTATTAACAGAGCTATATGATTACTTACTTGTAGTTTCAGGACAAATTTTCTTGAAGAGAAGAATATAGATGGTGCTCCCAAAATTGGCAGTATGTGGTCACGAAGAATATTTCCTGCAACTTGTATGGCTGTTTGTGATTGGTTTATATAGTCTATGTGTAATTAAGTTTGACATCTGATTGGTCAGATATGTAAAGACGAGTTACTATTGGTTAGTTTGAATTTTTTTAAGTAAAACATTTAAGATATATCTTCTTATATAGTTTATGTTGAGGAATTGAAATGATATATTTATGTAAAATAAAAGTATTGTAATAAATAAAGATTATGTAAAATGAGTACTAAGTATTAAATAAGTATGTTTAGAAAGAGTTTATATACAAATTTCGTCAGTTTGCGAAAACACAATATTGTACACTAAATGTTACTTAATAATTTGAAAATACATTAGTGAAGTCATTAGAAATGTGTGTATTACTTAGAGAATAGATTTATTGGTGTTATATATAAAAACTGGAGTATAATTTAGCTATCGATATTTTGATATTGACGAAAATTGTGCTATCGAAATTTTTGTATTCGATATTATTGTAGTGTGGTATATGTAGTATTGAGTGTCGATATTATGGTATTCAAAAATAATGCTAACGATATTTCTGTAGACAATATTTTTGTGCATCGATATAGTTTGCTCGATATTATTGTAGTTTTCATGTTAAGTATAGGGTGTCGATATTAGTGCTATCGATATTAGAGACTCGATGTTATAGTAGGTCGATTTTTTAGAAATCGATAATCTGTCAGTGATTCGGCAGACCCAGCTCAACTTAGCACCGCAACCAAAGATGCTGTGTTGCTGTGTGCTAGGAGAGTGAGCAGCATAGAGTCATATGTCATAAAATATGGTGCTGCTGCTGTCTTCCCCGTGCTGCTGCATTTGGTACCCAGCACCATGCACACATGTTTTGCATCGAAGAGTAAATACTTTATTACGACTTTGCATCATTGTGTGTCACTTTGTGTGACAGTGCCAAAGGTTGACAAATCTGACCCTGTTTCCTGTGATAGAGCGCGCAGGTCGCCCGACTCTCTATTTCTCCAAATTGTACGCACTTGGGCCCATAACGTGTTTATGCACTATGCTTTTGTGAATCGGGGGAGCTTACACATCCATATTCTTGAGTTTTTCTTACTATTGATTTCAGAGTACCTGACTTACCAATCCTTGTCACAGGTACCTATTTCCTGATAGATCAGGAGCTAGCAGGGGTAGGAGATAAGGCTAACCAACAAAACACCTAGGGGCAGATTTATGAGGCCCTTGCGCCACGTTTACGCCGCTGTTGCGTCACGCAAGGTGGCGTAAACGTGGCGCATCCCTACGAATGATTTACAATGTGACGCATCTAGGCAGATGCGTCACGTTGTAAATCCCTGCGCCGCTTGTGGGCGTTTGGCGCAGGGTGGGCGTTCCGGGGCAGGTGCGCCTCGCAAAAGTGGCTGAGTGAAATCTATGAGATTTCACTCAGTCACTTTTAAGCCAATGCTGCGTCAAAAGCCTGCGCCTGCTTGAAGCAGACGTAGTTCTTGACGCAGCATTGTTAAAATGGGGCACCCCCGAGCCTTGCTGGAGCTGCGTCGCGCTTGCGACACAACTCCAGCAATGCGCCACATTTCCGGCACAGATGCGTCACGCATCTGTGCCGTTTTTGCACCATGGTACGCCGCATTATAAATGTGGTGCACCATGGCTGGCGGAGCTGTGGCGCACTGTGGCGCATGTTAACTGGCGCATCCCTGGGGATGCGCCAGTTAACATAAATCTGCCCCCTACTACATTTGAATAATGATTTCTACTATTGTAATAACCACAGACATCTGAAGGGTTTTCAAGACTTTATATAGTAAACAGTTATAGTCCACATGCCATGAGAATAAAGTTCACACAAATCAGAATATCTATAATTAGGATCAGAACTATAAGATAACTATGAATGAGAGTGAGTACCATTGAATGTCAGAAAACTAAAGGAAAAGGGTAACAGGGAACATGCTATTCAGTTTCAGGCTTATACTAAGGCAGTTAAAGTGGAAAGGACCTACTATGAAATCAGAAATCTAGAATTCATCAGTGATTTATATGAAATGGAACTTATGCTCTTTTCGAAATGAGAAGGCTTCGATACTAAAGGAAAGGGTAATAGTGGAACACACTGAATGAGCAAATCACTTCAATATTCTCCTAAAGGTAAGGGTAAAAGTGGAACATTACTAATAAACAGTTGTACATGTAAAATCTTTGGAGATGGACAGGGAAATTAATGTAGGCAATGATGCTTTATTAAAAGAGGAGAGGAAAGAGTTTAGATAGACGAACACCCACAGATATATAGTTACCTAGGACGGGGATGAGGACTAACCCTGGCCACGGGTCAGTCTGGGAAAATGGAGAGAAAGGACCCTCAAGGATTTAGGATGCCAGTAGGCGAGCAGGTACAGCTCATGGACAGTCAGGTCAGGATACCCCTCAGGATTTGGATCAGGACTGGGCTCATCAAAGGGTACGACCAACACCTGCAGCTTCGGATGCAACACCTGCGCTACTCCCTCTCTGCATGGAATCTGCCAATAACCCCGATTGGGTTTTCGAATCTCCCAGCAAAGTGCTTCGCCAGCACTTAAGACTATTCCACCCCTTGGAGTTTGTGGAAATTACGGACAGAGTGCTCCGCAGCTCTCTGTATCAATCACCTATAGAGTTCGTAGGGTCGGTGACAGGTCAGCTACTCAGACAAGTCGTGGCGCATCCCTACGAACGATTTACAATGTGACGCATCTAGGCAGATGCGTCACGTTGTAAAGCCCTGCGCCGCTTGTGGGCGTTTGGCGCAGGGTGGGCGTTCCGGGGCAGGTGCGCCTCGCAAAAGTGGCTGAGTGAAATCTATGAGATTTCACTCAGTCACTTTTAAGCCAATGCTGCGTCAAAAGCCTGCGCCTGCTTGAAGCAGACGTAGTTCTTGACGCAGCATTGTTAAAATGGGGCACCCCCGAGCCTTGCTGGAGCTGCTTCGCGCTTGCGACACAACTCCAGCAATGCGCCACATTTCCGGCACAGATGCGTCACGCATCTGTGCCGTTTTTGCACCATGGTGCGCCGCATTATAAATGTGGTGCACCATGGCTGGCGGAGCTGTGGCGCACTGTGGCGCATGTTAACTGGCGCATCCCTGGGGATGCGCCAGTTAACATAAATCTGCCCCCTACTACATTTGAATAATGATTTCTACTATTGTAATAACCACAGACATCTGAAGGGTTTTCAAGACTTTATATAGTAAACAGTTATAGTCCACATGCCATGAGAATAAAGTTCACTCAAATCAGAATATCTATAATTAGTATCAGAACTATAAGATAACTATGAATGAGAGTGAGTACCATTGAATGTCAGAAAACTAAAGGAAAAGGGTAACAGGGAACATGCTATTCAGTTTCAGGCTTATACTAAGGCAGTTAAAGTGGAAAGGACCTACTATGAAATCAGAAATCTAGAATTCATCAGTGATTTATATGAAATGGAACTTATGCTCTTTTCGAAATGAGAAGGCTTCGATACTAAAGGAAAGGGTAATAGTGGAACACACTGAATGAGCAAATCACTTCAATATTCTCCTAAAGGTAAGGGTAAAAGTGGAACATTACTAATAAACAGTTGTACATGTAAAATCTTTGGAGATGGACAGGGAAATTAATGTAGGCAATGATGCTTTATTAAAAGAGGAGAGGAAAGAGTTTAGATAGACGAACACCCACAGATATATAGTTACCTAGGACGGGGATGAGGACTAACCCTGGCCACGGGTCAGTCTGGGAAAATGGAGAGAAAGGACCCTCAAGGATTTAGGATGCCAGTAGGCGAGCAGGTACAGCTCATGGACAGTCAGGTCAGGATACCCCTCAGGATTTGGATCAGGACTGGGCTCATCAAAGGGTACGACCAACACCTGCAGCTTCGGATGCAACACCTGCGCTACTCCCTCTCTGCATGGAATCTGCCAATAACCCCGATTGGGTTTTCGAATCTCCCAGCAAAGTGCTTCGCCAGCACTTAAGACTATTCCACCCCTTGGAGTTTGTGGAAATTACGGACAGAGTGCTCCGCAGCTCTCTGTATCAATCACCTATAGAGTTCGTAGGGTCGGTGACAGGTCAGCTACTCAGACAAGTCGGACAATTTCTCTATCTAATACTAGGCTAGTTATACTGTTTTCGGGTCAGTGGACCACCCCCAAATGTTGCAAGTGACAGGATCCCCAACTTTGGATTGGACAGGAGAGGTGGTTAGGTCATTGTCTCCACCTAGAATTTAGGGTTTCCAAAATTAATATTTATATTTTCGAACCCACCCCTTACATTCCGGTTCCCATGGCATGTGGAAGGTGTAATACAATAGGGCACACATAAAATATGTACATTTGTATCATTTTTAGGTACAGCCGAAATCTTCTCCTGGTACAAGGGTGACTTTCCCAGGCGCATCTCAGCTTCGGAAGCCAGCTGGCTTAGTTTCACTCCTGCGCACTTCGGTTTCTCCCTCATCACGTGTTTAGGGTGACATGGGTTTCAAAGATGGAGTGGCTCCCCTTTCCCCAGGCCCACAGATACGCGGTACATGAAAAATAAGCGAAAACAAATTAGAAACACAGAAAAAATGAATACACTGTATACCGTGATTGGCTATGCTACATCCCTTACTTCATAATATCTATAGCATTAGGTTTTAGGCGGAAATAGACAATTGTGCCAAAGCAGCGGCAGCAAGCAAGATGCGTGTTAAAGACAAAGCGGCCATCTTTGCAATAATGCGCATGTGCGAATAAATCCCTCCAGAACTAAGAGTGCGTCACATCACATGGGTATGACCGACGCATGCGCAGTCTGAAATCCCGCATAGCAGCGACCAGTCAGTGTGCAAGCTTTGTTATGATTAGAAAACGCATAAGCAAGCGTCTCTGGGACACCCGCGTGTAGTGTGAAAGTGCAATATTAATAACACAACAGATTGAATTAATAATGTTATTGATTATGCGAGGTTCTTGAATTCAAGCAAGTCGCATTACGTGCAAATCCTTGCTCCATCACCTGCTTCATTCCCAGTGCCAGACTGGCCATAGCGTGCACCGGGTATCTCCCCGGTGGGCTGCCACGGTGGGCCGTATTTAGACCCCTGGAGGGGGTGTTTAAGTTACCAGGGGACGGTTTTGCAGCCTAGCTGCAATATCGGCCCCCCGCAGCGAAAGCGACACAAATGTTTCCTTTCGCGAGCATACCCGCCCCCGGGGGAGGGGGGGGCGAGCTCTTGGCCAAGGCCAGTTTTGATTCTTCGCCCGGCCCTGTTCATTCCTATTTCATCTGCATGTCCCCCAATGTGTCTTAAGTGATTTCAGTATACTACCACACCAACACCGTCCTCACTTTGTTGTCAGGTCGCCCTGCATTTCACTTCTTCTCTCTCTCACTCTCTGTGTCCCTGTAATACACACTAAACCTTCTTTCCCTTGACACTGCTTTTTTTTGGTTCCTTTTCTTTCTCTCTGACATCATACCTTTCTGTGCCTTTTTAATTTCCTACCTATTTCCTCTGCCTCTCCTCGCTCTTCCTGCCCCTCACATTCTATACCATCCTGTCTGCTAGGGACTGTCTCCAGGGCGGAATGACCGGCATGCAGCTGGGACCCTGGGGACGTTGCCAGATGGTGAGGAGCACAGCCAGCAAAGTTGGTCCTAGGCCTGCCAGGATTCAGCTCGATATAAGCTATAAAGAGGTTATTTGCTGTGTAATCAAAAACAATGTGAGGAAACTTGTCTGAGAAAGTGCTACTAATTTTATTTTCACAGAGCTCGTTGTTTACTTCTTATTAATCTGATAGCAAACATGAAAGCATTTTCTAACATGAACCTTGTGACACTCTTGCTGTGACTGGAATGTGAAAGAAGTATCCAAACATGTTGTTGTTTCACCTAATGACTGCATTTACTTCAAATTAGGCATGTTGTTAAACTCGTAGTGTCATCAGAACCAGCTATTTCATACAGCCAAAACAGAGCAAGACCCAATAATTTTACTTTGCATTATGAATACAATGTTAGACCCATTAGAATTTAGTATTTTTCCATTTTTAATGTGCCTTAAATTCATTTGAAATGCACACGACTGCAAAAACATCAATAGCACTTTATTTTGTTGCATAAAGGCACGTCTTCCATTTCACACATTGGCCCTTTTATAAAGTGGCAGGCAAATGGCAAATATTTGATGAAACGAAGACTCTGTACTCCTTACAGTTTGTGCACATTATGGGTTTGCCAGTGAAAGTGCATGTATGAGGTGGTTTTACAATATCAGTAAAAAAGTATACTTAGCAGATGATAACACAAAACTGCATTCCCACAACCAAAATACTGATGGTGAATGTGCAAGTAAAGATGATCAATCATTTTAAAATGGTTATCATACTTATTTTTTTAAACAAATGGAGGGATAAAGCTAAATAGAAGCATTATTTACACTATCAGTCTCTGTCACACATTTTAGTGCTAACTTCCAAATGGCAGGTTGTAGAGTTGCATGCTCAGAAGGGCCACTGACGCTCCAGGGTCATGGCCATGCCTGCCTCAGTAGGTTGTGTTGCTTCCAGGATTTCTCTGTCAAAGTTCTTGGTCTTGCTGTTGGGCACTAGGCTGCGTAAAGGCGGTAGAGCCTTTCTTCCTTCATGCTGGTGCATGAACAGGGCACTGGTCCCTCTAGCTTGTCGCCTTCTGTTAAAAGGCTTTGTTGTGGTAAATCTCTTCTATCCAATCACACGATTAGCTTTAGCATTTCTGGCTCCATGCTTGCACACATTATCGCTACATTCTCTGTTTGTTCTATCCATGAAACAGGAAGTGGTGCAATATGCCTTTCCCAATCCAATATTGAGTCCTCTTTAAACCCCTTATCTATGAGTTTCCCAATCCATCATGGCGGATTAACTTCCTGCATTCTACTTTGTCCTTCATCACTTTCTTCATTTCCTGTTTCTCTCTATGAGCAGCTGGAACCTCCAGCACCATGTGTTGCATATGGTAATGCTCTTGTAACTGTGGTGGCAGGGTTTTCCATCCTGGTTACATCTGCTCAGTGTTTCCTACTTTTCCAGCCTTTATTACTCTGCTGCTCTGAATGGAATTCTTTCAGCTTCATCTCCTGCAATTCTGCTCGTATTGGAACCAATCCACAGCTACTCTGGTCTGAGGTTTGTGGGTGCCAGTTTCCGCCACTATTTTCAGTCTCGGAATTCTCCGTTGTAACTGAAAGTGTTTATGCTGCTTGGCTTTTCCCTCCATTTAATAGACTTTCAGAAAGGCACCTGTTTCCTTCTAATGATGTTAAAAGGTCTTAGGGAACACAGTGGCTGTGAGAGAAGACGGCACAACAGCTGTGTCAATACGTTTTCACAAGTACTATATTTCTTTTAACTTTATGATCTCGGATGTTAGATATTGTTTCAGTGTATGTTATGTTGAATTTTGACCTATGGTATTCATCATTTTCATCTGTTCGAAATGATATGACATCTGTACAGCAGATGTGTTAATCCACTGAACTACTGTACCCTTATTTGGAGCTCATTACAAGATGGTTCCTGGTCCATACATCCTATGTGTTAATGACAAGAGTTGTTTTTTAAAAGCAGAAATATAGTTCTATAAAAAATTAAACAAATGAATGCAGTCAGAAAAGGTTTTGTAAATGATAATCTTTAATATATGGAGCAGTCACACAACAAATATTAGGTGCCCACACATTTCCAGTGTTAGCTAGCATAACATCAACAATGTAGACAAAGATACATTAACCACAACTCACTGGGAAGATAAGAAAACAATTTTGATTGCGAACTGGTCATCTTGATTCAGCTCATCTAGCCACTGAGGGGTTCTGCACCAGCCCATACACTCACTCTGACATTTATAATGGCTAAAGCCCTTAGACTAGAGTGCTCCTCAGCACAGTCGCTATCCTGCATAGCTTCTTACCGCTTTTGGAAGGGGTAGAGGTATGGGTGCCAGATGTTACATAGCAGTAGGACACCGTGGGGCATATTTACAAGCCCCTAACTCCACCGGAGCGTCACTTTTTCTGACGCTCTGGTGCCGTAGTGCCATTCCACATATTTACAAGGTGGCACTAAGCCACGTAACATGGCTTAACGCCACCTTGTAAATATGATTTTATAAAAAAAGAAGAGAGGCAATTTCAAAGAATTCATAAGTAAAGGCAATATGCTACATTATTGACAATAACAGATACATCAAGATGTCTTTTCCTCGATTTTTATGATTCTTTATTCAGAGTGTTCTGACTGAAAAAACATTTCCATGCATCCAATGCACTTCGCCCAATTATAGGCTTCTTCAGGGCAAAAGAGAATTTATAAACTCAATCCCAATTTCTGATGGACGTTATATTCCGTGGTCTGTCCACGTCCATATGTGACTTTAATATACACATTTCTCAAAGAAAGGAGTTTTTCAGGGCTGTGTAACAGTTCTTTCACAGTCGTTTGACAAACACTGAAAGATGGTGAATGCGTGCAGGTGTAATGACGAATGGCTGAACACAGCATCATATACATGAATGAAGTAAGAGAACCTAGTCTTACAATATCACAACCTTGAAAGAAACATTACACAGAATGTTACACTGCCCGAAAAACTCAGTTTTTGATCAATGTGTATATTAAAGGGATGTATGACGTTACAACGCATACTTTTACAACGCCTACCTTTACAACGCAATTTTTACACCGCAACATCCATTACAACACATACCTTTACAACGCATGCCATTACAACAAATTCTTTGAAACTACCTTTACAACGCATTCCACTACAACGCATACTACCTTTACAACGCATACCATTACATTGCATGTAAGGTAAGTGTTGGATAGTGTAGGGGTTAAAATTACTATTCTAACTCCAGGGGGTGCAACAGTAGGGTAAGTGCTGGATAGTGTAGGGTTAAAAATTACTATTCTAACTCCAGGGGGTGCAGCAGTAGGGTAAGTGTTGGATAGTGTAGGGGTAAAAATTACTATTAATATACAACAGTAGGGTAAGTGTTGGATAGCGTAAGGGTACTATGTGTTGTAATGCTATGCGTTGTAATGGTATGCGTTGTAATGGCATGCGTTGTAGTGGTGTGCGTTGTAGTGTCATGCGTTGTAATGGTTGCTTTGTAAATGCATGCGTTGTAATGGATGTTGCGTTGTAAAAGTTATGTTGTAATGGTAGTGCGGTGTAAAAGTTGCGTTGTGAAGGTTGTTTCCCATATTAAAGTCATATGTGGACTTGGACAGACTACAGAATGTATTGTCCTTCAAAAATTGGGAATGAGTATATAATTTCTCCTTTGCAGGGAAGAAGCCCATAACTGGGCGAAACGCGTTGGCTGTGCAGAACAGTTTTTCTCAGTCAGAAGACTCTGAAATAAAGATTCACAAAAATCAAACAAGAGACCTCTTGATTCATCGATTGCTGTCAATAATGTAGCATATTGCCTTTACTTTTGTATTCTTTGAAATTGCCTCTCTTCTATTGTTATAAAATTTGATGTATGAATGGCTTATCTTGGTGCCTAGCCATTTGAGGTGGGCAATTACATTTTTGTACTGAAAGAAGTGATAACACACATGGTGGTGTTGCAAACGAGTCCCCATGCTGCCTATACCTGCTCACCTTGCAAATATACAGTCCACTTCGGTAAGACTGCGGGGAATGGGTGTTGCTGTGGGTGCTCCACCGCAACACCCATTGCTTTTTGGCGCCACCCCAGATTTCCAAGTCTAGGAGTCTTGCAGGGGTCTGACATTTTTTGGTAAATACAGCGCATTCCCGCTAAATTTGGCGTAACACCACTCTGGCATTTTCTTGTAAATATCCCCGCGTTTCCAGAACTTGCATTTTCTTTATTTTAAGAAATCAGAAAATTCCTTGATTTTTTCAATTAAGCCCATTGAACGGACCCGCTTGACAACAACGAACTGTAGAAGGAACTGAAAGACAATATTCTGGCCTGCAACATGGATTAATCTGGAAACCCTAGTTAGGAAGCTTGTGATTGGGTAATTCACAAACCTTTCCTTGGTTGTTAATACCCTCTGGTCTATTATTCCGAGAAGTGCAGTCTTGTGGAACAGTGTTGGGAGTATTATTATATTCTAAAGTAGCACTACAGGATAGTAAGTGCTCTGGGCACACAGTACAACTAGTGGCACTGCTTGCCTACCGCAAGCTTTTTTATTTATTTAATTGTATTCTGAAGGTTAGATCTCATTGTATTTTTATTTGATAATAAAGCACGATATTTTTGAGAGAACTTATTTCTTTTTGCCCAGCATTTACGGTGGACATTATTTCATCAGAGTGTTTTTCAGAGAATACAATTTCTATATGTACTCACAGGGCCCTAACCTGTTGCTAATGGGTCTACTTAAGTCTAATGCATGCGAGGCGCCAATGATAACTGGCAAAAATGAAAGAATATCCTGTTCTCACTTTCGTATTGTGTTCTCTTTTTCCAGTATGGCTGAGATACCCGCCACCCCCTCTCAACACAATCCCCAAAGGATGGGAAACCGGAAACAGTTCTGAAGTTTTTGGAAGAGGGAGGGAGTGACCCTCCCGGCCGTATTTATTAAAATATGAAACAAAATTAAAACATAAAATCAACAGTTTCATATTAATGTACAATTTCATTACCACATTGCGATGTTTGGCTAACCTTAACAGATTCTCTAATACAAAGGTTCTCCTAGCCGAACTAACATCCTACAAATCATTTACTTGAGATTTTGAAATTGTACATCCTAACGTTTAAGGGCCAACGGCAAGGTCGTAACCGGTGTCAAGATCCCTAACCCAGAAATATCGCCCTCACTTGTGAGGGGCGGCCCAGAGGCGTACCTCAAGTGCAATTACCAATTTCCCTTGACTTGACGGGGGCCCTACTAAAAACTCGACGCCACTTAGAGGTCGTACGAGGACTCGTGTGAGGTATCTAGAAGGTAGCGTAGACCCCCCCCCAAACCCCACACAACTTACCACATCTGCCGTCGCAGACGTCCTGGCCCCGGGAAATTCCCCAGGAGGGGGCTGTAACCCCTCCTACCCAGGAAGGGGCCTTGACCGCCTTTCCTTTTCTTTCGGCGACCCATCCTTAGAAGGGACCGCCTCCCCGTTGAGGGGCCAATGGCCACCTCCCCCGAGCGCTCCCATCCGTGTTGGGTGACGCCCACTCATAGGGATCTTCCAATTAGTGCTCACCGATCATGACCTTACCGCCTACCAAAATAAATACGACAATGCTAACTAAATGACTAAACTAAAAAAGACAATGGCAATTATAACTTTATTAAAAGCATGCTTACCAATGAACACTAAAGCAGAATTTCTTTATTCGCAAAACACAAATCGACCATTCTTTATTACATACTCAAAATCATCACGATAATACCACAACCTGTAAACGAAAATCAGAGTTATCCATCAACTTTATTCAAAACCACTCGCTGTCCTCAGGGGCTGGTGGGTGGGTCAAAATTGGCTCTTTGTTCCGTCTCGAGCTCACGTGCAGCGAGGAGGTGCAGCTTCAGAGCACAGGAACAAGAGGATGCCTTCTGGTCTTGCTTCTCCTTTTATCCGTCTTCAGGGCGGGCGTAAACCCGCCCCTGCCTGCCCCAAGGGCGTGGCCAGCCGCGTCAGTGTCTAGGCCAACCCACTCTAGGGCGGGAAAAAGCGCGCCCCGGCTACGCCGCTTCGGGCATACCAGCCGAGACTCGCTTCCCGCCCAAGATGGCTTCCCGGGAGGATCGTGGTACTCCGCCATACGTTCGGGGGGACCGAGTGGTCGCCCCTTTCCATATGGCTGAGATACCCGCCACCCCCTCTCAACACAATCCCCAAAGGATGGGAAACCGGAAACAGTTCTGAAGTTTTTGGAAGAGGGAGGGAGTGACCCTCCCGGCCGTATTTATTAAAATATGAAACAAAATTAAAACATAAAATCAACAGTTTCATATTAATGTACAATTTCATTACCACATTGCGATGTTTGGCTAACCTTAACAGATTCTCTAATACAAAGGTTCTCCTAGCCGAACTAACATCCTACAAAACATTTACTTGAGATTTTGAAATTGTACATCCTAACGTTTAAGGGCCAACGGCAAGGTCGTAACCGGTGTCAAGATCCCTAACCCAGAAATATCGCCCTCACTTGTGAGGGGCGGCCCAGAGGCGTACCTCAAGTGCAATTACCAATTTCCCTTGACTTGACGGGGGCCCTACTAAAAACTCGACGCCACTTAGAGGTCGTACGAGGACTCGTGTGAGGTATCTAGAAGGTAGCGTAGACCCCCCCCCAAACCCCACACAACTTACCACATCTGCCGTCGCAGACGTCCTGGCCCCGGGAAATTCCCCAGGAGGGGGCTGTAACCCCTCCTACCCAGGAAGGGGCCTTGACCGCCTTTCCTTTTCTTTCGGCGACCCATCCTTAGAAGGGACCGCCTCCCCGTTGAGGGGCCAATGGCCACCTCCCCCGAGCGCTCCCATCCGTGTTGGGTGACGCCCACTCATAGGGATCTTCCAATTAGTGCTCACTGATCATGACCTTACCGCCACAGGCCGGATAGTTGACCGGCTATCCGGACCCCCCACAACACTCCTACCTAAAGGTCATGTTATAACGTCTTTAGCCATGCTAAGAAGTCTCCTATGAGTAACTCATTCCCCACCCGAGACAAATGCACACCATCCCCCAAATACATACTGTCATTATTAATACACCCATGCGAAATAGAATGCAGTGTCTTGGAACGGAACAACCTACTCACTTTGTTATTAAGCTTTCTAACAGAATGATTCAAAGCAGGCACAGAAATAGCCCCCCGCCACACTTTTCGTGGGATCATATGGGACCATGCAATTGTGCACCCTGGAACTCTCCTCGCTAACCAACTTACGGTGGAAAGCATCGCCTCAAGGAGAAGTCGTCTACCAGTGGTGACCAAGTCATTGCCCCCAAGATGTAGTATGACTACAGACGGCGGTGACCTCGTCCGCCCTAACAAACCCTCGAAAAATGATTGAAACTGGTCA
Source organism: Lissotriton vulgaris (assembly GCF_964263255.1). Taxonomy (NCBI): domain Eukaryota; kingdom Metazoa; phylum Chordata; class Amphibia; order Caudata; family Salamandridae; genus Lissotriton; species Lissotriton vulgaris. Next base: position 278,627,362 of record NC_141696.1, read on the forward strand.
ATACAGAGACCGCCTCTTCCGTAGAAGGACACCCTGTACCCGTATTCCCCAGCTACGTGAATCATGTCACCTGCCTTGAATATGTCAGCGGCACGCCTCACGTATGAGTGGCCCACGACCCACACCTCCTTTTTCACAGCCGGTGATGTCTGACCGCTGGCCCGGTGTTGGGTCGACTGCATAGTCCGCCCCGCCTCGTAGGCTTGCGCAACTGAAAACCAAACAGAAACGAGAAGCGTGAGTACATCGTTACAGCTTCACAACATGTGCAACCGCACATACCTTTTATAACAATTGGAGGACCAACGCCCCACCCGTTTAACTTGTTCCACATTCAGACCCCTGGCTGTAGCTTCTGTAGCAGCCCCTATCCGAAAGGAATGGGTCCCAAACTCGCCCGGGTTCAAGCCCGCAGCGGCAATCGACATCGCAAGCACCCGCTGAAACTGAAACCTTGTCAGTGGGGTGGCGTCAGCGTGTCTCAACAAGGTCCCCCCCCATGATGCCACCCTTCGTGCTAGGTAATCTTCTAAACACTTTACCGGACACATGGAGGACCCGGGAATCCTGCGTATGATTATGCAGTCACCCCTCCCACTTTGATCAGTCTTGGACCTGATAAATGAGACAGTCATTGTCTCCCCTCTGATCTGAACGTGCTCCTGGCACAAACCTCCCAGCACATCCTGCTTGTTCCTCGCCACTAGTTCGCTTACCCGCATTGCCCCATGAAATGCCAGCGTAAAAGCGGCTCGGAATAACACTGTCTCAAACTGAGATGAACATGTAGCAGGGAGTGTGGATAACAACTGGGCCAACCTATCCAAACCTATCGGGCGCCTCTCATCTACTCTGCGACCCTCAAGGCGTTGCCACCCACGTAGCGCTTTTTGTACAACGAAAGACGCTGTCGGGTCCTGGATCCCATGAGCCCTAGCAACAAAGGAAATGGCAGCCCGATGCCTCTGGGCCGTAGCCACCGATTTCCCTGCTAGATGTAAAGACATCAGAAAATTCACTACCCATTCCTCCTGGCCCCAAAGCTCCTCTCTAGCAGTCCCCAAAAAGGCTAAATAGGACCGGAACGCCCCTTCATATGCCTTCCTTGTCCTGGGTGCTAAACTCTCTCCCACGAGGTTACGAAGTTCGGGGCACCGAGAGACCAGAGAGCTTCGGGAAAGGGTGCCGGCTCCGGGTCCGCTGTGGGAAGAAAACCCCAGAAAGCCTGCATACGAAAACGAGACAGTGCATCAGCTGCCTGGTTCATTACCCCTGGGACATGTCTTGCTTTGAATAACACATTCAATTGCATACACAATAAAACAATTTCCTTGAGCAGTCTCAAAATCCATTTGCATCGTGCTGCCTGGCTATTGATACACTCGACCACGGTCATATTGTCAGACCAGAATACCACAGAGTGATCTTTGAACCCTTCGGGCCAAGTTCTCAGGGCCACTAAAATGGGGAAAAGTTCCAGGAAAGCAATGTTACTTGTCAGACCACTGTCATGCCACCATGTCGGCCACTTTTGTGCAGACCATCTTGTGCCGAAGATGGCACCAAAACCTATGCTCCCTGCCGAATCCGTCCACAGCCCCAGCTCCTCAGAGGACACGGCTGGCTTGTTCCAGACGACTCGACCATTGAAATCCGCCAGAAATGCCAACCAAATGCGCATGTCCTGGCGGACCTCAGCCGAGAGCCTTGTGCGATGATGGCCCTCCTTCAGGCCGACCATGGCTTGAGCAATCGAACGAGAAAAGGGGCGGGCCATTGGTATAACCCTCAGGGCAAAATTCAACTGGCCAACTAGCTGCTGTAACTGATGCAGCTTGACCTTAGATCCATTTATACACATTTGCAGGGATGTCCTGAACTTTGACACTTTCTCAACTGGTAAACGAAAACAACCTTCTTCGGAGTCTAACTCGATCCCCAGAAACTCGAGGCAAGTGGAAGGCCCCACAGTCTTACCTGGTGCCAATGGCACGCCAAACTGATTCATTACAACACAAAATTGAGCCAAAGCCCGCCCACATTCCGGATCCCCAGCTGGCCCCATGAACAAAAAAACATCAAGGTAATGCATCACATGTTGGAAACCCGTCTTCCTTGTGAAAACCCATTGTAGAAAACTACTGAATTTTTCGAAATAGGCACAAGATATAGAGCACCCCATCGGCATACACCTATCCATGTAATAATGACCCTGAAACATGAAACCTAGGAGCCGCTGATCGGCTGGGTGTACCGGGAGCAACCGGAACGCTGACTCGATATCAGATTTTGCCATCAGCGCCCCGGGCCCCAGGCGATTCAAAATGGCTACGGCCTCATCGAAGGATGCGTACCGCACCGAACACACTTCCGGGTCTATCGCTTCGTTTACGGAAAGACCACGTGGGGCTGATAAATTATGTATCAGCCGAAACTCACCCGGGTCCTTCTTGGGGACCACTCCTAAAGGAGAACAAACAAAGTTAGGAACCGGGGGTACACTAAACGGACCGGCGACTCGACCTCGAGTAACCTCCTTCCGGATTTTATCCTGTACCACGGTCATATGCTGCAAGACCGATTGTTGATTTTTACATTTCACTACACCATGAAAGTCCCCCACTGGGATGCGGAAACCATAAGAAAACCCGTTCCGCAACACCCCAGCAGAAGAACGATCCGGGTATTCACTGAGCCAGGGAATCATTGCCAAGGTATCAATCGGGGTAGGTAAAGGCGCCCCTTAGACTATGTTAGACCTGTTTGGCGCCTCCCTTCCCCCCATTATCACCCGTTTTGGCTCTGCACGTGGACTCGGGATGGGATGATTGCCCACACCCACTACATTCGTGTCTAAATTTGCACGATCCCTGGGGCCTAGTACATTTACCCCTGTTGAAGTTCCAACAAACCCCCTTTTTTCCTGTATTGCCGGCAGGCCTCGAGTAATTGTCGGTACCCGCACCCGATCGAAAGGGCGTCCCCGCATACTGGCGGGAGGATTCGCCAACGTTACTCCCTACTAATGGCACTTTTAACATACCAGTCTCCTTCATTTTGGACCATGACACAGAATCATAACAATCCCAAGTTAACTTTTTATCATGTTCTTTAGCCTTTCTAAACAGATTATCATAGCAGAACCAATGATTACCCTCATGTGATACCGAGTATCCCATGATTCGTGACTGATAAATCGGCAATTCGTGTAGCAGATCGGGCCTTCGTTCCCCCAAGATCGATGTAAAAACCCCCCACGCTTTGCCCCAATTGCCAATGTTTTCATTTACCTTAAAGGCGGCCATTTTTGCGCGCCAAACACTCGGATGCATGAGATCCTTCTGGCCCTTAACATGCTCCATCTCATAGTGATCAGTAAGCAACGAGAAGATGTTCACGTACTCCCCTGCCCATATCTTCTCCTTAATAGCCAAAGGAACATGCTGACCCACCCTTTCCCTACGAGAAGGTGCTGACTCATCCCTTGCAATCGGCAATGGCCGCTTACCTGAACCGGACGGTGTCTCTGCGACTGAACCTGTCCCCTGTGGCTTCTCTACTGCCGCAGCCGGCGTGGACACCTTCGCTGCTTCCCGTGACTCACGCAGTTGCTTCATCAGCACCTGCGCGTCGACAGCCGTGGCGCCCTCACTATCCTTACCCAACCACGCTGCTAATTGTGCTGCCAGCTCGGGCGGCATATCGTCCCCGGACACGGGGGTGACCACAACGGGAATCGGATTCCCTTCCACCGGCACGGGGGTGGGTGCCTCTAGCGGGGTACCGGGACCCGGGATGTCTTCCACAGCTCTCCCTCTCCTGGGCCTCTTGTTTTTCCCTCCCGGGGCTGCTCCCGCCAACGGACGTTTCGGTCCCCCTTCCTCGTTTTCATCCATTCGCCTCTTTAACTCGGTCATCTCCTTCATGAGAACGCGCAGCATCTGGTCAGTAGTCATGCGCTTTCCCGCCTTCTTCGGCATTCTCCAACAGAGTATCTGGAAAACAAACAAGAACGATTACAACGCTCAAAATTGGCTCTTTGTTCCGTCTCGAGCTCACGTGCAGCGAGGAGGTGCAGCTTCAGAGCACAGGAACAAGAGGATGCCTTCTGGTCTTGCTTCTCCTTTTATCCGTCTTCAGGGCGGGCGTAAACCCGCCCCTGCCTGCCCCAAGGGCGTGGCCAGCCGCGTCAGTGTCTAGGCCAACCCACTCTAGGGCGGGAAAAAGCGCGCCCCGGCTACGCCGCTTCGGGCATACCAGCCGAGACTCGCTTCCCGCCCAAGATGGCTTCCCGGGAGGATCGTGGTACTCCGCCATACGTTCGGGGGGACCGAGTGGTCGCCCCTTTCCATTTGCAGAATTTTAAGTGCACATTGGGGAATGGCGGAATATTGAGTGTTTAGAAATATTACACCCGGGACAAAACAATAACGTAAATAATCCTGCAGACTCTCTGTAAAAATACAAAATGTCATTCATACGTTTTTCCAAATCTTCCTTGCTCGAAAACTAATTCATCGAATACTGCCTTTAAAAGAGAGAGACACACCTTTACCAGCCACAGTATTCCCCTAGCTCCTCTTCTCAGCAATTACTCGTCAGGATGTACAAAACTGCAAAGTGCATGTTTGTGAAGGGGTGCAGTTACACCCACTCAAGGGGAGCTTAGCAGCCAGGGGTGTGGTTTAGAACACTTTACTCATTTCACATATTTCCAAGGACTAATCATGAGTGAAAATAGGAATAGTACCTGGTAGCCTGAAGGTTGAATGTTTATGTAAATGAGCTGATTTGTTTTGAGACGCTCTAGTTCTCCAAGCCTGTTTATAGAACAGTGTCATGAATTGGGATAGTAATTTAGGCCTCTTCACTAATCCAAAATGAATTGGCAGTCTAGTGGTTGTTCATGGTGATTCAGTCATAGCAAAATATAATTTTGATGGAGAATTTGTTGTCTGTCAGTGGCAGCATTCTACCACATCATGCTGAGCCATATACTTGTGAAAGTGCACCACTCGAACACACTGCTCCCTGACTCTCCGACGCCTAACCAGTTTGGCTAGATTGATTCACTCTTTAACTAACACTTGGATTTTTCACAAAGCCTATGATGTTTTTGAGGTGTCATTGATGGCCGCCATCTCCACTTTCTCCATCACCATCGAAAATAGCCATTCACTGTAACTGTGACACTGGAACTTTGCAACCTCTTTCTGTCCTCTCTGTGAGCCTTGGAGGCAGGCTCAGACTGGGACAGGAAGAAGGCCCAGCACCAAAATAAAAGTCGGCTTCGCTAGTGAATTACATATCTAAAAAGGTAGCCCATATTTGCAAATTGGGGCAGATTTAAAATTCTCAAGATGCTGTAGATGTGTTTTGCAAGGTATAGAAGACTGCATGGATTTAAGATTTTTGCAGGCAGTGTTTGTTTTAGTATCAGAGCAATCAACAGAAAAATCAAGCCCAGAAAAAACTAAAACAAGTGCACAGACAGCCAAAAAAAAACATGACCCACTCACAGACTACCAGCCACCACTGTCTACTGCGCTCTCATGTTCACTCCATAAATGCCCAATCATGCTTCACCTTGCACCTCTTTCACTTCTCACATACTATGCATGCCATTACTACACTAACAGGTCTCTACATACAATAACCATGCATTGTCTTCAGTGACATACACTTACAGGTTTCATCAGCAGCACGGCATGAGAGCAGAATATCCAAAATCAGAGATTGGAGTGTGTGCACTCCTAGGGATAAACTGAGAACACTGGTTGGAGTTACTTGCACTCCCAAGGATAAACTTGGAACACAGGTTGGAATTGCTTGCACTCGCAAGGATAAACTCAGAACACTGGTTGGAGGTACAAGGACTCTAGCACAATCGAACTATCGGTTCTGGTGATGCTTGCAAATACTCAAGTGCGATGGAGTTACGGATTCTGGGTAACTCTTGCAAATACTCTAGCACAATGGAAATACAGGTTTTGGGTAACATCAGTCATGGTATCATAGCATGCCTGTTAGACGGGGACCTGGAGGGTCGGCCGAGGACAGGGGGAGAGGCCTCCGGTGAGGGCCGTCTCCAGCGATCGTACAGACATGTAACTTCCCCCCCACAGATGGACACCACACAAGGATGAGGTCAACACTCTTTATATACGATTCTTAAGGCAGAGGTATCAACGGTACAGTGAGGTCGGACACGAGGGTCCTCTCAATTCTAGTCTCTGAGGGGGAAAGGGTAGCGGGACAGTCTTGGTACCGGTCTGGTACGGGTGGTAGATGGGTAGCTCACAATCCTCGAGCTCGGAATTCTGGAAGGTCGGGCCACGGCAGCGCCAGCCGGCTAGGATGACAAGTCTCACTTGAAAAGGGCTGCGGCAGCGCCAGCAGGCAGGAACGATGGTGCACAAGGATGGGCCGCGGCAGCGCCAGCAGGTCCCGATGATGGTTCACAAGGATGGGCCGCGGCAGCGCCAGCAGGTCCCGATGAAGGTTCACAAGGATGGGCCGCGGCAGCGCCAGCAGGCAGGAGCGATGGTTCACAAGGATGGGCCGCGGCAGCGCCAGCAGGTCCCGACGAGTGTGTAGGTTGCAGAGGGCCGCGGCAGCTCCAGCAGGCAGGATCGATGATCCACAAGGCAGGGCTGCGGCAGCGCCAGCAGTCCGTCAAGGATGAGTTCTTCAAGGTGTCTCTCGACTCCAGGATACAACTGCCTTCCTGCTCTGGAGCTGCCCCAGTTATAGGTCTGGCCTCCTTTGATGTCCGGACCCTCGCGCTGGGAGGTCGGGAGGTCCGGGATGAGGGAGTCCAGACACCCAGCAGGGTGGTGGAGCCAGCACCCGGGGAGGCTGGGGGCGATATACCTGGCGGGGGAGAGCCATCAACACTCCTTTCTCCCATTGACCTGCCAAGTGGTCCCTTCACCTCCTGGGTGGATGGTGGTGCCTCGATGTCGGGGCCTGGCCAGGCCCAGGGTTGGGGTCGAGCTGAGGCCACGCGGCCTCGTGGTGCAGTGTCCAAGATGGCAGCTGGGCCGGGGCAATGCTGCTGAAGGAGGCCCGGGCCGGCCGATGTCGTGGTGTTCGGGAGCAGGTGTCCCGTGAGGGACGGGTTGCAGGTTGCTTCTGCGGGTTGTCGGGGTGGTTCTTCTGGTGATACTGGGAGAGCCGGTGTTCGGGTCTTCCTATGCGGGGAGGGAACGGCCCGTGCACGAGGCCTGTCCAACATGCGTCCCCCCCAGCTGAAGGCAGGGAGAGTCACCCATCTTCTTGGGTACTCTCCTCGCCGAGGCGGAAAAAGCGTGACAGGCCGTCTGCGTTGGCGTGGTCTTGGCCAGGGCGATGCTCCACAGTGAAGTCCATCCCCTGCAGGGAGATGGACCATCGCAACAGTTTTGGGTTCTCTCTCCGCATCTGCATCAGCCACTGCAGGGGTCTGTGGTCTGTCTGTACCCTGAAATGGGTACCAAAGAGGTAGGGCCGGAGCTTCTTGAGGGCCCATACTACTGCGAAGGCCTCTCGCTCGATGGTGCTCCAGCGCTGCTCTCGGGCAGCAGGCGTCGGCTGATGAATGCCACCGACTGGTCGACTCCCTCAGCGTTGAGTTGCGAGAGCACTGCCCCAACGCCATGATCAGTGGCGTCCGTCTGGACGATGAATTCCCGGCTGTAGTCGGGGGCCTGGAGCACGGGGGTGGTGCACATGGCGGCCTTCAATTTCTCGAAGGCCGCTTGACAGTCTGGAGTCCAGTTGACAGTTTTGGGGTTTTTCTTGGATGTGAGTTCTGTGAGGGGCCCCACAATACTGCCATTACGAACCGCCGGTAGTATCCGGTGAGCCCTAGGAAGGCTCGGACTTCGGTTTGGGTGACAGGAGGTTGCCAGGACTGGATGGCAGCGATCTTGAGCTGCAGGGGGGCCACCAGACCGCTCCCCACTTGGTGTCCGAGATAGGTCACGGACCCCTGGCCGATTTGACACTTGCTGGCTTTGATGGTGAGGCCAGCCCGCTGGAGGGCGTGCAGGACTTCCCTGAGGTGGTGAAGGTGGTCGGCCCAGTGACGACTGTACACAGCGATATCGTCCAGGTAGGCGGCGCTGAATTCTTCGAGGCCCGCCAGTACCTGGTTCACTAGTCGTTGGAAAGTGGCTGGGGCATTTTTCATGCCGAATGGCATCACGTTGAAGTGGTAGTGGCCATCCGGGGTGGAGAAGGCGGATCGCTCTTGGGCTCTGGGGGTGAGGCCGATCTGCCAGTAGCCCGCCGTTAAGTCGAAGATGCTCAGGTAGCGGGCGGCCCCCATGCGGTCAATCAGCTCATCCGCCCGGGGGATGGGGTGAGCGTCGGTTCTGGTAACAGCGTTCAGGCCCCGATAGTCTACACAGAACTGGAGCTCGGGGGAGACGCCCGGGGCGGCAGCCTTGGGGACCAGTACGACTGGGCTGGCCCAGGGGCTGTCGGAGGGCTCGATCACTCCTAGTGCCAGCATTTTGGAGACTTCTTCCTGGATGCAGGTGCGCACCCGATCTGGCACTCAGTACGTCCTGTGTCGGATAGGCGGACTGTCTCCCGTGTCCACGTCATGAAGGCACCATGGGGTGACCCCGGGGGTGAGGGAGAACAGATCCGAAAATTGTAGCAGGAGGGCCCGGCAGTCTTGGTGTTGTTCCGGGGACAAGGCCTCGGAGAGTCTGACCCCGTCCACGGAGCCATCTTTTTCACGGGTCCTCAGCAGGTCCGGGAGGGGCTCGGAGTCTTCTTCTGTCCCACTGTCCGTTGCCATTAGTAGGCTGAGCTCCGAGCGCACAAAGTGGGGTTTGAGTCTGTTTGCGTGAAGGACTCGGAGCGGATTCCGGGGGGACTCCATGTCTATTAGGTAGGTGACAGGACCCTTGTGCTCTACCACTTTGAAGGGTCCGGTCCACTTGTCTTGCAGGGCACAAGGTTCGACTGGAGACATCACCCATACTTGCTGGCCTGGTTCGAACTCGATGGAGGAGGCATGTTGATCGTTCCATTTCTTCATGTCCTCCTGACTGGCCTCCAGGTTGGCTTTGGCGAGATCCCTGAATCACCGGGTCTGGTTTCGGAGGGTCAGGAGATATTTGTACACGTCCGGAGGGGTCTTCTGAGGGGCCATCTCCCAACCTTCCTTGACCAGGCTGAGGGGGCCCCGGACGGGGTGTCCATACAGGAGCTCGAATGGGCTGAAGCCGAGTGACTTATGGGGGACTTCTCGATAGGCGAAGAGGAGGCACGGAAGCAGCACGTCCCATTGGCGACGTAGGGGTTCTTCCAGGCCCATGATCATTCCCTTGAGGGTACGGTTAAACCGCTCGACCAGTCCGTTTCCTTGTGGGTGATACGGGGTCTTGAAGCGGTAGGTGACTCCACACTGTTGCCAGAGAGACCTCATGTATTTCGAGATAAAGTTCGTACCCCTGTCGCTGACGACCTCCCGGGGGAAGCCCACTCGAGAAAAGATCCCCATCAGGGCTCGGCCTACCACGGGTGCTGTCACAGTTCGAAGAGGAATGGCCTCGGGGTACCGGATGGCGTGGTCCACCAGGACTAGGATGAACCGGTGCCCCTGGGCCGTTCGGGGGTCTAGGGGCCCCACAATGTCTATTCACACCCGTTCGAACGGGGTGGTGACGATGGGAAAGGGTTGCAAGGGTACTTTAATCTTTCGGCCGCTCTTCCCGCTGGCCTGGCAGGTGGGGCAGGCCCGGCAGTGGATGGCGACATCATTTCGCATCTTGGGCCAGTAAAAGTGTGTTACCAGGCGGTTGTAAGTTTTGTCTTGACCCAAGTGCCCAGCAAGGGGGACATCGTGCGCTAAGTTCAAAAGGAAGTTTCGGAAGCGGAGGGGCACTACCAGCACCCGACTGGCCCCTAGCTCCGCAATTCTTTGCTCGCTGTAGAGCAGGTCATTGTCCCAATAAATCCAGTGTGCCCCCGCGGTGTCTCCTGCGTTCTGGGCGAGGGCTTGCTGCCTGAGTCCCTCGAGGGAAGGACAGGTCTTCTGTTCTTGTCGGAATTGTTCTTGGGTGGTACCACCTTCCTGCCGCCACTGAGCCAGTTCTGGAAGGTCCTGGAGTTGCACGGGCTCTTCTCTGTTTTGTTTGGGGAGATTGGCACTCAGGGCGTCTCCCTCCGGGACGATCGGGGGAGGAGGCTCTGGCCATTCGGGTTCTTCGGGACTGGAGAGGGCGCGGGCGGCCATGGACCGGGTCGTTATGCAGGCCCATTCCGGGAGGCCCAACATCCCCAGGTGCTCTCTTCTTTCGACGGCTGCCCAGGGGGAACTTTCGAGGTTGTTCCCCAGGAGGCAGTCCACTGGGGCATCATCGCGGACAGTCACCTTCAGCATTCCAGACACTCCTCCCCACTCGAAGGGGACGCAGGCCATCCGACACAGGCTTTCTGAGTTGTCGGCTGATCGGACGGGGCAAAGGACGTTTGGCAGGATCTGCTCCGGGGTTACCAGATGACAGCGGACCGCCGTCACACTGGCCCCGGTGTCGCGTAGGGCTTCGGCCTTGCGCCTATTTATGTTTACCCACTGGCTGTATTTTCTCGTATTGGCGGGTAGGGGAGCCCGCGGAATCATGTCTCTTTCCCCTAGGCAGACCAGGGACATGGCGGCGGGCTCCCACTCGGGCTGTTCCTGTTCGTATTCCTCGTAATCCTCTGGGGCTGGCTCTTCTCCCAGGGCGGCGGCAGTGACCTGGCGGGGTATCGGATTCTGGTTTTTGGGCAATTAGGGTCGTTGGCATAGTGGCCGGTCCGCTGGCACCGGTGGCAAGTAACATTGGCTCGGAACCCCGGACGCATTGGGGGGTTTCCCCTGCCGGCCGGGGGTGGGGTGTTGCTGGTGGGAGCCGCTGGGGCGGCGTCTCGGCCCCGTCCCTGGCCTCCTCCTCCTCGGGGGCGATGGGGACCTTGGCTGGTTCTGTTCAGCTCGCTGGGCCCACTTCGGGAAACTCGAGTGCTTTCCCACCGGTCAGCTTCGGCGGCGAGCTGCCGAGGTTCAGTCAGTTTGCTGTCGAGGAGGTGCTGCCTGAGCTCGACGAAGCAATTGTTGGAGAGGTGCTCCCATACAATGAGATTAAAGAGTTGCTCGTAGGTGGTTACTTGGCTGCCCTTGATCCACCCCTCGAATGCTCTGCTGAAAAAGTTCACGTACTCTACCCAAGTTGTACCCGGGATCCGTTTGCAGTCGTGGAACCGCTGGCGGTACATCTCGGGCGTGAGTCCGTATCGAGTGAGGAGGGCTGCCTTCATGTGGTCATAGGACGTCATCTGATGGTCCGGCAGTTGCAGCAGGGCGTCGCGCCCTTCGTTGACGAACCTCCCCCATAACCCGGCTCCCCAGTCACTTCGGGAGATCCGGTGGGAGGTCATGGCTATCTCGTAGGCCTTGAACCACTGCTGGATATCGTCATTCCTATAATATTCTCGGACGACATCCTTGGGGATGTGGACTTTAGGGTCTGCAGGGCCCGGAGTGTTTGGGTGCTCGGGCACCCCGAGGACTTTATTTTGTTCCCGAAGCTCTATTTCGGCTAGGTTGCGCTCATGTTCGTAGGCCAGTTTTTTCTCTTCTAACTCTCTCTGTTTTTGCTTCTCTTCCCGCTCCTCTCGGAGCCGCAAGTGTTCCAATGTTATCTTCTGTTCGGCCAATTTCAGTTCTCCGTCCAACCGAAGTCGTGCCAACTCTAATTCATGGAGTCTGCTTTTCTCTCGTTCTCGGATCTCCTCCGGGGAGAGACCCGATCTCCTTCCTTCTGCCGGAGCGGTGCTTGTTTCTGGCATCTCGATGTTTTGGTCCTGGGGTACGGTCGTACCCGTCTCCACCCAAGATTCTAGGGCCTTTTTGAAGTCGTCTTTCGTGCTCAGTCCTGTGGTAGCAATGCCTAGTTCCATGCAAAATTGTTTCAGTTCTTTGTGGTTGTATTCTTCTAATTTCTCCATCTGGAATTTTCCTGTGGATCCGCTCTCTTTGGTTGTCATTGTGGTTGAGCCGTGGGGTGAGTTACTCTCTGTACGATTACGCGTTGGTTCGGATCGCGCCGCTGGCCACCAATGTTAGACTGGGACCTGGAGGGTCGGCCGAGGACAGGGGGAGAGGCCTCCGGTGAGGGCCGTCTCCAGCGATCGTACAGACAAGTAACTTCCCCCCCACAGATGGACACCACACAAGGATGAGGTCAACACTCTTTATATACGATTCTTAAGGCAGAGGTATCAACGGTACAGTGAGGTCGGACACGAGGGTCCTCTCAATTCTAGTCTCTGAGGGGGAAAGGGTAGCGGGACAGTCTTGGTACCGGTCTGGTATGGGTGGTAGATGGGTAGCTCACAATCCTCGAGCTCGGAATTCTGGAAGGTCGGGCAGCGGCAGCGCCAGCCATCTAGGATGACAAGTCTCACTTGAAAAGGGCTGCAGCAGCGCCAGCAGGCAAAACAATGGTGCACAAGGATGGGCCGCGGCAGCGCCAGCAGGTCCCGATGATGGTTCACAAGGATGGGCCGCGGCAGCGCCAGCAGGTCCCGACGAAGGTTCACAAGGATGGGCCGCGGCAGCGCCAGCAGGCAGGAGTGATGGTTCACAAGGATGGGCCGCGGCAGCGCCAGCAGGTCCCGACGAGGGTGTAGGTTGCAGAGGGCCGCGGCAGCGCCAGCAGGCAGGATCGATGATTCACAAGGCAGGGCTGCGGCAGCGCCAGCAGTCCGTCAAGGATGAGTTCTTCAAGGTGTCTCTCGACTCCAGGATACAACTGCCTTCCTGCTCTGGAGCTGCCCCAATTATAGGTCTGGCCTCCTTTGATGTCCGGACCCTCGCGCTGGGAGGTCGGGAGGACCGGGATTAGGGAGTCCAGACACCCAGCAGGGGGGTGGAGCCAGCGCCCGGGGAGGCTGGGGGTGATCGGCACCTGGCGGGGGAGAGCCATCGACACTCCTTTCTCCCATTGACCTGCCAAGTGGTCCCTTCACCTCCTGGGTGGATGGTGGTGCCTCGATGTCGGGGCCTGGCCAGGCCCAGGGTTGGGGTCGAGCTGAGGCCACGCGGCCTCGTGGTGCAGTGTCCAAGATGGCGGCTGGGCCGGGGCAATGCTGCTGAAGGAGTCCCGGGCCGGCCGATGTCGTGGTGTTCGGGAGCAGGTGTCCCGTGAGGGACGGGTTGCAGGTTGCTTCTGCGGGTTGTCGGGGTGGTTCTTCTGGTGATACTGGGAGAGCCGGTGTTCGGGTCTTCCTATGCGGGGAGGGAACGGCCCGTGCACGAGGCCTGTCCAACAATGCCATAAAGCGCCACAGGGAAATACAACATGACCTCTATTTGCTAGATCCCTACGCATGGGGTGCAGGAAGGGGTCGTGATAGAGAAGGCGCAGGAGGGTGCCATGACAAAAGCACTCTGTGACTCTTCCCTAATATTCCATGAACTTACCCACTAATCGCATTGACTGCCATCCTCTCCTTTCTTCACCTGCCATGGTCCTGAATCTCCCCTACCTCATCAAGCAGTCAGCTTAAAGACAACCATCAGGCTCTGTGATTGTCCTAGTAAACTATTAATATTTAGACCTCAGGAGATATGTGGAGTACAGTCACATATGGAAGGTGTGGAACAGTCCCTTTCAAAAGTGAAAATCGAGTGTCCATCCTTCTTTAAGAGAAATATATAATGCATTGGATTCTGCAATCCAGTATAAAAATGTGTCTCTAATTTCTTTATAATTGGCGACTTGTGAAGCACACAGTCGTCGATTTAAAGAAATGATATCAGAACTCAACTGTAATAGCTTATTACTGTCAGGTTCTGGCGTCGCAATGACTATTACCAGAACAGCAGCCGAGGGGAAACTAAACAAAGCTAAATTGTCAATATCATAGTTCTTAAAATGCATGGGCCTCATTTATGAGATTTGGCCGTAGGGCAGCGCAGCAGGCCTTCCTGCTGCGCTGCCCTAAGGCAAAAGAGTAGGGCAGGAATGCGCCATATCTATCACATACGTGCATTCCTGTACTTTTCCCCTGAACCGGTGCACAATGGGCTGCCGTGCACCAATGCAGGCGCCTTTGCACCATGGTGCAAGGGGGCCTGCGGTGCGGGGATGATTATTTTTGTACAGGTAGGGAAACCTTCCCGTACAAAAAAAATCCCAAGGGGCTTTTTCCTCTTTCTATGTATGCTGCAGAAGAAAAAAAAAAAGGAGAAATAAAGGTATTTCTCCTCCCTTATGCCTCCCCTGGGGAGGCGTTAGATTTTGGCGCTGCCTCAGATTTACGATTTCGCATAAATCTGGGGCAGTGTCAAAAAAACATGGATGTTGCAAGGAACGTCCCCAGCAACACCCATTGTACACTCCATAAAACTGTGTTAAAGGGACCAATATTAATCAGGCAGCAATAAGGCAAAAAAAGTGATTTAGTGCTGCCTGATAAATATCACGGAGGATTCTGCGCCATGGAATATCGCAAAACGTGACGTTTCGGTGGTACAAGGGGCTCATCCATGTTTTTACTTTATTTCCAAATGTGGTTTTGCTGCTCTGAAAAGGGAAAAATTCTTCAAAACAGCAAAACCAAAAACAAGTCAAAGTGTCATAAAGAGAAAAAGTAAGCCACTCTTTATTTCTATTTGCCAATTCCTGCGCACCTGCAAAGTTGCCCATGGAAAGTGTTTCCCCAGATAGTTCTGGCTTTTTAGCCAATAAATCTGCATTCTGAAATAACAGCTAAAAAGTGTTCCCGTTCCACTTACACATCACCAAAGGATTGTGCAATAAATCACAACTTCTCTCACATGTTCAGGACTAGTGTTCTGCTGTGTTTTTTATAAAAGAAATTGAGGAACAATTTAACCATTGCAAGGCTTGTCTGCTCTGCCTATTTCTTGCCTGCTCATGATTCACAAGATTCACAAGATTCACATAGTCCCTGTTTAAGAGTGGGGCGGAATTTTCGGACCTGCGCGGAAATCTATTTTTGCACAAGGGTGGTGAATGTTTTGCGCACTTTACTGCTCTCAGTAATTACCGAGTGTGATGAAGTCCACGGGGCATATCACCAACAAGTAGCGATATTTATCACTAAATTGGCTTAGCGATGATTTTTTGATCGCTGCCTATCGCTGGATATGATAGCGGAGAAAACATGCTATTAGCAACGTTTTTCTCCATTGTGCTAAAATATCCAGCGATTAGCAGCGAAATGCGTGAACATCACTGAGAATACAACGATATTCACGCATTAGCGACGAAATGCTCTTAGCCATGTTATCCACCTCCCTTTGGATAACATGGCTAAGAACTGGTCTGGGCAGGTGTTAGTATTTGGAGATATTTGCGCATAGCGGGAATATTTCCAAGGCTACGCCTGCCTTGCTAATAGGCGATAGAGACATTAGTGACTGCTTTCAGTCGCTAACTGGTTGGGAACGCCCACTTTGCATGTCATTAGCGATAAACATCGCTGACATGCAAAGCGGGCCCTAAAACGCTCTCTATCGCCTAAAATCTGTCGCTAACATCAGTTAGCAACAGCTTGCTAATAGGGCGATAGAATTATCGCTGCTTAGCGGGCGAAAACGGACGCTAAACCCGCGATAATTGCCTATCGCCTCCCCTTGGTAATATGCCCCTTCATCCTTTCTTAAACAACCATAATTAACCATGGAAAATAGATTCAATATTGACTGTGACATGCGGATTTTGGTGTGGTAATGCAACCAAAAATCCCCCAAAACATAAATAAATACGACCCCATCCAGAGCACTTGTGATCAGGGCCATAGTCCTAAGTTTTACCCTTGATTTGCCAGCGCTATGTCCTATTTATTTTATAAACAAAATATTTGACTTAAATGTATATACTCGTTTTCAACCATTGTTGCTTAGGGTGCAGTCCCACATGACTGCCCCATGAAGCTGAAATCTTCATGATAATATGGGGAAAAGTTTTGAAAATGTATACTTTAAAGTGGAGGCTGCTATTGTCCTGGGTATTTGTTGGACTACTACTCATTTGTGTGTGGATAACAGAATTCATAAATCCTTCTATGAGCCTGATGCACTAATACTGTGCTTACAGTACTCTGCTCTTCTGTCTGGCCGAAAACATGCGAAAATCCTTTTAATGTACTGTATTTCATGTTGGTGGTGAAAGAATTCACACTTCCTAGTTTGTGTAAATTGTGAGTATTTGCTTTATACAAACAGGGTGGGAAATCTATGGATGAAGTAAAGTTTGGCCTTCCTAACAGATATCGGTATACTTATCTTGCTTCATTCCATATGTGCCGTATTGTCCAGGACTGCCCAGATTTGTTACCCATCACATAAGAAACCTTAAGACCTACTCATATTTGCCAGCACATAGTAATGTCGGGGCATTATCAAATAAGCCAAAGCATCACATCTCATCTTACAAGGAGAGGGTGAAAGTGAGTAAGAATGGAGCAGCGTAATTTAGATTTTTCCCAGGCATATTGTAGGAGTGCATTATAATCAAGTGTAGTCAGCACTCAAATAAATTCTGTGTGATTAATGTTATTAAGAGAAGATGGGGTATGGTATATTTAAAGCACTCCACGTGAAAACTAATGAGATTTATAAATTGTGTGCCTAGAAATGTGATTAATAGAAAGTCTTACTTGTATATTAATGTTTTAAGATAAAGATAGACTTCTAACGTGTCTCATGTGAAGCTGATGATATGATGTGTATGCATAGACTAATGTTTAGACATTTATACGTGTAATAAAGAACTATAGTCATACCGATGTCTCTTAAAATGACATCCCTTATGTTTATAATTTGTAATTTATCAATTCGTTAAGAAAGTGCATTTGCTATGTGTTTAAAAACGTGCACACATTTGTAACCTCATGCACTATTAAGTTGCCATGATTTTCAGGCCTCAAACTAGGGGCCATATTATCAAGAAAGGGCGATACATTATCGCAGCTTTTATCGGAAGGAAACTGCTGCTAAAGCGGCGATTATGGGCTTGATAATATGCCCTTGTGAATTCCCATAGAAGCCCAGTCTCTGGTGTTAACCTGGGCTTCTATGGGAATTCACAAGGGCATATTATCAAGCCTTTTATCGCTGCTTTACCATCAGTTTCCTGCCGATAAAAGCGGCTATAATATATAGCCCTTTCTTGATAATATGGCCCACAGCTTTAGCACAAGCTCATGTTTCAAGTCTAACATTTCTTTGCATTTACCCTTCAATGTAGAATGTGTTTGCTTGTATTTTTTGTTTCCACTGCAGATGCAGACAAAGCCTCATTAGTAAAGAAGGGTTAATGTTTTAGTAAGATAGTGAGGTATAAGAAGATAGATTTTGGCAACAAGAAACAGGCTAACGAGTAAAGAAATGAGTTCTCATGGGAGGAGAAAAATGCCCAAGGACAAATGAAGTAGCATCTTATTGATTTTGGAAAGATGGTGCCAGTAACCAATGTATTCATGGATCACGGAAAGTTACCGGAGCTGATCACATGATTTACCCTAATGCAGACTAATATCTTATGCTGTAATGTAGTGAGGGTGAGAGACATCTTAGGACTTCATAAGGTGCAGACCTCTTCTTCTGCTTTTGAGTGGCTTCTTGCTATATGACTCTTGGTTGGAGTTTCTTCTACTGAAGACTATGACAGCTGACACTGTTACATTTTCTATTCTTATTCATACTTCTTAGTTTAGAGTTGTCCCTTTTAAGGTAGTGTAGGGAGAGACAGTGTGCTCATGCTTACCTGTGATAATCAATTGATGCAATTTAATGTTCAATTAGTTTTCCTTCTTTCTTGCATCATAATAACTGAATTAGCTGTATGCTTTTGGTTTTATGGGGTAAATATCTTTAGGAGATGTGAACTCATTCTGATTGTTCTATATTTCTATAGTGTAATGCTGAGACTGATTTATATCAATCTGTTTTTGAACTTATAATTAAACCTTACTAGACTCAAATTTAGTTGTAGAGTGGTTATTGTGAAACCAAACTGTTTATTTTGTATCGAGATTTTACCTGTGATTGTTTCTCCCTCTGTTGCAGGGATTCTGCACATACAGAGAACTATGTGCAGGAAAACAGAATCTCGGTGTATAGGGTTTGTACCTTTCTACCACCTTAGAACCCAAAATCCCCAAACCGACTAGCTATAGTGTCCCATTCGTGCTCCTACATAATCACAAAGCTACAAATGATTAGACAACCCAGAACACAAGACTCCTGACTCTCTCTGGAATCGAGGTAGCAAGACATACCCTTTCACTCACTCACTCACTCACTCACTCACTCACTCACTCGTACTTGTCCACAATAAGGATTGTCAGAGTCACTGTATAGTTCAAAATGTTTATTTTAACTATTGTGTGCAACAAAGGGTTAAAAGAAAGAGAAAGACCTTTTAAAATTCAAGCTTGAAAAACCTACAAAAATATCACAATATAGGAGGCTACACCGTCACAGCTGTCTCGGGGCACAGAAGTGAGGGGATTGTGGACAAGCACAAGCACTACTAAGGAGTCTTGTAGGTAAGAACCAGACCAAACGTTGGCAGCGCCATGTTGAGGGGATTCTGCCCATACACAGAACTAAGCACAGGAAAACAGGACCTCAGTGTATAGGGCTTGTACCTTTCTACCACCTTAGTACCCAAAATCCCAAAACTGACTAGCTATAGTCTCTCATTCGTTCTCCTACATAATCACGAAGCTACAAATGATTAGACAACCCATAACACTCCCGACTCTCTCAGGAATCGAGGTAGCAAGACATACCCTTTCGCTCACTCATCTAGTACTTGTCCACAATAAGGATTTTCAGACTCACTGTATAGTTCAAAATGTTTATTTTAACTATCAGGCTATATAATGCAGTATATGAGCCACTACGAGCAGGAAAATAAATAAACCTAAAACACTTAGCATTGTTACAATACCATAGAATATAAACGGGGATGTCATCATATACAAACATTGGAAAAAGGATTATACGGCCTAACCACCCTCCCCTTGGTAAGTTAAGGTTTATTATATAAAGGAAGCTCTCTGGGCTTTGTCAGCCGACCCATACCTTGGAGCCTAGATGAAAGGTTTACACCATAGGAACAGCATAGCTCTTCTCCAAGGAAAGTTTCCCTCCAAGTTTGTGTGAATAACATGCATCCCCGTAATATCAAAGCAAGAGTTTCCAGCAGTGCAGCTGTGTTTAGCATGTTTTGTCTAGGTGCTAGAGACTGACCAGAACAGAATAACAAGGGGTATGTTTATTGACCTTGCACAATGTGTTCAGACTAAACTCCAGGAACAAGCAGAGAATGCAGAAAGCAGAGAGTTCTCATGTGAAAGGCACAAACAGAGGGGGATATTCACAAGAACGTGCGATAATCATCGGCAAAATCGCTTAAAACAGTATTTCATATTGCCATCTATCATGGGAAAATACTCTGTGTTAACGTCCCATTCGCAACACACCGTTAACATGCAATAGTTTACCGATAACGCGTCAAATGTCCACGATAAAGCCACAGGGACGGTGATAAAAAACTACACCCGAATGTGGAAAAAGTGTCGATGGGCCCAATGGCGATAAAAAATCTGCGATAATCTTCACCAGGCCTGCAAGTCACATGTCAGGCAAGAAAAATCACTATAAAAGTAGAAAAAAAACACAAACAAAACCAAAACAACTGCGAAGCACAATGGAGGTAGCCGGAGCAAGTACAGAGGACAACCAGAACCCCACAAGCCCCACGGAGGACCAGCCTGGGACCTCAGGGTCAGGGAAGGGCAAGGAGAAGAAGAAGAGGAAGACGTGGTTCAGTCCGCAGGAAAACAGGATCCTGATAACGGAGGTGATAGAACACCATCAACTACTGTTTGTCACCTCCACTGTGTCATTGGAAACAAAAAATAGAATATGGCAGTCCATCGTGGACAAGGAGGACAATGAGGACAATGTAAGAGGTCAAGAGGCGCTGGAATGATGTGAGGCGCAAAACTAAGCAGAAACTCTGCAACAACCAGAAATTCCGTTCCGCTTGCATAATTTGCGGAATTTGGGTAATTTCGCTTTCCATGGAGAACGCAAAATTGCCCAAAATTCTGCGTTCTGTGACTTTGCGAAATTTTTTCTTGTTCGCGTTCTCAAAATGCGTGTTCACGAGATATTTCCCCCCGAGCACGCAAACAGCGATTGTGAACAGAAAAAAGCATCGCGAACAAGCAATTCCGCGTGTTCGCAGAATTTCTGCTTGTTCGCAGAATTTCTGCTTGTTCGCAGAGAATTTTTACAGTTTCGCAGAGATTTGCGTAACGTAATTACGCAAATTCCGCCCACACCTAATCATGTGCCTGATCCCCTTGGCACACTGCAGCATACCTAGAAACAGCAAGTAGGCCCGACGACTATGTGCCCAGAGGGGGCCCTTCCCACACGTCACCAATCTCACAACCAACCCATGCACATGTGTCAAACCTAGCAAAGCAGCGTGTCTGTGAGCAACACTGACAATGCAAGTGACACTGCATGACGAGTAGCATGGCTGCAGTCAATATTTCATGACATGTTGCACACCACGACATTGAGGTGGCTGAGTGTGGACCACATCCGTAAAGGAGCAGGTCACACTCTGACACATCCACTTGCACAAACAACCCCTGACGTCA
The DNA here is from genome assembly GCF_964263255.1 of Lissotriton vulgaris. Classification (NCBI taxonomy): domain Eukaryota; kingdom Metazoa; phylum Chordata; class Amphibia; order Caudata; family Salamandridae; genus Lissotriton; species Lissotriton vulgaris. The sequence goes on from NC_141696.1 coordinate 278,648,059, forward strand.
ACAACACATCTGTGGACAAACCATGTCCCAGAGTCACAACTCACACCATGGGCCAATGTACCCAAGTCTGCAACATCTCAGCACTGTACAAGCACAGAAGTCAAAGGCACACCGCATGAAAGGGATAAGGGGCAGCAAAATCAGAGCTGCAGGGGCGACTATCCCAAAATGCAGCACACACACATAACACTCAGAGAACATCAACATGGACAACAATGCGGTAAAAACCGCAGCATGTTCACAACAGAACAGAGGACACAACTGGTGCCGCATGTGTGTAGAAACTGGCCAATCACATTTGGCATAGCAGGGAAACATGAGTTGATAAGGTACAAGTACAAACACACATCCATGATGTTGTAGAAATGTCGACTGTCCCGCATCAAATAGGCAGCTCCTCCCAAACAGTCACAAAGTACACTGTCATGCAGTCTGTATGGAAACATGTATAACACAATGTTACACTGCATGTCCCCTTCACATTGCAGAGGGAGAATCAACACCTCCTATAGAGCAGACCCAACAACTCTTCACTGATGATAGAGAGGACCTCCCCACCTTTGACACCGAGGCCCTCCAACAGCTCATGGACAGTCTCGGCACCCCACCTCCAAGAGCAGGGCAGCCCAGCCATAACGAGGAGACCCAACCCCCTGCATAGACCACAAAGCAGGAAGCACCCACCACCACGGCTGCCACCCAGGACCCCCAGGACAACACATGGCCTTCCAACGCCGTGTGTTGGGGTGCCAGGAGAAGATGGCTGAACGGGTGCGGTGGGGTAGGACCTCTAGGCATCCAAACTAGATGCCATACGTGGGTGTCTAAGTCCCATGAGGGACCACTCACAGTCCCTAATGGACACCACAGTCTCCTCAATGCTATCCAACGATCCATGGCTGACATCGCTGGAGTCCTGACTCTGAGACAAGAACAGCTGTCTAGTTAAAGTGGCTCCAGCTATGTCAGCCAGGAGTTGGGACACATGCGGAGGATCATGGAGAACATGGACCGGACGCAGGCGGAAAGAATGCCTGCCATTTCTGCACACCAGCGAGAGGTAGCTGTTTTCTTCCATGCCCTGCAGACCATCATCATGGCATTGCTGCCACAAGGGCTAGCGCCGATGAATGCTGCTGCTACCACTCCATCCACATCTCCGCACCCTGAAGTGACCCTGCCACACAGGGTCAAGTCAAGTCAAGTCAAAGAATTTATATAGCGCACTACATACCCAGAGGGTCTCAAGGCGCTTAGGGAGGGGAGGAGGATTACTTGTCAAATATCTATGTTTTAAGTTGCTTTCTGAATGCTAGGTGGTTCTGGGTAAGGCGAAGGTAAGTGGGGAGTGAGTTCCATGTTTTAGCAGCCAGGTGTGAGAAGGATCTGCCTCCCATGGTGGTCTTGTTGATGCGAGGTACAGTGGCGAAGGCTTGGCTGGAAGAACGTAGTTGGCGGGAGGGGGTGTAGAAGGACAGTCGTGAGTTGAGGCATTCTGGTCCGATGTCGTAGAGTGATTTGTGTGCGTGGGTTAGCCATCGGAAAGTGATCCTCTTATTGACGGGTAGCCAGTGGAGGTCTTTCAGGTGGCCAGAGATGTGTTCGTTGCGCGGGATGTCTAATATGATCCTGGCTGAGGCGTTTTGGATTCGTTGGAGTTTCTTCTGGAGTTTAGCGGTAGTACCTGCGTAGAGGGTGTTTCCGTAGTCCAGTCGGCTCGTGACAAGAGCATGGGTGACTGTTTTTCTGGTTTCGGTGGGGATCCAGCGAAATGTTTTTTTGAGCATGCGGAGAATGTTGAAGCAGGATGAGGATACGGCGTTGACTTGTCTGTTCATTGAGAGTGAAGAATCCAGGATAACGCCTAGGTTCCATGCGTGGTCTGTCGGGATGGGTGCTTTTCCAAGGGCTTCCGGCCACCAAGAGTCGTCCCATGCAGAGGGGGATGTACCTAAGATGAGGACTTCTGTTTTATCTGAGTTCAGTTTCAGACGGCTGTGTTTCATCCATTCGGCAACTTCTTTCATTCCTTCGTGTAGGTTAGTTTTGGCGGTGCTGGGGTCATTGGTGAGAGAAAGGATCAGTTGAGTGTCATCCGCGTAGGACATGATGTTGAGGTTGTGTTGGCGGGCGATGGCCGCGAGGGGGCTCATGTATACGTTGAAGAGGGTGGGACTGAGTGAGGATCCTTATGGTACGCCACAGATGACTTCAGTGGCCTCGGACTTGAATGGTGGAAGGCGGACTCTCTGGGTTCTTCCGGTGAGGACCGAGGTGATCCATTCAAGTGCTTTTCCTTGTATTCCGATGTTTCTGAGGCGTTGTAAAAGGGTGCTGTGGCAGACTGTGTCGAAGGCTGCAGAGAGGTCGAGGAGGATGAGGGCGACTGTGTCTCCATTGTCCAGTAGAGTTCGAATGTCGTCTGTTGCTGCGATGAGGGCGGTCTCAGTGCTGTGTTTTGCTCGGAAGCCAGATTGTGAGGAGTCGAGGGATTTGTTGGCTTCGAGGAAAGTGGCGAGCTGGTTGTTGACAGCTTTCTCGATGACTTTGGCCGGGAATGGAAGGAGCGAGATGGGGCGGTAATTTTTGGGCAGACAAAACCCCACCAGCCACATGTGAGGCACATGAGACATCAGAGGACGAAGATGCAGAAGATTCTGCTGCTACTGCTACTGCTCGAAGAGCCAGGTCTTGAATTGCTTCCTGAAGGAGAGATGGTCTTGGGTCAGTCGTAGGTGGTTGGGGAGGGAGTTCCACGTCTTGGCAGCCAGGTAGGAGAAGGATCTTCCTCCGGCGGTGGTTCTGCGAATTCGAGGGATGGTGGTGAGGGCGAGGCTGGCGGACCGGAGTTGACGGGTGGGTGTGTAGAACGTGAGGCGGTTGTTGAGGTATTCAGGGTCAGTGTCATGGAGAGCTTTGTGAGCGTGGGTGAGGAGCCTGAAAGTGATCCTTTTGCTGACTGGGAGCCAGTGCAGGTCTCTCAGGTGGGCAGAGATGTGGCTGTGTCAGAGTATGTCCAGGATGAGTCATGCAGAAGTGTTCTGCATGTGTTGGAGTCTTTTCTGTAGTTTGGCTGTGGTTCCGGCGTAGAGGGCGTTCCCGTAGTCCAGTCGACTGGTGACGAGGGCCTGGGTGACCGTCTTTCCGGTGTTGGTGATGATGAGATGGCGTTGACTTGGTCATCGTGAGGGAGGAGTCCAGGATGAAGCCTAGGTTGCATGCATGATCCGTGGGCTTGGGGGCGGTGCCCAGTGCAGGGGGCCACCAGGAGTCGTCCCAGGCAGAGGGGGATGGACCCAGGATGAGGACTTCCGTCTTGTCTGAGTTCAGTTTCAGCGGCTGAGCTTCATCCATTCTGCGACGTCTTTCATTCCTTCCTGGAGGCTGGCTCTGGCAGTGGCGGGATCGTTGGTGAGGGAGAGGATCAGCTGGGTGTCGTCGGCGTTGGAGATAATGTTTAGGTTGTGTTGGCGTGCGATGGCTGCGAGGGGGGGTCATGTAGATGTTGAAGAGGGTGGGGCTGAGCGAAGAGCCTTGAGGTACGCCGCAGATGATCTTGGTGGCCGCAGAGCAGAAGGGAGGGAGGCGGACTCGCTGAGTTCTGTCGGAGAGGAAGGAGGGGATCCATTCCAGGGCCATTCTTGGATCCCGGCGTGGTGGAGACGGCTTGTTAGGGTGTGGTGGCAGACTGTGTCGAATGCAGCTGATAGGTCAAGGAGGATGAGGGCAGCAGTTTCCTCGTTGTTGAGCAGGGCCCTGATGTCATCGGTGGCTACGATGAGGGCGGTCTCGGTGCTGTGGTTTGCTTGGAATCCGGGCTTTGAAGGGTCGAGGGATCGGTTAGTCTTGAGGAAGGAGGTTAGCTGTTTGCTGACGGTCTTCTCAATGACTTTAGCGGGTAACGGGAGGAGCGAGATGGGGCGGAAGTTCTTAAGGTCCGTGGGGTCTGCGGTGGGTTTCTTCAGGAGGGCGCTGATCTCCGCATGTTTCCAGCTCTCCGGAAAGGTGGCAGATACGAAGGAGTTGTTAATGATGTTCCAGAGTTGGGGTGCGATGATGGTGTCGGCTTTGTTGAAGATGTGGTGAGGACAGGGGTCGACAGGGGAGCCGGAGTGAATGGTGTTCATCAAAAGGGTGGTGTCTTCAGTGCTGACAGGGGTCCAGGCGCAGAGGATGGTGGTGGGAGGCGTTGGTTTGGTGTTAGGGTGCGTGGTCTGGGCGCTGAAGCTGTTGCGTATGTTGGCGATTTTGTGGTGAAAAAACGAGGCGAGTGCATCGCAGAGGTCTTGCGAGGGCTTGATGTCGTTGTTGCTGGCACTGGGGTTCGAGAGCTCTTTAACGATGTTGAAGAGTTCCTTGCTGTTGTGGGCATTGTTGTCCAGTCGTTCTCTGAATGCAGTCCTTTTGGTGGTGTGGATCAGCTGGTGGTGTTTGCGGATGGCGTTCTTGAGGGTTGTCATGTTTTCTGTTGACTGGTCGTGGCGCCAGGCTTTCTCGAGGGTACGGCAGAATTTTTTGGAGTCTTTGAGGTCGTTGGTGAACCACAAGGTTTTCTTGCTGCCGGGTCTGCTGGGAGGATTCTTCAGCGGTGCAAGGGTATCCGCGCAGTTGGTGAGACACTGTGTGAGGTTACGGGCTGCTTCGTTGGAGTTCGTGGTGTTGGTGGGGGGGTTTTGAATCAGGGCGGTGGTGAGCTGGTCGGTGGTGATCTTGCTCCAGCATCTTCGGGGAGCCTGTTGCGGGTGGTGGTGGGTCATAGTTTTCCTGATGTTGAAGTGGACGCAGCTATGGTCCGTCCAGTGTAGTCCGGTGGAGTGGCTGAAGGCGATGTGGTTGCTGGAGGAGAAGACTGGGTCAAGCGTGTGTCCGGCGTAGTGGGTGGGGGTGTTCACCAGTTGCTTGAGTCCGAGGTTGGCGAGGTTGTCCAGCAGGGTAGTGGTGTTATTGTCGTTGTTGTTTTCCAGGTGGAAGTTGAGGTCTCCCAGGAGCACGTAGTCTGAGGAGGTGAGGGCGTGCGGGCTGATGAAGTCTGCGATGGCTTCGCTGAACTGTGTGCGTGGGCCCGGGGGTCTGTAGATGAGAGTGCCTCTGAGGGTGGTCTTGGGGTTGGTGTGTATCTGGAAGTGAAGGTGCTCAGCTGGGGTGAGGGTGTCATCGGAGTTGGTCGTGATGCGGATGGTGTTTCTGTGGACGATGGCGATGCCTCCTCCGATTTGGTTGATGCGGTCCTTCCGGGTGATCTTGTAGCCGTCCGGCCACACGGTGCAACATTACCGATTGAGGTCCAGATGGCGCCGACACTACAGCAGAGACACACAAATTAGTTACTTCCTTGTCCAGCCCAGAACAGAACCACGCCCAGAGCCCCGGGGTCATTGTTCACACCCCTACACTGGCATACGCCAGGCTCGTCCACTCCGCTTATGCTTAGAGGGGGGAAGACAACTCTACATGTCCCAGGTCTTCCCTGTGGTGATCTGCTGATCACAGGTCTAGTTGTCAACATGCCACAGCCACTCCCTAAGGGCTGGTTTACACCCACACCACACCCATCCAGGACAGGCCTCACAGGACATGTGATCCTGCCAATAAAATAGGCCGGGTGCACGTGCTTGAGGCCATTTCCACTATCTATCTAGGTGTATCCATGTGGTTATTATTATGCATGAGGAGGGCCTAGGGCCCTACCACATCACATTCCCTACTGCCGGAGGTGATATGATGGCATCCGCACCATAAGACTCAATCATAAAGGGCCCATGACTTGCAGTGCACAGAGTTGGTTGCAACCAAGGCACTTAGGCCATGGTTGCCACATGACTTGGCACATGACTTTTGGTGCACTTAGTGGCACCAGAGCTGAGCGGGTGTGCATCCTGTGATGATGCATAGGCCTCGATACGCTGCCTGCCAATCAAGGTTCGATTTGAATTATGAGCACAGCTGCCCTCTGTGTAGGTCGAAGGCAGCAGCTGCACAGACATGACTCTGCGGCTGGGGGCCTGTGGCGCGGAATCCAGCGACGGCTGAGGAGGTTGCACCGGCAAGTGGTGGGCCCTCTTGGAGAGACGACAGTGGTGGCAGGTGAATATTGAGGCCTGGGTTTGCTAGGTCGGGCAATCATCGCTGGACGGCAGACTGTCTGGGGACCAGGGCTGGGGTGCTTGCGGAAGATGTAGGAATAATGCACACTGCCTGGGAGGTTTGTGACGACATTGGTAAACAGGCCCCGGTGGTCCAGTTTTTCCTGCACATTGTTCGAATGCGTTTGGTTTCTGTTACGGTGATTGTGTGCAGTGTCAGAAGGGGGGACAAGTAGTACATGTATGCAGTCAATTGCCCCAACACGTGTGGGAAGCCTGCTATGGTGTAGTTCTCTTGCTTGGTCTCCAGCTGTTCCTGCGCAGATGGGGGAAGTGAAGGTGCAGGGGTTTCAATCTGATACAAACCGTGATGCTTACAGGTATGATGAATCCTGTCTAATGAGACCGTAACAGAAGTTCGTAAGGTCGTAACTTTCCTTTTCTTTCCTATGAAGGTTACGACCACATGGGCTTCGGTTACTGTCTTTTTGTGCAGGATTGATCATACCTGTATGCATTACGGTTTGTCCAAGTGCAATACACTGTACTAGATTACGTTTGTGACCATACGGATGCTTGACCATTGTCACCATTTATCCAACAGGTTTCTGAATACGGACTTTCAGAATATGGAATTGTATTGGGGATATCCCAGATGTATGCAGTTAATTGGATCCACAGGTTGCCCGGATGTAGTTCCCCATTGGGAATGGAACGCGTTGGCTGATGTTTTTGTGTTGTTAATTTATGTTTTTGTAATAAAGTACTGTTTTCCCACTACTGTTGACTATTGGAATTCATGACCTGGTGCACACCCATCGCAGAATCCACTATCTTGGATCTGGAGAACAGAGGCGCCAGGCAACGGCTGGGGTTGGGGTTGGTTGGCAGGAACCCTACAAATTGGGACTAGCGTGTGGTGCAGATACAGGGGCCCACCGTTGCTTTTGTGGACATGCATCCAAGACATGTGTGAGAAAGTTTGATAGGGCCGGCTGTGAGACTCCTCTGACTCTGGCAGTTGTTGGTTGGAAGGTACCAGAGGCCAACAGGTGCAGCACAGCCAGCAGCTTTGTCTGTGGGGGGATGTTGGTTGTCTGCTGTATTGGTACCGTCAGCCTGTGAGCAATGTGGGCAAGGATGCAAAGGAAGGTTGTCCTTTTGAGCCTGTAGTGACCAGCCAGCCAGTGACCAGAATCAGCAGTGGTGCCTCATTGGAAGAGGGTAAATGTTCAGTTGTGTAACTGTCACAGGTCTTTTGTAGATCCTGTAACCTAGTAGAATGATTATCTACGTCAAAGGTTGCAGCAGCCACCATAATGTCTAGACCATCAAGGTCTGGCACAAATATTTTAATGCCAAAGAGCATTTCGTATGGGGTCCGCCTACCCAAAGATCTTCTAGGGAGAATTTTTAGTGCACATTGAACCCCATACAAGTGGATCAGCCAGTTCCTGACAGTACCTAAGACTCTAGCTGTCAAAGAACGCTTTAAGTCACAGTTCATTTGCTCCACTATGGAACTGCCCTCAGGCCTATATGGAGACAAAAACTGTACCAGCACCCCCATTGACATCATTGCGTCCTTGTACGTCCTTAGAGGCGAACGCTGGACCTTGGTCAAAATGGAAGATGACACAGCTAAACATCCCAACAAAGACGCAAATCTCTAATGACATTTCGAGCGTCAGCACTGCGCTGTGGCCAAACCCAAAGGAATCTCGTGCACGAATCAACTGCAACCAAGATATATTCATATGCTGAATCAGAAGAGAACAGACCGCAGCGATCAAGATACACACAGACGAAAGGCTGATTGGAAATACATAGCTGTATCTGTGGTGGACGTGAGACCATAGACAGCTTAATTTGCTGACATATGTCACACGAAAGTACCTCATTATGGGTCTGTTTATATAAATCATGCCACCAGTAACGTTGCTGTAAAATAGAGACTGTCGCAGACACTCCAGCATGTGCAGAAGCCATGCCTTCATGTGCGGCAACGATCAAAACAGGTCTGCGGTCCTCGTTGGGATCAGCCGATCCCCAACAGATGGAATTTTAGCATAAGGAACTTGTTCTGGAGATAAATGATAAGATTGCTTTGAAGGGAAGCCCTACCAGAGGAGCAGTTCCATCCTTCCTAGCAGCAATTGCTACCATAATGTCATTATCTATCTTAGTCGTGGACCTTGTAACTGTTGCTACGGAACACGTGGCTACTGCAGATTTGGCCGATTCATCAGCCAAAGAATTACCAACAGCATGTGCTCTCACACGCTGATGGCCAAGAGTATGGATAACCTGTGTGAGTAGGAGAGTTTTAAAGTTCCGCCAATCAAACTCAAAGCATATTAAGCTTTATTGCACTGCCTTTAGAGGCTCTATAGTCATTTTGTAACCAAAAGAATAAGTTGTCATCAAAAGACTGAACACAGTAGTAAGAAATGCATACAATAAGAGTATTCACATTAGGATAAGCAAACTCAAGAACAAGAGCACGCAGCTCTGCCAATTGTGCAGTACAGTCCCCAAGTGCCTGTGCATGCACTATGGAAGACTTAAATTCCCCATTGACAATTGTACCAGCCACAATAGCGCAAGACGCTGAATAAGCGTGTTTGGAACTAACGGCCGGTTGAGCCGAGCCATCGTTGTAGATGATGCATTTTTACTCATCCAAAGAAAACAACGACAGTGGAGGAGTATGAACATGTTCATACTGTAAAACCTCCTGTGTCTGAAGAGCAAGATCAAAGATAAACGTGACATCAGATGATGTCACAGAAGTAGCCCATTGAATCTAACAGGGATGTAATGCTTTAGAGTTTAGTACGCTTGCCTTAGTCACTGCTTCTAAAGCAGGGAGAGTCGTGACCATAAGAATGCATTTTTGGTGCGCCAGCGAGCATTCTTTCAGAATCGCCATTTGGACTGCTGTCAAAACTTTTTCACTATTCGAAAATCGCATTTCAACCTATGTGTATAAATGTGATTTGTATGCAATAGGTACTGTGTCTCCCGCATTGAACGTCAAGTAAGTGAAACCCACCGTCCCAGGTACTATACGTATTACCATGTTTGTGGTATTATCGTAGTTAGTAGCAAGCAAATCTTATTGCAAAGATTGCAGAATTGAGGTATGTTCCGGAAGCCAGCTGGCCGAAGAAAATGTTGGTTGTATCAACGCATATAGCGGTTTGATATGCTGGGTGTAATCAGGAACTGTATGTCCTCCCGAAATTCAAAAATCCCAGCAAAGACTTAAGCGATTTCAGTGTAGAAGGAGGTTGCAATTGTGCATATTTCTCCAGAAAGTGGGGGGCCAACCTCCTACCTTCATTATTGACCTTGTAGCCCGAAAAGAGCACCGAAAAATGTGCGATGTATGATTTAGCAAAATTGAACTTGTATCCATAGTCGGCAAATGACAAAATAATGCGGTCGACTCGTACAAGATGTGGCATCAGTTCATCGTCCGTCAGATAAACATCATCAACGTACGAGAACGCATCAGGGTCTATGCTGTCTAACAAAGACACAACACGTGCAGCAAAAGCCATGGGGCTATTCTTATACCCCAAAAGAAAGCTTGTAAATGTTTTCTGATTTCCGGCGGCGGTGAATGCTGTCAAGTCACTGCTCTCAGGAGCCAAGTTGTGACTATAGAAACCATTGGATATATCCAATGTAGTTTGTATTTTTTACGAAAGAGACTGTTTACTAACGCAGAGCTGTGTGTGTTTTGTACTGCAAATGTACAACAATAATGATTCAAATTTTGATCATCTAAGGCAATCTGATATGATATGTCAGGTTTTGATACCGGAAAAAGAGGATTATTCCTCAGTGATAAGCTGGATTCAATCCCTCTTTGATACTCCAACTGAGTCTGAATATCACAAACAGGATCCCTAGCTTCTCGCTTGATTAGATATTGCGGATGTGGCTGTGACATAGACCGTAACGGGATCTCATGTGCTGGGGGATTTCTTTCCCAGCCCACCTGTTTATGGTACACCGCCGGAGCAAGTGCCAAAGCCCACTCAGCTGCAAAAGCCTTTGCATGTTCCTCAGGTACATAATGCGAAAAACTCAGACGTTTCACGTCATTCCCTTTGGAAGCGGCTAGCACAAATAGTGGTGTTCGATCTGCCTCTGCCAAAAAAATGTTGTATAAAGAGGTGAGATTTTCCCAGACAACTGATGTGATTGTACGCTGTATATCACCTTTGATCTGCATGACAATCCGGGGGAGCAACTTGTGTATCTGCTGTTTCTACTGTAATGAATGTATCAGTTGCTCTCGCCTCCAGATAGGGACGCAGTGCCTCCCGCACTATAGTAACCTCCACCGCGCTGTCGAGCATAGTCACCACTCATGTCCAGTCTAGATGACATGTTCTCACCTTCTGAAGCATATTTCGCTGTTAAAGCAGCAACTTTCTTCTTCTGATGTGGTGGTTTAAAATGAGGCAGATCCTCTTGTTTGGCTTTAACGTCAAACTGTTGAGGTTGATCTCGTCCCTGCTGTGCGGTTGGACCTTTGCCACGACCCTGGTGTTCCCCACCACCGACGTGAGAGTCCGATGTGTCCTGTAAAGAACAAGGAGAGCGCTGATCAGGGACTCGAAATCTATCAAGAGTCTTAATTTTTGGGCGGTCACAGAAGTCATAAGTATGCTCAGAAGAGCCGGGTGTCGGTGAACCAGCACGCAAACTCTGCTTCTATTGTTGCTGCCCCTGTTTTTTATTTCTCGAGTTCCTTTTAGGAAAGAACGGGTGCCCATCTATATCAGTCTGGGCCTTTTGTTGACTTTGAGTTCGAGTTTGTGGTTGAGTAAAAGGTTTGATTCCAAGACTATTGCGCCATAAGGTTTTATAAGCTTTAGCAATAATCTTTGGCAATTTGCGTTGCTTGTCTGCGTCTGCCACAGCCTCCAAGCGCTGTGCCACTTGTAAGCTTACAAGGGAAAACTAAGAAAGGCTTGGGTCCTGTCACTGGCTGGCCTGGACCACTATTATGCAAAAAAACAAAACAAGGGCCGGGCAGTTTCGAATTTGCGTTACAGTACACGACCTAGTATAATAAATCACTATGTCGCACAACCATTTGTATTGATTGACTCTTTGATTTTATAAAATATTTTAAGATTTTTTTGGCATCAAAAAATACAACACAACATTTATAAAGATACACAAATACACAATCAGTGAACCGAAAGGAAATGGTCAAAACACAGTGTGTAATCAAGAAAATTGGCATACATAAATAACATAGACAACTGTGAAAGGCCTCAGGTCAATCAATCAAAGAGGCTCCAATCCTGAATATAAACTAAACAAGGGGACTGTTAAATCATAGAAAAACCTCCTTGTTAGAACCAACACAAGATACACAATGGATTAAACATCAAGTGCTATGGCTAGGAATAACGTGAGAACAGATCAACAATTCAAGAGTGTATTAAGTTGATTCCTAGCGTGCCCTAATGATTTGGTATCTTGGCGGTGAGAACGTTGACGGGTTTCGAACCCATCAACATTAGACGGGTTCTCCTCAGGACATGGACTGGGGGGTCGTTGTCACTTAATCGTGAGATGTTCGGGTCACTTCCTTGACAGTGCGCAGGGTTGCCGCTGAACAAGGGGATGGTGCCGGCTCGGGTCAGTTGTTCATTGCGTAGATCTATAATCTTTTTAGACGAGGCAGGTTTGTCCTAACTGCACGCGTGGGGAGGCGGCAGCCGCCGCACGGGCTAGCGAGTTCTCGGCAGAGTTTCCGAGACGTTACGATCCGGCACACAACGGCTTCTGGAAGACAGCTTCAACTTGTAAGCTTACAGCATTACCCTTACATTTGCAAGGATCACATCGCAAACAATCTCGAACACCCCCACAAGTCTCATTCCCAACTCCGGGGCCGCTTCGGCACAATTTTCATCCTGAACACGTTTTATCACGGATGAAAAAACAAAATTGAGGGGGTGCCAAAACACATTGAATATACTGCTGCAAACACTTTACCCCAAGTGTTACAATCAGCTAATTCGGGAACCAGATTTTTGGGCAGACTTATTGTCCAAATCCTGTGCTTCTCCAATGGTGTGGTTTTTGGAAAAACAGCTTCGAGTTGGCCAAATTTCTTGGCAAGCCAATAAGGAAGTTCATCCGTATTCTGAGGACGCTTGTCCATCACTGAATTAACCGTTGATGGACTGATGGTCACACCACCTGGTGCAGGCGGTTGCACAGCAACGCCAGGTGGTCCCACCTTGAAGTTGCGTGACATGAACTGAATAACAGCTCAATGTACACGTATCAATGAAGTGTGTAATACACGTAGCTCTGCGACTGGAACAGAGAGATAAATTGGGTGCAGGGTGTACTCAGCCAAAACAGGCCAAGGGACCATATCTATAGATAAGGGGTCTAAACGGACCGGTGTTATTGGGTGTGGAAGGGCGCTATTTAACCATATTTGGTGTTGCCAAGCTGTTAATGGAACCTCAAAAGATCTATAAGGTCTATATTCCTGCTGAGTCGCGATGGCAGTATACTCGTGAACCAAATTATCTGTTCCATCGACCGCCGGATAGGTGACCCAAGAATAAAATACCTCGAAGCAGAATACTGGATCCGCTTCTACAATAATGATAAGCACAACACAGCATCAGGTACTCCATATTGGGTCAAATACACCCTGAGTGGTGCGAGGTTAGGAGGCGCTATGGCAACTGCCATAATGAGTAATAGAGAATAACAACTTATGCTTGGCAGCGCAAAAAAGGGTTAAAAGAAAGAGAAAGACCTTTTAAATTTCAAGCTTGAAAAACCTATAAAATATCACAATATAGGAGGCTACAACGTCACAGCTGTCTCCGACACAGAAGTGAGGGGATTGTGGACAAGCACAAGCACTACTCAGGAGTCTCGCAGGTAAGAACCAGACCAAACGGTGGTGGCGCCATGTTGCTGGAATTCAGCCCATACACAGGAAAACATGACCTCGGGGTATAGGGGTTGTACCTTCCGACCACCTTAGTACCCAAAATCCTAAAACTGACTAGCTATAGTCTCTCATTCGTTCTCCTACATAATCACGATGCTACAAATGATTGACAACCCAGAACACAACACTCCAGACTCTCTCAGGAATCGAGGTAACAAGACATACCCTTTCGCTCACTCACTCGTACTGATTCAAAATAAGGATTGTCAGAGTCACTGAATAGTTCAAAATGTTTATTTTAACTATTGTGCTCTATAATGCAGTATACAAGCCACTACCAGCAGCAAAATGCATAAACCTAAAACAGTTAGCATTGTTACAGTACCATGGAATATAAAGGGGGATGTCATCATATACAGACAGTGGGAAAAGCCCTATATGGCCTAGCCACCCTCCCGTTGGTAAGTTGAGGTTTGTTATATAAAGGAAGATCTCTGGGCTTTGTGAGCAGACCCCATACCTTAGAGTCTGTATGAAAGGTTTACATCATAGGAACAGCATAGCTCTTCTCCAAGGAAAGTCTCCCTCCAAGTGTGTGTGAATAACATACATACCCTTAATATCAAAACACGAGTTTCCAGCAGTGCAGCTGTGTTTAGCATGTTTTGTCTAGGTGCTAGGGAGTGACCAGAACAGAATAACAAGGGGCATGTTTATCGATTTTTCAGACTAAAATCCAGGAACAAGCAGAGAATGCAGAAAGCAGAGCGTTCTCATGTGAAAGGCACAGAGTCTTGCAAAACAAAGTAATGTAGTAACATGCGCAAAAGCAGCATCCTGGCAGCAGAGCTCATGCTAACTTAGCAATGTCGATAATTACCCTAACGGCCATATAACACCGCTTACCTCTCATGCAGCTAAAAAAAAATCTGGGTGTGTTGGGAGATTTAAGTGGGCCAAGATTTCTCAAGAGCCAGCTGGACCTAGCCTACAAAACACTAGCTGTGCAGTTGCCCTTTTCTCTTTCATGTCCATATGATTCTTTTTGATCTTGGTACAGATCTATATTTGTTTTACATTTCAAAAACTGGAATTATAAGTTTCGATCACCAGTAGTAGTGATTTTTCTGAGTGACCAATAATCAAAATAACATTAACATTTTAATATTGTTTTTTTCTGTCACGAAATGCATTTTCCGCACAGTGGGGCTGAAGATGAAACATAAGGCCTGTATACATCCATCCAGTCGGCCATCCATCCTATGTCTCTCCGTTCTTTGTATTTCTGTGTGCCCTGCTTCAGTGCAGAATTGCTGTGTGTTTATTGTGTGGTACTGTTCGAGTCAGGGCCGTTTCTAGGTGTTTTGCCACCCTAGGCAAGAATAGAAAAATGCTCCCTTCCCTTTTACTACCATCACTCTCTCCCTCTGTCATCCAGGCTAGAAGAATGAATGCATTAGATATAAAAAGAACTTTTATTCAACATTAATCAATAAAACACATCAACAATAGTATTGAAGTAGAACAGGTTTACATATGTATAATGGGATTTTTTTCTTCAGACCTAAGCAAGCTCTGTATAAATTCCACGGCTTCAGCTTGACGCAGCCCTTCATTTCCCTAGCCGCTTGGCTTCTGAGAGCAGAGTCTAAAAGTGGGGCCACACTGTGACAAACTCCAGTATGGAGGTGGCATGTGAATGTGTACCCACGGGGTCACGCTGGGACTACAAATTAATTTCACTGGGGACAGCCGATATTTTAAAGGCTCACATTGTCTTTCGGTTCAAGGATGTTATCATTTTTTGGACATTCCAAGTGAGGGGCGAGAAGGAGAATGTCCGATGTAAAATTATGGCATCTCCTGAGAAGACGAAACATGTGAGAGGTGCAAGGTGAGTGCAGGTGATTTCATTTATGAAACGGATAGTGATAGAATGCCTTAGATTCTCAGCTGTTTAAGCATCTAAGTGACAAAGGCCCACATGCATCAAAGTGCCCATTTGCGATTTCTTAATTGCGAAAATTAGGGAATCGCAATTAAGAAATCGCAAACGGTAATGCATTAAAAATCCACATTTTTTTTTTGCGATTCGGTATATTTCCTTAATTGCGATTCACAATTTGCGAATCGCAATTAAGAAAAACCCTTCCCATTGATTCCTATGGGCCAAAAGCCCATAGGAATCAATGGGAAGGCATTCACATTTTGCGAATTTAAAATTGCGATTTGCAAAATGTGAATGCAATTTCAAGGGTGCAGGGGGGGTCCAAGGAACCCCTCCCTGCACCCCTGGAATGTAACTTTAAATGCAATTTACACACACATATGCCCCAAGGGCAAGAGTGTGTGTAAATTAAAACTTTCAAAAATGCAATTTGTGCATATTTGAAAGTTTAAGGTAAATTAGCATGAAGTTCAACTTCATGCTAATTTACCACTTCCAAATTGCGAATTCGCAATTAAAAAATGATCATGCATTGCATTTAAGAAATCTGAAATTGCGATTTCTTAAATGCAATCGCAATTTTAGAAATCGCAACATGGTTGCGATTCCTAAAATTGCGAAATGCATGATGCATTCCAAATTAGTCAATTGCATTCGCAAACAGCCGAAAATTGCGATTCGCACCGTTTGCGAATGCAATTGAGTTTGATGCATATGGGCAAAAGAGTATTGCATACTGCCAAACTGCTTAATTTACCTGACCCACATATGGTAGTAGCTTTACCTCATACAGGTACTATTCTTTGTTATTGCAGTATCACACTCACAAATATTCATGTGAATCTTTCAGCTATGGGAGCTCCCTATCTCCACGTCAGAGCCACGGTATTACATTAAAATCTTCGACCACAATATTTAGAAAACCATGGGGCATATTTACAAGCCCCTATCACGATTGGCACATCACATTTTATGACATTCCTGTGGCGATAGGGTCACTTAACGCTGCCTTGTAAATAAGGCCTCTTTTACAGTGTGAGGGGCTGGGCAGACGTATCCCCCTCTGAAATGTTGGTCCCTTTCTATGCAATTTTGTCATGTTTAATTATCTTCGGCCATAGGGTCTGCTTAAGAATTGCACACCAGCAATTTCCACTGTCTGCCTCCCCTCCCCTCCACTATCAACACTAGTGGGTCAGCACTTGAAATAGCAGTGAGCGGGATGGACGAAGATCCCCTGGAACTTAGAGCTGAATAAATCGGAGCGGACATTTGTTTAGGCCTCACATCGCCTCATCTCTTCATTTTTTTTCTAATTAGGGACTCTATTTAGGTGTTATTTCTTGGCGAATCCGTTATTTTGATTTAAAAACTGTCTGTGTGGCACAGACGGAAAGCCTTCAAATTGTCAGTAAACTATCCTGAAATGTGAGGCTATCAGAAGAAAGCGAGCAGCCGGAAATGAAAGGTGTACATTCCAATTGTTTTTTCACGGAGGCTGACAGACACTGTTTTGGTCTTTTTTTCGTACATTACTCTGGAGTTAATCCTTCCGAATCCTTAGCTATTGATTGTTATTATTAAGGGGTTTCCCAAACTTGTTTTTGCCGCCCTCCCTGTTTTGCCGCCCTAGGCAGCCGCCTAGGCTTGCCTAATGGTAGAAACGGCCCTGGTTCGAGTGTCTGTTTATGTGTTCTCTGTGGCTCTCTGAGTTTGATGTCTGTGTGCGACGGGTATTAGCGACAGCACATGGTTTAAGTGTATGAGTGCATGCTTATCTAGTGGTCTGTGCATAAACGCCTTCAGATCTGGCCCCTTTTTGTGGGTGGGTGTAAGCATGTTGGTCTCTGTCTGCATGGATTATTGTAAGTTTGGAATTCTCTATTTATGTCTGGGTGAATGCCCTCCACATAAGGGCAAACCTACTGGCTTTATCAGTGCTTTAATGCGGATTCATCAATTTTAAAACTAAAAGCGTGGCAGTCTTCTGCTATACATTTCTACATTAACAACACATGCACGATTTGGAAAACTGAAGATTACATGTTTAGCAACTACATTACATGGGCATATTTTCGGGAGATATAGTGAAAATATGTAATTTTTTCGAGCTTTTCTTCTCTTTAACGCGTTATAAAAATTCCATGTACATCCAAATACAACGTTCACCTTTTCTCTTGAATCAGTTAAAGGCCGCAGGCATGTTTTTTGTTTGGTTCTATAATACCACTCCACGACGGCTTGATTTAAATTCGTCTGACAAACCTGATCATTGGTCAGAGGTTTCAGTGCAAGATAATTTCAAAAGCAGATTTCCCACCGCGCACAGCGGTGGTGAGACGAAGAAGAAAACCACAGTGGTGGGAAGGAAGTAAACCGATAGTATTTCAATTAAAATGCATATGGAAAAGCTTGCTGATGGACACAGGTGGCTGATCCCCACCTGGTTGCAATTTTCAGCTGTTTTGTTTTATGAATGAAAGTGGGAAAAGGCCATTTTTAACTGTCCAGTTTAAAATATAATACCCGTGTTTTTCTTGGACCTTAGCACGAAATAGGAGCCCTGTCTGATACCCCTCAGATTAAATATCCATAAGTTAATGGAGAAACAGATAGTCATGTGCAACACTGAACACGTAATATGCACATACATCTCGCTCAACCTGGAACCTATTATGTTCAGGGCTGACAGGCAGGATGCAGTGTAGGTAACTCCTGTGAAGTTTCAGAAACTTTCGCTTCCTACCAGCTGTCAGCTCCTGTCTTATCTAGGTGAAGGCTGGGCTTGCAGACGCCTGCTATATGATCCACCCACTGTTTTTCCATTCGAAAATGAATACATCTCAGACTCTAGAAAGAAAAAAAAGCGGTGAAATCCCAAGGCAGTGGAAAGGAGATGATACTAAATATTTGTCATTTATCTGCCATATTTCCGGTTGAAATGTACTTTCGTGTGCTTATGTGTGGTTACAATTAGTACTGTCCACAATGCAGGGATTCATTTTGAACAAGACAAAAAACGAAAACAAATGTTTATAATTTCAAGATGCAGACCTGAAATTTCAGGCCTTGCACCCCTGCAACAACTACTGTACTGAAGTGTCATTCTTAGATTGCAAAGTAGCTGCTCTTTTTTGCTCAGTGACTGATAACCTGAGAATATTTTTGTGCTGTGACTGATGCACTAATCCGTCAAAGTGCAAACATTACAATTCTGGAAGCTTTACAAATTCACAGCCATTCATTAGGTCGAGCATTCAAGACCTCTTGTATATACTTTAGTATAAACTGTTATGTGTATGTACTTTGTGGGTTCTGGAGATCAGCCCTAGGACTAGTCTGCTCTACTTAGGGACTTTTTTCTGTTCAACTGCCTCTATTTAACTGTCTCGATTGAAAACGACCAGTATAGGTCAGTAAAATACCAGAATTGCTTTCTGCTTGTTCAACTGCCTCTATTTAACTGTCTTGATAGAAAACGACCAGTAGAGGTCAGTAAAATACCAGAATTGCTTTCGGCTGAGGGACTTTTTAAAAAAAATTCTGACTACTGTCTCTATTTAAATTTCTTGATAGAAAACGACCAGCAGAGGTCAGTAAAATACCAGAATAACTTTAGCATTCTCTGGATTCCAGTCCATAGAACGTGTCTTTCACGAGCACCTGTAGACAATATTTTTTTCAAATCTTGAATTTTCAGTGATATGACCACCGAAGGCCCTGATTTTACATTAAAACTGAGCTTTGGACTATACCATTTCCTGTTGAAAGGCAATATTTCTCTCCATGTGTTCCCATACCTGGCGTGTCACTCAGTTTGGTGCTTACTTTCCCTCCATGTTAAAGAACAGTAGATGTTTCAGCACCCAGGATAATGTGCTGAATAGCTAAATATAAATAAGGTCCCACAGGCGAGACCGACTGAGTTCCAAATGCGTGTATTAATGAGGTGAATGCTCCCAAAGTGCAGTGATTATTTAGGGAGGTATGTCTGCGAGCGAGAGCATAGCACCATCCCTGAACTCAAAGTAATAAAATGTCTTTTTATTTGCAGTTCCTATCCATACAATGCTGTGCAGAGAATGTACACTTTGGCAACTTTTTTAGGGCTCGGCGACGTCACCACTTCGTCAGAAGTGGGGCGGAGCTGCGAGCTCCTATTCTTACGGGGTTCCGATTCCTGCTGGAAAAATTCCTCTGTGCGCGAGCTCTTGCAGTGCTTTATTTTACCATCTGCATGGTGATTGATCCTCGGGGTGCTGTCTTTTTAGTAGTCTTGACGCGATAGGGCATATATAATTTTCGTCCGCCATTTTTGGCATTTTCTGTGCGGTTTCGTGCACGGCAGTCCATTAATTTTAATTAGGAGCTGTCAGGGTGCCAGTGTAATGCAATCCAGATGGTGTGGGGGCGTTCACCATTCAGCAGTGCGTTTGTCGGGCGCGCGTTCGTCTGCATGCATGATCAGTTGCATCGTTAGTATTCAGTTTCAGTATCGTTTGGTAGGAACACTGTGGGAATGTAATACTTTCAAGAGCAATAAAATGTGCACCTTCAGTATATCGTGACCATCCAGACATGGCTAGCTGGCCGCAAACAATCATTTTACCCCCAAGAAATTACATTTCTTCCGTTCCCGGAATATCGGAGCCCGGGTGACTTCGCTCTCCGTAGTTAAAAACAGCAGAACGGTGCCATCACTTTTCCCTGTTTTTACCTCAATTCTCTGATTTATTCGCTGAGACCGTCAGTTCAAAAATATGTTTAATGAGCTTTACTGCAGCTTCAGAGCCCAGGCGCTGAGTGCTGGGCACATCTGTCCTGCTTTCTGAACAATCAGAGCAGGAGAACAGTGCATAGCGCCCAGCAGGGCTATGCCACTCTGGGCACGTTATGAAAAGTGCATTAGGAGACAGAGGAAATTAAAGTGCAATTCTTGTTTAATAGCGCACGCAAATATTTCAGGGAGGAAAAGATATAGGGTATATTTCAAAGCGTTGTAAACGAACCTTTTATTTATTTATTTGGGGTTTTGTAAAGCGCTGCATCCCGCATAGATTTCTCCTCAGGGCGCTAAAATGACATTTAGGCTGGAATGTTTCAAGTCTGTAAACCCTTTGGTACCCCTGATCGAAAGAATACAAAACGGGGCATTTTTATAACAAACTCACTCAGGTTCTGAAAAGCTACGCGGACATCATAATATTATTGCGTGAGACAGTTTCTTTTTTTTTGTTGTTATCAAAGCATTGCACAGTTAGCGTTTTTGAATGGCTCGATGCATGCACACGTGGGAAGAACAGCGACGGTATAGTTAAGGGAGGGTCCTTTCAACTTTCGAGTCTTCATCCAAGGGCTATTCCGCTCTAAAATAATACAACTTCATCTGAAAGAGAAGTCAATTATTAACAAAGATCGCATTGATTTACAATGCAAAAGCACCCGTTTCATCGGTGAATCGAATGCATTCTATAGCGCCAGCGGATTCCACGGCAGCAATCTCTGGTAGTTCATCACTACCCCCTTGTGGATATTCAATAACGTGAAATCCTTACCGTGGAAATACAAAACGCCCCTGCCAATGTTCAAAGCTGTCAAACTTTGAAATACATACAGAAAGTGCTATCACCAGCAGCGAGACACACAGAACTGTGACAGGACTGGGAGTGACAGTGAGTGCAGAGTGACAGTGAGTGCAGAGTGACAGTGAGTGCAGAGTTAGTGCAAGTGTGACAGTGAGTGCAGAGTGACAGTGAGTGCAGAGTGACAGTGAGTGCAGAGTGACAGCGAGTGACAGTGAGTGCATAGTGACAGTGAGTGCAGAGTGACAGCAAGTGACAGTGAGTGCAGAGTGCAAAAGTGACAGTGAGTGCAGAGTGACAGCAAGTGACAGTGAGTGCAGAGTGACAGTGAGTGCAGAGTGACAGTGAGTGCAGAGTGAGTGCGAGAGTGACAGTGAGTGCAGAGTGAGTGCGAGAGTGACAGTGAGTGCAGAGTGACAGTGAGTGCAGACTGAGTGCAGAGTGACAGTGAGCGCAGACTGAGTGCAGAGTGACAGTGAGTGCAGACTGACAGTGAGTGCAGACTGACAGTGAGTGCAGAGTGACAGTGAGTGCAGACTGGCAGTGAGTGCAGAGTGGCAGTGAGTGCAGAGTGACAGTGAGTGCAGAGTGACAGTGAGTGCAGAGTGAGTGCGAGAGTGACAGTGAGTGCAGAGTGACAGCAAGTGACAGTGAGTGCAGAGTGACAGCGAGTGCAGAGTGACAGTGAGTGCAGAGTAACAGTGAGTGCAGAGTGACAGTGAGTGCAGAGTGACAGTGAGTGCAGAGTGAGTGCGAGAGTGACAGTGAGTGCAGAGTGAGTGCAAGAGTGACAGTGAGTGCAGAGTGACAGTGAGTGCAGACTGAGTGCAGAGTGACAGTGAGTGCAGACTGAGTGTAGAGTGACAGTGAGTGCAGATTGACAGTGAGTGCAGAGTGACAGTGAGTGCAGAGTGACAGTGAGTGCAGACTGAGTGCAGAGTGACAGTGAGTGCAGACTGAGTGCAGAGTGACAGTGAGTGCAGAGTGACAGTGAGTGCAGAGTGACAGTGAGTGCAGAGTGAGTGCGAGAGTGGCAGCGAGTGCAGAGTGACAGTGAGTGCAGAGTGACAGTGAGTGCAGATTCTGAGTGCAGATTCAGAGTGCAGATTCAGAGTGCAGATTCAGAGTGCAGATTCAGAGTACATAATCAGAGTGCAGAATCAGAGTGCAGAATCAGAGTGCAGAATTAGAGTGCAGATTCAGAATGCAGATTCAGAGTGCAGATTCAGAGTGCAGATTCAGAGTGCAGAGTGCAGATTCAGAGTGCAGATTGCAGATTCAGAGTGCAGTTTGAGAATGCAGAGTGCATATTCAGAGTGCAGATTGAAAATGCAGAGTGCAGATTGAGAATGCAGAGTGCAGATTGAGAGTGCAGATTGAGAGTGCAGAGTGCAGATTGAGAGTGCAGAGTGCAGATTGAGAATGCAGAGTGCAGATTGAGAATGCAGAGTGCAGATTGAGAGTGCAGATTGAGAGTGCAGATTGAGAGCGCAGATTGAGAGTGTAGAATCAGAGTGCAGAATCAGAGTGCAGATTCAGAGTGCAGATTCAGAGTGCAGATTGAGAGTGCAGATTCAGAGTGCAGATTGAGAGTGCAGAGTGCAGATTGAGAGTGCAGATTGAGAGTGCAGAGTGCAGATTGAGAGTGCAGAATGCAGATTGAGAGTGCAGAGTGCAGATGCAGAGTGCAGAGTGCAGATTGAGAGTGCAGTTTGAGAGTGCAGAGTGCAGGTTGAGAGTGCAGATTGAGAGTGCAGATTGAGAGTGCAGAGTGCAGATTGAGAGTGCAGATTGAGAGTGCAGAGTGCAGATTGAAAGTGCAGATTCAGAGTGCAGATTGAGAGTGCAGATTGAGAGTGCAGAGTGCAGATTGAGAGTGCAGATTGAGAGTGCAGAGTGCAGATTGAGAGTGCAGAGTGCAGATTGAGAGTGCAGATTAAGAGTGCAGATTCAGAGTGCAGATTGAGAATGCAGATTCAGAGTGCAGATTGAGAGTGCAGAGTGCAGATTGAGAGTGCAGATTGAGAGTGCAGGGTGCAGAATCAGAGTGCCGATTCAGAGTGAATGAGTGCAGAGTGCGTGTAGAGTGACAGTGAGTGCAGAGTGACTGCAGAGACAGTGTGTAAGGGTGCAGGGTGCACATTGTGTGAGTGTGCAGAATAAACAGTGTGTGACTATGCAGGGTGACATTGGGAGTGTGTGGGGGAGCAGTGTGTGAATGTGTATGGGCAGTGTGTGAGTGTGTAAAAAACACCACACACACATACACCACACACACATACCACACACACACACACACACACACACACCGCACACACATACACCACACACTCATAGCACACACACAAACCACACACCTCACTCTCTCAGACTCACCACCACACACTCACCACTACACAGAAAAAACACACAACAACACACCCCCAGCCGTCAATGAATGCTTTCACCAGGCACAAACACCAACAACTATCAATGTACGCTATCACCAAAAACAAACACGACCATGCATCAGTGGCGCTAAACACCCATGCACACAACAAACAATGTCAGTGCAACTTTCACTAAACACACACACACACCAACAGCTGACAGTGCACCAGCCACTCTTTCAATTGGCACAATCATCAACAGCTGTCAGTGCACTCCAAAAAACATGGCTAAAATACATTACCATTTACAATGCCATTATATGAAACTCAAACAAACCCGAGCCCTAATGCATTCCTAATGCTTGTTTTTTTTTACCCTGGAGGGCCCTTTATGCCTCCGCCTAGGGATCAGTGTGCCACCCTGATCCCATATGTGGCCTTTTAATTTTTATTCTGCATGTGTGGAATTTGCCTTTTATCTTGTGTTGGCTGCAGAGCAGACATTTTTCTGTTGCAGCAAGAATCATCAATACAACAATAACCCTGTCACTTAGGCGAATCATATAACAATTCTTTTTAACAGAAAGAATATCTCTTGCCAATTTCTTCTGTTACAACACATCTTTCTTAATTTTTCTTTATATGGAGGTGCTGTGCTATGTTATGCCCTTTATGTAAAAAGAAATTTCAAAATAAAGGGTGTAACATAGCACAGCACCTCCATATAAAGAATGATTAAGAAAGAGGTGTTGTAACAGAAGAAATTGGCAAGAGATATTCTTTCTGTTAAAAAGAATTGTTATATGATTTGTCCAATAGACAGGGTTATTGTTGTATTGATGATTTATGAGTGGAGGGCAACCCTGTCTCTTCTTTTCCCTCTGTGCTCCTTTTGAAATAGAGGCAGCAAGAATCAGATCAATCAGATATTTCAGGTTCGTAATCCTGATTTTGCAGACCTAAAAGGATGATGGAGGAAAATAAATTCCTTTTTATGTTGAGCATACAGCACTTACAATGCAGGATGATCTGTTGTATGTACTTTGTGGGCGTTGACTCCTCATTGCGACATCCCAAATAACCACAAAAACGAAAATAGGTCTGAAGGATGGCTTTTAAAGAAACTTAGTAGAAAAATATGAGTTTAAACATGCTTTGAAAGAAGTATGTATATAATAATATGTGTAGGGCAATGTTCTAAATGGATTTTTTTTCATATTACTTTTGGATGTGTTGGTGGTCATTGGATGTCTGCTATTGTTTTCTGTTTTTGCGACTTGTCCTTGGGGATCGCGATTACCATCTATTCTGTGAGGCAGTTCCCATGCACTCACTCGGGCACTACCAATGCAGTCATCCAATGACCAAGGCACTACCCATGTACTCATGCAATCACCCAGGCACTACTGAAGCAGTCATTCAATCACCCAGGCACTACCCATGCACTCATTCAATCACCCAAGTACTACCCATGCAATCATCCAATCACCCAAGTACTACCCATGCAATCATCCAATCACCTAGGCATTGTTCATGCACTCATCCAATCACCCATGCACTCATCCAATCACCCAGGCACTATACATGCACTAACCCAATCTCACAGGCAATAACTATGCACTCATTCAATCCCCCAGGCACTATACATGTATTCACCCAATCTCCCATGCACTACCCATGCACTCATCCATTCCCTCAGACACTATCCATGCACTCATCTGTTCACCCAGGTACTACCCATGCACTCATCCATTCACCCAGGCACTACCCATGCACACATCCAATCACTCATGCACTACCTTGACACTCATCCATTCAGTCATGCAGTTCCCATGCTCTCATCCATTCCCTTAGACGCTACCCATGCACACATGTACTCACCCAGGTGTTACTGATATACCCATTCAATCACCCAGGCACTAACCATGCACTCATTCAGTCACCCAGCCATTATCCATTCACTCATCCATTTACTCAGGCACTACACTTGCACTCATCCGTTCACTGAGGCACTACCCATGCACTCCTCCATTTACTCAGGCACTATGCATACACACATCTATTCACCCAGGCCCTACCTATGCACTCACCTAATCGCCCAGGCACTACCCATGCACTAATTCATTCATTCACCCATGTACTACACTTGCACTTATCCATTCACCCAGGCACTGAATTTGCATTCATCCAGTGATCCATGCACAGCACGTGTACTCATCTATTCACACAGGCACTACACCTGCACTCATCCATTTACCCAGACATTGCACTTGCACTCATCCATTCATCCAGGCACTGCACTCGCACTCATCCAGTCATCTAGGCACTCCACTTGCATTCATACAACAACGCACACAACAGCAAAGAGCTCTTCAACATTGTAAAGGAACTCTCCAACTCCAGCTCCAGCTCCAACGACATCCTGCCGTCGCAAGACCTGTGCGACTCCCTAGCCACCTTCTTCCACCGCAAAATCTTAGACATCAATGACAGCTTCAACACCCCGACCCTCCCTACAGCCACCAACACTGCAGACTCTCTGCCCCTCAGCCGCACCAACCGCCTGCTCTCCTGGACCCACGTCAACGACGACGACACCCTCAAGACCATGAACACCATCCTCTCCGGCTCACCATCTGACCCCTGCCCTGACCACATCTTCAACAAAGCTAATCGCATCATCGCACCCCAACTCCAGGAAATCATCAACAGCTCCTTCGAGTCCGCCACATTCCCGGAAAGCTGGAAGTACGCTGAGATCAACGCCCAACGCAAGAAAACCACAGCGGACCTGAATAACTTCCGGCCCATCTTCCTTCTTCCGTTCCCGGTGAAAGTCATCAAAAAGATCGTCAACAGGCAACCGACCCACTTCCTCAAGGAGAACAACATCCTGGACCCGTCCCAATCCTGTTTCCGCAGCAATCACAGCTCCGAAACCACCCTCATCGCTGCTACAGATGACATCAGGACCCTACTGGACTATGGCAAAACCGTGGCCCTCATCCTCCTGGACCTCTCGGCCGCATTCGAAACTGTCTGCTACCACACCCTATGCACACACCTACAAGACGCAGGAATACGCGACAAAGCCCTGGACTGGACCACCTCTTTCCTCACCGACAGAACCCAGAGGGTCCGCCTCCCCCTTTCCATTCTGAAGCCACCCAAGGATCATCCCTCAGCCCTACCCTTTTCAACGTCTACATTGCACCGCTCACCAAAATCGTCTGCTCGCACAACCTCAATATCGTCTCCTACGCCCACGACACTCAACTGTTCCTCTCACTCACCAAAAACCCTGCCACCGCCAAAACCAACCTCCATGAAGGAATGAAGGCCATGGCCAGCTGGATGCAGACCAGCCACCTGAAACTTAACTTGGACAAGACAGAGGTCCTCATCCTCGGATCCACTCCATCCACCTGGGACGACTCCTGGTGGCCAGCCACACTGGGAGCCGCACCCACTCCCACAGACCACGCACGTAACCTGGGGTTCATCCTGGACTCATCACTCTCTATGACCCAGCAAGTCAACGCAGTCTCCTCCTGCTTCAACACCCTCCACATGCTCCGCAAGATCTACGGATGGATCCCCACCGGAACTAGAAGGACGTCACACAGGCCCTCGTCAGCAGCAGGCTGGACTACTGCAACGCCCTCTACGCAGGAACCACAGCCAAACTCCAGAAAAGACTCCAACGCATACAGAACACCTCTGCATGCCTCATCCTAGACATACCCCACCACACCCACATCACTACCCACCTGAAAGACCTGCACTGGCTCCCAATCAACAAGAGGATCACCTTCAAGCTCCTCTCCAACGCCGAACCGCCAGCTACACTCCGCCTACCCCGCCCTTGCCACTGTCCCAAGCATCCACAGGACCTCCACCTGCAGCAGATCCTTCTCCTACCTTGCCACTAAGACATGGAAAACCCTCCCCACACAGCTGCGACAAACCCAGGACCTGTAAACTCCTCAAGACCTGGCTGTTCGAGCAGTAGCTGCCCCCCCCCCCACTCAGCACCTTGAGACCCTCATGGGTAACTAGTGCTCTACAAATGTTGATTGATTGATGCAATCATTCAGTCAATGCACTTGCTCTCATCACTCAGGCATTTCCCATGCAGTCAAGCAATAACCTAGGCACCACATTTACACTCATGAATTCACCCAGGCACTATACTTGCACCCATACAATCATCCAGGCACTGCACTTACACGCATCCAATCACATAGGCAGTACTCATGCAGCCATGACCATCACCCAGCTGCAACCTTTGCACTCATCCATTCAATTAGGCACTGCCCCAGTACTCATGCAACCAACTAAGTTTTCTCCATACTCACCCAAGCACTACCCTTGCACTCATCCATTCACTCAGGCAATACCCATGCAGTCATGCAATCACTCAGGTGCTGCTCTAGGACTCATCTATTCACCCAGGCACCACACTTGCACTCATCCATTTACCCAAACACTACACTTGCACTTATCTTTTCACCCAGGCACTGCACATGCAATCATCCAATCATCTAGGCCGTGCACTTGCACTCATACAATCACACAGACACTGCATTTCCACTCATCTCATCTCCCAGGCATTATACTTGCACTCTTACAATCACCCAGGCACCACACATGGACTCATTCAGTCACCCAGGCACTCAACATCCAGTTATCCAATCACTGAGACACTACCCTTGCAGTCATCTAATCATTCAGGCACTACGCATACAGTTAAAAATTCATTCAGCTTATCTTTTTTGAACCATGGAAGGCAGTTCTAAAAATAACTATTTTTTTAGATTTTATATACTTGTTTGCTGTTTTCTTTCCAAAGAAATGGTAAGGATCGTATAAAAAACAAAATTAAGCAGCAGAAACAAGCTGCACAAAGTAAGGATTGCATCAAAAAAATTATTAACATATGTGCTCCTTTGCTGCATTTTCAAAGCTGGATATGACGGCTCTCCAGCAATAACTATAGTTGAAATGTCCATGCAATACATAGCCATCCTTCTAAATTCCATGGCCAACTCCACATAATGGGTGTGTCCTTCAGCTGGCACTTTCTTCTCCAGGAACAAGTGGACCACTAGATGATGCTGATGGTCCCACAGGTTCTCTGACTTTCTTTGATCTTTCAAATCATTTTTATGGCATGTTTGTTCTAAGATGATATAGCATTGATGTAGTACCATATCACTTTCTTTTGTTGTAGCTTCTAGACAATGTCTGATTGCAAAGGAAACATTTTACACATTTTGCAACTGTCTTAGACTCGGCAGACAGGATAGTGAAACATTCCTAAGCTATACTGCTCTTCTTCAGCTAGGGCTCTTCATTTTCTACTTCTGCTCCTTCCACCTATTCAATATCCTGTTCTGACTCCTGTTGGAACTGGTTCTCCTCTGCACCTCCTGCTGACATTTTATCTTAAAAAATGTAAAAGCAGCCAACCTCCACAATGAATTCTTGTACTGCACACACACCTGCTCAGAATGATTCCCCAATGAATGGAACATGCAAGAAATAAATATGGGTAGGTACTTTCTATTAATATGATTGAAAACTGTTTTATCAATCATATCACATCCTTTTCAAGTCATGTGATCTTCGCGACTACTTAAGTAATCACAAACACCGGAAATGAAATAAAACTAGGGTTGAATAATGTAACTATAAAAGCATAACTTTAGAGCTCTGGTATTTAAGCGCCTACTGTGTCACTTACTCTAAAATATGTGTATATAAATGATTTATCTTTTCAAAAAATCAAAATCAAAGTTGGTTTTTAGAAAGTTATGTTGGTGTGTCATTCTTTTAAAAATGGTCCTCTATATTTTTTACTGAGTGATGAAAACTTATACTAGTGTATGATCAGGTGTAGCAGATTGTCACATGGATGATGTCATCAGTGATGCCATTTTAGATGTCATCATTGATGTCATCAGTGATGTTACTGACTATGTCATGAATGATGTAATATGTGACATCATCAGCAGTGGATTGCAGATACACGTGTTACAGTTAGTACAACTAACTATAACGGAGGAATTTCAATGGTTTTGTATGAGTGAAATGTCCAGCAGGTTTATTAAATACTAATTCCTAACTATAACATATGTGAAACCTATGGTGTTTCAGTGAATTTCAAAGTTTTTTTAAATGCTAATTTCTTATTATAATGTTCTTTAAGCATAGCTGTTTTTTCTATCTTTTTTAATTATCATTCCATTCTCAACCTAGTAAAAAAGTGCAAATATAACCACTCTTCAGTTAATTCCTTCCGCCAACAAAATCGCCACAAACAGAACCACATCTAACATTAATGATATACAAACTAGGCGTTCCCGTAGAAAAAAAACACAAAAACACCACTTCCACATGTTTTCAACAAGCCAAATCTGAAATGATACCTAAAAAAACAGGTGATAGCTCCACTTAGCACTAACAAATTAACATCAACACTTAACTGGTGTAAGGAGGTCGACTATGTACAGCGTTAATTACATCCAACTCACACCGATATTTAAAACCAAATAAGTGATAGAGGTACTAATTATGCACCTCTGATACCCAACAAAATCACAACACCCAGCGCCACCACCAATACAACCACCCCTCCTGACCCATTTCCCCCTACTATCTCAGAGGCATCGCAAAACAGGACAACAAACCTTCCCAAAATATTATATCCCCTTAACAGCACACTAGCTGAATGTTCAGAGATGTTGCAACCAACTATGTGTAAGGGAGGAAACTCGCACATCAACAATAATTTACACAATCCCAAGACTACCGGTAATATACTATACACAACTCACTATACAAACCAATAACTTTTCAGTGTGTAGATATACTATTGATACGTGTAGTATACTGCACAGTGGACGCAACCATATTATCTCAGACACTGGGGAATATCTCAGTCATGTACGTGTGCTGTCCCCCCTCCCTTGCATCAGAAGCAGAGTGGGCTGGTCCAACGTACGCAACTCCAGCGTAAGAGTATAAATACATAGGCTACCCCTTGGGCATGGTTCACTTGTGCGAAGACAAAAGACTCTGCCAAAGGGAAGGTCCTTACCCTGCCACGTGGCTGCCGCCATGAGCACGTGCCTCCTCAATACAGACCCATTGTGAACTCAGCGCCACAGCACCGCAAACTTATGTCTGTATCGACTATTGCCTTCGATCTACACTGTGGACAGCAGGGTTCACAACTTGAATTCAGATTTGGATCTACACTATAGACAGAGTGAAATTCAGCCTTGCTTTATTTAATGCAGAGACAATTGTACTATATGTCTTCAGATTTTGTTACAGGGTGTTACAAAAAGCAATCCTCGATGTCTATCTTGACTACTGCCTTCAATCTACACTGCGGACAGCAGGGTTCACAACTTGAATTCAGCTTTGGATGTACACTACGGACAGCATTGAATTCAGCATTGCTTTATTTGAGGCAGAGACAATTGTACTATATGTTTTCAAATTTTGTTAAAAGATGTGAAGAAAAGCATTCCTCGATGTCTATCTTGACTACTGCCTTCGATCTACACTGCGGGCAGCAGGGTACACAACTTGAATTCAGGTTTGGATCTACACTACGGACAGCATTGAATTCAGCCTATCTTTATTTAAGGCAGAGAACATTGTACTATATGTCTTCAAATTTTGTTAAAGGATGTGACAAAAAGCATTCCTCGGTGTCTATCTTGACTACTCCATTCGATCTACACTGCGTACAGCAGGGTTCACAACTTGAATTCAGCTTTGGACCTACACTACGGGCAGCATGAAATTCAGCCTTGCTTTATTTAATGCAGACACAATTGTACTATATGTCTTCTGATTTTGTTGAAGGATGTGACAAAAAGCATTCCTCAATGGCTGTGCTGACTAGTGCCTTCGATCTACATTGTGAGGGCTCACGATTCAGGTGGAATGGCGATTGCACATGACGCTTTCCAGTAGGCAAGAGACATTGTACTAGTGCGACCCTCCCGAACAACGAATCATCGCAGGGTGCGCACACACTGAGTCCTTCAGGTACCACTAACTCACTGCACTACAATTCAGAAAAGGGGGTGGTGATGGACAGAGTATCTGAATTAAACAGAACACTCGTACCCAGTCAACAGATCAGGGCTTGATCCATCACGGTTTTTTAGCTCACTGCACCATCCCAGCTCAGAACCTGGCTACATGCAAATTAGTCTGTCCCTGGCCCAGTGCATCATGGGAACAGGGCAGACCAAACTACCAAGCCAATTCTTATACTGGAAAGGAAACAAGCTTCCGGGGACCGGTTTCTGGCATTTCAGCCGTCTTCGGCCCGGGTTGCTTGAAACCTGATGGGGCAGTGAGCTAAAAAACAGTGATGGATCAAGCCTTTGTCCATCACCAACCCCTTTTCTGAATCGTTTTGTCCACCACAAGCGTGGAAGGGTATGCCCAGACATGAGTCCCTTGCTCACTGCACCATCAGGATTCAAGCAAGCCGGGCCAAAGATGGCTGTAATGCCAGAAACCAGTCCCCGGAAGCTTGTTTCCATTCCAGTAAAAGAATTGGCCTGGTAGTTTGGTCTGCCCTGTTCCCATGATGCACTGGGCCAGGGACAGACTACTTTGCATGTAGCCAGGTTCTGAGCTGGGATGGTGCAGTGAGCTAAAAAACGGTGATGGATCAAGCCCTGATCTGTTGACTGGGTACGAGTGTTCTGCTTAATTCAGATACTCTGTCCATCACCAACCCCTTTTCTGAATCGTTTTGTCCACCATAAGCGGGAAGGGTATGCTCAGACATGAGTCCCTTGCTCACTGCACCATCAGGATTCAAGCAAGCCGGGCCGAAGATGGCTGTAATGCCAGAAACCGGTCCCCGGAAGCTTGTTTTCTTTCCAGTAAAAGAATTGGCTTGGTAGTTTGGTCTGCCCTGTTCCCATGATGCACTGGGCCAGGGACAGACTAATTTGCATGTAGCCAGGTTCTGATCTGGGATGGTGCAGTGAGCTAAAAAAAGGTGATGGATCAAGCCCTGATCTGTTGACTGGGTACAAGTGTTCTGCTTAATTCAGATACTCTGTCCATCACCAACCCCTTTTCTGAATCGTTTTGTCCACCATAAGCGTGGAAGGGTATGCTCAGACATGAGTCCCTTGCTCACTGCACCATTAGGATTCAAGCAAGCCGGGCCGAAGACGGCTGTAATGCCAGAAACCGGTCCCCGGAAGCTTGTTTTCTTTCCAGTAAAAGAATTGGCTTGGTAGTTTGGTTTGCCCTGTTCCCATGATGCACTGGGCCAGGGACAGACTAATTTGCATGTAGCCAGGTTCTGAGCTGGGATGGTGCAGTGAGCTAAAAAACGGTGATGGATCAAGCCCTG
The DNA here is from genome assembly GCF_964263255.1 of Lissotriton vulgaris. Lineage (NCBI taxonomy): Eukaryota > Metazoa > Chordata > Amphibia > Caudata > Salamandridae > Lissotriton > Lissotriton vulgaris. Next base: position 278,680,399 of record NC_141696.1, read on the forward strand.
ATCTGTTGACTGGGTACGAGTGTTCTGCTTAATTCAGATACTATGTCCATCATGAACCCCTTTTCTGAATGGTTTTGTCCACCATAAGCGTGAAAGGGTATGCTCAGACATGAGTCCCTTGCTCACTGCACCATCAGGATTCAAGCAAGCCGGACCGAAGACGGCTGTAATGCCAGAAACCGGTCCCCGGAAGCTTGTTTCCTTTCCAGTAAAATAATTGGCTTGGTAGTTTGGTCTGCCCTGTTCCCATGATGCACTGGGCCAGGGACAGACTAATTTGCATGTAGCCAGGTTCTGAGCTGGGATGGTGCAGTGAGCTAAAAAACGGTGATGGATCAAGCCCTGATCTATTGACTGGGTACGAGTGTTCTGCTTAATGCAGATACTCTGTCCATCACCAACCCCTTTTCTGAATCGTTTTGTCCACCATAAGCGTGGAAGGGTATGCTCAGACATGAGTCCCTTGCTCACTGCACCATCAGGATTCAAGCAAGCCGGGCCGAAGACGGCTGTAATGCCAGAAACCAGTCCCCGGAAGCTTGTTTCCTTTCCAGTAAAAGAATTGGCTTGGTAGTTTGGTCTGCCCTGTTCTCATGATGCACTGGGCCAGGGACAGACTAATTTGCATGTAGCCAGGTTCTGAGCTGGGATGGTGCAGTGAGCTAAAAAACGGTGATGGATCAAGCCCTGATCTGTTGACTGGGTACGAGTGTTCTGCTTAATTCAGATACTCTGTCCATCACCAACCCCTTTTCTGAATCGTTTTGTCCACCATAAGCGTGGAAGGGTATGCTCAGACATGAGTCCTTTGCTCACTGCACCATCAGGATTCAAGCAAGCCGGGCCGAAGACGGCTGTAATGCCAGAAACCGGTCCCCGGAAGCTTGTTTCCTTTCCAGTAAAAGAATTGGCTTGGTAGTTTGGTCTGCCCTGTTCCCATGATGCACTGGGCCAGGCACAGACTAATTTGCATGTAGCCAGGTTCTGAGCTGGGATGGTGCAGTGAGCTAAAAAACGGTGATGGATCAAGCCCTGATCTGTTGACTGGGTACGAGTGTTCTGCTTAATTCAGATACTCTGTCCATCACCAACCCCTTTTCTGAATCACTGCACCACAAGTCATCTCCACGTCGCTTTATTTTTTTTTCATTTCAAAGAATTTTATTTTATAAAGAAGCTAAAAAAAAGAAGAGGTACATAATACCAATAAATGTGATACAATTGACACCATATAAAAAGCAATCAGAGGCTAAACTTTAAAAATAAGCACAGCAAATGCATTCCTAAATAGGAGCAGCCTTCCATAAACAGAAAAATGAGTTAGGTAAGGGAAACTGAGTGTCTTAGACAGAATCAATAATCAAGAGTATCACTATCAGCTGGTATAATCAGGGTAAGGGAGGGAAGGAAGAAAGAAAGAAGAAAGAAAGAGAGAAAAAGAGAAAAGATGGAAAGGGAGAGAAGACAGGAAAGGAAAAGAAGAAGAAGGGAAGGAAGGATTTCCAATGGACTAACCCGACAAACAAAACGTCATTCAACCAGACAAAACAAAAGGATATTGTGCAACCAACCCTTTTGATGACAAATCCATATAGTTATCCAATGCTTTCCAAACCCCACTAGAAATAGAAGGAGAAAGGTGAGCATGATCAACCGAAGTGTGAGCACTACGCAAAAAGGAAACCCAAGCCCACCAAGTATGATAGAAAACAGAAGAAAAGGATTTCCAATCCATAAGGATGACTTTCACTGCAACAGTCAAGAGGAGATCCATCAACTGTAATTCCATGGGATCTAAGGGGAGAGGAACAGGGGCAGTCAATGGACCTAATAGAATTAATGGAAAAGAGAGTTGGAACTCAATACCAAAGATGAGAGTGAGATGTTTATGAATGAGGTCCCAAAAAGGCTGGAGAAGGGAACATTCAAAAAACATATGCGGAAAATCGCCCGTCAATAAGCCACAGCTCCAGCTAAGTTATCATCTTTGAGATTGAGCGAATGTAAACGAAAAGGCGTCCAATGAAGAAGGTTGACGGAGAAAAATTTAGACTGCATTAATGATGGGGCAATTTTATTGCGAAGAGAAAGTTTACCAATCAGCTGCGAGGTGTCTGAAGAAATATGATCCGTAACTCCCCGATCAAAATGGTGTAGCCATTTTTGTTGAGCAACCGTATGTGTGGGTAATGAAACAGATGATAAAAATTTATACATTTTGGAGGCTACGTGACCAGATTTAGTCCAGATATGAAAGAGAGAAATGGTAGGCGAAGTAGGATGAAGACGCACCTTAGCAAGTGCCACTTTAATTTTAAGAAAAGTATAAGAATCTAAATTAGTTAAAGAATGTTGTTGAGCCAAGGTGGAAAAGGGTAATGGCTCATTATTAGAACCATAAAGATGTTTAACAAGCGAAATCCCCTTAGCTGCCCAATAAGACATGAGAGTGGGAGTAATATTAATTTTAATTTTAGAGTTCCGCCAAATAGACGACCACCTAGATTTATGAAGTGGAATCGCCACGTTCTTGTCGACTTTCCGGACCGCAGCAAGAGTATCAAGAATTATAGAGCGAGAGAACAGGATGTGCAAAGTAGATGCGGTGCAAAAGGAGGCAGTCGGCAATGGAGACGCTAATGCCTGTTCTATTAACAACCAAGAGGGAACATGAATAGGGGGAGAAGAGAACCATAGAGCACCTTGAGACGCCAAAAAGGCAGTTTGGTGTTTTTCCCAATCAGGAAGATTGCAACCACCCATTTCATAAGGTTTCCGTAAGAATTTGTAAGCAATTCTAGCCCTTTTGTCATTCCATAAAAATTTAGAGGTCAGAACATCAAGTTCATGAAAGAAGGAATCCGATAGCTTAACTGGAAGCATGGATGATACAAAATTAATAATGGGTGTTATCATCATTTTAAGAGTCTGAAGGCGACCCCACCAGGAAATATGTTTCAGAGACCACGTGTCCAAAAGACGCCGCACTTTAAGAATAGTCTGGGATTCATTATAGGCAGTAGTGGCATATAAGGTAGAACAAAAATAGATACCCAAGTATTTTAAATGCGTAGGCTGCCATTTAAAACCAGCAGAGCCAATATGTGAAGGGAAACAATATGCATTCAAGGGTAACATTTCAGTCTTATCCTTATTTAAGGTGTAACCTGAAACCTTTGAAAAAAGGGAAATGGTATCTGAAATAGCAGGAATTGCCAAAGCAATATCATCTGAGAAAATAAGAACATCATCCGCATATGCAGCAGTTTTAATACAATGAGGCCCAAAAGAAAAACTTTTAATGTCTGGGTGCATCTAAATCAATCTGAGGAGAGGATAAATGGATAATAAAAACAAAAGCGGAGATAGAGGACAACCTTGTCTAATGCCCTGACGAAGATTAAAAAAGGACGACGTAGCACCGTTAACTCTTATATTAGCTCTAGGTTGAGAATATAGAGACATTACCATATTAATGAAGGAGTCACCAAGATTATGTGCACACAAGACAGCACGAAGAAAAGGCCAAGAGACCTTGTCAAAGGCCTTTTCAGCGTCAAGGGCCAAGGCCGCGGCAGGGAGTTGAGACCGTTTAGCTGATCCAAGAATATGGCAAAAAGTGCGTATATTATCGCGCGCAAGACGACCCTTTACAAAACCAGTTTGAGAGGGATGGACAAGTTTAGGAATAAAGGATTCTAATCTCTTAGCCAGGATTTTGGCAAAAATCTTAGCCTCCATGTTGAGAAGAGAAATAGGACGGACGTTTTTGGGGTCTGAATGATCTTTTCCCTCTTTCGGAATCACTACAATAGTAGCATCAGCCGCAGTACCAGAAACAGACCCATCCTTAATAAAAGTATCAAAGACAGATTGCAGTTTGGGAACAAGCGCAGAGAGAAAAGTTTTATAGAACAAAATAGGGTAGCCATCAGGGCCCGGGGCTTTCCCAGAACGAGTAGCTTTAATTGCAGCAGTAATTTCCTCAGGGGAAATCGAGCCATTTAAAAGAGTACGATCATCCACGGCGACCGTCTGTAACGGAACAGATTTTAAGAAGTCCTGACACTGCTCAAAAGAAGTTTGATTAGAAGGGGTATATAAGTTATTGTAGAAATCACGAAAGACTTCGAGAATTTCTCCAGTCTGAAACTTTTTAGAGCCAGAGTGATCAGTAATAGAAGAGATTTGAGAGGACTTAAATGAAAAATTTGAAATTTTAATGTAGCAGCGAGAATCTTCCCAGCTCGATTCTTTAACAATAACCTCTTGGATTTCTGCGCCTGAACACCAATATGGGCTCTCTTGGTAACTATAGTATTATATTTGTATTTAAATTGCTTTATTAACTGTAGACAAGATTTATCCTTAGAATGTCTAAAGGTAGATTCCAGATGTTTAATTTCAGTTGATAAATCTGTAAGGTCTTTTTTAATAGCAGCATTCCTTTCGGACATACATTTAATAACCTAGCCACGGAAAGTACATTAAAACGAATCCCAAAGGACAATTGGGGAAGAAACTGAGCCTTCATTTTCAAGGAAAAAGGTTTCTATTGCACTAGAGAATTCATTAACCTGAGCAATATCATGCAAAACTTCTGTATTTAATCTCCAGGAGCGAGCACGTGCTTTAGGAGCAAAGGACAACAATGTAAAAGTAACAGCAGCATGATCAGAAATCATAATAGGATGAATAAGCGGAGAGGAGGAGGACGAAACAAGAGAGGAGTGAACAAGTAAGTAGTCAATACGAGAAAAGGAAGAATGAGGTGAAGAAAAAAAGGAAAAGTCACTACCAGTGGGGTTGTGAAGACGCCATACATCTTGAAGATGAGTGAGGGAACACATGTTAATCATTTGTTTATGGGATTTTGGAGGACGAAATTGAAAAGCTGAATTCCTATCTAAAATGGGATCCATTGGTAAATTAAAATCACCACCAACAATAAGATTCCCAGAATGTGGGGTATCATTTAATTTTTTGGTAATCGATTTCCAAAAGGCCGGATCATCGTTGTTAGGGGCATAAATATTCATCACATAAAGATCGTTATTTCCATCAGACAGCTTAGTTAATAACCAACGACCTTCAGAATCGTGATCAGAAGAAAGTATAGATAAACCTGAATTCTTTGAAATTAAAGTAATGACCCCATTTCGTTTGCCAGAAGCATCAGAACAGCAAACATCAGAAACCCATTCTTTCCTCAGGAATAGCGCTTCTCTGGTAGAGACCTTTGTTTCCTGAAAAAAGATCAGGTCTGAAGATAGAGATTTACAATAATCTAAGATTTTTGACCTCTTCACCGGATGATTTAAACCCTTAACATTAAGGGATAATACGTTCAAACCCGGCATGGAAATACATAAAAAAAGAGAAAAGACACCATAGATGAAAGATAGACAGCCAACAGCACAGATACAAGCAACCAAACACCAATCATAAACAACGAAGAGGGAGAATCCATGAGGGAAATCCGAAAGAAGAAAAAAGACAGAAGAGAAGAAAAGAGAAGAGAGAGAAGAAGCAGCAGGGGAGGTCTGAAAAAGACCAAATTCATACTAGGGAGAATGTGGAAAGGCGAGAAAGGGAACCATACAAGGAGGAAAAATGAATGATATCAACAGCCCCAATATATTACCTAGCTGATTACATTGAAGTAGGAAATAGGAACATTCAAAATATGAACTGATATCAGTAGAGTATTATAAAAAAGAACAATCCAACATGCAAATCTGTAAAGTCACACTTAGTTATTAAAATAATATCAAGTGTCATACAAACTATAGGTACTAAAACTAGTCAATCTGATAATCAAAAAAGCAGTATGTTAGAGTAAAGAAGAAACCACTATCTCATGAAGATGAATATATAAAACCTGAAAGCACTCAATTAATTAACAATCCTTAACTGTATAGAACTGACTACATGTAATTTGAATTGAAAATGCATGAACATATCAAAAATATAATAATAGAAAGGAAGAGGAGATGAGAGTATAAAGTGCAAAAGAAAGAGAACAGTTGATACGAATTAGAGAAAGCAATGGATATGAATAAGTAAGCAACCGAACAATGAAACTGTCCAGAGATAAATATATAAATAAATTATACAATAAGTAGAACTGAACACAAGATAATGAAATGTAAGTAATGAGCATATATGAATCAATCAATATATACAAAGTAGCAAAGAATACAATTAACAAAAATGGTATAGACACAATAGATTAACCACATGACCACAAAATAATTAGAGAATACAGAAAGAAGATATACCCAGGAAAGTAGTAAAATAGAACACAGAGACATAAAATAGAAAAATAAACACCAACAATAGCAAGAAATAGAAGCACTACGTAAATCTAAAGAGATAAGCTGAATAGAAGTGGAGCAGAGAAAGCTCAGTGCAGGCATGAAGCAGAACGGAAAACTCCATTAGCGGAGTTACAAACAGACAATACCAATAAACGAACAGCAAAGGAAACAGATCATAAGAGACAATTAAGTCAATAGACCTGAAAAAAAGAAGAGAGAGAAGAGGAAATATAGGTATACATAAAACCACCACAGAGGAGACATAAGTATACATTTCAAGTGCCCGAAGCACCAGGATCCTGTGAAGTCGCTCTTTGAATCTCCATCTGTATCTCCATCTGGTTGTCCAGGAAGGAAGCTAGATCAGCCGGCTCATCGAAAATTCTGGAACGACCCTTGAAAGTAATGCGGAATTTCGATGGTCCAGAGAAGGAAAAGTGAATGTTCATCTCAGTAAGACGTTTCCGAAGATTGAGGAAGCCCTTCCTTCTTATGACTGTATCCCTGGCAAAGTCTTGAGAGATTGAAATTCGATGGCCCTCCCAGAAGACAGATTTAACCTTCCGCTTGTGAGCAAGAATTTGCTCTGTATGTTGATGACGCAGTGGCTTAAAAATTATTGCTCTTGGCTGGGTTGCAGATTTAGAACGAAAAGTGGGGACACGATGTGCCCTTTCTATTTCAAAATCTCTTTGGAATGAGATTTGTAGAGTATCAGGAATCCATTGATATAAAAAATCAATCATAGACAAAGATGATTTCTCTGCATCCTCCGGCAGACCAAAAATGCGCAGATTAGATCTACGATTACGGTCCTCCTGCTCAGTGAGATCCTTTCGCAATACCGCCATTGAGCGCTCTAAGTGGGTGAGGGACCTGGATTGTTTCTGCATATTATCCTCTGCACCACTGATACGTGTCTCCGTGGCCGAAACACGAATAGAAAGGGCCTTGAAGTCATTCCCAATAGCGGACACCTCCTCTTGCAATAAATCCGTGTTAGTCTTTGTTGACTGCGCAATATCATGCACTTCGTTAAGGCGTGTTAATATTGTCTCAAGAGTGGAGTTGGTGTCTGACTGAGTGGACTCAGGTGTAGGAGACAATGGCTTAAGTCTTTTAAGAGAGGTGCCAGCATCTTTTGAGTCTTTATTAGTTGAGGAACGGCCCATATTTGCAGCCATGAAGTAACAGCCACCAAGAAAAATACACAGCCACTTGAGGAAGAGGAGAGGTCAGAAACTGCGTATTCCACACCAAAAAATAAAGGAATAAAGCACTCTGAGCGCAGGGAGCGCCAAATTAGTGACAGCGGCGGACTTATATGGAATGTGAGCGCAATATTGTATATAAGAGCCTCATAGAAATCAAAAGGCCAAAGCATAGACACCGTAAGAAAAAGCAGTGCCAGCTTCAGATTCCTGCACTGAGATAACCAGAGCGTGAGCAACAAAATAACCAGCCAAGCAGCACAAAAAGAAGAAAAAAAGAAAAAAGTTACCAAATGTAGTCACTGGAGGTCAATTGGCACAGATATCCTGCAGAGCCGGCAAGAATGTAGCCATTGCGTGCTTCTGAAGAGAAATACCGATCTCCGTCACAAGCGGGTAAAATGGCGGCCGCCCGTGAAGAAACCGAGCGTCACATCAACTTGACAGGAAATCACTCAGCTGCCATCGGAATTCGCTGAAAATGCAGTTAAACTTCTCCCTGCATATTCCGCCGTATAGGAGAGCTGTCCCGTTGAAGAGGGGCAGTCAGAAAGCTGGTAATAAACTCCAACGGACCTTAATCGCCCTGGAGCTCAAGCGCGACCCGCCATCATGCAGCGGCGCGCAAGCCACGCCCCCCTCCACGTCGCTTTATGAAGACAGAAATCACTAGGCAAAAAACATTGCTTCCAGTGCGGCCTGCCCGGACCTCGCATCATCGCAGGTTACGTACATGCTCAGTGCCAAAGTTACTACTAACACACTGCACCATAAGTCATCGCCACATGGCCGTATTCAGGCAGAATTCAACAAACAAAAGACATTGGTCCGAATGCGGCCCCCCTTGGACCACGCATTATTGCAGGGTACGTACAAGCTCAGCGCCAAAGATGCTACTAATTCAGCGCACCAAAAATCATTGCAAAGAAGATCAAACAGTTTTATGTCAGCAATGAGGCATACTATTACTTTTAAATCTCATTCATGCAGAATACAATAGACAAAAGACATTAGTCCAAGTACTGTACCACGCATCATCGCAGAGGTACGTACACGCTAACCGCCAAAGGTACTACTAACTCAGTTTACCATAAATCATCGCCACATAGCCTTATTAAGGCAGAATTCAATAGACAAAAGACATTGCTACCAGTGCGGCTTGGCCCGACCACTCATCATCACAGGCTCCACAGAACCTTGTTGCTTCATGTGCCACTAACTCAGTACACCACTTATCATCGCTGGCTGCACACACAATAGTTTACCAATTCTGTGCAGCTCTACTCAACGCCACATGGCCGTGGGCTATTGCTAACCACTGCCTTCTGCTTGCACTGCGGTCAGCAGAGCTCACAATTGAATTGACTCTACATTCATTATTTGCAGAGTGCAGTACCAAACTAACGTCCCTCAAACCTACACAATATCCCTTTAGTACCCTTCCTTCAAGAACTTCTTTTATATCAGTTATAAGTTTACTTCAAAAACAAAATTCACCCTGCAAATCTAAAGGAACACTGAATAACTGTATACACTGCGGACAGCACAGGTCACAATTTGAACTATAATTTCCCTGACACCTACATACTTCGAAAATGTATTTCATATATCTTTTGTCGTTTATTTGAATCATAATTACAGATAATGCAGTCCAGTAGGTAACAGACAATGCTTCCAGTGCAGCCCGTTTGGACTAAGCATCATCGCAGGGTGAGCACACGCTGAGCACCATACGTACCACTAGCTTAGTACACCATAAATAATCGCCACGTGGTCTTATTAAGGCAAAATCAAGTTGGTAAAAGACATTGTTACCAGTGCGGTCTGCCTGGACCACACATCATCGCAGGCTCCACACAAACCGCCCCTACCTCAGTGCACCACAACTAATGAACCCTTTACTATAGAATCTTCTGTGCATTATTTCACATGTAGTGCTCCTACCTTTGTACAGCAAAAGTCATAAACCGTTTATGATGGAATATCTGTTTATGATATGATGATTACTATTGTACTTGTTACCAACAGCAACATAATAAAATGGAGTTGTGCGCATGTGCTCATACCCACTTCAACTGTCTATCTGTGTCTGTGTATTCATTATGTTTCTAAAATGCTGCCCTTGGGCCCCAACCACATTATATTCTGCTGTAAACAGCGTATGCAACCATCTTACTTCTGGCAGAAACAAAAAACTTCGGTTATATAACTTTCTCTCACTCATTCTACAAATACGAACTTAGAAACTCGATCATTACAATACTGCAAGCAAAGTGTATAATACATTTATAAGTGTGTGCGATTGCTCAAGTTTTTTTTTTAGCATATTTATATAGCGCCAAGTCGACCCAAACCTATTTCAGCGGTTTACATGAGCACCGTATTTACAGTATATTTGCGTATATATATTAGCTGCCCTTCATGTGCCAAAAACTGCAACCTAAAGCTTTTATAGCCCTCTATTGCTACAGCTACAACACTACACTGAATGTACGACGAACATTCATATTCGCAGAAATGCATCATATCCAGCATCTGTTATGTGTGAAACTATGGATGAATATAGGATCAGTGATACCCCGTACCTTCCATGTTGTGGGACTTCACAAACATAGTGACACATTTGCGTTTAAGATCCGGATGACAGCATACCTACAACACGAACACTCGAATCACTTGATTTCTCAAATAGCTCATAACGGAGCCATGCCCATAGCTCCAGAGTCATTGTTCACAATCTCGGGCAGCACTGGCGTACGTCAGGCAAGGACACTCTGGTTATGCTTACAGGAAATCACAACAACGCAACACAGCCCATATTTTCATTCTAATGATCTGCTAGTTACAGGTCTAGTTCTCAGAATGGCACAAACACTTCCTAATGGCTGATATATGCCCACACCACACCAATCCAGTACCGGCGTCACAAGACACGTGATCCTACCAATAAAAAAGGTCGAGCGCATGTGCTCTACAACATTTTAGGGTAGCTCCCATCGCAAGCCCTCTCATGGCCCGTCTTGGTAGTTCATACGTCTCATGTAGGCCCGAACCACCAAGCACGGAGGCCCACCTCTAGGAGCATGGCATCTTTTGTTAATGAGTTAGTGCTACCGGAAGGACTGAGCAGGTCAGTCATTGTGATATCAAGACTCAGCACCAAATGTGAGACTTCTTGGTGGCAGAGCGGGACTGCATGATGTAGAAGGTGCTCCACAAAAAGGTGAGCATTGATTCCTGGGTACGCACCGGAGGGAGTAGATATGATACAGCAGACTGAATACAAAAAGGCGACGCAGCGATTTAGGCATGCACAGTCCTATATACCCAATCGTATTGCATTTGTATTTTTTTTTTCCAATAGCAGGAAAGTTTTTATAGTCGGTCAAATGTCCGTCGCTCCCACATGCATAGCGAAGTAGATGAGTATTTATTTTTTTATACTATGTACACTTAAATTTACCATCTTATTTTGACAACCTTCCCTTTCTCAATTCATTTATTACTCGTGCCTCCGTTGCTGTGCGCAGTACTGCTCGTGCCTTCGTTGGAGTGCCGAGCACTGCCCACGCAGCGCAAGACATTTTTCTAAGTGAAAAAATGTGGATATGAACCTAACCTATGAATCGCACGCGCTAGTGCGTATCTGTTTCCTTCTGTGCTAAACCATTGGCCTTTGCGTGCGACTTATTCTGAAAGACTGCACGCAATTGGCCAGAGGCGTGCGCATTATTCCGTCCATGGCCTATTGGTATCTATTATGTGTTTGCTGCGCGTAATAGACTCCAATAGCACATGAGTTTTCAACTATCGTGCCCTGACATGGGCGCGATGATTGAAACCACGTGTATGACTGTGCACCACTATTTTTCTATAACAGGATGGAAAACATTAATACTCTACTAATTGTTCATATATCGAAGCCCATTAAACAAGTTTGAACCGTACAAATGGTTGTATTTTTTATGGGGGAGGGAAGGTGTGTGAAAGGGTGATGTAATTCTACTCCTCATTAAGATAGTGGCAGTTACTAATCATAACATCTTTCTTTTACCACCTTTTAGATGTGGAGCTTCAGGGTGCACTATGTCCCGGCACGTGGTGGAAAACACACCGGTGACAGAAAGGTGAGCTGCGAATATTCTTTTCAGGCTTACTCTCTCACTTCCTCTCTCCTTTGATGAACAAATGACACACAATCTTATCTTCTTTTTTATCTAATAGGTTGTGTTTCACAAATTGGCATCCCCCAACACCTCCAAAGCTCATCGTTTGAGGAATCTGCGATGTTGCGTGGCCATCATAACAACGCAAAAGAAGGTTGCTTCGACACATGGTGGACCCTCTTTGAAACACGCCAATGGCACAAGGTGAGCAGGGAAGCTTGTTTCCGAAGCAACGAGAAGTCACCTGTGGGCGGATAGAGTGAATAGTGTGCAGCAACTTGAGTGCGCAGGAATGTACAATCACCTCCGGGCAGTGGGAGTGTATAGGTTGCAACAGTTTTGGTGCACCGGAAAGGGCACTCACATCCAGACACTGGGAGTGGTGGGGTGCAGCAGTCTGGGTGTGCAGTAATGAGAACTCACCGCTATGCAGTGGGAGTGCATGGGGTATAGCACCCTAGGAGGAAAAGAGCGCACAGACACCTCCTTGCAGTGGGACTTGATGTAATACAGTAGCCTGGGTGTCCTAAGGAGTAACGCAGAAATATACGTGTGCAGTTGTATGTACTCTGCAATTACTAATTGTATACTATCTTTCAGATCACTAAACTTGAGGGTGCAAGATAACCCGGCACGTGGTTGGACACACACCGGTGGCAAAAAGGTGAGCTGCAAAGATGTTCTCCAGTATCAACACTACTGCTCCGACTCCATCTATTACTTTTTCTCTCTCAGACTTTCAATGTCTCTCTTTTTCTCTTTCTCTAGCTCTCTTCATCTCTCTCACACTGTTTCGCTTTCTTTTTTCAAGGTATGAACCCTGCTGTAAATAAATCAAGGCTGAATTTAATACTGTCTGCAGTATAGATCCAAAGCCGAATTCAAGTTGTGACCTCTGCTAAATGCAGTGTTTACAAAAGGTAAGCAGAGCGGCCTAGGTGCACAAGGCCTCCAATTAAACGCGGTGCAAACAAATCATATTGTCCTGTATAACGAAGCAATCTCTAACCTCATTCTGTCTCATCTCTGAAGCATTTTAAAGACCTGCTGGACCATACTGTAGATCTGAGCCAGCAGGCACTTCCCTACAGACACCTCTTCAGCGCGGGCCTACAAGAGGGATGGGATGCCTCAGGCACACTGCACACGTGCGAATAAGCCAAATTGCCAAGTGTTATGTTAATTTGTGATCTTTGGTGAAGTGCACTACCCTGAGTGTGCCTGTGAAGAAAAACAATCTTGCCTTCCATAATGATGTAATCTCTCAGAGAGAGAAAGAGTGTGAGAGAGAAAAAGGAAGAGATGGAGAGGGAGAGTGAGTGCCGACACTGTGGACAAAACCCTCACAGCTCCCCTTTCAGCCACTGGTGTGTCTCCAACCACATGACAGGATATACTGCAGCCCTCAAGCTCACTCATCTGAAACATAGTATAGAATCAGTAATGGCAGACTACATACAACAGCACACGCCTAAATCGCAGTCCCGCCCTGCACATCCAGGCTGCTGCACTACATCTACTCCCACCTCCCAGAGGTGTCTGCCCGCCCCTGCACACCCAGGCTTCTGCACACCATCCACTCCCACCGCCCAGAAGTGAATGCCCGCTGCTGCACAGACAAACCTCTCTGCTCACCTTCCGCCACTGGCGTGTGTCACAGAGGGCCCACCACCTGCAGAAGCAACCTCCTCAGCCGTCGCAAGATTCCACGGCACAGGCCCCCAGCGCATTCTGCTGCACCGCACCTAGGAGTCATGTCTGTACAGTCATCTGCCTTTGACATACATGCGGTGCAGCCGAGCTCACAATTCAAATCGGGTCTTGATTACCAGAATGGTATATCGAGGTCACGCATCATCTCAGGCTGCACACCCGCTCAGCTCTGGTGGCACTAACTCAGTGGAACTTAAGTCATCGCCATGTGGCGGGAGGCCCGTGTCAGGTGGGGGGTCGACAATCTGTGAATCACAGCCTGAAAGACAAAAAGCAAGATAAGATTGTGCATCATGCGCCCATCAAAGGAGAGAGAGAGAAAGAGTGAGAGAGAGGAAGAGAGAGAGAAAGAAAGAGTGAGAGAGGAAGACAGAGAGAAAGAAAGAAAGTGGAAGAGAGAGGCAGAGAGAAAGAAAAAGAGAAAGAGTTAGAGAGAGAGAGAGAGAGAGAGAGAGAGAGAGAGAGAGAATGAGAGAAACAGTGTGAGAGACAGGAAGAAAGAGAGAAACAGAGAAAGAGTGAGGGAGAGTGGAGGAAAGAGAGAAAGAGTGTGAGAAGCAGAAAGGAAGAGATGGAGAGGGAGAGAGAGCCGCCACTGTGGACAAAACCCTCACAGCTCACCTTTCCACCACTGGTGTGTCTCCAACCACTTGCTGGGACATACTGCAACCCTCAAGCTCAATCATCTGAAACGTAGTATAGAATCAGTAATGGTAGAGTACATACAGCTGCACATACCTTCATCCCTGTCCCGCCCCTGCGCACCCAGGCTGCTCCACCCCATCCACTCCAGCCACCCGGAGGGGTCTGCCCACCTCTGCATGCCCAGGCTGCTGTACCCCATACACACCCACCGCCCAGAGGTGTCTGCCTGCCCCTGCGCACCCAGGCTGCTGCACAGCATCCACTCCCACCGCCCAGAGGTGGCTGCCGGCCGCTATGCAAACAAGTCTCTCTGCTCACCTTCTGCCACCAGTGTGTGTCCAAGAGGGCCCACCACATGCCGAAGCAACCTCCTCAGCTGTCGCTGGATTCCATGGCAGAGGCCCTTAGCACATCCTGCTTCACCGCGCTTAGGAGTCATGTCTGTGCAGCCAGCTGCCTTTGGCGTACAAACGGTCCAGCCGAGCTCACAATTCAAATTGGGGCTTGAGTGCCAGGATGGTGTATCGAGGTCACTCATCATCGCAGGCTGCACACCCGCTCAGGTTTGGTGGCACTAACTGAGTGGAACTCAAGTCATCGCCACGTGGCGGGAGGTCTGTGTCGGCCAAAGTGACTCGGCTGCCACCAACTCTGTGTACTTCAAGTCATGGGAGAGAATGGAAATGGCCTCCAGCACGTGCACCCGGCCCTTTTTATTGGCAGGGTCACATGTTCTGTGACGCCTGTGCTGCATGGGTGTGGTGTGGGTGTAAACCAGCTGTGAGGGAGTGGCTATGGAATGCTGACAACTAGACCTGTGATCAGCAGATCACTACAGGGAAGACCTGGGACATGTAGCGTTGTCGTTCCTTCCTGTAAGCGTAAGCGGAGTGGGCTGGCCTGGCGCATGCCAGTCCTGCGTGAGGCTGTGAACAATGACTCCGGAGCTCTGGGCGTGGTTCCGTCCTGGGCTGTGTGAGGAATCAACTGATGCGGGTGTCTCTGCTGTAATGTTGCCACCAACCGGGCCGCAAGCACCAATGTGTCACCCTGTGACCCAAGTCCCACAACATGGCTAATATGGAAGGTAGGGGTAATCACTGACCCTACATTCATACATACTTCCACACATGAAAGATTGAGCACATGACATATCTGTGTGGATATGAATGTTTATTGCACATTCAGTGGAGCGTTGTAGCTGTAACAATACAGGACAAAGCCCAAATTTCAGTTTTTGGCACATGGAGGGCAGCCAATTAGAGCCAAGCTCGTGCTCGGGGGTTAGGCTCCACCAACATATGTACTTATCCAATCACTCCGCCAATCCCCAAGCACTTATAAATTCACTATACACTCTCCTTGCAGTACTCTAATGATACAGTCTCTACCTATGTACTTATACAATGACCCAGACAAAGTTACATAACTGAAGTTTTCCCCACTGTCATGTATATACATACACTCCATCAACAAAGCTACTTGCTGAATAGGCTGGGCTTCTCCCTCTCAAGTAGCTGATCCATAATTATCAGTCAGACTGTGATCTATAACATCCTGAGAGATTTCTGCTGGACACATCACTTAAAGTGAAATTATCTTAAGTGTAAGCACAAAAGAGGAAGGCTGATGGCGTGAAAAAAGGCGGACGGAGCAGAGATCAAGCCATGACTCCTAACAGATGCCAAACTATTTTGTTGGGGCTTGAGAGGTTGAGGAACAGAAATTGTTGCATGCCAAGCACTGAAGCAGCAAAAGAATATGCTTTCACCAGCATGAAATGAACAGCAGGCAAAGGGAATGCGGTATGAGAGGTTTTCTTCAATGATGAGCCGTTATTACAATCTGTATCAAGTGTTTTATGATAATGTGATCAATCAGCAATAACGTGGAGTCATCAGACAACATCAATCAAGGCATGCACCCTGGAACGTCAGATTAAATCATTCAAATTCCTGACAAATGCAAAGTAGGAGTTTGAAAAGTATTGATTTGTAATGGCTGCCAGTGGCTTAAGCCCTCTCTGTTAGCAAAGGGAAGCGGGCTGGCACTGGGCCAAGGTAGAGCTGCACATCACGAGTATAATGTGACACTTGGGAGGCTCGAGTGACGTCCACGGGGAGGGAGGGAATGTTTGCCAATTTCTGCCTGACAGTAAATGGTGACTGTCACGAAGGGACGCTGGCCTCGTGCATCTGTGAAGGATTCATGCTGCGTTCTTGAGCAAGGCTGTGCTGTAGACCTCGTTTAGGATATAATAAACCACAGAATCCAATGTCTCTGATGCAAACTGCAGCGAAGGAAAGGGGGTTTGATGCGCCTAACATTAAAAAGCACTAGGAATGCTTCATCATACAACAGACGTCGAAGATGTTCTCAAAAATGCCTGATAGATTATTTGGAATTTAAACTAAGGTTTCAAGACGTTTTTAGAAGCAATCCTGGTGATTTTCTTGTTTATAGGTAAAATTTCTAGTGTTATTTTAATGTATTATTTTTCTATGTGATTTTATGTTGTTTTTATGCTGATTTAAAGATGTCAAGCTTTATCTCATGGTGGTAAGATCCACCCTTTTATGATTTTCACAAATCAAATAAAGTATTACTTACTTACTTACTTACTTGTTTATAGGTAACATTTCTAGGCCTTTTTGAGCTGAAATCCCGGGTCTGATGCTTATTGTGAAGGAATATTTTAATCTGAGTTAGCAAACGGTGGGTTATTGAAAAGTGGAGGCTAGTCTAGAATAACACTGAAATAAGAATATGCAGAAAAAAATAGTTTGGAAAACCTAGCTAGAATAGGCTAATAGGCAAAATTAAAACTTTCTCAAATTTATGAGAAAAATATGGCGATTATATGCGACCCGGGAAATCACAATAGGATGACTGTAGCAATGGAGGAGTTTCTAGGTTTGCGCTGGGCGGATTTTCATGGTAAAAACGAGCAGGTGTGTTGATTAGGATTTTCGACTCTACAGCGAGATTGAGTTAGATCTCTTTCATGTGTGCAAAATTAGGAAAGAATACTAGGAACAGACTTCAGAAAAATATTGCACTGACTTCCATGTCAAAAACTGCAAGTTCACATTTATTGAAGGTTATAATTGTTTTCTTAGAAAATTCCATGAAAGTTTCACAACATTATGCTTTAGTACAAATATGTACTTTACCTGTATCTCGCATCCCTCTGTTTACCCAAGAATACATCTTGAGGAAAAATATTTCTTGCAAGAAGTCAGCAGGAGACTATTTTAAGCAGAAAACATATCTTGGTGAGACATTTTCTGTGTAAGACAACCTCCTGCTGTTATCTGAGCGGTCATGTTACAAAGTGTCCCCAGGGCGCAACAGGTGTGAGTTGCTTTCTGCACCCCAGGAGAACTTTGGTATTACAGAAGAGGCTGCAAGCGCTTACATACCTCCTTCAGTACAACCGATAGCCCAGATAAACATGTAGCGCTGAGAGATCCTTGTGTGGTGTTCCCTCATTTGGATGGGTGGTGACCCCATGCAAATGAGGTAACACTTTGCCTCTGTGCCCGCATTATATATTACAAGTGCATGCCCAGAGGTAAAGATGAGGTCTGGAGGCACAGTGACTGTGTGCCCACACTAAGTGCACCCCCAGATGTTAGACCTTGAAAGAGAGAGAGTAGGGATTCAATGAACCTAAGAGAGGTCCCCTTTGCAGGCTGGTGCATTTACGTTTAAGTGCATTCAGAGTGCTGTCTGTACAGTGAAAGGCAGACCAGCTGCTTCAAATAGTAGGTCTTTATTTCACTAATGAGCTACCTCCAGGGCAAGCACAAGTTTGCAGTTGCTCTGGTGGAATGGAGTAGGTTGTAATTGGGCACATTGACAAGGACTGCAACAGATGCACCCACTTAAAGGTGCACCCCACTGCAGACTAGAGCAGCAGGCCCTCAAATACCACAGCCCCTGGTGCCGGCCCAAGAAAATGTTATGTGTAATCCCACCGGGCAAACGTTTGAGAAACTTCTTGAATTTCACGTAATGCACATTTTCACCAAGTTAATTAAGACGTTATCCAAGTCTAATATCACCAATATAAATCAGGGGATTTAATTTACTTGGGTGACATGTTTGGAATGAGTTAATTGTACAGAAACGTATAAGCACACTCTAGAATTTTTAATAAACCTGTAAGTACTGTAATAGAGTGATGGACAAAATGATCCTCGTTGTAGTAAAGCTAACTTGTATCGTTGATAAGATAACCTTTTTCAATTATGTTTCTAATTTTGTAGGGCAAAACAGCCTAACAAAAACTGTGGATTGAAAAGTCTGTTATAACAACCAAAAAGTAAATTTTTCATATGTGGCAAAGCCCAGCTTCTTACAGGGAAAATACCCAGACTAATGAAGTTTTAAAACTGGCTTCTTTGGATAGTGTGACATAGACTGTCCAAGATAGGCTGTAATGCTGCAATGGTATTTGAGAGAAATATTTACAATCATATCAATAATCAATAATCAACTCAGGGGTCCAGAAACATGTCTGGTGGTCGCAGCTGGGGAGCAGCCACTCAGCCTGGACACTAGTGTTAGGTAAGTTTTTTTGGGGGCATCTCTAAGATGCCCTCTGTGTGCATTTTTCATTAAATCCCACACTGGTATCAATGTGGGTTTAATGTGCTGAGAAGTTTGATACCAAACTTCTCTGTTTTCAGTAAAGCCATTATGGTACTGTGGAGTTCGTAATGACAAATTCCAAGCACCATGTACTCTTAATGGCATTACTGCACTTACAATGTCTAAGAATTGGCTTCGACACTGAAGCGGTACAGGGCTCATGCTCTACCCTCAGCACTGGTATAGGGCACCCAGCTAAAGGGGTGGCTGATCTATGCCAGGACGGTCGGGTGTAGGCATGGCACACAGAGATGTGTGCTATGTCGACTCTTCACTTTGTTCTGCACCAAAACACGCAGCTTGCAAAGGCAGTGTGTGAGTGCACATGTACAGGTCCTCTAAGGGTAGCACAATAAGTGCTGCAGCCTTAAAGGCCTTCTCTGGTCACAGCGCCCGGGGTACCTGTGGTACCATTTTACCAGGGGCTGACCTGTGGCCAGAGAGTGCCAATTTGGTTTGGTCTTCAATGCAGTTTTAGGGAAAGAACAAGGCCCTGGGTACCTGAGTGGCAGGAGTCCAGGGCACACTCAGTCAAAGTACATCAGCAGTTCAGCAAAAAGTGGGTGCAACCATGCAGAAACAGGTTGCTTTCTCACAACCAGCTGCGGGTACCTATTACCAACAGCATGTAATATGGTCAAAAGTAAGAGTACAAGACGTTTGTTCATTCATAAGTGATGGGAGGAATGATATGAGTCATGCCGGTATATTGTGATAGGCAAGAGAGGTGATCTGTGGCTGAAATCTTGACAGTTGCCTTACTCTTCTTCCTTGGTTTTACTTTGTACCTATTATGTCTTGAAGTTGCATTCATCATATGAACACATAAGCTCATATAAAGACCATCTGTAATCCCATCATAGAGAATGGTCACTCACCCCAGTCACCCCAGTTCATGGTCCAGTTTTAGAAGGGACAACTTCCAAGACAACCTACCAACACCAGAAAAAGACAAACGTTCATGGTTGTAGGATTGGATTCTGCCAGCAGCTTTGCCAGCTTGGAGAATGAAACTAGTTAGTCTAGTCTCTGCTGCACCGATTTTGGGTCAGAACAGGAGAGATCTGCCTGCGGCTACATATGGCTCGATGTTCATGTGAGACTTGGAAATCCCTAAGGACTGGCAGGAGTACCGCCATATGGTTAGTCATTTTGAAAGCCACATTATTTAAATCATGCCCAATCCGTATTGCCTTTGCTTGGCAAACAAGAATTGGTCTTCGGGAGTCTTACCTGGATGACAACTCTGTCATCTTCTTGATCGCTCCTGTTTGGCTGACTACGTCTGCAGATACCCTGGAGTACAAAAGAGAGAGGTTAATGAAAACTTAATATGTAAAGCAGGACAAGTATAGATCCTCTGGATCGACGAAAGGGGGGAATCAGAGATTAGCATTGGTAGACTGTTTTAACAGTCCTCCTTCATATGATTGCTATTATGAGATGTCAAATGAGGAGATTTGGTCACAGATATTTGACTGGCTAATATTCGGAAAGGACCTCCAGAAAGGTATGACAGGAATGCAAATGCTGTATTTAAATAACATCCCTAGTGAAGACAAAGACAACCCTTAATCTCTAGTATGTTTTAAGTATGGAAAAGAGAAAACAAAAATGTTTCCTTTCTGTGTAATTCAATAATAATGCGATCAATCACAACAATATATAATGAACCAAAGGAAATCTAATTATAAAAATATATAGCAGCACGTAAAATCATATCCTTCATTTATTATTTTCTACAGACTAGCAAAATTGGATATTGTGATGACTCTAAACACTTTTAGTGCAATTAGAAACATATACATATACACTGTTATACAAAATAAAAATTCAGCATGTAAATATCTCACTTCAATGGAGTAATTTTTACAATATTGCATCCAATAATATAAATTATATTAACTAGTACATCATATACAGAAAATTATTACATTGCAATTCATAAAGCCAATACATTAAAAACAAACAATAAAACTTGATCCTTGTGTTAGAGTCATACCAATATCAAATTTGGCAACTCTGTAGAAAATAATAAATGAAGGATATGATTTTACGTGTTGCTATATATTTTTATAATTAGATTTCTTTTGGTTCACTATATATTGTTGTGATTGATTGCATTATTATTGAATTACACAGAAAGGAAACATTTTTGTTATCACTTTGTATTTCCCAGTCCTTTCTGGTATACCTGAGTAACTCTCTTTATTGTGGAGGTTAAGTATGGAAAAGAACATGCCATCTTTTTTGAGCTTGACAGTCTCATCCACCTTCAAGCAACCATTTGGGACAATGCAGAGCTGTTGATAGAAGGCCATCCTTTTCAGCTGGTACAAATGGAAGCAGAAAGGCATAGTGGTGCTCACTCAGGTCCTAACAGAAGGAAGGGGAAAACCTTTGAAAGAACTGCAAGATGACTACCAATTGGATCAGAGCTTCCTCCTAAAATACAATTAACTACAGAGTTGCTTAAATGTCGTCATCCATCGAAAGCGAGATGAGTTAAAAAGACTCTACAATACATATGTATCTTCAAAAATGTGAGGTATCAAAAAAGCTAATCTGAAGACTTTATGCCTTGTTGATAAATTAGCTGTACTGTAAACCGACATCAGTGAGATTGTTCCTCCATTGGCGCCTGCATATTGAAACTACCCTGACGGAAAAACATGAGCAGACCTACTAACAGAGTATAAAATAGAAACAAAGCTTACACAGGTGGCCAGTCGGCCTCACCCTAAGTGACCGAGGAAAAAAGGTCTGGTCACACTATTGATTTCACTTTAACACAGATGTCACTGTGCTCTATGTACCCACTCATGACAGATCCAAAGAATAAGGGCAGCCCAATAGGCCACTAGAAGCCAGGTAATCAAATAAACATGCAGCAATGGTTCACTATAGTCTCTTTTAGAACAAATGCAAAGGACTTTTGAGCAAAAGACATTTGACTTATTATCATTAATGAAGCTTGAGCAGTACACAATTAATTAAATTAATATCAGGGTCGAAACATCGTCAATACTATAACAAACAGGGTGAATCTAGGCTTACCTAATGAGGGAGGTGGCAACATGACAGATGATAACGTATGCTGCTTGAATTTCAAGATTGTAGTAATTTGTACTTGTAAACATACATGTGCACTCTTGCTTAATTTTTGTTTGTTCACTGTGTGATCACTAAGGACACTGAGCACAATTTGTCTTTTACCTGATTCCTTTGTGGATTAAATGGTTACACCTGCAGGTTTGTTCTTTGTATTTTTCAAACAAGATCAACAGTAATGAATCACATTTCTACTGCTCAAAAGTCTATTAGGTTTGTGCTAAATAAAAAATAAAACCATAGTGAACTATTGTTGCATGTATATACTCGGACAATAGTCCACTGTCAGTTTTGAGGACAAAATTTGGGCCCGTCCCAGTCACAGGACAGCTTCAGGATTGCTCCCCGTAAGGGACAGACCTGGGTCTCTGTGCACATGCTTATATTAGTGTGACACCAGGGGCAAAAACAAAGGGGCATAATTACAATGAAATGGCACAGCACGGCGCCAACGGCAATTTTACTGCACTGAGCTGCGTCATTTAAAATATACGCATAATGCACCGTATGTACAAGAATACAGCAAACCCCTGTGCTCTATCCTGCGCTGACTAACAAACAGCAGCCATGCACTAATTCAGGCCCCTTGCACCATGGTTCAAGGGTGCTTGCATTGCAGGGATGATTGTGTTTGTGTCGGAGGGGACACCTTCCTTCACAAAATCAATTGATAATGGCATTTTGCTCTTTCTAGGTGTGCTGCCTGGAAAGGTGATCATTTTTTTCGCTGACTCAGATTTACGAATCCTTGTAAATCTTGGGTAGAGTCAAAAAGCCATGGGTGTTACGTGGGACCAACCATAACAACACCCATGACACACCCCTTTGACACAGAGTACTGCATGAAATAGGGGCATATTTACAAGACAATGTTAAGCCACACAAAGTGGCTTTGCGTGGCTTTGTAAATATAGGCCAGTACATATTGCTAACGGAGTGTAAAACATTGATGCTCCAGTGGTGCTAGGGACTGGAAAATATGCCCCAAAGTCTGTAAACAAGATATATACTCAGTTGGGCACTCATGGAAAGGAAACGGGCAAGTATAGCATGCAGGAAACATTCCACTCCCAGCACCATTTCTTTGGACATACCAGCAAAGATAATTAAAACCTAATACTGAGACCAAAACAACAGCACCTGTTGATGTATTTTGCTATAGCTACTCACTATGGACACAATAAAAAACTATGTTTAAGCATTCCAGGAGCTTTATATTGCGCCATTTCAGTCACACAATGTCCCAATCTAGCAGGAAACAGCAAAGAAAAAAACCTAATTTTTTGTTATTGTTATCATTGGAGTCTATAGTGGATGCATCTTGCCACCTCGTACTAGACTGTTTCTTGCCTATTGATCCAGAGATCATCTCTCATCAGACCAACAAAAGCAGAATCGCAAGTTTTTTAAAGATGATTGCCAGCTGGGATTCTTTAGAAGGAGTCCAACGATACCTTGTGTTTCTGAGGTCCCTTAATGGGTGTTAAATTCTTCACTCAACATAGGTATTATATTATTGTATATTGTAAAATTGTAATATGAAGAAGTCTCTGGTTTCATCACTTATTATCAAGGACGACGTTAAAATTATCGCCGGTTTAGTGGCAGAAAACCTGCCGCTAAAGCGGCGATAATGGGCTTGATAATATGCCCTGGAGAATTCCAATAAAAGCCTATGCTCACACCAGAGCATGGACTTCTATTGGAATTCTCAAAGGCATATTATCAAGCCCATTATCGCCGCTTTAGCAGCAGTTTTCTGCTGCTAAACCGGCGATAGTTTTTAACGCCGTTCTTGATAATATGCCCCTACAGTCTGACCCCCAGGTAGTATTAGCTTATAGATTAATATCCAACCTGCCCTATCCTGTGAAGCTCATTGATCGGTTAGGCACTATTCAACTGCAGGCTATCATTGAAAGTAGTCACCTTCCTTGTGTAGCTCAAGCCAGATTTCTATAAAGACCTGGGCCGTGTCAAGATCCAGTCTTGGGCAATGTACTTTTTGGCTTCCCGCTGCAGGGTTTCTTACATAATTACCCAGTACTAATCCAGATGGCAGTGCTAATGCAACCCAGGGAAACATTTGTGCACTCCTGTATCCTAGATACTTCTACCCAGAATCAGTGTTCATTCACAAATAACCCTGTTGTTTCATACCCACAAAGGTCTCACATGCTCTGAATATCTTTGTTTTATGGCATGCAAGAAGCCTGCTGTGTAGAAATCCCATGAAAGCAGTTAATGCAACACAGAAGGATCTAGATTACCCTGAAATATCAGTGTCAGTGAATAGAGGCTGTGTTGCATCACCAACGTTCCTATGAACAAAACATGAACAGGTGCCCACAAAAACAGTCCATAGAAAGTGATTACGCTAAATTTAGTCCTTTCCTTCCCTAATAAATTCAGCACAGATGGCCTTTTATTTGCCTGCTGAAAGTGATTGAGCAGAGTAAACAATTCAAGATTATACTTACAATGTAGTCATGCTTAAAACACCACAGACTCCAAATTTCCATTTATGGATTTTATAATAAGGCCAAAAATAATTGAATATAAACACACCTTAATATCAGAGAATATAGGTACATGAAAATCAATACAGAGCCGAGCCTATGAATATTATTCATTCGACATAAAAGGCATCGTGTGATGAACTCCAAAATCAAAATGCAACACAGAATCGAAGCTGAGTCCAAATCCTTTTTCAAGAGGAAGGAAAACAAAAGTTATCTTTCCCCACACTGCTCTCACTGTGGGTCTTGCCTTTTTCCCTTATCTCATACCTCAAAGGTGTTAGCACGTGTTGACTTCCTAAGAACTACTCACGTCAAATGGGTCTAATAGCTGAAGGCTACGGAGCTCGCTCTAAGATGCTCCTTCTCCTCCGTAAAATGCAAGAAGTCTGATTTTCTGTCGCTGCGCATCATACAAAAAGACAAAGTTCAGCCCCCCAAATGCGTCATATGATGAACTTTTTCACTTGCAATATTTTTCAGTAGATTTCGATAGAAGCTTTAATTAAGTTCTTCTTGTCTTCCATTGGCCTTGGGTTTCAGATAGGCCAGGAACGGAAGGCATCCTCCCTTCTCGCCTTTCAGTCTTCTTCAAAGGCATTCCGGGTATCTCCTTAAATCTAAGAATGACGAGGTTGAATTCCTGCTTTTGCAGTAGGATGAGAACATACTGTCTTTGCATACAGAAAGGATTTATTCAATTATTTGTAGTTTGAAACCAACAACAACCTGCAGTTCAGGGCCTACAGTGCAGGCAACTTAAACAACACACAGTTACATTATATGGGTATAATGTCATCCTGCACGTTATGCATACATGAATTATAATGGTCTCTAATGCATGTAAAATCCTGCTTGAATATGTACACTACATTCCAATACTTATATAGCATGAATAAATGCATCTTAATAAGCATAAAACACTGCAAACATAAAAAATATATGTGAGTGCATATAAACCATGGGTATAATGCACCCATACAATTTAGAGTGCTCTAAGCGCTCTATCAGTCCCCCCCTCTTATGACTAGTGTCAAAACACCAACATTCTATTCTCTCATAATTTTCTCCTTGTAGAAAAGACTGGCCAAACAGAAATTGTAGCTTGCCGTCCCAGTCTAAATCTCTCTAACCCTCTCAGGTACAGATAATGACTGTTCTGCAGTCGTTCTAACTGCTGCTTTCGTTTTTTCAAGGAGTTTTCATTATGACACTCCTTTTGCCATTTGTAAGCTTCGATGGCTCCCAATACCACAATGCTGCAAATAACTGCTATTATGATAGGTTTCCAGATGCATCCCATTATTCCTTGTTCCAGACTTCCAAACCAACTTCCAATCTTCCCTAATCCCTTGCCAATTCGTTCCCAAATCCCATCTACAGCCAAATCACATATAACTTGATATATCTCTGAGATGTTACTAATATATTTACGTATATCCCGACTACTGTCAGGAATATGCGTGCAGCACTGTTGAACTTTCAATAATTTACAGACTCCTCCGGCTTTTGCTAATAGATTGTCTAAGCAAGAAGAGTTGGACGAACCATAGCCCTTATTAAAACCATCTCTCCATCAACAAGTAATAAGATCTGCGCTGTATTAAAGTAGAGCGTATCCACTATTGTTGCCAATTTTCTGATTTTCACATTATTCAAAATCACTCCCACACTAGGTATCATGGCTCCAAAACACATCTCCAACAATTTCTCCAGCACTTGCACCAGGTATTCTTCTGTGAGGTCCTTTTCCTTCCAAAGGCCATAAATCATCCACATGGAATATTTTAGGAAATACCACAGCCAAATAACACGTACCATACCAAATCTTAGGTAATTTCACATCAGCACTCTCTGCACACGAAACATCTATTAGGTACTATGGTTAATTTATCCAAAAGCGCCTTTCTTATTGACTCCTCAATTAAGAAAATGTGTTCGCAATCACTTTCACCCACAACTATTACGTTGATGGGTGTCTAATGCACAGTTTTCCTTTTTGATGAAAGTCCAAGGCTATTGGCCTAGAGCGTCCCTTTGCCTTATGATCTAATTCTTCCTGTGTCCATGGGATAACCTTATGATTTGGGTCTGGCCTAATATAAAGTCTGTCTCTGTCGATCCTCTTTTTGATCTATGAACTCTTTTCAATATCAGATTACGTGCAAGTCAGATTGTGTCTATGAGCATATGATGTATCTAAAGTAATGCTGGGTACAAAATACTTAGACATCCTTTCTACCTCCTTATAGTAATCATATTTATTCATGTACTTAATAACTGGAACTTCTGAGAGTATCACATCATAATTTGAGAAGTAGTACTCAAAATGGGCCTTACTATAGAACGTGCTCAATAACACACTACATGTGATGCCATAAGTTACTGGCAAGTGGTGATATTGGATGCCCTCTTCCACTGATGCTGGCAATTGCATGCACACATAGCAATATTTTGCTTCCATTGTATCAACATACTCATATAACAAGCGAGCATTTGCATTCAGCGTGAAATTACCTTTTGACAAATCTACATGTAACAAGCGACTAGTTTCCCCGATCATATCCCTATCTTTGGCAGATGCACCCCTTCCTACATCTGAGGTGGATGGGATAGATGCCACTTGTTCCCCATTCTTTCCAGCATTGTGAGACCCAACCAACGATGTAATGATCACCACAGCTATGACAATAAGCACTGCAACAATAAGGGCGCCAATTATGCATTTCTGCTTGCGTACCGACTCCATTTTGAACCACTGTTGGTTTGAAACGTACATGAACTCAATAAAGTCTCTTTTCTTCTTTTTCTTTGCTTGATTTTGTTATTTACAATGTCTTTTTATGTTCTGTTTTCCACTCGATTATTGCAAATCTTAGTCCAACGATACTAAATCTATTGTAGAGATGTAGTCGGCCCTAACCCTCAATTCTTCTTCTAATGAAAGTCCCCATTTTATATCTTCTTCTTCCACTTTGGGCCTAGGTTCTAAGTCTAATACGTTTTTCTTTTACAGTTCAAACTTAATCGTTTATGATGTTAGATCCAAGCATAACAAGAACAAGTTGCAGAATCTCTGCACAAATCTCTCCTATTTCTTGTGCGGTAGGCTGTCGACCAAAGGTAGGGAAAGCAATTTGGTTGAGGATCAAAAATCGCAATCCACTCAACCTTGGTGGATCAGGAACTGTCAGAGTCAGGATTCCAAAAGCAACAACTCCAGGGACTATTAACTGAATATCAATTGTCAGAGTGCTCTCTCCATGACTCATTGTGCGGTCCCCAACCTACCGGACTTCTCCGGTCTCTGCATCGGCAGCCAGATACGTCCATTCAGGAGATGCGTACTTTTGAGATGGTACTCTCCCTCTTCTGGATCGTCTTAGACCATCCGGTCTATCTTCGCTTTCACTTTGTTCTGATTCAGATGTTTCAGGAATGGGAGCGAGATTCTTCTCAGATGCAAGCCTTATGTTCAACCTTTCTTTTCTTGCTGGCCACTTTGCTGCTGCAGCATCTGCTCTCCTCTATTCCTCTTGATCGGAACCTTCTGCACCAGGCTGTTCACTCTGCTCTGGTTCAAAGTTTACTTCTGCAATCTCGTCTACCTCAGAATTTGAATTCAACTCTGGGGCAGTTTGAGCTACTCTTTCCTGTTCAGTTGCTTGTTCAGCCTCATCAAGAGTTCTCACGATCTGATCTGTTCCTTCAGTTTCTATTGTATTCTCAAATGCACTTCTTGGAACAAGGAGAGTTGTGTCCTCAACAGGCTCTGCGATTCCACGATTATGTGAAGCGTGGATCCTGTTTGGCTAACCTCCACACTTTACAGCTGTACTCGTGGCCAAAAGCACTTAGTATGGTCCTCGTCAGCGAGCATCAAGGCAACTCTTCCTCACGTGCTTTCAGACAAGCACCCAGTCACCAGGGTTAAGATCATGCAGCAGGTCTTTCGAGGTGGATGCAGTCGCAGCCTCAACCTGGTTGGTTACAGAACTACCCACATCAGCCAGTCCCCTATAATAATCCATAACCAAATCATCTGTGATGTTTATCAATGCTGTAGCTGGCACCATAGGTAATCGCATAGCTCTTCCCATCAGTATCTCATGGGGAGAGAGCCCTGTCCTCCTATCAGGAGTACTACGCAGACTTATCAATACCAATGGTAACGCATCAGGCCATTTTAATGAAGTCGATGAACAAACCTTTGACACCCTCATCTTAATTGTGCCTTTTATTTGTTCCACAAGACCAGAAGCCTCAGGCCTGTAACTTCAATGCAGTATCTGTTCAATTTTCAAGGATGTACACAATAATTTCATGATTTCACTATGGAAATGTGTTCCTCTATCTGTCTCCACTGAGGTCGGAAATCCAAAGCGTGGTATCAGTTCCATTAAGAGCAGTTTTGCCACTGTGAGACTGTCACATCGTCTAGTTGGATATGCCTCAACCCAACATTAAAAGATACACACTGCCACCAAAACATATCTCAGCCTATTGCAGCTCGGTATCTCGATAAAATCCAATTGTATCCTTTTAAAAGGGCCCCCTGATCTGCCAATGTGGCTCATCTCAATCACAGTTCTCTTTCCAACATGTATTTGTTGACACGTAACACAACTGTGACAGACTGCTTCAGCATGTACACGAAATCGTGGGTTGAACCAAGTTTGCCTAAACAATCATACCCTGGCATCTCTTCCAAGATGAACTTTTCTCTGAATCTGCCTTGCCATTGGGCTCAATAAACAGTTGGGTAATACTGCCTATTCATCTGTTGACACCCAAATGTTATCTTCTATCTTTTCACAGCCTGCTCTAAGCCATGATGCAGCTTCCTCCTCTGAGACCTCATCCTGCAGCCGCTTCACCTCATCCGAAGTATCAGATACAGCTAACATCATGCTTAGCTCGGTCTCTTCTGTGCTCTCTCCTACATCGTCTCCATTGAAAACACAAGCATGTATAGCACAAAAACGAGCTACTTCATCTGCATAGTTATTTCCTTTGATGAAAAAATCTTCTCCCTTCCCATGGGCTGCGCATTAGTCTACAGCTATTTCTTTAGGTTTCTGTAAAGCCTCCAATAAATGATGTACATATTCTCCGTTACGGATAGGGGATCCTGAGGATGTTAAAAATCTCCTATGAGACCATAACAGTTCAAAATCATGAACCACTACAAACCCATATTGGCTGTCCGTATAGATAGTCACTCGGACTCCATCCACAATGGTACAGGCACGTATCAGAGCAAATAATATCGGCCACCTGAGCAGAATATACTCTTTTCAAACAGGCAGCTTCAACCACTTCCAAGATGATACACACATCAAAAGCTGCTCTCAAACACCCTTCATTGTCTCTTAAGCATGAACCATCGACAAAAAGGATCAAATCAGATTCAGGCAGAGGTTCATCAACAATGTCAGGTCTGGGTTTGGTAAATAGCTCAGTAACATCCAGACAGTCATGCTCTTCACAATCCTCTCCTTCCTCTTGTGGACGGGGTAACAATGTCACAGGATTCAAGGTTGTACAGTGTTTCAGAATAACATTTTCAGAAGTTAATATTACTTGCTCATATTTTGTAAGTTAAATACTGTGTCTTAGTCCTTGTCATTAAATATTTTACTGAATGTGGTACATAAACAATAAGGGAATAACCCATCACTATGCGTTCACATCTCTCAATGCTGACACTTGTTGCAGCAATGGATTTGAGACATCCGGGCAAAACAGAAGCTACGGGATCTAACGTAGTGGAAAAAGAAGCCACTGTTCTACGGGCACCTCCATGTATCTGTACCAGGACCGCTAATGCACATACTTCCTTCTCACAGCAGAATAGAGAAAACGCTTTGTTGTAATCTGGCTTTTCCAGAGCGTGAGCGCGACATAAGCTCTCTCTCAGCTCATGGAAGACCCTCAAGCAGTCATTATTCCATAATACCGGATCACTAATGTCTTTTCGAGTTAACCTCAAGAGTGGCTTTGCTTGTAATGAAAAATTTGGGATCCATTGTCGACAATAGCCGACCATTTCCAAAAACATGCAGACTTATTTCTGTGTTTTCAGAGTTCCCATTTGCAGAATCGTCTCTATGTGATCTGGTGATACCCTTTGTTTTCCCTTCTCAATCCAGTGACCTAAATACTGCACTTCTGTTTGACAATACTGAAGCTTGTTTGGGAATACCTTGTGTCCATGCTTTGCCAAATGATTCTGCAAAGCCACTGTGTCGATCCTGTAGGCATCCTCAGTCTCTGAAGCGACCAAAAGGTTGTCAATATACTGTACTAGGACTAACACTGGCTAAAGATAGAGCGACTTTCTGTATACCCTTGAGGGATCCGACACCATGTTAACACACTGTCATCCATCCTAAATGCAAAAAAACATTGGCTATCTTCATGCAATGGTATGGAGAAAAATGCCTGGCAGAGATCTATGACTGTAAACCATTCTACCTCACATGGTATCTGAAATAATATAACAGCTGCATTCAGTACCACAGGACAACATGGGATCACAATTTCATTGACCCTGCACAAATCCTGCACTATTCTGTACTTGCCACTGGGCTTCTGCAGCCCCATAATAGGTGAGTTACAAGGACATCCTCTTATCTCCTACAGAATGCCTTGTGCAATCATAGACTCGATTGCAGGTCTTAATCCAGCCACAGTTTCTGGACCCAATTAATACTGCGGAGTTCGTGGGAATTCAGCATTCAGTTTGACCTGTGTCTTAACAGGTTCAACCCCTCCAATCAGTCCTATCTCCTCACCTGTGAAATCCCACACTTTCGAAGCGACCGAATCTCTCAAGTCATACGGTAGGTCTACTATCGCAAGAACCACGAACAGCTCTGCACACAAGCTCATATTGGCCATCGTAAAATCATCATCGTCATCATAGGTCTTCAACTCCACACCCTTTGAAGTGCAAGATATAGTACAATTTAGCTTACACAGAAGATCTAGTCCCAATGTAGAGACTGAGCTTGAATCGCACCCCACAAATTGATGTTTGTCTCGGAACGGTACTATTCTCACAGGCAACTCATTTGTCAACGGGTTAGTCATTCTCAGATTGATAACTCCCACCTCTTGTATCGATTGTCCTGAAAGGGAAAAATCTAGGACCACTTATGTCCTTACTGTGGAGCATGCAGCTCAGGTATCTATCAAAAAGGTAACAGGATGTCCATTCACCTCTCCATCTACAAATGGTCCACTTTGATCCACTTCTAGGGCAGAACCTAAAGTGCACTCTCCCTGCACCACCCTCTGATACTCATGAGGACCTTGAATTGTATCTAATCTATCTGGTATTTCAAAATAAGGCATTTGTTGGTATACCTGATCACTTATTCTGATTCTTGGAGGTTGAGGAATCTGCATTTGTGACTCACAACCTCCCCCATACATAGACCTTGTTCTTGTTACAGTGTTCAAACTTTCTGTCATCTGTCCCTCTTCCTCATATTGCATTTCATCGACACGCACGCTTCCAATGCCCCATTTTGTGACAATAATTGCACGCTGTGACCCTCTTTTGATTTGCCACCCAATCACCTCCCATACCGGCATCCATGCCCCTTCCTCTGTCCAGGTTGAGGTACCGCCTGTTGATTCATGCCTCTACCACTTGCTCTTCCTCGACCCATCGCTCCTCCAACTCCTTGCACCCAATCAGGCCTTTCCCCATTCCTCAACTGAACCAACATTAATTTTGCCTTTGTTTTCTTTTGTGCTGCCTCTACCTGTTCACTGCAATATTTTGCATAGCGCAAGATTTCGTCAACAGATTTGTTCTGCCAACATATCAAGTGGTGCTGTATCATCAAACTGATATCAGATCTCAATCCTAACACAAACTTCTAAACAAACTGTCCCATATCTTTTGGCTCGACAGTATCCAATCCACTATGTTGTTTAAAGGCCACCAAAAGTCTTTATAATAGACATGTAACGATTCTTTAGGATCCTGAGAAGTACGATCGATTTGAAGCCAATCATCAGTCTGTAGAGCTACTTTAGATTGCAACCATGTAATCACTTGTTCATATTTCTTCATGACCTTTGCCGAAGGACCATGAATCATTAGTGAAAGCTACCAAATCACCCCTACTCCATGGCGCATGTACATAACCCCCATTCTGTACTTCTCTCAGAGGGAAATTTCCTGCTGTTCCTGTCCCTCCACCTGGAGGGGGAGTATCCCCTTTCACTTTCTTGGCACTTTTCTTTTTGGACCATCTTTCTTCCCATTTATCTAGTTCTCTCAATGGTCGCATTGCTATGAACAAATCTCTAATTTGTGCCTTTAATCCTGTAGTTCTCTTTTCTTCCAAGTCTTGGACAGTATATTTCAATCTACAGCTTCCCTGCATCAATTTAGTCTTGGTCAAATCCACCTCATACCTTTGTGCCAATTGTACCAATGCTTCATGAGCTCGCTTTGCCTTATTAGTAACATCCTTAGCTATAATAGCTTGGGTCATATGGTTCAATCCTTTCCATTGGTAAATTTCCTTCAATTACCTCATCTATTTCTGCTTTTAGTCTCACCACATCTATCAATGGTGCCTTAGTTGCCACTTTTATGATTCTCTGACCTCTCTCACTTCCTGATTCTTCCCTGCCACAACTTTGTGTTCTCCTTAGACCTACACTCTCCACCATTCTCAACACTGGGAGACTTTCTCTCTCACAACTTCGATTTCTCCAATGGTTACCTTCACACAATCCCTGTGGTTCGAACAGTACTCTAGGGGTTTCTCGTCTCATATCCATTTCCTCTCTCTGAATCATTGACTCCCTCAATAGCGGAACCCACATTCTGATGTCTGACCTAGAATTTGCCAAATCTCCTGTTCTTCTTCGTTCAGACCGACTGTCCATTCTTGATGGATCAGCAGTAGCTGGCAATGGAGCACTAGCTTCCACTGGTATCTGAGCCATACCTGTTCCATTCATTGTAAGACTCCCTCCAGTAATGATCTCTTCCCTTCCTCTTGTCTACTGATGACTTTCATATGCTCTCTCTTTAGGGTTATAGATCGAAACCACTGGTCCAATGGTAACTGGTACCGTAAGAGAGTCTGGTAACTGCATGGTATATGCACTTCCGACCTGCTCAGTAGCTGCAAATCCTGGCCCTCCAGATCCCTCTGGAATTCTTATTCCCACTGCAATTCTCCCTTTTACTCCTGTTGTCTGCGCTTCTGAACCCAGTTGTTCCACTCCTAAAGCTTCCCCCGTTTGCTGTGTTTCCTCCAGCTCTGACCTGGAATCATAAGGTGGAGGACGTTTTGCTAGCAGCCTTTCTAGAAAGCTATCATCTGTATCACTGTCCTCCTCTGTCTTACTCTTCCCTCCAGACCCTTCTTCTAGCAACCTGAATAGATATAATTGTTCTCCCTCTATGGTATCTGCTCTCCATCTTTTCAGCTGTGCATCCCACCTGGCATCCTGATATGCCTTCAATGCTTTCTTCATTCTTCCCTGTGAAGCTTCTCTTCTTATTGCCATTGCCGCACTCATTCATGTGTCTAATGCCTCAAATTGTGTTGGTCTAGGAGGAGGTTTCAAAGAAGCCATTACTCCTCTCAGCTGATACAGCACCTCCATTCGAAATGACCCATAATGAGGGAAAGCCAATTCTCCCTCTTTCTCTGTGATTTGAAGCTAATTTTGCAGCCACACTATAATATGGAGTCCGACATTGGTTGCCATGTAATGTGCCGGGGTATCCTCTGGTGGAGCTTCTTCTACCACCCAAGTTACAACCCCTGGGTCGCCTCTACCTAAATCATGCAACACCTTAAAACATTTCATTGTAAAAATCAATTATTTGTAATCCAAAATGCAATATTCAAATTTGAAGGAACTTCCACCAATCCCAGCGCGGAGTTACACCAACCAACCTATCCCAGCGCGCACTTACGTCACTACTCCCTCCTTGCAGAGGCTCACCCTCCTTTACAATTTCACTTTGTACATTCCCTCACACATTCGTACACAAGTAACTGTATATCCAAATGTTATTAACCAAGTAACTGCTTACTAACACAGCCACAATAACTTACAGTTACATAAAATAAGTAATTGTTCGTCTGCTAACAGATCGATAGAACACTCTTACAAGAATATCGTCCACTGTGACCCCCGACCTGCGTTGGTCACTCAGTCGCGTAGTCCACCCCTTGTACCTGAGATGTTCTACTGTGACGTGCTCTTACATTCACACAAAGTTTCCTATCACAAGTGGATCGCCGATAGCGCTTCACAACACCCACAATTTTGATCGGACAATTACATATACAAAACTATCCCAGTATCTTAGACTTCTCCTGAGTCCGCTCACTAAACTTCCTGATCCTTCCTTTATGGATTTTATTATGTGGCCAAAATTAATTGAATATAAACACACCTTAATATCAGAGAATATACGTACATGAAAATCAATACAGAGCTGAGTCTACGGCATAAAGGGCATAGTGTGATGAACTCCAAAATCAAAATGAAACACAGAATTGAAGTTGAGTCCAAATTATTTTTCATGAGGAAGGAAAACAAAAGATATCTTTTCCTAAACTGCTCTCACTGAGGGTCTTACCTATTTCCCTTATCTCATACACCAAAGGTGTCAGCACGTGTTGACTTCCTAAGAAGTACTCACGCCAAATGAGCCTAATAGCTGAAGGCTATGGAGCTCTCTCTAAGATGCTCCTTCTCCTCCATAAAATGCAAGAATTCTGATTTTCTGACCCTGCGCATCATACAAAAAGACAAAGTTAAGCCCCCCAATGCGTCACATGATGATCTGTTTCACTTGCAATATTTTTCAGTAGATTTCCATAGAAGCTTTAATTAAGTTCTTCTTGTCTTCCAGTGGCCTTCGGTTTTCAGATAGGCCAGGCACGGAAGGCATCCTCCCTTCTCGCCTTTCAGTCTTCTTCAAAGACATTTCAGGTATATCCTTAAATCTAAGAATAACGAGTTGGAATTCCTGCACCTGCAGTAGGATGAGAACATATTGTCTTCGCATACAAAAAGGATTCATTTCATTATTTCTTGAGCAACCAAGGAGGTCCGAAACTAACAATAACTCTGGGCCTACAGTGCAGGCAATTTAAGCAACACACAGATACATTTTATGGGTATAACTTCATCCTGCACATTATGCATACAGGAATTATAACGGTCTCTAATACATGTAAAATCCTGCTCGAATGTGTACACTACATTTCAATACTTATATAGCGTGAATAAATGCATCTTAATAAGCATAAAACACTGCAAATGGAAAAAATTTATGTGCATGCGTGTGGACCATGAGTATAATGCACCCATACAATTTAGAGTGCTGTAAACGCTTCAACAAAAGCAGCAAGTATAGCAAGCCCAATCACAACTATGTAAGTAAGGTGAAGCTTTCAAAAACAAACCTTTAGATCTGAGCAATCTAGACCTGCACATTTGTCTTTGCAGCCTTTGGACATTCTAAAGAAACCTGTGCAGTCTACAGCTGCTTCTAAAAACTCTTGAGAGAAGCTAATTGTCATGTTTTGTCTGTCTGAATTGTAAGTAGATGCATATTATGTGCTCTGCGCTTTTACCTTAGTAGTGGAAAAAAGATGTGATGTTGAAGGTACTGATCTCAAAACACAAGATTGATTATCTAGGTCATGAGGTATGCTCTAAAGTACCTGTCAGGCTTAAGAAAAAAGGGCACCTCTGAAAAATAATATGTGTATAAGAAATATACCTTCTGGAAGAGCGCTGGGCCTTGCAACGTAATCACTTAGTCAAGGTGTTAAAGATTTTTCCCCATTGGCCGTTGTTATATCTTGTTGTCTCCTAGTTCCTTGTTGCTCAGCGTGTTTGAATGTGATGTAATAGAATGTTCATGAGTGCATGGTTTGTATGTGTGGTCAGTTGGAATGAGTGAGGCTGAGCCACAGGATTCTGTTCCCAGTGGGGCACTTTCTTACTATCTTACTTGGAATTGAATAAACCTACTTATATAATCTAACCTTCTGGCTACTGGACTGATTACATACAAGGGCCCAATTTTGTTTAGTCGTGTGGTGCTTTGTTAGTTGACGTGAAGCATTGAAAGGGAGAAGACATCAACAATACATTTCTAACATATGAAGCCAATGTGACTCCATAATAAGGTCCAGTAATTACTGAATATGATTAAAGTTTTTTTGGGATTACCAATCAAATTAGTATATATGCAAACCAAAAGTAAGGTCAATAAGTACAGCAAAACAATAGGTATGCTAGAACATTTCAGTAGGTTGAGCCGCAACAGAATGAGATACCTAATTATGATAGCAATAGCAATACAAAAACAAATGAAAGCAAACTGGTGTTCCATAAAAAAATGCCCCTTTTCTCTTCTAACATAAGTCAAAAAGGTGTCATCTATCAAGAGTTTCGAATTTGGGAGCAGAGAAGGTGTCAGCATGACCAGACTGCAGTAGAAATCTTGGCAAAAAAATTAAGTATTTAGCATAAAGCTTCACACTTACAAGAATAAAGCAAACAGAAAGGTATGTACCTATTGAAGTCTAAAGGGAATCTCTCCTGTCTCTAGCTGTGTGAAAACCAATTTCAAAGTCAGAAGAGATTCAGAAACATCATTATCTCATTCACAACACCAGGGAACAATCATATAATTTCTTAAGTGCTTCTGTAACGTCGCTTCAGTTTTCCAACACATCGAACTGGGGCTTTTGTTCTCAGTCTTGAACATTTTGCCATCTTGGTACGTGATGAACAGAAGTCCTCTTTTGACTATTGTTTCTCCACATTCACTGCCAAGTTTCTCTCCTGGACTCTCTATCAGCAGTCTAACACAAACACAAAAAATAAGCCTTTCTCTTAGACTGAAATGATAAACCTGCAAGGAAAAAGAAAACATGTAGGCAAAGCAAAATGAATTTCAGCTGAGGACTGAAGTCAGGCTAACTTTAATTAAGCATTGAATATGCACATTTGAATACATAATTATACATGGACATGTGTAACTTTAAGAATAAATGCAAAAAGTGAGTAACAGAATTCATGTTTACATTTGCAAATATAACTTTAAGTGTATGTTTAAAAGAATAAAAGAATACTTACTTTCATAGTTAAGCTGAACATTGGTGTATACATGTATAAATCCCCAGTCTCTACAGTGAATACATTTCATAAATATATGTAAATGTTTCACACATTTTAATGACGTTTGCACACACAGCGAATATAAGGTCAAATGCACATATATAATTGCATTTCTGTGACGTGTAAGGGTTCAGTCTAAATTGTCCTGTTCCAATATGCCTCTCATCATCATATTCTAACTCTATCTTGTCTGTTGTATACTTCCACACCTACTTCAATCCCTCATAAAATAGGCAAAAGCTGTAAGAGAAGGTTTGCTCCAAACCACCCATTCCAGAGATATCCCAATTCTCTTTTCTACATCTAGTCTACCAATAGACCTTGTATGATAAAGCATGGTTAGCAGTGGGTATGACAGCTGCAGGCCGGCTCGCGTTACTTCAACTAATTCTCTGATCCCCAAAATGTTGCTCTTGACAGAAAAAACCCACATCAGATATTGGACAGTTATTACATCACATACCCACCTTGAAAAAATACTTTGCAGTCAATTCAGGTAGGGTTTGTGGTGGTAAAATAAGATAAATGGTCTTGTATGAGGCAGAAAATGGTTCTACCGATGCCTTAAGGCATATGTGGATTCTACTCTGACCTGTTGATATCTTTTCTAGATTTTCTAGAAACACAGATTTCAGTTACCTAGACCTCCTGGCACAAAGGACTTATTCAACTGCCAACCTGAGACAGAAAGCTAGTTAGACTACAACCACAGCACACCCCACTGAGCAATATTTGAGCAAAAAATGTGCATCAGGTAGCAGTCTATCCCAAAAGACATTACAGGTATAGTTAGTGGAACCCCAGACCCCCTTTCATTAAGGAATAACACACTCAAGAATGCAAGAGCATGAGGGATACATTTTAAAGATTTATGAACAGCAAAACCCTATTGAAATGCACAATATGAATTGTAACTTCATCAAAGACAAATACAATAGCAGCAGCAATATTTTCTAAAAAGCATGACTAAAAAGAAAAACTCAAATATAAATTCTGTTGTACATGCATATCTATTCTACCACCATTCTTTTATTTCTAAGCACTTGACTAATTATAGCACAGCATAACATAAAAACCTATGTTGAGTTTCAGAGATCGTTCACATCAGCATACCTGTTAAAACAATAAGGCTGTTGAATATAGTAGCAAGGGCAGCTATTCTTGTTGTCCGAGGCCAGCTGTACTGATACGTTTAGAGAAAGGGATGAATGCCTCCCTTCAGTTAGAATCAGGGATATGATTCTGCACACACTGTCCTGTGTGGCATGAAGATTCCACTCTTGCCTCTTTCTTTGTGGTCAGCTTTTATACTTTATTTCACTGTTGTTGGAAACTCTCAGAATAAGCAATGAGAGGAAAGTGGCCCAATGCCCATTCACTTATTCTCATTTTGCGAAACTGTGTTCTTTTGAACAATAACAATAAACAAGACACAAAGTAATCAACTTTCTAAAAACATCTTCACAAATCAATAACAAATAATGTGAAATAGAACAGTCAGCATTTAAATTAAATTTTGTGAATATATTCAAGCAAACTTGATTATCATGATGTAGAACAGAATAATATAAACTAAATGTGCATTCTAATAATAACACATATCTACTCTTGATTGATTGATTAGCATATGTAACTCAAAAAGGGGAATATCCAGAAGAGAAAATACGTATTATTCATGGCACTGTGGAGTGCTGGAGATATTATTTTTAGACAACCCATGTTATAGCCAAAGTCACTTCTGTCTCGACATACTCCACATAGTCTTGTCAAAAGCAAAAGCACTCTACCTTCTGCATCTACCTTAGCATGACTAGATTCCAGCCCAGGTGGCACTGGCTCAGAGAGGGTCATTGTTGGACTTGGCCTTCTCTGCAGGGTAGCCCCAAACCTTTTGCCTTCACCACTCCTGTTTCTGAACTCATTTGTGTTGGCTTTTAGGACTCTGTACATTTTACAACTGCCAGCCAGTGCTAAAGTGCCTGTACTCTCTCCTTTAAACCTTGCAAAAATGGCTGACACCCAATTGCCACATTTCACTTACTGGTAAGTTCATAATAAAGTGGTACTATATGTATCCAGGGCCTGTAAATAGTTACTAGTGGGCCTGCAGCAATTATTATGTCACCCACTTAAGTAGCCCTTTAAACAGGTATCAATTCTTCAATTGGAGCCTCTAAGTGAAGTTGTAAACTGTCATTTCGACCATAACCCTTTTGCAGACCTAAACCTACCTTTTAATACATATAGGTCACTCCTAGGGTAGGCCCTGAATAGTCGAAACAGCAGGGTGCAGCATATTTAAAAAGTTGGACATGTATTCCTACATTTTACATGTCCTGGTAGTGAAAAATGTTACCCTACTGTGACACCTACATCTCCCACAGGATAACATTGGGTTACCTTACTTCAATTAATAAGTGATATCTTTTGTTTGGTATCAGGGAGAAATATCATGTTTGGTGTCTAAGGAATTGTAATTTGAAACCCTCTTTAATGGTAAAGCCGGATTTTAAATCACAATTCTTAAAATGTCTCTTTTTTTTACATGTGGGCATGCTCTTGTACACATTATGTGTCTGCAGCCTGTTTCCTGGGTGACTAGGTGTAGTTGGCATTGTCCTTTGTATATTCAGCCACACAACAGAGGGCATGGGTGCTGGCAGGATGGGCCATCCTGACTTGATGAGATGGGTGGTGTTGTCACCTGTCACACTTGCACACAAAGAACTTGCAGACTAACTGGGACCAAGCACAGAGAGGCAAGAAATTTCAAACACCTCTGTGGGGGAAAAAACAGCTTCTCTCATTTCAAAGCTAGCACCAGGTATAAAGAGTGGGATCCTTAGACCCACTCTTAAAATCACTTCAGGATCTGTGGAAGACTCAGAATAAGGTCTGCTGCCCTGCTGCTGGAAGGACTGTCCTGGTACCCTGCTGCAAGAATGAATGCCCCGATGCCTCAGGACGGAAGTCTGGACCTGCTACTTGAATTCAGAACCACCGGAGTCACTCCAAAGGTTGTCAGACTGGCCTCTTGCTCTGAACTATAGGCCCTGCATCTGCCCAACTGCCCAAAGTTAACTGGACCTGCCTGTGCCCTGCTGCTGACCTCTGCTAGAGTGAGTCCTGATTCACAAGAGGTGACCCCATGTCCTAGACACTTGACTGGCATCACATTTTAGAACCTCCTACCCCAACTGTGGGTTTCCTCAGAACTGATGCTGTGCAACACAACTCAATGCAGCATGACACAGAACCCTGCATTGCACCACCAACAGCCCATGCATCTACTCATTGGAAGCAAGGAAGCGTGACGCAACTTGACGCAGGGTCTTGCATCGCAGCCCATCATCGGAGCTGGCACAGCATTGCGCAACTCATCGCAGGACCTCGAATTGCAGCCCTCGCATCTCTTCATCAGAACTGACAAAGCGAGATGCAATGCTCCACATCAAGGACTTAACGAACAGTCCTCAGTAGGACTAACCTGGTTCCTATATCCCGTCCGCACTCATTTGTGGTCAACTTGAACATGTGACTTTGTCCTGGTCCAGTGCAACCAGATAACCACAGTTTACAATTTGTGCTTTTAGGCGCTATACTTACCTAAAATCTTTGAAATCGCATATCTCCAGTTCTAGCAATTGGACTTTTTATCAACTCGGCATCAAACAATGCAGTACATTTTACTCTATTTTTTATTAAATTGCAGCTGGATTTTTTTGTGTTGTGTTTTGACTTTAAGGCTGTTTGTGTACTGTATAGATACTTTGCACATTGTCTCTAAGTCAAGTCTGACTGTTTTTGTGGCAAGCTACCAGAGGGTTAAGCACAGGTTGATTTAGGGACTTTTGATGGTTCAAGCTGACAAGGACTGTGACTGTTGCTTGAGAAGTGCTCACACCTTCTTTAACCAACAACCCAATTTCTCACAGTCATATTATGTAGGGAGATCCGAGTCAGTCAGTTTGCTACAGAACCTCTCACCAAGTTGGTCTCTCTTTTTTGGGGTCCATCTTGTTGAAACTATCTGCCATGCATTGATAGTTCTTCAGGACACCGGGGATGAAGTGGTGTTACTCTCTCGATGGTGGATTGGATTTTAATCAAAAACTGAGTTTTGTCAGCATATTCAAAGAAGTGTATTCGTGAAGATGTTTTATTAATGGGACTAGGTATATGATAAAAATGTTGAGGGAAGCACAGGACTATGTAAGTTGTGAGGGACATGTAAAAGGGAAGGGGAAATTATTTTGCACTTAATCTGTGCAATTGATTTAAGTCAGTGTACTGCTAGCGTTTACATTCCACAGTTCTCCAATCCCTTCAGCAGAGCGTAATGATCTATAATGTCAAAGACTGCAGACAGATCAAACCAACTGCCACACACCATTAAATGAAGATCATCAAGAACCACTGTAATCTCAGATTCCACATATCAAAAAGAATAACGCTTGAAATGCAAGCCATGTTGGGAAGAGCAATCTGCATCTCATCCTTACCTGTGATAAGTCAGATGAAGGAAAATTGAATTGAACGTATGGCTTGGGAGGTATTTGACTTGATGCATCCCTTAGAACTTACGGATTTTCTTTGTGCGTATTACCTTTGGCTGACTTGATGGCTGATGTTGATCATCGGTTAAATTAAGTAATAAGTGAGGAGTCTGCTTCCTGGCCCAGCACATGCTTTAATTCTTGTCTTCAAACTGGGGTGGTGTGGTGGGCAAAAGAATGATGGATTAAACTCAGATCCTTGTCACTGGGGGTGAATGCTTGCATTGTCCAACATTCCGTCCATCAATTGTTTCTTTTGCATATGTCGCCCTAAGTGGGAAGGGTATGCCCAGATGTGGGTCCCATGCTCACTACACCACTGGATTCAATCTAGCCTGGCTGATGAAGGGTGATGCCCTGAAAACGGTTCCAGGATGCTTGTTTTCGGTCCAGGGAGGACCTGGCTTGGTAGTTCGCGCTGGACTGTTCCCACAGGAACAGGGTCAAGACTGATTTGCATATGGCTGGGTCCAAACTGGGGTGGTGTGGTGAGCAAAAGAATGATGGATTAATCCCAGATCCTTGTGACTGGGGTTGAATGTTTGCATTGTCCAACATTCTGTCCATCAAGTGTTTCTTTTGCATTCATTATTGCCTTTAACCAAGATACAGGACCATTTTTGAGAAAATTGGAATGATGCTCACACGGCAATTGTGTGTGTTTTACAAGTAGATATTTTTTAGATGGAATAGCTACAGACAAGGCTACACATATGTGCAATACAATAAGTGGCAAACTAGCCACCTACCATATCAATCAAATTTGCAATCAACTGAAGAGGAGAGATTCATTCGACAGATAAGATCCTCACGGAAATGCAGACTATAATCTTGGAGGGGAGAGAGACCCTTTGCACAGAGTAAAAAGATTGCAGTAGATTCTCTGATGTCTACATTAGAGGAAGGACGAAAGCAAGCTTTCGTAATGTGTGTGCTATACACCTTCATTGCGCCCAATTGGCCTAAATTCAGACCAACAATTTTTAAAAAATCCCACACTGAGAAACCAGAAGTTTTTACAATATCATCATACGATGCCACAACTGATCATCAAGTTTTGTATTGAGGGACTTCCACCGTAAAAACATGGCCTGGGAGAGCAGAACATGCTGTGTAGACCAAGGAGCATTAACATATACCATGCATGCTTAGTAAATGCCTCTTAAATCGAGGGTATATTAGCTAGTTTTTCTTTACAAAAAGCACCAATTGGCAACATAATGTATTTACTTTTATCTGAGTGAAGGACTCTCTGTTCTCTCTCTTTTAAGGGAGAAGAATCGTGTAGCCCACAGTGTACACCATCTTGCTCAGTGAAATGTGGTCAGTGTACTTGGATTTCATCCTCTTCATGAACAGTCACGGTTGATGTGCTGTATTTATACCCCTGACTTACAATACGTTGGTGTGTTTGTGTGTGCACCTGTATAGTTTTCCTGGCATGCTTCCTTGCATTCTCATCTACAATTGTTTTTTCTTGTTTCGGGGCAGTTGGCGGAGACAGAACCATCAGCCTCATTAGACTGTTAAAACATTAGGGCTATTTTCGAATGCACTTTCTAATTTCTCGACAGAGGCCCCCGTTTCCTCATTTCCTCTGTTCGTCAGACGTGCGCACTGCTCAGCAATGTTATGATTCCGTGTGCAAATTAAACAGGTTGAGCCTGATGTCTGTTCACGCAATCAGGTTGCACTTTCAATCCCCTGTCCTTCTGCATATATTTCCTCACTGATCACGCTCTTCTGTTCTGCG
Organism: Lissotriton vulgaris; assembly: GCF_964263255.1. Taxonomy (NCBI): domain Eukaryota; kingdom Metazoa; phylum Chordata; class Amphibia; order Caudata; family Salamandridae; genus Lissotriton; species Lissotriton vulgaris. The sequence goes on from NC_141696.1 coordinate 278,724,243, forward strand.
AAGTAGCACTTCATCTGCAACCGATACCCCGGGCTTCCCGCCTGCCTTTCCCATCACAGGCAAGCATGTCTTTTGCAGGTCCTGTGAATGGTGAACAGGGGTTCGCTAATTGAAGCCTGTTCTTGGCACACACGAACTGCTCGGAAGTATGTGGTTTGTTGATGACAGAAACAGACCTGCTTTGTGCAGATCCCATTGTGTAAAATTACTGAGCATTTGCTGACCTGTAGGCATTGGATTGTGTTTTGTGGCTTCAAAATGCCCTTTGGTTCATGATTTGATAATTTGGTTCTACTCATGTGACAGCTAACTTCAAGTTAAACTGCACTCAAAGATTCTCCCAGTCTCTGAGTGCTGCTCTGGAGCCTGTGTCATGTCCAATCCAGTGTCTTTGATCATTGGGCCTGCACACAAGCCTTGTTTCAAGTTGTGCTGTCTGGACAAAGTAATATTTAACCGCCTCCAAACCCCCAAATACAGTGTCCCAGGGGCGAAACAGGCATGCGCGCCCACTTTGTGCACTCCCGGGCACTTTAATATATTACAGAAGGGGCTGCAGACGCTTGTACATCCCCTGCTATAATAGTGATAGCACTTGTGCACATGTAGCGCCAGCGCTATCGTTACAGAGTGTACCCTCATTTGCATGGGGGTGTGGCCTGCACTAAAATCACCAAGACGGAGAAGAGGCCAACAAGTCCTTAGATGGTGCACTGGAAGTGTGCCACAAAAAGGTGGTGCCCTGTTAGTGCACCCCCTAAGGGCAACCCAGTCAAATGGTCCAAGGGCGTCCCATGGACCACCCCTTATATTCCCCTGAAGTTGTGTGCAGTCACTCACTACACCTGCCTGCAGGGGGACCTTGTACCCTCTTGAAAGAGCAGGCAGGTGCCACCTGAACAGTGAAATACAGAACAGCTCGTAAACAGCTGCTCTGTGGTTCCCTTGAATGCGCTGCCCTTAGGGCCGCACAAAATTGCGGTTGCCCTGAGGGCAGCGTATTCATCACAATAGGGTGCATTTTCTCTGTTTGCAGCCGGTGCCCCTGTTTCAAGTTCAAGTTCAAGTTCAAGTTTAAGTAATTGGTATAGCGCACTACTCACTCAGAGGGTCTCAAGGCGCTTGGGGGAGGGGGGGGACTTTACTTATCGAATATCCAAGTTTGTAGTTGCTTTCTGAAGGAGAGGTGGTTCTGTGTAAGGCGGAGGTGGGTGGGGAGAGAATTCCAGGTTTTGGCCGCTAAGTAGGAGAAGGATCTTCCCCCCATGGTGGATCTATGAATGCACGGAATTGCGGCGAGGGCTTGATTGGACGATCGTAGATGGCGGGTGGGGGTGTAGAAGGACAGTCGCGTGTTGAGGCATTCGGGTCCTAGGTCGTAAATATGTACCGTGGTTATAAAAGGGAACATGTCCACTATAAGCAACACAGGCCCTTGTGTCCCCCCGCAGGTGAGGCCCTAAGCAGCAGCCTAGTGTATCCTCATCTTAGAACTAGACCTGCTTAGACAAAACCATGAACTTCCCTTTTCATGAAACAAGTGCCTTAATAAAAGAACTGCCACCTTGAGAAATGCCATACCATTATGTATGTTGAACTCAGCGAGCTGTGCCTTCCTCTCTGCCTACCTTCATCCCAACTGTACTCGCTGCTGTAGGTAAAGTCCAATGGCTCCTCTCAGAGATGCACTGATATATTCTTCTAGACGAGAGAAGCTATTTTGTGGGGGAAATTCTAGAGAGTAACTGTACCTTGATGGTACTCATGCACTAAATCTATATGACGTCTGACACTCTCATAAAGGCACCAGGGCCCATACCATGATGGGATTTTCTGGTAGTGCGGAGCCGAGCACCTGTTTCATCTGCCTGCAGGGGATACAATGGATGTATTGTACCAGTTATCCCTCTGAGTTACTGCTTTCATTTGAACAGCACAGCACAGAAACAGAGTAAGGCAAACCGTGTCCACTGTTTTCGAGGTGTATTGTCTGAAAATAAAGTACTAATTGAGCGAAATATAGGATTAAATGAATTCACTTTAGGGCCCTGCAGGTACATAACACAGGCGCTGGCTCCAGGCTGATCCACACAAGCACATAATGAAATGACCCCAAGACCTAAGGTAATACCAAACAATATCTGTTCACAATAAGAGGACAAAGTTCCTATACCAGGGTACAAAAGTTACCCACGTATCTGAGTGCAAATAGTCACCCATGCATTAAAACAATAGTCAAGGCGTTTACACACGCGCCATTGCATCCATTGTCATACCAACGTCAAGAAACGTACAAGAACACCTCGATGTTTCTTACTATGTCCAGTAAAATAAGCGATTGAAGACAAAAGTAAAATTACCACCCTGTCTCTCAAATCCTTCTTCACTCAAAATTCGTGGAAGGTGAGCTCTTCGCCTGGTTACAGTACATCTCCTCATGCATCTTACTTGACCCCTTTTATTCTAGCTTTCACCGCATCCACTGAACCTAGTCAGCTCTCTCATGCAACTTTGATTTTGCAATCTCTGCACACCTTATTGGTTTCATAATCATTCCGTGTTCTCCTTGACCATATTGTCCATAACCCAGTAAGTTGCTGACACGTTTTGGGCTGGGGGAGGAGGTGACGTGCAATGGTTTCTCCCTGCTGCCTGCTCGTTGGTGCATTAATGGTTGAGTTTGGTTGATGAAATCACAGGATCAACAGTAGAGTGTCGGTCCCAGGGTGTGGCTGGTACAAGAATAAGTACAAGCTCCAGTTTCCACTCCTGTGTCTTGTGTTTAATTACTCTACCCGCAGTCCTGGCTCTCCACACGACACAGCAGACCCAAAAGCAATATTTGACCCAGTTGACAGCACCATTTTTCTCAACACTCCTACCTAACTTGGTATTGATGGCACAGCTCTTGAGTGACTTACTCCTACCTCAATTACCACACTTTTGAAGGCTTCTGGTTCTAGGCTCTATCCTAACCACGCCCACTGTGTGGGCAATAAACAGGCTCAATACAGGATTCTAAATTTTTCTCAATCTACATGACCCTGTACTTGAAGATCCTCATTCATCACATCTGTGTTGATGACAGGCACATGTTCTTCTCTTTCCATTATCCACAAGCATTTGTCCCTCTATTTTTACAGTTGGCATGTAATTACAATGATAACCATAGGATTTTTAATATTCAACTCGCTCACTGAGGATCGCTCAAACTGGATCGCAGTCCATTGCTTTACACCCACTATTGCACTCTACACAGAAACTAGCCATACACAAATCAGTATTGGCTCTGCTCTAAAAGTATCAGTCCAGCCCAAACTTCCAGGCCTGGTCTCCTTCAGAGAGGCACACAAGAAACTCCAAACTCATTTCTACCTACTTAGACCCCATCAATGAGGTAAAGCCTGAGTCCTGTGGTAATGTGAGAATGGGACCTACATCTGGATATTACCTTTGTAATTGGAGCACCCACTGCAACAAACAATAAGGTGGTGGAAGGAATGGTCGATTTAATCTCATCCATTGAAGATTTCTTAGGCACCTCTCAGTCCATCTTTTTTTGCCCACAAAGCCACTCTCGACAAAGACCAACCATATCCAAACCAGTCCTGATCTTGCTCCAGTAGAAACAGTCTATCCCACCAGATGGAAAGACAAGCAATGGTGACACCCACACATGTATTGTACAGGAGTTGCTGTGTTGCATTCTGGTTTGGCTGTTTTGTTGTGGTGCACCCTGTTATGTTTTAAATGTTTTCTGTATTGTTTTATGTATGTTACTGTGTTAAGTTCGGTTATTCAGCAAATGATGCTACATTTACAGCGAAAAACTGCACTTCCTTGAAAGTTCCTCTGGCCAGAAACCATTTATCATTGCCTAAGGTGGTAAAATAATGCTGCTGCCCAGCTCTTCAACTACTTAAAAACTACTCACCCCAAAACATTTCTGAGGGACATTATCTTAATAATTGGTCAAACAATCCCTGTTAAAGCATGTCGGCACACGCTAACAGGGTCTTTACAGTCAGCACATCAGTACTGCTGTCCCCTCCCACCACGCCCCCTACAGGGAAATAAATATACATAAGTTCTGTTGTGGTAACTCTGTGTTACAGCCTGCTACAGCCTGAGCTCTGCACTTCACTTTTGTGGATATGATGGTATCAAACTCTTTTGGGTGAAGGGATTCTGCCGACATTTCCTTTTTGATAATACATGTAATTGCCTTCACTGGGTGCCGAACTTCTCATTGGCTTGTGTTTACACATTAGGGGGTGTGTGCACACTCATGGTGGAAAGTCTGTGCCACGCCATTTTTATGTGTGCGTCTCACAGCGTGTAGTGTGTGCACATGCAGTGTAGTTGTATGCGCTATCCAGTGAATATGTGCAGGTTTCTTGTGTTAGTGGTGTGGAGAGATAATTCTGAAGTGCTGGTACTGGATGGAGTTGTGTGTCTGTAACTTTTTGGAGTTTGTGGCCTTTAGGTAACCCTACAAATGACATCTTGAGAGCTGCTGGTGACCCATGCACTTCTTTAGGGTCATGCAAAAGAAAGGCATTCTAATTCAATATTCGTCTGCCCTGTGCGGCCTCTTTCACAATCATGAGTTGTGTGCATGAGCAATTTAGTGTATGCTTGAGTGTGTGTTTGTGGGTGCACAGTCAACATGTTTCGCGTTTAAAAAAAGTCTTCTGAGCACTCCCTTAACTTTGCTAATTGTTCAAGAATGTTTTCTTAGGTCAACTTGATTTACTGTCATATATAGCTTCTCAAAAATGCATGCAAAGCATTACATTTGAAGTATAACGGGAGGGGAAACGATACCTCTCAAGTGACTAACAGCCAGATTCATCAATGTCCCAATTTGCGAGTCCTTAATAGCGATTATTAAGGAATCGCTATTAATGACTCGCAAAACGGGATTCATGTAGAAATCGCAATATTATTTGCGATTCCTACAGCTTCCTTATTTGCGATTAGCAAATTGCTAATCGCAAATAAGGATGCGATTTCAAGGGTGCCAGGGGTGTCCAAAGGACACCCTGTAGCACCCCTGAAATCTAAATGTAGACTGATGTTGCCCACACACATGTCCAAAGGACATGTGTGTGTGTAACATACAACTTAGAAAGATGCACTAAAGTGCATTTTTCAAATTTTTCGCTATTTACCACAAAGTCAGACTTCGCGGTAAATAGCGGCCAAAAATAGCGATTTCGCAATTCAAAAATGATTCATGAATTGCATTTAGGGAATCTCAAATAGAGATTCCTTAAATGCAATTATTTAGCAATTTTGCATTTTGCGATTTTTGCATTTGGGATGATGAATCCCAAATGCAAAAATTGCGCTCGTAAAGGGCCAGATTCTCAGAATCTGGCCCTTTGCGAGCCGATTTTTCAATGATGAATCTGGCTGTAAATGCACAATGTGAGATCAGGAAATCTGTGATCAAGACTGGCTTCCCTGCGTGACCAAACCGTGTGATTCCAGGTAAATTACATTATTACGTGCCTCCTTCTGATTCATCACATTTAAGTGCACCTTAAAATACACAATCTCAAGAGGTGTGCTGTACTAAAACTGTCTTGTCTTTGGATTAAAAGTCTATAATGTTACTCCGTCTACATTAACAACCCAGGCACCACATAGGAGGCACCTGGCAACTGACTTGCCTTTCGGTTCACTAATGTCATCGACGTCAGGGCATTGTGGGGGGCATGTTTTTTCTTCAGTTAATGTTTAGAAACTATCACTGCTCATCAATGCCATTCAATGCAGTGACATCATCGAATGTACTAAGGTGAACGTTTTTAGCAGTTCCAAACAAATACACCTTTTCTTGTTACAAGACAGTTGCTGCATGACTTGCATGCCACATAGTTTGGTGGCTCGGCTCGTGGTCTGGCTCTTAGAGCTGGGTGAGACCACTGGCTTGGCTGTGGCTGGGCTCTCCCTACAATTTGGTGGCTTGCCCTCCTCTACCCACAATGCTCAGCTAACTGTAATACAGCCCGAGGTAACACAAACCAGAGCTCTGCTCACACAGAAATAACAATGACATGACTTCCCTCTAAGTGCCCTTAAAGTCATATTACACTAGAATTTGATTGGCTGGGGCTGGCAGTCATGGGCGGCAAGCTATTTGAGAGATATAGCAATAAATCCCTCAAGGGTAGTCCTTGCCAACAAACCCTGCGGCCTTCATTCTCTGTTCATGTCCATTTCGAACATAATGTTAATGGAAGGGGCTTGAGCAAGTCAAATAACTGCAGGTCTGTTCTCAATACACTGCACCATGAGGCAGCTCGTGATGAGTCTGGCGTGGCAATATTGGCATTTTAAATTGTCCCCGGGGCGACCCGAGGGGATGATGGAGGACTAGCGTGTCATCAAAGACGCAGAGCGAGGTCAGAGTTTAAATTTTGACCCTGCCTCCCGGAAGATTAAGATCAGTTGACAGCAGACATGCTGTGCAAAAGAGAGACATTAAATTGCTTAAGCAAGGAAAGTCGTCACACTGTAATTCATACCCTGGACAAAGAGAACAAGCATTGGAAATGCAACAGGGCTACCATATGGATGAGTGAGAGCTATTGGCATTGTAAACGACAATGTCTTTTACCTATGCGTTATGGAGTGTATGAATGGGATGTATGACATTACAACGCATGCTTTTACCATGCATGCCTTTACATCGCAAGTTTTACAACGCATGCTTTTACAACGCATAGTGTTGAGGGGTGCTGGATAGTGAATAGTTTAATTTACTATTCCAACTCCAGTCCCTGTGGATAGTAGGGAAGGTGTTGGATAGTAAATTAAATCTATTCCCTATCCTAGAGCGCCCTCCAGCGCAATGCGTTGTAATGGCATGCGTTGTAATAGTTGCGTCGTAAAGGCTCTGCGTGGTAAAAGTTGCGTTGTAAAGGGTGTTCCCGTTATGAATGTGGTGGGTAGTGGAATTATGTGGCACGGTGTGCAGTGGAAATATGTGGGTAGTAATTATGTGGTATTGAGTACTCGAATGATGTGAGTGGGATTGTGTGTTATGGGGTGTACTTATGTGGAATGCGTTTTGTGTTGTGGAGCGGTATGTAGTGGAGTTTAATTATGTTTGTGTGCTATTGAATTGTGTCGTGTGCAACTGTGTGGATAGCTCTGCTTTTTTGGTGATGAAGAAAAAAACAAATAGGTAGGAGCAAAGCTCCAGATCTGTCTTTTTTGGGTCTTAAAAAAAGACAAAGGCAGCAAACATTTAACTCTTTCCCCACCAATAATATAATTAGGTTGCCTCTGTATAGTAGTTCTTTTAGTACTTCTCCCTGTAGCCAACTCCTGCTTTTCCAAGTGTCCACTGTCACCTAATGAAAACAGCAAAGTTGCTTTTAATAAAGAATTTCTATTTTTATTTCTCCATAGCTGCATGAAAGGGTGGGAAGGTAAGCGAGTGAAAGGATGGATGAGTGAAATGGTGGATGGGTGGGTGAGTGAAGGGGTGCATGGATACCTGCATCGATGTATAAGTGAAAGGATGGATGAATGAATGGATGGATGGCTGAATGGATGTGTGAAAGGGTGGATGGATGATGGGGGAAAATGGATTGAATAATGAGCGAAAGAATGGATGATGAGTGAAAGAGTAACTGAATGGATGGGTGAAAGGCTGGAAGGATGAACAGGTTGAATGAGTGGATGAATGGATGATGGATGTATGGATGGGGGAGTGAAAGGATGGGTATAAGGGCGGATGAATGAAAGAATAAATGAATGAGTGAAAGGGAGGACAGATGGGTGGCTGGGTGAAAGAGAGGACAGATGGATGAGTGAAGGTGTGAATGAATGGAAGGATGAGTGAGTAAAAGGGTGGATAGATGAGTGAAAGAATAAATGGATGGATGGATAGATGTATGAGTGAAATAGTGGATTGCAGGTGAGTGAAAGGATAAATGGATACATGCACAGAAGAATGATTGAATCAAGGTTGTATGAATGAAAGAGGAAGGATGGATGAATGAGCAGAAGGATGGATGGATGGGTGGAGAATGGATGGATGAGAAAAAGGATAGATGAATGAGTGAAAGGATGGATCGATGAGTGAAAGGGTAAATGGATCAATCAATGAGCGGATGGATGGATGACTGAGTGGAAGGTTGGATGGATGAGTGAACAGATGGATGGATGGATGAGTGAAAGAATGGCTGTAAGGATGGATGAGTGAAGGAATGGATAGATAAGTGAAAGAGAGAGTTGATCAATGGCTGGCTGGATGAAAGGGGGACAGATGGATTAATGGAACGGTGAATGAATGGAAGAATATCTGAAAGGGTAGCTGGATGAGTTAGTGAAAGGATGTATGAGTACAAAGGTAAAGGGATGGGTCAGCGGGTGATGGCTGAGTGAAAGGATGGATGGTTGAGTGAAAGGAAAGATGGATGGATGGATGAAGTGGATGGTTAGATAAGTGAAATGGTGGATGGATGAATCACTGAAATGATGGATGGATTGATGAATGAATGAACGGGTGAGTGGATAAGTGAAAGGACGGATGACTGATGGAAAGGAAGGGTTTGAGTTTTGAATAGGTTTACAGATAAATGAAGAGATTTGGATATGGGTGGGCGGAAGGTGTCAGACTGAATGTTGAATGAAAGACTGAATGGATGACACAGTGTAAGGATGAAATGGTGGATATCAGCAGGTGGATGGAATGAAGAAAAGATGAATGGATGGATGCTTGGGTGAAATAGACAAGCACGCTCTTCTGGGGGGGGGGGTCACAATGACTTTCTGTGCCTGCTTGGTGCATAAGATCTTTGGTTAAAAATGGGGGGTATTTTAATTTTAAGGCTGGCACTGCACATTTCATTTAAAGATAAATAAACAGTAAGTGTACATATTTTAAAAGCATACGTGCAATGAAAATAAAAATAAACCTATTATAATCTAGTGGACAGAAAAGTAATTCAGAAACATTTAAACAACTGGGCTCCATTTAAAACTAAAGAAAGAGTGGATTTTCATTGCATAAAAATTCACAAATTGAAATACGTTGCTGTCGGACACTGCCTGCAGTGAAAACGAACTCCGTCGGCTGAATGTGGAGAGCAAAAACATGTATATCAGAACACAAGCTGAGGCAGTAAACAATAAAAAAAAAGAGTCCTCTTAAACAACTGATAAAGAATGCCAGCGTACGGAAATTGTAATTGGCCGGTGCTCCTCAGCCTTGAACGGAAGTGAGCTATCGGCTGCTAGTACGAGTCATGATGCAGCAATTAAGAGGGAGAACTGAAGGGAACCTATGGCAAGCAGTAGGTGGAATAATATAGTGTAAGTGAATACAGCAGGTCTTGCATGCAGCGCATGTGCACTGTAGCTCGACCTAAAAAAGGTACAGGAAGAGCAGCACATCACAAAGGTGAGAAGGCTTAAACACAGATGAGATTAAAGTGACTGGGTGGACAAATCCTCCAAAGGGAAACTGAAGAAATTAATAAGATAGCACAAAGATGACAGAGGAGCAGAGAGCGAGGAAGAGAGGGCAATCGAATCCAAGGTTTATGACCTTAGTTTATCAGCGGGAAATGGAATGCATCGAATGATCACCCCATCTTAGGGTACAGGTAAAAAAAGCAAAGGACCAGAATGCAAAGGAGGTGTTATGAGAAAAGCAATAACTGAGAACAGTAGGAGAGAACACAGGATCTGTGTGGTCCTAGAGATAAAACTATTTCTGGGAAAATGGAGGGAAAAGACATTGACAAAATTGGATTAGACAATTGATTTCTGCCATTCTGCTTTATAATTTTGAGGAAACAAATTTAATAGAATGGAATTTTTCCAAACCCATTTCACCAAGACAAATGTTCTCCAAGGTCTCATAGAAGCTTATTTAGTATACTCATATGTCAGATATCCCAACATCATGTGCATTACTTTATCAAACAGGTCGCTACCATCTTATAACATTATGGTGCCTGAAATACTCAATCAGAGCTAAATATTTCTCCATCAACCCCAATACGCCTGCTGTAACTTTTACTGAAGTATTGTCATTTTTGTCATATACATCTAATCCTGCCAAAGGTCTCTGCTTACATACGACAACTGCCTTGAATAGGATGGCCGGCCTGTGCTTCCAATGTCCCTGCCAGTAACTGCTATGTACCAGATGTAAAAAATGAGGTACTATAGGAATCATGCAAGCAGACCATGGTAAGCACCACAGGTGAACTCGAAGAAAACCAAATGGTGCTGGCAGGCATCTTTAGTTGCACTGATTGTTTATGGTAGGTTTGCAGAGAGGATACATTCTTTTTGCAGTTAATGTTTCATATTTCTACTTTATTTTCTTAACCAACATTTTAAATGGGACCCCTATGAAGTGGCAGTGGTATGTTTAAACATAATGAAATTCAACACAGAAATGACATTTCACAAATAGGAAGTCTTGTTCGGCCTTGGACTGATGCGGTAAAATGCTGCAAAATTCCAGCTACCAAAGCACACAAGTTCACTTAATTTAAACAAAAATCTAAACCGAAATGCAATACCGTAAATAAACTATTTGAAATTGCCTCTGTTATTAGAAAAGCAATTGACTTGAGGACACTAGTCTATCTTTCGGCCTACAGGTGTCGCTTTTTTAAGTCGGACCCTGCACATACATAACATATTCCTGTACCCGGTGCCTCGCGTTCGTGCATCTCTGTGCGCACAGTAACATGTACAGAGGCAGTCAATTAGATTTTTATTTATTTATTTATTTATAATGGCATGTACGACACACTTGCGCTATGAGGCCCAACATAAACGCACAAGCAGGCCTCTTTTCGTTAAACAGACTAAATGAATGACATCCAAAATAAATGGTCAAAATGAAAATGAAATACTTATCAAAGAGCCATTACTAAGCAAGACATTTAGAGAACAATTAAATGCACAGTGTAAATGCTTTACGAAAATTAGCTTCTGGTCCAAGACCGACGACAGAAACAACCTCCCGTGCATTCATTTCCACAAGAGGACTCCCGCGTGGGAAAGAGGGCCTGGTGACCTCGAGGGAGGGCAGGTCAAGGGGGTTCCTCTGCTGAATGCACCAATTTGCCCAGGGCTGGCGGCCCCCTTTGCCTTAGTCTTGAGAACAGAAGAGCAGCTGAGTGGGTGGGAAAGGTGGTCTCTCCACGGGACCACCACTCACCTCAATATTTTTAAAAGAAAGGGGGCTACAGGCTTCAGATTGTCCAGTTCTACCTCTCAACTGTGTCAAACACATTAGTGACACCATTCAGAGCTGCCAACGAGAGCAGGCAAAACTCAGATATAACATCGCAAGAACCTAATTACCTTGCAAATTTGAAAATAATGCAGTTGTTTCATTGGCCTCTGAGAACATTTGGGGCGTTTTGTTCAATGTGCCGAGCTCAATAATAAGAAAGGCTCTGAAAAAAAACACACAAGTCGTGCAGCTTTCAAATCTGGAGGCGACAGACGCAGCATGGCTTATTTTGAATTTAACAATACGGCATATTTTCCATGACCAGCCATGCTAAATTACCTTTATCTTATATATGAGAAAACACAACCTTTGAAGGTTTTCATCTTCTCTGAGAACTAATATAAGAAAAGAAACAGAGAAAACAGTATCAATATTATCCAACACATACATCAGAACACAAGCCAAGGCAGGAAACACTAAAATAAAATGAGGCCTCTCAAGCAACTGATAAAGAATGCCAGCGGAAGGAAATTGTAATTGGCCGGTGCTCCTCAGCCTTGAACGGAAGTGAGCTATCGGCCGCTAGAATGAGTCAGGATGCTGCAATTAAGAGAGACACTGGAGGGAACTATGGCAAGCAGCAGGCAGGAATAATGTTGTGTAAGTGATTACAGCAGGTCTTGCAGACAGCACGTGTGCGCTGCTGTCTTGTAGACCAACCATCCGTAAATTTCACGGACAGTCCGTAATTTGGACCTCGCGTCCGTTGTCCGTAAGGAAACCTTTTACGGACACCTTTTGTCCATAATTTTGGCCATCACAGGGAGCAGCACTGCTCCCCTGTGAGCAGGGTTGGATTGGGATTGAAAATCGTCCCGGGCACGCGCAAAAAAAATCGGCCCACATTTGCCTAATCACTCCTCAAATCACTGCTTGGCGTAATCTTATAAAAAAACTTTAGGGGGGATAGGGGGGTAAAAAAATGCATGCGTTAGTTTACAGTGTTGAAATAAATTAGGCCACTTCTACTAAGGCCCCCGCCCCCCACTCAGTATGTGCACACATTAATGGGCCGGCCACGGAGACAAAGGGAGTGACACCTCTGCCTGTTGCTAAACGAAGGTAATGAGTGCCCATCTGCCTCTAGAAAGGCCACTCAGACACCTACTGGGCCGCTGGCTGTATTCGAAGAATAGAGACAGTGCCCAAGTGGCCCCCCAGACTGCTAAAAAAAGCAGCCCACAGCACAACTCGGACACCGGCCCCTCGGGCATTGCCCGAATGCCCGCTTTACCTATCCGACGCTGCCTGTGAGAGGCCTCACCTTCCTGATGGGGCGCCTCGCTCCTCCTTGAGCAGAAGAGCAGCCCCTCCCCGCCCATTGTCATTCTGTATGGGGCTGATTGCCACATACAGAATGTCAATGGGGCAGTCTGGGCTGCAAAGCATGTGGTGGCCTCCTCCTGCCTCGGTGTACAGCAGGGCGTTCTGTAAAATAAAAGGCAAAACGCTAATGCTGCAACTTTAGCAACCTAAGAAAACAGTTTCTATAAAGAAACATGTAAAATAAGTTAAAAAGAACGGGTTATCTATCGTCTCATCATTTTTTAACGGAAGTATTTTCAATATTATATCCAACAAAGCCATGGTTACAGCTTTTTTTTATTTTAAGCAACTAACAACCATTGACAAAGCCAATAGTCCTGGTTTTTGTTGGTGTAATGAGACTTGATGTATTATATATCTGGATGCAATGACAGAAACAACATAATACCAGTCGGGCGGAACACTAAGCTAGCGCTGATTTTTAGCCTAGGTGTTTTAATCTACGCCCTTAATTACATCGAACACCCCCTTTGAAGAGACCCCCCAGTTTTTTACACCACTTCAAGCCCTGGAAACAACACCATGTCACAGTCACCTTACATCCTGGCACTGTTCATCATGTGTGACTCATGACTTCTACGTTTTCAGACTGCCTATGTGCCGGGGCATAGTGAACTCTCCACCACCCCACCCCACCCCTTGCTTTAGGAACTGCAGCAAGGGTGAAGTTCTTCATGGGCCTCTTCTGTCTGCAACTCTGTAGACAAAGGCTCAGCTCATAATGTGAAAAGGTGGGTGAGTAAATAAGTGAAGGAATGTGTGAATGGCTGGATGGATGACTGAAAGGATGAATTGATGAATGAAAGGGTGAATGGATAGATAAAAGAAAGGATGGATGGATGAGTGGAAGTATGGATGAGGGATAAGCTAAATAGATGGATGTATGGGTGGAAGGGTAGATGGATGGGTAAAAGGGTGGATGGGTGTATGAAAGGATGGATGGATAAGTGTAAGCTTAGATGGGCGAGTGAATGGGTGGATTGATGAGTGAAAGGATGGATGGATTGAATTGTTAAGTGAAATGGTGAATGTATGGATGGATGAGTGAAAGGGGTAGATGGACAAAAGGATGAATAGATGAGTGAAGAAGTGAAAGGGTGGATGGATGAGAGAATGGATGGATGAGTGAAAGGATGGATGAGTAATAGGATCAATGGATGGAATAAATGAATGGATGAGTAGATGGATGGGTGGATGATGGATGGATAAGTGAAAGGGGGATGGAGAGAGAAAGGGAGGATGAATGACTGAAAGGGTGAATGGGTGGAAGGATAAGTTTATTTTATGTTTTATTTTAAGAGTTTTATATAGCGCTGGCTCGACCCTGGAGGTATCAGAGCGCTTTACATGAGGATACACATTGTTATAAAGTTACATCAGTTACAAGTTACATCTGTTGCTAGAAACATTTAAATAGCATGGAAGACTAAATAAATGGTGCTTAGAAGGGTAAGGGGGTAAGGTAAAAGGGTAGGAGGGAGATACAGCGGAGCTGCAGTCCGGTGGAGCGAGATGGGGGGGTGGGGGAATCGAGAGTGAGGAATTGTTTTTTTCCTTTTATCTTGGAATTTTGAGGTGAGGTGCCACTCTAGAGCGGAGGTTCCTTTGTTGAATGCGTTTGGTGATTTTATTCCTGATGAAGAGTGGCCCCATTCCATGTATTGTTTTGTGGGTGATACAAAGCACCTTGAACGTGGATCTTCTGGGAACCGGTAACCAATGCAGGGCTTTCAAGGCAGGGAAAATGTGGTCTTGCGGGTTTATATGTAAGAGTAGTCTGGCAGCTGAGTTCTGAATCCATTGTAGTCTTTTCATGGGCGTTAAAGATGATCCGTGCTAGAGGCTATTAGTGTAAAAGAGTTTGGATAAAACAAGGAGAAGGTAGCCTGAACCTTATGTGTATTTCTCCATAAGCAGATATTCCCCCACAGCACTTAAGTTCCTTCTTAACCCCTTCGCCGCGGGGCTAATTCCCCCGTGGCGCGGGGGGAGGGTTGCCGCGCACAGCGCTGTGGTGCTGATGATGAGCCCAGGCTCGTCATGCAGCACGGTGCTCGTGTGCTGGTGACGAGCCTGGGCTCGTCATGAGCCCGCCCGCGCAATGGAATGCTCAGCACAGCAGGGGAATTATCCCCGTGTGTGAGCGTTCCGCGGCTCATGACGAGCCCAGGCTCGTCACCAGCACACGAGCACCGTGCTGCATGACAAACCTGGGCTCGTCATCAGCACTGAAGTGGTTAAGTATTCTAAGTGCCAGGAAAACCATAAGGAGTATAAGGCTGGACATTCAACAACTTAAGTTCCCCAACACCATGATGGCTTCACTGAACCCAGGCGTACTTAAACGGCACCTCAGAGGTGCCCCAAAAACCCACCGACCCTGGTGTGGGCATTGACTGGCTTTAGGCAGCCTGACACACACAGACATGGTTCTGGACCACTGGGTGGAGAGCCTCTGCTGTCTGGAACCAGAAACAATGAACATCCTGGGCAGAGATGTCAAAGGGGAAGCTTAAAAGGTCTACAGGCTTTGCAATGCGAACCTAAGCCTTTGCGGTTAGTGGCAGATGGCAAAGCCCGGTTTACAACCCCACTTTGGGCGGGAAAACCCAAAAGAATAGGAGGTGTGCCCAACTCTGCCAACTCCACCCATAAGTTGGGGGAGGCGAGGTGAAGCACATCTTTCAGTCTAGGTCATCTTGAAGATGGGGGGCCCCCTCCAATCAGGGCTTGGGCTATGCCCCCTCCCACAGTAGGGAGACATAATTGAGGGTGTAGTCACCAGAGGTAAGGGGCCCATTGACCCTACCTGCTACTCCCCTAAAATGCCCCTAAATTTAGTATTTAGGTGGCTCCCATAGACCTGGAAACAAGATATGCGATGACCAATGAAGAAAGAAGACATCCCTGCGGAGAAGACTGAAGACAACTGCCTTGGTCCCAGCCCTACAGGCCTGTCTCCAGCTTCGACAAACCTGTCACCCGTCTTTCAGGCAGCAACCTCTGAAAACTTTGGAAGGACTGCTGCCTTCGAAAAAGACTCAATTTTCTCTGTGGACAGCGGACCTGTCCAAAAGAATCTAACTCCAAGGGCTTTGAATCCCGGTGAATCTGCGCCTCCTGCCCGCTCTGCACCGGACGCCCACGACCCAAGTCTGAATGGCCCTCCTGCCCAGTGAATTCTCCCCAAACTCGTAATCCAGCGTTCACAGACCTTTCGTGACCTCCAAAGACAGAGCCTGAAATGTGAACCTGAAGGCCCCCCTACGACCAGCCCGGAAAGGAGAACTCCGATGTCTAAAGGCACCTCTGCACCCGCAGCCCCTAGGGTTTGCAGAGATCGATCGAAATAAGGAAAGTACATTTTTTATTTAAAACACGCAATTTAAAACAAATTACAAATGAAACACAAACTTTCACACTGTTGAATGTTATCCTTGAGGGAAAACAATATTGTGGTTCACCAATTGAACATCAAACTTGCAATTTCAGTCTTCGGAGTTAAAAGTCAGCATGGGTCAGGAGTTGGGAAGGCATCTCTAGCAGCACGGGCCGTCGTGGAGAGCAGAAGAGGTCAGGCAATGCTGAACAAGAGGTCATGATTGCAGGGGAGACTTCATGAAACTGGTGAGTCACTCAGACTTGGGCGTCTGGTGCAGAGTGGGCCAGAGACGAGGATCCGCCGGGATCCAAAGCCTTTGGAACCTGTTTCTTTCGGACAGGGCCGCTGTCCTTGGGAGATTAGTCTTTATTGAAGGCAACAGTCCTTCCAGGGGTTTGAGAGGCCGTGCTGCAAGATGAGTCGCAGGTTTTATTGAAACTGGAGACAGGCCGGTAGGGCTAGGGCCAAGGCAGTTGCCTTCTGCTGTAGGGTGTCTTTCTTCTTAGGTCATCACAGATCTGGGAAACCCATCTAAATAATATATTTAGGGGGCATTTCAGGGGGGCAACAGGTATGGCCAATGGGCACCTCACCTATGTGTATGTGATTTGTAGAGCGCATGGCTACCCAAGGGCTTCCCAGCGCTGCAGAGAGGGTGATATAATGGTGTGGAAGGGCAATCAAGGAAAGAGCCATGTATTGATTTTCTTCCTGAAGCTATGCAGGTCCTTCAAAAGTCTCAATTTAATGGTCATAGAGTTCCAAAGTTTTGGGACCAGATGAGTGAAGGATCTCCCTTCCCATCTGGCTCTTTTATCCTTGTTGTGCTCATTAGGAAATCGCAGGAGGACCGCAGGGACCTGTTGGGTATATAAAGGGGAGATGCGACCGTAACAGGGATGGACCTCTGCCATGCATAACTTTGTGAACAAGGCCAAGTGCCTTGAACTTGACCCTGGACTGAATAGGGAGCCAGTGTAGTTTGCTCAACGATGCTTTCACCGACTCCTGCTTGGGAATTTTTTGAATCATTCTGTCTGCCACATTTTGAACAAACTGCAGCCTGTTGAGTACATATTTGGGGCCACCCCCAATTACAATCAGTTTCCGTAGTGTAATCTGGGGACCACTAGTGACTGAATCACCGGTCTCTCTGCCTGATCTGGGAGAAGGTCTCTGATCTTACTAGTCAGGTGAAGAACACCGAAGAGGTCTGGGGGGGGGGGTGAGGATGAGAATGGGTGGCTGCAATGTCAGCATTTAGATATAGTATAGAGACTTACAGAACCCTTCTCCAGGAGTTAAGTGAGTGGTAGGCATGGGCAGTCAGGCTGAACCAGCAAGGGGGGCTCAGGCCTCAATGCTGGAACACCTTTGGTCCTCTTCTCCACAGCCCAGGGTGAAGGGTGCAGAGGTGTCCTAAAGCATTGGGTTCTTCTGACAGGGAGCAGTCGCGGTAGAGGGGACATGTGTGTAGAGTCTGCAGGTGACCTCAGGGAGTCCACAAGAGGGGGTCACCAGACTAGACTGTCTCTGGAGGGCTGACTAAGTGAATGAATGAATGGCTGGATGGGTGAAAGGGTAAATGGTTGGATGGATGAGTGAATAGATGGATGGGTGAAAGAGTGGATGTATGACTGTACAGATGGATGGGGTGAAAGGGTGGGTAGATGAATAATGGATGGATGACTGAAAGGGTGGATGGAGGGATGGATAAGTGTAATGATGGACGGAAGGATATATGGTGTATAGGTTTGCAAATGGTTGAATATGTTTGGATATAAATGGGCACGTAGATGAAAGGACAGAATGAATGGTGAAAGACTGAATAATAGATAAAAGAATGATTACACCTTGTAGCACCCATTATCTTAAGTAGCATTTCCTATACATTGACTTTCACGTTAATATGAGTCATTGTCTCTATATAATGTGTGTGATGTAACGCACTCCGACACCCTGCCCTACATAATTAGGATGAGTAACACTATAAGAGAAATTAAATACACATGAGAGACGGTCTAAGTGAAGATGAGGGGCCCCATTGAAGGGTGATAGCAAGGCAGGACTGGCCGGACCGGGCATCGGGTGTTTCCCTGGGAGGCGGGAGTGGGGGGGGGGGGAGCGGTTTTGTTACTGGGGGCTGGCACTGCAAAGTTCCTTATATATCCAGTAGTTTTCAATCAACAATAAAAGCGCTTCACTTATATTCAGGTGTGGTTCACCATTGTCTGGTGATTAATGTACCTGCTGGAGCGAGATGCGAATTTTGAATTGTCTAAGGCAGCAAGCTGCAGCCATACTGAAAAACCGTGAAGTGCACGATTGTCTCAACCTAATATAAACCTATTTTGACTTGTACTTAGATGGTTGTCTATTTACTTACATATATACTATTGCGCGACCACCTCTGACGTATCTGTAAAACGTACCTTTTGTCCCGAAGTTTTGTCCTGAATTTTGACCTTTTGTCCTGAATTTCTGTCCTGAATTTTGACCCTTTGTCCTGAATTTTTACACTCACCGTCCTGAATTTGCACCTATGCCAGTTGGTCACCCTAGCTGTAGTTCGACCTAAAAAATAAGTCAGCTGAAAAGCCAAGTCTTGTTTATAAACGAGGAGCTGAAAAAGTGAATGGGTGATTCCCTTGTGCTGTGGATGTGTGCGTGCTTCCAGAGAGATCCTGTGCACTGAGGAAAGCTAAGCAGCAAGATGCGCGCTACCTACAAGAAACATAGTCCATTAAGCAATATTATAGACAAATCTAAACATTGGCTATTCTCACAATCTCTAATGCTTATATTGTCTCAAATGATGTCTTATAATTTACAGACTCTCAATTGATGTCTTATAATTTACAGACTCTGATAACCACAGACTCCACCAATACTCTTCACTCCAGAAGTTTTTTTTCCAGAACTATATTTTATTGATTTTACCATACATAAAATACAAAACATCAGTATTATGCCCATGAAAAGGAAATGTCCCAAAAATCGTAACATTTACGAATATGTAATGGTGCATAAACGTGATGGGTGGTGGAAAGGGCAAACTGAGCTGGCAACTCTTAAAATTATTTCATCGAGTCCCCATGCCACACATCCCCCAAATAAGTAATACACATTCTATCGTAATTTCCAAATACCTCCAAGCTGGCTGCCCCATCCACAGCAGGGTGTATTGCGTTAGTTTCTTGTCCCATCCTGTCACACATAGTGCCGTGTGCCAAGTCAGTAAGACCACTCTAGTGGGTTCAGGAAGGTATTAAGGAAGGGTCTCCCCTGTTGGAAAATGGCCCTCTCTGAAGAGTCACCCCAAACCTTTTGCCTTCCTCCAC
This sequence comes from Lissotriton vulgaris, assembly GCF_964263255.1. NCBI lineage: Eukaryota > Metazoa > Chordata > Amphibia > Caudata > Salamandridae > Lissotriton > Lissotriton vulgaris. The sequence goes on from NC_141696.1 coordinate 278,743,576, forward strand.
CTCTTTTTGCTTAGGGACTCTGAGCACTTTCCCACTGCTAACCAGTGCCAAAGTGCACGTGCGTCTCCACTAAAGATGATGACATTGGTGTATACCTGATTAGAATATTTTTTGCACTGGTAAGTCCCTTGTAAAGTGGTATGCCCAATACCCAGGGCCTGCACTTCAAATGCTACTAGTAGGTTGCTGCACTGATTGTGCCACCAACAGAAGTAGACTTTCAAACGTGAACAGGCCTGTCACTGTGTGCGTAGATACTGCCACTTCAACTTGTCATTTAAAACTACTTGCCAAATCGTAAACTCCCCTTTTGTTACATGTGTCACCCCTAAGGTAGGCCCCAAGTAACCCTAAGGGCAGGGTGCTACGCAAATAAGTAAAAGGTAAGACATGTGCCTTTTTGTTGTGCATGTCCTCATAGTGACAAGCAACCTATTTAATTTATCATTACAGTGAGGCTCACTCCTCTCACACGCTAGCATTGGGAATTCCTTATTGCACTTTTAAGCTGCAATTCCTGCTCAGAGAGGAATACCTTTTCCATGTTGCATATGTTTGGAATGGTAATGAAAAATCCTTCCTACTGGTGAAGTTGGATGCAATGCTACTGTTTGAGAAATGTCACTTTTAGAAAGTTGGCATTTCTCTGCCCTTACTGCTATGTGAGCCAGACAACCTGTCTCCAATACATGTCTGGGGTTGGTGACAGCTACACTTTGTGCATTCCCTCTAGACAGCCATAACACAAAAAGGATAGGCGTGCCTGAGTACCCATCTACATACATATGCATTCTGAGGTATCTTGCATGGGCTTGATGGAGGGAAGGAGCTTTCCGCCTTCCCTCCAAGTGCCTTGCCTCTTGTTACTTGCAACTCACCAAAATCAAGGTCTCTAACCCTGCTCCTGTGCCTGGCTTGCTGGAAGTAGCACCTATACTTGCAAAATGGATTTCGATGAATCTCCTGTCTGTGTGTAGAAGAACTGGCACATCAACCCAGTTGCGGGAAAAAAATAGGTGCATTGCATCAGAATCAGTGCTTTGTCTCCTGAGATTGATGCATCAGACGGCGTATCGCCGCCTTTGCAGCTAGGTGAGATCGATACATCTCCTCAATAGGGATCACTGACATAATATAGAATGACAAAATATAGACTTACCAAAATATAGTCACCAAAATATAGAATGCCAAAATATCGAATTCCTATCTACAAACAGGTAAGTACAAAAATATCGAATCCAAAATATAGTCTGTAAAAAATATAGTCAGTCAAAATATCATTTTTTTTTAAATGTCTTAAAAGTAATTTAAAATTAATGAGATATAATTAATTTAAGTTATTAATAAAAAATGTACAATATTTTACCGTAGGATAGCAGGAGGGTAACATTTAATATTACCACTCCAGTGAGTGCAACAGTAGGGAAAGCGTTGGATAGCGTAGGGGTAAAAAATACTATCCCTACTCCAGTGAGTGCAACAGTAGGGAAAGCGTTGGATAGCGTAGGGGTAAAAAATACTATTCCCACTCCAGAGAGTGCAACAGTAGGGAAAGCGTTGGATAGCGTAGGGGTAAAAATTACTATTCCCACTCCAGAGAGTGCAACAGTAGGGAAAGCGTTGGATAGCGTAGGGGTAAAAAATACTATTCCCACTCCAGTGAGTGCAACAGTAGGGAAAGCGTTGGATAGCATAAGGGTAAAAATTACTATTCCCACTCCAGAGAGTGCAACAGTAGGGAAAGCGTTGGATAGCGGGAGGGTAAAAATTACTATTCCAACTCCAGAGCGTGCAACAGTAGGGAAAGCGCTGGATAGCGTAGGGGTAAAAATTACTATTCCCATTCCAGAGAGTGCAACAGTAGGGAAAGCGTTGGATATTGGAAGGGTAAAAAGTACTATTTCCACTCCAGAGAGTACAACAGTAGGGAAAGCATTGGATAGCGTAGGGGTAAAAATTACTATTCCCACTCCAGAGAGTGCAACAGTAGGGAAAGCGTTGGATAGCATGGGGGTAAAAAATACTATTCCCACTCCAGAGAGTGCAACAGTAGGGAAAGCATTGGATAGCGGGAGGGTGAAAATTACTATTCCCACTCCAGATAGTGCAACAGTAGGGAAAGCTTTGGATAGCATATGGGTAAAAATTACTATTCCCACTCCAGAGAGTGCAACAGTAGGGAAAGCGTTGGATAGCGTAGGGGTAAAAAATACTATTCCCACTCCAGAGAGTGCAACAGTAGGGAAAGCGTTGGATAGCGGGAGGGTGAAAATTACTAGTCCCACTCCAGTGAGTTTAACAGTAGGGAAAGTAATGATTTAATATATTATTAAAAATAAATTAAATATCAATACCAATAAAACATTAATTGAAATTAATAACCAATTTAATATTATGTAATAATTAATTAGAAATACAACTACATATTAGTTATTAAAAATTAATAACCTATTCATAATTATTTAACAACTAATTAATTTTCAATAACAAAAACTAATTAATAATAAAAATTAATACCAATTAAAAATTAACAGTAAATTCATTATCAATACACAAATAGTATTTTTAATATGTAATTAATTACAATTACATTACTTCCCACCCTATTCCCCTATAAACCCACATCCCACTACAGAAAATACATTAATACAATTATCATAATTATCAAATATTTAATTAATACAAAATAATTACCAATTAATAAAAATTAATTGCCAATTAATAGAAATTAATTACCAATTAAAAATTAATTAACAATAAATTTAAAATCAATACCAATAAACTAAAAAAATTATTTACTTAATTACAATTAAATTACTTTCCACCCTATTCCCCTATAAACCCACAACCCGCTACAGAAAATAAATTTAGAAAATTAACATAATTAACAATTAATCAATTAATACAAATTAATTGGCAATTAATAAAAAATAATTACAAATTAAAAAATAACAATAAATTCAAAATGAATTCCAATAAATAAATAAAAATATTTAGTTAATTACAATTTAATTACCTCCCACCCTATTCCCGTATAAACCCACAACCCAGCTACAGAACTAAAAATTCAAATTTAATTAAAAATTAATAATAATTGCTAAAAATTAATATTTAATTTAATATAATTAAATTACTTCCCACCCTATTCCCCTATAAGCCCACAACCCGCTACAGAATTAAATTACGCAAAAATTAAATAACATAAAATTCATTACTTAAAATACATTAAACATACATTACAAAAATTAGTATGCACTTTTCACACATATACTAACATACAAAACACTTTTAAAAAATTGATATTATTAAAAAATCGATATATTTAATGCCTATATTGTATACTTCGATATTTTGACTTCTATATTTTGAAAATCGATATTACTTACCTTAAATTCGATATTTTTAACCACTATATTGTGTCCATTCGATATTTTGTCCATTCTATATTTTTACTTCGATATTATGTCCATTCTATATTTTGGAATTGATATTATGACTGCTTACCCCTCAATAGCATAGCAAAATCCGGTGCATCACTCAATGCCTCTGGGCTCCACCACCCATTCTCGGCACTGACATATCGCCTTCACTGCATGGAGAAGATTGATGCATCTCACTGTTAGCAACCAGGAAAGGCACTTTGTCCACCGGACCCTCCGTGGATCCTGTAGCTGGTCTGTGCTTCCACAAGGTCGGCCCGAACTTTGACCTTGCCCCAATCCAGCACAACCTAAAGTAACCTTTTTAGCACTACTTGCTTCAAATCGCTTTACTGCATTTACTCCTTTAAAATTAAACATCTCATCTTCTATACATTGATTTTTTTTCATTTTGTTCTTATTTTGTTTATAATATAATAATATATTTTTATAAACCTGTGTGGAGTCTTTTTGTGGTATATTCATTGTGCTACTGTGTGTGTGTGAGTATTTCACTATTACTTTACACATTGCATCTTTAGATTAGCCTGACTGCTCTGTGCCAAACTTCCAAAGGGGGAGCACAAGTTATTTTTAGTATGTATCTAGCTTACCCTGACTAGGATCTTTGCTTCTGCTTGGACAAGGTGCATAGCTCTGCCAACCAGAAACCCAATTTCTAACACCCACATACAGGATGTGGAGTATGTTGTTGAGGCCTCGCAGTAATAGCTCTAGTCTATAGGTTGGGCAGCGACGGCTCGTGGAGGGAGTTACGGTGGGGCAGGAGGGCGGGGAGGGGGAGGGGCAGGGCGGAGGTTGCTAAAAACCGGCATATGGATAATTGCAGGTAAGTAAACAATTTATTAATAAAACGAATTTCGTAGTGCGCCTTGCATCGCAAAATGCAATGCAGTGCGAGCTACGAAATTCGTTTTATTAATTAAATTGTTTACTTACCTGCAATTATCCATATGCCGGTTTTTAGCAACCTCCGCCCTGCCCCTCCCCCTCCCCGCCCTCCTGCCCCACCGTAACTCCCTCCACGAGCCGTCGCTGAGGTTGGGTCTCCCTAACCACCACCCAGCCAATCATTGATCACCAAGAGTTTTGATGCCTAGTAGTGCAGCTGTGTGTCAGCCATGCCAACAACTCAATAAAAGGGGGATTGGCAGCATCTGTCTAAGGAAATGCAGGCAGGCGTCCTGCCAAAAGTATGGTTCATGCCTAATGTTCCCTGTAGGATGCACATGCACTCAATCCACAGGGAACATAGTCCATCAGGCAATATCATAGACAAATCTCAAATTGGCTATTCCCACATTCTCTAATTCTTACTGTGTCTCAACTGATGTCTTCTAATTTACAGACTCTGATAAATGCAGCCTTTACCAATACTCTCCACTTCCCATTTTTATTTTCATAACCAAATTGCATTTTTTTTACAGTCTATAACACAATGCATCAACATCATGACAATGAAATCAAAATGCCCAATATCGCAACATTTACAGTTGCTCAATGAGGCATAAACTCAAGATCCACAGACTTATCAAACATACATGCTTGGATTGACCAAAATAATCCCACCATCAACCTCATATTCTTGTATGTTTACGTGGGCAGCCACTGGTACGATAAATCGGTTCTTCCAGGTTCAAACACTAGTCCATGGCTGCTTTCCTTGTCGAGAGATCAGGATAGTGTTCAGAATTCCAGTATGTCTCTTTTGGCCAACAAGGTGACCAAACCCACTAAAGCTCAGTCTTCTGCTGGTCCCCTCAGTTTTTCCAGGTTACCCAATAGGACAATCTTTGGGGTTAGTACCACAGATCGTTGCAGCTATCAGGATAATTTAGTCTCAATGGAGTTCCAGTACTTCCTGATAACGGGACATAGCAACACCAAATGCTAAAAGTCTTCCTGAATATCTGAGCATTGGAAGCAATTTGGTGATCCTTGTCTGTTTGCTTTCCATAGCCGACAAGGTGTAAGGTGGATAATGTAGGTAGTTACATTGGTTAAGTCTTAGCTGGGACAAATGGCTGAGGCACGGGGGACATTTGTGCATGTCTCCAATACACTTTGTCTAAATGTTTTGCCCATGTTTCACATATATATTTTAGTGCAGTGTACCTATCCGGCATGCAGATCACAAGCCTAGTGTGTATTTGGGATATACCCTTCCTCCCCAACTCTCCCTTGAGAAGCTTGACTTCTAGGGGGCTAAACTCTAGTGTGACATGATCTCAGTTTGGTGATCTGTTAACGCATAGTTTAATTATAATTTTTATGAAATTGGGTGGTGGAAAGTGCAAACTGAGCCTGCTACTCTAGAAATTATTTTATCGAGTCCCTGTGCCATACATCACCCATATAAGATACTTATTTTGTCTCATTTTCCAAATCCCTCCAAGCTGGCTGTGTGTCGTGGCCATCGCCCCTTCCACATCAGGGTGTATTGTGTTCGTTTCGAAGCCTGTTGCACATAGTGCTGCAAGACATGACAGGAAGACCACTCTAGTGTGTTTGGGAAGGTGTTGAGGAATGGAGTATGTTGTTGAGGCCTAGCAGTAATAGCTCAAGCATTGGGTCGAGTCTCTGCAATCACCACCCAGTCACTCGTTAATCACTAGGAGTTGTGATGCCCAGTGGTACAGTCAGGAGTCGGACATGCCCATGCCTCAAACAAAAGTGGATTGGCAGCATCTGTCCAAGACAGTTTGGGGGAGTCTTACCCAGAGGAAGGTCTGGATCTCCATATAAAGGAATGTTGGAAGAACCAGCATTTTGAAGAGTACCACACTGCCAAACACATTCACGGGGAGCCAGCTTCAATTTTGAAAACTCATTTTATCCGAGTCACTAGAGGAGAAAGTTTACACCGCCAGGTAAAGTTTAGTTCTAGTGCATTGCAGATGCCTAAATTAAGGAAACTCATTTTATGTACGGAATCTGTGCCTGCCAGTTAGTCACAGATGCATCACCTCGGATGGGGTCTGCAGTGATTCTGTCCAGTTATCCTGTAGTCCTTATGCCTCTCTATAGAGAGCCAGATTGCGTAGTATTTGTGGTCCCAATTCATGAGGGTTGGACAAATATAAGAGGATGTCATCCGTATACAATGCAATTCTATCCTCCTCATCCCCTCCCCAGTTCTAGCCCAGTGTTGAGCATCACAACTAACCAGTCTAACTAATGGTTCAATAGCTAGGGTGAAAAAAGGGGTGACAGAGTACATTCCTACCTAGTGCCTCTGTGTATTGGGAAGAGGACTGAGAGTTCGTCGTTAATGCGCACTAGTAGACTCAAATATCTGCAAAATCTCAGTCCGAAGACTATTTTCTCAATGCAGGCAGTCACAGTAGGTCGTGACCGCTCCTGTTGAGAAATCTGCCGCTCGCGTTGAGAAGCTGCTGCTCGAGTAGAATGTTTACTCGAGTGGCAGAAAGCAGTAGCACCCTCCGGCACAACGCAGAGTGCCATTGTGCTGATTTTACAGTGCAAGACAAACTCCCGGTGCTTAAAATCTGTGCAAACAGAGCAACTTAATAGGCTCCGCCGCTCGCGGAACTCCGTGGAGCATGGCAGAGTTTTTGTGGACCTTCATGGGATTTCTGTGGAGTCAAATGCCGCACGAACTCTGCCCAGGCCTACCCATATGCTCCAGTATGGTGTCAATGAAAGAAGGCAGTGTGATTTCTTTGACCATGGACCTATTACTCTCACATTAGGAAATCTGATGGGAGGTGTAGAGATTGTGATATGTGGCAAATGTCTCAGAAATGTCCTTAGTGTTTTTATGTCTCGTCCTGCGGTTTCCAAAATTGGCAGGTAGAATCTACGAGGTTATGTCATGAGTGGTGAACCAATAAAGCAATTTACTGGACTTATCACCATGCATGTAGTCTCTGTGCAAGGATACCTGCCAGCATCAATGGACTTTCTCCAAGGCTAGGTGACGTAGCGATTTTTTATATAGAGTCAACTGGCATTGGAGCATCACAGATGGTGCTATCTGGCAGTGCAGTCAGCATTTGTCACATACCAGGCGTTGAGATGCAAGGTTGGATAAAGAGTCCCTATCCAGGTCCCGAAGCTCAGAAGGAGAGGGGAATGGTCTGAAATTCCACATGAAAGCATTTCCACTGTGGTAGACTGTGGGACATTTGGTGCAGGAAGGAAAAGCAAGAAAAAGCACGGAAGGGACTTATGTGCTGCGGAAGTGTGTGTGTAGTATTGGCGTGAGAGTGCCATATCCTTCAGGTGTCACACAGACCCAAAGATAACATCCACGATCTCAGAAGTTTGACATTCCTCATTTTGTGTATTGTAGGGGCACTGTAGTGTCTTTGGCTGGGTTGAGTACATCCTTGAAGTGTCTGATGAACTTGATGGATTGTAGAGGGACACATATGCTCACAAAGTTATGTTGGGTAACTTCCAGGGCACCCGTGAACCCAACATACCAACTGTGGGCATCAGAGTCAGACTCAGTAACCACCAATGGGAACCTCCTATACATTAGGACGGCAACTATCCTCAAACCTCTGGAGAAGCTGGCATGGAAGACTCAATCATAGACATTTCAGCTCAATATTGGGCATTCAGTGCCAATTAAATTACTTTCATGGAGCAGTAGTACTGCCAGCAGTTGATGCAAGCAGCCATAAAGGAGGACAGCTATCCTTTTAATTTGATATACAAGACCTTTCACATTGCAGGAGAGGACTGTGTAGTTAGCCATGATCAGTAGAGTGCAGAAAATAGTCTTTTCCCCAGTGTTTGTGCCTGGGTAACTGAACTCGTGTTCATGATGTAATAGTGGTACTAGATCAGTAGTGAGCTTTAATGCACTGTTGGACCTCAAGTTTAAAGATGTGTGTGGCCATAATGTTGCCTTTAAGGACTTTGTCCTAGATAGAAAACCCTCCTGGGTTTTTGTTACCGAAACCTGGGACAAAGATTCCTCGGGTCCTGATCTGGTGGAAGCTGTCCCAGAAGGCTATACACTGGTCAGGCAGGATAGAGTAGGACGAATAGGGGGAGGGTTAGGCATTCTGTTCAAGGAGGGTCTTGTATGTTACACCATCTCTCTAGCGGACCCTCATGAATCCTTTCAGGCCCTTTATTTTTCTTTACATGGTCCTTATGTGATTCCATTTACAGGTATCCTCATTTATAGACCGCCGGGGTCCAGAAAAGATTCTGCACAAAATCTGCTCGGCATTTTAGAACCCTATTTCGGTCGTGAGCATCTTACGATTTTGGGAGATATGAACTTCCATTTGGAGAACCTGGAGTCCATGGAAACCCTCTCTCTCCTCGATGCCTTATCTGCTTTTGGGTTACAACAGCGAGTAAAGGGGGCCACTCATCAGGCAGGTCATACGCTTGATGGGATCTTTTCGAATGACGGGAGGCTGACAGCGAAAGACCCGTTTCCCCTCTCGTGGTCTGATCATTTCGCTGTCCCGATAGAGCTGACCTTTACTCCCTTGAAGAGTAAGGCAAAGGATGGGAGCAATATGGTATCGCGGAGAAACTTTAAAAATATTTCTAATGATTCACTTGTCCTGAGGATCCCTAGTGAGGCCATCTTACGGGAGGAAGATATAGGCAGGGCCGTATATCAACTAGAAACCGCTGTCCTAGCAACAATGTAAGAGCTGGCCCCGGCCTCCATGCGCTATTGCGCCAGGAAAAGACCATCTGCCCCCTGGTTTTCTGAGCCATTAAGGCTCCTTACGCAGGGAGTTAGGAGACAGGAACGCCTCTGGCGTACCTCCTGGGACCTTAAGGATAAAGTAGCCCATAAATCATTACTGAGGAGGTATAAGGCTGAGGTTATTAAAACCAAGCAGGAGTATTTTACAACTCGTACCACCTCCCTGTCCTCTCCGAAAGAGCTTTTAGAATCGTGGATTCTCTTACCTCCCTGCAGATGCCTGACCCCGTTGTTGGGTCTCAACAGCTCTGCAATGATATCGCCCAATTCTTTCAATCTAAAATTGGAGATATCCACTCTGCGTTAGAGCTTCAGAAGATCTCACTATCCACCCTTCTTCCTCCTCTCTCCCCCCCTATATTGGTGGCAGAGGTCTCTTCACAGGAAAGCCTGTGCAGCTTCCCTCCCCTTTCTATATCTGATATGGAGAGGCTGCTTAGCAGGATCAAGTCGGGCTCTCCGTTAGACCCCTGCCCCCTTAAGCTCCTAAAGCAGTGCAAGGAGACTCTGCTGCCGCCACTCATGGAGATTATGAACAAGGCCATGAGGGAACGTGTTTTCCCTTCGCAGTGGAAGAGGGCAGTGGTGAAACCACTGCTAAAAAAAAACCTACGCTGGATCCTGGGGTGTTAAAAAACTTCCGCCCCATTTCCCTGCTCCCAGCCCCTGCGAAGATGCTGGAAATACATCTGAACCAGCATCTCTCAGCCTTTCTGGAAAACTCCGACCTTTTAGACCACTCGCAGCATGGTTTTAGGAGTGGGTACAGTACGGAGTCGGCCCTCACCACTGTGCTCGATAACATCCGCACTAGGGTGGATAGGGGCCAGACTACCCTGCTTGTCCTCCTGGATCTTACAGCTGCGTTTGATACCCTCTCTCCCTCGGTATTAACATCTTGACTGAGGGAGATAGGGGTGGAGGGGTCTGCACTTGGCTTGCTGACTTCCTTCCTTGATCGGAGAGAACAGAGAGTCAAATTGGGAGAGTTTCTATCTCCATCCCTTCCTGTGCTCTGTGGGGTTCCTCAGGGGTCGGCATTAAGTCCGACCCTTTTCAACATCTATGTAACCCCACTAGCCAGGCTTATTAGATCTTTTGGGATGGAGGTAGTCTCCTACGCCGACGACACCCAGATTCTGGTGTCTCTCGCACAGTCTGCCACCTTGACTGCCTCCAATTTTAGATCTTGTATGGAGGCAGTCGCCCAATGGATGATTAACAACTCATTGAGGCTCAATGGCGAGAAGACGGAGATTCTGGTGTTCGGAGGGAAGGAGGAGATATGGTCGGTGGAATGGTGGCCCTCCCTGTTGGGAGCCTGTCCAGCACCCACGGGCCTAGCTAATAATTTGGGTGTCATGATTGACCCTCTGCTTAGTATGGAGCAACAGGTAAATAGAACAATTGCTACCTGCTGGGGGGTCATCCACATTCTAAGGAAAATCAAACACTACCTGTCTCCGCAAGCGAGAAAACAAGTAGTGGTAGCTCTCATAGGGTCGAGACTGGATTATTGTAATGCGCTGTACGCAGGGATCAATAAGGGCCTGCTGCAGCGCTTACAAATGGTTCAGAATGCAGCAGCGAGGTTTGTTTTAGATCTGCCCAGACGCTCCTCAGCTACTGCTGCCAGGAAACTCCTTCATTGGCTTCCGATGGAGGACAGGATCGGTTTTAAAATTCTTTGCCTGACATATGGAGCCTTGGCGACAAATAGGTCAGGAGGAATTGCTGACCTTTTGGTCCCTTATAGCCCATCCAGAAACCTACGTTCGGCCAAGAAGTCTCTGCTACGTATGCCCCGCATTAGGAGAGCTAAGTGGGGGGCAGAGCTTTCTCAACCCTAGCACCGAAATGGTGGAACACCCTACCGGACGAAATTAAATCTCTGCCCACTATTCACGCCTTTAGAAAGGCTTTGAAGACTCGTCTTTTTGCCAAAGTCTACCCGTAATTTTGTCTCTGCCTTTTTTCGAGGACTCTGGTCTGTTAGGCGCCTTGATGCCTTCGGGTTTTAGTTGCGCATTATAAGTTTCTTTTTCATTTCATTTCATTTCATTTCGTGTATGGAACAAAACTATATGCATTGTGGAATCATTAACAACAACAAAAAACCCTATACCCCTGCAACTCCCCCACCCCATACTTCCCCCAGTTGCTCCAAAAGCCCCACAAAGCTTATCAACATCAAAATACTGTTAGAGAATCAGTGGCAATAGACCTCCACAGTCGGGGGGGTGTGGCCTTCAGGGGCAGCATGGCAGACGCTTTTTGAAATCGCTTTGTCGTCTACCTCCTTAATCCGACACAGTTATTAAGCATTGCCATCACCTGATGTCGCAGGTCTGTGCCTAATGCTTCTGTGACACCCCCGGGGTCTAGCGGAGGCTGGACCTGGGCCTCAAGGGCGAGTTTTCAGCCGTTTGCAGCAGAACGCCAGAGAGCGGTTGGGTGGCTGTGGCCGCAATTGTTCAGGCGAGGTACCTGCGACTAGGCCCGGGCTTCCGGGTCCTGGCTTCCGCATACGTTTTTCCCTAGTGGAAACGAGGCATGAGTTGATGAATGGCGGGACTCGCCCCCAAGATCCCGAGAGCAGTGAAGAACATGGATCGCGAGGCCCTGGAGGGTACTGCAGGTGTGGTAGTGGGTGGGACGGGCTCGGCTTTCCCGCACAAGAAGTGGCGGTGGTGGTGCGGTGCCACCAGTGAGCTGATTAGAGGTTGAGACTGTTGAGGAGGAGCCCTGCTGGCCTAGGATAGGCCGGAAGAATAAAAAAAAGCTGAATCTGGCCGGGACCCGATATGGATGGTGACCAGTGACCGAACTGGAAGAGGACGTCAGGTGGTGTCAGTATGGACCGCTTCGGAGCATCCTGTCAGCAGAAGTCAGAGGTACAGAGAGCTGGCACTGACCAGGGGCGCACTCACCGAACGGGCTGAAGCGGGTTGTAGTCCTTGCGGAGAACACAGCCGAGTGCAGGCCTAACATGCTGGACCACAGATGTGGCGCTCTTGGGGCCGGTGGAGCGGCGTAGTTTCCTGGGTGACTGTGGAGTGAAGTGCGGCTACAACTGGCTGTTGCTAAGAAGGTGAGCGGCAGGGAATAGTGAAAGCCCCACTGGTGAGGCCTGGTGAGAAGTACGCAGGCAGTGGGCGAAGAGGTGAAGTGAGGACTCCCTTGAGGCAACATCAAGGTAGCGCTCGCTCCGTGGCCAGTGGGAGACATACAGTGCACGGTTAGTAGAGTATAACAACCTGGGATCTACAAATATGTGTTCGGGACAGACCCTTGAGGTAGTTGCCCCGAGTAAGTGGGTGACTGAAGTGACGACCCACTGGTCCAGTGGATGTGGAAATGGTTGTGCCTCTGTGAGCTGGTGATATGACAATGGTGGGGATAGATGTGGACTGTGCCCCCACACATTACATGTTTGAGTGGATCCTCGTGCTTGAAGAGGTTCACCAACCTGCTACTTTGATCGACTAGAGGCCCAGGTGGTACTTTGAGTGAGTTCGGAAGTGTGAAGGAGCATGGGGCACACCAGGGGTACTGGTTCAAGGCCCTCCTCTCAAACTGTGAGCACCAGTGAAGCAGAAACCACGCGATAGGTGGTGGAGCAGAGGGCCACGGATGACCGCCTAGACGCTATCATACAAGCAATTTAGTGCATCTTTTGTGTCAATGGAAGCCAAGTTAAACAAATTGGCCCTAGATCTCAACCTGCTGCATGCCGACCAATGGCATCTGAAAGGCCAGGTCACTGCTGTTGAGCAGGAGTTAGCTGAAAGGAAACCGGCCACAGAGATCCAAGAAAAGCATCAAAATGCCCATGAGGTTCGAATCAGGTACCTTGAGGAGCGGGTTGAGGACACAGAAGGCCGCTCCCGGAGAAATAATGTCCGGGTGATTGGGCTGCCAGAAGGTGCAGAAGGGCAAGAAGCAGTCGCCTTCCTAGAACGATGGCTGAAGGTCATCTTGCAGCATACAGAATTTTCCCCATTCCTCACCACAGAACAGGTGCATCGAGTCCCGGGCAGGAAGCCGGCCCCAGGTGACAGGGCACGCCCGTTCATCTTCAAACTGTTTACACTTCAAGGATCGGGATGTGATCCTCCGGGAGACAAGGAAACTGAACGAAGTCCAATATGAGAATGCAGGGGTACTGTTTTTTTCCAGACTATACAATGAAAGTTCAACAACAGCGGGGGTCCTTCTTGCCTATCAAGCGTCAACTCTGTCAGCATAACATCTCCTATTTGCTATTGTTCCCGGCTAGACTCCGGGTAGTCTTCGAAGGGAAGTCTAGGTTCTTCGACATGCCCCAGGACATGTGGGACTGGTTGGAGACTTTGGGGCAGTACTCTGGCCAGGAGCCCACGGGGACAGCTGCGACATGGTCTAGGGAGGCAGGCAGTAGAAGAACCAGACAACCGCGACCGGAGAGAAGATTCCCTGGGTCATCAGCGGCACCTGACCAGACCGGATCCGCAGGGAGCGGCATACAGTGGTCTGCATTGCGGAACAAATGGCAGACACAGCAGTACCGGAAAATAAAGTAGATGCTTCCCTTCAGTCATCCAGGGCTGGGGACTAATCAGATAAGGTCTCGTTGAGAATGCCAGACGTTACACCTCAGATGGCGGATGGTATTGTAGGAAACATGGCTGAAATGGACATTTATTAATGCACATTGTGATTTGAATTGCTGTGGGTGATATTACTACTGTGTGTTAACTATATAGAGGTAGGATGGGACTGGGCTGATGTGCTGGGAGTGCTTCTGCGCCCCTGGGGGGGGTCGTTCTAAGATATGCCTTATGGTGATGTGTCATTAGATTATTTGGGGGGATTCATGATGGTACGCCCTGCATGGTTACACAACACCCTGTTTCTCCCATCTATTTGGGGCTAGTAGGACACGTGGCTGTGCCACTGTATGGTGTGTTTGGATGACACCCCAAGGTTATGGAAGGTGCCCTTATAAAATGTTCTCTTTCTCTGGTTGGTTTACCCCGTTTGCCCTTTGCTGCAGGAGTCTCTTGGGGGTATTGGAGTCGTTGATTTTCATGTCCGACTGCTACTTAATGGTAGTCAGGAGGGTTGGGATGTTACTCCTTGCTTATTCAGCTTAGCTTTGAAATGGGTCAAGTTATACTCTCCTGGAATGTACGGGTGCTCCGAGTGCCTTCCCGCAGGTATGCTGTATATTCTTTTATTAAATGTCATAATGTACGCATAGCACTCTTGCAGGAGACACAATTAAATATGGTAGAAAGTACCAGGTTGCAAGGTAGATGGAGGGGTAAAATATATGCCACGGATTACTCCCTATTTGCTGGGGGGGCCCTTATTTATTTTGGATACGCCCTGGGATGTCTTTTGCAATGGATGAGGTCCTTGCTAATAGTGAGGGCAGGTATGTACTTGTAAAAGGTAGGTTAGATGGACAACACATATTGCTGAAAAATATGTATGCTCCAAATGTGGATCAGGGTCAGCTCTTTGCCCAGCTGTCCCTAGCATTGGGGAAGCGGTGCGAAGTGCTGTGGTTACTAGGGGGCGATGAATTTAACCGCGTCCTAGATGTGTGGATTGATAGATCCTTTCTGTCACGACTAATTCTATGATACTGAATGGTTGGAAAAAGGGATGGGTTTGGTTGATGTCTGGAGGCTTCATAACTTGACCTGGGCGTAGTACGTGTAGTCGCTATACGCGAAGCTCCGCGAAGATGTTCTCGCACTACGCGAGCTTCGCAAGCGTGCGTAGTTGCTTTTCTTGTTCGTGAGTGCGGGGCGCCGTCTGCATGCTCGGGGAACCATAACTCGCGAACTTACCCATGCGGTTGTTTATGGCCGTGGCCATCTTGTTTTTACAATTGTCCCGCACGCTCGCGTTGCCTTATTTCCTGTTCCGGGTTGCGTATAAAGTGTTCGCGTTATGCATGTCATGTTCAGGAATGCTATCTACTTGTTCGCGACGACAAGTGCGTGTTAGCGAGAAATATCGCGCAAAATTACCCACGTGGTCACGACGGGCGCGGCCATCTTGTTTTTCACTCTATGCTATGGTTCTGGGCCTAGTTTTCTATCCAGCTTTAATCTTTGCAATCTTTACTTATTTTTACTGTTTTTCTCACTTTTTATATTGGTTATCTCTGTCTCTCTGTCCCTAAGTTTATATTTTGTGATTTATTTCTACTTTCACAGTGTTTTTGTACTTCTTCCCCCAACTTTATTTTTTCCTTCTTTTCTTTTCTGCCTCCACCCCAGAACCATGGCCAAGGGCAGCAGTACCGGCTTTAAGGGCAAGGCACCTGCGCCCAAGAGCCGGCTGCCTTGCAGTAGAATTCGCCCTGCAGGGGTGCAGGCCCGACAACTTTTCGGAGAGGCGGAGGTGGCCGCCCTGGTTTTCTTCATCCAGCGCCACCTCCCCTTGACCTTGGCAGCAGGCGGCAGGCCAGTTCCAGGGTTCCTTACCCAGGAGTGTCGGGCCGGTGGGCGAAGGAGCGCCGGGCAGTGTTTTGCTGCTCGGGGATCCGGCGCACCCACAACCAGCTGGCCCACCGGTGGTCAGACATCCTGGACCGGGAGCAGGACCAGTTGGACCTGCTAGGTGTCGAGGTCGTAGGGCTTGGTCAGTAGCTAGTAATATAAAGTAGTATAAGTATTGTGTATAATTCTTGGATGAATAACAGGATTACTGGTGTGTTTAGTTACATTGCAGATCAATTCCGTTTCAAAATATTCTGTGATTGTATGACACAGGTGCTGCTCTGCACTTCTCTTATTTGTTTGTAACTTTGCGCTAGCTTGGGCTGATTAATGATGTTAGAGTTTACTTTAGAGAACTGAAGTTAGTTAATGCTATTGCTAGAGTCTAGTCCTTCCATAGTCCTTCGGTGAAATAGTGGTGGATGGATAATAGGTTTACTAAGTATTAGTTCATATTTTTTTTACGGTCTGCATGACGCCTCCTCTGTCACTGAATGCTTCTTATCCCAGTTCTCCATAGAACCTTTTTGTAGTTTGTTTAGTGAGTGGAAGGCTTAGCAATAGCAATGTCAGTCAGTAGCAGAACAACAAACGACGCAACCAACCAACAATTTGGTGTATGCACAAATTTATGCATGTGTCCTCCATCCCATCTATACATTTTTGCTGGTAAAAATAAAATGGAAATGCAGACTTACTGAACAATTGGCCCATCTGGAATAGGTGGTGTAGGTCAGGTGGCACTGGCTTCATTAGTATTCTGCAATCAGAATGATTATGGAACATTTGATTAGTGTTCACATAAGTAGACGGTCCGTGAATCCTTCAAGCCAGTAGTCGTTTAGATAGGTCAATTTTAATGTAATTGTTGTTTCCTAAAATGTTTGAGCATTTTTTAATGATTTATTCATTTCACAGCACTCAATGTTTCTCTCTTTCTTTATTATTTCTTACATGATCAGCACCCAGGGGCAAGAAGACGGGGTCCGAGTCGGCGGGACAACCACCAGAGGAGCGCTCCTCTACCAAGGATCCTGCTGCTGGCCCCAGTAATCCTACAGTGCTTATATTATTAACAATTATATTTCCCTAACTTTTAACGCACCTTATTTTTTCCAAACTATTAATTACGCTCTCTAATTAAATTTTTAACAAAAGCTTCTTTGATCTTCATTATCTGTATTCCAAATTTTGGTTATCTCTGCCTTTCAGTTCCTTCAAACTGCCTCTGCTATGACTCTCTGTACTACTACTATTAGACTGTCTGTAGCTAAGCTTGCCCTGTTGGCCACTCTTTAGTTAAGGTTTTCTTTTGAATAAAGCTGTGATAGAACAATAGCTGTAGCCACTGGGTCCACTCCTGTCCTATGCGTTGTCCTCTTTAATCTCTAGGCTTTGACAATTTCCACCAACAAAATGCGCAACCAGATGTTTGTCTAGTATTTTTTGTTAGGATAGTAGTACATACTACTACTGTTGTGGGTATTCTGCACAGCCACATACAGAACTATGCAGAAGAAAATAGGATGTTGGTGATAGGAGGTTGGACCTTACTTACACCTCAGTCAGAACTCAGAACCCACAATTCACTGACCGACTAGCTATAGTGTCTCAGTCATTAGTCAGTATGTCCCGAACCCCCACACGAAGATGCCCAATAATTGTATTACACAACCCAGAATATAACACCCTTTCTCTCACTCACTCGTGTAAGTCTACAACACCACACCAAATATACCACAGAGTCTATGTGCAAGTTCAAAAGGTTTATTTTTTTCGAATATTAACAAGCTTTGTAAGTTCCATGAAATTACATCCAGCTCCAACATGCAAAATAAAGAAGATTAAAACGAAACATTTGTACAACTAGTGCATGATAGAGATCTGTGTGAATTCTGGGAGACTCCTCACCGTTGAATGTATACTGGTTACATGCATCTTTCTTTCGTAAGCTCTGCAAATCTCTGGTTTGTAGAAGGGAATCTTCTGCCTATTATGAGAAAAATGAGGTACATTAGACAGTATAATACAATTATGCAAGCTTTTTGCAGTCATGCCAAAAAGTGTAACATTATGGCTAAGCAATAGGGACTAACCAAACTCCATAAAAAAGTGGCTTGTTTTTCAACCTCTTCACTTGTATGCAACACTCATGTGGCCTCAAAGGCGTCTTACTGCGCAACAAGCTGCGAGGTAACATGCGCAAAAGAGTAGACATGAATCTAAAATGGTTACATGCCTCAGGCTAACTTTTCAAAGACTGGAGTAGGAGTAGAGATGAAATGACCCTAGGGACCATATAATAATACTACTAATGTCTGTGTACTGACTCTACTGTAGTACGCAATTTTGACTAGTGATGATTTATGTTGTACTTTAACTGTTTTTTCAATCTTCCTTCATGGTGAAAACGAGTAAAATAGGGGGAGGTGTACAGGCATCTAAAAAGGTGTACTTGTTTATATGGGTGCACTACCAGTACCAACCACCAGTGCCAGCGGGGCCAGCGGCGATGCCAATGCTGCCATTCAGGAGGGGGCAGGAGATGCAGCACCTGCAGGAGCACTAGTGGGGGAGGAAACAGCAGCGGTGGGTAGTGGTAAATTATATTCATTACTTATTGGCATTACTAGCTGGAAGGGGAACACTTCACTCACTGTACTGTGAGACTTATTAAGTAAGTATGAACTTGAAGTTGTACTGAACAATATACAATGGTTGAAAAAGACACCCTTTACTTACTTACTTAAAAATGTTGGTCTCCATGTCCTCGTGGCCGGGAGTGATGCTTGTGATGACTGGGTCAGACTCATCATCATCATTATCCTGCTGTTATACATCGATCTCCATAAGTGTAAGGCTTTCTGGAACCTTCCTTTTCCCTAGTCTGGTCTTGGGATGTGTCTCCCTCTCATGCTCAGGTTGTTGTGGCTCCAAAGTGAGATCTAGGTCATCAGAAGGGTTGCTTGGAGAAGAACTCAATGGACTAACCCTCCTTTTCCTTGGTGTGGATTTGGAAGACAATAGATCTCCTGCATGAGTGGCTTCCTCTTCTTCTTGCTCTGCATGAGGCTCAATTTCTAAACTGCCCCTACTTCGGGAGGAATAACAACTACTATGGCAGGCGGGGGTTGCGGTTGTTGATGTTCACCACTTATCTGCTGTGTTTCCTCATGCGTTGACTTTGCACTACTCTGAGATAGCGATAAGTTTAGGTCAATTCAGCATCACTGCTTTCCACCATTAGGTTGGCTACCTCTTTCACAATCATCTGCTTGGGCCTGGGTTGGTGGGTTGGTCCCACTGATGCGGAGGTGCTGGCCCCAGCTTGCCCCCCGGACACCGCTGCTGCAGGCGTACTTTTTGGTTTCCCAAAAAAAGGTTTTGGGGTCAACACCAGACTTAAGTGTCACTTCCTTCATCTGTTCTTCCTTCTTCTTCTCAGCAACTTTCTTGGTCTTGGAGGACCTCATATCTGCTTTCTTTGTTTTTTTTTTTTTTTTTTTTTTTTTTGAAAAACCTTTATTGACCAAAAAAGTACACCGCTATTCAGCCATACATCCCGGAGGCCAGGCAGCATTGAAGTGACATATAAGTCATGTACAAAACAGCACATAGGAGTAATCAGGTTTAATTTTATAATAGAGAACTACTAAATAAACTTAGAGGAGTAGGGCCCCAAGAGGCCACTAAAGAACTAGGTGCCGGAGCACCAATAGGTAAGGAACAGAGAAAGAAAGAGAGAAATGGCCGAGGACAGCGCAAACCTAACGTAAGGGCACTTTGGGGGGGGGGGTCAGGGGCCACACATTCAGATCAGCACAAGATGTAGCACGATGAGCTGGGGGGGGTAAACGGTACAGGATGTCACAACCAGAAGTACGGGAAGGGTAGTTCTCTAAGGGGAGGGTGAGGCGTCCACCCCAGGCTCAAGCGGGGGTTCACACAAGTCACCCCGATAAGAGTTCCAGGCTCCCCACACGGCCCTCCACATTTTCGGCTTGCCCCTGGTAACATACACCGTCTTCTCTCTCACCATACACCAGTCCATACTTTCCATCCAACGACTGAGGGACGGGGGAGCGGGCGCGCCCCACTTCTGGGCAATGTCCCTCTTGGCCACCATATTCCCCAAAGTCACCCACCGGGTTTGGGCCACACTGTAGTCATTCGGGCACCACACGTTGAGGAGGCAACGTCGCGCCTCAGCTGGCAGGGCCACGCCCGTCACCTCCTCCATCACCTCATGCACACGCATCCAGTACCGGGCCACACCGGGACACTCCCAGATAATGTGTAGGAAGGTGGCGAGTGAACCGCAACCCCGCCGACACAGGCCATCCGTAGAAAGCCCCATGTGGATGAGCCTGGGGCCGGTAACATACACCCTGTGGAGAATTTTCAGCTGGACCAAGCGGAACCGCGCCGATATTGCCACCTCCCTGGGGGACGAAGCCGCCGACTGCCATTCCTCGTCATCCATCTCTATACCATCATTCACCCAGTGCGTCCGCAATCGCTCAAGCAAATCCACCCTCACGTTGATCAGCTTCTTATAAGTCAGGGAAATGGCGCCGTCTGGCATGTGGCCGTCCAGCACCCGATCCTCCAGGGGCGAAGACTCGGGGATGGCTTCGCCGTTTGCGACGTGAGGGGAGAGGGCATGACTTAGCTGGGCGTGTCGGAAAAATTCCGTCGGCGCCAGCTGGTACTCCTGTTGCAGCGAAGCAAATGTTTTAATGCCGCCCCGCACTACCATGTCACCCACTTTAGATATACCGATGGTGTCCCACCGATCAAAGCCTTTGGTCTTCCACAGCTTCCCCAGCACGTCGGAATCGTACAGGGGAGTGGCTAGTGTGACCCTATCCTTCCAACCGAGAGTGTTTGTCACCGTACGCCACACGTGCACCATGTTCTTGGCGGGGCCCGTCAACCGACGATCCAGTGACTTGGAGTAAAGAGCCCTATAGTAGTTGCCATCGCCCACTAACCATCGGTCCATAGCATAGCCCGGACTAATCGCTGGACCATAGAAGCCGTGGTTGACCGCCGCGAGCTGGGACGCCCAATAGTACCTCCGTATATCCGGCAGCGCAATGCCACCGTCGTAGCTTGGGATGGTCAATTTGGACAACGATATTCTCGGCCGACCGTCCCACAGCAGTGCCCGTTGCAAGGATTCAATCTCGCCGAAGTACTTAGCAGGGATCGGGTCCTGTGAATTCTGCAGGGCGTACAGGAAGCGGGGTAGCGCCATCATCTTAAACAGGGCCGCCCTGCCCATCAAAGAGATGGGCAGTTTCTTCCACAAAGCAACATCTCTCCGTAGGCGCTCCAGCGGTGGCAGGAGGTTGCGCGCGTATCGGGCCCGGGAATCAAGCGACACGTAGATGCCCAAGTACCGGAAGCCCTGCTCGGCCACCTGGATTGAGCACCCACGGGGGAGGCGCGGGGTGTCCCCACATATCGTGTATAGGTAGGATTTGGACCAGTTGATGACCAACCCCGAAAACGACCCGAAGACTCCCAGCAGGTCAAAAACCACAATAAGCGATCGACAAGGAGAGGTAAGGTAAAGGAGGATGTCGTCCGCGTACAGCGACACTCGATCCTCAAAGCCAGGCGACCACGCAATCCCGGAAACATCTGGGTGCATTCTAATCTTAGCCGCCAGGGGTTCCAGTGCCAGCGCAAACAGAAGTGGAGAGAGCGGGCAGCCTTGTCTGGTACCTCTGTGTAGCGCAAAAGATGCCGAAAGCCTGCCGTTGACGGCCACGTTGGCCAGCGGAGCAGAGTACAGCAATCGGACCCATCCAATGTACGAAGGCCCGAAGCCCAGCTTAGCTAGGACTGCCCATAAGTAATCCCATTCGAGGGAGTCAAAGGCCATAGTAGCGTCAAGGGAAGCCACCACCGCCGGATCGCGAAGCAAGTGGGCACGTGCCAAAGCTGCGTGGAGCCTCCTCAGGTTAAGCGCCGTGTTCCGGTGCGGGATGAACCCGGACTGGTCCGGGTGCACCAAGTCCGAGATCACGCCCACCAGCCGGTTGGCCAACACTTTAGCCAAGATCTTGGGTTCAGCGTTTAACAATGAAATGGGTCTGTACGATCGGGGCAGGTCCCGCGGCTTTCCTTCCTTGTGGATTACCACTATGGTGGCTAGCCTCTGGTCGGGTGGAAGTTCTCCCTGCACACGGGCCTCAAGAAACATCTTACGCAACGGTGCAGCCAGCGCGTCAGCCCTGAGCTTATACAGTTCCACCGGGATTCCATTCGGGCCCGGTGCCTTACCCGATCGCAGCGAGCGAATCGCCAGGGCGATCTCATCGTCCGACAGGTCTCGGTCCATATCCTCCCGTTCAGGGTCAGATAAGCAAGGAAGGTCAATATCGTCCAAGTAGGCGACTGACGCGGACATCGGGAGAGAGGTTGCGGAGGCATACACCTGCTCAAAATAGTCAGCGAAGGACTCAGCTATAGCCGCCGGGTCCGTCAAGGTTATGCCGTCCGCACCCACTAATTCCGGGACTACCCGGGACGCCAATGCCCGCTTATCGAGCCAGGCCAAGAGCTTACCAGCCTTATCGCCGGCATCATAAATCCGTCCCTGCTGTTCCCTGCTCAAGGCCTTCGCTGCATCAGTAGCGGTGGCCCGAAGTTCAGACTGCTTAAGAGAGAGGGCATGGACCAATTCAGGCGACGAGCCAAGCTCCAGCTGGGCACTAAGGTCCGCGAGCTCAGATTCCAACCTTACCACGTTTTCATCGCGGCGGCGGCGCGCTTCAGCAATCAGTGAGAAAGCCTCACCACGAAGCACGGTTTTAAAGGCCTCCCACAAGGAGACGGCCGAAGTCACAGATCCAGTGTTCTCCACGAAATATCGATCCATAGCCTTGACCAGGAGAGAACGGGTTTTCGGATCGCGAAAGTACCACGGGTTAATAGGGGCGACCCGCGAGGATGCCGGAATCTGGAAGTCGAAGGAGATCCAGACCGGAGAGTGATCTGAAATACCTCGGGCCAGGAGGCGTGCGGAGGAAACGGACTGCGCCTGGGCCGCCGGCGCCAGTACGTAGTCCAACCTGGAGAAGCTACCATGTGCGCCCGAGAGAAAGGAGTACTGTCGCTGTGTAGGGTGGAGCAGACGCCAACAGTCAACCATCCCCATGGAACATACAAAATCAGACATCCAGGATTGGGAAGGGCGAAGATCTCTGGGAGGAAAGCGGTCCAGTTCCCCTGAGACAACACAATTGAAGTCCCCACCCACCAGCACCAGGCCTTCGGGGAGTCCTAAGATGGCGCCTCCCAAATCCCTGAACGTAGTCTCCTGCAACCCCGGGGGGACGTAAACCGAAACCAAAACCAGCGTGCGGCCCTCCCACCTACCCACCAAAGCCACATATCTGCCCCTATCATCAGTCAGCACAGACTCCACCTCCAACGGGAGGGACGCACGCACCATGATGCCCACCCCCCTGGAGCCCGAGGAGAAACCTGCGTGAGCCACCATTTTGTAACCCCGTCTGTCCAGGGCCTTACATGCGTGACCCACCAAGTGAGTCTCTTGCAATAGTACTACATCAGGAGAACACCGTTTAAGCATTTGCAACACTACACCTCTCTTGATACGATCCCCCAACCCGTTAACATTCCAGCTAAGCAAATGAAGCAGTTTACCCCCCATCGTCAAGGACCATTCGCGACCCTCCCCCAACCCCCCATTTCAGTACCCAGTGCAACAATACTACACAGTAGGAATACCTCAGCCAAGAAAGGAAGATGGAGAAAAAACAAGACCACACATCCCAACTACCCCCCACCCTGCACCCCTGCATCAAATTAAGATCCACCCCAACTAGCAGTGTGCCTGTCGCCCTCAAAACTAACCTACAGAAAGCCCACGAAGGAGAAAGGAGGCATCCCATCCCCTCCCGTCACCCCCCATATCAATAGCAGTCAATATGTACAACAGTTGTCGAAAGTCGAAGCACCTCACGGCGTCCCGTGTCTCGGGAGACAAATGAGCAGAAAGTCACTCCTGTGCAGCAGCACCTCCGGTGGCGTCCTCCGTCTGGTCGGTAGCTTCAGGTCGTTCCTGGGGCAGGGTGTCGAGCCAGTGTCCCGCATCCTCAGGGAATTCAAAAAAGAAAGTCCGGTGGTCGCGCTCAACGCGAAGCTTAGCAGGGTACAGCATAGAGTACCGCAGGCCCATATCCCTGAGTCTCCGTTTCACTCCTGCGAAGCTCTGCCGCTGTTTCTGAACAGCCTGAGTGAAGTCCGGGAAAAAGTTCACTTCTGAGTTCTGAAAGTGGAGCGGGCCCATCGTCCTCGATGCCTGTAGGATAGCATCCCTGTCTCTATAGTTAAACAGCCGCGCAATGATGGGGCGCGGGGTCGCACCCGACTTGGGCGGCCCACCGGGAATCCTGTGGGCCCTCTCCACCGAAAAGAACTTACTCAGGCCTCCCGGTTGCAAGTTCTTGACCACCAAATCTTCCACAAAAAGTTCAGCAGAGTCCTCCTCGGCTTTCTCCGGCACTCCGGTGATACGGACATTCTGGCGACGCGCGCGGCCTTCGAACTCGTCCAGCCGTCGCGCCAGTACGCCATTAGCCTGTTTCAAGGCACGCACCTCCGTCTGTATGTCCGAGACATCCGTGACCAGGCTGGAAGTTTTGAGGTCCAAAGATTTTACCCGGTCGTTTGTCTTCCCAAGGTCCGTCCTGATAAGGTTCAGGTCGATTTTCAGGGAATCGACCTTGCTGGACAGCTCCTCACGAAGCGAGTGCATCTCCATCTTCACCCCCGATATCGCTCCCATGACGTCCCTGAGCGTTATGTCGGAGTCGTCCGGTGATTCATCCCGTCTCGGGTCTTTTGAATGTACCGCCTGCACCGGCGATCCCTTAGACTGGGAAAAGCGCTCGGGAATAGTAGACTGGGATTGGGTCGGCCTCCGATTAAGCCGTTGCGTCTTGCCCACATCCGAGCCACCCTTGCCCGCCATGTTGGCAGCCACGGGACAGGGGGGGATGGGACACCAGGGGCGAAGGAGTCCAGCTGAAGTCTCCCGATGCACACAAGGCAAAGTGCAGTGTTCAGGGTCGAAAGCCGCCAGCAAGGCGATCGGCACTCAGGAACGTCCCTCGGGCGTGAGGGCCGCTGGCCGGGAGGAGCTCCGTGGGGACACCGCTACAAGCCACCCTGGCATCAACTACGCTGAGGCGCCTCCGGGAACATCGACACAACTCGAGTCAGGAGTGTCCGATTTTCGATCCGATTGCGGGTGCCGCTTCGGGCCCGGCTCAGCAACCGATACCCATCATCGTGGGACAGGATAGACAGCAGGATTATTGCGGGAGATCGGGAGGTCTTCGGAGCTCCGAGCTCACGCGGCCATCTTGGTTGGCAGCGAAGCTCCTCCCCCCATATCTGCTTTCTTTGGACCCATCTTCTTCAGATGTCAGCAGCACTCAGTTGCACAAGTTGCATAGATGTCTGGTCAGGTCACACCACACGTCACGTATAACAGAAGGACATCCGTCTGGCAGTACAACGGGCGATGAATGATGACAGACACCTCCTCCTCAGTCTTTTGTGCACCTACAAGCAAAGTAGGCAGAAGAGCATCAGTCAAATGTGGAATTTTTTGTGCTTTAATTTAAATTACTAGTAGTGTTAGTACACTCAGTAAGAATAGCAAAGAACTAAAATACAAATGTAGTGGAAGTGGAACTTGTTTATCCTTAATTTGTACATCATGTCGGATGGGTGCAGCATCAGTGACCTGCAGCAGATAGCAATGGGGATGGAAACAGTAAGCCAACAGGAACAATGGAAAGACACACAGGCCTATGTGGCAAAAACAAAACAGCACACTACTACTACCACCACCACTGCCCCCACCCACATGGTCACTCATCACAGGCAAATGGGTAAAGCCCAGAAAACAATAAACTCAAGCAGGCCTATATCCCTATATGGCCAGACAAAGGAGAATGCCTGTTACACATCACAGCGTAATGCAAAAAAGAACATCTACATGGCTAAAAAGGTTGGAAAGTTACACAACAACAACACATACAACAAAGGCATTTATTAACACACATCCAAAAAGTTATCTACACCCTAAACACCACATTTGGGAATTCAATCCAATGCCCTCCATGCCATAAATGATGTTTAAATTCAACAGACAACATAGAAACAGCTACATCAAGCTCCCCCGATGACCACCTCTGGGACTCTAGGCCTACTGGCAGAATAGGCCAAAAGTTTGGAGGCCTAGTGGAAGGTCACACAAAATGTCCGCCACCACATGGCCTGGCCACCCACAACAACATGAAAAGAAAGAGAAGACAGACAATGCAACCCTATCGCAAAACACAATACTTGGCTTCACAAAATGGCCACCACCCACATGGTAAGTCCACCCTCAAACAACAAAGTACATCCAAAGGACAAGAACAGGAAGTTGAGGTCTCTGGGGAACTTCCTTCCTCTTTTAAAAAAAATGAAAACAGAAAAATGACTCCATGCTCAAAAAACTACAACCAAATGACAACCTGCGGAGTTTTTTTAGCAAAATGAACAAAATCATATTTTTCAAGAAGGTTTTATTCAACTCGAGACATATTGCTCCCGAGATTGCAAATTTGGCGTGTTCGGCTGCGCGAACTGTACAAAAAGTCGTTATCGCGTGCCCGAGCACGCAGATTCAGCACGCAAAGAAGACAAAAACTGTAAGGTCGCGTTGTCGCACTGTGAAAATTTACCAAAACTACGTGAGCTAAATTCCTAGGGTTACCTAATGGCAGAAAAAGCCATATTATTTACCACACACCCAATACGTGAAATCTCACCCCAAAAACCACATTTTGCAAATCTATCCAAAGCCATCCATGCCATACATGATGTTACAAATTAAACAAACACTACAAAAATAGTTGTATAACTTTCATGCACCCGTGATGACTCGAGTAGTACCTCTGGGTCTACTGGCAGAGTAGGCAACAAGCTTGGAGGCTTATGGCAAAAGCACAGTGACTGGTCCCACAAAATGGCCGCCACCACATGGCCAAGCCACCCACAGAAAGTACATACAATGAACTCAAGCAGGCCTAGACTAA
The DNA here is from genome assembly GCF_964263255.1 of Lissotriton vulgaris. Classification (NCBI taxonomy): domain Eukaryota; kingdom Metazoa; phylum Chordata; class Amphibia; order Caudata; family Salamandridae; genus Lissotriton; species Lissotriton vulgaris. The sequence continues at coordinate 278,770,355 of NC_141696.1, forward strand.
CTATATGTAGTCCTAGAGTTACCTATTGGCTGAAAAGCCAATATTTAATTAACACACACCCAAAAACTGAAATTCCACGCCAAAAAACACAGTTTGCAATTGAATCCAATGCCATCCATGATGTTTAAAAACTTGAAATTCAACAGACATCACAAAAACATGGTTGGACCCATAGGTACCTCCGGGCCTACTGGATGAAATTTCAAAGAAATACAACTTGGCCCTCATGAAAGTACAGGCCTCCCTCAACAATAATTTTTAACAAGGATTGAAAAGCCCAGAAACTGTAGATAAAAAAAGCCCAAATCAAACAAACATGTACACCAATTCTCCAACTTACTTGTAAAATAAAATTTCAAATCCAAAAGTCCTCAATAAATCCAAACCACTGATATGATGCAGCAGACATACACAAAAAGTGATCCTTCCAGCTCCAAATCTAAATGAAAGTGAACAGCACATGGACAAAGCACTGGAGGAGCCTGCTGGACAGTAACAGGAAGTTGGAGACTCAGGGGCACTTCCTTACTCTTGAAAAAAAGAGTAGAAAAAAAGAGGACTCCTCGCACAAAAGACTACAGCCAAATCACAATCTGAGGGGTTTTTCTGAGCAAAATGATCATTTTCGACAAGGTTTTATAATGCTCGAGAGATATTCTGTGCCAGATTGTAGTTTCTGCGTGTTGGGAAACGCGATCTTACTAACACTGCGCCGGAAGGAAGATCGCATGTCCTAATGACGTGATTGCGTTCTCACAGTCTCGCGGGATTGTGCGTCCGGATTCCAAACTTCATGGTGCACACGACTGGAAGAGAAAATCGAGAAAGCGAACGCAGAACCACGGTAAGTCGTTACCGTGCCCGTGAGAATACTATTGAGCGCGCGAGGAAGAAAACAACTATGCTACGCTGTAGATTGCGAAGTATTCGACAACTTTGCATTTACTGCGAAGCGCAAAATTGCCGCAACTTCGCAAACTCCGCGAGCGGAGCGTAGTTCACCGCCCAGGGTTAATCATAACCCAAGGGATAGGGTGAATTTTTTTTCTCAGTACCTCATAACAAGCACGTTTGTCTCAATAGATTCTTCGGGTCCTCCTCCTTGCTTCCATATGTTTCCAGATTGGAATACTGGGGGTGCACACACTCAGATCACAACCCTCATTGTGTCGCGCTGGCCTGGGAAGACGGGATCCCTGGGGTTCCTACATGGAGGCTGCAGACGACGATGCTTGAGGATTCGGTCTTCCCGGAGGCAATTGGAGAGGCCATAGGGAAATATTTTGTGCTCAACATGGGGACAGCCTCCTCCACAGTAGTGGAGTGGGATGCCATGAAGGTCTCCTTGCGACGGAAGTGACTGGGATTGGGCTGTGGACTGCGGCAACAGGTGACATCGGACTTGCTTGATATAGAGAGACGGCTACTGTTGTTGGAGTCCAGGGCGGTGGTCGATGCTGATCAAATGGCTTCCCCAGAAGAGGCGTGCAAGAAGCATGCGGAACCGCTAGAGCGGCAGAGGTGTCTTAATTTTGCGGCGCACTCCGCGTCGGGGCATGCCAAGGTGGATCGGTCGAGCCCCCTTCTTGCATGGTTAATCAAACAGCAGCAGTCGGCTGAGCCGATCACTGTGCTCCAATATTCAGATGGGAAACTTAAACATATGCAGTTAGAAATACACAGTAAGCTGTCCACGCATTTTACACAACTTTATAGGTGTGCTCATGAGGGTCCAGAGGGGGCGATACAGGAGTTCCTAGACGGACTCCCTTTCCCGACTCTGTTGCAGGAACATTTGGTGGAGTTGGATGCCCCGCTTGTGTGATATGCTGACCTCTTGAGCCCGCACCTACTCGAAATATACACAGAAGCGCTTGAAACCCTCACCCTCATAGACTCCATGATGGAAGCTACACGGGTCATGCTTCCCAAACTGGGTAGGGACCCCACTTCCATGGGGATCCTACTAGCCCTTGGCACTCCTGAAAAGACATTCTAATATCCTAGCGACATCCTGGAGAATAGATTAGCACCTATGATCCTGCGACTAGTCCATCACGACCAAAATGGGTTTGTACCAGCCCGTAGTACGTCACTCAACATACGGCAGCTATTCCGGCTGCTGCGTTGTGCTCCGGTAGATCGCCCCTTGGCTGGTTGCATTGTGTTGGACTTGGAGAAAGCTTGCAACACTGTGGAATGGCCCTTCATGTTCGCGGTGCTCCATCAAGTTGGGTTTGGACCATACATCTTAAGTCGTACTAAGTTACTATACCGGGCCCCTGTGGTACGGTGCAACTGGGGACTCTCTTCTCTGACCCTTTATCAATAGAAAGAGGGACTCCCCAGAGGTGTCCATTCTCCTCACTGATTTTTGCCCTGGTGATATCAATGGTGCTGTGGAGCTCGGATTCGGAATGGGGTATACGTCTTGAAGATGGGAAACAAGCGGTTTCGCTTAATGCGGAAGACATTTTGCTGTATGTCAAGGATATTTTAGCGATCCCGTGAATCATCCCTGATACGTTGAGGTCCTTTGCGTCTCTGTCTGGGCTGGGTGTGCACTGGAATAAGTCTTGCTTAACCCATTTACTCCTGGAACGGAAGATCTATGATGGAAGCTGGATGGGGCAGTTGTGCATTGACAGCCAGTGGTGTACAGTTATCAGGGCATACGTATTTATCTCAACGATCGTGATCTTATGGACAGTAACATCACTGGGGCAGTAAAAGCTCTCAAGTCCCAGATTGATTTTGGAAGACGCTCAACCTCTCAGTGATAGGAAGGGTGGAGTTAATCAAAATGGTCATGCTACTGCATCTCCTTTATTATTTTTCCAATCTCCCGCTTTACCTACCTGTGTGCTTCTTACGCTCCCTGGAGGGAATTGTCAGGGATTTTATTTGGAACAACTTGTGGTGCAGGGTAGCTCTGGCAAAGCTAACCTACCACAGTCAAAGGGGCGGGTGGCTTTGCCCAACTTAGGGCACTATTTCCTGCCTTCTCAAATACTATGGGTGGCAAAATGGGTGGAGGACTTACATCTTCAGATTCAGCGGAAAGTGGTCCTCGTAATCTCTGGACAGGATCCTTTTTTTATTCCACCCTTGTAACAGATCGAATGAACCACTTCTTTTATTGGTCCAGATTGTGTGGATGTGCTTTCGGAGGGCGCTGCACCTTACTAGGCATGTTGCACCATAGGCACCCTTTGTGCACTTGCTGGGTATGCGGACAGCGAGAGGACGAGTACAGAGTTCGGACCTTGCTGATTGGTGGGGAGTAGGTTTAACTACCTTGGGGGACTTATATGGAGAGGGTGTATTATGGGCATTCCTCACCATCACGGAGGAGGATGGGGTTCCTCTGGGCCAATTCCTGAATTATGCCTCCTGGACGATCATGATGAGGCGCTGGTGAAGCAACATTTTGCAGGAGCCTCCAACACATCTCCTTATGCAATATGAGCATGTAATGGGTACGGGAAATCACCTAGTGAAGTGCTTTGCGGAGTCGATCCGAGAGCACACCCTGGTGGACTTTACGCCAGTGCGAGCTAAATGAGAGGCAGATCGGGGGAGACCTTATTCGGAGAAGGAGTGGCTCGTAATCTTAGAGAGCCCTAAACAGATCCCTAGAAATGCTCGCTTTTGACTGATCCAATTCTACATTGTCCACAGGGCATATCTCTCCCCAGACTAGATAAATAGGTATTTCCACAGACAGGACTCGTGTTGTCCCCGTTGTAAATTGGTAGATGCGGATCTTTTACAAATGCTCTGGTCCTGCCCCGATCTGCATTCGTACTGGGATGGGTGATCGAAGAGTTAGCCACTAGCACTGATAGGGAGGTACAGCAGACGTGGGAGGCATGTAGCATAGGTGTATTCCCAAGTAGCAAAAAACACAAACACCCTCTAGGTTTTTGGCTTTTGGGTCTAGTCATGATCAAACGGCTTATTACATGTTGGTGGAAAGTGGAAGAGCCTCCACCCAGGAAGGCTTGGTTTCTCTCAATGCTGAATTGGTTTAAGGCAGAGGCGGTCTCCTTAGTACGTGAGGACATGCCGGTTATTGTAAATTCCCCTTTTCTACTGAGTGGAATGTAATGCTGTGTACGCTTCAGCGGCTGGTGGTGCCAGATGACCCTTTGGATATTCCTCTTCTGGATTGATAGTGTGTAATACATGTATTGAACTGTAGCCCGAGATGTACGATGGTTTGTGAGGAATGTCCAATATACCCCGAACTGTTATATAGGTTTCTCCACGCAGACATGAAGTGCTCCTATTTGATTGTTGACAAGGTAATGTCTCATTGCAACTAAGATCCATGTTTTATTTCCTAACTTTATAAGGCACCTGCTCCCCTTCCTAAAAAAACATCCCCCCAGATGGAGTTTTTACGTTAAAAGTTATTAATAACGTATGATGTGTTATAGCGGAGTGAAGCCATATAAGTTGTATATAGACAATTGATATGTGCATGCATAGTAGTATTTTACTGTATTACAACAAGATTTAAAAACCATGCTGCAGGAGGGATGCGGTTAAGTGCTTGATCGAGTATGCCATTCATGGTTACTAGATGCAACTGATAATAGTGATGTTTCCATGCGGATGAGATGTTGGGTAACAAATTTAGCCTGACTAACTACCTACTGGCTCTATATGATACATTCTATGATGGTATATTGTTTTGCAGTCATGTAAAAAAAAACTTAATAAACAGATCAAACAAAAACATAGACCTCTGCAATCAGGAACTAATTAGTGTGTTCACAGCATGTGGGTCAGTGAAACAGGTGTCCTCCAACATCAAGCGTAGAGTTAGTGTGAATCTTCTAAATGCAAACTGGTATCAAGCTCAGATGAGTCTCTATATGAAGGAGCACCCAGGTAATGCTGGGACAGTGTCGATCAGGTCGGAGTTTGCCAGAGGAGGGTGGGGATTGACGTAGATAGCCTCAACCTCTGGAAGATTACAGCCTATTACTGTGATCTTGGACATGGTATCTGTAGCAGTTGCCGGCTACTTTGCTTCCAGGCAGGTTGATCGGCAGGGGGGGCTTCCCTGCAGATTTATCTTCTATGCCTATTCCCAGGCCTATTCAGGAGACTTGAAGAAGTAAGTTCATTCATTGTGGATGACTTTTAATGTAGTGGGAAACATTGACATGTATTCCAGGTTCATGGCCTGCCATTTTTGTTTAACTTCTTTGAAGTATATAAGGCGTTTTTTTGGGCCAATCTGGTATAGTCTGGAAATATGATGATTTGTGAGGATTGGAATTTTAAGTTCCCTGTTTTCCTCATCTCTCACAATATTGCATTCTGGTCACGAAAGTTAAGAATTCTGGCAATGATTGATCTTGATGGGGCTTGATGAGGAGGCTTCAGGGCCAGGGATCTCTTGGCCCGTTTGATTACAAACCACTGGCACAGTGCCTCTTTCAGTATCCATGAGAGAAGGCAGGTTTCTAGGAATGTGTTCATGTTGGTGGCCTCTTCTTCTTCTGGGAAGCCCACCACTCTGAGATTGTTATGACTGGAACAGTTTTCGGTGTCATCAGCTCCAGATTTTAATGTTTCGTAGAGGAGACAATTTCTAGTTTGTGGCTTTAAGGGAGTTCACCTCATCTTCCAGTGTGGATATCCAACTCTCTGTATCGGAACCCCAACCATTCATATTGCCATCTTGGCAGGTTAAAATCATATCGATCTTGACTTCACCCACCTTTGCTTCGACCACCTCCTGTGAGGCTCGGTTAGCCTATAAGTTTGTGTTAGTGTCAGAGGAAACCGACAAATGTTGATTTAATGCATTGTCCAGTGCAGAATTAAGAGCATTCTGTGGAACGGTAGTTAATTAGTCGATCTTATTCTGAGCCGGGATTGTTGGACCTATGTTGCAGCAAAGGGTAATGTTGTGTTGACATGCCCATAGCAGTCGCAATAGGGCCCTTGCTTCTGTCAGAGGGGTTAAACGCACCACAGCCCCAGGTAGTCCACATTTCACTGACCTGAATGCTCCATGGTAGTGCCAGATGAGTGCACCCCTGAGGAACGGTTAGGACCCAGCACCAGCAGCCAGCGCTCTTTTCCACTTTTCTTATGCTGCAATATATGCAGGGTAATAAGGGTGAGGGCAAACTGGTTAGGTGGTCAGCATGGTGAAAATGTGGCCCGGTTTCCCCACACCTGTGACCCTGCTGGGTCTGGTGTGGGTCCAAAACATTCCCCTTACACCTGGGAAAGGTTGATGATGAGGACAAGATCTCTCCAGTTTGGAGATCTTAATCTCTATTATGCAGTGTCAAAGTAAAATGGTAATATTGAAGGGTTTCATTCTTTTATCGTCTACACACTCTCACCCGGGGGTGGTTCCTGCACTGGGGGGAGTGAGTGTTTTAGGAGATCTATTTCCTTTATATCAGGGGTGATTAGATTATTGTCCAGTCTACCAAGCATCACAGTGGGGACAGAGTATAAAGTTCCTCTTAATCGAGTGTCCTGCAAGCCACTCTCCATATCACCCAAATCTTCAGGCATCTGCTCTCAGTCGAGTTTCCAGCGGTGTCCTTGCCTGCAACAGCACCGCCACGGCCTGGAATCCTGATGTCTCCCCTAGCACACCCCACTTCAGGCTAGCAGTTAAGGCTAAAGCTAAGGCTGTGCACCCTCGCCCGCTCCTCACATGGTGCAGCCGAGCAAGGCAGCACCAGACAAATCTCGGCTCCGGGTTTGGCTCGAACATTCCTAATTACAAAGCATTAACAAAGCTCAAAGTCTCTGGTGCTTTCCCGTCCCGGTGCTGACTCCAAGTGAACCGGGTTAGGTGAGAATCAAAGTGTCGCAACTCTGGACATGTGTGCCCCAACCCAGCCCAAGAAGGAATTGTCTGTACAGGATTATTTCAGCTTTCTTTGTTGCAGCCGCCACACTGGGATTTTTTTTACCTCAATATTCCTGAGATTGCTGTAGGGGTTCTGGGAAACAATGGAGACTCTGCCACAGAGGATGAGGCAGGATACATGCTGAGGTCCAGTAGTCAGACTAAATGACATCCACCATCTTGGCTGCTTCAACAAAGCCCTCACTCCAGAAGTTCTTTCTTCTTCAACTTCGCCCACAAACCTTAGAACTCTATATGATGAAAGCATTCTCCTAGATTCACCTTTACCACTCATTACACACTACCAAATCACATGTTAGTCCACATGTTTTGAGCAATTTAGATTACTGCAGCAGTCTGTTTGTGGTTCTCTCGGAAGACTCCTTCTTTCCTATTGACAAAGTGATCAACTTTGCTACACATACTTATTCGTCTCCAATGCCCAAACTGGTGTAGGGTTGGTTGTGACCCTTTCAGACCTGGTCTGGCAGTTTGTGCTGGACTGTTTCTGTTGGAGCAGGGCCAAGGCTAATTTGTATATGGCTGTTTTCTGTATGAGGTGGCATGGTGGGCAAAAACAATGATAGACTTGATGCAGACCAGAGGCTGAGAATAATTCAAGCAATAGATCCATCACTTTTTTTTCTTCATATTGAAGTTGCATCAAAGACAATTCACACTTTAACATACACAGCATTATTCAGAAATCCTTGTCACGATATGCAGTAATTGGCCCATTATTAACAGCACGGGTTAAGCCAACTGTTTCATGTACCTTAAACGGATCCTTGGCACCAATTCTTCGATCGTTGGTAAATAATTTGTGTTTGACATTTTCCCGTGTTATGTCTGTCACAGAATTTTTGATTGTATACACTCTCCTACAATCTGCATGCCACTAGCATATTAATAAATGACACAGTTGAAGGACACATATGCCCTCCTGTCTGGTAACATATATCCATTACCTGAGAGCATAGTAGTGGAAAGTGCCACAGGGGCCATGTTGGTATGTACATATAATGCAAGAGGATGACTCATTGAATTAAACAATGGCACATGAGATATGTAGTAAATCTGAAAGCTATGAGTTTGATGTCCAGCAAGGCTGACTCAGGTAGTCCACCCGTCAGCAAATTCCTAAACTCAGTGCACTATATTGGGTAAGAAGAAACATCTAGGGTGACCACCTTACTTGTGGCCATTATGGACACTGTCTCCAGTTCTGAACTATTCTCTTACAAATCATTGATTACAGATGTGTTACTCTAATTTGTTCATTTGAATGAAAAAAATACAAGAAATACCAGAATGCTTTAGGCTATTACATAATATTTTAGGAGTGGAAACAGTAGACCTCATTTACTACAAAATGACGCAGTGTGGCACAGCAACCCATTTTGCTACACCGATCTTTTTAAAAGCGCATGTATGTGTTTTATTAACAACAGTATAACAAATCAGTGTGCTTTCCCATGCGCTGGTGCATAATTTGCTGCCATGCACCTGCGCAGGCACCCTTGCGCCATGTTGCAAGGGTGCCTGCATTGCGGAGATGATTGTTCTTGTGCACAAAGGCAATCATTGATAGCATTTTCCTCTTTGTATGCATGCTGCAGAATTCATCACCCATAGGAAGAGGAGTGAATGAGGAGAAATAAAAGTATTTCTCCTTGTTGTGCCACTCCAACGCCTCTCTTGGGGAGGCGTAGGATTCTGACACATTCACAGCTATACAAAATGTTGTAAATCTGGAATTTTGTCATGTTCCATGGATGTTGCGTGGGAACATCCACAGCAACACCCATGGAATGCCCCATGCAGAGTAATGAGAGAAAGAGGCCCATATTTAAAAGGCCATAAAAAGTCAAGAAGGGTGACTTTAAATATGGGCAAGCCCATTGCGCCGTCAGTGCGTTAAAAAAATGACCCACCAGTGGCACAACGGGCTTGTAAATGAGGGCCAGTGTCGTTAATGACATGGTAGCAGGTATCCATTGTCGCTTAGTAATTAATATATATGACTCACTATCTTCCCTCCTGCAATTTAGAAGGGTGCATCTTGCACAGCGGACTGAACAGAACCAGAAAGAATGAGACCAAGAAACTGATATCTGGGAGACAGAAGATCAGCTGGACAGGATGTGCCTAGAGACTAGCTAAGGTGTTAGCAGACCTTTGTTGTTAGGTTGTAGAAAATAAAGGAGCATATTTACAAGCACCTTGCGCCGACGGTGTGTCACTTTTTTTGATGCATTGGCGACACAGTGTGGTGCTCCATATTTACAAGGCCACGTAAAGGCACCCTGCCTGGCTTTTCGTGGTCTTGTAAATACGGCCCCTTTTCACACAACACTTTGCGTGAAAGGGACGTGCCATGGGTGTTGCTGTGGGTGTTCCCATGCAACACACATGAATTCTGCCTTTTTCACAGATTTCAACATTTCGTAAACCTGGGAATGCATCAGAATCCTACGCCTCCATATGGGAGGCGTAAGGAGGTGCAATGAGAAGAAATACTTATATTTCTCCTCTTTTTTCCTCTTTCTGTGTGTGCTGCATTCTAGAAAGAGGACAACACCTCATGTGATTGTTTTTGTACAGGAAGGGACAACTTCCAGCACAAAAGCAATCTCCCCTAAAATGCAGACACCCTTACACCATGACGCAAGGGTGCCTGGGTTGGCGCATGGCTGCCAATTCTGCAAAAGTGCAGGGGAAAGCACAGGGATGTGACATATGGTTGTATGTATGACACATCCCTGTGCTTTGAAAGTGATGCAGCGTGACGCAGCCAAACGGCTTGCGGTGCCACGCTGCATCACTTTCGTGAAAATATGCCCCAAAGTTTCTAGTTTAACTTCACGTTTAGAGTCCATTTGTGTGGTGAGCTAGACGGTCGCCCTATTGACATATGCTATTTACAGCACTTACAAACAGCAGAAGTGCGGCATGAAGATTATATAAAAACAAGTTATTATTAATTCACACAGGTATCATTGTTGTATTTGCACAATATAAGAGTGTTCAAGTGATCCTGAATTGGCAATTAGTTAAGTCTGCCCCCAATAACCATCCGTTTCTACCTCCACATAACCAGTAAAAGCTTCAATGGGAAAAAGATAATCTAGTTGCACCTTATATATGCAGTTCTTAACTTTTGAGTTCTGTGTACCACCACTGAAACACTACTAGAATCTGGGGACATCTCTCTCAAGTGTTTCTATGATTTGAACCTAGGAAAATACCAGTGGTGGCCGGCATGGATCCGAGTTGGCGGGGAGGGGAGTAAGGGAGTGTAACAAAAGAAAAAAAACATACCTGCTCGCGGCATCTCTCTCACGTCGTTGGGACAAACAGGAAGCAGAGAGGCTTCCAGGCTCCCCTGAGCCAATCACAACACTGCAATGCAGTGTCGTGATTGGTCTGAGTGCTGTGCTCAGCCTGGGACTGGTAGCCTGGGCATATTCTCCACCCAGACTGTAATGCAGCCTGCGTGGAGAACATGTAAAGTGGGCATGACTGTTTGTCCGGCCCGAGACGGCCAGCCAAACAGTCATATGCACTTAGTGTGTCTACCACTTCTCCCCCTGCTCTGCGAGCAGAGCAGCCCTGGTCCCTCAAAGCTGCCACAGCAGGGACAAATAAAATGATAATAACATCAAGTTATGATCATTTTATTTTAATTTTATTTCACTGCTGCAAAGCTGTGGGGCGACGCTCCTCTGTCTTAGCGGAGGAGCCGCCACTGGAAAATACACTAAAATACAAAAAGAAGATCAAATCAAACAAAAAGACACATTCTGAAACAGTTTCTTTAATTCACAATCAAAATAATTAAATAGTGCATTTTATTTTTAATGGGAAGGTTGGAGCTGGAGTTTTTCAATATACAGTTTTATATCTAAAAGGCAAATGGAAATGCTAGATTCTAACATATAGCTTTGTATTTCTTTGATTCCTAATGCATGATCTATTTTTTTCAATAGATATGTGTGTTGCTTCAATGAAGGAAACCAATCCTTCCTCCTAGATTATGGGGGACATTCTGAAGAACGTGTGATAATCAGCGCAAAGTAAGCATAACACCACATTGCACATCACAGTCTATCGCTGGAAAACAACGCTATGTTAACGGCGTATCCAAAACACGGTGGTACCATGCAAAAGGCTCATGATAACGTGTCAAATGTCCGCATTAAAACCAATGTGTCACCTAAAAAACACGAAATACCAACGCGAAAATAGTAGCGATGAGGCCAATCGCAATACAAACATCAGCGATAACCAGTGACAGGCCTGCGATTCCCACGCGTCATGCGGGAAAATGCTCCATAAAAGCAGAGTAAAAAACGGTGAGATGACAACATATGAGCACAACCCCACATCCGTGACGTAATACAAATGACCATCGTCCCGCATCAGATAGGCATCTCCTCACAAACAGCCACAATGTACATTGACATGCATTCTGTATGTAACCAGCGCCAATGCGGAAACATAGATGGAACACACTGTGAAACCGCATCTCCTCTTCACATTGCAGAAGGACAATCAACAGCCCCTGCACACAGACGTGCCATGTCCATTATCAAACATTAATGAAAGCATGGACTAATGTAGGGGCAGTGACTCCCCCTTACGTACATGTTGCCCATGTCGTGGGACTTGAGTCACAGGCTGCATCCCTGCATCATGGTGGCACATATCAGAGCCCAAAAGAAGCCCTGTTGTCACTTGTAGGCCACAAATGACAGCCAAAATGGAATGAATTGGGACACATGTGAAACGCCGAAGAGTGGGATACCGTACTAACTGTGACACAGAGAACTGGCAGTTCCAATACGTGACACCCCAAGCAGTCTTACTACACAGAGGTGACACACCCACCATCCATTAACAAATTCCAAAATTGCTAGCGCTACATGTCGCGCCCACACTTGTCTGAGTGAAGTGCCTATACAGATGAATGACATTCACGCAGGGAATGTGTCTTTGAATGCATTTTTTTGCACATGCTGTGCCTGTGGTCATTCATCGTACTGTCCGATGATTGCTAAGGACCGTCACAATGTGACGTCAACATGAGAAGAAATTGTCAGTGATGGTGTTTCTACAGGCTATTCCTGCTGCGGCTGCAGTGAGGTGTGGTCCATCTGTCTCATCTTCATCATCATTGTTCGGTGTATCAGGCACTTGTATCCATGGGGCATTGCTGCATACACATATGTTGTGCAACACACAACATGCAATGATCATCTTGCACACAATGTCTGGGCTGTACAGGAGCCTTCCACCTGTGAGATCCAGGCACCTGAAACGTGACTTCAACACGCCCAATGTGCGCTCCACGATGCCCCTGGTGTGTTTGTGGGCCAACTTGTACTGCCTCTGGGCCTGTGTGTTCTGGGCTCGGAGAGGTGTCATCATCCAAGCACAGAGTGCATATCCATGGTCACCTGTGACAGTGCAGAGAGACATGAGTCAAGACTACGTACTGCATGATGTGTTGGAAGGCTTACTGGTTCATTGGTATGTGATATGTGTGACTTAGTGATTCCTGTATGACATGAACTGCTTGTGGCAAATGAGCGGGATCAATGTGTCTTACATAGCCTCACTGCTGCTCCTCCCTCCCCCGAACAAAGTCACTAGTGTGCGCAGCACGGTTGCATCACTTGCACTCCTACGGCACACCACTGTCATGCCTGTCTGTGCATATCCACAAACCTGACTACAACACAGTGATGATGTGCACTGAAGGTGGCTGGCCACGTGTGTGTAGGCCCATTGTAGGACATGGCTGACACAGATGTAGAGAACCTGCCTGGCTGAAGTCGCCATGCGGGTGAGGGTAAGCATTTGGCGCATGTTGCGCTAATAGCGGCAAACACAACAGTTGGCATGTGTGATCCCTGAACCCGAGCAGTCATGCCCTTCAGGCGAGCCTGGGGGTTTGCTACATAGCAAAATTTTCCATTGTGGGACTGGTGGCACAGATACTACAACAGAGACACACGCATTAGTCACTTCCTTGCAAGGCCGACACTTAACCACACCCAGATCCACGTGTGGAAGAGCCACACCCCTACGCTGTACTGTTGTACGCCTGTCCACTCTGCTTACGCTCACAGGAAGGTACAACACGGCTACATGTCCCAAGTCTACCACACTGCCTGCGGTGACATGGTTGCGCCCACTGTACACAGCACAATGTAATGTGATATGGGCCGGGCCCTCATGCATACATAATGACCACACAGACACACTGATTGAGTTTGTGGAACTGACTACGGGCACTGCGCCTGGCCCTTTTTATTGCCAGGGTCACATGTCCAGTGACGCCTGTGCTGAATGGGTGTTGGATAGTGTAAGCCACCCCTCAGGGGTTGATTGGGGCTGGCAACAGTGATCAGACAATCAGCAGTACAATTTTCAAACAGCAAGGGTCCATGACTTGAGCTGCACAGAGTTAGTGGCCCCGGATGCACAGCGTCCGGCACAGGCACACCGCCAATGGACTGTGACTTGTGCTGCACTGAGGTAGGGCCATTAGAGTTGAGCATGTCCTCATCGATGTCCAAGGTGAATGTCACGGAGGGTTGCGGGGGACAGTGGAAGTTGTCCTTCCAGGGCATGATGCAGAGGGCAGAACCAAGCAGAAATAGGCAAATGGCGCAGTTGAATGCTACAGATTCCTCTTTTACACTAACCCTGGGCGCAGGACTCCGCTACGCCCACGGAGTAGCGTAGTGCTGCCTACTCCGCCCTTTGTGAAGTAGGCGTAGCCAGCAGCACTACGCCCACTCCGTGGGCGTAGCGGAGTTGGCTGCCACCCGCCTCCCTCCCGCCTTCCCCAACTACTTTATTTTTATCACCAGAGCCATAATAAACTAAATAAAATGCACTAACCTTGTCCGCAGGTCCGGGGCTCCCTCTTCTAATCACGTGCCGCCATCTTGGATCTCAATGCGCATGTGCGGCCGCTCGCGCATGCGCATTTCTCGTGAGAAATGCACATGCGCGGCCGCCCGCGCATGCGCATTGAGATCCAAGACGGCGGCGCGCGACTAGAAGATGGAGCCCCGGACCCGCGGACAAGGTAAGTGCGTTTTATTTAGTTTATTATGGCTCTGTAACAAAAATAAAGTAGTAGGGGAATGCGGGAGGGAGGCACGTAGTGGGGCTACGCGGAGTGCGGAGGTGGGTGTAGTTTCTCGCCCACTTCGCGTAGCTCCGCGAAGCCCCACTACGCCTGCTACGCCCAGGCTTATTTAACACCATGTCAGTATCAGCTACATGATGATGAAGACAACCCCCAGCCCAAAGACTCAGATGCCACCAAAGTTCAACCAGAGGGTGCCCATGAATTTTGGGACACATACTTAGTGGCACCAGAGCTGAAAGGGGATGCATTCTGCGATGAGGCTTGTACAATTACATGAACACTGCCATGATGAAATCAAGACTCAGTTCCAAATGTGTGACCTAGTTGACCGCAGTGTAGGTCAGAGGCAGCGGTCAGTGCAGGTCAACGGCTGTCCAGCCATCTCCTCCTGGATCTCTAACACACAACGTTGGAATGGTATGTGGAGAAGATTTGTGGCTGACGGAGGTAGTGACACCAGAGCTGAGCGGGTGTGCAGCCTGTGACGATGCTGTGTCCTGCCTGATACGGACTACATTGTATTGGTGTGAGGACTGCAAGACCGCAGTGTAGGCCGAAGGCCGAAGTCAACAAGGGCCCACAGACATGTGTGGTTGGAATGCTATGCACCGAATTGGTGGCACGACATTGAAGGGTGCATAGTGATATGAATTCTGCCGTACAATTAGTACTCTGCCATAGTGTAATCAAGACTCAGTTCCAAATGTGTGACCTACTAGTCCGCTGTGTCAGCCGGTGGAGTACATCAACGAGAAAGGAGTACTGCAGGCCTGTGTCGCGAAGGCCGTGATGGTCTGAGGAGGCTGCCAAGGTCGGGGGCTTTGGGCTTGGAGCTTGCAGCAGCACGTGGTGGGCCCTCCGTGACACACGCCGGTGTCGGCAGGTGAGCAGTGATGCCTGGATGAGCAGGGGCAGGCAAGAAAGCTTTGGGGACCAGCGGCCCTGGGTGCAGCAGGTGCACAGGATCGCAGGCACCACCGCTCATGGCGTAAGCCTGGTGGCTGGGTGAGAGGCGCTGCCCTGGCAGAGACGTTGGTCATTCCAGAAGAGGACCATGCCCAGTGCTACGTACTAGCCTGGCGTACACTGAGCCAGCCCACTCCACACATGCTTACAGGGGGGATGTAACAAGCTACATTTCCATGATCCCCCCCACTGGCTGGGGTAGCATGGTTGCATCCACTGTCCACTACACTCCATACACCAGTGGTGTATGTAGTCATGAATATGTGTGTGGTTTGCATACTAAAGTCTGTCCATCAAATCCACGCCACACTTGGCATTGTGTACCTTCTCATTCATCGGTCACTTGCCTCATTGCACATGCCTGGTTCCCACCTCTCCCCACATTCTGCTAATGTGTGGCTGAGGTTGCGGTAATTGTGTGCAGTGTCAGCAGGGGGCTCCAGTAGGACATGTGTGCCATCAATTGCCCCTAACACGTGTGTGATGTAGAAGCCTTGCTTGGTCTCCAGCTGTTTCTGCGCAGTATGGGGGAAGTATTGGTACTGGGGTACCAAGCTGATGATGGCATCCAGGACAGGTTTGAGGAACTTTGATAGGGCTCGCTGTGAGACTCCTCCAACTCTGGCGGTTGTTGGTTGGAAGGTACCAGAGGCCAACAGGTGCAGCACTGCCAGCAGCTTTGTCTGAGGTGGGATGTTGGTTATCTGCTGTGTTGCTACCATCAGCCTGTGGGCAATGATGTTCAGGATGCGGAGGATGGTTGTCATTTTGAGCCTGTAGTGGGCAATGACATACTCTGGTGTTAAGTCTGTGAGGCTGGTGTGTTTTCTGAAGGTCCGCTGTCTGTGTCTGCACTGCCTCTGTGGTGGTCGGGGGGGGGCTCCGGGGGGTGGCTGGCCTGGGGGTGGTGGCGGTTGGTGTTGTGGCCCTGTTGGGGCTTCGAGCTGCATGATCAATAGCTCCATGGCTTCTGTTTGTCTTCAGGTGTGGCTCTGGGCTGGGCTCCCTTTTTTGGTGCAGGCTGTCGTTCGGCTTTACACCAGGTCAGAGCAGGTGTTATTTTCCTGCTGCTTCGCGCCTTATCACCTGTTTTGGGATCTTATCTGGCTGGTTGTTGAGAATGTTGAGCAGTCGTGTTGTCGCGGCTTTTGGCACGGGAATGCCTACTCTGCATCTCATTAGCGATTGTTGCCGGGGTCATCTTTGGCGATGTTTCTTGCGGCTGCTATCGCAGGTAAACTGGTGATATGGGCTGTGATCACCAGTAGGTGAATGGGGTGATAGTTTTATTGCCACTTTGGCTGCGAGAAAGTGCTGATAACTCGGCAATGCATCCTTGAGAATATGCCCCTATGTTTGCTATATTTGTGCTGCTCCTTTGAATCAAGGTAAGGGTGCCAACTTAATTTTGAACTTCCAATTTCAAATTTCTTCTCATTTACAGAGCATTTTCAAGATTTCAGTTTTGCATTTTGCTTTTTTATGTAGATTACTTTATTAATCAGCTACTATTATTTAATCTTCTAAACAGTTATGGATCCCCCCACTATAGGGACCACGGGTTAAGAACCACTGCCTTACATTATAGAAATGTTAAAAAACACTAGTGGTATGCTAGTCAAATCAAATCAAAAGTTCTTTATTCGACTGACAGAAAAGCAGTCATAAAAGTACACAATACAGTAATATACAATTCATACATAAAACGAGAAAAAGTTTATCTTCCATTTGTCTTATGAGAAGAAAGTATTGAGCGATTATTAAAAAAGTCATAATACAGAGGTCCTATGTGCATATACTTAATCAAGACGGAGTTGTATCAGTAACATAATTCAGATTGGAGTCATCCTTCCATACTTAATCTATACTTCAGAGCTGTTTTTAAAAATTTACAGATAAAAAAAGTACTGTCTTCATGCAACATTTGAAGGTATAAAAGTGCGGGCTTAATTTGTGTAAAATTCATCTTTTTAAGCAACGGTTTTAAAAACATGTTACGTGGACTAGAATAATAAGAACAGAGGAATAAAAAGTGAGCCAGGTCTTGCGGAGACTTATTGTCGCAGCCGCAAGCTGGCAGCACTTGGCCTCTATGGGCTCCACTTGGTACAGCTAAAAGCAGATGATAAAGATCAAAACGAAATCTGCTTAGCAGGAAGCGTTCATATCTGGATATATTCCACGATAAATAAGGTTCAGAGAACACACAAGTCTTTGTTAGTACGTGGTTCCTTACGCTGGACTTTTTGAACTCAATTTCTTCCCTGGAGAGTTGTCGCTTCATGTAAAAAGTATTTTTTACAAAGTTGACATCTTGCTTGGTGGTATTCTGGGGTGTTAAGTAGAGGTCCAATCTACCCAGATCTTTACAGCAATTACGGATGTATTTCATCCAGGGTAACTTGAGTTGACCTTCCCAAGTAAGGGCTTCGGCTAGGATGTTGTGAGTCAGTGGAATCGCTGTATTTCGCCAACAGCTTAACCAGCAGAGCAAAGGGTTTGCAGCAATTTTGTCGGCTAGATAAGGAATACCCAGTTCCTCATGTATGGAAAAATTTGCGGTACTCTTTGGTAAGCTCATGACCTGTTTCAAAAAGTTGTTTTCGAGAGCTACTAGGGTATCTGTAGGTAAGAACCCCCACAGTTCACTTCCATAACATGCCACCGCTACACTTTTTGCCTGATAAAGCTTCAATACAGCAGACACTGGAGTGTTTCCCAGTTTGCGAGCGAAATCCATTATACCAGAATTGGTCCTCAGTATTTCCCCTTTCTTTTTAGTTATGGCAGGGCCCCAGTTAAGTTTGTGATCGAAAAGTACACCCAAATACGAAAATGTTTTTGTTAGTGGTATGTTTTCTCCATTGACTGAGAAGGGGTATTGTTTTTTAGGAGTTAAACCAACCGTCATAACAAAAGATTTGGAATTGTTAATATTTAGGCCACGTGAGGACATAAATTGAAAAAAAGAGTCCAGTAATTTTTGGAGTCCGAGTGCGGTTCTGGATAAAAGAACAGCGTCGTCCGCATACAACAGGACCGGTACGCCTGTTTTACCAATTCGAGGGTAATCAGTGTCTGTTTTTACCAGGTGATCTTCAAGTCCATTAATATATAAGTTAAAAAGAAAAGGTGCTAATATACAGCCCTGCCTGACTCCTCTGTTAATTTTAAAATCTCTCGTTACTTTCATGTCTCTTGTAAAACGCACATTTGCTTGGGTGTCGTTGTGTAGGTCGGCCAGAAAGTTGATCAGGTTATTTTCTACGCCCATTTTTTGTAGGACTTCCCATAGTTTGCTCCTATCGACGCAGTCGAAAGCAGAGGAAAGGTCCATAAAGGCCATATACACTGTGCCTTCTCTTGCTTGAGTGTATTTACCACTAATTAGATACAGATTCAGGCACTGTGTGGTAGTTGCATGACCTGGTCTGAATCCATATTGTGCTGGGGTCATTTTGTTGTGATGTTTAGCCCAAGCATTCAGCCTCTTTAGTAGAATCCCACCCACTACCTTCGCAGCAGAGTTTATCAGGGAGATTGGTCTATAGCAGGCCGCTTTTGTTCTGTCCCCCTTTTTGTAGACAGGGACGATGGTAGATGCTCCCCATGATTTAGGAGCCCCCACTTCGACCCCGGCATTGATGACAGATGTAAGAATGGGAGCCCATAAGGTGATGTTAGACTTGAATAGGTCAGGTGGAAGACCATCGGGGCCCGGGGCTTTGTTACTGGAAAGACCAATTATCCCTAATTCAATTTCTTTAGTCGAAAATTGTAGCGGGTTGCTTTCAGGAAGATGAAGTGGTTCCGAAAATTGTGGTGCGTCGCTTTTGAAGATAGCTCCAAAGTGAGTAACCCAGTCGTCCTCCGGTATAACTGTACCCAGACTCTCATCATTTGGACTGCCAAAGAGTGGTTTATTTATTATACTCCAAAATTTTGAGCTGTTGCCCAAAGTAGAGGGGTCGAGCAGAGATTCCCATGTTTTGGCTTTAATTGACTTCTTGCGTAAGGCAAGGGCCTTTTTGTAGTCTGTCCGAAGGGCCTTAATAAGTGCAGGGTCTCTCGGTTTATTTTTAAGAGCAGCTTTTAATTTGCAATTTGCAGAAGAGCAAGCATGATCAAACCAGCGGGGATGTTGAACGATGGAACCTTTGGATGTTACCGTAAGTAATTGCTCTATTCTCTTGGACACAACCGCAAAGGCGGATAGAATGGATTCTGGAGGAGCGGAATTTGTGGCACAGAGCTTAAGTTCATGTTCGCAGTGTAAAGCAACGTCCTCATACAATTTGTCGCTGTTTACCAGATTCCATTTTAAGTGGCGATTATTATTGGTCAGCTTAAGTGCCCCAGGGTCCTTAATGTTTTTTTGGAGCACTGAGGGGCCGCATTGCAGTTCAAGGAGCAAAGGATTGTGATCACTGTGGATGCTCTCAAGGATGTCAAAATTTAAAACCTGTTGGGCAACTCCAGCAGAAAAAAGGATATGATCTATAAAAGACCCTGACTCAGATCCTTTGTATGTTGGAACTTTGAAGGAAAAGGAGTCGTCTTTCATAGATAGCGCCATGGTCAAATTCATAGTGTCCGTTAGGGTATTTAATTTAGTTCCACGCTGGCAGTGCGTGAAGTGAGGACCTGTTCTGAGGCCACAACCCAAGGATCCCAAGGTGGTTGATAGGGGATTACCGCAGATGTGTGTATTAAAGTCACCAAGAAGAATTTTATCCTGTGGTAATTTTGAACCAAAATCATTTAGATATCTTTCAAGACTGACAAGATAACAATCGTTCAAATTTGCGACTGAATTGTAGAAGTTAATTAGAGTTATGGCTTTCTTGCCCCTTCTAAGAGTCAATACCTGCATGTTCCTGTTGTCCAGCTGCACTTGGTTGATCTGCATTTTAAGAGACAGACTAATGAATATTGCCAGTCCCCCCTTTGCTCTGCCGCTGGGGGAGGGAGATGCAGGAACAAAAAAGCTTTGATAACCCTCAATACAGATGTTGTTATCTATTAGCCATGTTTCTTGGAAACACAGGATGGTATAATTTTTGACAAAAACTTCCCACGATGGGTCAATAATTTTTGAGGCCAATCCTGCGAGATTCCAAGACAATATCTTGATAGTGTTGGGGGCATGGTGTGCTAAATTTGATGTAGATGTCATAACAGATGGAGAGCACGGGTCTGGGTTGTCCCTTATCCCGAAGTTTGTCCTTAGAGTCACAGGTGATGCATGGGGTTTACAAGCTGTTGGTGAGGGAGTGATACTTGCCACGCCTTCTAAGATGGGCTGAGCGTGGTTTACTTTAGGGCTAACCAAATGTTTTAGATTCGTCGTGCAGGTGGTGTTAGAAGGGATAGCGACCACTGGGGGATTTGATGTTTTAGGTGGAGCCTTCATATTTCCTACCAGACAGTTTGTTATTGCAGAGAGTGAAACTGGAACCAGGTCAGATGACAGTCAGTCAACGTCCTCCAGTAGGTCATGGGTGAGGAAAACATCATACCGATTGTCTAAAGGGAACCCGTAGTCATTATATTGTGAGTTGGTATAGTTAAAGGCCCAGTGGTAACCATGCCCATGGCGTTCAGCTGTTTCTGTTAGTCGATGGTTGTGGGCATTATTTCCCCATAAGTGAGGGTATAGATGTTGGTCTAGACCCATTGGCGTATCTGGGCAGGATGGGACAGAGGTCAGCCAGGGTTGATTGTTCTGCTGTGTCCTGTAAGATCTATCTTGGGTATAGTTATAGTTTGATTTATTCCTGTAGGGATCTGAACGGACTGGGTAGAAGTAGCTTAGTCCCATGGTTCGTATTAGGCTTTTTGTCCCTGTACTTCTCCATCCTGCAATGTATTTCGCTGAACCTAGATATTTGAAGGTGACCACTATGCAGTCACCCTCTGTAGATTTAAAGCGGGTACCCACCCACTCTACTCTTTTAACATGATGAATGGTGCCTACTATATTTGAGGGGAGAGGCCTATGTATGGAAAGCCATTGCATTGCTTTGTTCCTCAGTTCCTCCCGTGTTTCTTCCCTGTTAGCAGCAACTTTTGGTACCCCAATCATAACTATTGTATATGGGTTGGCCTGTGGTGGCAGATTAATGTGTGCTAGTGGACATGTTGTAGTAGGTCTGGGGGGCTGTACTCCTGTATCTTTAAGTTGTGTATTTCCTTTGGGAGGAGCCGTACGGCTTTTATCCTCAGATATACCTACATTGGTACTAGGTAAGTGACCCTCTGCAGCCCACTCGCTATCATCCTCATCTATTTGAGTATTTGGTGTGTTAAGCGTAGGTGTATTTAGGATCACAGTGGGGATAGAGGCTAATTGGGAATTGGGTGTTTGAGCAGTTAAGGGTAAGCTCTGGAGTTGTGAATGATTTGGGTTTCCTATAGTCTTTGATGAGTTATCTGCTTTTTTCACTGTTTTTGAGTTTTTTACATTTAGGGTTGATGAAGATGGGACAAAGGTTGGGGGCGTGTTCGCTGTTTTAAGCAGTCTGAGGATACTGGAGGATATATCATTTTGTGCTCTCTCGAATTTGCTCAGCGCCCTTTCTATATTGTCGATCTGATGGCGAATGGGTTGTAGAATTGTCTTAATTAAGACTTCGATCTCTCTCATTGTTGGCAAGATTACACTATTCTGCCTCTCAATATGACCTGTTTCCTCATTAACTAGTGAGAAACCAGTTTTGGGATTAGTATTCCCACTTGCATCGTTGACTAGTGGGGAATTCGATATGGACCCACCCCGCTTTGTGATAGGGGGTTTCTCTAGTCCAGGGGTCTCCAACCTTTTGTGTAGTGAGAGCTACTTCTGGTCAGTGAAAATCGTCGTGAGCTACTAAACCTCAAGCAACTCGCGCATTTTTCCGAGAGACCTCCCACGCCCAGTTTCATTGACGTTAAGCCTATTTCTTCAGAGCCCATACTGTGGTTTGAATACAATAACACTGAAAGGAATGACTTTGGATTTGTGCTGTTGGCAAAACGCTTAACGACCTTTCAATTAATAGCTTCAAAATGTGTAGGTTTGTTAGTGGCATAGTGGGGCGGGGCTGTTGAGGCTGGATTATTGTAACCCCAAGATGATGTGATTGGGTTGAACTAAACTAGGCCTCTACTAAACAGAACTTTGTACTGATGGTTTTAACTACATTTCATAAAATTTTACACTTCAATACAATTCATGATGATGCAATGCGCCAGCCTTAATTACATTTCCGATTTTTAAAGCAGATGATAGTTAATAATGAAAATGGAAATGTGTCTCTGCCATCTCCAGACAACATCCATGTAAATAACAAGGCCTGCCAATTACAGCGCAGAGGGGGTGTTTGTACATGTGCTCGGCTGTGTGGTCACTCTCCTGCCCTTGGATAAGTTTGGGATTATTAGACCCGTATTTCACTATGTGTGCAGCGTGTGGAGTAGTGTGTGATGATCAACTGTAATGCACAGCTACAGTTACACTATGGGGCCCACTACAAGTCAGACAGAGGAGGTCATCTTGTGAAGAGAGGCTGCCACCCTATTACAGTTTTTACCAAGTGCAAGCAGGAATAGGAAAAATACAAATCTGTTGCTTGCTCATTTTCTCTCCTCTTCAAAGCAGAAGGAAAACATGCACGCAAAGGGGTCCACAAGAGGGGGCACATATAGAAGTGGATCTGGTAATGCCAGCTAACCTGCATCATGTCCCCGATTCTAGGGCTGGTAACTTGTAATGCCGGGTAGGTGGGTGGGAGATACTGGACGGAATCTTACTGTTACGTACGTGGTCACCACTACAAGCTGCAGTGGCTTCCTACCTTTTTTTTTTTTTTACAAGTTTAGCAATAAAACTACGGGGCAGTATCCAGAGTGGACCCACGCAGCCGCACTCTCCATCAGAGAGCCATTTCACCAGCCCTAGGCCGGGGAACAAATGAGGGTGGGTGTAGTAGTGTAGTGTAGTTATTGTTAGTTAGTGTTAGCCACTGTGCTTACCTTTGTGCAAAGACCCTCAGGCGCCTACTGATGGGGTGACATGGGAAGCTTACGCAGCCTCACTGAGCGCCAGGTCAGACTGCAGCACACTCAGGATGCTGGAAGGTATTGTAGCAGTTTCACACGGCAATGTGCACCCATGCGGCATCCTTGGGTTACACTGTAATACGGACCTCCAGGAAGGTATGTGACAAAGGTAAGCCACCATTCGTGCTATGCTTCACACAAAGTATTAATGCTCATTTGATTAAAGTGAAGCTCGTTCTGTTATTTGAAAAATCGTACAAACCCTTCTTTAATCCCACTTTGTGTTGGTGTTCCCCCTTCTTGTCTATGCCCAGTACAGACCGGACTAGGGTCTCTCTACCAGCCTCCCTCGCTTGTCTAGTAATCCTTTGAGGTAGTCAAGGCGCTGGGGAGAGTGTAGCAATGTGATGCACCCTGGAACTCTGCGCTGCATTCCAAAAACCACCCTCAGGGTCACGTTATTTGTGGCTCACCTTCTACATAACGCACTGAAAGTGTGTTCCTAAAAAAAGCCATCCACAGTCCTTCAGGGCCTGCATGTGCAGGCCTTGCATAAGCCACTCACAACAAGAGTCATCTACTTAACCGGCCCCTCTCTAATTCCATTTCCATTCATGATACTTCAAGGTTATTGCACAGAGTCAGACAGGCGTGCACTACTGAACTACTAACTTTACTAACATACCTATCGGGTTCGTTTTTACTGCCCTTATAGGCATATTTGCATTACCATCACAGCGCAAATGTTGTCTGACCTTTTTTTTAACATGCAGAGTCACACAAGGGGTTCAAGGCCTTTACAAATTAATTTCAGAGGATCAGAAAGCAAGCGGAATTGGGCCATCACATTCCTGAGCTAACAGCTTTCTCTGAAAAACGGCAGCGGGCAGCAGCTGTAAATAAGACCAGTTGTGCTTTTGGCTCGAAGCGCCGTCTATAGTAGAAATCAACTTAAAGATTTAGTTAAGATGACTAAGAGAATAATTATTCCCAGCTTCTGTGAGACACCTGACATGGAGTGTCGAGTGTAATCACACAGCTCACCTGCTGCTCTGATGAGAAGGGCAGATGGCGCGGCTCCCGGCAGTTCTTTACTGCTTGCCTTGCACGACCTGCAAACAGCTACTGTGCCCTGCCATGCCTAACTGCTCCGCACTAGCACACTTAGCGCTCGTGAATCACACAATGAGCGCGGTGCTACTGAGCAAAAGGCAGGGGGCACAGAGCCACAAGTGACGCTGATGGAACGTCATCCTCTTTGGCCAGGCCCGCCCCGAGCTACTCACAGGGTCTCCACGAGCGACCGGTAGCTCGCGATCGACCGGTTGGAGACTCCGGCTCTAGACTATTCTTCTGCCACATGTCCTTAAGCGAACGCTTGGGTTTGCCTGATACAAGGTGGGTTTTCCTTTTAGATAGTATGATTCTGGGCTTTTTCCGCTTACATTTTGGAGTATTGCATTGTTTAGAAGGTTGGGTTTCAGTTATAGCAGTAGCTAACGAGGCATTCTCCACGGTGTGATCTTTCAGTGCGGAAGCAGGGTCTTTTTCTTGCTGGATGTTATTTGCACTACTAGTTAGAATCATAAGGCTGTTATCTAGAGTATTCGCTAATAGGTCCGTGGTAGAGGAGTTAGAGGGTTTTTCTTTAATGTGTGATCTTGGTAGTTCTGAAAAAGATTGCATGAGAAGGGACTCCTGTGAAGAGGCTGAGTCCTCCATGTTTGGGTCTTCTACACTAGTATGTGAGGACAAGTCTGGGAAACATAAATTAGGCGTCAGAGAGAGCCTCCTCTCGGTATCCTGAATGGCATCCGCCACTACGTTGATGGTTTTTTGGAGCATTTTATCTATAGCGGTTATGGTGGGCAAAGGTGTACTCACTGTTTTTGATCTGCTGGTTGATCGAGTGGCCATCGGAGTTTTGCAGGTTTTAGTCATCTTTGACTTGTATTGACTGCCACTTTACTCTGTGTGTAGTCTAGGTTTGGCTTGTGTATTCCGAAGGGCGAGCTTAGGGGGGTGGCCCGACCCGACCACTTCAGGCCCCTGAGGGCCACAGAGGGCCCGCCCTTTGCCCGGGCTTCGCCCGCGCGCGTCCCGCGATGCGCGTGTTAGGCCCTGTTTAAGTAAGTAAGGTGTAGGGAAGGGGCGGGGCACTGGGAGGGGGCGCGGCTCACGCGGGAAGAGGGAACAGCTGATGTTGCTGACGCTGTCCCTCGCAGTCCCCGGGCCGCGCCTCTCGCCTCCACTGCGGCCTCGCTTCTCTGCTCTCAGGACTCCAACAGGGTTCTTACAGGTAAGCTGCTCCTGCAGCAACAAGATTTGGGCTTTCACAAATGCTGGCAGACGTTAGCTCTGGACAAACTCTCAGTCGAGCGGCACCCGCGGAGCGGGGGCCGCGAGAGGTTTTAAAGCTCCTTGTAGGGGGCGGGGCACTGGGAGGGGGCGCGGCTCACGCGGGAAGAGGGAACAGCTGATGTTGCTGACGCTGTCCCTCGCAGTCCCCGGGCCGCGCCTCTCGCCTCCACTGCGGCCTCGCTTCTCTGTTCTCAGGACTCCAACAGGGTTCTTACAGGTAAGCTGCTCCTGCAGCAACAAGATTTGGGCTTTCACAAATGCTGGCAGACGTTAGCTCTGGACAAACTCTCAGTCGAGCGGCTCCCGCGGAGCGGGGGCCGCGAGAGGTTTTAAAGCTCCTTATAGGGGGCGGGGCACTGGGAGGGGGCGCGGCTCACGCGGGAAGAGGGAACAGCTGATGTTGCTGACGCTGTCCCTCGCAGTCCCCGGGCCGCGCCTCTCGCCTCCACTGCGGCCTCGCTTCTCTGCTCTCAGGACTCCAACAGGGTTCTTACAGGTAAGCTGCTCCTGCAGCAACAAGATTTGGGCTTTCACAAATGCTGGCAGACGTTAGCTCTGGACAAACTCTCAGTCGAGCGGTATGCTAGTCTATCAAGTATTTTGGGGCAGAAGAAACATATACATATATAATGTCTGTTTCTGCCTAACTATGCTAAATGCAGTTCAATAGTTGACAGTGAATATCACTTTGTACCAGGTGAGAAAGATCTAAATTAGAGTGGGTCCCAGAAGTTCATGTTTGTGGAGTGCGAAAATCTTGCACTCCACTTAGGAGTCAATGTGACGGAGTATTATGTGTTTGCTTTGCAGAATAGCACTTTGTGGCACCTTACATTGAGAGGTATCTAATGGAGAGCTCTCAAGATAAGTCAAATATGCTCTTGGACGATGGAGTCAGTTGGCTCCTTGTGCATTTTACAGTGACATTTCAAGCATAGACCTCAGAGATCTTGTAAGAATTATATATGATGCAAGGACATTTGCTTTTTTCTGAAAATGTTTTGGTTGAGCACCTTTAGGTTATGGTTGTTATACAAAACTTTGCTGATGGCTGTGGATGAAGCTAAGGCAAAGCTTATTGGCATTCATAGAGGAGAGGTGCTCAAGTTGAAAGAAGCCATTACCAGGGCTCAAAAGTATAACTGGGTGTCAGCAGCATAAATATGAAAGCTTGTTTCTATGGTAATACGTTTTTCTGTGTATCTGCTGTAGATTATAAATGGCACTGGTGAATAGATAGAGCATTGAGGCAACCAGCAATTATACACGGATATATTGGGGTGTTAGACGAGGCTCTCCCGTCTGCCAAAAATACAAATCCCATAGGTTATATTGAGATTTACATTTCGGCAGACTGGATGTCCGTCACTGTTGTGATGGAGTAACCCTTCCGATGAGATCCAAATGAGGCCCTAGGTCAGAAAGTAAGGTCTCTGACCAGGATGAGCCTGCTTGATGTAATCAACCCATGCTCCAGCATCAAATTGCACCTAGGTCCCGGTCTACTACAACTATTAAAAATCATTGACACATTATGCTTCTTGGCGCTATTCCTACTTAAACATTTAAAAATTCACTCACCATCCGAGTTCTCACTCATCGCATTTTTCTTTAACACTTTAGACCTCACTGCCTATTGTGCATCAAAAACAGGTACAAACTATAGTATGTCAGATAAAAGGTCTTTTCATTTAGAAAAAAATACAAATGCAGGGGTGTTAAAAGAAGTAGATAAACACACTCAAAGAGTTCTGTTTGTCTAGTGTCTAAAATCTTCTGTAAATGGCCGTAGTGCTTAATTTCAATGAATCTTTTACTGCTCGGGTAGGTAGGTATTCAATCTTTCTGTGCATGAACAAAGAACATGTGTTGGTTGCAGCAGCATCATTTAGAGTTGAGTTTTGGTGTTGTGCGTGAATCCTGAACAGTGTGCTCCAGATCTGAAGTGGCAGCATGCACGAGCATTCTACATACGAAGTGGACTGCAAATGTACGAGGGATAGATTTACAGGCAGCATATACAGACCAGAGTAACGTATGGTCAGTTACGTCCAACTCAAGGAGCATCCAAGTCTTTTTTGCTATTCAGAAGTCAAGGTGCCTTTAAGTGGTCCTTGTTCACTATGGGAACATGTTCAATGCTTGCATGTATAGGCAGAGAAAGCGCTCCCCCACAGGATTTTGGTGGAAGTGCACACAGCAGAAATAAAGATCCAAGGGTACAAGAACAGATATACACATTCCAGTTCCACAGGTTATTGTCAATATCATTCCCCTTTCGATGAACATTAACCTCCTGCTTTTTGCTAGGAAAAAAGTGTGTGGGGAAACAAATCGGGATTTACTGAGTGTGTTCCCACATTCAGGAAAAACTACATTTCAGCGGACAGTATCCTGCCCGGGGATACTGGACTGCCTGGCTCATAATGGGCTACTACATGATGCTCACTCAGGCACAATAGAAGTCCAAACCCATGGTGGTACTGTTAAGCCACAAGTAATGTTTTACATGTATACAACCCTGAATGTATTAATGCCAAATATGGATTCACTCATTTGCAAATATGGATTCATTCATTTGCAAGCATGCCATCTTTCTGGTACATCACCCTGATGCAAAATAGTGGAAAGTAGAACAAATGCATTACTTTAGGGCTACTTTCCAAAGCAAATCAAGATTTCCACTAGAAAGTATGTTCAAAAATAACACTAGGTTGCACCACTTTTGTGAGGCAAGCCTGGTGCAAAGTGTTAGTAAATCTGCCCAAGCCTGTCATAAATGACCATTGCATCTTTGTGTTGCATTATGTTTGTCCTCTTGCAGATTTTGCTTCCACCAGCCCATGCAGGTCCCTTCCAACACAGAGACATTTTATGACATGCACAAAATCAGTCATTGCCCGAGACCCCATGAGCAGGGAAACTTTCGCTCTATTTCATCTCAGTCTATTTCTCTATATCATCCTTTCCTCCCAGGTAACCTCTCCGCCTGACTCTGTCTTTCTCTACATGGTGTCATCTTTAGGATTTAGGACCAAAGGACAAGTCATATTTCAAGCGTTTTTATATGACTAGCTTTCTTAAACTTTTACTATAATTCAGTATTGTTTTGCACCATCCGGGCTTGAAGTAGCAGAAAATGAGTCATAAAACTAATGTTTTCTCCAAACAGGGCCCCCCAAAATATGTTTTGCCTTGGGGGGGCTCCAACATTCTTAAGATGACCCTGTTTCACCCTTTTCCCTGAATTTGCAACATGGTTTCGTTCACATGAATTTGAGATCAAAGAGATGGATGGCAGCTGACCCTCCTACTACCACTACAACTCCAGTACCTGGATGCTGCAAAAAGTGAGAGGGAGAGAGACGAATTGTGAATAGGGAGGGGGACTGCAAAGGGCTGATTGTTTACCAAATAGAGGCAAAAACATTCAAGAAGGAAAAAAGTTATTTTCAGAGCTGGAAGTTGCTTTTACATTAATATGTTGTGGGTCTAAGAGAGGTACTATGAAAGGATGTGGGATTTTTGGGAAATGGACTTTACAACAGGACTCCAAGCATGTGGTCCATTTCATCAGACGCGGAACACAGCTTGCGTTAACGACGCATATGGCTGAACCACACATATGTGTGGTTAAGGCAGTCGGCGTGCTCACTGTCCAAGTGGGTGGGAGAGGAACCGGAAAGGAGGACCGCGCGAAGGACGGGGACGTGATAAGGTAAGTTGGGCTGGGTCTTGTAGGTTTTAAGGGAGGGGTAGGTTTTATGCAAAGAAGTTGGTTTTGGGGCTCAGGGCGAGGGTCTGGGGTCAGGGTAGGCTTTAGGGTAGGGGCAGAACTTTAGGGTTTAGGGCACGGGGGAAGGATCGGTTTTCATTTCAACTGGGTAGTTTTTAGGACAGGGGGAGTCAGGATAGTTTAATGTTTAAGGTGTGGAGTCGTTTTTAGGGCTTGGTTTATAGGGCTGGATTTTAGGACTCAGGGTGGAGGGAAAGGGGCGTGAACTTTACCACGAAATTGCATGGTAAAGGCATGCGATGTAAAGAAATGCGTTGTTGAGAAGTATTCGTTCTTGTGGATGAGTGGTAAAGGCACATGTGGTTCAACCATGTGTGCCTCTGTCACAAAACCGTGATGTTTATGGTTTTATACTTTTTAATTGAATTATTTATATATTTATTGCCGCGTCTGGTGGTTCCACCTCATGGTCACAGGTTCAAATTCCGGTGGGTCCACTCAGTCTTTCATCCATCTTAGGCCGACAAAATGAGTACCATTGAATTGGGTAACAACAAACATCTGTTATTCAGCGCCAAGATACCCGTAGTGGTGAACGTGCGCTTTACAAATACACATGTTATGTTATGTTATTGAGCGATCTGTTGATTTACAATGTGCTCGCATACGAGGAAAATAATAACTTAGAATGTTTCCAAAATTCCAAAGACTTGGCGCCAGATATACAACTGTTTTTAGCAGTCACAAATGGACAATCTAGGCATTTGCAACTACTACCCTATTTTGTGGATTAGTAAGCTATTACTGACTTGCAAAATAGGGTTGCAAGTCGCTATTAGGAAGGGGCAGGCAAAGGGTATCCCTTTCTAATAGCGAGTCGCAGGGGCATGTGCACTTGGTTTGCGACCGGAAGGCAGTCGTAAAACAATCACAATTTACTGTCTACGTCAAGTAGATGGTAAGCTAGTCACAAACGGGAATGGGTCACCAGGGGACCCCTTCCCCTTTGTTACTGGCAGTGAAAATGTTTTTAAGAGCAGGCAGTGGTTCCATGGACCACTGCCTACTCTATGAAACAGAAACGTTTTATTTTTATTTTTGAAACACATTCCGTTTTCCTTTAATGAAAATGGGCTGCATTTAAAACAAAAAAGTTGCTTTATTTAAAAACAATGACAGACATGGTGGTCTGCTGTCTCCAGCAGGACACCATCCCTATGTTATTGCCCATTCCCAATGGATTGCAAATTGCAATTTATCTCGTGAATATGAATGAGGTAGGTAATTTGCAGCAAATTCAAACAAAAAATGAGGGATGAAAGGAAAAACGTCCCTCCTCGACCTCCCGCCTAATATCTTTATCACAAAAATAGAACGGGGATGATGAATCTAAGTGATGGTGAGTGAATGTAGGGAAAACCCACCAGCCCCGGGAGCGACAAAGCATGTCGGGTGACAGCTTACCTTGAAGACATGTGTGATTACAGGGAGCTGACCTCACTCCCCCACCAGTTCGAGTTTAGAAACGTAATAAACTCTTTTCCTCTCGGAGAGCAAGGGGCTCTACTACTTTTCAACCGAGCATTGACTCAGTATGGTGACTTTCCCATCATTCATGGATTTGAAGGAGGTAGGGTAAGCACTTGGGGATCACTGTTGAGCAGGGCCGTTTCTACCATTAGGCAAGCCTAGGCGGCTGCCTAGGGCGGCAAAACAGGGAGGGCGGCAAAAACAAGTTTGGGAAACCCCTTAATAATAACAATCAATAGCTAAGGATTCGGAAGGATTAACTCCAGAGTAATGTACGAAAAAAAGACCAAAACAGTGTCTGTCAGCCTCCGTGAAAAAACAATTGGAATGTACACCTTTCATTTCCGGCTGCTCGCTTTCTTCTGATAGCCTCACATTTCAGGATAGTTTACTGACAATTTGAAGGCTTTCCGTCTGTGCCACACAGACAGTTTTTAAATCAAAATAACGGATTCGCCAAGAAATAACACCTAAATAGAGTCCCTAATTAGAAAAAAAATGAAGAGATGAGGCGATGTGAGGCCTAAACAAATGTCCGCTCCGATTTATTCAGCTCTAAGTTCCAGGGGATCTTCGTCCATCCCGCTCACTGCTATTTCAAGTGCTGACCCACTAGTGTTGATAGTGGAGGGGAGGGGAGGCAGACAGTGGAAATTGCTGGTGTGCAATTCTTAAGCAGACCCTATGGCCGAAGATAATTAAACATGACAAAATTGCATAGAAAGGGACCAACATTTCAGAGGGGGATACGTCTGCCCAGCCCCTCACACTGTAAAAGAGGCCTTATTTACAAGGCAGCGTTAAGTGACCCTATCGCCACAGGAATGTCATAAAATGTGATGTGCCAATCGTGATAGGGGCTTGTAAATATGCCCCATGGTTTTCTAAATATTGTGGTCGAAGATTTTAATGTAATACTGTGGCTCTGACGTGGAGATAGGGAGCTCCCATAGCTGAAAGATTCACATGAATATTTGTGAGTGTGATACTGCAATAACAAAGAATAGTACCTGTATGAGGTAAAGCTACTACCATATGTGGGTCAGGTAAATTAAGCAGTTTGGCAGTATGCAATACTCTTTTGCCCATATGCATCAAACTCAATTGCATTCGCAAACGGTGCGAATCGCAATTTTCGGCTGTTTGCGAATGCAATTGACTAATTTGGAATGCATCATGCATTTCGCAATTTTAGGAATCGCAACCATGTTGCGATTTCTAAAATTGCGATTGCATTTAAGAAATCGCAATTTCAGATTTCTTAAATGCAATGCATGATCATTTTTTAATTGCGAATTCGCAATTTGGAAGTGGTAAATTAGCATGAAGTTGAACTTCATGCTAATTTACCTTAAACTTTCAAATATGCACAAATTGCATTTTTGAAAGTTTTAATTTACACACACTCTTGCCCTTGGGGCATATGTGTGTGTAAATTGCATTTAAAGTTACATTCCAGGGGTGCAGGGAGGGGTTCCTTGGACCCCCCCTGCACCCTTGAAATTGCATTCACATTTTGCAAATCGCAATTTTAAATTCGCAAAATGTGAATGCCTTCCCATTGATTCCTATGGGCTTTTGGCCCATAGGAATCAATGGGAAGGGTTTTTCTTAATTGCGATTCGCAAATTGTGAATCGCAATTAAGGAAATATACCGAATCGCAAAAAAAAAATGTGGATTTTTAATGCATTACCGTTTGCGATTTCTTAATTGCGATTCCCTAATTTTCGCAATTAAGAAATCGCAAATGGGCACTTTGATGCATGTGGGCCTTTGTCACTTAGATGCTTAAACAGCTGAGAATCTAAGGCATTCTATCACTATCCGTTTCATAAATGAAATCACCTGCACTCACCTTGCACCTCTCACATGTTTCGTCTTCTCAGGAGATGCCATAATTTTACATCGGACATTCTCCTTCTCGCCCCTCACTTGGAATGTCCAAAAAATGATAACATCCTTGAACCGAAAGACAATGTGAGCCTTTAAAATATCGGCTGTCCCCAGTGAAATTAATTTGTAGTCCCAGCGTGACCCCGTGGGTACACATTCACATGCCACCTCCATACTGGAGTTTGTCACAGTGTGGCCCCACTTTTAGACTCTGCTCTCAGAAGCCAAGCGGCTAGGGAAATGAAGGGCTGCGTCAAGCTGAAGCCGTGGAATTTATACAGAGCTTGCTTAGGTCTGAAGAAAAAAATCCCATTATACATATGTAAACCTGTTCTACTTCAATACTATTGTTGATGTGTTTTATTGATTAATGTTGAATAAAAGTTCTTTTTATATCTAATGCATTCATTCTTCTAGCCTGGATGACAGAGGGAGAGAGTGATGGTAGTAAAAGGGAAGGGAGCATTTTTCTATTCTTGCCTAGGGTGGCAAAACACCTAGAAACGGCCCTGCTGTTGAGAGTCCTAAAGAAAGTCGGGGTAGTACATTTTGCCGGCTGAAACATGTCGACGGTTTGGCAGAATGATGGGGTTGGCGTCTCATTATAAGCTCCCCAACCCAGCATCTACTATTTTATTTTAATTCTGGACAAGGTGCCCAATATTAAAATTGTAATAGGGACTCCCTGACACCAGTTTTATATCACTAATTCTGCAAATTTTTTCACTTGTGATCTCACTTTTTACGTTGTTTGTCTTCCCCATCCGTATTGCTCCACCTCCAGCGTTGCTCTGCACGGAGGTGTGTTAGCAGCCCTATGATGAAGCATGGCACAGCTTGCTGTGTGTGAGGACAGTTTTATCAACCCGGTGTGTTTTCCCTACATTCACTCACCATCACTTAGATTCATCGTCCCTATTCTGTTTTTGTGATAAAGGTAATTTGCAACCGCATTGGGAATCGATAAATGTGTCTGAGACACATTTGTACCTTTCATTTTGCAACTTGCGAGTCGCTAAAAATTGAATTTACGAGTCGCAAATCAAAATGGTCGAACATGTGACCCTTTGTCATGACGGAGCTTGCAATCACGTTTGCAAAAAAAAATCCCCGCAGGGACTAATATTTTGCGTAAGTAGAATTAATTCACATGCAGAAATGTTTATCTATTATCGCAAAAGCCAATTAACAAAACCAATTTAGCCTGGGAAACCTTTGTTAATTTCCATAAATTGCTGAATCTGCCCCTATGCGATGCCGGGAACCTGTGCGGGCAGATATCAACATTTTACAGCTAATCCGACACCCTTTCTACAAACAGGAGTCCACATTACAGGTGGATATATGTGGTCAGATCGCAAAGTTACTTGTCTGAGGTAGTTTTTGGACTGTAATAAAGGGCCAACTGTAGGTAGGGAAGGCTTTGTGATGACCAAATAGCACATTTTTGCGATTCACTATTTTGTAATTGCAAACACCTATGTATGAATGTATGTTTCCCACATTTTGCGAGTCCTAATGGGTCACAAATAGACCCACCTCATTAATATTCATGAGGTAGATCTTGGTCGGCAACCCATTGGGAATCGAAAAAAAATCACAGTATTAGTTGCTGGATGGGGTCAGCAGACAACCATGTCTGCTATTGTTTTTCAATACATTTAAATGCAGCCTATTTTTCTTAAATGAAAACTCAACGTGTTTCAAAAAGAAAAATGAAAGTTTTCTTTTAATTTTTCATGAGCAGGACCACTGCCTGCTCTTAAAAAAGGTTTTACAAACATCCACAAAGGGGAAGGGAAACCTTGGTGACCCTTTCCCATTTGCGAATGGGTTACCGCCTCCCCTACGAAGTTGGTACATTTTGAATGTTTTGCGACGGCATTGCCTTCACAAAACACTCATACATACCAGTGCTATTCGGTATTAGGAATGGATACCCTAAAAATGCCCCTTCCTAATACCGAATTGCAAAAGCAAAATGCAATTTAGTAACAAGTTACCGAGTCGCATTTTGCCGTTTGTACATGGCAAAATGCATTTTACCAGAAGGACTAAAGCGAAAACTTAAAACCAATACGAAATCTTCTTAAAATATTTTGTAAATATGCATTCTAGCTCCAATTCTTGATAACATTATATGCACGTGGAAAACAGTTAACCAAGCACATGAATTATTTTGAAAAGATCACGAGTTATATATCCATAGAGGATGTACTAGAATTATTAGCTAAAAGTTAATCCATGGAAAATCTAAACAGCTGAAAACTTCAAATGGCATGCCGTAATCGAAAGATTGAAATTACTTGACTTATGCTGCCATCTGCCAGTTTAAAGAAGTATGACAATCTTGGAACATTCAACGTTTCAATGGCTGTTCTTTAGAAGGAAATACTGAAAGAAAGTCCAAGCAAGTAGTAACAAAATAGGTGCACTTAGAATAAGAAACATGTAAAACTATGGAACTTTATTGTTTCATCCATTAGAAATAATTTTGTCAAAGAGTCTATACACTGAGGGGCTTATTTATGTGAGGCTTGCGCTGCATCACTTTTTTTATGCTCCAGTGCCGCAAGCCTCTAACGGCCAGATTCATGAATGGAAAATCGGCTCGCAAAGGACCAGATTCTGATAATCTGGCCCTTTGCGAGCGCAATTTTTGCATTTGGGATTCATCATCCCAAATGCAAAAATCGCTATTATAGAAATCGCAAATTTGCGAGGAATTGCATTTAAGGAATCTCTATTTGAGATTCCTTAAATGCAAATCATGAAACATTTAAAAATTGCGAATTCGCAATTTCGGCCCGCTATTTACCGCGAAGTCAAACCTCGTGGTAAATAGCGGAAACTTAGAAAAATGCACTTAAGTTCATTTTTCTAAGTTGTATGTTACACACACACATGTCCTTGGGACATGTGTGTGCGTAACACCAGCGTCTAATATCATTTCAGGGGTGCAACAGGGTGTCCTTTGGACATCCCTGCACCCTTGAAATCGCAAACTCAGAATGCGAATCGCTAATAGCGATTCGCACATGGATATGTCTTCCCATTCATTCCTATGGGCCTATAGGAATGAATGGGAAGTTATTCCTTATTTGCGATTAGCAATTAGCTAATCGCAAATAAGGAAGCTGTAGGAATCGCAAGCAAAATTGCGATTTGTACATGATTCCCGTTTTGCGAGTCTGTAAAAGCGATTCCTTAATAATCGTTAATACAGACTCGCAAAATGGCCCGATGATGAATCTACCAGTAAGTCATTCCCATGAGGCCATGGCTTCGCATGGCCTCATAGATATGGATTAAGACAAAGCAGCTCTAGTCGCTGTCTTGACTTACTCTGCATCAAGGGGGCTTGTGGTATGTTTTCCCTCACAACACCAATGAATTTTGACGCTGACCCAGATTTACTTAATCATGTGAACCTGGGACAGTGCCAAAACCTTATGCCTCCCCAGAACAGGCATAACAAGGAGAAACATTTTTATTTCCTCTTGCTTTTTCCTCTTTCCATGTGTGCAGCACACATAGAAAGCGGAAAACGACTCTCAAGATTGTTTATTGTGCATGAAGGTACCACTTCCTGCACAAAAACAATTCTGTCTGCAATGGAGGTATTCTTGCATTATGAAGCAAGGGTGCCTACATTGGAGCTAGGCTGCAAATTGTGCACCAGCGCAAAGGGAAAGGACAGGAGTACATTGTATTTCATAAATATGGAGCATTCCTGCCCTATCACATTGGCGTCGGGCAGCGCAGTAAGAAGACTTGCAGCACTGTCCTTTGCCAATTCTTCATAAATGAGGCCCACTGTGTCAAGGCCTACTCACGGGAGGTGTTGTGGGCAAGTAATCACCAAGAAGTACATTTATTACACTATACTAATTACCATGCAGTAATTTACAAATATGTACATTGGCAGATGGAAAATAGTATATATGACATTGTATATTCAAGCGAGTGTATTGGTGTTGTCATGGTTGAAGAGCAATAAACCACATAATTAAACAGATCTACTGCAAGCAGTAACCATTGACCTTCTTATGGTAAACCAATGAAGCATTTGAAATTATTTTGGTGAACCAATAAAGATTTTGTTATCAATAAACTCTGTATCTGTGTATTTCTGATACCAGATTACAAATATCAAAACAGATCCTAGAGGACATAACAACATCAACATCACTTTAAGGCCTCCATACACATGGCCCCCAGAGGGCGTCCCACTCCCAGCAGCAGAGCTAAAGTTCCAGCCATGAGAGAGCTTGAAAAGGCACTGAAAATCCAGGGGATGTGATCATTTTTGAATATCCCAAACTTAGGATGAGGACTCAGAAAGTACCCTTAACAGAAAGGTTGTGCTGAGTTGATTGGTGGTAGCTCCATTTTCCTGGTACCACCACAGGCAGAGATATGGATGGAAATGTGTTGGAATCAAAAGGTCATTATGAGGCGAGTTGTTCCAAAGCAGTGAATATTGTTTTCCCTTGTGTTTAATCAGCCTCGCACCACGCTTCTTTTCTCTCTGGGGGTGCCCGGTCACACTCGGGTACCCTGCGTGCAGGATCTCTCATGGGGGGACAGCTTAGGGAGTTCACCGCCAGCTGTCCTTGTCAGCTCCCTGTACGAACAGCACTTTAGTGCATGGCGGAAGCTGGCAGCACTTATTCTGGCCTGCCTGCTCCTACAGGCACGCGTGTGGACTGTGGCTGGGCTTCCGCCCCCCCCTCCCAGTCACAAGGAGCATGGCGAGTCTTCCAAGAGGGGGAGTGCAGCAGCACTCACCCCTTCCTCTGTCTCGTCAGTGAAGCCCAGGGATGGGGTCCTGGGCCCCTTCCACATTCGCAGGGAGCACAACGTCACTCCCCTGCCCTCCACAACTTAGGGACTTCCTCGTATCAGGCGACACTCCGGGGTCCAGGGATGATCAAAACTGAGGTATATGGTCCCAAGCGGCAAAAGAAAATGGGAGAGACAGCCCAAGTTCATGTCAGTGAGTACACGGACAGCTCCTTTGCACTAATCCCTGGGCCCTGGCCCTCCCCGGGGGTGTTTACCGGCCGGACAGCGGACCTTCACGGCTCCATGATATTGCAATAATGGAGGAGGTTGCTGAGTGCTTGACATATGGGACATAAAAGGACTGGATCAATTAAAAGAGTGATCTGGAAGGCCAGAACAGAATCCAAATAAACAAATTTAAAAATGTTGAGGGCAATTTTAAAAGGAACGCCGCAGTTCAATAAAGTGAAATGATAAACTTCTCACCTCTGGCATGACAAATCACAAGTGATTTGGGCCAGCGCTTCATTTGAAGTTTACATTGCATTTCATGTTTAACAGAGCGCTCTCTGTAATGTGGTTATGCAGCCATGGTAACCAGAGAGACTAACAGACTGATTCATCAAAGACCCGTTTTGCGAGTCTTTAATAGCGATTCATAAGGAATCGCTATTACAGACTCGCAAAACGGGATTCATGTAGGAATCGCAAAAAGAATTGCGATTCCTACACATTCCTTATTTGCGATTAGCAAATTGCTAATCGCAAATAAGGAATAACTCCCCATTCATTCCTATGGGCCAAAAGGCCCATAGGAATGAATGGGGAGTATTCCTTATTTGCGATTAGCAATTAGCTAATCGCAAATAAGATAGCGATTTAAAGGGTGCCAGGGGTGTCCAAAGGACACCCTGTAGCACCCCTTAAATGCAAATTGAAACAGGTGTTGCGCACACACATGTCCAAAGGGCATGTGTGTGTGCAACATGCAACTTAGAAAAATGCTTTTTAAAAAATTTTTCTAAGTTTTCGCTATTTACCACGAGGTTTGACCTCGCGGTAAATAGCGGGCCGAAATTGCGAATTCGCAATTTTTAAGTGGATGATGAATTGCATTTAAGGAATCTCAAATAGAGATTCCTTAAATGTAATTCCTCGCAAAATTGCGAAATCGCTATTACCGATTTTTGCATTTGGGATGATGAATCCCAAATGCAAAAATAGGGTTCGCAAAGGGCCAGATTCTCAGAATCTGGCCCTTTCCGAGCCGATTTTGGCTTGATGAATCAGGCTGTAAGATGGCTCGAAAAATGGGTACGCTCGTGTAGATCAGTTAACACACTGATAACATGAGATGCATTCAGAGTTAGTGAGGCTATCGCTGAAGATGCACTCATGCCAGATCGCGTATTGCAGATGATGCATGGCGTAGTAGATGTGTGTTGTAAAAGTTAGAGCTGTTCGTTGTTCTCCACTTTGCCCTTCTCATGTGGTAATGCTGTACAGGCAGGAGAAGCATGTAAGCAAACAGATTTGACTGCAATGGGATCTCAAGCTGCATTGATTGCAGGGTGGAGAAGCTCAGGTTTGCGTGCCGGACCTCATCTTCTTTTGAGAATCACAGCCTGTCAGCCCCTAAAGGGCATCAAGGTCTGTGGCCTCTCACTGTACGCATTACTAAAATGTGGTGGAATAAATTAGGGGCCAGAGAGATGGAGCATTACCAATTTATTAATAGGATACAAAGTCAAAGACTGGCAAGAACCATCCAACTCAAGCAGTCGAAAGCAACTATAACAGGCATTGGCAAAGCCAAAAGGTCTCTCGCTTTTTGGCTATTGGCTTTTCCAATGTGTTTTTATTATGTTGTAAAGCAGTGTGGTTGATGTGCAGCATGGCTAAAAGTTATTTTTTTAAGTGCTATGAAGCAGGAAGGTAAAAAAAGCACGTATAACCCTTTTTTTAAATAACGTTTAGCCATGCTGTCCTACAACATGGCTAAAAGTCATTGGCAAAGCCAATAGCTCTAACATAGATACGACCTACTGGCTTTGCCAATGCTTGTTTTTCTATACATGGAAATCCCAAACTGCCCTCTAAAAATATATGGCGCAATTCAGCGTGAACGTGTGTTTAGGATTAGATTGCAGTGTGAGTGGGTCCTGTCATACGATAGAATGTCAGTGAATGAACAGACCATGCAACTTTCTAGCTGTTACTGAAGGCGTTTGACGGGTGTGTGTCTCACGTGTTTTCAAAGAGTGTCCCACATAGTGCCTCTTTGCTCTGGTGATGCGAGCCTCTGCCGGAGTGCTCGGTGCTGAAAGCAGTGTGTGTAGGGCATTGCTCGAGCTCTTCAAGCCCT
Organism: Lissotriton vulgaris; assembly: GCF_964263255.1. Lineage (NCBI taxonomy): Eukaryota > Metazoa > Chordata > Amphibia > Caudata > Salamandridae > Lissotriton > Lissotriton vulgaris. Next base: position 278,810,099 of record NC_141696.1, read on the forward strand.
TCTGTTTGACTGTCACTAGAAGTCAGTCATTAGGACACACTGTCTGATATTGAGGGGCTACATACAAGATGACTGTGGTTTCTTAGAGTTTTTTACTATTTGTTCTTATTTGAACTTTTTGCAGGAAATATTTAGCAATCAGGGAAAAGTTTTAAAGTGAGGAGATTGACGAGTTATTGTTTGCACTGGCCAGTGGCTATCTCAATGGGTTTCGTGAGCTGTGGGGGCGTCAATTATTTCCACTAAATGCTGAGGTTTCATCAACAACAGAGGATGTGCTTGCAAGATCGAAAAAAAAAACAACATGGCTTAAAGTTAAAAAAAAAAGCGTAATGAACGCGGCCAGAATTGCCCGCGTCATTGTGCTTTCTTTTTAAAACCATGTGGCACAGCAGCCCACACTGCTGTTTTAAAAAGTGGGGGACAATGGGATATAGGGTAAATAAAATGAGGGAGGTGGGAGAGGCACGGACTACCAGATAGGGGGTGGGAGGGGTGTAGAAATGACTGTATCTCAATCACGTTGGGAACAGTGGACAGGCATTGATTAAGTTGAATCAGTAAATTCTTGGTCCCTGCTCCAAGGAGATTAACAGAAGTGACTTTTGGCCTGCACTGGCCAATTAGGAGGCAGCAAAAAAGAGTGACAATGCAGCCAAAAAATGGTTAGCAATGGGCGAGTTGCAAGCCGTGTTTTGAAACAATAGTGTTTTGCAAGCAAGAGGGCATGCTCTCACAGGCTAAATCCTAAAAATGACCTTGTGGACCAGAGTGCTGAGCCAGATAGTTCCAAACTCCAAGTCATGGAGCCATAAACAAAAGTAAACAAGCTGAGACATCAACATTGGATATTACACATTCACTACAGGGGAACTCTGTTTCTTCCTCTGCCTCTTCCTATTACCTACAGCATCCCCCGCCCATACCCGTGCCTCCCTATATCTGCTTCCCCCGCTTTGCATCATGGTACCCAGTCTTTTGCTGATGCTTATCTTACCCATCTCCCTCTCATGGCATGCTGTTCCTTCCCCTTAGACTCTTTACACTTGTGTCTCTCACTCCCCAGGTCTCTCTCCCCTCACTCACATTTCTACCTATCAGCTTTATCAAGAACTTTGGGATAGGAAGTATGATCAAGAGACTTGAGGGCGTGGCCATTTTTAGGAGCCCAAAACAAGAAAGTAGTGTTAATAGAACTGTGTGAGAGAGCATTACCAGAAGTGCAGGCTGTGTATCTTACTGGGATCACAAAGTGTATGAGCAAGAGTGCTGAGTTAGTGAGCATTGATACACACCCTTACTTGAATGTAGGCCTTTTCAAAAGACCTCAGTGTCTGCAACTTATAAAGAGTAACGACAGTGTATATTATGAGTATCCCTGAGAGAACAATATTAGCAGGAGCACTAGGGGGCCTTTTAACTAATGCATTTTGGCGTACATAAAGAGGCCATATTATGAAGAGCTGCGCTGGCTCAGTGCAGTCACAATCACCTGTTTTTTGGGGTTTGAGGTGTATGACGTTCATTCATATAACTCAGCATTTCTCTAAATTAATGTGTGAAGTACATAAAGCATACGTCTGCAACAGTGACCAGGGATGATCTCTATTTGTTTCCGACTTGTGCTGTCTAAATTTCATGCATTCATTCATAGAAACTCCAAGTTATATGTATGAACTTTAGACACCTTCAAAGCATAAAAACAAGATGTGACTCTGTGCTGTGCCAGATCAGCCCTTCCTAATACAACCCTTATAGTTCTCTGTTATTCTTACATGCCTTTGCTTTGTGGCAGATTCACAGAGGCATGTAAGAGTACCTAAAGGAGTACTAGAAATTTACTACTACCCACACTCTTGAATGTTTATCTAAAGCCATCCGAAAGTAAGGGGTTTATTTATGAGAGCCCTGCGTCATTTTTGTACCACGTAAAGTGGCACATGGGTGACACAGGGCTCTCTTAAATATGCAATGCAAAACCAACGTGTGACTTTGAGTGGCCTCATGACTAAGTTGATGCAGTGCAAATCGCTGTGTCGCCTTCATCTGCTCTAGGGAGGCATTCCATGGGCGGTGCAGTGGGTATTCCCAACACTCAACACTCATGGAATTTGAAGCAGCTCCAGATTTAGAAAAACATGTAAACCTGTGGTAGCGCCAAAGCCATGTGCCTCTAGTGGTGAAATAACTTAATTTCTCCTCCTTCTTCCTCTTTCCATGTGTGCTGTATTCGGCCTCTTTCCCATGTGCGCAACCAGTATACCCAGCGCTGTTCCTGGATGTATTATTGCCTGCTAATGTCTGTTTTTTGTTTTCTCATCACCTCCAAAACCACCCAGCGTAGTTCTGAATCATTGTGTTTTTTTTCAGTGAAATATTTAGTCAGTTTGGAGTTGGAAGCGGACGATCGTAGATGGGACTGCTGGAAGCACTGAAGTAGACAGTAGGAGTGTGATTGGCATGGATGATTGAGAAGGTGCAACCTTGGTTCACTTTCTGATGCGTGTGTTCGCACTGCCTACATAGGCAAGGCATCTTTTTAACAGGACACCTGTATGTTTTTATGTATGTCATGGTCCTGCATCCACAACAATAGGCTTTGACTCAATGTACCTCTCCATTGCGGAATGTCACAGTAGGCCCTTCCACCCTCGACCTCCCATGGAGTAAGTAGGATAGTTCTTCAGGGTAAGAAGCACACTTAAGTAATTTTTGCTCATTTGTCTATGACGACACGTATGAATGCCACATGCCTCACATAGTTCCCACCACGCGTGCAGTCAGTGTGGTGATGCATGAAAAGCAATCATGCTACCAGTATATATTTACACTTTTGGTATGTACATCATTTTGTCTTCTTTCTTTTCCTACAGAAACGCTCACACCAGTACTACAGTGAATGGGGAGTGTGATTTTCACTACCCCGACCCTTTAGTAATAGCTCTTTTTTGCACTACGTGCGGAAAGGTAGAACAAATGTTTTTAAAAAGCCTTTGGTCCTGACGAATGCTATGTACCCTACGGGGACACGTAAGCAGAAACATGTTGACCTCACTTAGCATGGTGAAGGGACAATAAAATCCCATATCACCGCTCACTTCTTTTAATACCATGCATTCACTCCTTGAATAAAATTAGTTTATTGACAAATGCAAATGGTTTTTAGATCACCTCTAACTTATTCACTGGCCAGCACTTTGCTTTAGAAGTGTATCCTGTCTCCAGGTGTATGCCCGCCCTCTATCAAATGGAGTTTTTAGAGGGTGAGGAAAGCCGATGATGAAGCATGACACCGGGCGGTGTGTGAGGACACTCAGTTACTTTTTATGAGATGCCCCCACTGGTGACGCATCTCGAGGAAACTCTGTAGGAATCAGTAGGACAGCCCCATTTTGTGTATACATGTAGTATTGGAGGCTGGCTAGTCCTTAGGCCCCGTGCCTCTAGTTCCCATCCCCAGCAAGGTCTGGGGCTAGTGGGTGTGGTTTTCAGCACAGCAATATGCCTTGCTGCGCAGCCCTATGTCATAATGCCATAAATTAGGCCCTAAGGGCCCGATGTAGGTAAATCTACATTTACCACTTCATAAATACCGAATCATACCAAATCGGTATTTATGAAGTGGTAAATTAGAGGGGGGGAGATGTAGGTATTTCAGATTCGGTAAATACCGAATCTGTAAGATTCGGTATTTACCGATTCTGTAAATACCGATTCGGTATCCCCCATTGCTTCCTATGGGCCTTGAAGCCCATAGGAATCAATGGGCATTACCGAATCGGTAATTACCGATTCGGTAATTACCGATTTGTGCAAGGGTGCAGGGGGTGTCACTTTGACACCCTCTAGCACCCCCAAAACAGGCATGTGAGCCATGTGGCACACAGACATGCCCTAAGGGCATGTCTGTCTGTCACATGGCATAGGTGTGCATGCACACATGTCCATGCACACCTGGATTCGGTATTTTAACACCCAATTGGATTGGGTGTTAAAATACCGAATCTGAAGGGCCTGTGGGACTGAAAGTAGTCCCACCTACATCCCAAATTAAAAAAATCGGTAAAATTACCGATTCGGTATTTTTGTGATTCGGTAATTTTACCGAATCGGTAAAATACCGATTCGGACAAAAAAAGGTCCCCTACATCTCAGTAGGCCAAATACCGGTCGGAAACGGCCGAAATCGTTTCCGACCAGTATTTGGTACCTACATCGGGCCCTAAGTGTCTAAGGGCAGAACTCACAAAGGTATTTGCACACCTATGTTTTACTTTGGTTTGGACATGCTCTTATTTAGGGCATAAATGTACATTAGTAAATCACAAAACACGAACCTGCACTCATAAATGGTCCTACCTACTTACCGGGGTATGTTGTGGGTTTCCTAGTTTGTGAATAAACACAAACTGGATAGTTTTTTGGGGTTTGTGACTCTCTTGTTTGTTTTTTTTGCATCCTGAAATATGGTAGATCTGCTGTTAGAGTAAAAAAGGGGAACTTTTGTGGGAGCTTAGGGAAAAGTTTTCCAAGGTCAAAAAAAGGGCGAGCTCCGACATTGATAAAATGCAGGGATGTGCCATATTTACTACAATATGGCACACCCTGTGTTTTCCCTAGCAATAGAACTAAAATTAGCAGAGTAGCTCCAATGCAGACAGTCTTGCACCATCATGCAAGGGTGCCTGGGTTGGAGGGATTGATTGTTTATGTATAGGAAGGTGTGCCTTCCTGCACATAAACAATCCATAATGACTATTTGTTACTTCTATGTGTGCTGCATTCTGAAGTATACATGGAGCCAGCAAATCGCCATTATTTAAGGATTGTTTATGTGCAGGAAAGGACACCTTTCTGCACATAAACAATCATTGACAGATTTTGCTCTATCTATATGGGCTGCACATTGCAGCACACATAGAAAAAGCAAAAACGAAGAGAAATAAAAGCATGTCTCTTTGTGCGCCATTCTAATGCTTGCTCTTGCATGGAGTTATTTTTGGCTCTGCCACTGAATTACACCTCTTTGTAAATCTGGGGCAGTGTCAAAAACCAATAGGTGTTGCGGTGGAACTCCCATTACAACACCCATTGCACGCCCCTTTGCCACAGAGGACTGCTGCAGAAAGAAGCATATTTCTAAGGTGGCATTAAGCCATGCTAAGTGACTAAGCGCCATCTTGTAAATTTTGAAATGGCGCTACGCCACCCGAGCGTCAAAAAGGTGAGGCTCCAGTGGCGATAGGGGCTTATAAATACGAACCCTATTCTGTACAATGTTTCCCAAGAGCGCTCTCTGAATTTAAAATCAATGCCAAGAAAGTTGCATTTGGGCTCAAAGCATAGGCATAATCATAGGCATGTAAATCTCAGACCTTCTTTGGGATTGGAATCAAAGTGATTATTATAAAAATAAAAGTGACTGAGTAAGCTTTTTATCCAACAGACAATAACTATGGCTTTACATTTCCAAGATTCAATTAATCTAGCAAGGCTTGTGTTATGATCATTGCAATACACACAGGATGCTGAAACAAAAGAGTTCTCTGAAATCTGGTAGATATGGAGTATACTGCGTTGTCAGTTGCTGACCCCAGAAATAATGGGTAAAAGAGTCTTTATTTTCAGAAAGAATTGTTTAAAGTCTTTTAGACAAGAAACATGGAAAAAAAATTTTGCATTACATGCTGTGTAACAAGACAGATTCATATCTTTATTCACCTAAATTTGGTAAAAGTGCACAAAAAATGTATTTGCATACGTACACACAGATCTTGATTCACAAAAACAGGGGGGCATATTACCAAGGGCTAGTATCGCCGCTTTCTCTGCGAATTGTGCCGAGAAAGCGGCGATACAGCTAGAGCCCTATTACCAAGGGCACTTTAAAGCCTGGGCCGAGCCCACTTTGCATGTCGGCGATAAACATCGCTAATGACATGCAAAGTGGGCGTTCCCACGTCCAACCACATGTAAAATGTGGTTGGAGGTGGAAACACCCTATTACCAAGGCAGGCGTTGGGAGACAAAAACCTGCGATAAACTCATTTATCGCAGGTCTCCCAACGCCTGCTCCGACCAGGCGTTAGGCATTGTTAACATGGGTGTGTGGATCATAAAGCTGAATCCACCCCCCTCATATTATCAAGGCCCACATTAGCGCATGAAAACAACGTTTGTTTTCATGCGCTAATGTGCCATAACGCCGACTATCGCTGGATTTCTAATCGCCTGCCTGATGCGCATTGATAATTGTGTGCTAATTAGGCGATGAAATCCGGCGATAGCCGGCGATACGGAGATATGCGTTGTGCATTTTGCAACGCACACCTCGGTAATATGCCCCAGGATCTGTAGCTATTTGAACCCATAGAACAAACGTAATACCATGGACAATGAGTTGGTACAGCAGATTCTCCCACTATTACTTAGAGTGGTCAGGCATAAGAATGGGTGCCCCATGGATGGGTCACGGAATAGCCAGTGGGAAGATGGGGAAAACTCCTGCAGTTATAACTATATGGGTTATCACACAAATTCTCAATCTTTTTTGCCCCACTCTCACACAGAGATGTACTTCAAAAACAGGTTGCATTAAAGCCCTATTACAAATTTGGTGGTCCTCGTACCACTAGATTCATGGTGGGGCAGCGGTGGTCTTCCGACCCCCACATTACGAACTTGCCAGTCGTGCCACCCTGGGACTGCCGACTCTGCCAGGGAACTGCCATTCCCTGCTAGAGGTATGGCAATCAAGAAGCAAGCAATACGCCTCTAAGCATATTGCGACTTTCCTCACGGCCACTGATTTCATGGAGGTCTTTCTTCCATAAAAATTGTGGCGGGAAGGAAAGGAAGCAGGCCCTACAGGGCTCCCTTGTGCTTAATTCAAATGTGGATGCACCCAGGTGGGCACATCATATGCCCCTCTGTGTGCATGCAGCCCCGGAGTCCAGCACTGCATTGCCTTCACAGGCCATGCCGTGATGGAACTTCGGTTGACAGTCCCATTGCGGTGCCTATGTTAAAGGCACAGCCGTGGGAACGGCAAAGGAAATGCATGCAAATGACAAAAAAAGTAATTAAACGGCGGGCGGCACTCACGCAAGACCACCCCGCCCGTTAATCAAACGCCCCATTATTTCATTGTGATGTTTGCAGTGAGGAATTGTCATCCTGACTGAGAAAAGAAGGGAAAATGTTAAATGTGCTTTCAGATTCACGGAAAATATACCTCTTGTAGATCGTCTGGTACTGGGCAACCAGTTCTCAGGAGTACATCTGGTATTCTGGAGATTCTTTGTAAATCACAGAAAATGTCAAAATAAGCATGTCTACTTAAATGATATGAGTCAACGTATGATCAGGAGACTCATTGTCTTTTAAAATATTTATGTGGCTCGTCGCCAGACTTGCTTAGGTTTTCCACTGGGCCTGGGGATTGTGGGGTGGTCCCTGTCTTGTTGCCTCTTATGGGCTTTGTGAGGCCCTGCCTCCTGCTCAACTAGTTTGGGGCTTCTCTTATAATCTTAGGCCTACCCTTCACTGTTCCATTACAGGCTTGGGCCAGGGTTGGGTTTGCCAGGCTTGGTAATACTGTGGACTGCTGTGATGGCCGTGGATTCCACTCCGCTCGAAATAGGTGGAGTGAGTTCTACCATATTTCTGTGTGCTTGCTTCTGGCCTTAGGTTTGGGATGCTGCTGCTGCCTAGTCATCCGCATGTGGCCCCTTTACTGGGGGGCAGGTAAGTGCCTTGCCTTTGTTCTGGGATGTGTGCTAGTCATAGGCTTCCCCTTGCACTCCCTGCTGTGCTTGTGGGTTCTGTGCTCCATCGCCCTATCTCATGGCTATATGTATCCCTGCCTTCCTGCTGAGCTTGTTAGTGGCTGTGTGATACTAGTCCCAATGCTAGGTCTGCCCTGCACTGCTGGCACCCCATTGGGCTTGAGGCTGTGGATGGGTCTGCTCTAGTTAGGGGGCTGGATCATCCTTCACTGATGCACACGTGTGTCCGCCATTTTTTGTTGCAGGGTGTGGGCTTTTCATGTGCATCTTCCGATGTTCCCTGCTGTCTTGTGAGATGTACACCATGCATCTCTGCTCCTTGTGCATTTCTGTGCCCTGCCTTCTTGCTGGGCTTTTTAGTTAGCTTTGAGGTGCTTGTTCTAATTTCTGACCTGCCTATCCCAGCCTCTCTAATAGGTTGTGGTTTGGAATGGGTTACTACTCTTTAACTCATGTGCTGGCTAGGTTTGGTATTTCTGATTGCTCCTACTGGACTTTGGGTTGTTGAATATGTGCCCTGGCACGATCCAAATGGGCCCGGTCATATGATTTGCTCCCTTTTTTCTCTTTCATAGGGTGATGGGTTTGTCACTACACTGTGTTGTGGCAGGCGTGGCTTACCTGATCAGTGTGCATTGCTGGCTGATCTAGTGCATGTAAAATAGAGCTTTGGTTCTCTCTGCTGCAGCCTTGGCTGAAACCCCTCTTTGTTTGGTGTTGAGGTTGTTGGCGTGCTTACCATTGTCTTGTGTATTGGCTTCACCTTTGCACTGTGTTAAGTTGGCATGTGCTAGTTAGAGTTTTAAACGCCATTTTTCCTTTCCTGCTGTCTCTGCACACGGCATTATTAATGCTTTTTGCCTAGTTAGGTATTTTGCTTTACACGAGAATAACATGTTTGCTTATAATAGCAGTCTTGCTATGTCTAAGCTATGTCTGCACAGTGAGTGCCGAGGCCTTCAAGGTTATCTCAATACAGCGCTTATTGTTTGGATTGATCAGCGCACAGAGTAGACATAATATGTATGCAGCTGTGGCCAACTTTGGTTTAAGGCGCAAATGATATTGCACTGCGCAAGGCAGGAGACACACACTTGATGAATATCCGTATGCAGAGTGTTGGTGTAGGAGATGTGATCCATTTCCACTGAACCTAAAGGTATGGGCCCGCCCTTCTAAGCCCAAAGAGACCTTCTGTAGATATAATATAATATACTAACTAGGGAGGGTAAACTGAGGTTCTATTTAGACCTGGTTCCTTTAGCATTTTAACATGCTTTCACCATTTGTATTTTATGGAATAGTAACTATGCTTTTAACCTTGATCTTAATAATATGTTTGCCTGTATTAGCTAAGATACTGCCTTTGAGAACACTGCATTAGAAATAATCATTTCAAACTCGCACTTGTCCTCATTGACTCCTCGTTCGGGATTGATATGTTAGTATATCGAAAGAGTGTGCATGTGTTCCACGCTCCCTGAGGTGTTCTAAGTCCATGTTCTGGGTTGTCTAAATCTTTGTAAGTACCAATGAGACACTGTTTGCTAGTCTGGTAGGGGATTTTGGATACTAAGGTGAGTTTTGGCACACCCTAATTCACTGAGGTTCTAAGTCTCTATGCACAGTTCTGTATAGGAGCAGAAATCCCTGCTACACCATGGCACCAAGGGGCATATTACCAAGCAATAGCGATAATTATCGCTATTGCTTGGTTAGAGACAAAAATTTACCGCTGACCTGCGGCGATTTTTATCGCAGATAAACCTTGGTATTGCCAAGGTTTATCGCAAATGCAATAAAAATCGGCCGCAATGCATGAATATCGCTAAAAAGTCAGCGATATTCATGCATTACCGAGCTAATGCTCTTAGCCATGTTATCCACCTCCCGTTGGATAACATGGCTAAGAACTGCTCAGGGCAGGTGTTAGCTTTTGGAGATATTCGCGCTTAGCGCGAATATCTCCATAAGTTGGTAATAGGAGATAGCGATGTTAGCGACTGTTTCCAGTCGCTAACATCTTGGCACGCCCACTTTGCATGTCATTAGTGATAAATATCACTGACATGCAAAGTGGGGCCAAAGATGGTCGCTATCTCCTACTAGCTGTCGCTAACTGGTGTTAGCGACAGCTAGGTAATAGGGAGATAATTTTATCTCCGCTTTCTTGGCTTTTAAAGCCAAAAGAGCGGAGATAAACCCCCTTGATAATATGCCCCCATATTCTTTGTTTGGCTTGGGGTAGACATCATCTAAGCGTGCTTCACCTCCTCCCATTTTGCTTCCTTTTGTCTCCAGGCTGATGTTTGCCTGTTCTTGGTGTGCAATTGCTCCTTCTGGTGTGACTTCTGCCATCCATGTTTTCTTGTGCGTTATGTTTGGCATTGGGCTGCTCTCCCTATTCTTTATGCAGAAAAAGGCTTGGCCCAGAGGCTGAATGCCTGTGCCCTGGCATGGCACAGTGAGCTATTTAGCTTTCTGTTGCTCCTTGTATTGACTCCTAGTTTTTTATTTTTGTTTTTAAATCATCTTTATTCAAGATTTGTCAAACCACTCAAAATACAATAATCAAGGTTGCATGTATCAACAACTGGATGTCAGCAGTTTAGTACTATAATATTGCCTCAATAGGCAAGACCAATTGCAAAGTATCAGTATCTAAGCAAATGGTGCTGTGGATAATAGGCTAAAGGGAACTGAGAAAGAATTATAACCTACAATAATCAGTAAATACTTTGCCCTTTGTCTGATTGTTTTGTTTTCAACATTGAACCCCTCAGGTAAAAAAAAAAAAAGTAAACATGAGCAAACACCCATCCCCCCCCAACTGGTTCTCCCAGTTGCCGCAGGGTTGGGTGGGAGGCTTGGGGTCAACAGTCGGCGTTAGTGCTTCAGCCTGGGCAGTACGCCAATTATCCAATGCATCAAGAAGGAGGCAAGAGCCATTCGATCAGTCAGGTGGATCATGAGGGTGTATAAGAAGGAATAGGAAGCGAGGTAACGAGCAGGATTGACTGAGGCCATGATGTGGTGTGAATGGTTAAGGGCTAGTAATCAGCGAGTCTCTCTCCCAGCTCAGAAAGGATGGTGCAGCAATATGGTTGGCTCCAGCATTAATATAATGAGGGTGGCATGACATCATCCTTCACATATGTCAAGAAGGCATCACCTAAGGCAGCCCAATATCTTGCTCTTTTGGAGACCTCTTTTTCTTCTTTGATAAGCGCGGTATCGTCCACCACTTGGGCCCATTTTAAGGCCTAATTTCTGCAGTGGACCAGACGAGGGGTGGGGGGAGGGTTTCCAATACATGGAGAAGGTTTGTTTGCCCAGCAATAGTGAGAGGTCTATTGATCTAGTATAACCTTTTATCTTTAGACCTGGGAAGGAGGTCAGGCAGGTAGCCCCATGAGTCCACAGATATCAAGCATTCCATTACATTGGAAATGGTCGTAATTACCTTGAGCCAAACCAATTGTAAGGATTGGCAGATCCAGAACACAGGGCTCCATGGCACCGGGAGCAAGCATCCATCGTCGCCAGATATATCCTATGAAGACTGTGTGTGGTCAAATAAGGTCTGTGCAGGATGTGAAATTGAAAACACTTAAACCGGGAATTGGGTGAAGCTTTGGGTGCATTGCAGGATTGTTAGCCACTCTGCCTCAGTACCGCCTGCCCAAGTACATCTTTCCACTTCTCTCAAAGGAAGCAATCTTGTACACGTATATTGTTGGATAGCTCTATACAGCCAGGCAATCAAACGTCTTCCATTTCCAGTAGTGTCTGCAGGATGGTATTTGGTTCTGGTTCAGCCAACTGTATGTCCCACTGCTTTTTAAAGGCTTCACAAACTCTACCATACAGGAGGATGTTGCGTCCATGAAGGTTGTGCATTTCGATTAAGTCTCAGAAGCTAAGTACTGTGCCCTCCTTAGAGGGGTCTCCCTCCGTAGTCAAACCACCTCTGTTCATCTGGTGAACTCTCTATATTGGGGACCCACCGGAGCCCGAGACCCACTAGGCACAGGGGTTTTGAGGCTTCACATCGGAGATAGCATGTTTGAAACCAGCTAGGATTATCTTTGCTGTACGCTGGGAATAGGAGCGAGTGGAGGGCCGCGTTTCGGAAATGAGTGCAGGAGAAGTCTGTCCCTCCTACGTCATATCCCATGAGCCAGAGTCTGCCATGGTAATCATGCTGCAAGATAATAGCCAAGAAAGTTCAGAGCCCCCAAGGGTGGGAGTTTCTTCACTTGCCCCAGATTAGCATAACTAACAGTGGATCAAGTTCCTGGAAGGTCTGAGGAGAAAGCTGGAGTGGAAGATTGACAAAATAATATAAGAGCTGTGGTAGCTTTATCATTTGTATACCTAGATTGTGAAAATTGGTCGAAATCGAGGGCAGTACTGCAGTTCCCAAGCAGATTTGGTGCTCGGAAAGAACTTTATGCAAAGGGAAGACCACTGATTGAGAATGGTTGACTTTAAGGACTAAGACAGCCCCAAAGGCTGTTAATGTTACATTATGTTTTGTTATCTTAGCAATTTTATAAAGCACATGGTTACTCCATTCGGAGTGTCCCCGTGCTATGGATTTCATGCACCATGAAAAACAGGACTAGATCTGATGAATCTCTGAAAACTAGCCAAGGTATTAAGATTGGCATCTATATCCCTCAGGTTTACCAACATATCGTTGGCATACAGCAAGAGTATGGGTCTGTGTCGCCGTAGTATGCTCCAATCAATTTCGAGTGTCCATCATTTTATTGCAAGGGGTTTAAGGGTCAATGCAAACAATACTGGTGAGAGGGGCCAACCATGCCTAGTGTCACATGCTACTTAATAAATCTTTGAAATATGATGTGCTGCTTTAGTTCTTGAGGTTGGCCTGGCGTAGAAAATTGCATTCCATTATCTGAAATTAATCCCAAAACCAAATGACTCCAGTACCCGACCCACGCAGTGTCAATTCAGAAAGTCAAAGGCTTGTCCCATGTCCAAGGCCATGCAGGCTCACCTCGGCCTGGTGCTGGCCCCTTCTCCTGTATATGAGGAATCCTTCATAGACTGAATAAGGTCTTCATGAGCCATTTCGGGAAGAAGAGGAAGAGGAGATCAGCCAAGACTTTACTAAGTATTTACCAGGTATTTTATATTCTGAATTGAGGAACGAAATGGGTCAGAATAAGGTTGAAAGAAACAAAAGATCGCACCTGGTTTTAGAACTGGGACAATTATGGCCTTGTTAGTTGTAGCTGGTAGATAACCTTGAGATTTAGCTGCCTGAAAGAGAAGTCGGAGCCAAGAGACTAAAGGCTCTTCGTAAGTCGTCATCAGAGACTGGCGTCTTCCCTTTGGGAAAATCCTACATTACCTTACAAATGTCTTGGTCAGAAAGTGGAGCATCAGTATTTTTCTATAATTAAGGGGAACATGATGGAGAATGATATTGGACAAAAATCATGCTCTACATCAAGAGGGTCGGGCCTAGCTGCATATAGAGATGCATACAAATTTCGGAATGCTTTGTTAATTTCCTTTGGTGTTTTCTGTTGGGGGATTGTTCTGCTTTTCTGCTTTTTGTTTGGATGTTTGCCTACTTTCACCCTTTTTTGAGCTTTGGCTTTTGTTGGTTGTCTGCCGTGCCTCTTCCCCTCTCACTTTGTGGCGCCTGTGACAGGAACTCTTAATTTTGCACTGGGCTAGACCCTCTGCTTCTTTGCCTTCTTCTTTTGCGCTCCTTGAGTCACCTTATTTGTTTATGGGTGTGCTCTTCTTGCTCACTCATGGATTTCAGGAATGTGGTTACTGATCATGCATTTTGAGGTGCCACTTGCTGTCTCTCATTAAATGTTAAGGTCCTTTCTGGTAGCAGGGATAGGCTAGGGTCACGTGGGTTGATTTTTTATTCTTCTAGTAAGACCTGTGTTTTTCTTTGTTGATTTCGCCCTCAACCTACTTGTTTAGCATTCAGTATGGTCCCATGTGTGTCTTGTTAGGATTTGACCTAATACAGGATTGGGGGACTTTTGTGCTATTGGGAGTGTACCTTCACTCCTTGGTGAGAAGGCTGCTATTGTATTTCCCTTGGCTTGTGTTAATTACTTCTTGTGTGATCCTAACTGTCTTACTGGGCTAATTCTGGGCCTTGTCTATTGGGTTCATACCTGTGCTCTCTCTATTAATTCTGCTGGTTTATGGCTCGCTGTTCCCCATCGGGGGCTTGCGGTCTTGTGTTTTTTGTGTGTTGGATGCCTGCTCCTATCATGCATTATGCATTTTCCCCACTGGACAAAGTGTTTAAGTGTTAGGCCCTTTGGGCAACTTGGGTGGTTCTCTCTTCTATATATGCCTTTCCAAATCACACTGCTGTTTATCTCTGGCATGTTGGTGGGGGCTGTAGGCTGCATTGTTATGCCCTTTGTTTTCTTACTCCCTTGTGGGGTGAGGTTCCTTGGAAAGGTTTGTGCTGCTCTGGTTTGTCAACTGTCTGCCCTTGTGCATTTTGTGAGCAAACCTCTGTTCCTGCTTTTGCTATGGTTGTTGTTTCTGTGGCTTCTATTCAAGCCCCGCACTTCCAGCTCTATATGCTTGCTTGGTGTTTGGTGCAAGCAGTGGCTTCTTCTGTTGCTCCAGTAAGCCTGTATTTTCATGGGCCCTCCTTCTTAACATGTAAGTGACTCTTCTGGGGTTCTGTGGTCATGGCTGTCAGTTGGGCCTTCAAGGTTTGGGGACTGGATTTTCCTGGTTGCTATGCCTTTACTTGTTGGGCCTGTCAACTTTGGGATCTAACATTTATTCCTGGTGCTTCTTCTTGGTGTGGGAGATTGACCTACTGTCGGGCTGCTTTGTCTACTTTTGCATGCTTTCATGTTGGGTACTGATTCCCTCTCTTCTTACCTTTTTTATTGTGGGGTCGGGTTGTGCTTTTTCTCATGCGCTCCCACATAGGAATTATACCTGCTTTTGACCAGGGTTATTTGCTTCCTCACTTCAGATTCTGTGTCATGCCTCAGTCTTATTGGCTTGTATTCTGGTGGGCCTGCAGTTGTCTGACCTCACCTAAGCTTCGGAGTGGTCAGACAGGCCTTGGGGCATTCGATACATGTCATTTACTTTCTGTACTATTCTCAGTGGTATGCTGGATCATGGCCTTTATAAAGGGGATGTTTCCCATGGAAACTTCTTAGGCCCTAATTACGAGTCTGGCGGTCCGAGGACCGCAGAGTCATGGAGGCACCAGTGGTCAGACCGCCTCATTACAAGCTGGGTGGTCGGACTGTCCTGGGACAACAAACGCCACCAGCAAACCACCGTTTCCTGGAGGTGGTGTGGCGGTCAGGAGGCAGCAATATGCTTTGCGGGACTGCTGCGGTCATGCCAAGCATAATACGAGGTTGCTCTCTTCCAGGGTTTACAAGGAGATTCTTACTCGATGTAAACCCTGGAAGAGAGGAAGCAAAGGGGGCCCTACAGGGCCCCTTGTTCCTCCTATGCTTGTGGATGCATACATGGGAGCATAACATGTGCACCCCTGTGTGCATGCACAACAGTTCCTGCATAGCATGGACTTTCAAGTTCATGCCTTGCAGGAACCTTGTGAGGCATTCCCTTTGCGGCAAAGGCACCGTCAACTTTGAATTAGGCACCGCCCTGGGACCGCCTCGCCGGCCGCCCACCAGACTACTTTAAAGATTTGTTATTCATTATTAAAAAAATAGAATGATGGTAATTGTTTAATTGTTTTTAAATGTACATTTACAATTTTTATATTAATCGTTTTATATTTGTGCTCAATTACGTATTACAATATGGTATGCATTTGAAGTGAAGTACTTTCCCTACTGCTGCACAGACTGGAGTGGAAATAGTAAATTTTACCCCTCCTGAGTTCAGCGCTTTTTCTACTATTGCACAGACTGGAGTTGGAATAGTACATTGTACCCCTCCTGAGTCCAATGCTTTCCCGACTGTTGCACAGACTGCAGTGTGAATGATATATTTATTATTACTAGAGTTGGATAGTTTTGTTAATATTGTTTAAATATATATCATTATTTGTTTGTGTATTTAGGGCCAGATGTATGAACAATTTTAGGATGGCCAAACCGGTTAGCGACCCGTTTGTGCAAGCTGAAATTGTCATGGCCATGTACCAACACAATTTTGCGAGTTGCAAATGAATTGCGTCTCGCAAAAAAGTTATTAGAGACTCGCTATTTGGAGGGGCGTTCCCTTCCAAATAGCAAGTCTCAAACTTATGTACTAATGTTTTGCAACCGCAATTGCGGTTGCAAAACACTCGCAATTACCACCTACTTCAAGTAGGTGATAATGCATTCGCAAATGGGAAGGGGTCCCCAGGGGACCCATTCCCCTTTGCAAATGCATGCAAAATAATTTTTTAAGGACAGGCAGTGGTCCCAGGGACCACTGCTTGCCCTTAAAAAATGAAACAAGAATGTTTCCTTTTTTTTTTTAAATGCATTTCAAAGCAGTCCCAGATAGGGTGGTCCGCTGAGCCCAGCAGGCCACCATCCCTGGGTGGGCCTGTCATTACCAATGGGCTCCCAAGTAGCAAGAGGCTCATTAATATTAATGAGCCTCGCAATTTGCGACCCCATTGGGAATCGCAAACAGTGTTAAACACACTGTAGTACATTTGATGTTGCGCCTCGCAATTTGTCCACTCACATCTTGTCGCGAATTGCGAGGCGCAAAATAAAATGGTCGTGCATCTGGCCCTTAATTTTATATTTTTTACATATAGGATTTTGTTTTTAAATTAGGATATATTTAGTAAAACTTATTTCTTTCTATTGTTTACTTTATGTAAAATATAAAAGGCAATTAAAAAAAATCCAGTTTATTTGTTACATTTATTATTGTTTTGTAAATATATAAATATATACATACACACACACATGTTATGTTAGTAAATTTAAAAGAAATTAAAAAATCATAATATAAATTAAAATGAATATTTGTAATAATAGTTTTACATTATGTATGTGTCGAGAACCATACATATATATGTGTGTTTGTTTAAATAAGAATATATTTATATACATTTTTAATATAATTTAAACATATTTAATTTACATTATATTAATACATGTTAAAATATTTAATATTTTGAGATATTACCTTGATATGCTAAGGAAAACAGTATTTTGTGATCAATATTTTTGGCACTATTTATGTATCACGATATTTTTGTGTTTTCGACTTTATGTCACTGAAAAATGTCCATAATTCGTCACAGGTTGATATTAAAGTTGATGAGCGAAAGAATGAGGGAGTAATCTGAAAAGTGTAGTTCCAAAGTGGTACAAATGGAATGAAACATGTATCTGACAGAGTTCAAGAACTTTGGAACAAAGCATAGGGGCGGGCTTTTTTAGTGACATATTTTAATAAGGGAGAGCATATCTTGGCCAAACAAGTATGAAAGCAATCTTCAAGGTAGTGAATTTTCAAAATGTTGAGGACACCTATTCTACAATAAGGGAAAACAGGAAATCAGTCCAGAGATGTTGTGATGTGATAAGGCCCTTACATGCATCCTCATTTACATTTTGCAATGCAATGAAATAATGGACCCTATGTAGACAACTGTCTTCTATCCCCCAGGTTAGCTTGGACGTCTAATTCAAGATGGGAGCACATGGTAAACTGCTCTGAGTAGTAGACTGGGCTTCTCTGTATCACTGGCCCTTCATTACTTTGAATCACATTCTGACTCTTGACTGACAATAACTAAACATCGTGGGCAGACATGCTGCCAGACCTGAAGATGGACAGTGAAACACAAAGAGTATTGTCTAGGTAGCTCCTGCCTATGACAGGGCTGCTTTGCCTGGCTAGCCCTCCCTGCCACTTACCTTGGCATGGCTCATGATGGGCCGTAAGGGAGTTAAAGGGGGTAGAAAAGGTATATGATCAGAGATGAGATTGTGTTTTGTACAAACTAGTCAACATGCCAAACACCTCTGACTCCACATATGACTCATAAACCTGTGAAATTGAAGAGGTTATTTTTGCTTGATCCCTGCATGTGCTCCATTATTATGCAGATGTTTTTTATTTAGCGTATGTTTGAAGCTCTGAAGTGTAGATGTTCCAGTGATGACATTTAGCACTGTATCCCCTCAAAGACAAGGACTAATATGACCATGGAATAGGAACACTGCTCCGAAGAATCCAGTCCAACTAACTTTTGAATGCTGTTTATTATTTAATTTGTTTTCTACACAAAGGTCATTAGGGTACTTTATATAACACTCAGCATTACACATTGTATAAGAAACATTAAAACTGAACAACCCAAAACACAGAAAACGATTGCTAAGAAGCAGTCAGAAGGGTGAGCGACAATACAATAGGCGAGAATAATCGGAAGCAGTAGTAAGGAAATAGTGAGGTGCCGCAGAGCGTGAAGGATTAGTTAGTCGTCTTGGATCAGAGACACAAAACGGTGTTATATGTGATGTAAGGTACCCCACTTTCAGACTGCATTAATCTTGCTTCGGTAAGACCACTTGAAGAAAGATGTTATTACCCTAGGATTAGCAGGGATTAGTCATGATAATTGCAAATTGAGATTTTAATTAAACCAATTCACGTTTCAGCAGATGTTAAATGTGATTAAAGCCTGATTTGACCAATGGATGAAGAGGGCTGGCCCAAAGCCACTATATATATATATATTACCTACTGGCGGTCGTCAGTAGGTAGTTATAGTTAGGACCTAGTTTCCATAGGAAATCCACATGGCATGATCTGCTCCTACCCGCTGCAAATCAGAACAAGTATGTCTACCAACATCATCAGGGTGGTGATGTGGATAACGTAGACACTTTTCTTGTGTGCAGCTCATACTAGGATTCTTTTCAAGCTACCCAAATGGGGAACTCTTCATTCTACACAATAACAGAGGTACCATTAACTTGGAGGGTGCAGATTTAACAGGCATCCTCATTGAATGCTGTGACTCCCTGAGAAAGGAAGAATTACAAAGGGGAATTGGCAATTCTATGGCAGGACCGGAGGCTCAGATTATGCTTTTCTTTCTTCGCAATTTATTATCATTAAAAAACACAGCAGCCTCAGAAAAGCTTCAAATAATGCTTATACGCAACAACAAGAAGCATTTTGTATAAAACATAAGAAAAAGTCCATGGAAAAACCACAACTCCCATGAGCCTGTCAAACAGTCCAATCATAGTCCTTCCACCATTTCCACAAGGTCTAGATAATCAGTCCCTTCTCGCTCTTCCCCCTCTTTCTTCGCTGCTCACGCAGCCAGTTAAGTGCCTCAGACTTATTTTTCCTTCTTTGTTGTGCATGTTCTCGCCGGCAGTTTGACTGGGGCCGGGCTTGGGGGGCTCTGTACTTATGTATTGTTTGCCTTGCAGAGTCCAGTCGTCGCTGGAGTGTTTTCCGCCCCTAAAGTGACTTTGGCCACATTTTGCTTGCGGTGCTCAAACTACCGCTAGAGGGAGCTCTTGCGTCTTGCCGGCTCCTCGGCGCGCTCTCCTCATTCGGAGGAGCCGCGCTGAGGTACCGGTAGCGACGGAGCCTTGCCCTCAACCGCCCTTGGACACCCGGTCTCCCGGGTCTGTATATTGGCCTCATTTTCCCTTTGACGCCCTGTGGGGTCTGTAGTGTGGTTCTTGACAGCGGAGATTGCCGACAGGCAGGTTGCACCGCGCGTTCAGTGTCTGTCAAAGCAAATCAAAGTAAACGTGTGGAAGCGCGCTCTGGGGCGGTGTGACCCGGTCCTAGAGAGGAGGGTCAGCGTGCTTGAGGGGTTCTGGTGCCACCCCGATTGCCTGCTGTGTTCAGGCCCAAAAGTTGTCAGTGTAGTCCTTTGGTCTGCCCATATCTTACGGACACCCTTCATTTAGGAGGGTTGAATTGGTCAGTGGCATAATAACTTCAGTTTCTCCCAGTGTTATCATGGAGCAGGGGGATTATTATGAAGAGGGCTTTCACCCCTATTTAAATGATGATGAATTCTACCAGGCAGTAGACAGTTCCATTTATCGTTGTGCTACCGAGGTGGTGGGTCCCATGGAGGACCGTCTCTCCGCACGCATAGTTGAAGAGCGCGCAAAAGTTGCGCAGGCCCAGTCTGGGGTGCCCCAAGTTCTTCCGGGGCCCTCGGGTGAGGGCCCACCTGCCCCAAAGAGGCCGTTCAGGGAAAGTGCACCGGAGGCAGAGCCAGGGGTGGACAGAGGAGCCTTTGAGCGTCTTCGCGACGCTTTCTTAGCTAAGGCGACAGCTGCCCCCCCGCTCCGCTGCCGGCGCCTGAGTCCTCAGTGGCCTCTGGGACGGCTTCCCCGTCTCCGAGCGCGGATTCTCCGGACACGGATGGCGACGAGGAGTCAGTGCGCTCTTGGCGTCCCTCAGGCTCCGCTGTGGAGTTGCCCAGGGACAGTTCGGGCATGCTGGACCCGGATGAGATCATGCATCCGCGGTCTGCGGCCTGGACGCCGGGCGACGCGGTGGCCAAGTTTGTGGCGAGTCGCCTACGGAAGCCCTTAGAAAAGGAGGCTAGAGGGTGCCTGAGGGGGTAGTGCCCGAGGCCCTCGTTGGATGGCAAGGTGGCCTTAACACCGGAATTAGATGCCAAAATGGCCACCTTCCTGGCAAAATTTAGGAAAGATCCGCGTAAGGGCATTGACCGGTCTTGGCGGTCATGCCAAGACAAACTGCTGGACGCGGTGGGGCCTGCCATGAAGATACTCGACATGGCTGAGGAAGCAAAGGCCACGGGCACGACCATATCGCCCGAAGTCCTATCGAACTGGGCGCAGCGTGTCATAATTTTCCTAGGTAACGCCAACTGCGCATTGTCAACTGAGCGTAGGCGATCCTTGTTGATCAAGCTAGACCCAAAGTTGGGGGATTTGGCGTCCTCGGAGGCGGGTGCAGTGGCCCAAGGGGGGCTCTTTGGGGAGCCGTTTATTAAGGAATTGGGCAAATTTGTAGCGACCTTTACATCTTTGGGCAAGGCCCAGTCAAACATTAAGCGTGTTTCCCAGCAACGTTTCTCCCAAGGGGCCGGTCGTGGTAGGGGCCGCTCGACCGGCCGGGGCGGATTCAATGCCAACAATAGAGGGCAAGGCTCCAGTAGAGGACACTACCAAACCTCCACAAATTTCACTAATTTCTACCCACAAGAGGCCAGCGCTTCGGTGGACGAGGGTTCAAGAAGAATTCCGGACCCAACACTTCAAACGGTGAGTGTCATACCTGCAGACCAGGTGCGCATTGGCGGTCGTCTAGCGGCCTTTTACGAGGCGTGGGCGTCGCTCACTGCAGACGCCTGGGTTTTGCAGACTATTCGGGGATTCCACATAGAGTTTTACGATGTGCCCATTCAGCAGGGGTCTCCCCGTCCTATCGTTTTCTCCCACACAGACGCGTAATTGTTCGACAAGGAGGTCTCCAAATTGCTTCGCAAAGGGGCCATACGTCAATCAGCGCGTCACCCCTCGGGGTTTATCAGCAATGTTTTCTTGGTGGACAAGGCGGATGGGGGCAAGCGGCCGGTAATCAACCTCAAGGAGTTCAATGGTTGGTTGGTTTACCGCCATTTCAATATGGAAGGGATTCATCTCCTGCGGGACGTGCTCCTTCCTCGGGATTGGATGGTGCGGTTGGACCTCAAGGATGCTTATCTGGTGGTTCCCATACATCCCCCTCACCGCCGCTTCCTGCAGTTTTACTGGAAGGACAGAGTGTTCGAGTTTACCGCCCTTCCATTCGGGCTCTCTTCGGCCCCAGGGTGCTTCACAAAAGTGTTGCATCTGGCGGTCGAGTACCTGCGCGGGCTGGGCATTCGAATGACTGTTTACTTGGACGACATCCTCTTGATGGCTCAGTGTCCCAGGATCTTGACCTCTCAACTCCAACAGGCGGTCTCGCTGTTTCAGAGTCTGGGTTTCATCATCAACGGTCCCAAATCAGTTCTGGTTCCGTCTCGGAAAGTTACCTTTCTAGGTTTTGTCATTGATTCCGTCGAAGCGTCTCTCAGTCTGCCTTCGCGGAAGATGTCCAAGATCCGGCATACGCTACGCCAAGCGATTGCGAAAGACCGGACTTCCCTGCGGCAAGTGGTCAGGGTGGTAGGGCTTCTGTCGTCCTCCATCCAGGCGATTTTTCCGGGGCGCCTACATTACAGGGTGCTCCAACATCTCAAGGCCCAACATCTTCGAAGGGGCATGTCTTACGATCAGATGGTACCTCTCACGGCGGAGGTAAAGGAAGAGATGTCATGGTGGCTGTCGCACATGGAAGCGTGGAATGGTCGGGCGATCTTCGGGTCTGTCCCAGACCTGGTCATAGAATCCGACGCCAGCAGATCGGGCTGGGGGGCCCGGTGCAGGAACTTCTCCACAGGCGGAGCGTGGTCCTCAGACAAACAACAGTTACACATCAACTGTTTGGAACTACTGGCCGGCTCTTTCGCAGTGCGATGCTGGACCAAGGATTCGGCGAAATCCTGCGTTCTCTTGAAGATGGACAATATCTCGGCGGTTCGATACGTCAACCACCTGGGTGGTCCACGTTCCAAAGCTCTGGTGAATTTAGCGAAAGAGTTCTGGGACTACTGCCTAGCACACCACATATCGGTGACAGCAGAGTACTTACCGGGGCAGGCCAATCAAGTAGCGGATTGGCACTCCAGCCATCTCGAGATTTCAGCCAATGGAAGCTGGATACTCGGGTTTTCCATTGGTTGAACGATCAATGGGGACCGTTCACCGTGGACCTATTTGCGTCTCGGCTGGATCATCAGCTTCCAAGATTTTTCAGTTGGAGGCCGGACCCGCTGGCGGAGGCCACGGACGCCTTTCTACAGATTGGAGTCAAGAAAGACCCTTTGCGTTTCCACCTTTCTCGATGGTGGTGCGGACGGCAGCCCAGGTTTGCCGTCAGGAGGTGGAGCTGATTTTGATCACACCGTTCTGGAGGTCTCAAGTCTGGTTTCCGATTCTACTGGAACTTTCTTGGGACTCTCCAATCCTACTCCCCCAGCTTCCACATCTCCTGCTCAATCCGGATCAAGAGCCGCATCCTCTCATCGTTCAGGGTTCTCTTTGCCTCATGGCATGGAGGCTTTCCGGCGACGTTGGTAGCTCCCAGGCCTTTCGAGGTCAGCTGAAGGCCTGTTGTCCAAGGCTTGGGCAGCCAGTACCGCGAAGCGCCACAAATCTGCTTGGACTAAGTGGCTGCGTTGGTGTCTTCGAAGGGATATGGATCCCCTGGTCGCGGGTACCGTTCCCATCCTGAACTTTCTGGCCGAATTAGCGACCAAGGGTCTTGCATACAGAACTATTAACGCTATGCGTTCAGCTATTTCAGCGGGCCACCATCTGGTGGAGGGCTCACCGGTGGGGGAACACCCTTTTGTTTGTAGGCTCCTGTGAGGCATTCGCCTCTTGTTACCTCCGGAACCTCGATATTCGGTCCTGTGGGACGTTAATGTGGTTTTAAACCTTTTTCTATCCTGGCAACCTAACAAATATTTATCTCTGAAGGAACTCTCGGCAATGCTAGCCATGCTTCTGTGTTTGGTATCTTGCCGGAGGGTCTCAGACGTTCGAGCCCTGGACGTGTCAGCCCGGGTTTTTATCCCCGGAAGGAGTGACTTTCACAGTGGGACGCCGCACTAAGACCGCGTCTCGTGTTATATCGTACCCGGCCTTTGTGGACGTGCCCAAATTGTGTGTGGTCCAATGTTTGAAAGCATATGAGGACATGACTCTAGACATTCGCCCCCCGGGCGAGCAACAATTATTGATTGCCCTGCGGAAACCATACAAAGCAGTCTCTTCCCCCACCATTTCCAGGTGGGTGCGATGGGTCATGCAGGAGGCGGGCATTGATACTAAGCGATTTGGAGCTCACTCAGCCAGGGGAGCCATGGCTTCCAAAGCTTTTTCTGTAGGGGCTCGTTTGGAGGACTTAATGCGAGCAGCTGATTGGTCCTCGGATTCCACATTCAAAAGGTTCTACTTTAAACCAGTGATGGATATTGCTCAGTTGGTGGTGAGTAAGCTTTAAACTAGCATAATCTGAGCCTCCGGTCCTGCCATAGAATCGAAATTTGCCTAGCTATTGTAACGGTAAGTTTCAATTCTATTAAGGACACGGAGGCGAGGATTATCCCTCCCAGGAGTTTGCGGGGATCGAACCCCCCCTCCGTATGGCAGTAAGTAACTAGGTTTACGATTCATATTTGCCTATTGTTGATTTTGATGCTGTTCCTCTGTTGTACGACTGTAAGTGGAGTTTCTTTTACAACGCTTACGCTGTCATTTTTCTCAACTAGGGAATGACGGTTCAAAACAAGACCAATGATGAAAGAGCGTGATCTGCGCGAAGAAAGAGGAGGAAGAGCGAGAAGGGACTGATTATCTAGACCCTGTGGAAATGGTGGAAGGACTATGATTGGACTGTTTGACAGGCTCATGGGAGTTGTGGTTTTTCCATGGACTTTTTCTTATGTTTTATACGAAATGCTTCTTGTTGTTGCGTACAAGCATTATTTGAAGCTTTTCTGAGGCTGCTGTGTTTTTTGATGATAATAAGTTGCGAAGAAAGAAAAGCATAATCCTCGCCTCCGTGTCCTTAATAGAATTGAAACTTACCGTTACGATAGCTAGGCAAATTTCGATTCCAGTCCCAAATCCGCTGATAAATCATCACTTTTTTTCTAAATTTACACAGCAGAAATTTGCTGCTTTCACCCAAAAGTGGCTTGACCCATTGGCTCAAACTGTGTGCTATTATGGAAGAAAGTGGGAAAGTAATAAAAAAAAAACGAAAAACAATGCTAATCAATGTTCAAAACTAATAAGACTTAAAACGCAAAATGAAATGCAAACTTATCCAATCATATTGGGCCTCAATAGCTAAAGCAACAGTGCCTGACAAAGCTGTTATTACTAGAGAATGCTTAATTCGAATAAAATGTTTATTTCCTGACCTTCCCATGGACATGATTTGTCATAATGAGAAATAGTTGCACTAATGTTGTCATTTAATTCTGAAAATGTTTTGTACTTCATCATGTTCAGTGCTAATAAATGAATAAGTCTGGTATTTAGAAAGATAGAGATGAAAACTTCCCTCATGGGAAAGTAGTTTTGAATAAGAAAATAAATTACAAGTAGACCAGATTAAACCACTAGATAATAAGAAATAGTTGCATCACTGTAAACTGCTATTTAGGGTCACTGTGTTTTCTGTGAGAAGACGAAGACGAGTGGTCCTGTTACCATGAGAGCATCGAAAGATGATTGGCCGGCTGAAGATAGAAGAACCCACAAGCTGCCACATTGATAAAATGTGTTGTCTATAATAGCGTGTGGTCCTAGAGTAGGTTACTACAAACACACTGAAAACCCTCCCAGACATCGACAACATTACCATCAAACCCGCCGACATGGGAGGGATTGTGATACAGGACAGCCAGGCTTACCGAGCGGAGTGCCAGAGACTCCTCGATGACAACCGCATTTACAGACGCCTTGACGGCGACCCTCCCACTCAACTCAAGCTAGTAATCACCAACCTGGTGACCACAGCATCAAACAACAACCACATCTCCAAACAGGAGGCTACCTTCCTCCGCAACACACAAGCCCGGATACTGTACTTTTACACAGTACCTAAGGTACACAAGGAAACGAGACCACCTCCGGAACGACCGATTTTCTCAGGCTGCAACTCACTCCTAGAGCCCCTCTCAAGGTTCTGTGACTTTTTTCTTAACCCTCTAGTACAGGCTGCCACCACTTACATCAAGGACACCAAACATATCCTGTCCCTCCTTCAAGACCTGGATTTTAACCCCACAACCCATTTACTTGTGAGACTGGACATTGAAAGCCTGTACACAAGCCTGCCCCAAGACGACACCCTCAAGGTCTTAGAAGAAACTCTGACCAACTCACAATGGGAACACACCACACCGAGAGAATTTGTCCTAGACTGTGCAAGATTGGCATTCAAAGAAAACTTTTTTGAATTTGAGGGAACATACTATCTCCAGACAAAACGGAACGTACATGGGCAGTGTTTTTGCTCCCAGCGTGGCGGGACTATACGTCTACCACCTGGAACAGTCACGCATCTTCGAGCCCAACAACCCTTTCACAGAATCAATACTTTTCTGGCGTCGATACATCGATGACGTCCTTATGATATGGGAAGGCTCGGAGGAGTCCTTGAAGAACTTCCTGACCTGGCTCAACACACGTGATCCCTACCTACGCTTCACGTACACCAGCAGCAAAGACCAGTTACCTTTCCTGGACCTACTGATCAAGGCCGCCAATGGTAAAATGTCAACTACCACATATTACAAACCCACGGCAAGAAATTCACTACTGGCCTTTGAAAGTTTCCATCCACGACCACTAAGGGAGAACCTGCCCTATGGCCTATTTCTACGCATAAGGCGCAATTGCAGCAATAAGGTGGACTACAACACACAGGCCACAGATCTTTCCCACAGACTACAACAACGGGGCTATCCAACAAGGATCATCAACAGGACCAAGAAACGGGCAAAGAGCCAAAATAGAGATGCCCTCCTGGAAACACCGACCCATCAAGAAACAACAACACCATTGACCTGAAGTGGCTAAATTCATTAAGAAAAATTGGAGAATCATCAACACGGGCAAATGAGACTGTGACCTTCCCCTATAAAAAAAATCGAACAGCCTACGGGATCAACTCATCTCTACACAGCCAAGAACCACTGAAACCACTATCAACCCTACACTACATCAAGTGTGGAACCTCCCTAAAGTCACAGGTCACTAACCCTGTGGCGATTGCAGCATCAGCCATCTCACGGCACATGCCAAAACCCCAATCTGGAAACCGGAAAAACATGGCACCAACGCAAGCACACGAACTGCAATTCAACCAACCTAGTGTACTTGATTGAGTGCCCATGCCAGCTCCGATATGTGGGGATGACCACGAGAAAAGTACGCACCAGAATCACTGAACACGGAAGTAGAATTTGGTGTAAGAAGACTATTAGCAAACTCACAGACCACTTCCTTAGGCTTGGAGATACCACCAATTACCTCAGATGGACAGTCATCGAACAGATCCCTTTCCACACTACAGACAACGAGAAGCAGCTACTGTCCAAAGAACAACGCTGGATCTACAGATTGTCAACCCACACGGAGGGACTGAATGATAATATTCCGTGGAACAGCCTCAGCAGATGAGGCCCCCCCTTCTGTCAACACCTGACACATAATTTCCACTCTCCCAGTGCCATCTCACCAACAGGGCCCGCGCAGGGCCTGGGATGACCATGCCCTTTTACATGTCCCAACACCAAATGTCCTCAGTGTGACGTACTGGCTCTAACACCTAGGTGATGACCAAGTCACTCACAGGTCCTTCTCTAAATGCGCTAAACCATCACTCTGTGGGACATCGGGTCCTGCCCACTGATGCCCTGTGAACCTTACTGCACCCGGCAGGGCACTTAAATTCCACGGCCCGCCTGGACCCACTACACTGTGCCAGGGTTTACACTCACACGAGACCATTATGACCCTGTGATGTACCTTCCCTAAAGAGCACGTGTACCCCCATGTGTAATCCTCCTGCACATTCTCATGAGCCCCCACACAGTGGGTTCATCACCTCCATTCATGGCAGGGCCAATATGCAGCAACATCACTGCACATTAGCGTACATTACCTCCTTAGCCCCGCCTAGTTGCCGCGTTACATTTAAATAAAGAGGGCGCCCCTCCATTATAGTGCACAGATGGAGCGCGACTCAACTAAATAGGTTAGATCTCCCCTAGATAACCGCATGCGCAAGTTAGCAATTTAGACATTCAATTGCACCATGAAAATACATAGAGAGAGCGCTACATACACCTGCATGCGAGTCTTTCTTCTATTTCCTCTACTACAGGCATCTCCTTGAGACAACAGGAAGCTTAAAACGCCCGTGACACGTGTCCAGGCCAGAACACCTGACACATCTAAAAAGCAACACCTGGCGCTTTCCACAGGTATTTAAGCGCTCTCTACAGTGAAGCTCACTTCTCACGGAGCCTCTGCCCGGACAACAAGTAAGTACCTGAACTCGACTTTGCTAACGGTGCAGCCACCATTCATGCTGCCCCCGGCCGTGTCTGTGTGTGCATCCTTTTACCGTTACCTTGTTGGGTGCAGACTACCCCCCTCCCCCAACAGCCTTTTTCCTTTTCTTCCCCCAATTTAGAGTGCACATGGTCCTGGCCGCCGGCTGAGCTCCATGCTGAGTTGTTCGCTAAAACCAGGTGTAAGCAACTCCATTTTTAATATTTTTTATTCCTTCACCACTGTTTACGCCAATTCTGGTTACAGTACTTAGGCCTAATTTCACATATAATATTGCATATTGTGAGCCCGGCCACACTTTCACTGTCTGCCACTGACGCCAACACTACCGCCTTGTCCGTGGTCACCTCTAGGCACCCAGCGCGGCCTCACTAAATGCTTATAGCCCGCTAAAAGGAGACTTTACTTAAATGTTATGTCTGTCCTTTTTTACCCCCTACAGGTACACCTCTAGAGGAAACACCTCTTGCACCTATAAGCACCGTAGCGTGTGCTTTAGACACAGGGCACTGACAAACTCATACTGACCCCTGTAACACCCTACACATATAAGGTCCTGACCAAAGATAGTAGAAAAAAAGGCCTGGCTGAAACTAGTTGACCGCACAGGACGTCGCAGGCCATAAGCCTACCGTGCACGTCCGATAGCCTTTGTTTTATTGACTGCCTGGGGCCCACCATTAAAACAGTCTTTGGGACACCCAGGCCAGTATTTTAAACCTCACTCAGAGCACACTCACAGCACCCTCACAAACCGAAAAAACCCGCTCCGCAGTAATCTGGCGTCGAAGCACACCTGAGGTACACTCGGTACCTCGGGTGGGGCCCGAAGATGAAGCATGCCACCAGCTAGGTTGGCGGGTGAGGGCCTTCATAAAACCTAATGGTTTTACTCCACCCGCAGACATACAAACAATTTAAAACAGAGCTAGTTCTCATTGATTGCTAACATATAAACTGGGGAAACTGACTAGCCTCTCAAGTTCTCCTTTCTCTTTTTGATTACAACATACTACAAACCCATGCCATTCCCGCCTAACGCCTTAACTGTGTCGGTTTTTCCGCAGCGGTGGAGGCGTTCTAGTGGGTGGGCGGGGCTTTGTTGGCCGAGAGCCGACAGCAGCACTGGGGAGGGAGTGCGACAGGAGCCCAGAAGGGGTTAACTTGTTCCACGTTGCTCTGCTACTCTACTGAGCTTCTTGAAGCTCTCTTTTTGAGAAGTTCTGCTTTAATTGATTTTGATTTATTAAACTGACTTTTGCTGCAAAGGCTTTATGCTTATACTTTCTCTCACTCTTGAGAACTAGAACTCTTTATGGGTTCTGGCTAACACCATTTTCTCCCCATTCCTAGAATAGGAATTCTTTCCTTTATTGAACGTGCTTGATGCTTTTATTATTCAGATGCTGCCAAAGTCGCGGAGATACTCCTCAGGGAGTCGATTCCCAGCGCGTTACAAGTCTGTAAATAAAATAAAATAAATTATGAATATTTGATTGACTATTGTTGATTATCAATTTCTTTTCATATTTGATTATAGAGAATTATAAGAATCAACTTGTGGCTTTTAATAAAGATGAATTATTAAATATCTGATTATTATAACCCTTTAGCTCATAACAAACTCCCAAGGTTGTCTGAAATTAGATTAGTCATTTTAGGTGATGTACAGCTCTTGATCTTCTCTAAAACAATGGCAAAGATCCATGGGCCAAAGACACTAGGGAGTAACCCTGATAATTGCAAATTGAGATTTTTATTAATCTAATTCACGTTTCAGCAGATGTTAAATGTGAATAATGCCTGACTTGATCAATGGATGAAGAGGGTTGGCCCAAATCCACTGTGTATATATATATATATATATATATATATATTTTCATGTATTTTTAATTCATTGGGTTTTTGATAATATGAGGCTGGATCTAGGCCAGACCTAAAAATGTAATAAGCCACGTGGTGCAAACTAAAGAATGCCATTCTAATTTTTGTACCTAACTGCGGTATCTAATTAGGCAGTAAAATTGGTACAGTTACAGCATTTCATATTAGCCTATAATTTAGTGCAGGGCTTTAAATGCGAGTGTGGGTAGTGTGGCTGTTTTGCTGAAGTTCCCATACTATCATCATGTTTCACACACTCTTCATCTGCAAACTCTTTAGTGCATTCCCACGCTGTAGTAAAACATGATCTGTTTTTTAATTAGGCCAAGCTCACCCAATTAAGTATAGGGAAGAAAGCAAATCTGACTTTTCCTGACTTTGCTCTACTGGCAAAGAACTTCAAAAAGCTAAAAAGGAAATGTTGAGTAACACACTTTCCATATGGTTTCAAACCCAAATGTTTTATGCATTCAGTTTCCATTTTCACACATTATTAAAAGAGCTATTTTTTCCTGTCTCTGCAGGCAGGAAGAGATAGTTGTCTCTATTTGCTCATTTCCTGCTTTAACCTAATAAATATGTCTGCACACAGTAACGGGGTAGATACACCTAACATTTGAGACGTGTTCACTGTGATAAAATAGGTTAGAAGTTGACGTGGACATCATTTCAAATAGTAGAAATAGGAATAGACTGAAATGCATTTTAATAGCATTTTAGAAAATCAAGATAAACACGCATGTCATAATATAAGAGAAGGGAAACTCAAATTTCATTTGGCAGCCAGCACATTTTAAACATCGCAGACCTCCATTCTCTATTAAATGCCAAAGTCCAAAATTAAACACCATGCACACAATAGCGAACACATCAACTGAATATTCGGTACACTTACAGTGAAATACGTCCCATATTACAGCAATAAATATATATGGGAATATATTGTATAAAGTGATCTCTGCCGTATATTATAGGGATATTGCAAGTCACCAAGCAGTTCTACATAAAAGCAATAAATATATATGGGAATATATTGTTTAAGTAACCTCTGCCGTATATTATAGGGATATTGCAAGTCACAGAGGAGTTCTATATAACAGCAATAAATGTATATGGGAATATATGGGATAAAGTAACCTCTGCCTTATATTATAGGGATATTGCATGTCACAGAGGAGTTCTTTGACCATATAAACCAGCGAGGCCAAAAGCTGAGTTCCTTTATTAAGTCATGGAAGTCCAAAGTTACTTCTAATATCCTTATAATGAACGACAGGAGGTGCTTCATTAATTATAGCACATTGTCACACCATTGCCGCTCCTCCAAACCACTTAATCCTTGGTGTGTTGCTCTTTCATATGAAACAGATGACATGTATAGAAACATGAAGAATAAAAGTAGAACCTCTAGTGCAAAGTGAAACACTTCCCAAAATCAGTTAGATATTTGTCGCAAAAAGATATTAGAATCAGTTTATTCAACTCAGATTTTAAAAAAGCATTGTAGCACAAGATAGGTAGGTACATGCAGCGAAATTCTAGCTTTTCTATAATTACCTAAGGACTATGAAAAATAACTCCTGCAAAAAACGTAATTCCTGCAACCAATTTAACCCTTGCAATAAACTTAGGGCTAGATGTTCAAAGGTTAAACGATTGGGTAACAAATCAAAAACTGGTTAAGGACTGCTTACATTTGCATTTGGCATCCACCAAAGGCAATGGGAACAGAAACATTTGTGAATCAAACAAATTGTGATTTGTTACTTTAACAATTCCAAAATGAGATTTCCAAATATTGAATTGCTATTTAGATGTACAAGATAGCGATTAGTGAACCAGTCACAGACAGGGTCTTTTACAAATGCAATTAGCTACCAAATGGAAGCAGGTGCACACTATAAAATAAGAACCATAATGCAATACATTTTTTCAGAATGTCAGCCCTGCATGCTATGGAGAAAAGAATGGTATTGGGAGGGCAATATGAATTCTGGCAGCCCAACAAAGAAGTATGAGAAAGGGGAGAGTTTTTAGGCAGTATGTCACAAGTAAGAAATATATGGGAATTTTCAGTTGAGCTGGTTGGTCGTATGGGATTTAATACATGATTTAAACACAGTTCTGTTAAGAAACCATCTAAATATTAATGGAATTCATGCAATACCTACCCACAGATAAATCATGTACTCCTTACATCTGTTGGCCTGAGGGCGTGGTTGAAGTAGCTGTGTGAATTTCCCAACAATTTGCTGTTTCCTGTATGCTTAGAATGTTCATTGATGCTTTGTTAACCAGAATTCTTGTTCACATTACTTTCCAGCGACAGGTCCTCTGTCAAGGCGAAGGAACGTCACCCCCCCACTGCCAGCAGATTAAAAACTTGAAAAATAAAGGAATAATAATACCGGTTTATTATCATTTAATTTTTCTTCGCAGGGCCGAGTCTTAGGGGCGGGGACATCATGACGACTCATGGAGGAAGAGTGGTGGGCACCACTAAAAGTGTGCATGTGTGTTTGGCCAGCCGTCTTAGGACGGCCAAACGGACATGAGCATTGAGATGTCTCCATTGCCGGTTGGAGGCAGCAGGCACAGGCTCCCAGTCTCTCTGGAAGTGCAAATCCATGCAGCTCAGGCCAATCCTGGCACTTCTGTCATGCGGTCAGCAGCACGATAGCAGTGTCAGGATTGGCCGTAGGGGAGTCTGAGAGCTTCTGCCTGTGTTGCAGTAGAGCCAGAGGAGCAGAAAAGCAGCGATGCGATGGGCAGGATTGTTTTATTTTATGCTGTTATTGTCGTCAACAGTCCATCCACCCCCTACTCTGCCCTACCACTTTTCCTTGACACCAGCCACTACTGTTGCTTTCCCGGGCACACAACATGCATTGCAGGATACCATGGTTACATTTTAGTGCCTAGAACCATTATTAGATGTATTCAAAACACACATGCATTGACATGTTTACCAATAGGCACTCAGGGCCAGATGCATCAAGCATTTTTTGCCTCTCAATCGGGCCGATTCGCAGATTCGGCCCATTTGCGATCACAAAAAATGCTTTTGTGATGCATCAAACCCAATTTTGCGATTCGGTAACCTGTTACCGAATCGCAAAATGGGTTTGCGATTTGCTAAGTGGAAGTGGCGTGTTTAGGGCGCCCCTTCCAAATAGCGAATATTAATAGTATGCATGAATGTTTTGTGACCGTGAATGCGGTCACAAACATTCACATATCACCATCTACTTCAAGTAGATGGTAAGATATTCTGACAAGAAGTCTGTGGAATCTCAATACTAAAGTGTATGCCCGTAACCAATCCCTAGGCTGTCCCAGTACTGTGGCGGATACCCACAATACTGACAAAAGGTCCGTGGAAGAGCAATACTAAAGTGTAGGGCCTCTACTCTCACCTGGTATGGAAATGTCTCCTCCTAAAACAGCGTAATAACCTGCAGGGCTACTCTGGGCTGGCTGGCGCCATTTTTAAAGCCTGAGGGGACTATTACGTAACGTGATAGATGGCAATCACGCGATCTGCAAAGAACAACACCGTCCGAATGTTGGTTAAAAAGCGGTCATCTTATAACATCAAAAGCTTATAGTAGAGGCATTCCATTACTAATTATTGGCGAAAAACAGTATGTGTACCGTGGAGAAGGCTCACGGACTCGGGCGTCATACCCGAACTTTCACGAACTGCCGATCGGCGTAATGGTCTATAAAGAAAGACCCTGTTAAAGTGTGGGTTTGGAAGTGGCCAACTTATAATAACAAAAAATCTCTATTAAACGGTCTATTAATAAATACTAAAGGAAAACAATATTTATTCAGTGGGTGAAGTTCCCGAAATCAGAGAAAATACATGAACTCACACCGACTGCCAAACGGCATAATCAAAACACGACAAAATTACCATCGGACTGAAACTGAAATTAAACAGAACCCGATGGTGGCCAACTTATAGTGGCAAAACAAACTAATAATCAGCATAATCTAGCCCGAGGAAATTGCCATCGGACTAAAACTAAGAGGAAAAACAGAACCCGGTAGCGGTCATCTCATAGTGGCAAACCAAACTTAAAAAAGGGCTTAATGTCCAATCATGAGATGCAGGTCCAAAGGTGGCCATCTAGTAATGACAAAAGTTTTGTTAAAAAGATCCTATAAATAGCAAAAGATAAGCAGGCTTAAGTGCTATAATTAATTACTTGAACTACTCAGTCAGCTAAAGAACAGCTTAATCGTTCAGCGCCCAAGAGGAAAGGGGCTAGTATGGGAAACAAAGGTCATAATGTAAAGCCAATAAAAGCTTCAGAACAAATACAGCAATCTTTAAAGAAAGGAACCATCTAATATATATTAAATATACAAAGGGTAGCTCAAAAGATATATTTCCAAAGTATATACGGTTATCTATGATTATTCCTTTTAATCTATCTGGGGGGCAGTCATTATATATACTTAACAAGTGACTTATACATGTAACATGCAATCAACCGGGGGGAGATATTAACCTGGTTACATGATCATAAATAACCCAGAAAAGAATGGAACACCCTCACTGTTATACCCTTTTAAGGTGGCTTGTAGGCGGCAAATCCATTTTGCCTCCCTCTGTCTTACATTAAGTCTTAGATTACCCCCTCTGTTTTCCACTGGTATGTGGTCAATTCCATGGAACCAAAAAGTGTTGTTATTAGGGTGTATCTCTCTATAGTAATCACTTAGAGGATAACAGCTGTTCGCCCTTCGATGCTCTTGTATGCGGGTTTTTAGTGAGCGGACCATACTACCCACATACTACCCACATAAATGATGCCACAATCACACCTCAAAACATGAACTACATGAGTAGTATTGCAATTGATGAAATGTGCAATAGTATATTATTTGTCCGTATTGTGGGTATACGTCACAGTCCCCATACTGAGACAGCCTGGGGATTGGTTATGGGCATTCATTATTATTTCGCATTAGATATAGCCCCTGGGGATCGGGATATACTTTTTACCCAGTGGGAGTGTGGTTAATTGGTCTCCTTTGCATTGTTTGGATGTCGCCTTTCAGCTTATGTGTCTGCTTAGTTAATATAAGTACAGCAGACTTTCTTGTCCTGCAGGTCCAGAGGTTTTTGATAATTTACTATTGAAACGTATATGAAACGTATATGTTTACCTTTAATCATATTCTCGGGTTTCCCCATTTTCGGAAGGTTGTCGGATGGAGCTGTGTTTTGTTATTTAGATACTGGCATGAGTCTTGTCATTTGGAGATGCATATTTCTTTTTCTTTTTGAAGTAACACCCATCCTCTTTCTCTTTCTTTTAAGAGTATATGCAGTATCTCGCTACTTGAGAGTAGTCGCTTCTACAAAATAGCGCCTTTTGGAATTTCCCTCCTTCCTTGATCCTTTACATATTAGGTGAGTCCACTCTTATTAAAACTGGATTCATATAAAATAACCTATTTCCTTCAATTTGTGCCTCCCTCCCCTATTAGTGGTTAAACATACCGCACTTCTTTTATGTCATCTGCACATATTCCTTTTCACTTGAATGAATTATATATATGTTTGGTAGTGCGTCGGAAATTATTACTGTCTCACCTGTGTTTAAATTGCCTGTGCTATTCTCTCTTTTACCTTAGATTTAGGAATACATATTGTTATTGATGTTATTACTTCCATTTGCGGTCTTACTTGATTCCAAACATCTGTTTCTGTCAGTTGTTCAAGACCATACAAAAGAGGTGAGACTTGTCTACTCTCTTGTATCTTTCTCTTCCAGTCATCATCTACTCATTTGTAGTTCCTCCCAGGAGTCTTGTGCTGTTGTGTGGCGTTTTAAGCTCCGAATTAATTTTCCCGATTCATGCCCTTATTAGGTACAATTCACATTGCCCTTATATAGGCATAGAAATCAAACCCTTATTTAGGCATAGCCCATGCTACCCAAATACAGGCCTGGCTACTTCCACCCGTATCAAATGTCACAACGACTTCTTGGAAAACCAGCTTAAGCAGTCAGGGACTTCCCCTTGCTTGAATATTGATTTGTCCAAGAACTCAGTTACTTTACAAAGAACAACTTTCCCTAGGGGTTCTTTCCTGACGTTCATATGCCCGACTTTACGTCAAGATATGGCATTCCTAAACACCTTCAAGGTATAAATATGCCTTCACTTGCTATGGCAAACTACAGTGGTTTGGAGCAGTTCGACTATCTACTTGCTCCACGCAGCTCACTACAGCAAGTGGCGAAGGAAGCCGACTATCCAGCTGACGCACTGATTAAGAGGCTGCCCTTCTCCTGCTGAGAATCCAGCTCCAGTGTTTCCGGCTCCCCTTGCGGGGTGTTGGGAAATCGAATCCAGAGACAGAGATACCAGACCTCCTTCATTCTAAACAAAGGTATGGAGCTGATTAGAACCTAGAGAAATCTTTGGTAGATTCTTGGCAAAAACAACTAAACCTATGCTACACAATACTTACTTCTTCCCTCGTACTAGACTTAGGTTAGGTACATTGGGGAAGGCGTATTTTTAGAAGCACCAGCTGAGTATTTTAGTCTATGTTATTTATGTATGTATTTTTATATGGCTTAGAAACCATATATACAATTTATTTTATTTTATTTTCTTTAAAGAGTTTTATATAGCGCAGGCTAGACCCGAAAGTATCAGAGCACTTTACATAAGGTTCCACATGGTTGCAAAATTACATCAGTTACAAGTTACCAATGATATCAGTAAAAACATTTAAGGAGCATAGAAGAAAAGGAAAATCGAGTGAGAAGGGTAAGGGGGTAGAGGAGAGAGGGGTAGGGTGTTGATATAATAGAGAGATGAAGGGAAAGTCTGCCCAAGATCTGGCTGGGTAGGTGACTGCCTGGCGGAATCTGCAGCCTATCTCTTCTACAGCTATCAGGTAGCTCCACCGGACATCGGTCAAATTGCTAGGTCTCAACAGAAAAACATTAAAGGGATAGAAGGCAAGAAGAAGGGAGGATAGAGGGGGACGAGGGTAGGGTGAAGGGGTTGGAGTTAGATACGATAGAGAGACTAAGTAACATCTGCCCAAAGTCTCGCTGGGTAGGTGACGGCCGGGGTAGATGGATCGTCAAATGTTACAGGGTAGCTGCCTATCACGTAGCAAGGTGAATGGCTTCCCAGCGATAATGGGAACATTCCTAAACCTCCAATAATGTGAGATTCCCTAAACACTGTGGACTCTCTCAGAAGGTTACCTGAAACTCCAGGACAGAAATGCAGGATCTCTCCCGAACAAGGGGAGAAGGAGTACTTTGGCAAGGGGTACAATTAAAGGAGGCCAATTAAGGCCTTTTCCAATAATATGTGAGTCCCAAGCACTGTGGACTCTCTCAGAGGGGAATCTGAGACTCCGGGCAAGAATGCTG
Source organism: Lissotriton vulgaris (assembly GCF_964263255.1). Taxonomy (NCBI): domain Eukaryota; kingdom Metazoa; phylum Chordata; class Amphibia; order Caudata; family Salamandridae; genus Lissotriton; species Lissotriton vulgaris. The sequence goes on from NC_141696.1 coordinate 278,847,368, forward strand.
GATCCTTCCCCAACAAGGGGAGAGGGAGCGCTTTGGCAGAGGGCACATTGAAGGAGGCCGTAAGGCGCCTACATTACTAGAGCAGCTAACCTAGAAGGTAGAGGGTAAATAGATCAAAATCCGTTTACCCTCAAGGTCTAAAATGAAGGGGCTAGCAGAAAAAGAGCGTGGGCAGAGAAGGAAAAGGTGGACACGTTGGGAAACATGAATGCGGAGGGAAAGGGAAGATGTGGCCTGGGGAGAGAGATTCAGCTGCCATAGTAAGGACAGGCCAGTATAAGCAGGCTCAAGCGGGAACAGTCATCGGAGCTGCCAAAAAACCCGGAGGAGTCAGTGTGCAAGCAGGGGTAATGGTAAGAGACAAAATTAAACAGAGAGAGTAAAGAAAAGAAGTAGTGCAGTACAATACGAACCATAGAATTAAGACATTCAAATAATCGGGGGGAATATAACATGAGAGAATGGGGGAAGCAGAGGTATCAATAATAATTTTAATACAATGTGAATGTCCGTGGGGAGGAGAGAAGAACAATACTAGTTCGGGAGGGGGTCAGTGGGGCCGGCAGTAGGGACCAAGTTGCAAGATGGTGGTGCGAGACCGGAGTGACCATTGGAGATGGACTCAAAATGGTGGGGGCGATGTAGTTCAGAAGTCCAGAGGAATAGTTTCTTCTTCACTCTGGATAAAACCTCCATGTTGTTCCACGTGTTAGATGGGGGCAAGGCAGGAGGGATGGCAATGGGAAACCCATCAGTGGCAAAGTCGGGAGGCAGTAGGGAGGGCTGGGGGAGGGGGGGTAAAGAGTCTCATACTCAGTTCGATTCATCGGTGGCCAACCTGAGGGCATCTGCAGTTTGGCAATGCAGTTCTCGGTGCGGCGCTGTTGAGGAAGTCAGGCGGCGGCGATGAGTGTGGATCAGAGCCCAAGGGAAGGGAGAGGCAGACAGTCGAGCAGAGCAGTGAGAGGAAAGTATTCCTTGTTAAGTGAGGTTGATTTTAGAGTGAATCTCAGGCAGAAGTGTGGACAAGACGGCATCATCCTGCTCTCCTGAGGGCTATTTTGGAGGGTGAGTGATTGTGATTTTCGGTCACAATTGATGCGGCAACTACACGTCGGTGTCACCACGGGAGAGAGAAGTGGGAAGACAGGCAAAAAGGGGGCAGTTCTCTTGGTACCTGCAGTTTCTAATATGCGCAGGGTGCTCAAACCTCAGAAATGGCATCTGAGTCGGGCAAAGAATAGTAGGTGGGAGGGCTGAATCTGAGCAAAAAGGGTTCTGCTAGCTGTTTGCGTCAGCGGAGCGCAGCTAGGCAGGCAAGGCGATGGGAGACGGCACTCTCGGTCAGGGCCTCGGCTCACCAGGTACTTCTTTGTTAATTTGTTTATTTACTTCTTTCTCAGAGGGGGTTCCGCACCGAAGAGGCCCTGATGGAGCCGTGCTTCAGACTGCTCTCGCGGCGAGCGCAAGCCCAGGCGACGAGATCTCGCTCCCCAGCCCCAGAGTGTCCCTCATTGAGCAACCGGGCAGGGGGGGAGCAGGGGAGGGACTCACTGACCAACACGACGGTAAACTTTGGTGGATCTGTTTTCTCAGCGGCTGCTGGGTCAGGATGCAGATGACAGTGCACAGCTCCTTAAAGTTGCAGTCTCCGTAGTAATCAGAGCCTGGGAGGCGCTCTAAGGCTTTCTGACTCACCCAGGGGCTGCAGGGTCCGGATTTCACCCAGGACGGCCAGCGGGACTCATCAGCCTCCATGGGACGAGACCCGGCCAACTCCAGACCAGTCACTGGGCAGGCATAGACTCAGTAGATCAACGGCCTCTTCCACGAATATTACTGTTTACGCTGTACCCACTATTCTTTGCAGTCTGCATAATGATTATAGCAGTTCACCTCTCTTGCATGAGAAAAAAGACTGTTCAATAAAACCTTTTTATTGAAAATGCTCATCTCACTATTTCTCTGCAACTCTGTAGAAACGAAGCAGAAATGGTTGACTGAGTGAAATACTTATCTATTGTTTCCGCGTCTCTGAAAGACACATTTCTTATTCTTGGGAAACAAAGTTGTCATGTTTCTGCGGTTGTCAGAAACTAATCCCTTCTTGTGTATTCGAGAAAGTTTCTAGTGACCTATATTCGATAGAGACCTAGTCGACATAAGTCCTACGTTAAATCTACAGTATATATTATTCCAATGCGCAGAGCCTATTGGGAATATAGGAACTACACTACAAGGCGCCCAACATTTGGTAAGACACTAATTTAACACTAGATACTAAAGTAACTCAGGCTTGCTTTTCTCAGAGACCCCCTTTTTTCCGTAATACTCCAATTGACGTCTGGAGTGGGTAAAGGGATAATATCTTCCATAACTGAGTAGGACGAAAATCCTATGTATTAGTTTTTGGTTTGTTCAACGTTGAAGGATACAGTCTTCCAAAATGTTGTGCACCTTATCTTTGTTTCCTCTGCAACTTTCATTAAACAATATCGATTAAGAGCGACAACACCACAACCGGTGGAGCAGCAGCAGATGCAGCCATACAAGTTTTAAACTTTACAGGTTTCCTAGAGACCGACGAGGATGCTATAAGCATTCCAGAAAATCTAAGGAAAGCCATCACTATAAAAACTTATATGAAACGGCCTATCAGCAAGAGGCGGTAGGGTAGATTTTGTGATAGAGGCACAAGAATATCATCAGACAGAGGTATTCTATTCATGGATAGTCTTCCCTGGAGCAAATCCACAGGAACAAAAGTGTTTCACTTCTACAAATAAGATGAACCACCAGAGTAATACATTCCTTTTGCGGATATTGAAGTTCCATTATAATATCAAGAGCATGTGCTCTGGTTTAAAGGCGCCCTAAAACATATTAATCACATTACCAGGCTCGGTCCACTAGGTAGACCAGGAGCAACATGGCCAGTATTAGCCAGCTATACACCACATCCTGCCATTGAAGAAATGTTGGATGAGGAACTATTAGTTCAACTCCAAGAGCTCATCAACATTTACAGACAATTGGTTTAATATGTCATGCAAACTTTTACTGTCCAAACGGCAATAAGGATTCCTCAACACACCCCTAACCAGGGTAACATGAATAAAATTACACCACAGACTTTACATTCAGTCGTTGGTAAATTACCCACAAAACGGGAACAAATTCCATTCTGGATAGCTCAAAAAATTACTCAAATTGGGCAGTATTTCCTGATACTACCCCTCATGGGAAACACAGAATTCTAACAATCTGTTTACCTATGGGGATTGCACCACATCTGGAGGACTGCGACACTTGGGGTACAGTCTTTGCTGCAATCTACACCAAAACACATGGTGTTCCGTCTATGGCGGTAATACCAGACGTCCTGAAACAGATTCAAAATGAGTACGGGGCAGAGCCTGCTTTAAATTTAGGCAGGAAATTACTGAAAAATTTCAAACAGGTCTCAACAATAATATAAGCTAATATTAAAGGTGAAGCAGCATCTGTGGCGATCCACCAAAAGCTAAGAGAATTTGGTGTAACTGAGCAACCTCAAGAACTAGCCAGAATAATTGAAAAATCCTATGAAGAACTAGGTAGACACAGTTTGGGTGGTAAACCAGTAAAACCCCAATTGACTGAAAGTCTTGAAAAGGTCTTTATTAAAAACACTCCTACTCCTCCTAAAAAGAAGTGGGAGAACAGTGAAGCCAAAGACATCTTCTCCATTGTTGACGAACTTGTGAAACCCGACCGTGTCATTGTCAGACCCTTGCCATCACAATCCCTCTGCGACTCCCTTAATACTTATTTTATTGATAAAATTACCAACTTCAAAACCAGTATCCCCAAGATCGCCTCACCCCCGCTCCCAGTCACGCCCCCTGCAACCCCTCTCTCTTTGTTCACTTCTATTTGATCACTCAGGAGGTCTTCTTCTCCCTCCTCAAAAAAAGTTCGCTCTGGATCCCCTTGGGATCGCTGCCCCCCTGACATTGCCCAGGAGATCTTTCTCAATATCCCAATCCCTCCCTTTCTCTCCTCAATAACTCTCTCACCAGGGGCATTGTCCCCAATTCCTTTAAAACTGCGGTAGTCTCACCCATCTTCAAAAAAGCAGGTGCTGACCCCTAGGTACTTAGTAATTTCCGCTCTATATCGTTGCTTCCCTTTATGGGAAAAATTCTAGAGGCCTTTGTAGCAAATTGCCTAAGCACCTTTGTGGAAAACTCCCACTTCCTAAACTCCCATCAAGCTGGCTTTAGGCCCCAACACTCCACCGAGTCTACTGCCCTGGCCGTCCATGATGAACTTAGAAAGGGGGCCGATCAGAACATCACACAGGCACTGGGGCTCCTGGATCAGTCGGTGGCTTTCTACTCCGTCGACTACAACTTTTTACTCAATCGGGTCGAGAGCACCTTCATCCAGGGCCCACCGTTGAGATGGCTCACCTCATTTCTCAACGACCGCTATCAAGCCGTTTGCCTTTCCAGCTTCTCCTCGGAGAAAAAAATGTCTTACCTGTGGAGTCCCTCAGTGCTCCTCCCTCTCTCCCCTTTTGTTTAACTTGTACATCCTCCCCCTGATCTCTGAACTCCAGAAAAGAGCAGTAGTCATATTCAATTATGCTGATGACTTCCAGATCATCTTCAACATCAATTCCTCTCCCTCCTAGAGAACGTTCAATCCACTATGACCTTCATCAGTAGCTGTATGAACGCAAACCAGCTAAAGCTTAATCCCGATAAGACGGAGCTGGTCCTCACAGGGCCCCCAGGCAACCCTTGGAACTCTAATTTTTGGCCCCCCTCCCTGAGCTGCCCGCCATCCCCAGTCAACTCGGTCAAGAGCCAAGGGGTCACCATCAGTAGTGACCTCTCCATGAAGGCCCAAATCAACTCAGTGGTTTCTGTCTGTTTTTTCCACCTTCGCAGAATTAGGAAAATAAGTAGATTTCTATCACATGAAGCTCTCATCCAAGTCACCCTGGCTCTAGTCATGTCTTGCTTCGACTACGCCAACTTACTGTATGCCGGAATTCCTGCATACCAATCCCACCGACTTCAACTGGTCCAGAATCAAGCAGCTAGGCTAATCCATGGCCAGACAAAGTTTAGCCACACCAAACCCCTACTCAAGAGCCTTTACTGGCTCCCAGTGACCAAGCGCAGCCTCTTCAAACTTGGCTGCCTGATCCACAAAGCCCTGTCATCCCATGGACCCTCCTTTATTGCTTCCCGAATCCATCATTATGTCCCTCCCAGTGACCTACGCTCCTCCAATCTGAACCTCTTGTCCTCTTGCATATTCAAACAAAAAAAACACGGTGGTCTGAGATTCTTGACCCAAGCACCACTTCTTTGGAATTCTCTGCCTCCGGAACTGCGCCAAATACCCTTCTATTCACAATTCAGGAAATTGCTTAAAACTTGGCTTTTCTCCCAGGCATACAACTAACTCGTACACATTGCCTCGGTCTTAAGCCCCTCCACCCAAGCACCAAGAAACCACTGCTGAACGTGCACTCTATAAATAATTGTTATCATATCATTTATCATAACAGTAAACAAACTTCTAAAGAGAAGCTTTCTCAATCCCGAGGTAGGTCTCCTCAAAAGGAGCCCTCTGGAAGGAGGTATAACCTCAGGAATAGGGATAATTTGAGAAAACCTGATAGATATCAAGATACTGATACACGTTCGTCTCGTACCTTTCAGACTTCATCACAGAAATCCGAAAGAAGAGGATGGTCAGAACACAAGGAAGAACGTGTGAGGTCCAAAGATGATCAACACGTTCCAAAAAATAAGAAAACTCAATTCACCCAAAAGAAGGTAGCAGGTCTAAAAATCAGACATGCCGAGGATCTTGAGGACACAAATCAAGAATGGGGAATGGGCTCAAGCAATGTTGGACAGCCCAGCTGAAGCCACCATAGCTCGCAAGATGCCAGGGTTAGTGTCCCACATAAGTTATATGAAGTAACACTCCGGATGAAGGGGGACATAACTAGAAAAATAAGAGCACTCTTTTGGAGAAGTTCTCCCAGGGTTATGACATTCTTTTAGCTGAAGACTGGCCACCTGAATTTGTCAGGGAGTGCCGACATGGCGAAAACATCATTATGCCAGCCTTCTCCAACCACATTCCAATTCATTTAATATATACCTATGCCAAGAAATGGGCAGTAGCCCAGGCTCCTGTACTATATAAAAATCATGTAGGATGGGATGAGGATTCTCCTCACCATAAAATCCAGTTAAAAAATCAACCGACTGCACAAAGGCAGTATCCAGTTAAGCAAGAAGCTGAAAAACAAATCAGGGAGATATTAGATCAACTTGAATTCCAAGGGGTGATTAAAACATGCACCTCGTCCATGAACAATCCTTTGTTTCCTGTCTCCAAACCAGATAATACATATCATCTAGTTTTGGATTACAGACATTTAAACTCTTGTTGCAAAACCTTTGCAGTACAAAATGCACACAGTGCAGCATTAATGAATAACATTGTGCGTAAAAAATACCAAACCACAATGGATATTTCTAATGGTTTCTTCTGTCAAAACATTGCACATGGAAGTAGGTATTTGACCGCTTTCTCAATCATGGGAACACAGCGTCAATTCTGTCATCTCACCCAGGGATTCAAGAATAGTCCAGGGTTATTTTCAGCCAGAGTAACAGAGTTACTACAGACCTATGATGATGAGGCATTATCATATGTTGATGACATCTATCTAACAGACAATGACTTGGATAGGCACTTGAACAGGGTGAACAGCATGATATTGGGCTTCGCCTCTGAAGGGTATAAATTCAATTTCAAGAAATCAAGAATTGCCCACCTCAACGTCCTTTTTCTAGGATACAGATTATCAAGTGAAGGCAAAAGCCTGGCAGCCATCTTTCTTGAGAAATGTGCGCAGCTCCAACCTCCAAAAAAGCTGAAAATCTTACAGTCAATTCTAGGTTTCCTAAATTTCGGAAGAACTTACATTCTAAACTACACAGAAAGGGTTAAACCTCTCTACGAATTAATCAAACCTGATTTTAAGACAGTTAATTGGACACAAAAACATACAGAAATGTTGCTTTCGGTTCAAACAGACATATTAGCAACAAAACATTAACAGACTCGCGTAAACGTACGCAACTTAGTTATCCGAATCATTCCAGGAAGATGCGGATTCATGTACTTTACCTTTAATGAAGGAGGAAAAGTACGAATAGCTTACAAATCACACTTGTACACACAAGCAGAAGTGAAATTTACTTCAACAGAGAAAATTCTGACAGCGGTTCAAACTGCAGTAGCAAAAGAGAGGGCCCCGCACAGGGTAAGCGCATTATGGTCGTTACACCTGTACCTGCCTTAGAGACAGTGACAAAAGCGAACATTCCGAATGCTAAAGCTGTACATCCAAGATGGATACAATGGGTTAATTCTCTTGCTGCAACAGACGTTGAATACGTTTTTGACCCTTATTTGAAAACACCAGAATTTCTACAATATGAACAAGAATGTTCTCTGCCTACTGAGATTCTGCCTCTAGAACAGTATGAATGTATAATTTATACTGACGGATCGGCACAGCCCGCAATGGGGGTAAACAAGCTTATAGTACTGCGTGCGTGATCGTTAAAGGTCGCTGGCGAGATGGCAAATTCTGACCAATGATCACTAAAACTCAATTTCTAGGAGATTGTACGGCTCAGCGAGGTGAACTACAAGCATTCAAGATAGTGCTTGAAAATACTGATCGCGAATTACCCAAACTCATAGTGTGCGATTTATATTACTGCGTTCAATCTTACAATGAATACTTGCAGAACTGGATTGAAAACGGTTTCCAAGATGCAAAGGATGGCACAATCAAGCATGAATTACTTTGGGAACGAGTAGTTCAGTTACGACAAAAACTACAAAAGGCTCATATGATACATACACTGAGTCATCAGCGTGATGGCATTCATGTTGCAGGGAATTCATTGGCTGATGAAACCGTGAAGGCAGCTGTGCAAATGGCTACCGTAGCTGTAATCACTCGTTCAAAAACGAAAATAGATGGCAAAATAATGCTAGCTGTCAATGCGACAAGCAAAGGCAGCGGTGCAGTGTTACCTCAAAACTATCCACTCAAATACTCATACATAATTGACGCAAACTCAGTTCCTTTTGCTCGAATTCCTGGAGTGGGGGATAGAGTGATTCCAAACAGGAAACGTAGAGTAGCTTTGATACATGAAGCACATTTGGGAGAGGGTCTGATACATAAAGGATCTCTAAATGTATACTAGAATTAAAGGAAACGTACTGGTGGCCAGGGATGAATGGTCACATTCACATCTTTGCAATTAATTGCCGTGACTGCAACAGAGATCGCAGCAGAGAATGCTGCCAGATACCTGACTACAGTGTAGCCAGTCCAGAACAGACACCATTGTTAGATAGCATTAGACTTTCTACGCGCAGACGCCCCTGTTAATTTCAGACAAACCATTAGCTTGTGTTTACCTTGATCATTGCGATCCCTTACAGAGGGATGGTAACTATAAATATATTATGGTTGCAGTGGATTCATGCTCAAGATTCATTTGGATGTGGCCTTAGAACTCGGCTGGCGCTCAAACTGTTATAAAAGATTTGCGAGTCTTTATCGGCACATACGCAGTCAACACGCTACATTCTGACCAGGGTCCTGCGTTTAGCTCTCGAGCTTACAAGGAAGCCATTGCCAAATTGGGCGTTGCATTGCGGTACTCTAGTCCATTCCATCCTGAGGGAAATTCGGTAGTGGAAAGAAAAAAAACAGGGCATAAAACAATCTATAACAGCTAGGGTATTAGGCTCGGGTGATGGGTGGAACAACAGCTAATAAGTGTCCAACGGAATCTTACTAATCTGCCAAGAAGTTCTCTAGGGGGAATCACTCCATATGAAATCCTTTTTGGAACAAGAATGATTATCTCAGATCTCGATTGTCACACTTCAGTGGTAGAACAGAAACCCTTTGATATCAAAGATCATTAGGCTGTTTTGCAGGAATTAAATGAAATAAGAAAAAGCCAAAGTAACATGTTCCTGAAGCCAACAACCAATGAAGAGAAACTGACTGTCCCAGCAAGACCTGTCTGGATTCCAAAGATTGAGGATCTAGTCAGAGAAAAGATTGCGGACAAGAAGGAATTTGGACCTTCTTACAGACAACCAGTACCTGTCCTAGCCATCCACGGATCAAGAACAGTATTACTGCCGCCCCTTGCTGGTAAAAAAAAGAACAAGTTTGTGTCCATCGACCTGGTCAAACCACATCATGTGGCCGATCATAAGTAGTAGTAGGCCAAGTGGACTCCAAAGATGTAGCAGACTCCCTATTCTGGCTACTATCCAAGAGGTTCAAACTGAGAGAATCATCACCTTTGAAGAATCTGCATTACAAAAAGAAGAACTATGCAACAAAGCCATGGAACTTGTACCTCTTGAGACCCAAATAACAGTTCGTCAAGAATTGCCTATCTACAATGAAATAGCATCTGACTATACAAATGTAACAAGTGATCAAATGATTCCAGCGATTCTAACAAATCCTGAAGCAATCCCTACAATTGACAGAACTGCCTCTGGCTATTTTTATTAACTTTGATACGTTTTCCGAGGATCCCAGCAAACCTGAAATGACACCAGCTAAAAGAACTTTGAAAGAACAAGCATCAGAACTTTTTCAGCAACTGGAAAAGACCTATATGGTTTTACCATGGACTGAACTATGGATTGTGTTGGGTGTACTTTTTCTTCTACTTTGGTTGACTCTTGTATTTACTTTGGTCATGCTGATAAATGGAAGATATGTTAAAAAGGACACATCAACTTACTCATCAAGCCACACAAATCATCTCATCATGAACAAAGAGACTTGTCATCAGTGAACATCACAGCCGTTCCTATACCTGGTGGTATAGCTTGGGACAGAACTGAATATGACATTCGTGGTGCGGCGGAGCTGTTGAAGATTCCACACCAGTTCAAGATTTCCTTGAATTACTTTGTTTCATCTAGTACTTTTTCTGATGACTGGGACTTCGAGACTGTTAATAATATGATGTCAGACTTTGAAATGTCTGCAAAATTTACTAATCATGAATATATAGAAGGTTCATCAGATTATGAACACATTTATTGTTATAATCACTATGGTCATAATTTCTTGCATAAATCTGCAAATCCTAGAGATATATTTACTTATAACCAATGGGAACATTGTCCAATGCCACCAAAGGGTAGCTCAAAAACATTTTATGGCAAATTTCCATACTTTTCAGGTTTTAATGTTTCAAATCCAGAATCAATTACTTTAAACATGTTAATAGGACAGGAATGAAAAGTATGTTGACTAATACCAAGCAAATGTATTCTGCAGCCTTTTACGCTCAGCTGTCTTCATTAGGTTTCAACTTTTGGAAAGGCAACATTGAGACAAAAACTGTCTGAGGCACAAAAGACTGGCAGGTGCAGGGCTTATTAGCTTTATTTAGAGCCTGCATCACCCCAGAGCAAATAATGTTTTTGAATGACACTGTCCAACAGACATCTTGTCTTGGATTTGCTAAGAACAAACCGTCCATACCTACACCTACTCCTGGTAGCTGTAACACTTCAGAGGGGGTGGTTAACGTACATACTATTTTGCTTCCTAACAGAACAGATCCAGATTGGAAAAAATGGTAATTGTGGCCCATAGACACAAACAACTGTCAAGATAGATTCCTGAATAAGACACAAGGGTTTACATTCACTAGGCCAGATCCAAGATATGTTCAGAGACAGCATCCAGGAATAGTAACACTAAAGGAAGTAAAACAACAGTTATCTTTACTTAAAGATGGTGTTGATCTGAGGGGCTTCTTACAAGGACCTACTAAACCGCGTCACAAACATTTTATATACTCCGGTATCTATGCCATGTATATGAAGCATGGAAGATTACGCAAACAGAGACTGCAGAACGAATGCGGGAAATTAACCGTATTAATTTAGAGAAATCTCTCTCTGTAGTTGACAATGGGTTAACGACTGTCGTCCGGAATATTTACTTTGGACAGCATAGTATCCTCTGCCATAGACTTAATGGAATAGGGCTTGGTCATGTTGCAACATGGTCAATCACAAGTACGTTCTATAATGCTATTAGGCTGGACGTTACAAAACCTTCGTTCAGGCTATATGCCTTGGCGTTTAATCAACACTACGTCACTGTTTTCAGAATTCAATCTCACTGATAAACAGATCAAATTGGCACAGAGGGGTGCAGACTATACGGTGCTGAGCAATGCAAACCTGGAAAGATTGCCATTTATAGTAGCTGAAAAAACAGCCATTGAATGGATAATACACAATACAATCACTCTGCCTGGTACAATTTTCCATTTTCAGTATTGCTTAAAACGTATACCAGCAGGCCTGTATGAAAGGTTGGGTAAAGAATACATCAAGACATCCTGAGAATTATCATACACACACAGATGTTGTAGTGGGGGAAAGAAGTGTTTCTTAGAGGTAATAATTGTTAAAACGCACTGAGCGGTTCTCTCCTATGTCAGGGTATAAATTTACACGGGGCCTGCGATGGTTCCTCTAACAATTTATCCAGCCACCTGCAAGGTTCACCAGCTGCAGTGATTGATCCCATTTTTAGTTACAATTACGAAAATGAAGGAGGACCCCGCACAGGTTAATAGGGGACTGGGGGGAATTGAATGCAACAACGGACTCTGGCGTCCCCTCAACGAAGAAACACACAGGTTGAGTATTTTACCCAAGAACTAGCATGCCGGTATTTCGGCGGGAAAGGTAAAGTTACAAGATTTTGAACATAATCTCTAAAAACATCCTTGAATGGGGAGGCAAGATCTCTGGAGTAACTTATCTATATCCCTGCAGTTACCAAGTCTTAAGTAATTGGCATATCTAACAGTATATATTTAATCCAAACATAAGCATCGTATTCCACAAGAAAGGATGAAAACAAATAAAACAATTTAGAATAGTCTTAAAAAGATATTTTATTGTGATTCTTTGTTTTAAAGTGTTTTTATGAAATGCATAATCATGTTTTTTAAGAATTTGTGTATTGTATTATGATCAACTGTATTTCCAAATGTAATAAATGTACAACAGAGGTACAACAGAGGTTTACTAAATTCATGGTGTGGAAAATATCTTTTTAAGACTATTCTAAATTGTTTTATTTGTTTTCATCCTAAGACTTGGTAACTGCAGGGATATAGATAAGTTACTCCAGAGATCTTGCCTCCCCATTCAAGGATGTTTTTTGAGATTATGTTCAAAATCTTGTAACTTTACCTTTCCCGCCGAAATACCGGCATGCTAGTTCTTGGGTAAAATACTCAACCTGTGTGTTTCTTCGTTGAGGGGACGCCAGAGCCCGTTGCTGATCCCATTTTTAGGCAACTTTCTAATGAAAGTTACATTATGTTGAATGATCACAGCTGCTGTGGCATGTTGCCAGGTCTAGCCTATCTCGTAACTGTGTCAGCCAGGGTCACTTGCAGTTTGCAAGTACTGTTTCCAAAAACCAAGACAGACCGGGAGTTGCCACTTTGGCCTTCACTGAACATCTCTTCTATACGAATTGATACATTAAGCAGAATGAAAGCCATTCTTTTACAAAAAAACGGTACCATTGACCTTGGCCAAAGAGACGTATGATCTGCAAGTCGCAAGGACTTCTGCAGAGATATACACCCTATTAACTAGAAACTGCCCTATACATTTCTCAGAAATGTTAGGTCGTGTCTTAAACATGTTTGATACGAGTGGTATTGTACATGTATTTAAGACAATTTTGGGGGGACTGTTAGTACCCCTTGAAGCAGTCCCTGGAATAGTTCCAAACTTCTTGCACTCTGTGTTTTGCGGATTGCCTCTCATTTTTGGAATCGCAGCAGGGATATTATTTTTGCTCCTTCTGCTCCGATATGGCAAGCCAAATCACAAACGATACCCAGATCACCATGGAGAACACTCTTCTGGCGATGAAGTATAGTGAGTGCATAGTCCAAATTTTGGGATGAACTTGTTTAAGAGAACTGAATACAGACCAATCTGGCAAGATTGTATCTTACCTGTTCTATGATGCCTGCTGTGTGGAGAGGAATGCGTGTTATACATCTGTCTCACACTCCCCTCAGTCATGCCAACGGATGTTGATACTTTGCTTTGACCAGTGACGGCTCATGCACTGCGTTGTCCCCTGCGGCTACCAATCCTCATGACGGTATTCATTGAGATCTCACAGACGCAAAATGCTGACGGTGAGGTACGAGAGGAAAGCGGCACACAGGTACCTTCCAATTTGAACTTGCGACCAACGCTGACGGCGATGCTTCACATCTATGTGCAATTAATCTTCTTAACAAGGTAATCCAACTTTCACTTACAATGGTAGACAAATTCTTTAAAGACTTAGAAGATTTGATGTTTTCACCAACCAATGACACTGACTTTTAATTAGGCACGCAGTGTTCTGAGAGACTCTGAATTCAACCTTCATTTTTTCAAAACAAGGTTTCTAACTTTGGAACTCTATTTTTTCTATGATCAAGCTTTTGCTTTTTCAAATTTGTATTTTTTTCATTTATTTATTTTTGGCACAGAGTAATCTGCTTAAAATAGAACTATTCATGGAGAACTAGAATTCTTTGAAAACTTCCAAGAAAAAATATTTGACCTTGTCTACAATCAAACAGTTTATATATTCTTCCATGGAATGGTTTTGACTTTTTCTTCTGTAATTAAGAGCCATTTCATAAATGTATTTTCATGATTCATTCGGAGAGCATTTTCAAATGTCATCTATATGCTTTGAATGAAACATTGCTTTTACTGCGTACAGAACATATGCTTTTCGTGTACTACCAGTACCAATGCATTTTTATGTATTTTGGGTGGGTTTTAACACATCATGTCTAGATATGTTTTGATGTGTTTAGAACTTATTAATGTCGTACATAAGAAATTGGAGTGGGTGTTGTGTGGCGTTTTAAGCTCCGGGTGAATTTTCCTGATTCATGCCCTTATATAGGTACAATTCACATTGCCCTTATATAGGCATACAAATAATCAAACCCTTATTTAGGCATAGCCCATGCTATCCAAATACAGGCATGGCTACTTCCACCCATACCAAACGTCACAACGACTTCTTGGAAAACCAGCTTAAGCAGTCAGGGACTTCCCCTTGCTTGAATATCGATTTGACCAAGAACTCTGTTACATTACAAAGAACAACTATTCCCTAGGGGTTCTATCCTGACGTTCTTATGCCCGACTTTACGTTAAGCTATGGCATTCCTAAACACCTTCAAGGTATAAATATGCCTTCACTTGCTATGGCAAACTACAGTGGTTCAGAGCAGTTTGACTATCTACTTGACCGCGCAGCTCGCTACAGCACCTGCCGAAGGAAGCCGACTCCAAGCTGATGCACTGATTAAGAGGCTGCCCTTCTCCTGCTTCTCCAGCTCCAGTGTTTCCGGCTCCCCTTGCGGGGTGTTGGGAAATCGAGTCCCGAGACAGATATACCAGACCTCCTTCATTCTAAACAAAGTTATGGAGCTGATTAGAACCTAGAGAACCTTTGGTAGATTCTTGGCAAAAACAACTAAACCTATGCTACACAATACTTACTTCTTCCCTCGTACTAGACTTAGGTTAGGTACATTGGGGTATGCGTATTTTTAGAAGCACCAGTTGAGTATTTTAGTCTTTTTTTTGTTATTTATGTATGTACATTTTTATGGCTCAGAAACCATACAATGCTATTACAGTATTATTTCATATTACTGTTTACGCTGTACGCATTATACTTTGCAGTCTGCGTAACGATTGTAGCAGTTCACCTCTCTTGCATGAGAAAGAAGACTGTTCAATAAAGCCTTTTTATTGAAAACGCCCATCTCACTATTTCTCTGCAACTCTGTAGAAACAAAGCATGCATGATTGACTCAGTGAAATACTTATCTATTGTTTCCACGACTCTGAGAGATGCATTTCTTATTCTTGGGAAACAAAGTTGTCTTGTTTATGCGGTTGTCAGAAACGAATCCCTTCTTGTGTATTCGAGAAAGTTTCTACTGACCTCTGAGTTAGCTGGCACACACACAATTAAGTTTTGTATATTCAATAGAGACCTAGTCGACATAAGTCCTACGTCAAATCTATAGAATATATTATTCCAATGCGCAGAGCCTATTGGGAATATAGGAACTACACTACAGTGCTCTAGTTTAACATATTGATCACTCTTTCAGAAGTACCATTAAATTAAATAACTATGCTACGGCCTTAAAGATAGATGGCTCATTTACATGATCACGTATAATCGTGAACCTGTTTTTAGCAATGAATATTGGATTTTAACCTATGGAGGTATTCATTTTCACAACTGCCAGAACAGGGTGTTGTTTCAAAATGTATGGACATTTTAAGATAATTTAACTGTCTCTTCTTTCAGTGTGAAAATATATATAGATTTTTATATTAGATATAGGCACTTTTTTAATGATAGTTTAGGATATTTATAATGTTTTTTGTGTGAACTTTAAATGGTTATATGTATTTGACATATGTACTTTATATGTGGGGTCTCTATTTCTTGTTTCTTCATTTTTCAATTGGGGTTTGAATGTCAATCCTTTTCTTATTTTTTCATATATGAGTTGTTGTAAGGTATGAAATTGTTGGGCTATTTTTTAATATTCATTTTGAGATGTTTTTCTAAAAGTCTTTTTAAATGTTTCTAAATGTTTTTAAATGTTTGTCAGATGTTGGTCAATGGGGTTCTAAAGTAATCTTTTGTCTATGAAATTACAGCCCTGACAAAGTGCCCACAGGCAAAAAATGGGAACGAAACGTGTTGGCTGTGTGCCAGTTTTAAAGATTAATTCAAATAAAAATAAGTCATTTTGGAATTGACTTTGATTGCTGCGTATTGACTTCGCAACGAGTGCACCTTCCGCATTTTTTGAATGGTGGGTGTGGGAAGTGATTGCACCACTTTAAAATTCATTGTACATAAGGACCGGATATGCAGGACCTTGGTCTGCCGCTTGCCTTTTCTCTGTTAATATTTTACATCTGACCTGAATATTTGTTCATTCACAGGTCAAAAGGGGAAAGCAAAAAACAAGAAATTGCAGTATGAATGTCACATTATTGTTGTCATGAAATTATTTGCTCTGTTTTTTCACAATGTTAACAATATTTCATACACAAAACACCTTGCTCGACCCCTTTGTCACCTCCTTATTCTGTCTAGTTCTGGCTTCTTCCTCTGTGCCCCAGATTTGTGTGCACAACATGTGATGTCTCTGCCACAGACAAACTTAGGCTTAAGGTGTCCTCACTTCCTATAGACTCAGCATGCTCCCTAGCTTGATCCTGTCTTGATTGCATCAGGTCCAGTGCTGCACCAAACCCTTATCAACATCACCACTAATGTGCCCTATTTTTATTTGTAAAATAACAGGTCTAGGGACAAACCTCCAGCTGCTCTAACAGATAGTCGACACAGCTTTCCAACCTCTGTAGCCTGCATAAAAGATGTTACTTACTCATTTTGTGGCTTATTTATTCTTCCTTGAGGGCATCCCATAAATCAGCCATCGTCTGTGTTAGAATCTAAGTTTGATTAGACTTTCTGGTACTGCCTTGATACCCTCTTGAACAGCTTTTTCAAAGGCAATGGCTTTTCTTCCATTACATTGCTTTTAATTGATTTGTTTTGACCTTTTAGCATAGCATCCTCCAAAGCACGAAATTCACTGGGTGATGGGATGGCATGCCCCTGTCACTTACGCCACATGTTCACCTTGCCCTATTTCTTGTTCTTCATTGTCTTATGTGTCTGAGGTGCTGGAGATGTGCTCTTGTTGTTGCAAGCATTGTGGAAATGGGTGAGGCTGATATGTATTCCCTTCTAAGAGGTTGACTTCTCAAACGCCTGGATGGTAAATGGAAAATGGTTTTGTAGTTGGTGATGCACTACTGGGCTCTTTTATATCTCCTTCTTCCACCTCAAACTCCACACCACCCTCCTCCCACTTATCTTCAGATGTTCTTCTACAGAGAAGACAGTGATATATTTGAATTACGTGTAGAATATTTTTTCAAAGTTATTGTCAAACATTATTGCATTTATTGCTAGGACACCATACACATGCCACATGTCTAATGCTTCTAATGCTTTGATTAAAATATTGTAATTACACAACAGAAACATGCATATTTAATGGAAAACTACAAGTCCCATCATGCATTTCACAAGTACTTCCAGGATAGAGATGAATTAATTGCACCAAACATATGATACCGCTGTGATTGTCGTGGCCAAATAGTATTGAACCCATTTGTTTTCACATTACACTAATCTCTGTCTCTTCATGGTTAGTCCAATTTATAAGTATTACTGACTCTTGCCAGAGATTCAAGCATAAGAGCAGACTCTCTTAAGTCCTCAATTTTAGGATTTGGAGGAGGTTCAGTGTCTAGCCCTCCCTTTGTTTCAGAACCATATTTCATTGTTGTGATGATTTTTCACTTAGTTCTGACCCTAATGGCATATCTCCTCTTCATAATTTCTTCAATGCTGCACTGGGTTACAGTGACTGGATTGATATTTGTCTTTTATGCCTTTCCAAATATTTATTTTTGTAGCTTAATCACAGAGAGGAGCTGTCTACCAACACCTTGTCATTGTTCAAAGCACACTCCATTACAAGTGTTTCCAATTGCTTATCGGAAAACTGTTGCTAACTTTTTTTTACCTCCATCCTCTCCCAGTGGATTTTGCAATACCTTGTTTCAATGGTTCTCGCTCTTCCAGAACAAAATCTCTCTCAGCTTTCCAGGCCAGCAATGTACTCCATACACAGGATTTCCGGGTTCTGATGTCATCAGTAGCTTCCCAAGCACATTCTCAATTTGTGAATCATGCTGGTTCATGAATAGTTGGATATTTTCTGAATGCAAAAACTACTGTATAGCTATTAGAACAAGGAATGTGCTCAGACTTTGTAGTGGTTTGTATTATGTATAAAGAATGTTATTTAAGAATGTAATGGTGCAACAATGATCGCTTGTGCATGGAGTGCGTGGTGGTGCTGAGTTCGATGTACAACAGCAGTTGCAGATCGAACTTCAGACCAGCGATGCACTTCATGCTGTGGGTGAAGTCTACATGGAATAAAGTACTTCTTTACTTTAAACAACGATTCTGAAGTGATACGTCTATACTAACCACATTTGGCGACGATTCAGGAATTACTTCACCCACCGCCGACGAATTCCGTACAGTTGGCTCAACTTGTCACAGCATCGGAACCTCGGGTCTGTCCTCACAAGACTAGAGGTCGGGCACAAGAGGGCAGGTGCCACCAAATCAGTGACTTTTGAGGATGCAGAGCAGGTGCCATAACAGTCCACGGTGCTGACACACATGCTGGCATTTTCTTCGCATAGTTGCGTGCTGCTGCTTGGTGCAAGCGGGATTTGATGAGGTGGTGTCGCT
This sequence comes from Lissotriton vulgaris, assembly GCF_964263255.1. NCBI lineage: Eukaryota > Metazoa > Chordata > Amphibia > Caudata > Salamandridae > Lissotriton > Lissotriton vulgaris. Next base: position 278,865,963 of record NC_141696.1, read on the forward strand.
GTTCGTGGTTGCTGAGTGAGACCAGAGGCCTCCGTATCACCGCTCACAAGAAGACTGAAGAAGGCTGACATTTTCCTTAAATTTGGCTCATGCGGTGAGTAGAGCTCTTGCACATCCCGTGCGCACTTCAGCAGTTGCATAGGCTCCAATGAATCTTGTGCTTTCTCCAGCTGGCAGTGAGCGTCTTGGGCATGCGCTCATGGGCCTAATTCAGCAGTCTTCAATGCGTGCTTAGAAGCGTGCACAGACACGAGCCTGCTCCTGCTCTTTGCGTGTTGGCATGTGCTGTGACAAAATAGTGCTGGCGTTACTGCTGATAGCATGGAACGGCTGTCAGTGGGGCAGCATTTGTTCACACACACCAAAGGCCAGGCATCTGAGGGGGCAGTGGAGCATCCTGGTGAGCTGTCGAGAGAACTTGAAAGTAAGACACTTTTGTCTGTTTTGACTTTTGGCTTTTATCTATCCTCTTTTATTGGAATTCCCATTTTGCGGGGCTGAGAATATTTTTAAAATCTGGTTTTAAAGGCACGTCGATTATCAACTTGAGAAAATTCTTTTACAATAAACCCCTCATCAAAAAAAATGTCAACTCTGCATCCGATCACACAACCACCTGAGCTTCTGGGGAAACCTGGGAAACCTACAATGATGTGGTCTGAATGGTTTAGACTATTCGAAAACTATTTGGTAGCCATTGATGCAACAGAGTATACACCTGCTCATAAATTCACCTGTTGTTTGGAAGCTTGAGCCAAGCTGTGCAGCATATTTTTACTAGTCTTCCCCCAATACCTCCTCCTCCAGAGCAGTCTGGGGATCCACAGTGGAATATCTATATAGAAGCGATAACCCTGCCTGTCCAGCGTCGGGAAACCCTTTTTGGGTAGCTGTCGCGCTCAATAAGCTCAATTAATAATAATAGTAATAATAACCACATTAAAGAAACTGTTTTCAGACACACCCAATATAATGTTGGAAAGGCATATCTTTTACAAACATAAGCAATTGCAAGAGGAGAAAGTGGAGGAATACATATCAGCTTTGAGGGTATTGTCAACCTCCTGTGGATTTGGTCCATTACTGGATGACTACATCAGATGTCAGTTCATATTTAATTGCGCATCTCATAAAAGTAAAGAAAGATTGCTGTTGTAAAAATCCATCACTGTCCGAGGTGATCGACTTAGCACTGAGTATTGAGAGGTCTGCCATTTCGACAAAGACAGTGCAATTGGGTTCGACACCTAAAGTTAATTTGGTTTCAGCTCAGGATGAGTTCTTTGAAGAGAGATTGTAAGTGGTATGCACTAAAGATAATTTGCAAAAGCCTTTACCAAAAAGAGGGCAAACCTTTTGCTGTAGTGTGACTCTAAATTTCATTTCAGTAACTCATCTGGGTGTCTGGCTTTAGGTAAACATTCCAATTCCAAAAAGATTGGCCATTTTTAGAAAGTTTGCAGAAGTCGCAAAAAGCTGACAAACTTTGGATAACGAGGCGTTGGCTTTCGAGATAAAAGGTCATTTATGCACAGCTGTCATTGACGGAGTCGAGTTCCAGGTTATGGCGGATTCGGGGTTGCCCATAAGGATTCTGCATGATTCCACATTCTATGAAAAATGGGGTAAAAACATTTCCGTGTCCAAATCTGATGTAAACCCCAAAGCCTTTGGAGAGAGGGCCATTGACATAGTGAGGTTCCTTATGGCTAAAGTGCAGGTTATGTGTTGGGAAACTTGCACTAAGGTGTATGTGGCTGTCAAAGGAAAGAACTATGGGCCCGATGTAGGTAGGGCGTTACCGATCGGTAACGGCCGAAAATACCGATTTTTGGCCCTTACCGATCGGTAAACAGCCATCGAGATGTAGGGAACCAAAAACAGAAAGAATCGGATAGAAAACCGATTCGGAATGAGTACCGAATGGGAAAGAATCCGATACGTACATACCGAAAATCGGATATGTAACGAATCGGAAAAACACCGAATCGGATGCAAAGACCGAATCGGTCCATGTACCGAATCGTTAGTGACACCGAATCGGAAATTCACCGATTCGGTCCATGTACCGAATCGTTAGTGACACCGAATCGGAAAATCACCGATTCGGTCCATGTACCGAATTGGTACAAATACCGATTCGGACATGAGCCGATTCGGAAAACATGCCGATTCGTATGAATCTCCGATCGGGAAATTCCCCGATTCCGACAGTTGGGGAGATGTAGGGAGGCACAGAAACACCAAAATCGGCTCAAAATCGGTAGAATTCACTCGGTATTTACCATGGATTGCAATCAGGTGGTAACCAACTCCAACCCATATAAACAGTCCCAAAATGCATTGCAACTTGCAGGATGGCAGCTTTCTATGTCATTGCGAGGCGGCTACGGCTACAGCAGGAAGGACAGAGGGAATGGCTAAGAAATGAACAGGTCTACAGACAGAGGATAACCCTGTTCATGCTCACTGAGGCTGAGATCCTACAGAGATACAGGCTGGACTCTGACACCATACTTGAGCTCATCAGGGACCTTAAGCCATTCTTGGACCACCACACCCCAAGGGCACACGCCATCCCTGCGCACGTCCAGGTGCTATGCAGCCTACACCTGCTAGCGTCTGGCAGCTATCAAAGTGGAGTAGCAGCAGCAGGAGGGGTGAGCCGGGGCAGCCTGTCAAGGTTCTTCCACATATTCCTTGACGCCATGATAGACAGGATGGACCAATACATCTCTTTCCCTGCAACCCACGCAGAACTGCTACAAACTAAATCTGACTTCTACCAGATGGCACAATTTCCCCAAATCATCGGTTGCATAGATGGCAGGCACATTCCGATTTGCCCACCAGCGGACACCGAATACATATACCGCAATCGGAAATCTACACACACCATCAACGTGCAGGTGATCTGCAATGCCAAGTGCACCATCACAGACCTGGTAGCAAAATTTCCAGGGAGTACCCATGACTCCTATATATTCCAACAGAGCGGCATATATGCACGGCTGATGGCTGGCGAATTTGGAGAAGGATACCTCCTAGGTGAGACACATCATCAGACCCCCATAACACATAGTAGGTAGGTGCAATACATGTATGCATGTGTCTAATGTGACCCCTTTCTCTTCCAGGCGACAGTGCATATGCCCTCCGCTCATTCATACTCACCCCCTACCTCAACCCCTCCACACCCAGCCAAAGGAGGTATAACCGGGCCCACATACGCACAAGGAATGTTGTTGAACGGACCTTTGGCATCTGGAAAAGTAGATTCAGATGCCTGCACAAGAGTGGAGGTGCAAGGCAGTATACCCCCATCACCTGCTGCAAGATCATAGCTGTATGTGCAATGTTACACAACCTTGCGGTCAAGAAGGGCACTGAGGTGGAGTTGTCTGACTACGAGGACTATGACGACGACGAAGCTGTGCCACTGACACAGCCAGCTGGGGTGTGTACGCCAAGTGATGGCAGATACAGACGTGAGGAGATCACTGAGAACTATTTCTGACTGAGTACAGATGCAAAGACAGCTAAATGTTGCTTGGAAAAAACAAATTTTAATAGTGTTGCACCACAGTTACAGCACTGATGTGCATCAAAAAATGGAGTATGTAAAATCAAATAAAGTCCAGGGTTCTGGTTGCCTCATCCGCCCTTGCCAGGCTATTTTTTTGCCCGCTTGCCAGAACCACCGGGGTGTCCCTCAGCCCCCTCTGAATGCCCAGCAGCATCAGCGGAGCGCCTGGTGCTCCTCCGTGGCTCAGACGCAGCGCTGGCCGGGCTGCTGCGGCTGCTGCTGTCCCCAGCATCACCCAGGTCCAGGGCCGGATTGGAGGCGGTGTTTGAAATTATCATGGCCTCCATGGCAGTGGTGATCCTGGCCATCCCCCTAGTAAGCTCAGCCGTATGCTGACTAAGGACGGATTCCTGGTTGGCGCTGCAATGGCACAGTTGTGCCGTCGCCGCTGCAAGGCGGCCCATGGCGCGGTTCAGAACCCGGGCATCCCGCCTGCGCACCTGCTCATGCTCCTCCTGTCTGCTTGCTGAGTGGGTGATGGCAGTGGTTAGCCTGCCTAACCCTGCTGCCACCTCCTTGTTGGATTCCACCACGGCCTGGAATCCCTTCACCAACTCTCCCATCTGCATGTTGTGCTGCAGGAGCTGGCGTTGGCAGGCCATAGTAGATCTGGCTTGTTGCCGCTGAATTTTCACCATTTGTCCCTCCAGGCCCAGGAATACACTGCCCTCCCGTGCTGGCGCAGCAGTGGTGGTGATGTTACGGCGCCGGGCACTGCTGCTTCCAGCCTGCTGAGTGGGCTGGGGTGCCACTGGTGGGGGTGTGAAGCTGGCCGGTCCCTGAGCCCCTGCTCCCAGGACAGGTTGAACAGGTGGCAAGGCCACGGTTGTGGCAGGAGCTGGTGTAGGCGGTATGGTGTCCCTTGTAGGGGAGTTCTCTGGTGAGAATTGCAAGGGGAGTGCACTGCATGGAAGTCAATGACCAGGACTCCCTCCATACCTAGCCCTGTGGTGTCTCCTTCCTCCTCCTCCTCCTGGCCAGCCTGGCTGGTGCTGGGCCCTGCGACTGCAGTGTCGGACGGTGCTGCTCCCTCCGCTGTCACGGTTGTTCCGCCTGATGGGGCCCCTAGGTACAAAGGAGCATTTGTAAACTGAGTGCCGATGTATTACAGTCAGTACAATTATAGCATTCCACATGTCCTTGCATCTCCTTACACTGTGTCACACTGTTTCCTGTCTTGTGAATCTGCACTGCCATAGTTAGCTAACTTCTGCTGACTACATGTACCATGATGCTTGTCTCTTGTATGTTGGTGACAGTACTGTGCTGGGGTTTGCCTATGCATTGTGTCTAATGGGGAGGTGTCTGGTAGGGTGTGTCATGATGCGCATGCTTCTTACCTGTAGCTGTGGCTCTCGCAGAGCTGTCCAGGGTCCCGATTCCAACGACACTCTCCCTCTCAATGGTGCTGGAGACCAGTTCCTCCAGCTCGGTGAGGGGTGGCGCCGGGTTCCTGCCTCCTCCTGTGCCTCCAGCCTGCCTCTGTATCTCGCCCATCTTCCTCTTAGTGAGGCTGCGGATGTCATAGAACCTTTTTTTCAGTTCTTCGACAGACCTGGGGGTGACACCCGCAGCATTCACCTTCTGGGCGATGTCGGCCCAGATTCTCCTCTTGGTGCTGTCTGGCACGTTCAGGGACAGCTTGCCAAACAGCTGGCGGTGCACCCTCACCACCTCCTCCACCAGCACCTGAAGTTCGGTGGTGGTGAACTTGGGCTTCCTCTTCTGGGAGGACTTCTGGCTTTCTGACTGCTCTGCCATGTTCTCCAGTTCAGTTGGCAACCTCCTACTCCCACTGCTGCAAACTGTGAGTGTTGAGCTCAGGCTGGCTCTCCAGAAACTTCTTAATTAGCTGCACCTGCCAGTGTTGCCACGCCCTGTTTCGGTGGGGGAGGGGGAGCCACCTCATTGGCTGAATCGGCTTTTGCCGAATCGGCTTTTACCGAATCGGTAAAATCCGATTTGGAAAAATCCGATTCGGTATTATCCGAATCGGTAAAAGCCGATTCGGTTCCTTCAATGCATTCCTATGGGCTTTTTCGCCATGGGTGTGTTTTCATGGCTACGAATCTATGATTGCCGAATCGGATTTTACCGAATCGGCTTGTACCGATTCGGTATTCGCCGATTCGGGAATATCCGATTCGGTGGTAGCCGATTCGGTAATTTCCGATTCGTTGTTAGACGATTCGGTACTTTCCGATTCGGACCGAGCCGATTCGGAACGTACCGATTCTCATTACCGATGCCGACCGAATCGGTATTCATTCGGTTTTTTTTCCCTACATCTCGTTTTCCGATTTCAGAATACCGATTCGGCCCGCCTCGGTATTTTGAAATCGGAAAATCGCGTTTACCTACATCGGGCCCATGGTAGGAAGGAGAGACTTAGCTCGAATTGGTCTATACTTGTTACCTGATCACAATCCTTTTGGAGTGAGGGAAATGTCAGTGTGTAACGTGAATAAGTCTGGAATAGACTCAAAGGAGCTATCGGCTGAGTTCCGTTCTTTGATTAGTGATCAGGTGGGTCTGGTAAAAGGAGTGATACACAAAATTAAGTTGTTGCCTGGAGCTAAGTTGGTTATGCTCAAGGTACGGCTGATACCTTTGAGTGTGAGAGAGGAGTTAAGCACCATGCTGGAGGGGTTATGTGATCAGGGCATTATACAATCCACTAAGTCATCACAACGGGTCGCACCCATTATGGTAGCATGCAGAAACACAGGGGAGAACAGGTTGTGTTCAGACCTCAGGGGTCTGAACAAGAACATCATAGTGGACTCCCACCCTCTCCCCAGATGTCATGGTTCATCTCCTCCATGCTTTATACTATGTGCATGGATTCCTTGGCATGCATTACACATAACTGATAAGTTAAAAATGGTATGATTATTTCTTCAAAACAAATTATGCTTTGCAAATTGTTTCCTGGTATGTAACAGGTTAATTCTATCTTGCACATGCAATTAGTTTTGTAGCATAGTGTATTATTTTTGTCTTATTAATCTCTTCGTTTTTATGGGTATATTCTGGAAAGTTCCAGAAGAGTACTTTGGAAAGGTCCAGTGGAGTCCTGAAGAATCCCCACCCTGTTGGATGTGGTCTTATCCTATAAAAGAAGACTGCAGTTGTGAAAATATGCTTGGTAATGAGCACCTTCCCCCAGGCTGGTGCATTGATTTGGGACAGCAGATGTTTTCCCAACGTGCTGGTTCTTTCCGTCGTGCTGGCTTCCTGAAGTGAAGAGTTAATTGTGGTGTCTCTTAAAACTGCAGGTTTGATTTATCTAAGCTCCAGGAATCAGGTAGGAGATTTGTCTTCCATGGATTTTTCCAGCATTTGCTTATTTAAGGAAAAGACATGGCTCACTTGTAAATATTGAGCAGCAAGATTTGGTTCATGGAAGATTATGAAAGTAATTAAGCAGCTTGTTTTGCAGATATTTTCTCTGCAATAGTGCAACAGGGTTTATTTAAGGTGACTTTTCAAGAGAAACAATGTTTTAAGCACATTCCGAAGGTGATAATTTTCACAGTCTTTGAAGGTTTAACAGAGAATTATCTATTTACAAAACCCAGCCAATGAGTATTGTTGCAAGTTGATGAAGAGAGATATAATCTCCAAAGACATTTATCTAAGTTAACAAACCTTCTTATTTAAAAGTCAGTTTACAGACTTTGACACTTTAACCCTTAAAACTGAAAGCTACAGTGGATTAATAGCTCATTGAGAGTATTCAAGGCTAACATTTTGCTTACAGGTAAGGACAAAAATATGAATACAAATTAGAGCACAAGTCATTAACATCATTATCGTAGAAGGATTTTATTTGCCTGCTGTCTCTTTCCAGGTCTCCCTCCCCACAGTACCCTCCCTAATAACCCTTCCCCCCATTTGGCCACTCCGATCTTCTGTATATGTATATATATATAACCGATAGGCATTAGCGGATGCAATGTTTCTGAATTTACTGGCATTGACGGATAATGTGGAAATCTCGAGTAAAAAAAAGTGGCACTGTCAATAATTTGAAAAGTATGCTAAAAAAACTAGAAAAACTCCTACGAACTGAGAGTACTAAATGGTGGGAAAAACCCTCACTGGAGAAGTACAAAGAAGTAGGAAAGAAGTAGGAAGGGCACCAAGGGGGTTGAGGGTTCTTTTAGCACCATCATTTGAGAACCCCAACCCCCTTATGTTGAAGGAGTGGGCGACAAACAACTTGAAGGCGTCCATGAACATGATTTGCATACTGATTAAGTATGCAGATATCGACCAAAATGAGATTTTGAACGAAATCGAGCACCTGAATAACGAGTTGGAGAAACATGAAAATAAGGAATTTATTAAAAAACAAAGAGAAGAGATTGATGCTAGATTTATCAAACATGAAAAACGATAAGAACACGGAAACAGTACAAATTCGCACGTGACAAGCGTGATTATGAAACTGGTAGGATATTCACGTTTGCACGTAAATATGACAGGCTCTAGCACCAAAAAGCAATGATACAGAAAATTCAGACACAGAATTGAGTTCTGTAGCAAGCAGTATTGATTCGGATGATGGGATGGCAGAATCTTCTAATGAGACCCAGGTTCCAAAAGCTATTCTCCTTCTGAGGAGCTGGGTTTTATAAAAGAGGACAGGCGCAAAATTCTCCGGTCACGGACCCAGCAACAGCAGAAGAAAAACGAAGCTGAAACAACAAAAGACGTAAAGAAAGGAGGAAATGTAGTAGGAAGAGGATTTACAAAGAGAGGCAGGGGAAAGAAATGGTAAATCAGCCTCCCCAAATCACTGAGGATGAAGATCCAGGGGTCAACTCTTCCAACATCATGGAACCCCAGAACAACACCACATCAGACAACACAGTGGTTAATCTATCAGATGTCACATTATCTAAAGCTGAAGTATAACTGATGTCTCTGGGACTGTCCTTTTGCCCCAAAAACTCATTCAATTATGTGCAAACCCGGATTGATTTTTTAAAATTTATACGAAAGTTAAAATTAAAAAAGCATTTCAAATTAGTCAATGCTCAAGCTCAAGCTACTAAAACAACTATTATGCAACAACCCACGAGTAAATTGCAAGTATCAGATATTAAAGCACTAAGGGTAGCCCAATCATTGGCCACAGAGGAAGAGCAGGATGGGGGTTCCACACAGGATGATTAGCAAGCCATGGGCATCAATATAAATCAGCCTTGTGTTTCTTATTTTAAACCTTCATCTACCTTCATTCCGTTAATGCCCAAGGACACAATAGATGCTTTTAATGACATTGTGATTACAGATTTGAAGGAATTACAGAGTACTCTATCTAGAAAAGGAAAACGACAAAAGTATTTAGAGAAACAATATACAAACCTCATGAAAAAACTAAGTAACGGTTCCAACCTCATAATTAACAAAGCAGACAAAGGAGGTAATCTTGTTATATGGTCCCGTACTGCATATGGAAGAAGCAAACAAGCATCTTAGTGATAAGGATTATTATAGAAAAAGTACTTTTAATGACATCAGGTGTTTAAAAGATACAGTGCACAAAGAACTTAACCAATGGAAGAGAGAGGGACTTTTGAGTAAACAGGAGCATGCCTTCCTCAAGAATGAATTTCCGGTGACTCCAACTTTTTATCTCATTCCAAAGATTCATAAACAGGTTACTCCAATGCCTGGGTGACCTATCATCATGGCCCAGGGAAGTTTATTGGAAGCAGTTTCCAAGTATGTTGATCACTTCCTTCATGATTTTGTAGAGAACTTACCCTTGTTTATAAAGGATACTGGGCATTTTTTAACTAAACTCAAGAATATAGAATGGAAACCAGACTATGTTCTCATTGCCCTGGACATTAGCACCTTGTATACTAGCATCCGACATGTAGATGGAATTAATGCTGTAAAATATTTCTTGGATACACGAAGCATTGTGTACAGACAGCACAATGCTATGTTGTTAAGGATGATACAACTATGCCTTACTAACAATTATTTTTTGTTTAACAGGGAAATCTATCAGCAGCAAAGAGGTGTGGTTATGGGGGCAAGCTTCTCCCCGACCTATGTATGTTTACATGTAGGGTGGTGGGAGGAGCATGTCCTCAGGGGGACACACATATCTGTGTTTGATGCAAATGTAGTCCAGTTTTGGAGATTCATTGATGACATTTGTATAATATGGAAAGGGACAAAGGAATCAGCCATAGAATTTGTGAATGCAATCAATGAAAATAATTTGAATTTGAATTTTACGGCAGATATCAGTATGTCACATATACAGTTCCTTGATGTTGAGATCTATGTCAACAATGGGTCAATTCAAACAAGGTTGCATAGGAAACCTACTGCGGGTAATGTGATCTTGCATGCTAGGAGTGCATATCCAGGCCCTTTGAAGTATACCCTATGGGGAGTTCCTTAGGATGTGAAGAATATGTAGTTCCGATTTAGACCTAGAGTTATGCCAAATGGAAGCATTCAAGAGATTCCTTGCACGTGGCTACTGCCCTAAAGAGTTAGGACGTTCTAGGGTGAGGGCCAACAGCCATAGCAGAGATGAGTGTTTGGCTGTAACTGGCAATAAGAGTCATCTGAGGGATGGTCAGGAGCCTACCACAAACAAGGAACACATCAGCCTCATTACCACTTTCAACACAGAGGAAAGGAAAGTGAGGGGTATTTTGAAAAAGCATTGGCCGCTACTAAAAACTGACATCAGCCTAGCCCCACTTTTACCAGAGGAACCTTCCATTACCTTTGAAAGGGCTCCCTCCATGAGGGACACTTTAGTTAAATCTAGCCCTGAGGTAATCAACTCAAAGAACTGGTTGTCCAACAAAACCGGGTTCCACAAATGCATATCATGCAGAGCATGCAAATTCGGAGTAAACACCAATGAATACTACTCTCCATTCGACCCAAATCCCATTTAGATCGAAGGATTATATACATGCCGCCCGAATTTGCGGTGTATGTATTACAATGTACCTGTGGGCTGAAATACGTAGGCAGCACCAAACTGCAAGCTTTTAATCGCATTCTCCAACATCTTAGGGCAATTGTTGATTCAGATGACAGCTACCCGGTAGCCCGACATTTTAAACGGGTACACAATAAGAATCTAAAAGATCTCAGTTATTACATTATTGATGTCGTACCAAAAAGCAATAAGGGAGGTAACAGAGAGAGACAACTCAGGCAGCTGGAGTGCAGGTATATCCTACTATTGGACACAAGGATCCCAAATGGATGAACACAGGGGAGGACCTATACAACTTCTTGCAAGTGTCAATCTGGAGAGTTCAGAATACATGCATTATTGCATACATCTTACAGTTACCTTCTAAATGCATTCACATTCGAGTGAACTTGTTGGGAACTCCTGATGTGGACATATGAGTAAGACGGTGGTTCTTTTGGGGCCTTAAACTTGTATGGGTATCTGCACCCCCTAATTATTAGAGTTATAAGCTATCCTCATGGTTCAGTCTCTGAAAACACCAGATAATGCTTATTGGATGGTAGCATTGATAGGTGTTACACTGAATAGAACGATTGTAAATGGGGTGTTTAGTTCATAATTTGAGATAAAAATGAGGGATATACCATCATGCGAAGTATTGAAGAGTTTAGATCTCTAATCAGTATTTTCAATTCGAATCTGACAGTGCAGCTTTTGTATATTTTTGTATATATTTGTATATATCATTTTTTTGGGTCTGGTATTCAGACCAACAGAAAACTGAATAATAATGTATACTCAATAAGGATGATGTTTAGAGTTAGGCAATGCACTTTATGACGATTTGCACGATGCCTTCAGTGCCTGGGACTGTAACAGTTATGCAATGAATTTTAACACTGCATCCGTTATTCACCCTTTTTTTTTACATCACTTTTAAGAATTTTATATATGAAGTTTACCTTGGAAATCTGATTCGTATTTTAATATCTATTTATCCAAGACTGTTTACACTTCGCACCATTTTTTGCACTTAATTGAATTCATTAGCACTAGCACTTTAATCTTGTGAGCAAGGTTTACGTTGGGCGCAATACGAGGAAAGAAGACGTAATGTAGGAAGCCGGCAATATTCTAGTGTATGAGTTGACATGATAATTGACATGAATAGAGTGTGTTTACCTATGACAATTAGTAATAGGTTCAATCACTGTCTTTTATTGCTGCTATTTATGATTTATTATGTTGAGGTAACATATATAGGTATTCAGTTTATTTATATTTATATAAGATGCAACTTTGCATGATCATAATACTGGTATTATGCTGCCCTCACATTAAGTATGTCTTTTAGCTCTATGCGCCGGGTAACTTGCTCGAATGGGCATTCACACTATTTAAACACATCCATTGGTTTCGGATGGTCATGTGAACAAGGCTGCAGTGACGCAGCCGAAATGTGTCATGCTGGAGACTATGGAGGAATAAGCGGTACAAAAGGGGGTGGTAATGGACGGAGCATCTGAACCAATCAAACACTCACACCCAGCCAAAAGATCTGGGTTTATTCCATCACCGTTCTTTAGCCCACTCTGCCACCCCAGTCAGACAAGGCTATATGCAAATCAGTCTGACCCTGTGCCTCATGGGAACAGTCCAGCCCGAACTGCCAAGCCATGCCTTCCCTGGACCGGAAACAAGCTTCCGAGGACCGGTTTCTGGCATTCCAGCCGTCTTCAGCCCAGCTTGCTTGAATCCAGTGGCAAAGTGAGCAAGGGACTCACGTCTGAGCATACCCTGCCACACTTATGGCGGCCAAAAGCAGGACAAAAGGGGGTGGTAGCTTGTTTCCGGTCCAGGGAAGACATGGCTTTTGACTGGGTGTGAGTGTTTGATTGATTCAGATGCTCCGTCCATCACCACCCCCTTTTGTACCGCTTATGGAGGAATAAAGCACTTTATATGCACAACTTTTCATGCATTGCGGTCTGTACCAGGGAAAGCGGTATTCTATGTGCTGTGGTTCAGGACTGGTTGGCTGGATATATATATATATATATATATATATATATATATATATATATATATATATATATATATATATATATATATATATATATATATATATATATATATATATATATATATATATATATATATATATATATACATATATATATATATATATATATATTCACTGAAAAAACCATAGGTTTCACACCAGTTATAGTTAGGAATTAGCATTTAAAAAACCTATTAAATTCACTGACAAAACCATAGATTTCACACCATTTATAGTTAGCTGGAAATTTTACTGACATAAAACCATTGAAATTCCCACGTTATAGTTAGTTGGACTCACTATAACTTGCGCGCCTGTAATGCACTGCTGATGACGTCACATATTACATCACTCATGACATGGTCAGTGACATCACTCATGACATCACTGATGACACCATCCAGTGAATGTGTGTCTTTCTGAAAAATAAATTTGTTTTATATATGTATTTGTAAAGGTCGATGGAAGAATAAATGTTTAAATAAGTGTGTAAATGGATGGTTTTTTTTTTTAAAATTGGTTGGGTAACTGGCTTATTACGTGTATCTTAGTGAATACATATATTAGCGAGTATTTAAATGTTTGTATCAGTGTTTCTCTTTGTGTATAAGTGGCTGCAGGGGTTGGTGACTGACTCACTGTTTGTATGTGTTTTGAAGACAGCATATGTGCAGGACTGTATGGGTGGATGAGTGTGTATATGTGTGTGTTAGTGAGTGAATGACTGTCTCACTAGTGTCTTCATTAGTAACGACATATGTTTTAATCTAGTATATGTGAGTATTGATGTATATAAGTGAGTATAGTATATATAGTGAGAGATTGTAGGAGTTCCTGTTTAAATAAGTATGTTTTTCTATAAGTGATTGTTTAAGAGAGTAAGTATGGGTAAGTTTCCTTAGAAGTAAGGTGGTAGTGTGTGTATAAATGTATATGCAAATAAATGGATGTTCGATAGTTTATTTGCATGTGTGAGTATGTGTGTGAGTAACTTTTGGATGACTGCTGATGTGTAACAGGATGTATAGGTGTATCACTACATATGATGAGTGAGTATATATATGAGTGACTATATAGAACTGTTGGTGAATGAGTGGATGTGTATATAGATGGTGGAATTACTGAATTGGTTGTTGTTACTGGTTTGGGTATCTCCATTTTTTGAAAATGTTTGTTTCTATTTTTGAATATGTGTTTCAAGCGTTACATTACACTGAAATTAGGTCTGTCACTCTGTCACAAGGATGGTGTCATCAGTGATGTCATGAGTGATGTCACTGACCATGTCATGAGTGATGTAATATGTGACGTCATCAGCAGTGCATTACAGGCGCGCAAGTTATAGTGAGTCCAACTAACTATAACGTGGGAATTTCAATGGTTTTATGTCAGTAAAATTTCCAGCTAACTATAAATGGTGTGAAATCTATGGTTTTGTTAGTGAATTTAATAGGTTTTTTAAATGCTAATTCCTAACTATAACTGGTGTGAAACCTATGGTTTTTTCAGTGAATTTCAAAGGTTTTTTAAATGCTAATTCCTAACTATAACTGGTGTGAAACCTATGGTTTTTTCAGTGAATTTCAAAGGTTTTTTTAATGCTAATTCCTAACTATATAAGACCTGAAAGCCCACCAGGAATCTCCAGTATGCGCCAGGGGACTGCATTGCAGAGAGGTGTAATGAAGCCACAACCCTTTTTACACCTCTCTGCAATGCAGCCCCCGTGCATGTTTGAAGAGGGGGAACTAATTCCCCTTGCATACTGGGGGCCCCTGGGGGCCAATTAGCCCACCTGGAACCTCCAGTATGCGCCAGGGGCTGCATTGCAGAGGTGTAATGAGACTATGCCCCTTGTTACACCTCTCTGCAATGCAGCCCACTGCCGCGTTTGCAGAGGGGGAACTAATTCCCCTTGCATACTGGGGGTCCCTGGGGTCAACTGGTCCACCAGGAGCCTCCAGTATGCGCGAGGGAGCTGCATTGCAGAGAAGTGTAATGAGGCCACACCCTTGTTACACCTCTCTGCAATGCAGGCCACTGGCGCGTTTGTAGAGGGGGGACTAATTCCCCTTGCATACTTGGGGTCCCTGGATCATATCTGCCCAAACACCGATATTCCGAACGATTGTAAATTACTTTTCTTGAGAAACATTTGGATTTGGATTATCATGTCCTATACTTTGGAATTTTTGAAAGACTGACTTTGAGGATGCTATAAATTACTCAAGTCTGCCCGAATTGTGTGGGTAAAATTGATACCTAGTCACTTTGAATAAGAATATACTTATGTCTCGTCTAACATTTGGAAGAAATATCTAGTTATATGACAACTGGATACCGACATAACTTGAAGGAAATAAGAACGCCCTGAAGAAGTTCTGTTGTACAGAACGAAACCTTTCGGCTGGCTGTGGTACATAAACTTAAGGAAAATAAAAGCATTTGAATATACACCAAGATTCAGCGCTTCAATAAGGACTCTAAGTGATATGATTTGATTGGACTCATTGTGAAAGTGGTGCTGTGCCAAACTTTCGAATATTCTCCACTACTCTCTACTACTTACTCTCTCCTACTCCACTACTCTCAAATACTCACTGTCTACTACTCATTCTCTACTACTCTACTACTCTCTACTACTCTCTCTCTACTACTCACTCCCTACTACTCGCTACTCACTACTCCCTACTACTCACTATCTACTACTCTCTACTACTCACTCTCTACTACTCTCTCTACTACTCACTCTTTACTACTCACTACTACTCTCTACTACTCACTCTCTACTTCTCACTCTCTACTACTGTCTACTACTCACTCTCTACTACTCTCTCTCTACTAGTCTCTACTACTCACTCTACTACTCACTCTCTACTACTCACTACTATTCTCTCTGCTACTCATTCTCTACTACTCTCTACTACTCACTCTCCACTACTCACTCTCTACTACTCACGCTTTACTACTCTCTACTACTCACTTTCTACTGCTCTCTACTACTCACTCTACTACTTACTCTCTACTACTGTCTACTACTCACTCTCTACTACTCACTCTCTACTACTCTCTACTACTCACTTTACTATTCACTCTACTACTCTCTACTACTCACTCTCTGCTACTCTCTCTACTGCTCTCTACTACTCTCTACTACTCACTCTCTACTCTCTATTACTCACTCTCTACTCTCTACCTCTCTACCTCTCTCTTCTTCTCTCTCTACTAATCTCTACCTCTCTACCGCTACCTCTCTACCTCTCTACCTCTACACCTCTACCTCTCTACCTCTCTCTACACGCACACATATACACATATATGCATATATATATATGCATATGCATTTATATATATATATGTATGTGTATGTATAAAAAAAAACAACAAAACATTTTTTTTTTAAACAGCTACTTTTAAAACTGTCATTCTTTTTCCCCATGGTACGCTCCCCGGTACGCTTACCGGTGCGCGTACCGGTGCGCGTACCGGGCGCTCACCCCGCGAAAATCAAACATTTTTTAAATTTTTTTTTTGCTCCGCGGGGCCCTTTTATGGCCCCCACATCAAACCTAGGGGGTCAAGGGGGGTCTACTCTGCCCCCTTATGGTCATTTCCCTCTTTGTTTTGGCCACCTCTCGTGTCTCGATCCTACCGAGACACAAGATGGCGGCCGCTCCGGACTGTTTAGAATGTTTACAGACATCCCAGAGCCAATCAGCTTTCTGCGCGCAAGTCGCGGTAAGCGCCCGGTGCGCATACCGGTGCGCGTACCGGAGCGCGGCTATAGATATATATATTTTTTTGAACCTTAATTACTCAAAATCCACTGGAGCACATATCTTGAGACATAGCAAAGGCACATCGGGCTACCAGTCCCTACAATTTTGCCAAGTTTGGTGGAAATCCATTCAGCCGTTCGGGCTAAAAGTGAAATCGACCGCCCTATGGAAATTAACATGGGGAAAACGCGTTTTGGGACCCCCCTTTTATCTCGGCCCCCGCTTGACGAATCCCCCCCAAACTTTCAGGGAAGGACCGGAACGCCGCGAGGCCATTTTGAGGAAATTTTCAGGCAGATTCGTCAACCGGCGCCAAAGTTATTCCAAATAGAATTTTCAGATTTAACATTGAAAAAAATCCTAACTATAACTACCTACTGGCGACCGCCAGTAGGTAATATATATATATATATATATATATCCAAAACTCGCAGTCCCACATTTAGAGAGAGCCAGGGGGGACCAAATTCATTTGCAGCAGATCTTTATTCAATTCCCAGCCTGTGAGCAGCGAAACTCCACACGGGCAAAATAAACGCCAATATAGTCAACCAGTCCGGGACGCATTTCAAGTGTTACCTCTTCTTCAGCAGGCTGGTTGAAAAGGACAAGAGGCGAATGGCGTGTTTGCGGGCATTGTACTTAATTCAAACATCACCCGCCCTGTTGGGCGTGGCCACTCGGCATTGTGGGAGATGTAGTCAATGCTCCTCTCTCCTCCGTGGGTCCGCCTAACCCTCTTGTCAAAATGTCTTTTCAAATTTCGGCGCCTCACATGTGGTTCCTTGCCACCACTTTGTTGCTGGAATTCCCGCTGTGATCGCGGCCCTTACTGCATGAGAGCGTGATCAATCTCCTCCGCTGCTGGCAGCATCGCATGACACTGCCGCGGACCTGCTACACACAGCAGTCGGCTCTCTCGACGACCCTGGGAGGCCGTTACAAATCCAAAACTCGCAGTCCCACATTTAGAGAGAGCCAGGGGGGACCAAATTCATTTGCAGCAGATCTTTATTCAATTCCCAGCCTGTGAGCAGCGAAACTCCACACGGGCAAAATAAACGCCAATATAGTCAACCAGTCCGGGATGCGTTTCAAGTGTTACCTCTTCTTCAGCAGGCTGGTTGAAAAGGACAAGAGGCGAATGGCGTGTTTGCGGGCATTGTACTTAATTCAAACATCACCCGCCCTGTTGGGCGTGGCCACTCGTCATTGTGGGAGATGTAGTCAATGCTCCTCTCTCCTCCGTGGGTCCGCCTAACCCTCTTGTCAAAATGTCTTTTCAAATTTCGGCGCCTCACATGTGGTTCCTTGCCCCCACTTTGTTGCTGGAATTCCCGCTGTGATCGCGGTCCTTACTGTATGAGAGCGTGATCAATCTCCTCCGCTGCTGGCAGCATCGCATGACACCGCCGTGGACCTGCTACATACAGCACTCGGCTCTCTCGACGACCCTGGGAGGCCGTTACAAATCCAAAACTCGCAGTCCCACATTTAGAGAGAGCCAGGGGGGACCAAATTCATTTGCAGCAGATCTTTATTCAATTCCCAGCCTGTGAGCAGCGAAACTCCACACGGGCAAAATAAACGCCAATATAGTCAACCAGTCCGGGATGCGTTTCAAGTGTTACCTCTTCTTCAGCAGGCTGGTTGAAAAGGACAAGAGGCGAATGGCGTGTTTGCGGGCATTGTACTTAATTCAAACATCACCCGCCCTGTTGGGCGTGGCCACTCGTCATTGTGGGAGATGTAGTCAATGCTCCTCTCTCCTCCGTGGGTCCGCCTAACCCTCTTGTCAAAATGTCTTTTCAAATTTCGGCGCCTCACATGTGGTTCCTTGCCCCCACTTTGTTGCTGGAATTCCCGCTGTGATCGCGGTCCTTACTGTATGAGAGCGTGATCAATCTCCTCCGCTGCTGGCAGCATCGCATGACACCGCCGTGGACCTGCTACATACAGCACTCGGCTCTCTCGACGACCCTGGGAGGCCGTTACAAATCCAAAACTCGCAGTCCCACATTTAGAGAGAGCCAGGGGGGACCAAATTCATTTGCAGCAGATCTTTATTCAATTCCCAGCCTGTGAGCAGCGAAACTCCACATGGGCAAAATAAACGCCAATATGGTCCCCCCTGGCTCTCTCTAAATGTGGGACTGCGAGTTTTGGATTTGTAACGGCCTCCCAGGGTCGTCGAGAGAGCCAACTGCTGTGTGTAGCAGGTCCACGGCGGTGTCATGCGATGCTGCCAGCAGCGGAGGAGATTGATCACTCTCTCATGCAGTAAGGACCGCGATCACAGCAGGAATTCCAGCAACAAAGTGGGGGCAAGGAACCACATGTGAGGCGCCGAAATTTGAAAAGACATTTTGACAAGAGGGTTAGGCGGACCCACGGAGGAGAGAAGAGCATTGACTACATCTCCCACAATGCCGAGTGGCCACGCCCAACAGGGCGGGTGATGTTTGAATTAAGTACAATGCCCGCAAACACACCATTCGCCTCTTGTCCTTTTCAACCAGCCTGCTGAAGAAGAGGTAACACTTGAAACGCGTCCCGGACTGGTTGACTATATTGGCGTTTATTTTGCCCGTGTGGAGTTTCGCTGCTCACAGGCTAGGAATTGAATAAAGATCTGCTGCAAATGAATTTGGTCCCCCCTGGCTCTCTCTAAATGTGGGACTGCGAGTTTTGGATTTGTAACGGCCTCCCAGGGTCGTCGAGAGAGCCGACTGCTGTGTGTAGCAGGTCCGCGGCGGTGTCATGCGATGCTGCCAGCAGCGGAGGAGATTGATCACGCTCTCATGCAGTAAGGACCGCGATCACAGCGGGAATTCCAGCAACAAAGTGGGGGCAAGGAACCACATGTGAGGCGCCGAAATTTGAAAAGACATTTTGACAAGAGGGTTAGGCGGACCCACAGAGGAGAGAGGAGCATTGACTACATCTCCCACAATGCCGAGTGGCCACGCCCAACAGGGCGGGTGATGTTTGAATTAAGTATAATGCCCGCAAACACGCCATTCGCCTCTTGTCCTTTTCAACCAGCCTGCTGAAGAAGAGGTAACACTTGAAATGCGTCCCGGACTGGTTGACTATATTGGCGTTTATTTTGCCCGTGTGGAGTTTCGCTGCTCACAGGCTGGGAATTGAATAAAGATCTGCTGCAAATGAATATGGTCCCCCCTGGCTCTCTCTAAATGTGGGACTGCGAGTTTTGGATTTGTAACGGCCTCCCAGGGTCGTCGAGAGAGCCGACTGCTGTGTGTAGCAGGTCCGCGGTGGTGTCATGCGATGCTGCCAGCAGGGGAGGAGATTGATCACGCTCTCATGCAGTAAGGACCGCGATCACAGCGGGAATTCCAGCAACAAAGTGGGGGCAAGGAACCACATGTGAGGCGCCGGAATTTGAAAAGACATTTTGACAAGAGGGTTAGGCGGACCCACGGAGGAGAGAGGAGCATTGACTACATCTCCCACAATGCCGAGTGGCCACGCCCAACAGGGCGGGTGATGTTTGAATTAAGTACAATGCCCGCAAACACACCATTCGCCTCTTGTCCTTTTCAACCAGCCTGCTGAAGAAGAGGTAACACTTGAAACGCGTCCCGGACTGGTTGACTATATTGGCGTTTATTTTGCCTGTGTGGAGTTTCGCTGCTCACAGGCTGGGAATTGAATAAAGATCTGCTGCAAATGAATTTGGTCCCCCCTGGCTCTCTCTAAATGTGGGACTGCGAGTTTTGGATATATATTGAAGGGGCTCACCACAGGCACTCCAACCCTCCGGTTTTTCTATTTGCCCCCATACAGCTTCACAACCTCCCATCAGGATTGTTGACAAGTCCGACGCGTTTCGGGCTAAAGCGCCCCCTCCTCATGGACTGACAGAGAGGCAGGTAGGGCTCACTTTCAATTCAACATCATTTTATTTTGAATTAGTCCGCCCTAAGTGGGTGTGGCTTAGTTAGGTTGCATCTGCCAGGACTGTGTTGAGCCCCTTCAAAAGCACAAGTGCGTTTGCTCGTATATATATATATTATATATATATATATATATTATATATATGAAAGAGCAAATTGCGCAAGCGCTTCAGTGAGGGCTCACCGCAGCACCTTAACCCTCCGGTTTGTATGTGGCACCCAAGCAATGATTGAAGGCTCCCTCTTTCTTCAAAAGAATGTCCGACGCGTTTCGGGGCCAAAAACCCGCCCCTTCTTCATGGACTGAGAATGGAGATCGTCAGACTCAACTTGCGCTTTTCAAATACGTTTTATTTAAAAAGAGGGCGTCAACCGCCCTAAGTGGGTGGAGTTTGGACACCGGGACTCTTGGTAGTTGTAGTCTTGCAAGTTGAGTAGTTTGTTGATACTTTGAGTAGGTTGGCGTCTCCCCTCATTATCAAAGTCTTTCAAATCCTTGAGAAGGAAGGGAGGGTAGGCTTCAACCATCGCTCTTTGTTTCCATGAAGATGCTGTGCTGACAGGCGATAGTGATTTGCATCGCCTCAGGCTTCAATTGCAGGGATGCTTGTTCTGCTTTTGGAGCGGAGCTCCTCACCCCGACCATATATATATATACAGTTTTCCACAAGTAAATAATGCGATCACTCGGAGGTAGCTTTAAACAACAGTGATAGTGTTTATTTAAGGTTACGCTTTTCGCTCGAAAAGACGAGCTTGGTCACACAATGCAGCCAGGCAAGTCAAAGCATTACATAGGCAAAATTAGAAAGAAATGTAGGACCAGTACGACATACCTATTCACAAGCCAAACTGGCATCCATTTTGTAACTTGTAGTTTATACAGGTATAAGGTGGTATTTAACTTCATACTCCCTCTTTTTAATACAGGTCATAACAAAAGGATTATTGATAATTAAAATTCAAAACCAATAGTGGGGGTTCTGGCCTAAATACAATCAATATATTGCATAATGCGTGTTATTAACAGTGTGAACTTTCAGATTTGTACCAATTTATCACAACACCTGGAAAATACATTACTATCGGACAAGTGCCTTATTTCCAAAACTTGGTAAGTGGTGTTTAGTCATTCATGAGTTGCACTCGGCCAAGTGCCATATTGCGGGATTTCTGCTGACAATCCTTTCACCATCTCTATTGACTAGTGCTTAATTTGTCAGTCGCTGGTCAACCTCCCCTTTCTCTTATTTCCTAATGCCAGACTTACCCCAGTACATCAGACATACACAAAACGTCCAACGACAATAAATCTATGTGACAAATATGTGTGTGAAAATAAACAGAATAAAAAAAAAGAGACAAAAACTGATCTTATATGTGCCGGCGGGCCCTCCACCATTGTAAAGAAGAGGACTGAATCTAGGATCCAGCCCTCTGGTTAGAAAAGAAATCCATAAAGTAATTAATTGCATTTAACTTGAAATCGCATTGAGCTCAATGTTGCACTGTATTTGAAATGGTGTTGCCCAATGCAACAACTGTAAGTACTGTACTTAAAAGTCTGTTGCCTTTTTCCAAAGTATTTAAACTAAAGTAATTCATTCTGAGAAGGTATATTTTTTAATGTAATGCATAATGTAATTATATTGTAATGTAAAAAATAAAACATCTAAAAATAAATAGTGTAAAAAAAATTAGTGAATCAGTATAAATAAAATGAATATAAAAATTAACACATTTAAAATTAGTCATTTACAAATCTTTGAAATTCACTGAAAAATCCATAGGTTTCAGACATGGTATAGTTAGGAATTAGCATTTCAAAAACCTTCGAAATTCACTTAAAAACCACAGGTTGGAGGCCTGATATAGTTAGGAATTAGCATTTCAAAAACCTTTGAAATTCACTGAAAAAACCATAGATTTTAGGGGTGTTATAGGTATTTTATTTTATTTATTTATTATTTATTTATTTAGAAGTTTTCTATAGCGCTAACAAGACCCGGAGGTAGCAGAGCGCTTTACAGTAAAGGAATGACAGGGTGAAACAAAAAGACACGTAACAAATAAAGGCGAACCTCAAAAGACAGTATTGGAGGAGGAAAAGTTCGTAACAGTAGGGCTTTTGGTAGAAGGATACAGAGCTAGCACATATTTCTGTGGGTGATCCTGGTCATCTAGGACCTAGGGAACGGATGAGGAACAAGGATTTAAGTTGGTTCTTGAATTCCGCATAGGACGGTATAGTTCTGATATGCGGGGGGATAGAGTTCCATATTTTGGGGGCATTTCCAGTGAAGGAGCAGTCCGCAGTTTTCTTCTTTCTGGTTTTTGGCAGGATGAGCAGCAGGGAGTTGGAGCTTCTCAAATATCTACTTTGGCCTGCTTTTGTGAGCTTGTTTGCCAAATATTCTGGTTTTCCGGTGTGGAGGGCCTTGTGGGTTAGGCAGGCCGTTCTGAAGGTGCTACGCATTTCCACCGGGAGCCATTCAAGTTCTTTCAGTGCTGGGGAGATGTGGTCAAATTTTTTGCATCCTATGATCATTCTTGCTGCCGCATGTAGTGTTGTTTTTAGTGGAGCCAGGTGCGATTTAGGGATACCTGTAAGGATTGAGTTCCCATAGTCCAGTCTGGATAGAACTAGAGATTGTGTGGCTAGTTTAAGGTCCTTGTTTGGAATGAAAGGTTTGATTTTGTTCAGCAGTCTGAGGTTGAAGAAAGCACTTTTTGCCGAGTTCTTAATGTGGTTTGTCAAAGTTAGTTTAGGGTCTAGTGTGAAACCCAGAGATTTAACGGAATCAGTTGGCGTGAGAGAACCTTTAAGAGCATCGATCGACTTCAGCCACTCAATGATTTGAGGATTGTCTTCTTTGTTTGAGATGAGAAGAGTTTCAGTCTTGTCGGGATTAAGTTTCAGGTGGTTTTTTGTCAGCCAATCTTGAACATCGTTTAAGACAGCATTTAGTCTGTGGATGTCATTAAGTGAAGAGGTTTCCAGGTAAATCTGCGTGTCATCCGCGTAGAGGTGGAAGAGGATATTGGCATTCCTGAGTAGTTTGGCGAGCGGTTCCATATAGATGTTGAAAAGCTGAGGAGAAAGTACCGATCCTTGGGGGACACCCTTGTTGACTTGCTGGGTTTCGGAGGTGAAGTTCTTCAGTTTTATTATTTGCAAGCGGTTATGTAGAAAGGAAAAAAAACAGTCAAGAACTACCTCGCCGAGGCCAGCTCTTGTTTGCAGAGTCTTGATGAGGAGCTTATGGTCCACCGTATCGAAAGCTGCGGATAGATCAAGGAGTATGAGAAGGCAGCACTTGTCAGCGTCAAGAGAGCCGTGAATGTCGTCTATGATGTTCAGCATCGCGGTTTCTGTGCTGCGGCCTTGTCTGAAGCCAGATTGGAGGGGGTCTAGGAGATTGATGTTATCCAGATGATGAGTCAATTGCAGGAGAACGCAGCGTTCCAATGTTTTGGCGAGTAGAGGGAGGTTCGATATCGGTCTGAAATTGTTCAAGTCAGTAGAGTCAAGGCCGGGTTTTTTCAGCAAAGGGGTGACTTGTCCCATTTTTAGACAGTCGGGGACCACTCCGCTTTGTAGGGAGCTGTTTATGATTTTGCCCCAGATGGGTGCTAAGGTGAGCTTCATTTTTTTGATAAGTGAGGGGGGAATGGGGTCTGAGATGTGCGCTGATGGTTTGGAGGTTGAGATCAGCGAGATTATCTCGGTTTCCTGCACGTGGCGAAAGTTTAGCCAAGGGAGGGGAGGGGGGCCAGAAGGGAGGGCCTGAGGGATGGCCGCGTTGCTGATGTCTAGAGATAGTTCGATTTTTAAGACCTTGTCGTTGAAGAAGCTGGCAAAGTTGTCGCATAGTTCTTTGGACGCCTGCAGGGGTGAGGGTAGAGGCTTAGAAGTTTGATGTCTGATTATGTTGTAGAGCTCCTTAGGTCTATTTTTGGAGTTGGCTAGTGCCTCTCGGAAGAAGCTGGATTTCTTGTTTTTGATATGGGTGTTGTACTTCCTGCGGGCTGTTTTTAGTTGTAGGCGAAGGATGGCTGTTGGGTTGTTTCTCCACTTTCTTTCTTTGGCTCTCAGGTTTCTTCTTTCTGCGTTGAGGTCCGCATTGAACCAGGTTCTAGAAGGGGTGGCACGGCTTCTTCTGAGCTTTGGAGGAGCCAGATTATCGAGAATGGAGACTAGCTCAGAGTTGTAGAGGTCCATGAGATCGTTGGTCGAAAGGAGTGGGGAGTTGTCTGGAAGAAGTGAACTTAGCTGACCTTCTAGAAAGTCTAGGGGTACTTGGGAGAGGTTTCTCAACCATTTGGGGCGATTTTGAGGAGGTTTAAGCGGGATGATGGGGTGATTGATGTGAAATAGGATCAGATGATGATCTGACCAATCAATGGGAAGTATGGGGTTGATCGTGATTGAATTCTTTTGTGCAATGATGGCGTCCAGTGTGGCTCCTTTGTAGTGAGTCTCCTCAGTGCAATGTTGCGTGAGGTTGTTATCGGCGAGGAGGCTGGATAGCGATCTAATTAAAGGGTTGTGGGTTTCTCTCCATCGGAGATTCAGGTCACCAAGAATTAGGTTTTTGGAGTCACCAAGAGCGTCTTGAGCGATCAAGTTGGATAGTTGGTCTCCAAACTCACTGTTTCTGCCCGGTGGGTGATAGAGTAGATGGCATAGTAGCGATTCATTGTCTTTGGTTTTGATGACAGTGGATAGACATTCAAATGAGTTGTATTCAAAGGAGGAGGTTTCTGTGATGTTCCAGCTGTCCTTGTGGATGATAGCAACCCCACCTCCTCGTTGTTTAATCCTGTCTTTGGAGATGAGGGAGAAGCCAGGTGGAACCAGCATGTCTAGGCAGGGGGGAGATGTCTTATTTAGCCAGGTCTCAGTGAGGAACGCAACGTCAATGTCGTGTGTGAGGATGGCTTCTGCTAAGTCCATTGCATGTAATGAGGCCGATCTGCAGTTGATTAGGAGGCAGTTGGTGATTTTCTCCTGAATGTTGATGGTTTTGTCTTTAGCTTCTCTGGGTATAGCGGTGAGGACTGGTAATCTTTGCCATTTGAGAGTGGGTTGATCTTTCCTGTAGCCAGTGATTACTTGGATTTTAGATTTAGGTGAGACTGGGCAGGGAGAGTCATAGGTCGTGGCTAGTAATGCTGCTTCTCTATCTGACATAGGAGCTTCTGATCTGAGCGGTCTGGAGGTCAGGTGTTTTGCGCCTCCTAGGGTGCGAGATGAGATTGTGGTCAGGGGCCTGGTCCAAGGGGCTCTAGAGGGTTCCGATTTTTTGGGACTGGAGACCAGGACCTTGGGATAGGGATCGATCGGGTGGGCATTGTGGGCTACTGTGGGCCCCTGGGTGATGTTGGCGTTAGCGCGGAGGGGCGTTCGGGGAGGGGGTTTGGGAGGATTACATTGAGCATTGAGGACTACTGTGGGCCCCTGGGTGATGTTGGCGTTGGCGAGGAGGGGCGTTCGGGGAGGGGGTATGGGGGGATTACAGACTATACCGAGGTTGAGGAGGGTTTCAATTAGGCCTTGGGTGATGGAGTCGACCTGTTTTTCCAAGGCTGTGAGCCGCATAGTTATGGAATCGATGGGGGGTTGTGGGCAACTGCAGTGGGGCCGAGCGTGTTGTAGTTCGGGAGAGTGGGTTGGGAGATAGGGATCGTGATAGAGGAGGGGGGACATGTGGGAAGAGGGCTGGGTGGGAGATTGGACATGGGATGGGAGGGGAGAGGGTCGGGAGGAGGATAGGAGGGGGGGTTTGAGAGTTGGGGGGAGATTGGAGGGGGGGCTCGTAGGCTGGTGACTGCCTGTTGGCAGGGAGGTGGTTGTCCTAGGAGGTGGGCGGTAGCTGTGTGGGGAGGGGTGGTAACGGGGGAGTGTAGGGGGTGAGGGTTGGGTTTCCTGTTGGTGGTGGGTAGGTGGGCATGGGGAGTGGGATATAGCGGGGGAGGGGGAGCCTGGCGGGCAGTGTGTGGATCGGGAGGGGGTGTGTCGCGGTCTTCTCTGTCTGTAGAGGGGGTGGAGGATAAGGGTGTTGATGCGAGGTGCGGCGGGGTATGGGGGGCAGACTTGAGAGAGGGAAATAAGGAGTCAAAAGCTTCCAGGTTATCATTGTTGGCTTGTATGAGGACTGTGCCATTGGTGAAGATAGTCACGGTTGTATAGCCCCTGCCAACTGAACTGCAAGGAAGAATCGTAGTTAGTTTGCAGCTATGAGGAGTGGAGGTGGTTTTGGCGATGAACATCCGCGTTCTGATTATGGAGACCCAGTATTCGGGTCTTTCGGTATGAAATATCAGGTCCATCTTCATCGGTCCTATGGAGGTCGAGTGGTAGATGTCAATGATTAGAGTTTCTTTGTGTTTGCGGTTGAGTTTCTGCTTGAAAGTGCGTCAAAGCTTTGTAGAGAGGAGGGGGGGAAAGATGATGGTGAAGGAGTTCCGACTGTGAGGTTTAAGGTGGGAAAGTGGGACTGGAGGAGGAGGGGGCGGTTGGTCCCGGGCCATCGTGAGGATAGTAGAGGGTGGAAGAGCCTGGATAGGTTGCGATGTGAAGCTTGGAGCTTGGGTGACCCAGGGTGATGATCCCGTAGAGTGATGAAGGTGAGGCTCCAGGCCGATGGCGGGGGTCTTAAAGCCTGTGTGGAACTGCTTGGGAGTATGCAGGTAATCGGACTCTAGTTGGTAGTTGGACTTTTGTAAACTAGCGCCTTGAAAGTGGAGTGAGATGCAGACTCTGGCCAGGAGAGGATATGCAGAATGCCTCGCATACGTACGCACCAACAGCCGGCTCAGTACGGGATCTGATCTGACGCAGTTCTAAGGTTGCTGTTAATAAGCTCTAGCAGCCATGATCTTTCTGGTAGAGCTGTGCCCTGTCTGGCGTAACGGTAAGGTTTTAGGGTCTGCAGGACCTCGTTGGTCGAATTGGGGGCAAGTGGTTGAGGATAGTGGTAGAGGACGTTCCGCTGTCATCCTGTTTGGTGCCCCTCACGAGTTTGGCAGTCAATAGCTCACTGCGAGGTCAGGCGATGTCCTTTTTGGCCGCCATTTTGGGTTCAGGCACAGGGTCGGCGGCGGTGGGCAACATAGGGAGCCGGTGGTGAGACTCTTGATCACAATAGAAGGTAGATAGGGCTGTGGCTTGGCGCCCACGTGGTGGTCGTTACCTTGTTAGGTGGAGGAGGCGCCTCCGATGGACATTCGAGTCAGGCGGCGTCGTCATTGTCCGCCATTTTGGAGACAGGCGGTGGTGGACAGCAAGAGAGCCGGTGAGGAGACTTTTTGTTACAGTAGAGGTGAAGCGGGCTGTAGCTTGGCGCCCACACAGTGGTCGTTATCCTGAAGGTTGTAGAGGGCGACTCCGGTGTATGTTCGAGTCAGGCGGAGTCTTCTTTGTCCGCCATTTTGGAGACAGGCGTGAGGTCTGAGGCGGAAAAGAGCATGCAGCTTCGTTGAAGGGACTGTTAGGTTTTTTATGACTAACAGGGCTATGATTTGGAGCCCACTTGGCCGTCTATGCACTTGCAGGGTGAGAGAGAGCGGCTCCGGTGGAGGCTCCGGTCAGGCGATGTCCTTATTAGCCGCCATTTTGGAGACAGGCGCAGGGAATTAACGGCGACGCGAGTCACGGAGCTCCGGTGGTGGTCTTGAACGATTATGCGGGCTTGAGGTGTTCTTGGTTCCTGGTGAGGGCGCTGATGCTGGGATGCTGGATCCGGCGGTGATCTACATCAAGCGGGTGAGTGTCCTGGGGTCACAAGGAGGGCAGAGGGGCGCCGATCAATGTAGAGCGAGATCAGGCAGAGGGACTCTGCTTTCCTAGGCGGGACAGGCTGCACTTATCCGTCTTATGCTTCGGTCGCGATTTCTGGTGTTGGGCAGCGCTAAGGGGGGCTCTGTTTAGGATATTTTCAGTCAAACCAGGAGCTCGGTTCAGAGCTACAGTACCCCTGCGGCCATCTTGTTGGTGAAAACCAGTCAGGAATTAGCATTTAAAAAACCTTTGAAATTCACTGAAAAAACCATAGGTTTTAGGGGTGTTATAGTTAGCTGGACATTTCACTCGTACAAAATCATTGAAATTCCTCCGATATAGTTCGTTGTACTAACTATAACTTGCGCGCCCGCAATCCACTGCTGATGATGCCACATATTACATCATTCATGACATGGTCAGTGACATCACTGATGACATCACTTATGACATCACTGATGACATCATCCACGTGACAATCAGATTCATCTCATCATACACTAGTATAACCTTTCAACACTCATTATGAAATATGGAGTACCATATTTGAAACCATTGTCACACCAATACAAGTTTCTAAAAACCCACTCAGTGATTACTACATCTACACACACATCTAAACACCTACAGATTCACTCATACATGCTAACAAAGATCAATAGAACATTAAATATCCTACATGGACATTACAAACCAGCAGACATCATATTGACTTATGCAGTCATCCTACTCACTTATGCAAATAATTGATCATACTTACATTTACTTAGCTATACACTCATACAAACACTACTTTATTTATTCATATGGGGCCCGATTCACAGAACTAACTTAAGACAAAATCCTAAACGTACTACCATTTTGGTATTCACAGAAGGCACTTACTCATTTCGGTATTCACAGAAGGCACTTACTCATTTTGGTATTCATAGAAGTTAGGAGTCCTAACGTTAGGACTCCTAAATGCCTTCTGTGAATACTGAAAGTCTTAAAATTAGGATTTTTCTCAATTTAGTAGTAGTAAAGTTACGATTCCTAACTTTAGAACTCCTAAATGCCTTCTGTGAATACCGAAAGTCTTAGAATTAGGATTTTTTTTTAATTTAAGAGTAGTAAAGTTAGGACTCCTAACTTTAGGACTCCTTATCTGAGAAAGAATGTTGTGGTTTTCCTATGGAAAATAGGTTCTAACTATAACTACCTACTGGCGACCGCCAGTAGGTTATATATATATATATATATATATATATATATATATGTATATATGTATATATATATATATATATATATATATATATATATATATATATATATATATATATATATATATATTATGGTTTTTTCAGTGAATTTAATAGGTTTTTTAAATGCTAATTCCTAACTATAACTGGTGTGAAATCTATGGTTTTTTCAGTGAATATATATATATATATATATATATATATATATATATATATATATATATATATATATATATATATATATATATATATATATATATATATATATATATATATATATATATATATATATATACTGAATCGGTTCTGCCAGAAGGTGGGCATATTGGGAGAACTGTTCCTGAGGAATAAGACCTTGACACCATGATTCAGGAGCTTTTGGCTTATTGGGGGGGCAAATGGTTCTCTTTAATTGATCCGAAATCAACCTGCCATGAGGTGCAAAAGGAGTCTCTGGAACTAACAGCTATTGTAACTCCTTTTCGGGCATATAAGTTCCTGAGACTTCTGCTTGGCCTGGCGTCGGCAGCCAGCATCTTTCAGAAGTTGATGGACATGGTATTTAGGAACACCAAACGCGTGCAAGATTACTTGAACGATATTTTGGTATTTGCAAAGAGTTTGGAGGAGCACAACAAGCTTTTGAAGAAGGTGTTGTCCATTCTTGGGGGAAGAGGCATGACCGTGAGGGAGGATAAATGCAAATTTGGAGTGAGAGAGTTGGAGTACCTGGAACACACAGTGTCAGATGCAGGTGCATAAAACCCATATTTTCGGTGATCAGGGTGATAAAAGATGCAAGGGCTCCTTGTGACAAGGATACACTTTGTTCTTTTAATTTGAGCTGGTGAAGTATTATGCCAGATTTGTGGTTAACAATGCACAGACTGTGGATCCGTTACGTGTACTGCTCAAGAAAGGTAAAAAACTGTGTGTGGTCAGAGGAACTTGAGGAGGTTTTTGCAAGAGTGAAGAAATTAATTGTTTCTGCTCAGGCCCTACATGCTTTTTGAGATGATTGTACCTCAGTCATGACTGTAGATGCAAGCTTGAGAGCTTTGGGGGCAGTGCTCAGTCATTTACCTCTAGATTTCTAAAATAATTCGAGTGTCACTATAGTATCATTGGGCAGGAGGTGTTAGCATGTGTCTGGATGGCTTAAAAAATTAAAATGTACATTTGGGGTTGCAGGTTCGAAATCAGCACGGACCACACACCTCTAACCTTCATCTTTAGCAGGGTTAATGATAGCAGCATGTCAGCCAGGCTGACTGGTTGGTATCGAAGTTACAGGAGTATATTTTCGAAAAGAGGGGCATTTCAGGGGGAAAGGATTTCCATGTGTATTGTTTATCTAGAATGTCGATAGAGATTGACGATGATGAGGATCTGGCTGAGATGGATATGGAGTGCATGGGTGTGGTGAATTAGATGGAGGACTGGGGTTTGGTCATTTCAGAAAACTAATTGAGGGATGCTACTGGAAAGGGTGATATACTATCCAAGATGTTGGAGTATTCCTCTCAAAAATGGCCGGAGGCAAGAAATTTGTCTGGGGACTTGAGAAATTTTGCTCAGGTGTCAGAGAAGCTATCAGTGAAAGATGAGAGGAAACAGTGTTTTTCCCTGGAGGGTTTTGGAGGATGCCATAATAAAGATAGCTCATCAGGGTTACCAAGACAAGCATGAGGATAAAGCAACACTCATGGTGGCCAGCCATAGACTCCCAGGTCAGGAGTTTAGTGAATAATTGTGAGGAGTGTTTGCTGTGGGACAAGTACTGGGAGACTTCCTACACACCATTGCATCCAACTCAGTTCCCTGAGACAGCTACGGAGAAAGTTGCACTGGATCCTGAGGAAGGGCCGGCCAAACCGCCCAGGAGGAGGACTCGCCATTGCACACAAGAGCTCCCTCCGACTCATCACCTCCAGCACGAGCAACTCCCTATCCACCACCAAACACCTCCATTTCCAGATCCAGACCAGCCCCAGAATGACCTTACAAGGCACCCTCACCCTCCCAGACATTGAACCGCATTCACCACTACCATCACTGACCTCATTGCGCCCCATGCCATTGCCCCCATGGACTACATACTCATCAGAGACCTTAACTTCCACCTCAGCAACCTCAATGACCCCAACTCCGCCACTCTCCTGGACAACCTCACCAACCTCGAACTGACACAACTCATCACCACCACTACCCACAAGGAAGGACCCAACCTCAACCCCATCTTCGCAGGGGGTAACAACGTCCACTTCAGCCACACCACGCAACCTACCTGGATGGACCACCATTGCGTACACTTCCACATCAAACAAACTCACTGCACCCAAACCTGCACACCACCCTCCGCAAAGGAACTGGAGAGAGGTCACAGAGGAGCACCTCGACTCCACCCTCAACAGCGTAGCCCCCACCTCGACTGACGCCAACTCCGCAGCCTAGCACTTCACAGATGGATCACCAACTGCGCAAATGAGCTTGGCCCCCTCCACAACCCCGACAGACAGCACCCCAGGAGTGCCACCTGGTTCACCACTGACCTCCAAGAATCTAGATGCACCGGCAGACGTCTCAAGAAGAATTCGAGAAACAGCAAAACTTCTGAAGACTGCTCCACATACAGGAACGCCATGACAGAATACCACCAACTCATTAGATCCACCAAGAGGACCTTCACCGGAAACAAAATCCACTCCAATGCCAGCAACTCCAAGTAACTCTTCAACATCATTCAGAAATTCCCCAGCCAACCACAATGCCACGGACGTTGCACCCTCCCAAGACCTCTGCAACAAACTTGGCTCCTACTTCCACCTGAAAATAAGATCCCTCTATGACAACTTATACAAACAGACCCTGGACACCGAGCACATTCCGTCCCCCAGCAACGACAGTCAGCCTACCATCTCCTCCTGGGCCCCAGTCACCACCAAAGACACTTCATTTACCATGATAGGCATTCACTCAGGAGCCCGCATGGACCCCTGCACTCTAAACATCTTTCACAGAGCTGTTGCCAATTTTGGACTGGAGCTATGATATACCATCAATACCTCCTTCAAAGCGGGCACATTCCCCGACAACTGGAAACGCACCGAAGTCAAGTCCCTCCTCAAGAAGCCCTCAGCAGATCCGATGGACCTCAAGAACTACCGAGCCATCTCTCTCTCTTCCCTTTTGTGGCCAAAGTCACCGAAAAGATCATCAACGTCCAACTAACAAAATGACAGCACCAAGACTGCCCTACTCGCTGCTACAGACGACATCAGGACGCTCATTGGCCAAGGACACACCGCGGCCCTGATCCTGCTCGACCTCTCTGCAGCCTTCGACACCTTCTCCCACCGCACTCTCGCCACCAGACTCCATGGCGCTGGCATACGACTGGCTCCGCTCCTTCTTCACCGGCAGAACCCAAAGAATCAAACTTCCTCCCTTTCTTTCCTAACTCACAGAGATCAGCTGTGGAGTACCCCAAGGATCATCGCTCAGCTCACGCTCTTCAACATCTACATTGCCCGCTCCCTGCCATTGTCAAACAGCATGGACTCAGCATAGTATACTATGCTGATGACACCCAGCTCATGCTCTCTCTCACTAATGTCCCCCTCACCACCTGACTCAGCTTCCAGGAAGGAATGAAGGGGGTCACATCCTGGATTAGCAGCAGCTGCCTAAAGCTCAACTCAGGGCAGACAGAAGTCTTTGTCCTTGGACCCTCCCCCTCTGCTTGGGACAACCCCTGGTGGCTTATTGCCCTTGGCAGCCTCCTAAGCCCCAGGGACCATGCCCAAAACCTCAGCATCATACTCAACTCCTCCCTCTCCATGACCTGACAGATCAATGCCATTACCTCCACCTGCTCCAACACCCTCCGCATCCTTCATAAGCCCTTCAAATGGATCTCCCCCCCAATCAAGAAAGACCACCACGAATGCACTCATAACCAGCAGATTGGACTACAGAAACGCCCTCTATGCTGGGATCAACAAATCTCTGCTCCGTAAGCTCCAGACCATACAGAACACTGCAGCCAGACTCTTCCTCTGCATCCCTTGACATGAATACATCCCCCTACACCTGCGAGACCTCCACTGGCTCCCCATCGAGAAGAGAGTAACTTTCAAGATACTCACCCACGCATACAAATACCTCCACAACACCAAATATCTCAACAAAAGAATCGTCTTCCTCATTCCCAAGGGAAACCTCTGATCCACCGACCTCACCTTAACGAAACCCTGTGCATCCGCAGAGCCAGAACAGGTGAAAGAATCTTCTCCTACGTCACAGCAGAGACCTCGAATGAGCTCCCAATGACCATTAGAAACACCTTCACTCTGCACATCTTCAGGAAAACCCTCAAGACCTGGCTCTTCGACTGACCGGAGCTGCTCCCATCGCCCAGTGCCTTGAGGCCCTTATGGGTGAGTAGAGCGATTCACAATTCCCTGATTGATTGATTGATTGACTTCTCAGTAAAAGGTTACCAATTGAAATTAAATACCTAATTTTGGCTGTTGACTACTATTTGAAGCGGGTGTATTACAAATTTGTGGAAACACCGGACACTGATAGTACAATTGAATTTTTGAAAAATTTATTTTTGATGGAGGGGGTTCCTAGATCTATAGTTACAGTTAATGGAACACATATTGTGTCAGAAAAATTAGCAAATTCTTGAATATGCAAGATATAAAACGTTGCAAGGTGGCATTGTTTCCACCTGGTTCAAATGGACTTGTGGAGCGGGGTAATAAGGTTCTGAAGGAAGGGATTCAGTCAGCTATCCCTTCTGGCATAGATGTGGGAAAGTTTCTGGAAGAGAAGCTATGGAATTATAACAGGTCACCACACTGCACCACTGAAATGACTCCTTTCAAACTTCTAAGGGGCACAAAAAGCACACACAACCGTATTTACTTGATGGCTGGGGGAAAAGGATGGAGAAGGCAGAAAAAAAGGTTAGTGCAAGTGAGATCATTGACAAAGTCAGTGCAAAGCAGTTAAGGATGAAAGAGAATTTTGATAGGAAGACTTATCCGGTGGGCAAGGATATAACAGTAGTTGATTGGGTGATGATTATAAAACCTGTGAAGGTAAAAAAAGATGACTGTGTTTTCAAGCCCAGTGCAAACTAGCTGGGTAAGCAAGGGTGCAGCTTTCCTGGATTGTAAAGGATGTAATGTAATGTAATGTAAACATTACTTATAAAGCGCGGCATTCACCGGACGGTTTCTTGGCGCTGTTCACTTTATTCGGTGAGAGGCAGAGGGCGAGGAGAGAAGAGCTTATGTGTAAATGCTACGGACGAGGTGAGTTTTTAGGAGAGACCTAAAGTGAACATGGGAGGAAGAGAGTCTCAATTCCAGCGGGAGAGAGTTCCAGAATGAGGGTGCCAAAAAGGAGAATCTGAGACCTCCGTGTTTTTTGCGCCTGAAACGGGGTGTCTGAAGGAGCGCAAGGTGAGAGGAACGGAGGTGCCTGGAGGGAGCATAAGGGTGCAGGAGAGAGGAAACAAAGGAGGGACCGATGCCGGCCAAAGATTTATGAGTCAGGCAGCCCAGTTTGAACTTGCAGCGCTCCGAAGCGGGAAGCCAGTGAAGGGGCTTGAGGAGAGGACGGACGTGGTGATGTTTAGGTTGGTGGTAGATCAGGCGAGCTGCCTGATTCTGTATCAGCTGCAATCTGTTAATTTGGTATTGTGGGATGCCAGCGTACAGGGCGTTGGCGTAGTCGATCCGAGAGATGACTAATGCCAGCAGTGCCAAGGTGAGGGCTTCAGTGGTCAGAAAGTGGGCTATTTTCCGAATCTTCCGAAGCTGGAAAAAGCAGGAGGACACTGTAGCACTGACCTGGTGCTTCATTGAGAGGTCCTTGGAGATGTAAACCCCCAGGCTTTTCACTTTGTCAGCAGGGTGGGGGGGGGCGAGGGAAAGGGGCCAGAAGGTGGAATTCCAGGCCAGGGATTGGATGGGCCTCCGACAAGAACGAGCTCCGTCTTGTTGGGATTAAGTTTAAGATGGCGAACGCCCATCCAATTACTGGTATGGCAGAGGGTGGACTGGAAATCTTGAGCCGCTTCATCCGAGGAGTCGAGATTGAAGACGAGCTGAATGTCATCTGCATAATTAAATGCAGTGACATTCCTACCACGGAGGGAGCGGATCAGGGGAGTGAGGTACAGGTTAAAAAGAAGGGGTGACAGGGATGAACCCTGCGGAACGCCGCAGGTGACCCTCGTCCTGTCTGCCGTAAACTGGGAAAGACGGACCGATTGGTGACGGTCCGCCAGGAAGGAACGAACCCAGTTAAGGGCCGTCCCACTGATGCCTGCCTCTTTGACACGGTCGACTAAGATGGTGTGGTCGACTGTGTCAAAGGCCACCGACAGATCAAAGAGCACCAAGGCTTGACTGATGTTGGAGTCAGCGCCTTTACGAAGTTCCTCCATAACAGAGAGGATAACCGCCTCTGTCGAGTGGGCAGGTCTAAACCCGGCTTGCTGGGAGTCTAGAAAGTTGGAGTCCTCAATAAAGGAGCTGAGGACGCTGGTCACATGTGTCTCAAGTACCTTGCTCAGGTAAGGAAGAAGGGAGATGGGACGGAATTTGCCCAAAACCGTGGGGTCGGCGTTGGTTTTTTTTAATATAGGGACCACTTCAGCGTTCTTGAACTGACTGGGGACCTCGCCGAGCAGGAGAGAGTTGTTCAGGAGGGCCAGTGGAGGGTCAGGACAGGCCGAAAAAGCGGCCCGGAGAATTGCCGGAGGGCAGCAGTCTGTGGGGGAACCAGATGAGACTTTGTTTAGCAGGGAGAGGAAGTCTTCTTCGGGTATAGGAGGAAGCTGGGTCAGGGAGCGGGAGTTAAAAAAGGGGGCGGCCTCTGGGAGGGACATCGCCGGGGCACCAGAGGAGATACTGTTTTTGATTTTGCTGATTTTGTCTATAAAAAAAACAATTAAGGGAGTCGCAAAGTACCTGAGAAGGGAGGGGTTTGATGGTCACCCTATCCGGGTGTGAGAGCTCCTCCACAATAGCAAAGATGTCCTTAGATTTTTGCGCGGAGTTGAGAATTTTTGTGGAGACGTAAGTAGTTTTGGCAGCTGAAATTGCCTGTTTATATTCTCCAGATAGTTTTAGGAAGTACGATTTTTCTGAGGGATCGTAGTTTCTGCGCCAGCGACGCTCGGCTTGGCGAAGTCCCAGTTTTAGGGTTTTAAGGCTATCTGAAAACCAGCGATGTGCGTCGTGAGGGCGCTTAGTTCTAATTGACTTAAGGGGGGCGACCTTGACGCTGGCAGACTCCAGCCATTTGACAAGTGCGGCTTCCTGGGAATCTAGAGAACCTGGGCCGGGCGGAACCAAAGATGTTAGAGAGGAAAGAAAAAGGTTGAGGTTTGCTTTATTCCAGTTGCGGGCCAGGAGGCTAGGGCCTCGGCTACGGGGGGGCGGTGGGGGGACCAGGAGAAGGAAAGAGATTAAGAAATGGTCCGACCAATGGCAAGGAAGGATCGTGAGTGATTTGATTTCGAGGTTGTAGGTCCACACCTGATCTAGGGTGTGGCCTTTGGAATGAGTAGCTGTGTGGACGTGTTGACGGCCATTGAGCCCGCTTAGTAGATCAGTGAAAGCCAAGGAATGAGGGCTTTCATGTGGGTCCGACGGCCAGTAATTGAAGTCTCCTAAAACCAGGAGTTTGGAGTTATTGATTGTGAGCTGAGATAGTAGATCGCCAAAAAGAGAGGGGAAATTGGGCATGGGTTGAGGGGGGCGGTATACCAGGACACAGGTAAGAGGAGACACTGAGGATTCAAGTCTAATAGCCAGGCAGTCGGCCTGGGGGATGGTGAGTAG
This sequence comes from Lissotriton vulgaris, assembly GCF_964263255.1. Lineage (NCBI taxonomy): Eukaryota > Metazoa > Chordata > Amphibia > Caudata > Salamandridae > Lissotriton > Lissotriton vulgaris. The sequence goes on from NC_141696.1 coordinate 278,903,175, forward strand.
AGAGAGGGAAGTGAATCTGATGGAGAGTTTGATAATAGCGGCGGTGGAACAAGAGGCAGGATGGTGGAACAAGAGGCAGTTTGTGAAGCTGACACAAGATCAAACTAGGATCATAATGGAATAGAATAGGAAAGAAGCATTAAGTTAGAGGAATCATGGATGGAATTATTGGTTACATATTGAAACTCGGAACAGATCAGCTTTAGAGAGTGCAGGGCACACAGTTAATAGGCCTGTTGAGGCGTCTTCGACTTTGAACTCATCAAGCGCGGAGCTTGGTGGCAGGGTCAAGAGGGGTGCAGCTAGATTCAAGGATTTTGTTAGATAAGAAATCGCTGATTAATGGGATATTGTTTTGATCTTTGTAATTTTTGTTGTTTTTCTTTGGGGTGTTTTCATTGTTTGTTTTATGATAAGGAGGGAGGTGTTGTGGTGTTTTTTTTATATTATGTATAAAGAATGGTATTTAAGAATGTTATGGTGCAACAATGATCGCTCGTGCATGGAGTGGGTGGTGGTGCTGAGTTGGATGTACAACAGCAGTTGCAGATCGAACTTCAGACCAGCGTCGCACTTCATGCTGTGGGTGAGTCTCCATGGAATTAAGTACTTCTTTACTTTAAACAACGATTCTGAAGTGATACTTCTATACTTACTACATACTTAAGAAACAATAATTCCCATTTCGCACTGAATGTTCTTCCTCTGCTTTGTTCACCTGGCCTTAATTCCTGCATGAATTGTTCCTCTTGCCCCCCTTTTCTAACTCCTGTTTCCCTCTCGCCGCTCTGAATTACAGTATGAGGCCCCTTCCTCCTTTCACAACTTTCTTCAAACCTATACAAATCCCCTACACACTCCTTCCTCCTGTTCCTTTTTTGTGTGACTTCCTATGGACAGGTGCAGTGCACCTGCTGCAGGGCGTTCTCCATATGCTTCACTGCCTTGCGGTGTCAGTGGTGAGATGTGTAGCGGTATGGCGAAGATCAATTTAGGAGGGTAGACTGTATGTGACTTTCTCGTTTTAGGAAAGTAAGTGGATAGGGCTGTGAGCCCAGTTCCCTGAGCTGACACAGTTTCTAATTGTCTAACTTGTTGATGATCAATTGAATATACATGACATGGTTGCCTTAGTTTGTTGAAAAAATTGAAACGTTCTTTTATATGCCACTGTAATGTCACTAGCGTAGCGTAGGTTCAATGGTACTTTCACTGGGACACTAAACACCTTTATTTAAATGTTTAACTTTTGTACAGTCACAACTGTTTACTTTGAACATATACTGTGTGAAGTTTTTCGTATGTCTATATATAAAAAATGCAATGATATACCATACCTGATTTGTGTGTAGGCAGCTTTCTTTCTGACATCCCTACTACCCCCTGTATTGCCATTGTGCGTTATTTTTATCATAGGATTTCACATATCATCCCACAGGAGCCGTTTTTTTCCTTCTTATTGCGCAACAGGCTTGAGCACACGCTTTCCTCCTCGTGTCTCCGCTTCCAGGGCTGGGAGTGCAGTGCCTTCCTCCGGCTGACTGGAGGTGTGCCTGGTTGCCGGGGAGATGGAATGGCTCCTCAGTGGCCGAATTGCTGTTTGTTTTTGCTCCTACTTCACCTTCAGCTTCTAGTGCTCTCATCTGGAGTTACAGAAGGAATTCGGTGGCAGTTCTTTAAGACATTATGGCACAAAATTCCATTGGAGGTGATATTTGCTTATACTGATTGGTCTATTAGATATCTCCTGGGCACTTTATAGCGACCATCGACCTGCAGGATGCATATCTGCATATCCCTGTCCACACAAGTCATCAGCAGTTTCTCAGGTTTTCTGTGAGCATGGATCATTTCCAGTTCAGGGTTCTTCCCTTCGGGCTGAAGTCCACGCCCTGTGTCTTTATGAAGGTTTTGGCTCCTTTGATGGCTGTTCATCACCTGCAGGGGATTTCCATCTTTCCCTTTCTGTACAACTGTGTGGTGAAGGGTGCCACTCTTCTACAGACCTCTTTTCAGGTGACTACAGTTCTGACTCCTCTGTCTTCTCATGGGTTTCTGGTGATTGCAATGAAGTCCCAGCTGATAACGGCGAATAATTGGTCTTCGTTGGGGCCCAGTTCCTGATGGACCTGGGTTCAGAGATTGGTTCTTTGTCTTGTTTCCCTCCAATCTTCAGGGTTTTTGATGACAGGATTGTCCTTAAGTTGGGCCCATGGCTTGTCTTAAAGGTAAGGTCTATGTTCCATCTCCAGTAGGAAGTGATTTTTTCTGTGTTTTTTCTGGATCCCCTGTATCCTGAGGAGGTAGCTCCTCATTCTTTTGATTTCCGGAGGGCAGTTTTGATTTACCTGGAGCGAGTGAAGGAGTTTTGTGTTGCCTCCTCATTGTTTGTGAATTTTGTGGTCCCACAGGCAGAGGGGATTCACTACTATGCAGACCTTGAGCAGAGGGATAAAATCTGTGATTTTGATGGACTACAAGCTGTTTGGTTTGTTGTCTCCTTTGAGGATCCAGTGGAGGTCCACAAGGGGCATGTACACTTCCGCAACTGAGGTTCATGTGGCTACTTTTCAGGACATTAGCTAAGCTGCCACTTGGGTGGTTCCCTCAACTTTTGTTAACCATTATAGGGTGGTCCATGGTTCAGGGTGCCAAATATTTTGGGTTCCAGGTTCCTGGCTTCTGTGGTGTAACCGTTTTTTTAAAACTTGCTATCTTCATATGATTTACAGTTGTCCTGGTCCAATTTGTGGCTTGGGTACATCTCATACTGTAATTTAGCACAGCAAGAAGAACAACCTTAGTAATTCTGTGATTACTTACTGATAATTGCATTACTCTGAGTCCTTCTTTTGTCATGATGAGGTAAGGAGGGGGAGTGGGGTTTTATAGGCTTGAAGAAGATTGTGAAATGACGCACCAGGGCTTCATACTGTAATTCATCATGACAAGAGAAGGACTCAGATTAATGTTATTACTGGTAAGTAATTGAAGCATTCCTGCTCCTTTCCCCATTCTCTTACACTCCCTTCCCTCTTTCCACCTTACTATCTTCTTTGATTTTACTTTTATTCCTTATCTCTCTCCTCCCGTATCCTATACCCCTGCCCTCCCTCCATCTTTCTATCGTCTTTGCCTATTTTTAGGTCGAGGACCTAAAGGCTGCGCTTGCGCAGTCTGGGGTCGGAGATTTAATGTCTCTCAGTAGCTCAGTAGATCCCGCCTCCTTGCCCCGTTCTTCCCCATTGGCTGGCTTCCTAAACGGAGGCCAGCCATTGGAGGAGAGATCCGTCACTCCGATGTAGCACCGTCCTTTTCGGATTTGGGGGCGTAATTTTTGATGTTCTTTAGACAGTGACGTTGTCTGTCACTCAGAACTTCAAAACTACGCCCCCAAGTCCGAAATTGGCCGTAGGATTCTAAATGCCATTTTCCCCTGATCGTCTCTGCTAGAAGTCGCTGTTACAAAGCTCTTGAAACGGGTAAGTATGTTGTTGTTGTTTTTTTTCAGAGGTAAGCTGTTCAGACGGGTATGTTGTTGTTGTTTTCGTTTAGAAGTAAGCCATGTTTGTTTTTTTATTTACAACAAGGGGGGGTGAGGGACAGAGTCTCTGAATTAAACAGAATACTCTCACCCAGTCAAGAGATCAGGGCTAGATCCAACACCATTTTTTTGCTCACTGCACCATCCCAGTTTCAGAACCTGGCTGTATGCAAATTAGTCTGTACCTGTCCCAGTGCATGATGGGAACAGGGCAAACCAAACTACAAAAGCCAATTCTTACACTGGGAAGGAAACAAGCTACCGGGGACCGGTTTCTGGCATTTCAGCCGTCTTCGGCCCGGCTTGCTTGAATCCTGATGGTGCAATGAGCAAGGGACTCACATCTGAGTATACCCTTCCACGCTTAGGGTGGACAAAAATATTTACAACAAGGGGGGGTGAGGGACAGAGTCTCTGAATTAAACAGAATACTCTCACCCAGTCAAGAGATCAGGGCTAGATCCAACACCGTGTTTTTGCTCACTGCACCATCCCAGTTTCAGAACCTGGCTGTATGCAAATTAGTCTGTACCTGTCCCAGTGCATGATGGGAACAGGGCAAACCAAACTACAAAAGCCAATTCTTACACTAGGAAGGAAACAAGCTACCGGGACCGGTTTCTGGCATTTCAGCCGTCTTCGGCCCGGCTTGCTTGAATCCTGATGGTGCAATGAGCAAGGGACTCACATCTGAGTATACCCTTCCACGCTTAGGGTGGACAAAAATATTTACAACAAGGGGGGGTGAGGGACAGATGCGCTGGGCCAGGGACAGACTGATTTGCATATAGCCAGGTTCTGAGCTGGGATGGGGCAGTGAGATAAATAACGGTGATGGATCAAGCCCTGATCTTTGGACTGGGTAAGAGTGGTCTGTTTAACTCAGACACTCTGTTCATCACCACCCCCTTTTCTAAATCGTTTTTGGCCACTATAGGTGTGGCAGGGTATACTCAGACATGAGTCCCTTTCTCACTGCTCCATCAGGATTCAAGCAAGCCGGGCCGAAGAAGGCTGAAATGCCAGAAACCGGTCCCCGGTAGCTTGTCTCCTTTCTGGTGAAGAATTGGCTTGGTAGTTTAGTCTGCCCTGTTCCCATGATGCGCTGGGCCAGGGACAGACTGATTTGCATATAGCCAGGTTCTGAGCTGGGATGGGGCAGTGAGATAAATAACGGTGATGGATCAAGCCCTGATCTTTGGACTGGGTAAGAGTGGTCTGTTTAACTCAGACACTCTGTTCATCACCACCCCCTTTTCTAAATCATGTTTTTTTTTAGGCTAATCTTATGTTTCTTTTCTTTTTTCTAGGTCCAACATGGCCTGTGGCGTCTCCCTGCAGCCATGTGCACCGCTGTGCACAAAGCTGTTCAGACGGGTATGTATGTTGTTGTTGTTTTCGTTTAGAAGTAAGCCATGTTTGTTTTTTTAGGCTAATCTTATGTTTCTTTTCTTTTTTCTAGGTCCAACATGGCCCGTGGCGTCTTCCTGCAGCGATGTGCACCGCTGTGCACGGAGTGGTTCCGATCCGTGGCTCGCTGTGCACGGAGTGGTTCCGATCCGCGGCTCTTTTGCAGTTTGAGGTAAGCTATCTTTTCTTTTGCAATAATCTTATGTTTTTGTTTGTCTTTTGTAGGTCCAACATGGCCCGTGGCGTTTCCCTGCTGCCGTGTGCACCGCTGTGCACGAAGCTGTTCAGACAGGTATGTATGTTTTTTTTTTTATGTTACAAGTAAGGCATATTTTTATTGTAGCTAATGTTATGTTTTTTCTCTTATTTTTAGGTCTAACATGGTCCATGGTGTCTCCGTGCTCTCTGCAGCGATGTGCACCGCTGTGATGTGCACCGCTGTGCTTCAGATATGCGGGTATTTTGCAGTGTCAGGTAAGCTTTTTTTTCTATTTTGCTAATTTTATGACTTTTCTGTTTTTTGTAAGTCTATATAGTTATTTGTATACAATAGGAGCTACTTTATTTGTTATCTGGTAATAATGTTTTTATATATTTCTTTGGTGTTTTTAACAAAAGTGCTGTAACGCGTTTATTACGTGGAATACCTTATTTGAATACGTGCGGCCGGGGGGACGTTTTTCACGTAAACGTCAGATGGCGATATCTTCTGGCAAGTGATGCAGGTAAGAACACCTTTTCTGTGAATTTAATGTAATGTTTTTTGTTTATGATGTAATGTTTTCTTTTGTAGACTTTTTATTAAGTATTCCTTGTCTGTGTTCTGTTTAGACCGTCTGTGACATTTCGACACTTCGCCGTCTCTGCTGCTCTGACGTCAGTTACCGATATCTTCCGGAAAGTTCTACAGGTAAGAGTAAGGTTTGTCTGTTAATGTAATGTGTTTTTTTGATTTTTGTATATGATTTTTAATATTTTTTTTTTACATTTGCAGCTGTTCACTGTCCGGGTCCTGTTTGGCTACCGCTTGTGACATTTAGGTAAGTGCTACATTTTTATGTTGTGGGATATTGCGTTTCTGTTTAATGTAAGAATGTTTTTTTTCCTGATGTATGTTTGATATTTTTAAATATGTAAGTATTCAATGTTTTTGTATTGTTTGTGATATTTCTACACTTCAATGCCCGAGTTGCTGCGACATACAGGTAAGTTATTTTTTTTAAAATATTTTTATCTACCTTTTTATTATATTGTGTATTATTTATTGTCTTGCCTTATAGCTGTAATTTCATTTGTTAAAAATGTTTTGCGACATTTCTTCTTTATTTGTTTGACGAAAGTGAGATTCATAATTGAATACGGGGAGTACTTGATTTTAATACGGCACGGGTGGGGCACGTTTTTCATGTAAACGTCAGTTACCGATATCTTCTGGGAAGTTCTGCAGGTAAGACCAACTTTTGTCTGTTGATATAATGTATTTCTGTTTCTTTTGTAGATGTGCTTTAATTATTTATTTTTGCATTTACAGCTTTTCACTGTCCGGGTCCTGTTTGGCCACGTAAACGTCACTTACCGATGTCTTCTGGCAAATTCAACAGGTAAGAGAAAATTTGGTTTGTTACAATTAATGTAATAATGTTTTTGTTTCTGATCTACTTTTAATTTTTTAGAAATTAGTAAGTCTTTAATGTTTGTGTACTGGTTGTGATATTTCTACACTTCAATGGCCGAGTTGCTGCAACATACAGGTACGTTTTTTTATAAATACATTTTTATCTAGCTTTTTAATATATTGTGTATTACTTTTTGTCTTGCTTTTTAGCTGTAATCTCATTTGTTAAAAATGTTTTGCGATATTTGTAGTTTATTTATTTGACGAAAGTGCTATTCATAATTTAATACGGGTAGTACTTGAATTTAATACGGCACGGGTGGGGCACGTTTTTCACGTAAACGTCATTTACCGATATCTTCTGGAAAGTTCTACAGGTTATGTTATGTTAATTAAAATTTATAAAGCGCACATACGCCCATGGGCTTCTTGGCGCTGGGAAAGAGATTAATAACACAACAAGGAAAATACCAATAACAATAACTACTCAAGGTATGCCTGTGTGAAAAGCAGGGTTTTGTAGGCCCGTCGGAAAGTAAGGAGGTCCCTACTCTGTCTAAGAGTCAGAGGCAAATAATTCCACAAGGAGGCTGCCAAGAAGTGGAAACAACTGCCTCCCTGTCGCTTTCTCCTAAACCGGGGTACCTCCAGTAAATCTTTATGGGCTGATCGCAAACTACGCGAGGGGGTGTATCTCCCTATCAGCTGCCTTATAAACAGTGGGCCCTTGCCTTGTAAGGCCTTGAAAATAATGCACCCTGCTTTAAAAGCCGCTCTCTGGGCCACAGGTAGCCAGTGTAGTTTCTCAAGTCCTGTTTTGATAGATTCCCATTTGGGTACCTTACAGATCAGCCTGGCAGCTTGATTCTGAAGATATTGCAATCTTCTGAGTTGACCTGCAGGCAAGCCCAGATATAGGCTGTTAGAAAAGTCAATATGGGAGAGGACTAGGGCAGTGACTACTTGGATCAAAGCTGAATGAGTAAGGAGGTGTGCAATTTGTTTTATTTTTCTTAATTGGAAAAAACCTGAGGAGACCACTGTTCCGATCTGTGATTTTAGGGAAAGATCCTCATTGATGGTCACTCCCAGACTCTTAACCGAGTGCGACTTTTTGGGAGGGAGGCCCATGTCTAAAGGCCAGAAATGAGGGCCCCAACTAATCTCGCTTTTCCCAGGCAAGATTAGCTCGGTCTTTCCTGGGTTCAGTTTAAGATGGTTTGAGGACATCCACCTCTGAATGTGGGTCATAGTTGCCTGAAAATCCTCAACAGCATCGGGCGAGTTTAATGTAAAGACTAGCTGTAAGTCATCTGCATAGTTGTATGTAGTTACTTTGTAATTTCTCAGTGAAAACAATAAAGGCCTCATGTACAAATTGAATAATAAAGGAGACAAAGAGGAGCCCTGGGGGACCCCGCAGAAGGAATTGATTTTAGAAGCTGTGAATGACCCTAGCCGAACAGACTGAGTGCGTTCCGATATAAAAGAATGCAGGCAGGCCAAGGCAGAATCTCTGAGGCCAGCCTGTTCGACACGGTTGACCAGAATGGAGTAGTCAACCGTGTCGAACGCTGCAGACAGGTCAAGAAGCACTAGAGCCTGATGGAGGTTATTATCGGCAGTGGACCTCAGAGTGTTCTGGACGGCCAGTATCACTGCTTCTGTAGAGTGGGAACTGGCTTCGGTGAAAGTGCTGCGGTGACGCTTCATCGTAAGAGTGACTTATCATGGTCAACCTATAAAGATTAAGAATTTCGATTCAGCTGTCAAGAGTGATGACGTGTAATTAACTAAGTCTGTTCTTCTTAAAATAAAGCATTGATCACTGCTCTGGATGCCAGTACTTACCCTCTATGATTATACACCGGCGACTTGGATCGTGAAAAGTGTGGACTCACTATACGTTGTCCTTAAGATTGATCGTTCTGATGTGATTGTAGAACTTGGATTTTTCCACTTCTCCGTATAACAAGACCGTGATGCTTAAACACCAGTGCACCATTTCTGTCTTTTTGGCCTTGAAAAAGTCTCCATAGAGACGAAACACGTGTCGGCAGGACAAGCTGGAAATAATTTTTATGAATATAAAATAAAAGATTTGAAGTCTAACGTTTGGCTCTGGATCCGTATTTTGGAAATCCTTTTCCTATCAATGAATTGTATTTTATAAAATTGTGAATAGTATTTGGATCATTACATATCCTGTGAGGGTGCATGATCAATGCCTGTTTTTTCTCTTGTTACTTAACATTAGCAAAAATTCATTTTTTTGCTAATTCAACACTCCTGGTGGTGTGTGTTTGACAGGATAGCAGTGCACCTCACACTAGAAACTGTTTGAAAGTAATATTACACGTATACGTGTTTAGAGTATTGTATCATTCCCATGTGCAGACGTTTTCTCAATTTTTGAGAAACACTACCACCACATACCTGTTTTGCACTGCTTCTGTAGAGTGGCAGGGCCGAAAGCCTGCCTGATTAGGTTGCAAATATTCAGAATCCTCTATGAATTTCGATAGGCAGTTGGTGACATGAGCCTCCAGGATCTTTGAGAGGTAGGGCAGGAGAGAAATTGGTACAGGTAAGAGCAACTTTTGTCTGTTGATGTAATGTATTTAATTTTTTTTTTGTAGATGTACTTTAATGATTTTTTTTGTTTGCATTTACAGCTATTTACTGTCCGGGTCCTGTTTGGCTACGTAAACGTCAGTTACCGAGGTCTTCCGGCAAGTTCTACAGGTAAGAGAAATTGTTGTGTGTTACAATTAATGAAAGAATGTTTTTGTTTCTGATGTAGTTTTCATTTTTTTTAAAACGAGTTGCTGCAACATACAGGTAAGTTATTTTCAAAAATATATTTTAATCTAGTTCTTACTCTTCTCCTGTTTCTCCTTTCCCACCAACCATACTCAGCATTCCTCTCTACCTTGCCCTACCCCCTCTCCACTACCTTATGGCCAGGCCCCATCTACTTTGGCCCCCCTCTACCACTTCCAACCTTACTCATCCAAGCCACCCCTTCTTTTCTTTCCCGCCTGCCATCTCCTCAACCAGTTTATGGTAGTTCTCTGCCAAAGCTTTGAAGATTGTTTTCTGTTCCTACTAATGTTCCATTGTGGCACCACGTTCCCCTTGACGTTGTTATACTGAAAAGCACACTGACACCCTGTGATAGAATGGCAACATAGAATAGTGTGAATAAATTACAAGAAATAAATGAACTGGGCTGGCTTATTATAATATAAATTGTACGATAGTGTGTTTGCACCCAAATAGAAATCTATTTCTATAAATAATTAATACTTATTTGGTGTAGCACGATTATGCATCTAAAGAGAGGAGGGCCCTTGCTTCTGGAGAACTAAACTGCAAGGAATCAACAGTGGCCCAAGTGAATAAAACCAAGTAAAACCCGGAAGTGTATGACATGTGACACCATGGGCAGTATAATGCTTCAAATCGTCTCAAACAAAAACAATTGAAGAGAGAAAGTTAATGGTGGGGGAGTTATCTCATTTACACATTATATCGTAAGAATATGTCAGTTATATATTTAATCCACTCCTGCATTTTATTTTCCAAATCTTACAGATATATATTCCTTATATTGCCACTGCATACAAAGATGCGGTGGGCAGCACCATGGCAACATTAGAAACATAAACAGCAACTCTCTTGACACATAATAATGTGAAAGAAGATTTATTATCTTTACATTTTCCATCTCTTTTACTGCATCTGTTATTGTACTGTAGGAGTACATCAGTAAGCAGGCTCAGTTAACCACACGCTGCCTTCCTTCCTCCCGAAGTAGATAAAATTACACTGAATAATAATTGCGCGTGTTACTTCCAGTGGTTACAAACTGCAAACCTAGAGTGCCTTGGCTATTTTCAGAAATGTAGCATTAGACATGATTAGAATATGCATTAAGTACACAAAAAGTCAGCTTGGAAAGCGTGTACAAATATTTCTCCTAAGCAAAGTAATGAAAAGTTCATCCACAGAATATAGCCAATGAAAAAGTAGCAGAACTCTATAACATCTAATATTCTAACAAGAATTATAAGCAATATAAAAATTATGAGCAACATAACTGGGAAACCAAATTAAAGAACCTGCACCTAATGCAAGAATTTCAATCTAAATGTGTATTAAACTGCCAGCCATTTACAAGGATATAATGCAATTGCCTTAAGACGAAAAAGCATTAGGTAATATCTCACACAAAAAAAATATTGGAATGTCACACGATCAATCTTTGTTCCAGTGCTTTAAAAAAAATTATGATTCTGGTGAAATAATGTACCATTTTGTTCTTACTTTGTCTAACATTGCCTATCAAATATTTTTAAACAAGTATGTTACAGCAACAGACGCATAAAGGTTTTTTGTAATTTCCAAAATCAGGGTCCATATTACATATTTTGTCCCGAGGGCACAACAGGCATTTACATCTGCTTTGTGTTCTCACCTCACCCCCAGGAGCGTTGCTAATACAGAAGTAGTGGCGGCTCCTCGGCTATGGCGGAGGAGCGTCACCCACTGCTTTCTCGCAGTGTGAGAAGAAAAAACATAAAATGATAATAACTTTAGGTTATTACCATTTTATGTTTCCTTTGCAGACGGGCAGGCAGGGCTACTCTGCTTACAGAGCAGGGCAAGGAGGAGTGGTTTGTCCACTCCTGAGTGCTCAATGACTGTTTAGTCGGCCCTCTCGGGCCGTCCAAACCAGTCATGAGCATTTTCCGCTTCTCCATGCAGTCTGCAGCTTACATGGACAACATGCCCAACTCTCTAGCCCCTGGCTGAGTGATGTATCATGTCACTCAGACCAATCACATTGCTGCATTGCAGTGTTACGATTGGCTTAAGGGATGGAGCCTGGCTGCCTGCTTCCTGTTCCTGTCCGAGCGGGAAGCAGGAGAGCAGGAGCAGAGAAGACGCAGGACCCGGCCTCAAGGTAAGCTCTGTTTTTTGTTATGTCCCCCGTGCGACCCTCCCCCATGACCCCTCCCCCCACACCTGGCCCCCCCCACCCATGAGCCATGCCGGCCGCAACTGTACAGAAGGAGCTGCAGATCCTGTTGTGGCCCCTTCTGCAATACTGAAAGTGCTGCCTCACATACATAGCCAGCACTTTCTTAAGTGGGCATTCCCTCATTTGCTTTGTTGCATGGCCCAATGCCAATGAGGGAATCACTTTGCCTCTGCGCCCATGCCACATTATATACATGGGCATAGAGGCAAAGAATCTGTCAAAAGGCTCACTGACAGTGCACCACCTAACAGGTGGCACACTGTCAGTGCATCCCCTAATGGCAGCCCTCCAGAGCTGGAAAAGGAGTCCTATGGACCCCCAGAGATCCTTTTGCAGGCGGGTGCAATCACTCACAGCACCCGTCTGCAAGGGGATCTCTAATTTAAAAGTGCAGGCAGGTTGCCAGCTGCACAGTGAAACCCAGAGCGGCTTCTTCAAAGCCGCTCCGTTTTTTTCACTTGAATTTGCTGCCCCCAGGGCAGCACCAGTACGCAGCTGCCCTGGGGGAAGCAGATTCAATGTATTAGGGCGTCCTTTCCCTGTTAGCGACCGGCGCACCTGTTTAAGGTATACCGGGCGCAAACAGGGATACATAATAGGGCCCTCACGTGTCCACCACCGCACTCTGAATTAAGGCTTCACATTTATGTTTTCAGAGCTCTCTGGATAGGAAATGGCTATTCTACTAGCCATTTGCTTCTGTATGTTTTGGAAAGCATGTGTATTCCCATGAAGTTTTGAATTGCTAATTTCTGAAAAAATACTTGGATTGACCTGAATGAGTACCCATAACTGTAACTGTTTTCTAACTTGCTATGACCACATTTTCACTAAAAAGAGGTCAGAGAAGATTTATTTTTACAAGAATATATACTTAGGGGCATATTTATGAGCAGAGTTGCTTCACACTTGCACCACACAAGGTGGTGCAAGAGTGATTCAAGTCCTAAATGAGATTTAAGAAGCTATGCAAAGCCACTTAGCTTGGCCCTGAGTGGCTCCATAAATCTGGAGTAAAGCAACACAGCCAAATTGCTGCTTTGTCTTACTCTACACTAAGGAGATGGTCCATGGGTGTTTCCACGCAACTCCCATGGTTTTTGACGCATTCCCAGATTTACCATAACTGATAAACCTGGGAATTCACCAAAAAGATGCGCCTTCCCAGTGAGGCGTAATGATGGAGCGGTAAATTTTGTATTTGCATTTTCTTAATTGTAGGGGTGCTTCATAATCTCATGAAGAACGCACCTGCATATATTCTTGTCTTGTGAGTGCTAGAATTATGATTGTGTTGATGCATTTACATGACATATTTTAGTTAACTGACAAAGTAGTATGAGAAATTAACGTAGGAAATAAATGTAACTACCAGAAAACGTTAACGCGAAGAAACCATGTGGTGAAGTGTTGGCACTGCTCATGATACATGTGTTTAATAATGAGATTTCCATCATTACGTAAAGGTGTTAGTGAAGTGTAAAGTAGTAATGTGACTTGCACTGGTAAAGTGATGTATTTTTATGTTAACCAAAGTTGTAAGCCTGAAATGCAATCCCAGACAACTCTCGCTTTGAGGATGAATGTTCTGAATTTAATGTGCACTGTGGAAGCTGTTCTCCTCATGTTTGCGTTGCAGGTGGAAAACATTCTTTTAGGCAAAGTAATGTCTTTGTTTTAGTAGCTAGGCAAGGAGAGAATAAGCTACAATCATATGGCTCGAAGTCGATAAAGGAAAGATGCTGGTTTCACTCGCGTAAAGGCCTAGAAATCAAGGACAAATTGTTGAAAAGGATGTAAATGGAGAAATCCGTGGAAAAGTACGCTCATGACTATACACATTGTGGAATACATGCACGCTGAGTATCATGGGAAAGCTACCTGTGCATAACTGATTGCTGAAATTAGTGAAAGTGTCCACTTTCTTTCTCTCCTTCAGAGAGGGAGCAACTTAAAACAAGCTCTTTCTTTGTGATAGTGGCTTTATGCTACACAACCCATCTCAACAGTGGAGAGACTTCTTAGGAAGACTCCATGACTAATACCTTTCCTCTGATTCAAAAATGCGTATGTAGGGATGTCACTTTAGTTATAGAGTTGGGATAGATTTAAGGCTTTTTACTCACAAACTCTTGATGCAGTGAAATTTGGATTTATGCTACTTCATTACCTCTATCCTCTTTCTTGAGATAATAGTTTGGTTCATGCTGCACCATGTTGATTGGGTGCGTAGATTTGGCTTCATGCTGATTCTTCTGTATTTTTACAACCTCATGTTGAGGTGTCTCTAAGTTCAGTTATTTGTGTCTTTGTAATAAATCAACTAATATTTCTAAAGTGTCCTTCAGTTATTATGTCTCGGAAGTAGAAGTTTGAATTGATAGTGCATTCATAATTTTCACCCATTTACACTTTTGTGCTGCTAAAAAGAACCATTGAAGCAAGTCTTTAGAGAAGTTCCAGAGCAAATGGGACTGGCCCTTTCAGTTGGTAGCAGATTAGGATGGTTTGCACATGAAGCAAGGGGGGAATCTAGAAGTAGTCTAGCATAGTTGGAACCTGGAAGCCCAAGAGCCCAAATTAGAGCCCCATGGTCAAGAACGGAAGGTGACAGAATCTGGTGGAGACGGACAGAGTCTAACGGTGCGGAGGAGACCAGCAATAAAAAGTGAGTATTATTGGATGCGCGTGTTAGATGTTAGATTGTGAGAATGGTTTGACTGTAAGATGTCTTGAGGAGCTGGAGTTAGAGACAACCCAATGTGGTTTTGGGTTGCACGTGGCCCAAGGATTGAGATTTGAGTTGCTGGTCCCGAAGTGGCCTAAGATTCTGGGATATTAAAAGGTATAGAAGACACCAAGATTTTGATTGTCTAACCAGAGAATTGAGTTGTCCTGAGACCTCATCGGCAGTTCCACCTAAGACAGGAACTTTGTGTGGATGGGACGTGTGGGAATCGTTTAGTGCACCTTGTGTACAGGGGTTAACGATACTGATTCAGGTGATCCACGCTGGTCGCTACTGTGTGTGAATGCTCTTGAGTGGTTGATTTCTATCGATCTTTTAGAATGGCAGACAATTATGTATTTAAGATGATTGTGTGAGTGAATAAAGAGAAATTGTGAAGGAGGGTGAGATCCTGCAAGGAGTGTGAGTGACATCAATTTGTGCCACGATGTGATAGATTGCTAGGTGTAATGCCACGCTGGGATTGGTTGGTAGTCAGCGTGAATACTCTATGGTTGACAAGGATTATTTTCGTTGTGTTAAATTGGAGAAATATTGCATTTTGATTGGGAAAAGTTTTGAAAGTTTCATGCAATGCTTTAGGGTGTTATGGGATCTGTTCAGAGGTGATGAAGGGGTTGTTATTCAAGTGGGTGAAGAGGCACCACCCGAGGATACTCCAGCACACTATATGGTGATAAAGGTTGGTCTCCAACCCATAATTTGTCTCCAATATTGGCATAAAATCACTGAAAGGGAAGGGTAATTGTTATTTCCACACTTTTGCTCATTCACGTTAGATGTATTGAAGCAGCTCCGGGGAACAATGTTTGCGATGCGACCCTTGCCAAGACCCCCACAATTTGAATGGCTAGATGTGTGGATGCGAAGCAGAGAGAGAAATACCATTGGAGAGTGAAGAAAATCATGAGTGTATATCAGAATGCACAGTGGGATGCTAGGCTTAAGAGGAGGAGAGTGGATGCCAGTGAGGGAGAGAGGCTATATCCAGTATTGGTTGATGGAGAGTTGCAACACATAGGAACAGGAGATGGGCAAATGGGAGTGACAGTAGCGATAATGAAGACAGCTTGTTGGATGAACTGTAGGCTGATCGTCCTCCTCCTCATTGTTCACAGCAGGGAGAAGTGGGACGAAGTGGTTTCTAAGCCAGGGGTCATGGGAATGATCTCACCAGGAACAGAGGGGACAGGAGTGTCTGTCTTGAAAGGTATGGAACAGAACAGTGCTGTCACTACTTCACGGTTTCCGGAAGCTTTTACAGTACTGGTCACCATTGTTCCTGTTTAGGATTCAGGCCTAACAGGAAACCTCAGCCAGAGACAATCTACACACACAGAAGGGACCCCATTGGGAAGAACAGTAAGTGTGACTGGGGGTTTTCCTTCCTTTAGTGCCCATGGAAACCAGTACCCCTTTAGCGACTACTGCTGACCCTTCCAGAGTACAGATTGGTTCAAGTACTATAAGGTCTATACCTATGGTAAGCACCAGTTCAGATCGGTTAATGTGGGAAACTCCAGTGAGAGGACCAAGTGGTAAGCCTCAAAAGGCAAGTACAAGTCAGAGAACTTCTGAGAACCAGCATGTCTTAGACGTTGCGGACTTGGAGTCCTGGCTAAGAGACCCTAATAACAGCAAGGAGAGCAGAAATAGTAAGTTGACTGCGGATACCATCAAGGTCCCAATGAAGGTGAAGTTAGTAGATGTGGTGAGAATGAAGGCAGAATTGAAGGAGATCATCAGTGGGTATCTCCCTTTGGAAGGAATAGAGACTTATGAGCCTGATGAATTACTGTTTATGGCTAAGTATGTCACTCGGTGGGCAAGACAGACATATGAGAAGTTGCCAGATTTGGCCCTGAGGTTTGTGGTAGATTTATCTCAAACAAAAGCATTACCGGGAAATCGCAGACTCGTCACAGTGACCAAGCACTAGAGGTAAAAAGAGTGACTGGATTCAGGACGCACATACGGGAACTGGTAACAGGTGTAAGGGTTTGAAGTATGCTGGATAAGTGGGAAGAAAGGAGATCAACAAAAAGAGTGCAAGAAAGGAGACAGGGGAGATGCCTCCTCCTGGAGGGGGAGCACATAGCATAGAGGCATACCCGTTGTGGGAAGTGCCCAGTGGAGGGTATGTGCAGGTTCCTTGGAGTCGGGGGTGATCTTGCTGCATTCACAAATGATTTTCCCAGACTAAGACAGAAACCTGCTGAGTGGTATAAGCAAGTAGATTGCTTTGGTAATATCTCAAAAGTGTTGCGGATTGATTTAAACACCTTGTTCGTAATTGTGGTTCTTAGTGATCTATGGTCTGCTTGTAAGATAGCTGTCAAGTGGCTTAATGCCGAGCCAGACAGGGATTCAGTGACTCATGGCCCTTTGCCATTGGTTATGAAAAAGAACGATCAGGTGATCCAGTGGTTGCAGTCCAAAATAGCCCCACAAGACATTGATTGGTTTAAAATAGATCAAACTCTCCAGAAGCCTAAAGAGTCGGTACATGCTTACTACGAACGGCTGCTACAAGCATTACAGTGGGCTAGATACACTTGAACCCAAGGACATGGGACAGTTTGTGTCCAAGTTTGTGACTGGACTGGTGCCGGAGATCAGCCTCATGATACAACAGCATCTGATTTGCTGGCAAAACAAATCAGTGGATAAAATTCGACGGTATGCCAGGTACTACAGTGATGAGGTGGAGTCTAAAGATAGGAGTGTAAAGGAGAAACTGATGTTAGTTCAAATGCGTAATGCTCAGAAAGGAGAGCACTCAAAAACTGAACAATTGCCAATACTGTTCTCTTAACTTATTTCTTTTCCAACACAAATTTGATTGAAACTAAATGTGAATGTGAGATGTATACTTCACTCTGAATTAATAATTTATTTTATTTTACTCTTTTTAGGTACATTTATTGGTTAAATTTCACCAAATTTGCATAATCAACATCAACAGTACAAAACACATTACATTAAAATACACAATACTTTTGTACATATTCACAAATATTCAAAAATCCCAATCATTCAAACATTCAACCATTTGTCATCCACAAACACCCATGCACTCATATATACATCCTAATCAAAAACAATTTTAAACAATAGCCATAGCAAAACAAATTTCTTTGTTATTTCCTTCAATTTGCAACTGTGAATTATCTTAGATTAAAAATTCTTATGGCTCTACGAGAAACTGGTCTACGCGTTTCGAACTCCTATTTGATGGGGAGTTATCATCAGTACCCAAAGCTTAAATCCAAATAACCTGGCTCATTTTTAGCCGTCGCTTGACAAGTAATCCAAAACTGTCACCCTCGTCTAGCTTGTGTGCTATTTTGACTTTGCTCTTTTTATTCCAGGAGCTGATCTTAACAGAATTGTAGATGTATCAGAGAACCTTCCTGCTCCACCTCTGAGAGAAACCCAATTTCCGTATCCACAGCGTGGGCTCAATCGCGTACTGCAGTACTCGTTTTTCTCTGTTCCACTCGTTTTCTCTGTTCCACTTGTTTTTCCCTCATTTTTTGTGCCTTTCTGCCCTCTGTTCCACTCGTTTTTCCCTCGTTTTTTGTGCCTTTCTGCCCTTTGTTCCACTCGTTTTTCCCTAGTTTTTTGTGCCTTTCTGCCCTCTGTTCCACTCGTTTTTCCCGAGTTTTTTGTGCCGTTCTGCCCTCCGTTCCACTCGTTTTTTGTGCCATTCTGCCCTCTGTGCCACTCGTTTTTCCCTCGTTTCTGTGCCCCTTTTGCCTTCTGTTCCAATCGTTTTTTTGGGTCCTTTTGCCTTCTGTGCCACTCGTTTTACCCTTGATTTTTGTGCCCCTTTTTCCTCCTGTTACTTTCGTTGTCCCTCACCACCCTCGCCGCTGCATCCCCTGCGACCCCGCCCCCCTGACTGCCCACTGCCCATTCGCTGTCCTGCCTCCCGCCTCCCAGATGCTCCTACCTCCCACCTCCCCATATATGCCAGCCGGTGAGCGGCCGTGCCGCTGGCGCGCAAAAGGCATGCCTAAGGCGACCAGAACCCCTGGCCCCTGCACCCGCCACGACGGCCACTGCCACTACGACACCAGCACTTTGCACGCTGTCAACTCCGGACGGAGCCACACCTGCTTCAAGGCCGCCCCAAACGCACACATGGCCCCTTCACCTGCCGGAACTGCAGCTACATCAGCCTCAGAGCTGACGAACCACCTGCCAAGAAAGACCCCAACCACATCCGATGCATACTACTGAACACCCGCTCCGCACGCAAGCATGCCATCGAGCTCTGGGACCTGCTCGACACAACATCCTCGGACATTGCCTTCCTGACAGAGACCTGGTTTAACGACTCCTCCGCACCAGACATCAACATAGCCATCCCAGACGGCTACAAGATCACCACCAAACTCCTCTGGACCGACCACCGCTGCATCCACTTTGCCTTCCAGAAACCCACCACATACCACTGCACCCAACAGATCCCCTGTCGCTGCTGTTGCAAAATCGCCGAAGACCAACTACACGCAAACCTTGCTCTCAGTTCACCCACCGAACCCTCCAACACCGACGACGCTGCCCACAGCCTCAGACAGTGGATCGAGTACTGCGCCAACACCCTCGCCCCGCTGAAGAAATCCCTCCACAGAGACACCAGCAAGAAGGCCAGCTGGTTCACCCCAGAACTCCTAGCCTCCAAGCAAGCCTGCCGGAAACTAGAGAAGAAATGGCACAGTGAACAAACTCCGGACAGCCACGCAGCACACATCGACGCCATATGCAACCACCACCACCTCATCAGGGTGGCTGAAAGGACCTCCTTTAAAGACCGCCTCGACAACAATGCAGACAATAGCAAGGAGCTCTTCAACATCATGAAGGAACTCTACAACCCCAGCTCCAACACCAACGACATCCCAGCGTCGCAAGCCCTGTGCCACTCCCTCGCCACCTTCTTCCACTGCAAGATAGCAGACATCCATGACAGCTTCAACACCCAGACAGCCCCAACAGACAGCAACACAACAGACCCTCCGTACACCATCGACCATGCCCCCTGCTAGCCTGGGCCAGCGTGAGCATCGATGATACCATCAAGACCATGCACTCAATCCACTCCGGCTCTCCGTCTGACCCATTCCCGCACCACGTCTTCAACAGAGCAAGCAGCACCATCACACCCCACCTGCGCAACAACATCAATCTCTCCCTCGAGACCGCGGCCCATCTCTCTGCTCCCCTTCCCGGCCAAGGTCATAGAGAAAACCGTCAACAGACAGCTAAGCGGATACCTCGAAGAAAACAGAATTCTGGACCCTTCCCAGTCAGGTTTCTGCAGCAACCACAGCACAGAGACTGCCCTCATCGCCGCCACCGGCGACATCAGGACCCTGCTGGACAATGGCGAAACTGCAGCACGCATCCTCCTAGACCTCTCTGCCGCCTTCGACACCGTCTGCCACCGCACACTACGCGCACACCTCCACGCCGCAGGAATCCGAGACAAGGCTCTGGATTGGACTACCTCCTTCATCTCCCTCCGAACCCAGAGCGAACGCCTCCCGCAATTCAGTTCCAAAGCCTCCGAGATCATCTGCGGCGTATCCCAGGGATCCTCCCTCAGCCCGACGCTTTTCAATATTTACATGGCCCCGCTCGCACACGCAGCCTGACAGCACGACCTCAACATAATCTCCTACGCCACTCAGCTGATCCTCTCCCTGACCAAGCACCCCATCACAGCCAAAACCAAACTCCACGAAGGAATGAAGGCCATCGCCAACTGGATGAAGACCAGCCGTCTGAAGCTGAACTCGGACAAGATGGAGGTCCTCATCCTCGGCTCCAACCCTTCCGCCTGGGACGACTCCTGGTGGCCGACGGCACTGGGGGCACCCCCGACACCCACCGACCACGCACGCATCCTGGGAATCATCCTCGACTCAATGCTCTCAATGACCAAGCACGTCAACGCTGTCTCCTCCTTCTGCTTCAACACCCTCCGCATGCTCAGCAAGATCTACATATGGATCCAGACAGATACAAGAAAGACAGTCACCCAGGCCCTCGTCAGCAGCAGACTCGACTACTGAAACGCCCTCTACGCGGGAGCCCCGACCAAGCTCATCAAACGACTACAACGCCTCGGCACGACTGATCCTCGACGTACCACACCACGGCCACATCCCCCCCACCTGAGAAACCTGCACTGGCTCCCCATCAACAAGAGGATATCCTTCAAGCTCCTCACCCACGCACACAAGGCACTCCACAAGACTGGTCCAGCCTACCTCATCCACAACCACCAGCTATGCTCCGCCGACCTCTCACTCGCCACCATCTCGCGCATCCGAAGAACAACCACCGGTGGGAGATCCTTCTCCCACCTCGCCGCCAAGACATGGAACACCCTCCTACTGAGCATACGACAGACCCAAGACCTGCTGACCTTCAGGAAGATACTCAAGACCTGGCTGTTCGATCAGTAGGAGCCCCCCTCCCCCAGCGCCTTGAGACCCTCTCGGTATGTAGTGCGCTTTACAAATGATTGATTGATTAATAAAATTGTTCTTTTAATTAAATTACATTTTAATTTTTAATTCTAAATGTGCCCAATTTAAAATTTAAAAAAATGTTTTATTAAAATGTTGCAATTTTTCCATAAAAATATCTACACCTTAAAAAAAGTTCAAATTATTTTTACTTTTTAAAAAAAAAAATCGAGTTTATAATTTAGACATTATATTTACATTTTCAGTAATATATTAAAAAAACAAATTACTTTAAAAATATTTTTTAATTATTCCCCAGCCTTATCCCCTAAAAACTCAACATCCCGCTCCTAAAATTATATATAAAATAAAAAAATATGTCCTACTTTAAACAAATATTTTTTTATTAGTCCACGACTTTAGCCCCTATAAACCCAACATCCCGCTCCTAATTAAACAAACCATAAATTTTAAAATATTTATTACTTTTAGCAAATATATTTTAAATTACTCCCCACCCTTATCCCTTATAAACCCAAAATATTGATCCAAAAAATAAGTGAAAAACCATTTAAAACATATATTTTAACATTAAAAAATATATTTTATACATTTAAAGTAACTACTACTAAAATATTAGAAAAATATTTCTAACATTAATCCCAAAAAAATAGTCAATATTATTTACAACAATATTTTTAACAATGATATTTTCAAAATAGAAATTTCTAACTTACACAAAAACCGATATTTTTAACAACGATAAAACTTACTGCGATATTTTACACCATTTTCCACAAAATTCTATGCTGAAACATAGTTTAAAACTAGGGGTGGGAGGTGAACTCCGCTCAGCTGGTGGAGTTTACAGAGTTCGGCAAAAAACTCTGCTAATTGCCACAGAGCGGAGTTTATTGACACGCCCACCCAAAACTGACTGTACCTTTGTTGAAAAAGGGAGAGGAGGCTGACGTGGGTGAAAGGTGCTCTCAGCGTGGAGTCTTTTAGTAGCCTCCTGATCGTCTTGTTTGCTTTGCCATGGTGGAAGGCACAAAGTAGAGTGGGAGACTGAAGATCTGGACAAGCCCTGCTGTGCTTTCCTCTATTGACCTGTCTACCCCTGCACCCTTCTCTATGGCCATGGTATGCTCCTACCCCCATCTGGCAGCCTGCAGTGGCACTGTTCCGATCACAGGTCTGTTAAGGCTGCACTTTCCGGGAGCCAGCGCCTTACATGTCCGTGGAGTCTGACCCGATTGTGGCCACAGCACCAAGGGAAGTAGGCTGCGTGGCAGGACATCAACAGCAGCAGGACACCAAAGACAGCCTCCATTCGCCGCCTGAGGCCTCTGTGCTGAGGCCCTCCCGTGAGCCCCCAGCCATATGCGACGTCTGCAGTGAGCAAAGCAAACCACCCTGACTGTCATGCCACTCCACTGCCCCTGTGGATTTTGGAGATAAGAGGGAGCGGCATGGGGTGTTGGGCATAGCAGAGCTTTTTTTCTACATTGTATTCGGGCCTGTGCCACCCCTGATGAGTCACCTGGAGCTCTACAATGCTCTGTGCTACCTGTTTTTGCTGACTTCTCTGGTTTTCTTGGATGTATGACGTTACAGCGCATGCTTTTACCACGCAGGCCTTTACAACGCGGTTTTTACAACGCATGCCTTTACAACGCATAGTGCTTTGGGGCGCTGGATAGTGAATAGTTTAATTTACTATTCCAACTCCAGTCCCCGTGGATAGTAGGAAAGGTGTTGGATAGTAAAGTAAACCTATTCCCTATCCTAGAGTGCCCCCCAGCGCAATGCGTTGTAATGGTTTGCGTT
This sequence comes from Lissotriton vulgaris, assembly GCF_964263255.1. Classification (NCBI taxonomy): domain Eukaryota; kingdom Metazoa; phylum Chordata; class Amphibia; order Caudata; family Salamandridae; genus Lissotriton; species Lissotriton vulgaris. The sequence continues at coordinate 278,925,852 of NC_141696.1, forward strand.
GTAAAAGTTGCATCGTAAAGGCACTGCATGGTAAAAGTTGCGTTGTAAAGGTTGTTTACCGGTTTTCTTTGATGTTACCACTTTTTGTGAAGCTGCCTGCACTAATGTTTATTCAGCAATGTGCCTGATTAGGTTTTCTGAGGCATTGAACGTGATTGGGCTAATATATCTGCCATGAGTAGTATCAAATGAGTTCGAGAAGCAAGCAAGCTGGAATATTTCTGAGATTTAGGGATTTTTCCCTCAGAAATATTCCAGTTTGCTTGCTTCTCTAACTCATTTGGTACTACTCATGGCAGATATAGTAGCCCCATCACTTTCAATGACTACCACCTAACATTGATTGCCATCAGCAGTAGATATAATATTGTTTTTTGCTTTATTTCTAACACTCAGTTGGAATATATGAGTTAGGAACACATATCTGGAGTCATATCTGGGCTTCAGGAGGAGTTATCACATTCTGATTTGCTTTAGGGTGCTTACTCTGCCTGTATATAAAGCCATATTCAATTTTACAGTTTGACAGTAAAACCTAACTGATCTTTGTGAGCCAAAGCTACAACGTATACAATTGGAATTTAGTCCCTGGGGCAAGTTTAGTAAACAAAAATACCTTATACAGATACTGCATATTCACTACTGTCTTCCTCAAGACCCATAAAAATGGTTTCAAAGATACCGAAGCGCCCTTATAGATTGTTAAAGTGACATAGCAGACCTATCTTCCAAAGTTACTTTGCAAGATTTTTTTATAGGGATTGTTATGACAAAATCAGACAAAGAGGGAGGCATAGGTGTCATAGAGGCCATGCTTGTCAACTGCACCTTTTTACTGCCCACCCAACATCCAATGGTAATAGCCTCCTTCAATCAGTTGTTTAAGGGGTCGAGCAATAATAAGGAAGAACGATTCTTGATTGAGGTTGAAATCTCAGTTACAAATTCAAGAGAGGGCGTCAGAACCTGGGACTTAGGACAGGAATATATGTAGAGAATAGGCAGTAGGCACTGGTGCAACTGTTAAAGCTGCAGCAAGCACTGGAGCAGCCCTGGGGCAAAAATACCTCCTGTTGTATTTGTAATGGGCATGCTTATTAGTGCTCTTTCGCTTATAGCTCCTTGACACAAGCGGTGAGTGAAACCCATGCCCACACTGGTGCCTCAATACAAAGCTTGGATGGCCAACGTCTAACTTATGATTTATGCACCCTCCAGTGTTCATATTAATCGATGATTGGATCTCTGTTCTTTGAAGATGACAGATCATTTACAAATGAGTAATTGAGTCTCACGAAGTTGGGGTGTGGGTCAGAGGGGGGTAAAAATGCAGATGCCAAAAATTAGCTCTGCCGCATAGCAAACTGACTTATTACCTGCCATGCCCTTGCCAAGACCAATAAGGTGAACAGTCTTCCAGAATGAACTCTGTATGTGCCCAATACTTCAAATAATAATTGGTCCTGACCAAGTTAGGGCCCTCTTGAGACTATGGAATTAATTTTATTGAAATGTAGTGTTTAATGTATTAGAAATCAAGCTTACACTAACATAGGTCAATGTTCTGCTCTCTTCCATCTTGAAATGGAGTTGTCGTACACCATGTGATAATTACTGCTGTTTATTTCTTCATTGCAATCATAAAACTGTGAGTTTTCATTGAAAGACTGAGGTGCTCCCCAGTTTGAATGTGATTTACCTTACCAAGGACAATCTGGCCATCTTACATACTATGGGTCACATTAATATGGTGGGAAGACTTTGTCCACCCGCCATACCAGTGGGAAATGGGACCGCCCGTTAGGGGTGCGGCGGTCCCGCACATCCCATTAGGATGCACCCGCCACACTGGCGGGCGCATCCGCATCCCGCCAATATTTGGCAAAAATGCAGAGTTGATAAACAGTTTGTTCAAATACTTCCAGCTTGAGAATAATGTAGATAATGAGCACTACATATTCCACTCAATGAGGCAGGCTCGGGTGCCTCAATTAGCACTTTTGCCATGTTCATAAATGCATGTCTTTCAGGCTGTGATTCTAACAAATACAACGCTGATAAAGCATTTAAATCTATAGACATAGCTGCTGTAAGTCTTCCAGCTCCAGAGAAACAGAACATTTTAAGGCATGGGTAAATATAGGGCAGTTGCCCAGGACCACCACCTTCCAAGGGACACCAGAGAAAGTAAACTTGATCTCATTCTCTCTTCCCCCTCTTTCTATTCTATGTCTCTGTCTAAACATCTATGTCTCTCTGCCTACTTCTACCTCTGTATCTCTCCCCCATGTCTTCTTAAAGTTTATTTTGGGGTCCCGGGTGAAGACATATTTCAACTGTTTTTGTGTGACCCCATAAAGATTAACATATAATTTAATATTGTTTGGCATCTTGTGGAATTAAGTTATCAGAAAATGGATCATAAAATTATTAATTTGTTCTGTATTGCGGCCCCCCAAAATATGTCTTTCGGGGATAATCAAAATCCTAAAAATGACTCTGCAGACAAAAAACTGTTACAAAAGCCTAGGTAGTTTACAGTCATTTTGGCCAAGACAAACGCAGAACACACTCAACGCACACCGTCCATAGCAATGGACCACCAGAGGCACTGGCACAGTTCCTGCCAAGTTAGATAGAGAGCGTCATGGTTGCGGCTAGTGACTTACAAGCACTCTGAACTGAGACTAGTATCAGTTTATAAAAGCCCTAGTTAAATAAAATAACGTTTTTTATGCTAGTGGCTCTCCTGCATTCAACGGAGAGTGCAAGGTCTATGGGAAGAAAGGGCACTGTCAAACGGTCTGTACATCCAAATGAGAGAATCAAATAGGCTTTACAGCACAAGGCACATTGGAGCTGCATCCCACAAACCACAGCACAGAATATGAGAAGAAGCTTCAGAGAGAAGGTCAACATGCAGCTCTCCTACCTTGCCAGAATGCATTCCTCCCAGAAGAGCCAAAACCTTCACCACCCAGATCAAAATCACCAACAAAGATAATGACATCACTCAACCTGTCCTGTGCATTGGTATTGCTGACATGAATCGATACAGGGGCCAGCATAAATATAATGACAGACGCTAAGGGGGTCATTAGGTTGGCGGCGGACTTTGTCTGGCCGCCATCCTCCTGTGGAATAGGACCACCAGCCATCGGTCCCGTTGCATACATTAGGATGTGCCACACAGGCAGGCGCATCCTGCGTTCCTGACATTGTGGCGGGCGGTGCACTCAGCACCGCCCGCCACAATGCCCGGAAGGCATATCGTGCACTTCAATGCACAACATGACAGGCACCGCACGGTGCCTGCCATGTTGTGTATGGAACTGCAGGAGGTACCATAGGTACCCCCCATGTGCACCCCCCCAATACCCCCCAGAGCCCCTGGGGACCCGCAACGGGCCCCCACAAGTAGACTCTGCATGCCTTTCCATGGTGGCAATGCCGCCATGGAAAGGAATGTTCCAGGCCACATCCAAATATGGCTGGCGGTGTCTGACAGACACCGCCACCATATTGAACCCTTTTCTGCCTGGTCGACTTGTCGACTGGGCGGAAAAGCGGCGGGCGGTCTTTTCGTCCGCCGCGGCCCCCCAGCCATAGTAATATGGCAGGGGGTCTTTGCTGGAAGGATGGCTGGCGGATCGCCCCCGCCGGGCCGGCGGAGGCTACCGACGGCCCAGCGGGGGCAATCCACCGGCCATCCTAATGGGGCGCCGAGTGTGCCAAACTACCACAGCGCATCTTTCTTCAATTAACCAACATTGTTTGATTTGCATTTGAATCATGCACATTGCTATCCGGCTAGGGGCACAGAGGGCAGTTGCACCTGACTTTCTCAGGAAAGCAAGCGCAGGGACTTAGAGATATGCACAGTTGCAGAAGAGGATGAAAGAGGGCGTATTTAGATTTTTCATGCAGTAATTATCGCAAATCGCGCATAGCGAGATTTCTATTATAGCCGTCTATCACTGGATTTAGGCGCCGGGTTAGCTACGTATTAATAACGCTTTTCGCCCAGGAGATGTGAAATCCAGGGATAGAGGGTGATAACATGCATTAGCGTGAGAAAAGTAGCGAAAAATTACCTGTGATAATGTAAACCTTGATAGTAGACAGGTGTGGACTTAGCCCTGAGATCCACCTGCCATGTTGCAGATCGCTAAGTCGGATTAATAGCAGGAGTTAAAATCCTGAGATAAAGGGGCTTTAGCGTGACTTTGATCATCGATTTGCGGGTCTGGGGCATCTTTGTAAATATCGCAATGCAGTATTAGCGATGTTTACCCATATTGTTCTGTGAGGAACGCTCACTTTGCATGTCGTTATCAATAATAATCGTTGACATGCAAAGTGGTGAAAAGACGGCTGCTAACTGAAGGAAACACGCATTAGCGTGTCCTTGATAATAGAGCAATATTTAAATCGCCGTTTTTCGGTCGAAAACGGCCACTAAAGCAGCGAAATTTGGGTTGATAATATGCCCCAGAGCTCTTTAATCTCAAGGCAAATGTTCAACAGTATCTCAAAACTTTAGAGCTTTCTGTTTACATTCAACAACAAGTACAAGCTGAAATTGCTAACCTACTCAAGCAAAACATAATTACAGCAGTAACAGGAGCGATACCGGAGTGTGCCCAGTCTTTGCAGTGCATAAAAAAATGTGTGGTAGGTAAGACTGCATATTTTGTTTTTTAATTATTTATTTTTTTGAGCAAGAGAGAAAAACAGGCAAAACAATAAATGCATACATTATTAATAGATAATCAAGTAAAGGGCAGCTAAAAGAGACATAGTCATCCAATTCATCCAATTGCAAATACCATAAAAACAACTATTCCATATAGCAGCAATGTACATAATTTTTTCTAATAGCATAACACACAAATAAATTGTCCACAATAAATATGCATGTATCCAACACTAAGATCTAACAATGAGCATTGTCCTCGTGCACCCAGAGCCAAAGTTTGCCATCCCCAACAGCACATATCTCTTTATCTAGTATACATTATAATCTATATCATACATTGAGAGAGAGATAGAAGAATATTCTGCCAACATAGCCTTAAATCTGCAAAGCGCCCCTAATCTCTTTGCAAATGCCTCCTCAAACGTGTAGGTCTGGGCCAATTTAGTAAGCCCCTGACCTATTGTTGGCACCTTTAATGACTTCCAATTCTGCAGTACGAAGCACCTGGCTACTGCTAATGTAATGCAGATAAAATACTGCTAATATTTTGTTAGCTGGGGGCCCATATGCACAAAACCGAATAACACCGAATATTTTGATGGAAGGATAGCTAATGACATGAAATGACTAATAATTATAAAAACCTCTTTCCAAAATTGCTGTATGGTAGAACATGAAATAAATATGTGTACCCATTCAACCGCCCCATTCGCCTTGCATCAAAACCATTGATCCGGAGTTGATGGAAACATTTTATGAAGACTATGTGGTGGGTAATATCCCAACCATCTGCATAGAAAAGCCAATCTTTTAAAGTTGGCCACTCTTAAGGCGTTGTGCCCAAACTGGCACACCAGCTGCGATTCTTTAATATTGAATCTGCAGCCCGTATCCCGAAAAATCTTTGGAAGCAATGTCTCCAAACATGTACTATTCATACTTTGACGTAACAAACAATACCAGTTTCCCATTCCATACAATTCCATATTGTTGATACACCATATTATGGTTCTTGCTGTATCGTTAATTATCATGTAATTATTTTTATGGAAACTTGTTATTTGTAAAAAACTTAACTAGAGTGCTTGGGTCTGTCTACCAAATTGCTGTGATATCGATTCCCATGTTAACTAATTAGTAAGATTATAAATATCACCTAGCTTTCAAAAGCCTAGATCACTCCAGGACTGCAGAACTGCTTGAGAAAGCTGTAGACCCCAACTCCCACAATCTTAGAGAGAGGTAAGTGCATGGCATACCAGTACATTATAGGCTTTAAAAAATAACTGGGTGCGGGATACCATTGTTGTTACAACTTTATACCTCCTTTTCTTGGGTAGTTTTGCTGACCGGAGAAAAACAGGCAACCTAGTGGAGCTTTCTGTTAGCAGATGATTCGAAAGAAAATGGAAAGGGGTGACCACTCGGTCCCCCCGAACGTATGGTTGGGTGCCCCGATCCCCCCGGGAAACCATTTTGGGCGGGAGGCGTGTCTCGGCTGGTATGCCCGAAGTGGCGTAGCCGGGGTGCGCCTTTTCCCGCCCAAGAGGGGTTGTCCTAGACACCTACACCGTTGGACACGCCCCGTAGGCGGTTGGAGGAGGGTCCACGCCCTCCCGAGGAAGAATAAAAGGAGCAACAATCCAAGGAAGCATCCTCTTGTTCCTGTGCTTGGAAGCTGCACCTCCTCGTTGCACGTGAGCCCGAGACGGAACAAGGAGCCAATTTTGAGAACTTGTAATGTTTGTGTTTCTCCTTTCAGTGATTCCGAAGCTTTGGAGCCAGGACCTCGAGTCGAATATCCGTGAACGATGCCTGGCAAGAAGGTCGGGAAGAAGGTTGGGACCGAACAAATGCTTCGCATGCTGGTGAAGGACATGGCGAACATGAAGAAGCAGATGATGGCAATGAATGGTACGGGTAGACCGAAGAAAGTCATCGGACCAGCATTGCCGGGAGTAGTCCCTGCCGGGAGAGGTAGAAGGGCCAGGAATAGGGCGGCAGGAGGGGAGGCCCCGGTTCCCGAGTCACCTCCGGCGAGCCCGGTCAGTCCGGTCGAGGCCCCAGTTCCGATCCCGAACGCGGGACAGCCGATCCCTGTGGTAGTTACACCTGTTAACGAGGGGGATATGCCTCCCGAGCTGGCCGCCCAGTTGGCGGCGTGGTTAGGCAGGAACAACGAGGGTGCTGCGGCACCGGGAGACACGGCCGAGGAGGCCAGGTTAATAATGAAGCAGTTGCGGCAATCGAGAGATGCTGCGAAGGCACCTTGTCCTCTTGTTTCCCCGCAGGTTCCCTCGGAACAACCGGCGTCGAGCGTTGGAACAGCAGCGACAACAGACCCAGCTACTGGTTCGGGTAAGCAGCCGTTGCCAATGGCGGGGGAGGGATCGTTACCCTCGAGGAGGGAAAAGGTGGTCCAACATATCCCGATGGATGTGAAAGAAAGGATTTGGGCGGATAAATATGTGAACATGTTTTCACTGTTGACCGATCACTATGAGATAGAGCACGTTAAAAATCAGAAGGAGTTGTTGCATCCGAGTGTATGGCGTGCCAGAATGGCGGGTTTCAGAGTAGATGAAACGATCGCTAATTGGGCCAGGGCGTTTGGAATGTTCACTGCAATCATGGGGGAACGTAGGCCTGAAGTATTGTCGGAATTAGCTTGTTACCAGACACGTATTATGGAATTTTATGAAACGTATGAAGGCAATCAATGGATGGGTTATGATAACAAATTTCGTAAGGCCAAGGAGCACGACTCATCCCTGATGTGGGATTGTTTCGACTCCATTTCCTGGCAGAAACAGGTTATGCCGAACACGACGAAGTGGTCTTCTTTTGGCGGGAATGGGGCGGAGCCTTCCCGCCATTATTTGGCGGCGCCCCTTCGGGCGGGCGCCAACAGTGATCAGCACACAAAGAATAATGGGAACTCGGGTAGAAAAGGGGTCTGTTGGAGCTTTAACAGAGGCAAGTGCACTAGGCCACAAGGGACATGCAAGTTCAGGCATGAGTGTGCAGGGTGCGGACAGTCTTCACACCCCGAGAGTTCATGCAGAGCCAAGAATGGTGATACAGGAGGTAGAGGAGGGGCCAAACAGGTCTAATATCGACCGAGGGGCACCGTTACCTACTCCCGTTGACATCATGGCAATGATCCCTTGGCTGAACGAATACCCTGATCATGTCTCCGCCGGGGTGTTCCGAGACGGTTTCTCATATGGTTTCCACATCCCGGCGGGGGATTTTCGGGGGGAAGCACAGTGTAAATACCAACTATCGGTTCAACAAAATACGGCGGTGGTACAGGCAAAGATTGCAAAGGAGGTGGCCCGAGGTCGGGTTGCGGGACCATATGGGAACCCGCCAGTTGTTAACTTTGTTTGTTCACCGTTGGGAATAGTCCCCAAGAAGGACCCAGGTGAGTTTAGGTTAATCCATAATTTGTCCGCTCCTAGGGGTCTTTCGGTGAACGATGCGATTGACCCGGGAGTTTGTTCGGTGCGGTATGCATCCTTTGATGAGGCCGTCGCCATTTTGAATCGCCTGGGGCCCGGAGCGCTGATGGCTAAATCAGATATTGAGTCAGCGTTCCGGTTGCTCCCGGTACACCCACAGGATCAGCGTCTCTTAGGTTTTGTGTTTCAAGGACGCTACTACATGGATAAATGTATGCCGATGGGTTGCTCCATCTCTTGTGCGTATTTTGAGAAGTTCAGTACTTTTTTGCAATGGGCGTTCACCAGAGCCAAGGGCTTTACCCAGGTTATGCATTACCTTGATGATTTTCTGTTTCTGGGGGCGGCCGGGGACACGGAATGTGCACAGGCTTTGAGGGAATTCTGTAATCTCATGAAACGATTTGGCGTGCCACTGGCACCAGGCAAGACAGTGGGGCCATCTACTTCACTCGAGTTTCTGGGAATTGAGCTCGATTCTGTAGAGGGGTGCTTCCGTTTGCCCAAGGAGAAGGTAATGAAATTTAAGGCCTCGCTTGAAATGTGCCTCGGCGAGAGAAAAGTAACTCTCCATCAGTTGCAACAAGCTGTGGGTCAGCTTAACTTTGCCCTTAGAGTGATACCGATGGCTCGCCCCTTTTCCCGCTCTATCGCACAAGCCATGGTTGGCCTCAAGGAAGGGCACCACCGCACAAGACTGTCAGCAGAGGTTCGCCAGGATATGCGCATATGGCTGGCATTTCTGGCGGATTTCAACGGTCGCGTCGTGTGGAACAAACCGCCAGCTTCCTCCGAGGAGCTGGGGTTGTGGACCGACTCGGCAGGGAGTGTGGGTTTTGGCGCCATATTTGGTAATCAATGGTCGGCACGAACATGGCCGGCGTGGTGGCACGATGGTGGGCTCACAGGTAACATTGGGTTTCTTGAGCTGTTCCCCATTCTGGTGGCCTTGAAAACATGGCCAGAGGGGTTTCGTGATCGCTCTGTGGTGTTCTGGTCTGATAATATGACCGTTGTTGAATGTATCAATAATCAGGCAGCACGCTGCAAATGGATTTTGAGATTGCTGAAAGAAATTGTCCTGCTATGTATGAGACTAAACGTCCACTTTAGGGCAAGACACGTGCCGGGGGTACTGAACCAGGCAGCTGACGCACTCTCTCGTTCCCATATGCAGGCCTTCCGGGGTTTTCTGCCCTCAGCGGACTTGGTGGCGGCACCATTTCCCGAAGCTCTCTGGTCTCTCGGTGCCCCGGATTACAAAACCTCGTGGGAGAGAGTCTAGCACCCAGGACAAGGAAGGCATATGAAGGAGCGTTCCGTTCCTATTGGTCATTTTTGGGTTCAGCTAGGGGGGAGCATTGGGGGCAGGAGGAGTATGTCCTGAGATTTCTGGTATCATTACATCAGGCAGGCAGATCAGTGGCTACAGCCAATAGGCACCGGGCCGCCATTTCCTTCATGGCGCGGGCTCATGGCATCCAGGACCCCACATCGTCCTTTCTCGTAAGGAAGGCACTGCGTGGGTGGCAACGCCTTGAGGGTCGTAGAGTGGATGAGAGGCACCCGATAGGTCTAGCAAGGTTGTCCCTGTTAATGTCCGTACTCCCTGCGACATGTTCATCTCAATCAGAGACGGTGCTGTTCCGGGCCGCTTTTGCATTAGCATTCCATGGGGCTATGCGGGTAAGCGAACTGGTAGTGAGGAATAAGCAGGATACGGGGGGAGGTCTGTGTCGAGAACACATTCAAATTAAGGGGGAGACGATGGTAGTCTCAATAGCCAGGTCCAAGACCGATCAGGGAGCGATCGGGGACAGTGTGGTAGTCCAGCGGATTCCGGGGTCTCCCATGTGCCCGGTAAAATGCGTGGAGGAGTATTTAGCGCAGAGGGCGGCATCATGGGGGGGAAGCTTGCTGAGGCACACCGACGCCACCCCACTGACTAGGTTTCAGTTTCAGCGGGTGTTAACGATGGCAATCGCGGCAGCGGGCTTGAACCCGAGCGATTTTGGGACCCATTCCTTCCGGATAGGGGCTGCTACAGAGGCTACAGCCAGGGGTCTGAGTGTTGAAAAGGTGAAACAGTTGGGGCGTTGGTCCTCGAATTGTTATAAAAGGTATGTGCGGCTGCACATGTTGTGAAGCTAATGTCATGCACTCACGCTTCTTGTTTTCTGTTTGGTTTACAGTTTCGCGAGCAGGCTTTGCGGGGCGGACTGTGCAGTTGACCCGACACCTGGGGACCAGCGGTCAAAGATCACCTGCTGAGGGAAGAGTGGTGTGGGTCGTTGGCCACTCATACGTGAGGCGCGCCGCAGACGTATTCAAAGCAGGTGACATGATTCACGTGGCTGGGGAATACGGGTACAGGGTGACCTTCCACGGAAGGGGGCGGGCTCTGTATTGACCAGTTTCAAAGTTTTATGGAGGGACTGTTAGGGCGGACGAGGTCACCGCCATCTGTAATCATAGTGCATCTTGGGGGCAATGATTTGGTGACCATTGGTCGACGAGTACTTCTCGAGTTAATTTTATCCGCAGTAAGTTGGTTGGCGAGAAGGGTTCCGGGGTGCACGATTGCATGGTCACACATGATTCCTCGGAAGGTGTGGTGGGGGGCCCTCTCTGTGTCAGCTTTGAATCAGTCGGTAAAGAAGGTTAATAACAAACTGGGTAGGTTGTTTCGTACAGGAAAATTGCATTGTATCCCACATGGATGTATCCGGGGGGACCATATGTATCTGGAGGATGGGGTCCATTTGTCCCGGGAGGGGAATGTCTTACTCATAGGAGACTTCATAGCTTGGTTAAAGAGTTTGTGTAGCCATGACCTTTAGTAGGAGTTTTGTGGGGGTCCGGATAGTCGGTCAACTATCCGGCCTGTGGCGGTAAGGTCATGATCGGTGAGCAGTAATTGGAAGATCCCTAGAGGTGGGGCGCCACCCATTATGGATGGGAGCGCCCGGGGGGGGCGGCCATTGGCCCCTCACACGGGGAGGCGGTACCCTCTAAGGATGGGGCCGCCGAAAGGGAAGGCGGTCATAGGCCCCTCCCTGGGGAGGAGGGGCTACGGGCCCCTCCTGGGAATTTCCCGGGGCCAAGACATCCGCGACGGCGGATGTGGTAAGCAGTGTGGGGTGGGAGGGGGGTCTATGCTACCTTCTAGACACCTCACACGAGACCTCGGACGACCACCAAGATGGCGTCGAGTAAATATGGGGCCCCCGCTAAGACAAGGGAAATTGGAAGTTGGCACAGAGGTACAGTCCTCTGTGCGCCCGCCCCTCACAAGTAAGTGGGGGAGTTCTGGTATTAGGGATCTGACACCGGTTACGACCTTGCCGTTGGCCCGTAACGTTAGGATGTACAATTTGAATTTTGAGAAACGCATTTACAGGATGTTTTAGAATCGGCTAGGAGAACCTTTGTATTAGAGATATGTTAAGGTTAGCCAATAAACATCGTAATGTGTAAATGAAATTGTACATGATATGAAACTGTTATTTTAATGTTTTAATTTTGTTTCATATTTTTAATAAATACGGCCGGGAGGGTAACTCCCTCCCGCCTTCCAAAAGTTCAAGAACCGTTTCCGTCTTCCCATTCTTGGGGATTGTGTTGGGAGGGGGTGACGGGTATCCCGGCCATATGGAAAGGGGCGACCACTCGGTCCCCCCGAACGTATGGTTGGGTGCCCCGATCCCCCCGGGAAACCATTTTGGGCGGGAGGCGTGTCTCGGCTGGTATGCCCGAAGTGGCGTAGCCGGGGCGCGCCTTTTCCCGCCCAAGAGGGGTTGTCCTAGACACCTACACCGTTGGACACGCCCCGTAGGCGGTTGGAGGAGGGTCCACGCCCTCCCGAGGAAGAATAAAAGGAGCAACAATCCAAGGAAGCATCCTCTTGTTCCTGTGCTTGGAAGCTGCACCTCCTCGTTGCACGTGAGCCCGAGACGGAACAAGGAGCCAATTTTGACCCACCCACCAACCCCTGATGGCAGCAATTTGTATTGCAATAAAGTCGATTAACGAGGATATTATCTCTTTTTCAGGTTGTTTCTAATAAAGTTGGGATTGTTTGATGTGACAATAAAATGGTTGCTCCTTTAGCATGTACTTAGGCGAAGTATCGCAGCTGAGTTGAAAGAGGTGTTATTGCATAGTTAGAAGTTTATACTTGAAATGCCCAGTATAACTGTTTATTCCGTCCTCATTAGGTTAAAAAATGTTGTATTTATTTTTTGGTCGGGCGGTAAGGTCATGATCGGTGAGCAGTAATTGGAAGATCCCTAGAGGTGGGGCGCCACCCATTATGGATGGGAGCGCCCGGGGGGAGGCGGTCATTGGCCCCTCACACGGGGAGGCGGTACCCTCTAAGGATGGGGCCGCCGAAAGGGAAGGCGGTCATAGGCCCCTCCCTGGGGAGGAGGGGCTACGGGCCCCTCCTGGGAATTTCCCGGGGCCAGGACATCCGCGACGGCAGATGTGGTAAGCAGTGTGGGGTGGGAGGGGGGTCTACGCTACCTTCTAGACACCTCACACGAGTCCTCGGACGACCACCAAGATGGCGTCGAGTAAATATGGGGCCCCCGCTAAGACAAGGGAAATTGGAAGTTGGCACAGAGGTACAGTCCTCTGTGCGCCCGCCCCTCACAAGTAAGGGGGGGAGTTCTGGTATTAGGGATCTGACACCGGTTACGACCTTGCCGTTGGCCCGTAACGTTAGGATGTACAATTTGAATTTTGAGAAACGCATTTACAGGATGTTTTAGAATCGGCTAGGAGAACCTTTGTATTAGAGATATGTTAAGGTTAGCCAATAAACATCGTAATGTGTAAATGAAATTGTACATGATATGAAACTGTTATTTTAATGTTTTAATTTTGTTTCATATTTTAATAAATACGGCCGGGAGGGTAACTCCCTCCCGCCTTCCAAAAGTTCAAGAACCGTTTCCGTCTTCCCATTCTTGGGGATTGTTTTGGGAGGGGGTGACGGGTATCCCGGCCATATGATAATACTTCAAAGGTGTTGTTGCTAATTGTATTGACTGATTAGCCAAAGCCGCCTGATAATATGTTGGAAAATGTGGTAATGTTATCCCCTGTATGTTGTGTCTAATTGAAGACTGGAAAGTTTTACCGAAGCTTGTGTTTTTGCCCATATAAATTCACTAATAATTTTATCAAGTTCCCTAAAGTATGAATTTGGCCCACTCAGCGGGAGGTTCAGAAACAAAAATACAAACAGGGGGAGTAGTGACATTTTAACTAATGAGACTGGACACACCAATGACCAAGGCAGTGGCACCCATCTCTCTAATAACCTTTTTACCTTTGTGAAGGCACTCTAATAGTTAAAGTGGAACAGTTGCGTATAATTGCTTGTCAGATATAAACCCAAATACCTGATGGGCCGTTGTGATGAAGACTACAGCCCTACTGGCAGCTGGGCATCCGTAGCATTAAACAGAAGCAACTCTGTTTTAGAATGGTTTACTTTGTATTCACCTAGGCCTATAAAAGCCTGCATTTTATTGAGTGCTTTCGCTATTTTTGCACTTTCCGCCTTGAGGTATAAGATTACATCATCCGCAAAAAGTTTAATTATTGCCATCCCCATTATGGGGCCTAAAATTGAAATGTTAGAAAGGATTTTAACCGCAAGTGGCTCAATGAAGAGAGAGAGCGAGAGTGGGTATAGTGGGCATCCTTGATGGATGCACCACTAAATCTCGACCTCTCCCGCCTGTTCCACATAAATATTTATCTTTGCTTCGACCCCCTTGTATTCTTCCTTCAACATTGTAATCAGTTGGGAGGGGAAGCCAAAGTTCCATAAGATAAAAAATAGGACCTGCCAGTTGACAAGGTCGAACGCTTTTTCTGCGTCCATCATTAAAATTGTAGCCATGTCCTTGTTGACTGAAAAAAAATCAATGGCCTGCACCAAAAATAGCGCATTGGCGGCCATTGACCTGCCTGGCAGAAATCCTGTTTGAGCACATGGAGATATTCCATTCACCCAGATTTTCATAAATAGTTTATAATCTGAGTTTAGTAAGCTAATTGGTCGATATGAATTAGGGTCACTTGAATCTTTATATTTTTTTGAGGGTACTAATCACAACTGACTCCTTAAATCTTTTGAGGATAAGGATCCCATCCCTAATTTGATGAAACAGAAGTATTAAAAATGGGGAGAGATCAGCTAAAAACACCCTATATATTTCCACAGGAATACCATCGTTCCCACTAGCCTTAGCACTAGCTATACCTTTTAGTGTTTTAGACAGTTCTGCCGGCTCTATTGTCTTATTCAAGGCTACAATATCATCCCTAGTGATTTGTGGTAGCTGGCATGTGCTGAAGTAGCCTTCTAAATCATATGGATCTATTACCTGTACTTGAGCATAAATTCGTTTAAAATGAAGAAGAAATATTTCTGCTATTCTGTCTTTATCTTTGACCAAACTTGCAGTATGAAGATCTCTTATTTGTGAAATGATCTGGCTATTCTGCTGTTTTTTCATACGCCATGCTTAAAGTTTACCAATATGCTGGCTTTCTTCATAATTTTTTTGTTGATATGCCATACTCCCTGTAATATATTCTAGAATTAAAAAAAAATCTTAATTGCCCCTTTGCTCTCGCCAATTCTTGCTTTAGTGCCTTATCATCATAGTCTCTTGAAATTGCCAAATTAAGTTCATTCCCAGCCTGTTCTATTGTGTTCTGTAAAATACCTATTTTCTGCGCACTTTGCTAAAAAACCCTAGCTTTATAGGAGATACCCTGACCCTGGAAAGCAGCCATAAAAGCTTCCCACACCATAAAACCTGGGCCATATTAATATTATCCTTAAAAAACAGCTGAATAAAATTACGCATTTATTTAATCCAAATTTGGTCCATGAGCAGAAATTTTCAAACTGCCATCTGGCATTTTTTCTTGGAGAAGTTGCTGCTATTATGGATAGGGAGACTATAGAGTGGTCCAAAAATGAATTGGTAAAAATCTCTGAACCTCCTCTCAGGAGGATTTTATCCACCACGTAAAAATCCAAGGGCCTTATTTATGAAGGTCTTGCGCCGCCGGTGCGTCACTTTTAAAATGGAAAAAAGTGACGCACCAGTGGCGCAAGGCCTTCATAAATGAGGCCCCAAGTGTGAAGCTGTTTTTTACCTTGCAGAATAATGAGAGAGTCCCAGGTGATCTGATTGCAAAACTGCATATTTGTGGACATGCACCAACCAAAGCTTCAATCCAGAGAGAAAGAAAACCCTCATCCCAAACCAAAGTCATGATTAATTTCCTCAATGACTCACACATGTTTTCCAAACTGGACTTGAGCAAGGTATTATCAGCTATAGTTGAAAGAATCTTTGAGCAGCATCACCACATCTGCCACTCACAAGGTTCGCTTCAGATATTAGTGGTTGAGCATTGGTGTCTTCTGTGGCAGGTGTATTTCAAGAGGAAATGCACAAGGTATCCCAAATTTTCTGGACTACAGTGACAACAACTTCATCTTTGGCAAGTGTCAATAAGAACATGATGAGGCTCCTTTGAATGTTTGCGTGGCCCCAGCTAAAGCCAACCTCATAAAAAAACCATGACAAGTTCAGATTCCCTTCATGCAATTCTAAGCACACATCATCTTCTGTGATTGCATGGTACCAGGTCCTGGCATGGTTAAGGTTCAAAAATCAGCACAGATGCCTTTTACTCTTTCTGCCCTTCACTTCTGCTCTACATATATCCAGGACATCACTGGTATCAGGGTGACCCTCACAAAAAATACCAAGTTATAAGAATTCCATTGGTCTCATTTTGTCAAGACATCATCCCCTTTTGTACCGCTTTGTTCGCCCTAAATTGGCAGGGTATGCTCAGATGTGAGTCCCTTGCTAACTTGGCCACTGGATTCAAGATAGCCTGGCTGATGAGGATTATGAATCTGAAACCGGCCCCAGGATGCTTGTTTCCGGTCCAGGGAAGACATGGCTTGGCAGTTCAGGCTGGACTGTTCCCATGAGGCACAGGGTCAGACTGATTTGCATATGGCCATGTCTGAACTGGGGTGGCTGAGTGAGCTAAAGAATGGTGATGGATTAAACCCAGATCAGTTGACTGGGGGTGAGTATTTGATTGGCTCAAACGCTCCGTCCATCATCCCCTTTTGTATCGCTTTGTTCGCCCTAAGTTGACAGGGTATGCTCAGACGTGAGTCCCTTGCTCACTTGGCCACTGGATTCAAGATAGCCTGGCTGATGAGGATTATGAATCCGAAACCGGTCCCAGGTTGCTTGTTTCCGGTCCAGGGAAGACATTGCTTGGCAGTTCGGGCTAGACTGTTCCCATGAGGCACAGGGTCAGACTGATTTGCATATGGCCATGTCTGAACTGGGGTGGCTGAGTGAGCTAAAGAATGGTGATGGATTAAACCCAGATCAGTTGACTGGGGGTGAGTATTTGATTGGCTCAAACGCTCCGTCCATCATCCCCTTTTGTATCGCTTTGTTCGCCCTAAGTTGACAGGGTATGCTCAGACGTGAGTCCCTTGCTCACTTGGCCACTGGATTCAAGATAGCCTGGCTGATGAGGATTATGAATCCGAAACCGGTCCCAGGTTGCTTGTTTCCGGTCCAGGGAAGACATTGCTTGGCAGTTCGGGCTAGACTGTTCCCATGAGGCACAGGGTCAGACTGATTTGCATATGGCCATGTCTGAACTGGGGTGGCTGAGTGAGCTAAAGAATGGTGATGGATTAAATCCAGATCAGTTGACTGGGGGGTGAGTGTTTGATTTGCTCAAACGCTCCGTCCATCATCCCCTTTTGTAAGACAGTTTTAATGCCACTGTACAAAACATTGGAAAAGCTAGCAACCTGGTGTACTTTGATCCATCCTTCTGGACTGCAGTCATAAATGTAGGCTTGGTTGGTATTAGCACCATCCTGGCTTAATGCAACTATGACATTCAAGCTCCTTCCTTAGTTATTCTGCATGCTAGTTAGTGGTTGATCAAACCTGAAATTGTGTATTCTTGAGCTAAAAGAGGCCCACACAGTAGTCTGGGCCTGCAAACATTTCCACCTATTTCGTATGGCAAGTCCTTTACAGTCATAACCAACCATCTAGTACTTGTCGCAATCTTTAGCAACCCCAAAGCAAACATTCCACACAAAATTGAGACCTGGAGCCGTCACGTTCATGATCAACATTTCAAGAGTGTGCACAGTCTGTTTGATTACTTCTCATTATTTGCTGTTCTCGCTCCTCTTCGCAGGATTTTATTGCAAATACCTATTCTGTGTGGATCAGCAGGTACATCCAGTAACTCTCAACAAGAACTCTATAATGAGAGCTACTTTAGCTGACCCAACACGGAGTGTGGTCACTGAACTCATGGTCTCAGAAAGATAGAGAGTTGTAGAAAGAGTTTAAAAAAGCAAGGAAATGCAACCTTTAGGAGTTGAGGGGTTTTTGTAATGGTGATAACTTCCAGTCTTCTTCTGAAGGGCACCCAGCCGCATCTTTCATTTGATGATCATAAGAGTACAGCAGCCACTAATTAACTTATTTATCAGAAACTATGGTTTCTTTGACTATATTTGCTAGTGGAATAAATTATGAGCAAATGCCACATGTGTCAGAATTTGTGCAAAGAAAGAACTCCTGAACCACTCATGGTATGCGCCCTGTCAGATAAGGGTATGGAAAGATGTTGCTGTCTATGTTTTCCTCTTTATTCCACTAAAGCACTTAGTAGTTGCCATGGATAAATACTACAGGTCAGTTTTGTTGTGTCAATGCCTAGCACCATTACTGAGGTTATAATACCAGCACAAAACAGAATATTTTCAAAATATGGCATATCTTCTATTGTCAGATCTGACTATGGGTCTCAATTGTATTACTTCATCCACTACATAAACTTCAAGCATTGTAAAAGTATTCTATTGAAGAGCTAGGCAAATGGAATGGTGGATTGCATAATGGAAACCCTGAAGAAATGCATGCAAGGTGCTGCACTCACCAGAAAACCCAAATCCAGCATCCAGTGCCAGCTGCAATGAGACTATTGAGACACTCCTCGCAGTACCACTAGGAAGCCTACTGCCGAGTTGTTGTATGAAAGAAAAGCTTGGGCGCAAATTCCACAAAATTATTCATCTAGCACTTAGGGCCATGCCTTAGTAGGAAGGCAAGACACACAGACGAAGCAGTGCACAAAAGCCTGTGCAGACTAAAGGTGGGCTAGACCATCTTTCTCTGCCACACTGACATGGTTGTGTGCCGTTCAAGCTTCCATCTAACCCTCTTCCATCAATCATTACAAACAACCAACAAATAATGCACACAGTGTGAAGGGATAACAACATCATAACTAGGAATGTGTCTTAATTTCGCAAGCTCGGCAGTGAACCCTGTGTATTGTAGAAAATAGACATGGGGAAAACCTGCCAGCAGAACATGACCTCATGGAGGACATTGTCTGGCACTCACCACCTCCCAGACTGATGGACACTCCCTGTGATTCATAGGACTGGTCTTGTGGACCTAATCTACATATCCTGCCACCTGAAAGGCTCATCACCATCCTGGACTGATTAGCCTGGTTTGCCAATTATGTGAGTTGAAGATATAGTGTCTTCTGACAATGTACACCTGACACATTGATTGTTATAGTAATAATAATTATGATAATAACAACAATAATAATAATAACAATAATAATAATAATAATGAGCCACTTGTACAGTGCACAACCATCTCTGTGTGGTCATCCCAATTCTGAGCAGAATGAGCTACACAGAAGGCACAAAGGCAAGAATGCAATCTGACATTAATCAAAGAGAAGGGTATTTAGGTATTTTTAAAGCTAGGTTCTGATGGAGCTCTTCTCAGAGTGATGAGGAGAGCATTCCGTCATTTGGATGCTTAGACTGTAAACGATCTGCCTCCCCTTCTGACTTTGGTGCTTTGGGGACTTGCAACAGCACAAGGCCGTTAGATCTAAGGGATATAGTTTCATAATAATGCCTAAGCCTTTTCCCTATGGAAATAGGTCTTTCTGGAAAAAAAGCTGTATAAGAAAATTCTTGTGCCTTAAATTCAATTTGTTTAGTACCTGGTAACTAATGCAGTCATATCAGGTGAGGAGTTGATTGTCAGAAGAGGATTTTCTAGTATCAGTCTTGCTTTGGCATTCTGAATTTGAAGCCTGTGGATGAGATAGGCAGGGAGACATAGATACAAGATCTTAGAATGGTCCAGTCTGGATGGAACCATGGATGGTACAATGGTCTTCCTTGTCTGGAGCTAGAAGAAGTATTTTTTCAAGGATTTAAGTTTGGCAAAGCAAAGAGATGAAACATTCTGAATTTGAAGCACAAAAGAGAGACCGGTTTCAAATGTTATTCTAAGGTTCCTTTTTGGCTTTTTGGGGGTATGGGAGTGGAGGGATGGCCTAATTCTATAGATCAACAACTGCTTAAGCCAGGAGGTAATTTAGCTCCAAAACATGATTTCCATTTTGTCTGAGTTCAATTTTAGACAGATATTGTTTATTCATTCAGCTATCCCTCCAGGGCACCTTTTAAAGGTTATCAAAGCCTCATGGAAAGATATGAGCACTTGAGTATCATCTGTATACAATACCACCTGTATACCCCATGATTCAACCAGCTTTGAATGTGGCTCCAGATAAACATTGAACAAAGTGAGGTTCAGAGTCGATCCCTGTGGAACCCCCTATCTTAATGGCTTAGGGGCTGATGTGTAAAGGGGAAAGATGGACCAGTCCAGGTCTGTCCTCAAGGAAAGATTTAATCCAGGCAAAAGCCTGTCCTTGGAACCCTATATTCCATATCCTGTCAAGCAGAATCAGATGCAACACTGTGTCGAAAGCAGTCAACAAATTCAAAAGAGCCACTATAGCAGAAACTGAAGATCCAGACTGCATTTGATGAATTCAGTCACATTCAAGAGTGCTGAAACGTGACTAAAAGGCTGATTGAGACCTATGCAAAGATTGTTTGGTTCAGTGAAAATAGATAGTTGTTGGTTACCAAACTTCTCAAGAATCTTAGAAACTTGCTCAAAACTGCTTGGTCACATTTAGCTTTCTTTAGCAATGGTCGCAATTGTGCTTTTTTCCAGCTCTTAGTAACCAGAGTGGCTTCCAATGAGGTATCCAAAATATATTTATCAAAGGGAGGGAAGAGGAATAGTTGTCCTATCAATTCCCCAGAACATATCAATTTTAATCAAAATGGATAGGACACTTGTAACCACTTTGCCAAGAGATATATGTTGAAAAACCCTCATAAACGCCGTGTTTCTCGAGTAGGGGTTTATCTTATTCTCCGCCCCACACTAGCGTTGTGGCAATAGTCATAGGGTTTGACAACTTGTACCATGCCAGCCTCGCCCAAGGCAGTCTCTGGTGTATCGTGGCAGTGTCCAGAGATCTTCAGATATTGCCCTATTGGTAGGTACCAATAGGGTAATATCTGACAAACCCTATGACTATTGCCACAACGCTAGTGTGGGGCGGAGAATAAGATAAACCGCTACTCGAGAAACACAGCGTTTATGAGGGTTTTTCAACATATTTCTCTTGGCAAAGTGGTTACAAGTATTCAAAATGTAGTTAAGTACTGGGAGTATGGTTGCTGCCACCACATTTAAGATATGAGGAGGGAAAGGGCCTAAAGGGGACTCTGATTTCCACTTAGAAAGTTCCTCCATCAAAGTCTCAGGAGATATTTTATCAAAACCAGACTATTAAGGCCCCAGGGCTGTACTAACCTTGTCTGGACTAGAAAGTTGAACATCACCTAGACATGGTCTCAATTTTCTCATTAAACAAGTTGTACAAATCATTGCATATTTTCAAAGACGGGACAGAAAAGATTGATTTTTTTTTTATTCCCATTAAGCATTACAAACCATTTGAACTGAGAATTAATTGTCTTGCACCATATGTGGGGCTGTACAAAACATCCTTAGATCTATTCTGTTAGACCTGGCATCTTTTGGCGGAGTGCCCCCTATCTTTTTTGCCTCTGACCTCCAGTTTTTGACTGGGTGCTGGATTTTGTTTTTGCTGATGTTAGAACTTTGGGCACTTTACCACTGTACTTTTGCTCACTATAACACCCCAGTTTGGACCCAGCCATTTGCAAATCTGTGTTGACCATGTTCCTCATGGGAACAGTCCAGCTCAAACTGCCAAGCCAGGTCCACTCTGGACTGGAAACTAGCATCCTGGGACCGGTTTCGGGGCATCACCCCTCATCAACCTGGCTAGCTTGAATCCAGTGAAACTGTGAGCCCAAGACCCACGTCTGGGCATACCTGGCGAATTTAGGGCAAGAAAGCTAAAGACACACAGATGATGGACGGAAAGCAGAGCAAATCAAAGTCAAGTCACCTCCAGTCAGGAGATCTGGGTTAAATCCATTGTTCTTTTGCGCACCATGCCACCCCAGTTTAAGAAAGTTAGCATTTTCTTGTTTAACCATTCTGTGCATCTGCCTGTCCCTGGAATACATGTCTGGGTTGGATGACAGTTGGACTTTGCGAATTCACGCTAGACAGTCATATTCAAAGGCAGCTGAGGTGTGCCCTGCATTTCCTGATGGCCAATCACCAGGCTGATGGATCTTCCTGAGCTAGAGTGGTGAAAAAAGTTGACACTTGAACCTGAATAGGGCTGTGCCTGTCCCCTTGCAAATCAGTCTCTACCCCCCTGTAGTGTGTGTGGAGCAAGGGCCAGGAAGGGCAGGGTCTTGTGCACTACAAAGTGATTTCTTTGAAGTTTTCCTACTTCAAATGCTAATATGGGTGTAAGTACTGGACCTCTGACACCATATACTCAGAACACCTCTGGATTGAGTCCATTCTGCCAGGAAGAAGAGCTGTGATGCTGTATAGAAGGACTCCAAATTTGCTGTCTGCTTTGTTGGGGTGGACTGCTGCTTCTGCCCCAATAGTAAAAGGACTGGACATTGCTTTCTACATTCTTTTTTTGATGTTTCTCCAAGGGCTTGAGTTGAGCTTGCCTCCTGTTGGAAATCTCAGGGCCATCAAAGACTTTACCTGTAGCATCTGGGCTCTTCTTCTGAGAGCCCTACTCTGCTAAGTGATGCCAAATCCAGTTCCTGTGCCCTTGAAAGTGAGTTTGCTGTGTTCAACAAGAAGAAACCAGCACATCGACTTCCAGTGTGACTTCAGAACCAGCACGGCTCTTCAACACTGTACCACTATATGCATCGGAGCCACGGCCCCGCTCAACACAGCAACCACAACTTGCCATAGTGCCTATGAAGAAACATCACAGAGGTAGTTCTGAGTATCCCATCACTAAAGTCCGTGACACCCAATTCTGACTCCCCAGCCACACTGGTGGCCTTGTGGTGTGATATTAACACTGAAAATTTTACATCACGTGGATTGACTATGGACACTTCATCGACCCTGTACCGCCTGCGGAACCAACGCCTCTCCGCCAATGCCGCATCACCTCTGCTGGGCCCTGCAACATCCCAAAGACCCACGTGCCAACGACCTTCACCAACAGTAAGGAACTGACACCACCCTGCCCCTAGCGACACCGCACCTCCCCGGCACCTCGAAACATCTTTATTATGTCATCATTTGCAAGGTTTCACAGAACATTCACAGATGTGGTCTGTACAACTCCATAACTGGCCCGCTCTCCATCGCAGTCGGCCCTGAACTTTGAGATTTGACTCCGTCAAGGATGTCATTCTAGCCCCAGTTGGAGATATTGTGTTTCTAAGCCCTAAGGGCCCAGTTCTGGTTTTCCGAGCAGCTGAGTGGTGCAGAACGGAGCAGAGCGTGGTGCAAGGAGCCGACTGAGAATGCTGCCAAGGTTCCCGTCCTGCCGAAGAAAATCACTGTACCAGTTGCTTAGGTATCAGGTAGCAACGTCTGGACAAAATCCATTAGGAAAAAGTATGTCCTATAGCAGTGTGTTAGTACACTCAACACCACAAACCAATAACGGCCCGAATCATGAAATAGGAAGTCTGGACAGTGGGACACGGCCACCCCACGGGAATAGTGTTGTAATGCAGAAAGACGGGCTATAGCTGGGAGATTCAGAAGTTTTTTAAATAGCAACACGGCTCAAGTGCCAGGAAACACAGGAGAAAAGGCTTGAACCTTCAGATCTTCTTTTGCATGGGGAAAAAGAGCAAGACATGCAAGGGCAAGTACATCAGGAAATATTGGAAATCTCATTGGTATTAGAGCACACGAAAGTGCAGAGAGGGAGGCAAGAGGAATCAAACCAGGGAAAATTGGAAGTCATGAAAATATCGTCAACATTTGAGCAAACAAATAGAGCCAGCCAACAAATGCGTGCAGAAGTTAAAACAAATTTCCTGGCAGAGGGAGGTGACAATCAGTATGATTTGTCTCTGTCCCCGGGCCTATTACGGAGTTCATCAGTAATTCACAGCTTTGTTCTTGATCAAAATTTACTCTTGTTGCAGGAGGAACAGACAGAGAATAGTCTCTCAGGAGATCATAATTTGCTCCACACCACTGCCGAAACAAAATGTACACTCCACAATGGATGTTACAACCAAAATTCCCTGCTATCCTCAATGAACTCTACATTAGCAACGACCATCAACGCGCTTACATGGCAAACACAAAAATTGGAAACCCAAATGGACACTATGCAGGCACTGGCAATAGCCATGATTAAAATCGAAGCTAAAACTAACATCTTAGATGAAAAGTTGGAATCACTGAGGTTGCAGCCAACTGCTAGGTGCTCATGCCTTCCAATTGCGGAGAAGCTTAGCACTTTGCCCGAAGTACTAACGTCCATCATTATAGAACTAAAGCAAAGACAACAGGAAACCATAGTTCAGAGCCTCCAAAGAATAGTCGAAGGAACTTCAAAAGATGGCATACAAAATGGCATGAATAGCTCTGCAGGTGCAACAATACACCCCAATGAGTCACGAACTGCAATGGTATTGAGTAGTGTAAACAATCCCAAGGGGAAAACCTGCTCAGTAGATATTAATTAGACGCGGACGAACACACAAGTCAGTAAACCAATTTTGAGCTCGGTCATATCTCCACTAGCTCTGCATTCACATCAGATTCTTATCAAAGTACATCATCTCCTGAGGAATCCGTAATCAATGAGAATGTGCATTGTAATATCAGTGGGGCCACTAATTTAGAGCATCCTATAGAACCGAGTAAAACTCTTTCAAGAAGGGCGAAAAAATGTCTGAAAAAACTGGCCAAAAACTTAAAACAACACAGTAAGGAAAAAGATTTACAGCTGGGCGTCAGAGAACTCATCGACGCTTGAACCCAAAAAATACCCGCAACAAAGGCTCCCACACAAAAGAATCTGGAAACAGAAATTTTTTCCGATTTTCCAAAGGGAAATCCAGGTGAAACATCAATCCATACTAAAAACAACTACATTCCAACCAATTTTGAATAGACCAGCCAACAAAATGGAAGAGCAATCACAGCACAAACCAGAAGTGACTCCGCAGTTGGCCCGTATTGGCAGTCCGCCTAAGGAACTGCATGAAGAAAGCCATAGGAAAGTTCAGCAGACGGCATTGGATAGAGAAATGATAGTATCCATATCTCTGAACAATAGTGAGTTTCAGGGGTCCCAAGACAATAACAACGACCACGGAGTAACTCCAACAAACACGCAACGTTCTGCCGTATATCCTCTCGTGGCCAGCCAAACAGCTCAACGGTATAAAGAGGAGGAGAATAACACAATCATTTTTACACCTGAATATACATCACGGGGAAGTTTGGACACATTAAACAGGTCCAACATTTTACAAATATTCCATCATATCCCAGAGCTCTCTTCCATCTCCAATGCAGACCTCATTCAAGTACAATTCAAAATTTTGGACAACAACACAACCAGAGAGTCAAGGATACTAAAATGGATCAACGGCTCTATTGTGCAAAATATTATGAAAGAAAGAGAATGGTTCGTAAACTGGGGGATTAATGTTCACACTCCAGAATAGAGAAATACCCATTTATGCTAAAAAGAGGATTTCATTCAAATTCAACACAGTGCCCAAGAAAGTCTATTTTAAAAGGGGCAAATTAAGTCCCTCGCACAACAGCATTTCCCAACATAAAAATAAAAATTTTGCCCAAGTCCCTTCAAACAAAGCGTGCGTGCTCCTAGCACACAAGGAAATGGTTGCCTGAGCAATAAATCAATTTACAAAAGGGGGTGGTGATGAACAGAGTGTCTGAATTGAGCAGACCACTCTTACCCAGTCCAAAGATCAGGGCTTGATCCATCACCGTTATTTATCTCACTGCCCCATCCCAGCTCAGAACCTGGCTATATGCAAATCAGTCTGTCCCTGGCCCAGTGCATCATGGGAACAGGGCAGACTAAGCTACCAAGCCAATTCTTTACCAGAAAGGAGACAAGCTACCGGGGACCGGTTTCTGGCATTTCAGCCTCTTCGGCCCGGCTTGCTTGAATCCTGATGGAGCAGTGAGAAAGGGACTCATGTCTGAGTATACCCTGCCACACCTATAGTGGCCAAAATCGATTTACAAAAGGGGGTGGTGATGAACAGAGTGTCTGAATTGAGCAGACCACTCTTACCCAGTCCAAAGATCAGGGCTTGATCCATCACCGTTATTTATCTCACTGCCCCATCCCAGCTCAGAACCTGGCTATATGCAAATCAGTCTGTCCCTGGCCCAGTGCATCATGGGAACAGGGCAGACTAAACTACCAAGCCAATTCTTTACCAGAAAGGAGACAAGCTACCGGGGACCGGTTTCTGGCATTTCAGCCTCTTCGGCCCGGCTTTTGTAGTTTGGTTTGCCCTGTTCCCATCATGCACTGGGACAGGAACAGACTAATTTGCATACAGCCAAGTTCTGATACTGGGATGGTGCAGTGAGCTAAAAAACGGTGTTGGATCTAGCCCTGATCTCTTGACTGGGTGAGAGCTTTCTGCTTAATTCAGAGACTCTGTCCCTCACCACCCCTTGTTGTAAATATTTTTGTCCACCCTAAGCGTGGAAGGGTATTCTCAGATGTGAGACCCTTGCTCATTGCACCATCAGGATTCAAGCAAACCGGGCCGAAGACGGCTGTAATGCCAGAAACCGGTCCCCGGGAGCTTGTTTCCTTCCCAGTGTAAGAATTGGCTTTTGTAGTTTGGTTTGCCCTGTTCCCATCATGCACTGGGACAGGAACAGACTAATTTGCATACAGCCAAGTTCTGATACTGGGATGGTGCAGTGAGCTAAAAAACGGTGTTGAATCTAGCCCTGATCTCTTGACTGGGTGAGAGCTTTCTGCTTAATTCAGAGACTCTGTCCCTCACCACCCCTTGTTGTAAATATATGAGCAATAAATCAGGCAACTTGTTGAAAGTAATCTCATGGAACATTTACGGGATAAAAACCTCACTACACGATAAGGAAGCATTTAAATTCTTACAGTCTGTGGACCTGTTATGTCTGCAAGAATCATGGTTGCATGTCCCAATGGCAATTCCAGGCTTCATGGAATTTCAACAGCTGGCATAAAAACGTAATATGTTCGGAAGCCTATTGGGGGGCTTATCAATATATACGCGAATTAGTAGCAATATAAAAATAAAACCTCTATTAAACATGGACATGGTTCAGGTAGCCCTAGCGCAAGGATTGAAATTAAATGGACGCCCAATAAAGATCATTCTTCAGAATATTTACTTTAAAAGTAATGAAGCTCCCAGACACAGTGACATGAGGGCACTAGTGGATACCCTTGAGGAATTACTGAGCAGTCAACCAAATTGTGGGATTGTAATGATTGGAGATTTTAACACGCAAATTCTTGGAATGGAACCAGATGAAGTATTGCCCACAGATAAGGCTGGAATTTAGATGAATACATTCTTAAATATATACAGATTAAAATCCACACAAAAGTGCCACAGCCTTAAATCAGCCTCTAACAAAGATACACAGGGGTTAACTAAATCAATAATTGATTATATGTTCATGTGTGATCACCTATATGGGCAAGTGACAGTATTCCAAAAGCTTTCTATCCCGACCAGTGACCATCTCCCACTGGCCATAACTATCACCTTATACACGGCCCGTCACCTGATTGTCACTTCTGTGGGCAACACCAATGGGGAAGAAATGTATGCTTTGCCAAGGAGACTAAAGTGGACCAAAATAGATACAGCAGCCTTAAGAAGGTGGAAAAGCAACTGGCCCGGAACTGCTGAAGAATTTTCGGCAAGTAATATTAACAAGTATTGGATCAAATTAACGACTGAGTATACCAACTTCTAAAAGTTAAAGAACGCTCTCCAGTCTCTGTAGAAAGGTCTTATCGCCAATTTCAACCACGATGCGAAAAAGTGGAGCAAAGTAAGAGGTCGCTCAGAATAGTCACACGTATCCTTAAGCGAGAAGGAAAATACGAAACATATCAAAACCAACTCCTAGCAAAGAAAATCCATAGTAAAAACGTGAGAAAATCCATAGTAAAAATGTGAGGGACTGTAAAAGAAAACAACAAGATTCGGAGTGGCTGCATGTTTTTGCCTTGCTAAGCCCAAATAAACAGGCTGAATTCTGGTCGTATATTAACAAGCTTTCTGGGCATGGCAAAGACAGGTGTAATGCGGTCGCCAGTGATATATGGATAACCTATGTAACAAAATTATATTGTTGTGCACAAAATCTGACATCATCACACAACCAAAAGCTCTTTACCACTACCGGTCTGTGCAAAACCTCATTAGTTTCCACAGAAGACAAACCTGGACCGGTGGTGGTAGAGAATACATTAAATATGGCGGTACCACCAGAAGCCTCGGTCATAAGGAATCGCGTGACAACAATCTTAAAAAACATTCGAAAGGATGGGGCACCAGGCCCTAAAGAATTACCAGGACAACTATTTAAAGAAGATCGTGATTTCTGGGGAAGTATACTCACGCCACTATTGTCCTGCAAATTCAACAATTCCAATGACTTGGAAAGGACCATTATTGCAACCTATCCATAAAAAGAGCAATATCGGGGACCCCTCGAACTATAGGCTGATAGCCCTTTTAGACTTTGAAGCGAAAGGATATGCTAGTCTCCTTCTACAAGACCTGCAGACCTGGGCCAATGAAAATTAAATTCTTCCAAGTTGCCAATTTGGCTTCAGGCCAGGAGCATCTATAATGGATAATATCTTAGCCCTTGCTTATATGCTAGAACAGATTACGCAGAAAAAGTCGCTACCACTCTTTGCATGTTTTGTGGACTATTCCGCGGCCTTTGATGGAGTCAATTGGAGTGTGCTGTAGCGAAAATTACAAGGTTGGGGGATACAAAAGATTCTTTTGAAGGCAATAATTAGCCTTAACACTGGAACCTGGGTACGGGTTGAAAACTTTGATGAATTCAGCTACCAAAAAGATCCTAACAGACCGTGGTTTAAAACAAGGCTGTGTATAGGCACCTTTGCTTTTTAATTTATATACGGCAGACTTTGCCAAAACTATTCTTAAACAAATCTTTTACCACAGAAAATTGTCTCAAATAGATTATTTTTAATTCAGTATGCAGATGACATGGTGATATTAGATCAGAGGTCTTCAAACATTTTTGCTCTGAGCCCCCCTAATGAAAATGTTTTGAAGACGGGCCCCCCTCCAAAGCTTTATGGCAAAACTTGGGGCTGAGCACTGGAGGCTGGGAGTACGAGATCCTTTCAGGGGTACTTTTCTGTTGTTCACATTCTGCACTAAATATGAGCAGTATAAACAGCAAATATGTCACACAAAAACAAAATTTGACCCAAAACTCTACCCCACATATTTAGGGAATTCCACACCTGGGCCCCAAATAACTTTACCTTACCTTACCAATTGCACTAATGATATCTGCATCCCTGAGTAGTAGGCTGCCTCTCTGCCTTTCCCCCCATGCCTGGCCATCACTCCAATCCTGAAACGGACTCTCTATCCCTTTCAGAAAAAAATAGCCTTCCAGGTTGCCCCCACTCTGCAAAATGTTTTCCTCAGCTCTAATGCTAGCAAGGCTCTGTGCCTCTTTTGGATTGCAGAACAGTCATTATCTGATGTACTGAGCCCCTTAATCCCCTGGGATCCAGAACCACTTTACCTGCTGCACTAATGATAGCTGCAACCTTGTGAAACAGGCAGTCTCCTCAGCTCTTTGTTAAAACCATGGCCCAATCTTTCATCATATCCATTCTGTTGTCACTCTAAGTCCCAAGCTAAGCTGTCTCTTCTGCATCAATATATTTACCTCCCTTGGGCAATTGATATGATGCCTAAAACACTGGCACAGCAAGGGTGCATGGGGCCTAATGCAAGCAAGGAAAAAGTTACATACGGCCAGCTAGCATTTCCTGCGACCTATGTTTATAGCTTGGAACATATCAACTGCTGAGCCTTTAAGCGAATCTTCCAGAATCCTGCGCATACACGAAATACCCTGGTGTGACTGGAATTTGGGTTGAATAAACAAAGCTACGAGCACTGGGCAACATTTGTGCGGTTCTACTGAGGGGTTTGTGCAGCCCCTCCGAATACAATGAAGTCAACCCTGAAAATAATCTTTACAATAGCCAATAACTCATGGAGTAAAGGTCTGCAAGCCGCCTGCACTGCATTACAGCTTCACATGATCAAATTGCAGGATCTGATTTATCAGCCTGGCATATTAAAAAAACAAGTTAGATCATTACCTAGGAAAGAAGACATGAAGGAATTGAATTGTACCAAAAGCAGCATTGGGATACTTGCAAGCTCCAATGAAGATCGGTTATGGCAACCATATCTCGACGCTGTGTTAAACAAGATCAATTTAAAGCAAATGTTAACAGTGAGGCTTATGGCATTGCCAATAAAAGATATTAACAGGCGCTGGAAGTCCCTAGAGGCGATCACCCACTTTTTTCCTTCTCTTGTCTTCTCCTTTCACAATTTATCTATGGGTTTTAGTGTTTTTATTATCTATAATCTGCATTTCCTGTATTCATTTTAGCAGATGTAGTACACCAAATTTGTAGCAGTTAATGATGGTTTCTGTAGTAAGCAAGTTTTGTGGATATTTTATAGGAAACTTTTTGTAACAATTTTTGTTAATTGATACAATAAAATGGCATTCATTCATTCATTCAAAAAGACTGCATTTAATCTTTGAGGAATTGTAATTTGATTTGTGTATGTTAGATTTTTGTCCTTTTGGTCTTGCTTCAATTAGATAAATATTGGCTATTTTTCTTAACTGGTGGGAGTATTTTGTGGTGTTTTCACTGTGTTACTGTGAGTGGAGGTACAAAATCTTAACACATTTCCTCTGAGGATAAGCCTGACAGATCTTGCCAAGCTACCAAGAGTGTGAGTACAGGTTATTCTGACGGTGTAACTTACTGCTTGAACAGTGTGCAAACCACTGCCAACTAGAGACCCCATTTCTAACAACGGTGGCATAGGACCTATGATTGTATACTCCATACAGTGATTGGTGTACACTACCACCATATCGCAGACCATTACACCCGGGGTTGAAAACCTATATGGTGCCTCAGCTTAAAAAGTTCTGCAGGGATTTCAAGTGTTCTTTTAAAGACCTCACTAGAAAGGAGGATCTGCAAAAGGTCTTAGTGCTTGATTGCCAGCCAGAGAGGCTGGAGAGCACCCAGAGGATGAGAATATTGATGTGGAGGTGGAGGAACAGAGCCTGCACAGTAAGTTATTGGTAAATCATGATCACCTAGGGAGAAGGCACCCTTCTGGGCAAGCAGCAGTGTTTCTTCAAAATGTCTGTACCCAAAGGAGCTGGAGGACAGGCAGGAAGCCAAGAAGCACAAGTTTGAGCTTAAAAAGCTCAAGATGGAGCATGAAAGAGAAAAATATTTGGAGGAAAATAGACTTGCTATTGAGGAGAGGGAGTATCTTGTGGCTCATGAGCTTAGTCTAATTGAGCTGGATCTGAAAGCCAAGGAGGGTTATTCCAGCACAGATAGGGCAGCTTAGCTTTAGTGCAGCCTGATAGGAAAGTGCACCTACCCTAGGGCCTAGTGAAGGATACTACCAATGAGGATGGCATAGATTGGTGTTTCTAGGGCTATGAATCAGCTTTACACATACACAGGGTCTCTAATACACATTGGGGGCAGGTTTGTGGAAGTACTTTGAAGTGGAGAGGAGGGACACCCTGCTGGCCCTGGGTGGCGCAGAGCATCTCACCTACTCCAGCATGAAGGCAGCCCTGATCAAGAGGTATGGTCTTACTCAAGACAGGTACAGGGACAAGTTTAGGAAGACTACTAAACTTGATTCACAATCATGGCTTGAATGTGTTGATTCCCTCTGCAGAGCACTGGATGGGTGAGTAATGGGCAGTGAGGTATCAGATTTTCAGGGGCTGTGCAATTTGATTGACTAGTAGCACTTGTATAGTCTTTGTTTTACAGACCTGCACCAGCACTTCATTGACAGTAAGCTTACTGATAAGAGGAAGCTTGCTCAGGAGGCGGACCTCTGGCTAAGCACCAGGATCCACAAGAGGTTTTATGTGGGAGACTTAGCCAAGGGTGGGCAGGGTCCCCAACAGAAGAAGGAGGGGAGGGGGCAAAATTAATAAGAGTAAGGAGTTCTCTAAAGGACCCCAAACTAGTTCCTAGGGTGAGAATTCCCAGCCCTCTATTGAGAAAAAGAGTTGGATCCAGGCAGGAACTACTGTTTGCTTCTGAATTGTAAGATTTGCACCGTTTTTTACAAGGGTTTTACAAAAGCTTCTATATTCATTCACTGATGCCAAACACCAGGGAGCTGAATAGTTGGCCCATTTGGGGAGGCAAATATTAAGGGGAGCGATGCATTCTAAATCATATGTCAGCCAATTATTAAAGTTAACTACATCTGAGTTTAAAATGTCAGTTCTATTAGACAGAGTCGAAACGAGGCTTCAGAAAAATGAGGCTCAAAGATTTTTTACCAGGCACTAGGTGACTTAGGTAAGATTAAGTTTGGTCCCTGCTTCAGATTTTAAAAGAGAAAGGCTCTAAAATGTGGTCCAACCAAATAAGTTTGGAAGTGTTGCCAACCTGTATATTAACAAAGTTAGAGAAATTGAGATGCAGAGTGGGTCCGGCTTATGCATGAGGCCAGAGACAAACTGAGCCAGATTAACGCTTTCAAGCAATTATCTGAGCTTATTAGCTACCTTGCAAGAAGGATTATCAATATGTAAGATAAAATCTTCCTGAATTATAAAATGAACTTAGTGAAGAGAGAGCTGGGCAACCACACTGACAGAATTTTGCAGCAAATCATGATGGCAGTCAGGGAGACGATAGATTAGAGCCCCAGACAAAGAAACATTTGAAGAGTGAGTACAAAGCCCTCTAAAGTCAAGTCTAGTAATTGAATAGATATAAAGGAAGTGATGAATCACGGCACTCAGCGGTTGCTCCCACTCGCTCTCCTCGCCGAGCCCTGCCTTCCAGAGAAAGCGCAATTCCATAGCGCCTGATATCGCTTGTGCTTAGCGCTCCTTGCATAGCGCCTGGTATCGTTCTCTTGTAATTATTTATTTAATTTGCCTGATTCGTTTTTGAGCTGTTTAATTTAGTGCTTAGCGCTCCTTGCATAGCACCTGGTATCGTTCTCTTGTAATTATTTATTCAATTTGCCTGGTTCGTTTTGAACTGTTTAATTTACTGTATTAATCGGCTTAGTGTTCCTACATAGTGGCAACTTTACCTTCTTTTTAAGTAACTGCGCGTGTACTGCTTTCTGGCAATTTAAAGTTCCACGGTGCCCTTGATTGCAATCGCGCTACCCTACCGCAATATTGCTGTTGCTGTTGTTGCTGTTTACCTGCCCCCGTGTCTCCTCCCTTGCTCCCGCCTCCCAGCTGACCCTCCCACACACTAGCAACGATCTCCAGGCCCCGTCCTCCTCTACCTCTGTGACCGTCTGGCTCTCGCACTCAGCGGTTGCTCCCACTCGCTCTCCTCGTTGAGCCCTGCCCTCCAGAGAAAGCGCAATTCCATAGCGCCTGATATCGCTTGTGCTTAGCGCTCCTTGCATAGCGCCTGGTATCGTTCTCTTGTAATTATTTATTTAATTTGCCTGATTCGTTTTTGAGCTGTTTAATTTAGTGCTTAGCGCTCCTTGCATAGCGCCTGGTATCGTTCTCTTGTAATTATTTATTCAATTTGCCTGGTTCGTTTTGAACTGTTTAATTTACTGTATTAATCGGCTTAGTGTTCCTACATAGTGGCAACTTTACCTTCTTTTTAAGTAACTGCGCGTGTACTGCTTTCTGGCAATTTAAAGTTCCACGGTGCCCCTGCTTGCAATCGCGCTACCCTACCGCCATATTGCTGTTGTTGTTGTTGCTGTTTACCTGCCCCCGTGTCTCCTCCCTTGCTCCCGCCTCCCAGCTGACCCTCCCACACTCCACCCCCCCCCCACTATCCATATATGGACAGATGGAATTACGTGCAGCGTCCACGCGCTACGGCCGCGCCGAAGGTGCGCCAAAGGTAAGCCCGTCTACGCCCGTCCGCGCCTGGACCGCGCCCAGCGCCAGATCCCCTGGTCCTCGTAATGCCCACCCCTCCCGCTTTACTTACGATGCCACCACCCTCCTAGCCCTTGACCCCGGCCGTTCCCCCAACTGCATCCAAGCTGCTCCTGGACACACCCATGGACCCTTCTCATGCAACTCCTGCAAGTTTGACGGCACCAATAACTACTCCTAATCTACGAACACAAAACAGATATCCGACCCCAACCACCTACAATGCATCCTGCTCAACACCCGCTCGGTCCACAGACACGCCATCGACCTCTGGAATCTACTAGACACCATCTCTCCGGACGTCGCCTTCCTAACAGAAACATGAATGAACGCCACATCAGCCCCAGACATCACCATTGCCATCCCGGAAGGCTAGAAGATCATTCGCAAGGACCGTACCGGCCAAACAGGAGGAGGCATCGCTATCGTCCATAAGAAATCCATCCGCATCTCAACCAGCTCAGACGTCAATCTCGCCAACACTGAACACCTTCACTTCCAGATCCACATCAACCCCAAGACCACACTCAGAGGCACCCTCCTCTACAGGCCTCCAGGACCCCGCGCACAATTTAGTGAAGACATCACGGACTTCATCACTCCACACGCGCTCCCCTCCGAGGATTACATCCTTTTGGGAGACCTCAACTTTCACCTTGAAAAGAACAATGACCGCAACACCACCACCCTTTTGACAACCTCGCCAACCTCGGACTTAAACAACTTGTCACCACCCCCACCCACATCGCAGGTCACACACTCGACCCTATCTTCACCTCCAGCAAACATATCTCCTTCAGCCACACCACAGCTCTCCTTTGGACTGACCACAGCTGCGTTCACTTTACCTACAACAAGGCCACATCCAACAACCACCCCCAACCCACGCGAAGAAACTGGAACAAAATCACCATCGACCAGATCTCCTCATCGCTTCTTCAAAACCCCCCCGCCCACTCCTCAAACCCCGACCAAGCAGCCTCTGACCTCACCCAATGGTTATCCAACAGCGCTGACATCCTAGCACCACTGAAAAAACGACAAATCAAACTAGGCAGCAAGACGGCCTCCTGGTTCAACGATGATCTTAAGAAATCCAAGAAACTCTGTCGCTCCCTTGAGAAGGCATGGAAAAAAGACCCAAACACCAGCACCAAGGACGCCTTCAAAAACGCCACCCGCATACACCACCAACTGATCCGGAATGCCAAGAAAGCCGCATTCAAAAACAGACTAGACAACAACGCCGACAACAGCAAGGAATTATTCAACATCGTCAAGGAATTTACCAACCCCTTAGCCAACTCCAACGACATCACCCCCTCTCAAGCCCTCTGCGACTCCCTAGCCTCATTCTTCCACAACAAAATTGCAGACATCCACAACAGCTTCGACAACCGACCCGAAGACCAACCCACCCAACCCTCTGCAGGACCCCCACCCCCCTTGAACATCCTCAATGACTGGAACCCAATCTCCACTGAGGACACCATCCGCCTGATGAACTCCATCCACTCAGGATCCCCCACAGACCCTTGCCCTCACCACATCTTTAACAAAGCAGACTCCATTATAGCACCGCACCTCCGAGACATCATCAACTGCTCCCTCAACTCCGCAACCTTCCCGGAAAGTTGGAAGCATGCCGAACTCAGCGCCCTCCTGAAGAAACCCACAGCTGACCCCACCGAACTCAAAAATACCGCCCTATCTCGCTCCTTCCATTCCTGGCCAAAGTCATCGAGAAAGCGGTCAACAACCAGCTCGCCGCCTTCCTCGAAACCAACAAATCCCTCGACTCCTCACAGTCCGGCTTCCGAGCCAAACACAGCACTGAAACCGCTCTCATCGCAGCAACAGACGACATTCGAACTCTACTGGACAATGGAGACACAGTCGCCTTCATCCTCCTCGACCTCTCCGCAGCCTTCGACACAGTCTGTCATAGCACCCTTTTACAGCGCCTCAGAAACGTCGGAATCCAAGGAAAAGCACTGGAATGGATCACCTCGTTTCTCACCGGAAGAACCCAGAGAGTCCGCCTTCCACCATTCAAGTCAGAGGCCACTGAAGTCATCTGCGGCGTACCACAAGGATCTTTACTCAGCCCCACCCTCTTCAACGTATACATGAGCCCCCTCGCGGTCATCGCACGCCAACACAACCTCAACATCATCTCCTACGCTGATGACACTCAACTGATCCTCTCACTCACCAAAGACCCTAACACCGCCAAAACCAACCTACATGAAGGAATGAAAGAAGTAGCCGAATGGATGAAGCACAGCCGTCTGAAACTGAACTCAGACAAAACAGAAGTCCTCATCCTAGGCACCTCCCCCTCCGCCTGGGATGACTCTAAGTGGCCAGAGGCCCTTGGAAAAGCACCCATCCCGACGGACCACGCACGGAACCTGGGCGTCATCCTGGACTCCTCACTCTCGATGAACAGACAAGTCAACGCCGTTTCTTCATCTTGCTTCAACATTCTTCGCATGCTCAAAAAAACATTTTGCTGGATCCCCACCGAAACTAGAAAAACGGTCACCCACGCACTGGTCACAAGCCGACTGGACTACGGTAACACCCTATACGCCGGTACCACCGCAAAACTCCAGAAAAAACTCCAACGCATCCAGAATGCCTCAGCCAGGCTCATATTAGACATCCCGCGTAAAGAACACATCTCTGGTCACCTGAAAAACCTCCACTGGCTTCCCGTCAATAAGAGGATTACTTTCCGCCTCCTAACCCACGCACACAAAGCACTTTACGAAATTGGACCCGAATGCCTCAACACACGACTGTCCTTCTACACCCCCGCCCGCCAGCTACGATCCTCCAACCAAGCCCTTGCCACTGTACCTCGCATCAACAAAACCACCATGGGAGGTAGATCCTTCTCCTACCTGGCAGCTAAAACCTGGAACTCACTTCCCACTCACCTTCGCCTTACTCAGAACCACCTAGCATTCAGAAAGCAACTTAAAACGTGGATATTCGACAAGTAATTCTCCACCCTTCTACAAGCGCCTTGAGACCCTCTGGGT
Source organism: Lissotriton vulgaris (assembly GCF_964263255.1). Classification (NCBI taxonomy): domain Eukaryota; kingdom Metazoa; phylum Chordata; class Amphibia; order Caudata; family Salamandridae; genus Lissotriton; species Lissotriton vulgaris. The sequence continues at coordinate 278,962,708 of NC_141696.1, forward strand.
ATGTAGCGCACTATATAAATCTCTTGACTTGACTTGACTTGACACCCATTTTGCTCTCCTGATCTGGATGTTGAATTGAAACACCGGGGGGAGGACTACCATTGTGATATCAGTTGCTGATGTTTAACATGAAGTCCCTCTTTTCTTCTAGTAGTACACAATATATGACAAGACAAGAATATGATTAGGAAGGAATATTCAATTAAGTAAGCAGGCAGAGAGTGAATCAGCTCAGCTAGAGGACAGTTGTTTTATCTTCTATTATGACTCTGCCTCTATCCCCTCTAGATATAGGCCTGTAATGGGTTCAGGGACATTGAGTAACTTACAGGATAGTAAAACACATTAATGTCTATATCAAAATATTCCAAATTGAGTTTAAGGACAGAATGACAAAGTTTACATTATTGGAATGACAGGAGTGTTTCACTTGTATAGGTTATTTGTGTCTTATTTCTGCCAAACCTGGCAGTGTGGCTGACGTTAGACATGGGCCTGACACTGATGCCTGCAAACAGGCCTGCCTTTGGCGCACCTTCCTCAGCACATCTACAGAACAGCCTCTTTAATATGAGGAAGGTTAATTAGCTGTTTGATTCGCTTCAACCACTAGATCATGTCTCTCAAGGATGGTGCCTTCAGGGTGGAAGAGCCCCAACTAGGAACAATGGCTGCTTGACTGCTCCATTGTGCACAGTTTGAAGAAGAACCAGGCACAAGCCACAAGGCAGGACTTGGCGGAAAACCCCTACCACTCAGAAAGACAATCGCAGAACAGGGAGCACAATTGTATGTGGTATTGGTGGTATTTCTATACTGCAAACCTGGCCAAAAGGCATCAGAGAGCTCTATAGTGTCAAAGACAGGGATAACGTCAATGAGTTAGAGAAGTAGCTGTTTGAAGACAGTTAATGCATTGTGATTTACTGGGCTAGAAATAAGTGCATCTTTCTCTCTTTTCTAAACTGTAGTAGCAATCTTTGGGCAGTTCTAATGGATACAGACATCCAGTTCAGAGACTGGATTTCCTCCTCCCTCGATAGCCTCATCCCCATCAAAAATCGAGAGGCTAAAAATATGACCAAGGGCCATGCCCCCTGGTATAACTCCGAACTTAGAGCGCTCCGTAAAGAGTGCAAAAAGGCTGAGAGAGCATGGAGGAAAGATTGGCTCCACAGTAACAAGGACTTATATCACAACGCGGTAAGACAATACAAAACAGCCTTGAAATTAGCTAAATCAACGTTTTACGACAACAGAATAAAAACCGCGACTAACTCATCCAAAGAATCTTATCAAATAGTCAAAGAATTACTAAACATCCCAACAGCACCTCCCCCTCACTCCCCCCCCCCAGACAGAAGTAAGGATCTGGCCAATTACTTTGATTCGAAAATCCTGCGGATACTGGACTCCCTTCCTACCGTCAGCCCCCCTCCCATCCCGGATACAGCGGACGAAAACAACAGCCCACAGCTGGACACCTTTAGAGCAGTTTCCCTCACCGAGGTGATGTCCACGCTAGAGAAAATGAAAAGCGGTTCCCCCCTTGACCCAGCCCCGGTCAGATTCCTAAAAAAGGAGTCCCCCACCATAGCCCCCATCATCATGGACCTTATCAACTCTTCCCTCGCTGGAGGAATGGTGCCCCCCAATTGGAAGAATGCAGTCGTTAAGGCTCTGCTGAAAAAGCCCCAACTTAACCCTGACGACATGTCCAATTACAGACCGATCTCACTGCTCCCTTGCATCAGTAAGATGGCTGAAAAGCTAGTCAACTCGCAATTATCCCAATTTCTTGAGACAAACAATATCCTGCGCCAATCCCAAACTGGGTTTCGACCCGGCCATGGCACGGACACCGCACTCCTCTCTGTCATCGAGGAGGCAAGGTGTATCCTAGACTCAGGGGGATCAGTGGCAGTGATCCTCCTGGACCTTAGCGCCGCCTTTGATACGGTGGATCACCGTGTCCTATTACACCGCCTGGCCAAGGCAGGAATTGTGGGTACGGCGCGAGCGTGGATCGAATCCTTTCTCTCCTATCGATCCTTTCAGGTGTGGGACGGCAACTCCCGGTCAGAACCTCTTCCACTGAAGAATGGAGTTCCCCAGGGGTCGTCGCTCAGCCCCACCCTGTTTAATGTCTATATGGCCCCCCTGGAAGACGTAGTGGCCCCCTACGGTATAAAAATAATTAACTACGCTGACGACACCCAACTAGTCGTCTCCCTGTCCCACCTGGATAACCATCCTGACAGCTTGCTGCATTGCCTCCAGGACATCCATACCTGGATGTGTGACTCGGCCCTGAAGCTGAACGGTGCAAAGACCGAGATCATGCTCCTGGGCAACAAATGGACGTCCTTTCCACCAACATCTTGGCCTGACACCTTCGGCGAAATCCCCTCTCCTAAAAATGAGATCAAAACACTAGGAGTATGGTTGGAACCTGACCTAACCATGAAAACGCAGGTGGCCAAGACAGCAGGCACCTGCTTCGGTCTCCTGCGGTCCGTGCGCAAGATCCTGCCTCTTCTTCCCCCCCCTTCCAGGAAATTGCTTGTCCAGGGTCTTGTCTTGGCCCGGCTCGATTACAGCAACGCCATCTATCTTGGGGCTCCTGAGTACACCCTGGCCAAACTCCAACGCACCCAGAATGCGGCGGCCAGGCTCATTATGAACCTCCCCCCAAGAGTTTCGGCAAAGCCTGCCCTAAAAGCCCTTCACTGGCTCCCTGTTCGCCAGAGAGTAGAGTTCAAGGCCCTATGCACCACCCACAAGCTCATCAATGGAGCTGGCCCAGCCGCGCTTAAAAATATGGTTACCCCATACAAAGCCTCACGACCCCTTCGCTCTGACGCCGAACATCTTGCCACGTGCCCAAATTCAGGAAGGCTCGCACCGGCGGTCGCCGCTTTTCGGTCAAAGCCTCCACAGCGTGGAACTCACTCCCGCTCAGTCTACGTCTGGAACCCTCCCACATGGCGTTCCGCAGGAAACTTAAAACCCTCCTGTTCCCCAAATAATGCACTCCCTCTCCCCTCCTCTGGATCTCTACAGGTTTATAGCGCGGGGATGCCTACGGGTCACCAGGCGCTTTAGAAATCGCAAAATAAATAAAATAATAAATAAATACAGGGATGTTGGTCCAGTTTTTGGGTCAATAGAAGGGAAATGTCTGCTGCCTTGGTTTTTTTCTTTCTAACACTTCTTGGTCTGCCATATGATGGTGTCCTGGTTTTAAAGAGCATGTGGGCTGGCAAGGGAAGCAATCAGGATGGGTGTGATGTGATCATATTTTCTCAAGCCCTTGATGAGACCTACTATGGCATGTAGAATTCCCTTAGGAGGTGCTAGTATTGAGTTGTGGGGTTTCATCGTATCATTGTTTTACTGGCCTGACCTGCATTTTGAAGTCCAAGCCAGTAAAAATATTGAGAAAAACGTAATTTGGCATTGTTTTAACTCCTGAAACATAAATCTAAAACAGCAATGTAGTGTTGATGTAATTTATTATTACGTAATATGGAATGTATTGTTTAACATGGAATGTATTGTTTTAAATGTATGATGTGGAGTCTTCCTCAGTCTGGAGTTCGATGAGCTGCTTCAGTTACTTGTCTGGCTCCGGACTGAAGACTCGCTCCTTCTGTGGGTGAAGTTATCGGAATAGATCTACTTGAATCAATACTCGTGGTCTCTTGGATTATATGCTACATCTTCTACATATTGTCGACAATCTGGATTTTACTTCACCCACCGACCCACGCAGCAATTTGGGATTTTACATATTTTTATGGAAATGTATGGTTACGATCAATGACTTCGACATAACGTTTATACGAGTGACTCTTTTGAAATTTCACTTGTACACATGACTTCCTCAGCATCCTGTGACTTAAAAGGCATTGGTTAAAGAATCAACGAAGTCAGGGTAGGATTGAGTTGAAGCGTGTATGTGAAATGAGGATTTGAATCAAGTGGATTGAAAATTACATTCAGCAGCAGTTTACGCCATCTAATGTCTTCCTATGCAATGGATTTGGTCTGCACGAAGAGTGGTATCTCGATTTAAATGCCTAGGTGAACTTCAGTTTACCGCTATGCTCAAGTTGTTTTCTTTTGGATTGAAGTGAAGCCGTTTAAACCGCGTGCCTTACAGGATGGGCTTGTGACATCCAGTTCCTTCTCCAACACGTTCTGTGTTCCAGCCCCATGAAGATGTTGTGTGGTGTATGTTGAGAATCTTCTGGCACTGAGACTGTGAATGTGTCTACGTCAGGACATTCGTCTTCACTGCAATTCGTAGGCACGCTTAAACCTACCGAAAGCCATCTGGCTGAGCGTGAATGAACGTGCCTCCATTTTGTTTTTGGTCATCATTGATTTTCACTGTTACCTTGCCAACCACATACCACGCTGCTATTAGAAGTGGATTATTGGCATAACGGGTGAACAAAGAAAGGAGGTACTCTCAATACTTATTTATTTTCAGTACTTTTTCAAGTAAAACATTTTTAAAGTTTCCTTGGGATTACTTTCGTTCATTTTTTTTTCGAGGAGCAATGTAGATTTTACTAGTTATTATGACGGAAAGTCTTAATTTTATTAAAGACACAGAGGCGAGTATTATGCTTTCTTATCTTGCATTTCTTCCAAAAGCAGCCAAGATAAGTGTAAAGAACTACAGTTCCCAGGGGCCCAGGTAACCAAACTGGCCAATGGGAATGTAATAAGAATGAAACCACATAACCAATCATGAAACAGTAACCTATAAAACGTCATATCTGAGTGCGCAGCTTCCTCTTTTCGCTGACGAGCAGCTCAGATAAAGTCAGAAAACATTGGAACGATTGACAAATCGGTAGAAACAGCCAAAGTCCATGAACAGAGATCTTGAGCCACATTCATCCAGGAGAAGGTGTCCGCAGGATGCGTCGTAGGGGCCTCAGGTCCGGACGGCGAGATACACCCTCGAGGAGGGGACCCAATCCGATGAGAAACAGGATCCTGACGACGATGCCGGTAGCAGAGCCGGAGTCGCTGAAGGGAGGGAGAAACACAGGCTAGCAGTGTAGTGGAGGGATAATACTCGCCTCCGTGTCTTTAATGAAATTAAGACTTTCTGTCATAATAACTGGGAAAATCTACATTTTATGTCAAGACCGGAGGCTCCTATTATGCTTGTTTAAAGCATACCAACTACCAAAGAAGCCTCAGTATCAACAGGTTTGCAATAAAACATTCGAAAAACACTGTCATTGGTCCAGTCTGCTGATCTCAGAATGTCCTCAATACGGGAGCCAGCCCAGAAGGCTTTAGAAGCCATGGCTCCCCTAGTGGAGTGAGCTCCGAAAACGGAGACATCGATGCCCACAAGAGACATAACCCAACGCACCCACTGGGCAAGGGTAGCAGCAGAGACAGAGAGATGGGGTTTTTGGAAAGAAATTAGAAGTTGGGAGTGTGAGGGCGATCTGAGTCCGTTGTTCATACACTTTTAGACATTGACCCACTCAGAGTTTGGGCTGAGAGGGGAAATAGGGATAAAACACAGTATTCAGGTTTGTCCTAGTTCTTCTGTGAATCTGGAACAACACATCTGTAGGGGAAAATTGGTGTGATGAGACATCTAAAGCTTTAACACCCAAAACTCGTTTAATGGAGACCAAACATAAAAGCATGGTAAGTTTGGCTGACAACATTTTTAAAGAGAGAGCAGAATGATCTGGCCAGTCAGTGAACAGTTTGAGCACAACAGAAACATCCCATAAATTGGAATACTTAGCCAACGGAGGTTTGGAAAAATGAACTCCTATCAGCAGACGACAGATTAAAGGATGGGCACTTACAGGTTTGCCATCGATGGGAGAATGATTGAGGGAAATAGCAGATCTATACAAATTGACCGTTCTGTAGGACTTACCTGCACTAGCTTCAGAAGCTAGGAAATTGACCACAAAATTTAAAGGATTCAGAAAAGGGGGTGGTGATGAACAGAGTGTCTGAATTAAGCAGACCACTCTTACCCAGTCCAAAGATCAGGGCTTGATCCATCACCGTTTTTTAGCTCACTGCACCATCCCAGCTCAGAACCTGGCTACATGCAAATTAGTCTGTTCCTGTCCCAGTGCTTGATGGGAACAGGGCAAACCAAACTACCAAGCCCATTCTTATACTGGGAAGGAAACAAGCTTCCGGGACCGGTTTCTGGCATTTCAGCCGTCGTCGGCCCGGCTTGCTTGAATCCTGATGGTGCAGTGAGCAAGGGACTCATGTCTGAGTATACCCTGCCACACCTATAGTGGCCAAACACGATTCAGAAAAGGGGGTGGTGATGAACAGAGTGTCTGAATTAAGCAGACCACTCTTACCCAGTCCAAAGATCAGGGCTTGATCCATCACCGTTTTTTAGCTCACTGCACCATCCCAGCTCAGAACCTGGCTACATGCAAATTAGTCTGTTCCTGTCCCAGTGCATGATGGGAACAGGGCAAACCAAACTACCAAGCCAATTCTTATACTGGGAAGGAAACAAGCTTCCGGGGACCGGTTTCTGGCATTTCAGCCGTCGTCGGCCCGGCTTGCTTGAATCCTGATGGTGCAGTGAGCAAGGGACTCATGTCTGAGTATACCCTGCCACACCTATAGTGGCCAAAAACGATTCAGAAAAGGGGGTGGTGATGAACAGAGTGTCTGAATTAAGCAGACCACTCTTACCCAGTCCAAAGATCAGGGCTTGATCCATCACCGTTTTTTAGCTCACTGCACCATCCCAGCTCAGAACCTGGCTACATGCAAATTAGTATGTTCCTGTCCCAGTGCATGATGGGAACAGGGCAAACCAAACTACCAAGCCAATTCTTATACTGGGAAGGAAACAAGCTTCCGGGGACTGGTTTCTGGCATTTCAGCCGTCGTCCGCCCGGCTTGCTTGAATCCTGATGGTGCAGTGAGCAAGGGACTCATGTCTGAGTATACCCTGCCACACCTATAGTGGCCAAAAACGATTCAGAAAAGGGGGTGGTGATGAACAGAGTGTCTGAATTAAGCAGACCACTCTTACCCAGTCCAAAGATCAGGGGTTGATCCATCACCGTTTTTTAGCTCACTGCACCATCCCAGCTCAGAACCTGGCTACATGCAAATTAGTCTGTTCCTGTCCCAGTGCATGATGGGAACAGGGCAAACCAAACTACCAAGCCAATTCCTATACTGGGAAGGAAACAAGCTTCCGGGGACCCTTTTCTGAATCATTTTGTCCACCATAAGCGTGGAAGGGTATACTCAGATGTGAGTCCCTTGCTCATTGCACCATCAGGATTCAAGCAACTGGGTCGAAGACGGCTGTAATGCCAGAAACCGGTCCCCGGAAGCTTGTTTCCTTCCCAGTATAAGAATTGGCTTGGTAGTTTGGTCTGCCCTGTTCCCATGATGCACTGGGCCAGGGACAGACTAATTTGCATATAGCCAGGTTCTGAGCTGGGATGGTGCAGTGAGCTAAAAAACGGTGATGGATCAAGCCCTGATCTTTGGACTGGGTAGGAGTAGTCTGCTTAATTCAGATACTCTGTCCATCACCACCCCCTTTTCTGAATCATTTTGTCCAGCATAAGCGTGGAAGGGTATACTCAGATGTGAGTCCCTTGCTCATTGCACCATCAGGATTCAAGCAAGCCGGGCCGAAGACGGCTGTAATGCCAGAAACCGGTCCCCGGAAGCTTGTTTCCTTCCCAGTATAAGAATTGGCTTGGTAGTTTGGTCTGCCCTGTTGCCATGATGCACTGGGCCAGGGACAGACTAATTTGCATATAGCCAGGTTCTGAGCTGGGATAGTGCAGTGAGCTAAAAAACGGTGATGGATCAAGCCCTGATCTTTGGACTGGGTAGGAGTAGTCTGCTTAATTCAGATACTCTGTCCATCACCACCCCCTTTTCTGAATCACAAAATCTAATGGGGCTGAAAGTGGATCGATATGCCTTTCCAGACACCAGTTAGCCCAAAGAGACCAGGCGGACTTGTAAGCTTTTGAGGTCCCGGGTCCTAGGCTTTGCTGATAAAGAGAGAAGCCTCTTGTGAAATGAGGATGTCAGAAGGGACAGGCCAGAAACTTTCCAGGCCGAAAGAACCAGGGAATTGTCCAGGACGAGATTGTGAGGAAGTCCCAGCAGGCTCAAAAATAGTCCTCGCGAACCGGAAGAAGCACATGAAAGTCTATTGCCATTTCTAGAAGAGACGGGAACCAGATTTGGGACTGCCAAAAGGGGCCACCAAGACCAAGGAAGTCGATTGGCGACGAACCTGAGAGAGAACTCTGAGATCATTAAGGAAAGGAGAGAAAGCATAGTTGAGGTGGAGAGACCAATCCTGCAGGAATGCATCCGTAGCAAGAGCTGCCGGATCCAGCCGCCAACTGCAGAATCGGGGTAACTGGGTGTTGAGGCGAGAACTAAAGAGATCTATAGAGAAAGGGCCCCATTTTTGAGACAGGGATAGAAAAACGGAGGGAAGCAGCTTCCAGTCATTGGCATCTCGAAGATAGCGAGAGTGCCAATCTGCCACTGAATTGAGATCTCCTGGTAGATATTCTGCTATCAAGGACAGTTGATTGGACAGGCAGTAATCCCAAAGGCTCTTTGCTAACTCTGCAAGGGGCTTGGATTTGGTCCCACCGAGATGATTGATGTAGCAGACCGCAGAAACATTGTCCATCCGTAGAAGGATGGAACAGCGAACTCTATTTTTTTTAAAGGCTTTGGATTGCAAAGGAGCCTGCAAGCATCTCTAAACAATTGATGTGCAATGTCCACTCCTCGCGTGACCATGTACCTCCAGTCGATATTGGACCACAACGGGCACCCCAACCCGCTAGGCTGGCATCTGATTCTAATACAAGATCTGGAACCGAGGCGAAGATAGTTCGACCGTTCGACGCATCTAAATGGTGGAGCTACCATTGAAGTTGTAGACGGGATTCCTGATCTAATTCGATAAGATCGGCATAGGCCAAGCCTTGGAGAAGATGTCTTATTTTGAGGCATTGGAGAGCTCGATAATGAAGGGGACCGGGAAAAATGACTACGAACAGAGAATTTGGAAAATGATGTCTCGGCTCTCCAGAAACAAGGACAAGAACAGGATGGGATTATTCGAGACCTAATGATAAAAGTAGAGGATCAAGAAAATCGGGCCCTGCGCAATAACCTTCGCATACTGGGGATCCCAGAAGGAGTGGAGGGGAACGACTCAAGGAACTATATGATATCTCTGCTCAAAGACTCATTCCCCGAATTAGCTACCTGGGATTGGGATAAAGAGGTCCAGCATGCCCATCGCTTTCCCTTTACTTTTAACAAACCATCGCAGGGATCGGAAAAATACCCTTTGAGCAATGCTGGTGCATTTTGGTAACTTTCTCTTACGGGAAGCAATTTTTGACTTGGCACGACCAACTCGTAAAAGAGAATACAAGGGGTATGCGTTTTTCAGTAGACCCGATTTTGCCCACGCGACTGTTGAAAGAAAATAGAGGCTGCGGCAACTCTTCACACCCTTTGAACAAACAGGTGCTACGGTTTTTCTACAAAATCCGGCTAGATTAAAGGTTATCTACAATGGTATCACCAGAAGCTGCACCAGTGAAATTCAAGCACAACTATACCTAGATGAGATCACTGAACATAGCAAAGACAAAGATAAACTCGGGAAAAAAGTGGGAAAAAAATTGTAATAAATAAATTTCAAGCCTAGTTTAAGTAAAACCATGTTTATGGGGGAGGGATGAGGCAGAGACACTATGCAAATGGGAGAGGAGAGGAGTGTAGAATGGAAAGATTTAAAGGCTAAGAGCAGGGAGTATATGTATAAATATACTTCTGAATATACCAAAGTTATGTACTTTTCCGAATGCTACAGGGGGCAGGACACGGAGATGTCAGCTGCCTGTGGACCACAGCGATGCCCACAACCTGGGCCCACGGGAACCAGGTAGCCTTATCAGATGGTGGGGGGGGTAGGGGGAAGGGGGGTTGTTAGTAGTAGTAGGGTTCTAGGGGGAGGGGGGAGGGGGCGATGATACAGGCAAAAGTATAGGTCAGAATATATGACTTGGTGCACAAGCAAGATAAGAAACGGATACACTCTTAGGTCCAATAAAAGCATAGACATATTGATGCAAAAGAAAAGTTACATCTACAAATGGCTAAATTAAAAATATTAAATATCAATATATGTGGGCTCAATGACGTCAAAATGAGGCAAAGACTAGCAATAGGGTTGCAATCAATTGGAGCTGAAATTGTATGTCTCCAGGAGACTCACGTCGAGGGGTCTCAAAGGCATCTCTTTAACAACCTGGGATATAGAGTTATTGTTGCCACTACACAGCCAAATAAAACGCGTGGGGTAGCTATCCTGGCACGGGGTGGGGATCTTCACTTTTTAGGATCAGCATCAGATTCATGTGGTAGATGGGCAATAACCGAGTGCCAATATACTAGTGGTGGAAAAAAAATTACAATTTCCTCAATCTACGGGTGTGTCACAGATGATCCCGAACTATTGTTGTTTTTATCTAATGAATTAGCACATTGGTCAATTCCCATGATTATGTGTGGCGATTTCAATATTAATCTTCCACCAATATGGCTTTCAGAACACACTTTTAATTATCAAGGCAGGAAACCAAAAACATTTAAGGCCTTGGAAACAATATGTTGTAATCATGGGCTAGTAGATTGTTGGGAGATGAAACAACCATGCAACCATGGTTATACTTTTTTCTCCCACCCCCATCAAAAACTTGCTAGATTGGACTATATTTTTATGTCAAATACTATCCTTTCCAAATGCACTATAGACCTGCTTCCCAGGGTCTTTTCTGACCATAACCCTTTAATTATGAGCTTTGATACTGATACAATCAAATCCGATCATAATAATTGGACTTTTGAAAGAGCGCTATTACTTAACGAAAAATATTGTAAACATATGGAAAATTGGATTCTTGAGTTCTTAACGTTTAATTTGGGTAGTGCCCCGCTGGAGGTGGCTTGGGATTCATTAAAGGCAGGGATAAGGGGGGAAACTCTTAGATTTTCAATCCAAAATAATAAAGAGGCAAAACAAAATTTGAAAAATGTACAGGACAATCTGGCCAGAAAGGAGGAAGATCTAGTCAGATTAGTACAAGGTGGAAACAATCTAGAAGGGGCTGTCAGGGAAGTAACTATAGCCAAAAACCTTATATCCGAAATATTCACTACTAAAGCAATCAATAAGGCCACTATGAACTAAGAGAAAATCTACGAATGGAGCAAACAGGTGGGTCATCAATTGGCAATTAGTACAAGACAACAAAACTCCAAAACTATTATTACATCCATTAGAGACCCTATCCACGGTTTAACCCATGACCCAAAAGAGAATAGAGATGCCTTTAAGCGATACTACTTGGAACTCTATACCGATACTAGCAACAGTCAAACTAAAATTGATGAATATCTAGACCTAGTCACAAGGCCCCACCTTTCCTTAATCGATCAAGAAATTCTCGTTGAAACTCCCGACTGGGTGGAAATATTACTCTCTATACGTAGCCTCTCTTCTGGTAAAGCAACCGGCTTAGATGGAATTCCTGTGGAATTTTATGCAAGATTTAGTAGAGTTCTAAAAGACATTTTAACCAAGTTGTTTATTCATGTGTTCCAGAGTGGACGTCCTCCGGAATCTTGGGCACGGGCAAAAATTATTGTTTTTCCAAAAAAAAAACAAAGACCTAACTGAATTAGGATCATACCGTCAGATCACTCTAATTAACGATTCAAAAATATATTAAAAATGTTGGCAAGTAGATTGGCTCCCATAATCCATAAAATTATATCTGCTAGACAACATGGATTTGTCCCAGGGAGATCTACCACTGATCATGTCCAGAGGGTGATCACTCTGTTTGACATGGCTGAGGTAGCAGGAGACCCTATGGGCCTAATATTGCTTGACGCAGAAAAAGCATTTGATAGGGTCTCCTGGCAGTATCTATGGTCGGCCATGTCAAAGAGTGGGATGGGGACCAATTCATTAAAGCTGTTCAGAAAATGTATGTCTCTCCTGAAGCCGTGGTAATGGTCAAAGGAGACATCTCCGATACCATCAAAGTGACAAGGGGTACAAGGCAGGGATGCCCCTGCTCTCCCCTACTTTTCACCATATACATCGATCCATTTATTGCAAGGCTAGAAACTAACCAAACTATACAACCTATGAAGGCCCCTAATCGTCATACTAAGACCTTAGCTTTCGCAGATGATATTGCGATTGTTACAGCCGATCCAATTATAACAGTTAAGGAAATGGAGGAAGAAGCGAAAAAGTTCGGAGAGATCTCCGGTTATAAATTGAACCAAACAAAAACCCAGATAATAATTAACAACAAAATAAACTCTTCTGATGAAAGGGTTGTGGACAATGCATTATACCTTGGTGTAAATATCACCTCCGAATTAAACAACCTAGTGACCCTCAACCTGATCCCACTATTGAATCAAACAGAAAAAATCTAATTAGACTACATAATTTACACCTAACAATCATCAGAAGGTGTAACCTTATCAAAATGGTATACTTCCTTAAATTTTCGTACTTTTTTCGTACTATATGTCTAAACTTTGACACATCAATATTCAAGGAAATAGACAACATCTTTTCGAGCTTTATCTGGGGATATGGAAGAACACGTAGAGCCCACAGATTTATTACACATACAAGGGAAAGAGGCGGTCTAGCTCAGCCTAACTTTAAAATATATTGGTGGGCTACAACGATTAAATACAGTCGTCTACTTTTAACCGCCGGGCAAGATTTTAATCAAATTCGATCAGTTCCAACACCACAGTAACTTATTCTTGGCAACGAGGCTAATAACCACCTATGGAAATTAACGTATGATTGTCATTTGAAAAAAGTGTGATTCAAAACACTTAAACGTATTTACAGCAAGTGGAACCAGGTTCGAAAACGTTTGGAGATTGGTAGGTTTTCCTACTATACTACCCTAGAGAACAATACTAATCTTCCTGAAATTTTTAGGGACTCATGTATGAGGCGATGGGTTTTTACAATTTGGCTCGTTGTATGCTTCTATGGGTTTTTGCTCATTTGAATCCTTAAAAACTAAATATGGGCTGGATACCCACGATTTTTTAAAATACTTGCAAGTCAGGGATTTCATCTTAACGAAGGGGGGTGGTGATAGAGCGCGCAGTTCACCCGGGTCACCGAGGTCACCAATTTCTTACACGCACTGGGCCCTGGCGTGCATTCAATTTCAATAATGATTTACGTGAAGCGGGTGAAATCCTTCACGCTCCTATGAGTAATTAAGGTTTGGGTTTACCTCTGCTTACCATGTACCCGACTTACCACAGGCACAAACTTATGACAGATCTGGAGCTATTAGGGAAATAGTAGACAGGAACCTAGAAAAATGTCCTCTATGTATCACTACATACTTATCCTCAATTTCTGTAAAATGACCACAGACACCTGATGAAGTTTAAAAGCTTTATATACATAAGTTCAAAGAGAAGATGCCAAGGCTATAAGCGATATGCAGAATAATATGTCAAACATCAAAATCAAAACCAATAAGTAACTGTGTACTAAGACTGGGACCATTTGAGTATATGGGAAGACTAAAGGTAGGAATTTAGAACAGAACTAGTCACTACAATTTTATACTAGGACATAGGTTATGGATGGGACCTAAAACATGTACTTATCCTAAGCTTTAGAATATTCTTGCTAAGTTCACTGCAATCAACTAAAGGAAAGGGAAAAATTGGAACATACTATTACTTATGATAATCAATGATTTCTTATAGGAGGGAGGGAGAGAAGGAACAAACTAAGAACCAAACACATATACTTGGTATTTCAACGGCAATAGAGCAAAATCACAGGCAAGAGTGCTTTAATAAGAAAGTAGAGGGAGAGAAAGAGTGAGAGAGAGAGACGCAAACCCACTGACTAATATTTACCTAATTCAGATTGAAGACCAACCCTGGCCAAGGGTCAGACGGGAAGACGGGGACAGGGACCCTCAGAAAAGGAATGCCAGAATGCGAGCAGGTACAGCCCGCGGACAGTTCAGGACAGGATACCCCTCAGGTTTTGGGTCAAAGGACTGGGCCTCCCAGGGTACGACCAACACCCACAGCTTCGGACAGCAACGCCTGCGTTACCCCCTCCTGCAAGTAATCCGCCAGTAACCCCGATTGGGTTTTCGAATTTCCCAGCAAAGTGCTTCGCCAGCACTTAGGATTATTTCCACCCCTTAGGAGTTTGTGGAAAGTATGGACAGAGTGCTCCGCAGCACTTTCAGATTGAGCACCTATTGAGTTCGTAGGGTCAGTGACAGGTCTGCTACTCGGACAAGTCGGACAATTTTCCTAAGCTAAACTAGGGTAGTTATACCATTTTGGGGTCTCTCAGACCACCCACTAATGTTGCAAGTGACAGTTTCCCACATTATGATTGGTCAGGAGAGGTGGTGCGGTCATTACCACCTCCTAAAATTCAGTATTCCCATCATTATTATTCAATTTTGCACACCCGCCCCTTGGGTTCACGTTCTCATCCATAGAACACAATAGAAAATACGAGTGTCCAAGGCATAGCAACAAAGTTTCTGGGTTTCAAGGTGAGTTTCATCATCTTGTGCTAGGTTCTCAGGCGCATTGGGCTTCAGGAGCCAGCTGGCTGATTTCAGCTTCTGCGCAGTAGAGTTTTTCCTTGGTCACATGTTCAAGCCCAGCAGAGCCTCAAGTATGGCTCCGCTCCCGATTCTCCCAGCCCCAAAGACGTGGTACATGAAAAGTAAGCGAGAACAAATTAAAATCACATATAAAATGATCACACTGTATACCATGATGAAATTCTAAACATCCCTTATTTTATAATAACTATAGCATTACTGTTTAGTGCGAAAAGATAGATAGGCTGAAGCAGCGGTAGCAAGCAGAGAGAGTGGTGAGAGACAAGCGGCCATTTTTGCATCAGTGCGCATGAGCAATACAATCCCTCCAGAATGCGAGTGCGTCACATCACATGGGTATGACCGACGCATGCGCAGACCGAATTTCAGCGAAGCAGCCGTTTCTTTAGTGCAAGCTTCGTTAGTATGGAAAAGACATACGAGCAAGCATCCTGGGGACACCCGCGTGTTTGGGAAAACGTATAATAAACGACGAACAGTTGGATTAATATGATTATACATTAGACGAGGTTCTTGTATGAGAGCAAGGCGCTTTACGTGCGAATCCTTGCTCCATCAATCCCCTCTTTGATGATATTTACTATCATCATTACATGAAGGAAACAGATGCCAACTTTTTCATTCATCCACATCACTCATTTGGATTTCAACAAACTTATTGTTGAGTTTTCTTTCAGCTTCTCTATGAGAGTGGTGATTTTTCACCTTTTTGTAGACTTCATTTCTTAATTCTTCTAATTCTAGTTCATCAATATTTCTCTTCACCCCCCTCTTATTTTCTTGAGACCTCTTTTTGCATTTTTGGCATTTGCAGCAGATGAAGATAATCAATACAACCACACCTATCACAACTATTGGCATCAGTATTTTCCACAAAATATTTCTACCTAGGTTAGAAAACCAACTACCTATAGAGGAGAGACCTCCAGTCAGTCTCGTCCAGGCACTGTCAACCTCCAGTGGTTTGAGTTATTTTTCCAAATTAGTTATGTTCTTCACATATTGTTTTAATTCGATACTTTTATCAGGAATGTAAGTGCAACAATGCTGCGCCTTCAGCATTCTACAGACTCCGCCCTCTTTTGCTAATAGGGTGTCAAGAGCAAGGCGGTTTTGCAAAACCATTGATCTGATCGCAACCATTTCAGTATTGACCATCAGGAATCCAGCAG
The DNA here is from genome assembly GCF_964263255.1 of Lissotriton vulgaris. NCBI lineage: Eukaryota > Metazoa > Chordata > Amphibia > Caudata > Salamandridae > Lissotriton > Lissotriton vulgaris. The sequence goes on from NC_141696.1 coordinate 278,978,657, forward strand.
CAGTGTCCGTTGATAGCCGGTCCACTACTGTAGACAATTTGCAGATTCTATGTGTGTTCAGAACTACCCCCATTCCAGGTATCAGTGCACTAAAAATATCACCTATAATTTCACCTACACTCTCACGTTTACTACGCACTAAGCCATTAGTTTCTTCATCGCTTCCAGCTGCATTATTCACATGGTATATTTTCGGGAAAACAATGCCAAAGTAGCAGCTTCCATACCAGTGATCCGGCAGTTTGAAATAAGCCTTGTTCCCACATATATAATATATTCCGGGAAACACAGGTTCTGACCCATTTTTGAAACCCCAACCTCCAATTACCTTGTAATTATGTTCACACTCGCTGGAACCGATGAATACATTGTTATAGTACTCTGTCTTTTCCCTATGGATACAAAGTTTCCCCTTTCGTTCAAAATCCAACAACAAGGCAGGATTAGCTTCGCCCTGCGAGGTGTTATCCATGTGCTCAGCCCACCTAGGGACTCTATCCTTTTCGTCATTTGCCTTCTTCTGAAACTTTTCTCTCCTTCTGTCTGCCATCTTTATGAACATCTTTTCCTGCTCTTGCAGAGAACAGGTCAGATTAGCTTGTCTTGCTTCGTCTAAATCTATGTTGCCTATAGTCAGAAAATATTCTCCCATATAACGGGTCACGTCACTTTTAATATGTACAAGGTTCAGGTGTCCTCTAATGGGAAGTTCAGAAAATACTACGTCAGCATTTGAATAATAGTACTGCAAAGTGCTCCTATAAAACAAGCTAGCCAATATACTACAGGAAATTCCATAGGTTAAAGGTAGATGGTGGTATGTCACGCCTTCAGCCACTGAGGTAGGTAGCTTCATGCAGACATAACAGTCTTCTATTTCCATGGCTTCTACGTAATGCACTAACAAGTTAGCAAAAACATTTAAATGTGTCTTGTTTCTCATTTTGTGAAAGTGTAGTCCATCCTCATCTGATGCTTCTAAATTAGGTCGTGTGTGTGTCAGTCTCACTTGTTTGTCACGTCTTTCTAAGCTTCGTGGTGTTTCTGCAGTCGGTACAGCTCCTACGTCTACTGCTTCTGGTTCAGTAGGGGACAAGTTAGGATTTTTACTTATCATAAAAGGTAAGAAAACTGTTAGTCCTATCCACATTACTATTAGCATAGCTATACTACACAAGCATATTTTACAGCAAGTTTTAAGACACCCACATCTGGATCTTCCAGAGACATTCGGATCAGACATTTTTAGCTTACAGGTGGCTTTTGCTACCCCTCTTCGTTTCTTTGTACCAGAGGCTCACTTCGAGGTTCTCTCAAGGAGGGTCTTCGTCAGAGCTCCGATCCGCGATGGACTCTTCGTCACTGTTGCCACTGTGGTGGGGCTCGTCAATTTCCTCCAACACAAAGTAAGTCCATTCAGGGCTCCGATACAGTCGGTTCTGTTTCTTTACTCTGTCGCTCTTTCTTAGCGATTTGCCTTGGGCTGCCTTTCTTTCACTTTCAGCCCTTTTTCGGTCTTTCAGTTTTTCTTCGACTGTTTTTAGTCTGAGCCTCAGTCTCTTGACGTATCGGGGTGCACTTCTGCCTCCGTGCCTCCCAGTAGTTGAGGAAACTTGGCCTTCTTCGTGCACTCTTTTTACTTCTTTTTGTTGTGGCACTTCTGTTTCCCTACCTGTCTGACCAGTTCCAGGTCTTTCATCTATTTCTTCTGCCTGGTCCCTAGTCTGGCCCTGCTCAGATTCAAATCGTACTTGCTTTTTCTTTCTGGTTGCTTTTATTTCGGGTGTCTGAGCACGTTGATCTATTTCTATCTGTTCCTGTTCATGCTCTTCGATCTCTTCGTTTTCTTCTGCATGAACGTCAGCTCTAATTACTATCTGTCCCTCTCCAGACTCCGGAGTTTCAGGAAGAGTCTCGATTTCTTGATCTGACCCTACTTGGCCTACTTCCTGATCAGGTGTGATGTGATTCTCGTTGACCTGACCTTCTTCCTCTATTTCTAGCTCACCTGGACTATCCCACTCACTGTCTAAGTAGGAATATTTCCTGGTTCGTATTGGATCATGAACCTGGTCGTCGGCGGGGAACCACTCAACGTCTCGACTTGTGCTCGGCAGTTCGATGTCAGCTAGTTCCGGACTCTCCTCTTCGGAAGCCTCTTCAGCTGCGCTGCCTTCAGCTCCAGTCGCGTCTTCTCCAGTTACCCGTTTCGTGTGGCTGGCATGGATCCACTTCGGTACACCAGCACACTTTACAGCAGTTGTAGTGACGAGGATTACTTGTCGTGGCTTTCCCCACCTTGGTTTCAGGCAACTGCTCCGGGTGTGTTTCTTTAACGCCACCCAATCTCCTGGTTGCAGTTTATGTGCTGGAGTCTTTGGCCACTCGTCGGCTGTCTCTCCAATCTGCTGAGAGAGAGAACGCACTTGGTCACCCAGCTGCTTGCAGTATTCTAGTACCATATCATCAGAAATGCTTAGCAGTTTGTGTCCGGGTACCCATGCCTGCTGCATCACTCTTCCCATTAACACTTCATGGGGGCTCAGGCCAGTTTTTTGGTTCGGGATACTTCTCAAACTCATCAGCACAAGGGGTAAAGCCTCTATCCAGTTCATTTTTGTGGAATCACACATTTTGCCCAACCTGGATTTCAGGGTGCCATTTATTTGCTCCACTACCCCAGAAGCCTCTGGATGGTAGGCACAATGCAGTCTTTGCTTCATTTTGAATGCTTTACAGAGTTCCTCTAGGACATCGTTGGCAAAATGCCCACCTTGGTCTGTTTCGATTGTCTCGGGAATGCCGTATCTAGGTATCAACTCCCTGAGCAACAATTTGGCAGTAGTTAGGGCATCATTTTTCTTTGCGGGATAGGCCTCCACCCACCGGGAGAATAGGCAAACTATGACCAGGATGTATCTATACCCTTTGCAATTAGGCATTGTTACAAAGTCTGCCTGCATTCTGACAAAGGGACCTACTGCCTTTCCAATGGTACTCTGTTCTACTACAGTCCTCTTTCCTGCATTAAATTGCTGACACACTAGGCACCTCTGGCAAAGCCTTTCCGCCTGGTTCCTGAATTTTGAGTTACAGAACACCTTGTCAAACACCCGACACATTGCGTCCCTTCCCATATGTGTTGGTTCATGTATCATTCTGATCATGGGGTCTATCAAGCTATCAGGCAGTACAGGCACCCCAGTCGGGTTTACCACCACACCATCATCTCTCAACTTGCATCCATTTGCGGCCCACCTGCCTTTTTCTTGCCTGTCTGTTGCCTGTTGCAAATCCTTTAATTCTTCCCACGTTGACACATTCTCAAACAACATAAGTTGGCAGCTGGTTCCACCCCACAACGCAATTTGGAGGGACATTTGGTATCGGGCGCAAAATTGGGCAATTTGGTCAGCGTACCTATTACCGGCGGTCACATCATCGTTTCCAGATTTGTGAGCCGCGCACTTGACCACAGCCAATTCTTTGGGCAATTGGATAGCTTCCAGTAAGTTATGCACCACCTTTCCATTTCTGATAGGGGTGCCTGAGGAAGTCATGAATTCTCTTTGCAACCACAATTGGCCGAAGTCATGAACAACCCCGTAACAGTACTGGCTGTCGGTGTAAACAGTTATTCTTTTGTTCTTACCCCTCTTACATGCTCTAGTTAACGCGATGAGCTCTGCCACTTGTGCAGATTTCACCTCGCTTAAGTAAGATGCCTCTATGGTTTCCGTCAATGTGACCACAGCATAGGCAGCACACAGACCTCCACTCTCATGTCTCAAACATGAGCCGTCCACGAACATTGTCTTATCCCCATCAAGTAATGCTATTTCACGGATGTCCGGACGGGGCTTAGTACTGAACTCAGTCAAATCAATGCAATTATGTTCCCCTTCCTCTTCCAGTTCTACATCCGGAGGGACAGGTAACAGTGTCGCTGGGTTTAGGACATTGCACCGTGAAATGGTTACATTTTCAGCACCAATCAAGATTCTCTCATACTTAGTCAGCCGACTAGGTGTGAGGTACTGGGTCTTAGTTCTAGTCAGCAGGATTACAACAGAATGAGGAACATATACAGTGACGTGATGTCCCATGACAATGTTCTCACTCTGCTCCAGACTGACGCAGGTAGCAGCCACTGCCTTCAGGCACCCAGGTAATCCAGCAGCCACCGGATCTAGGGTGGCCGAAAAATAGGCCACCGGACGTCTAACTAATCCATGCTCCTGGGTCAGGACTGAAAGAGCACAATTCTCTCTCGTGTCACAGAATAGCTCAAAAGACTTAGAGTAATCAGGCATACCCAATGCAGGAGCGGTACATAGACAGTTTCTCAATGTTACCCAAGCGTTCATGCTTTCACTGTCCCAACTGACGGGGTCTTCTACTCCTTTCTTGGTCATTTTTATCAGGGGTCTTGCTAGTGCAGCAAATCCTACAATCCATTGTCTACAGTAACCCACAACTCCTAAGAACATTCTCACCTCTTTCTGAGTTCTGGGCAGTTCCATTGCTCTAATTATTTTGATTCTTTCTGTAGTAACTTTCCTGATTCCTTTCTCTATCTGGTGCCCCAGATACTTCACTGAGTTCTTACAAAATTGCAACTTGTCAGGCGACACTTTATGTCCTCCCTTCCCTAGGTGATTCAGCAAGGCAATGGTGTCGGTGACACAGTCCGTCTGGGTTCTAGATGCCACCAATAGGTCATCTATGTACTGCACCAAAACAGATTCTCTCGGCAGCACTAGAGTCTCAAGGCATTTCTTGAGTATCTGGTTGAAAATCGATGGACTTTCGGTGTACCCTTGAGGGACACGATTCCAGACATAGATATGGCTGTCAAATTCAAAACTAAAAAGGAACTTGCTTTCTGGATGCAATGGGATGGAAAAGAATGCATGGCACAGATCGATGACAGTGAACCATTCTGCATTCCAGGGAATCTGATATAGTATCACTGCAGGGTTGGGCACAACAGGACAGCAAGGCACAACAATTTGGTTTACCTTGCGCAAATCTTGCACTACCCGGTACTTTCCACTAGGCTTTTTGATCCCAATGATAGGCGAATTACAGGGGCTGCTCATCACTTCCTCTATTATTTCTGCTTCGAGCAGCCTGGTAATTTCAGTCGCTACTCCTGCTTTCACTTCTGCACTCATTTTGTACTGTCTGGTTTTGGGGTATACAGCATTCGTTTTTATTGTTATTTTAACTGGGTCCACATTTGCCATCAAGCCTACATCCTTTCCTGTGAAATCCCATACTTCTGGTACCACTCTTAACTGGAGCTCTTCAGGTAAGTCCTCAACTGTTAAAGGTTTGATATCAGCATCTTGTCTGACCAACATCAGTTTGTACAGGCCATCTTCATCGGGGGTCTGAATTTCGACGCCTCTTGGTGTGCAATAGATGGTACAATGCATCTTGCACAACAAATCACGTCCTAGCAGGTTCACAGGACTGGAATCACAGACCACAAATCTGTGCATTTCCTTGAAATTTCCTATAGAAATTTCCATTGGTTCAGTTACTGGGGTACTTATTATTTGATTGGAGACGCCCACTACTTGGATCGCTTCTCCCGAGAGGGGTAGGTTAGGAACATCCACTGTTCTTACAGTAGATCTGGTAGCACCAGTGTCCAACAGAAAGGTGACGTCTTTTCCTTCAACCTTTCCTTCAATGTATGGTCCAGTCTGGTCTACCGGTAAGGAGGCGCCAAGCACGCACTCCTCGTCCTCCCCTCTCAGGCCCCGTCAATCTTGATTTTCACAGAGGAAGGTATCATTTAACAAATACTGTGGAATGACTGCATTTCTTTCATTCTCGATTTCCCATACTTCCGCCCTCTCATTCTGCTGTCCCTGATTCTTAAAGTTTTGTCTAGGAGCGCGAGGTACTGGGGGTAATTTTACCTGTTGCTGGTTCTTCCTTGTCCCCTCTTTCTGCACCTGTGGATTCAAACCATTTACAGGGGCATTACCGGCCTGCAGGTGTGGACACTCGTCTCTCCAATGCCCTATCTGGCCGCACCCGTGGCAAGGACATTTTTTCATAGCCTCTTCCCGACTCATTTTAGCCCGGGGCTTTCCTCCTCCCCCAGCAGTGTCATTCTGGGTGTTCTTATTAGAATTCAAGTTACTTAACTGCTGTTCTTGTTGTTCAGCCAATTTCACCTGTGCCCACATTACCTTCTCCTTGAGAGCCTTCCTTTTGTTTTCGATTTCATCTTCGCAGTATTTTGCGTATTTCAGGACATCATCTATTGGTTTTCCCTGCCAACTGATTTTATTGTCTCTAATCCATTGGGATATTTCGGGCCTTAATCCTAGCACAAATCTATAACTGAAATGGGTCATGTCTTTCATGTCCACATTATCGATACCGCTGTATGTTTTAAACACTTGCAGTAACCTTTCATAATAGGAATGGACAGTTTCATCACGTTCTTGGGTGGTTCTATCTATTCGGGTCCAATCTGTCTCCTTTGCTGGCACCTTTTTCTTAAGGTACTGTATGACCTGGTCATATTTCCTCATTACCTCAGGTGAGGGAGCTCCTGTTTTCTCGTCTCTCGCAAATTCCTCACTAGGCCAATCAATCTCAATTTTGCAATCAGTCCATAAATCTACAGGGACTACAATGTCGAAAAACCCATCCAGGTCTTTCAGGAGACATTTCTGAACCTTGATAAAGCGTTCAACCTGTCTGTACCAGTCAACTGGTTTCTCCCGTAATTTCGGGAAGTCATTAGTAAATGACACAATATCCTGTCGGGACCAAGGGACATGGACATATTTTCCTCCCGGGACCTCTCTCATGGGACACAATTTTTCTGCGGGAGTTACTTCTTTCAGCATATATTCTGATGCTTGTGACCTCGCTCTACTGTCTTCCTTTTTCTTTGCCCACCGGGTTCTCCATTTTCCCACATCCCCCCATTTCTGTAAGAGTTTCAGCAATTCTCTTATTTGGATCTGTTTTCCCATTACATTTAAGCTTTCCAAGTCTTTGTCTGAAAAATCTACTCTGTAGGGTTTCTGAAGAATTTTGGAGCGACTGACATCTATTCCCATTTCTGTGGCAGTGTCCATTAACCTTTCGTGGAGCAATCTAGCGTTTCGGGTAAGATTTTTACTGATGAACAGCAACTCTTCTTCACTGAAGGAGCTCAGGCGTTCCACTCCCACATTTCCAGCCATCATCTCTTCTATTTCTATTCTCAATTTATATATTTCTAACGCTTTGGGTTGGGGAGTGGTATCTTTCTCCAGCTCTTTGGTCCATCTGTCTAATTCTTCTGGGGATACTACTGTGGCACTCCTAACCCCAGATGTACCTTCAATCAACACCTCTTTTGGCCTACTCTGACTTCTTGCCCCCGACATGCTAGTCCTAGGTTCCCTAATGGGCAAATCCATCAGAACCACTGATTCACATTCACTCTCTTGATCGTCATCTATGAATACTTCCTTTCTCGAGGGTGGGATGCTAGGAGTAGGCATTATTGGGGAGATAACAGGAGGACGAGGACTAGCCAGGTTATCCCTATACAGCGGAATAGCTGGACCAATAGTTACTGGAATAGTCAGGGAATCAGGATGGGGATGTATCTGGGCAATGGTTCGAACTAAATCCTCTCGCTGTCTAGCCAGGGCTTCCTTTTCCTTTTCTCGTAAAGCCTTTTCTGCAGAATTGTCATGCAATACCTGAGGTACCAAGGGAGGATAAATACTTGGAGCAGTCGGAGTGACCAATCGGGGTGGTCCTTCTCCGAACGGCTGATAATTTGGGACCGTAGATTTAGGTCTGCAAAACCCATCCCCGTCACTGACTTTACTGTCTGTACCCGTTCCATCTGTATCACTATCCCTCCTACATCTGGGATATTTTGAAAAGGGGTTTGGAGAATGCACAGGTTCTGACTCTGCAACATAGGGAGGTGGGTTTTTCGTTAACAAATCTTCTAGGTGCTCATCCTCTGAGTCCCCCACGGGCATTAAATGATGGGTCTTTTCTTTACATTTTCCTTTCCTTTCCTCTAATACCCCCATCATTGGAAACAATCCTTCTGTCATCATGTTTTGCCTCCACTGTTTCATTTTCTGCTCTTTGGTTTGTGCTTGAACCCTCGGATACCATTTACTTAATCCCTTATCCATCCGGGGTCTATCTCTTTCTAGGGCCTCAATCTCCCATTCTTCCAGGGCTTCGTACTGGGTCAATCTAGGTCTGGGGTGTAATTCATTCATGCGGGTCCTCAAGTTAAACAGGATCCGCCCATTAAACGTGCCTTCAACAGGGAATGCTAGAACTCCGTCATCTGCAGTATATTTTGCCCAATTTTCCAACCATACACAGGTATAATACCCTTTGTCAAACATCATGAAGGAGGCAGGGGTATTTGGCGGGGGAATGAGCACACCTTCCCTCGTTCGAACGGGCTTGTCAGTTTTGAAAAAATTCTTTATTTTGTCAGTAAATGACAGTTTCCTTTTTATTCCATACATCATGTGCGGTCTACCTCGCAATATCTGATCCTTATGAAATCCTAGGTACTTTGGATTTGGTATAAAATCTGGATACCACATACAATTTTCTAGACTCGCTTCTAACTCGGCCTGATTAATTTTGTTTACCTTTGTGCTTCCAATGCTAGCGCGACTTTTATTTCGCACTACCCAATCAAATCAGAGAATACAAAAATCCTCAACCAATGGGTGCGCGGCCTTTTCGCAAGACAGAGTCTCACGCTTCGGCACTCACCCCTCCTTCACAAATTCAGCTTCACTACACACCCACTGTTTTGACCAATACCAGCGCGGCACGGAGTGACGTCAGGGCAGTCTTCCGACCGACTCCTTCCTTCACAAGGTAACGGAAACTTTTTACTCTCCCTAAAGTGCGCGTGCAGATTTTAGTTAACAACACACAACGTCTGCCACTGTGTCTGAGTGTTCTAAAGAGATAAAAGAACTTTCTCTCACTACAAGTAAACCACTTCTGTCTACTTTTAATTCACTCTGGATAGACTTCTTTGCCTAACCTCACACACGAGTAATATAGAACCCGTTATTCTTCCGACTCATCCACTTTTGTCAGGGATATGTACTGAGCCGGGATTTCACCAGCGAACTATTTTACTTACCAGTCAAGCCTCGGAGACCCTACTACTCCTTCCGTATGCGACCCTTACTAGGTGATATCGCAATGAAAGTTTTATAAAGAACTCGTAGCTATCATTTACTCAGATGCAAACAAAGGTCCTAATTAGTGCTTCCAGTTATTCCTAACCCTGCACTAATGACTCAAACCAGTGACAACAGCTAACCGGATTCTGCTCACCGTTAGCTAAATACTTCCCCGGGGATTCGGACTACACTGAACACTTACAAACAATTCTGGGTTAACTCGACATATAACATTTATAGCAGCAATGCAAAAATCATGTATATTTATAAATAAATCCTTAAAACATTTCAAAAATCTTTAAATCAATGTAATAATAAAATTCAGCAGCATAGAAATTTCAGCAGCACATTTTAATTTCACGGTTTATTTATCAATTTCCCTGTCTACCTAATCTAACTAGTCCAAACCATCCTCTGGTTACCAGAAAATTACTGATAGAGCGCGCAGTTCACCCGGGTCACCGAGGTCACCAATTTCTTACACGCACTGGGCCCTGGCGTGCATTCAATTTCAATAATGATTTACGTGAACCGGGTGAAATCCTTGTCGCTCCTATGAGTAATTAAGGTTTGGGTTTACCTCTGCTTACCATGTACCCGACTTACCACAGGCACAAACTTATGACAGATCTGGAGCTATTAGGGAAATAGTAGACAGGAACCTAGAAAAATGTCCTCTATGTATCAGTACATACTTATCCATAATTTCTGTAAAATGACCACAGACACCTGATGAAGTTTAAAAGCTTTATATATATAAGTTCAAAGAGAAGATGCCAAGGCTATAAGCGATATGCAGAATAATATGTCAAACATCAAAATCAAAACCAATAAGTAACTGTGTACTAAGACTAGGACCATTTGAGTATATGGGAAGACTAAAGGTAGGAATTTAGAACAGAACTAGTCACTACAATTTTATACTAGGACATAGGTTATGGATGGGACCTAAAACATGTACTTATCCTAAGCTTTAGAATATTCTTGCTAAGTTCACTGCAATCAACTAAAGGAAAGGGAAAAATTGGAACATACTATTACTTATGATAATCAATGATTTCTTATAGGAGGGAGGGAGAGAAGGAACAAACTAAGAACCAAACACATATACTTGGTATTTCAACGGCAATAGAGCAAAATCACAGGCAAGAGTGCTTTAATAAGAAAGTAGAGGGAGAGAAAGAGTGAGAGAGAGAGACGCAAACCCACTGACTAATATTTACCTAATTCAGATTGAAGACCAACCCTGGCCAAGGGTCAGACGGGAAGACGGGGACAGGGACCCTCAGAAAAGGAATGCCAGAATGCGAGCAGGTACAGCCCGCGGACAGTTCAGGACAGGATACCCCTCAGGTTTTGGGTCAAAGGACTGGGCCTCCCAGGGTACGACCAACACCCACAGCTTCGGACAGCAACGCCTGCGTTACCCCCTCCTGCAAGTAATCCGCCAGTAACCCCGATTGGGTTTTCGAATTTCCCAGCAAAGTGCTTCGCCAGCACTTAGGATTATTTCCACCCCTTAGGAGTTTGTGGAAAGTATGGACAGAGTGCTCCGCAGCACTTTCAGATTGAGCACCTATTGAGTTCGTAGGGTCAGTGACAGGTCTGCTACTCGGACAAGTCAGACAAATTTCCTAAGCTAAACTAGGGTAGTTATACCATTTTGGGGTCTCTCAGACCACCCACTAATGTTGCAAGTGACAGTTTCCCACATTATGATTGGTCAGGAGAGGTGGTGCGGTCATTACCACCTCCTAAAATTCAGTATTCCCATCATTATTATTCAATTTTGCACACCCGCCCCTTGGGTTCACGTTCTCATCCATAGAACACAATAGAAAATACGAGTGTCCAAGGCATAGCAACAAAGTTTCTGGGTTTCAAGGTGAGTTTCATCATCTTGTGCTAGGTTCTCAGGCGCATTGGGCTTCAGGAGCCAGCTGGCTGATTTCAGCTTCTGCGCAGTAGAGTTTTTCCTTGGTCACATGTTCAAGCCCAGCAGAGCCTCAAGTATGGCTCCGCTCCCGATTCTCCCAGCCCCAAAGACGTGGTACATGAAAAGTAAGAGAGAACAAATTAAAATCACATATAAAATGATCACACTGTATACCATGATGAAATTCTAAACATCCCTTATTTTATAATAACTATAGCATTACTGTTTAGTGCGAAAAGATAGATAGGCTGAAGCAGCGGTAGCAAGCAGAGAGCGTGGTGAGAGACAAGCGGCCATTTTTGCATCAGTGCGCATGAGCAATACAATCCCTCCAGAATGCGAGTGCGTCACATCACATGGGTATGACCGACGCATGCGCAGACCGAATTTCAGCGAAGCAGCCGTTTCTTTAGTGCAAGCTTCGTTAGTATGGAAAAGACATACGAGCAAGCATCCTGGGGACACCCGCGTGTTTGGGAAAACGTATAATAAACGACGAACAGTTGGATTAATATGATTATACATTAGACGAGGTTCTTGTATGAGAGCAAAGCGCTTTACGTGCGAATCCTTGCTCCATCAGTGGCAGTAGGTGCTTTAAGAAAACCCCAGCAATTGAAACCGTGGTTAGAACTGATAGGGTCAAAATTGGAGGGATCTACAAAGATTTATCTGAAGCACTACCAGATGATGTAGATAAACATATATGTAAGTGGCATAACGAAATAGGTATCTCAGAAGTGCAAGCTCATAAAGCTTTGGAATTATCAAGCTCTATATTAATGTCCACCAAATTACAAGCCCAATTTTATAAAACTTTTTTCCAACTCTGTTACACCCCTAGAAGGATATCTAAATGGAGTGTGGGCAAAGGTACACTCTGCCCGAGATGTATGATGCCCGAGGCTGATCTGACACACATGCTGGCTACATGCTTCACCTTAGAAATTATCAAACGAGAAATCTCTTTATTTTTATCTGGAATTTTAGGAACCACTATAGAGATTACCACAGCAGAAATAATCCTAGGGGTGGATAATGCTATTAGACCTTATGCCTTATATTTATTTTGATGGCTGTACTAAGAATCTGCCTGACATCCGCCTGGTTGGATCAATACCCACCTACATTTCAACAATGGCGGACACGTTTTCTAGCTACATATAACTTTGAAAAAGCGATCTATAATCGGAAGGGCTGGAAGAAGAAAAAAAAAGGGCTAGAAATTTGGGACTTGGTCATACAATGGGCAGGGAGACCGGATTAGTAACGATATAATGAACAATAATAAAATGAAATTATTTGTGATGATATTACTAAATTAGAGATATCCTTGGATTCTCCTTTGCTTTTTGTTCTTTGCTTTTCTTGGTCTTCTTAAGTTTTTTTGTCTTCCTTTCCTCTTTTGTTCCTTTTCTTTTCTATTTTTATACCAAGATGATGTATTGTAAGTTTAGAATTTTGCCTGTATTGGGGGGGGGGGGGAGTTCTTAGGGGTGGGGAGGGTGGGTTAATGTAATCACTGTAAAACGCAATAAAAAAAAAGTTTTTAAAAAAAATGGACCGGCAGTAATCCCAAAGGCTCTTTGCCAACTCTGCAAGGGGCTTGGATTTGGTCCCACCGAGATGATTGATGTAGCAGACCGCAGAAACATTGTCCATCCATAGAAGGATGGAACAGCAAACTCTATTTTTTTTTAAAGGCTTTGGATTGCAAAGGAGCCTGCAAGCATCTCTAAACAATTGATGTGCAATTTCCACTCCTCGCGTGACCATGTACCGCCAGTCGATATTGGATTACAACGGGCACCCCAACCCGCTAGGCTGGCATCTGATTCTATAATACAAGATCTGGAACCGAGGCGAAGATAGTTCGACCGTTCGACACATCTAAATGGTCGAGCTACCATTGAAGTTCTAGACGTGATTCCTGATATAATTCGATAAGATCGGCATAGGCCAAGCCTTGGCGAAGATGTCTTATTTTGAGGCGTTGGAGAGCCCGATAATGAAGGGGACCGGGAAAAATGGCTTGAATAGAAGCAGAGAGAAGACCGACAATTCTCGCCAGAGATCTCAGAGATATAAGTGAAGTCCGTAGAACGTGGGCAATTTCCACTTTGATCGTGGAACCTTTGGACTGAGGAAGAAGGAGAGAAGCTGCAACGGAGTCTATCAAAAAACCCAAGAAGGCGATGATCTGAGAAGGAATGAGCATCAACTTGTCGGTATTGAGGAGGAATCCCAAGTCCAAGAGAAGGGATTGGGTGGTATGAAGATCTGAAAGGAGAAGCTGCTTGTCCGAATTCATGATCAAAATATTGTCTAAGTAAATAATAAGCCTGATCCCGAGGGATCGCAGAAAGGACATCACTGGTCTCAGGAGCTTTGTAAAGCACCAGGGTGCTGAGGAAAGACTGAAGTGAAGAGTGGTAAAGCGGTAAGTGAGGCCCGACCACTGGAACTCGAGAAATTTGGAGTGGGAAGGATGGATAGGAACTGTGAGGTAAGCATCTTGTAAATTCAAGCAAACCATCCAATCCGAGGTCCGCAGAGTATCCCGTAAGTGAAGGATTGTTTCCATTTTGAAGTGGCGGTACACCACGAATTGGTTGAACCATTTGAGATTGATTACTGGACGCAGTTTCTTGTTCTTCTTCTGGACAAGAAAAATAGAGCTTAGAAAACCCGACGGGTAGAAAGGAGCAACCTGAATGGCTTGTTTCCTGAGGAGGGTTTGAATTTCTGAGGATATCAGGAGAGCCATGTCGTTTGAAAAAACTAGAGGAGGGGTTAACTGAAAGGCAGAGGGGAGGGGCGGCAAGAGCAAATACTCCCAAGGGGTGTGACAGGCGAGGCGAGCTCTCCAGAGCACAGACACGCTGCCAAGGGAGACCGTAAAACACTCTCCAGTTGAAAGCACAGTGATAAAGGCACTCAGGCAGACTCGAAGATAACAAGAGTGCCAATCTGCCACTGAATTGAGATCTCCTGGCAGATATTCTGCTGTCAAGGACAGTTGATTGGACAGGAAGTAATCCCAAAGGCTCTTTGCCAACTCTGCAAAGGGCTTTGATTTGGTCCCGCCGAGATGATTGATGTAGCGGACCGCAGATACATTGTCCATGTGTAGAAGGATGGAACAGCAAACTCTGTTTTTTGAAAGGCTTTGGATTGCAAAGGAGCCTGCAAGCATCTCTAAACAATTGATGTGCAATTTCAACTCCTCGCGTGACCATGTACCGCCAGTTGATATTGGACCACAACGGGCGCCCCAACCAGCAAGGCTGGCATCTGATTCTAATACAAGATCTGGGACTGAGCGGAAGATAGTTCGACCGTTCGACGCATCTAAATGGTCGATCCACCATTGAAGTTCTAGACGTGATTCCTGATCTAATTCGATAAGATGGGCATAGGCCAAGCCTTGGGGAAGATGTCTTATTTTGAGGCGTTGGAGAGTCCGATAATGAAGGGGACCGGGAAAAATGGCTTGAATAGTAGCAGAGAGAAGACAGACAATTCTTGCCAGAGATCTCAGAGATATGAGCGAAGTCCGTATAACGTGGGCAATTTCCGCTTTGATCGTGGAAACTTTGGACTGAGGAAGAAGGAGAGAAGCTGCCATGTCATTTGAAAAAACTAGAGGAGGGGTTAACTGAAAGGCAGAGGGGAGGGGCGGCAAGAGCAAACACTCCCAAGGGGCGTGACAGGCAAGGCAAGATCTCCAGAGCACAGATGCGCTGCCGAGGGAGACCGGAAAACACTCTCCTGTTGAAAGCACAGTGAAAAAGGCACTCGGGCGGACAAGCTGTCCGAAATACAACAGCACCAAGCTCTGAGGAAAAACGCTTGACGCTACAGCGGGCCGAGGGAGCACAGGCCGTCAGGTGAGCGTGAGCGGTTACAGCCGCGAGACAGGCGTGACCAAGGGAAAGCGGAGGGGGGAAGGCGGGCTAGACAACCGGTTGCGGTAAAGAGGAACACGACACAGGCCACGGCGTGTAAAACGCTAATAAAGCAGCGCAAAACAGTGCAAAACAACCATACAGCAATAAATAAGAGATTAATAAAGTATTAATACAGCATAACACTGAGGGCAAAAGATAAAGCACGTATCTGACTGCGAGCAGCAAGAAAAGAGGAAGCTGCGCAGTCAGATATGACATTTTATAGGTTACTGTTTCATGATTGGTTATATGGTTTCATTCTTATTACATTCCCATTGGCCAGTTTGGTTACCTGGACCCCTGGGAACTGTAGTTTTTTACACTTATCTTTGCTGCTATTGGAATAAATGCAAGATAAGAAAGCATAATAGGAGCTTCCGAACTTGCCATAAAATGTATTTCAAGTACCTTAAAGGATATTTATTAATTTATTCATTTTTTGGGTGACACGCTCAGTTTAATAGAAGAGTGTGATTCAATGGAAACCTCTTGTGACATTTCAACTATTTAATGAATTGTATTCAAAGTTGTGTGTAGTCTCTCGTGACATAACAACTATTTAGTGAATTGTATTGAAAGTTGAGTGTTCTGGGGATTCATCCTCTTTTGGTTTTAACATGTCTTCAGTATGGGAAGTCACTCAACCTCCTTCTTTCTTAGAGGAACCAGGAAAACCAGTAATGTTATGGGCAGAATGGTTTGGTTTATTTGTAAACTATTTAGTAGCTATAGATGCTGCTGGATATTCTCCTCCGCGTAAATTTGGATTATTGTTTGGTAGCTTAGGTTTAGCTGCTCAGCGTATTTTTAATAGTCTAACACAATTCCTCCTCCTTCTGGACAGTCTGGAGATAGACAATGGAATGTTTATTTGGAAGCAATCGCCAGATTTAAACACAATTTGAAGAATCTCCCAATATTATGTTCGAGACTGAAGAGGCACTCCTTCTGTGGGTGAAGTTATCAGAATAAATCTACTTGAATCAATACTCGTGGTCTCTTGGATTATATACTACAGATCTTCTACATGCAAACATGAAGATATCTGTTTAAGTAACTTCAAAATGATTATTAGAGCAAATAGAGGGGTGGTTGCTATGTTACAAAAGAATCTGGACAATTTTACATGAATTTGTTTTGTACCTACTAGATCCTGGCAAGAACATAAACAAACGGCTGGTGTTTTATTTAAGAAAGATGACAACCCTAGTGGAGTTTGAGAGGTCATGGGCCAGGACATCACCACCAGCCAGGTGTGAGTACGGGGGCTTGGACAGCAATTCTGAAATCCCTTTGTAGAAGAAATGGATTCCATTTCTTTAGAGGAGGGGCTAGTACCAGCACGATGCAGCTCTGGCCCCTGCAATGTCTGCCTCCAAACCTTGGATGCCTCCCTGCACAGCTGGCTGAGAACACAGCTGCCTCCTACAATAGCTCAAATTAAGCTCTGGTGGTTCTCATTAGTTCGGTGTACAATTCTGGTGTTGCTAAGTCCCTGTATACGAGCTGAACCGGAGAGTGCCTCTTAGATCCTCCCAGAGTAAGGAGGAGTTTAAATTCCCGAGGAGTGGTCACTGTTAAGAACTGGGATTTCGAGGCGAAGGGTGATGACGTGGTAATGCTTCATGAGACGATGCACTGAGGAGCCAGGGATTTCATTACTGTCGAGGGATTTCATTACTGTGGCAGTGTATTCAAGTTGCGAATGTTGCGCTATTCAGATATATCGATTTTATTTACGCTTTAAACAGAAAAATAATGTATTTGTGAGCCATATTTGGGAGTGGCGAATCATCTGACTCCCCCTAGCGTTAGCATGTTTACATATCCAGGTGTGGATACAGGTATAAAGGCAAATTCTGAAGGCACCACAGTGCCCAGTGTGTTCCGCTTCAAGCTATTCCCCTAATGTAATCTCTAAATGTTAATGTTACTAATTACAAAACATGCGCAGCAGTTTTGAAGACACCAGATGTCCCTTCATTGTTATAAGATGTTTGGTTAATTATGGGCTTAAATTAATTTCTCAGTGCAGAGTGAATACCGTCCGAAGATCGAAAATCAGAAAAACACCTCTAAATGCGAGAATCGTCTTGAAATGAATAATAGTAGGTGAAAAGATGAAGTTCAAATACTAACCACCAGAGGGTAGCATCTCCTCTATTTTGTTTTAAAGAAAAATATGTAACAATGAGTTGTGCAAGAATAAATCTACTAATGCATAACGAATGTGCCTGGACTCTTTGTCAGCGGGGAGGAGGAAGTGTAAAGTGGAAATTTTACACCAATAATCCTGTCCTCTGTCAGTTCTATTTCTGGACCCGAATGTGTTTCAAAGAAAACGAGATGGACGATAGATACCAGTGCCGGCTGGCGACAGTTGAAAGTGGTGATCGAGCAAATGATAAAAAAGATGCCGACTCGCACTAAGGAATAATTAAAACACTCGCAAGCAATAAACACAAACTATATTGCCGACATGCATTACATTAACATTTTAAAGTTAAAAGGCTTCATTTATCAGGCTCTAAGCACTTTTGTGCTGCTGAAACGTCACTTTTTCGATGATCCGAGGGTGCAATGTGCCACGGGAATATTTATACGGCCACTTAAGCCACAATACGTAGCTTTTCATGACCTTATAACTATGGGTATGAATATGTGCCCCTTTCACGCAGAAAACTGTGTGAAAGGGGCATTCCATTGGTGTTGCTGAGGGCGTTCCCAGCGACATCCATGGCTTTTTGACACTGCCCCAGATTTACAAGAAATCAGATTTCCTAACAATCACGTTGGCACATAATGCTAAAATATATTCTGCGACCAGCAGGGCACACGAGAGGGGATTAAGGGGCAGGTGAAAGGGTGAGGAATGCAGATTGGTAGGGGTAGTAAGTAAGAGAAAGCACATTATTTTGTGACATAACTAACCAGCATTTTTTAAGTCTTTCCAAACAGAGAGAGGGAGTGTGTGTGGGCTTATTTATGTATGTGTAAATATTCCTGGTGAAATCCGACCGACACATACCATACCTGACTGAAAGCACGTGTACCCACTTATTTATCACAAAATTCATTTAATAGAGGGGTGTAAATCTCCACACACCACCATGAAGCTACGCCCCTGCCCCTAACCAGTGCTTAGTTTGTAAAAAATAAGTATGTGTCAGGGCACTGGTCAGGAGGCCTTACAGCTTACATCACACATTACCCCTGCTATGCTGCCAATGATAGTAACAACACAACTACTAATCATCACACTACTTAAAAGTGTTACAAATTGGACTATTTCAATGCCCAAAGGTTTAAGAATGTATTGGGGGCAGGTAATAGTATTTTTTTTATGTATATTCTGTATTTTTTATTTAGAATTAATTAATAATTAACTGTTGTTGTGGTCATCTCTAAATTCGCCAGACAGCGCCAACTTGTGGCAGACTGTCACAAGCACTGGTGTTGACAATTCAGTGCCATGCCTCAAACTACAGTTTCTAATTAAGCACTGCTCTTAACCAGTCCAGATACCGCTCTCATGCAGTTAACCAAAATGAGAAAGGCACCCGGATTGGTTGAAGGGGCTGTCTCAGTGCTCCTACTGGCTCTGTAGGCCTGTGCCTGCTCTCCACCCAGTTGTCTATGATAGCTTGGTTTGGAGAAGTTCAACGTACGAATGTCAGGCTGGCCATCGTAAGACAGCCGACCAAAGTGACGTGCATTTTAAACTGTTGTAGTCAGCCACCAGTCCTCACTGCTGCCAATCGCAGGAAAGGCCTCACTCCACCCTCACAGTCAGCTCATGCTTGCAGGGAAAAAATAAAATGATATTCAAAGTAATTTTATTACCATTTTATTTTTCACTTTTTCTGAGCCTTCAGCAGGCGGGGCAACACTCCTCTGCCCAAATGGAGAAGCCGTCGATATGTTTAGCGTTGCCCAAAAAGTGACGTTAAATCTATAAAACTGAAGACTACTTTCATCTGAGCATGCCACAATGTTACTATCCTTGCTATGGGTGTGTAATAAAACACTTTGCATGTATTCACTTTTGGACACAGGTAGCTGCACTCATTTAATTGCGTTGCATGCTATTATTGTGAAGGAAATGTATTTGTCTACAATTTGTCAAGCTCATGCCACCTTTTGGTTACTTCAGAGCGCTCATGCAATTGGTGGTCTATATATAATGCTATGATGTGAATGAAATGTATTTGTCTATTTATTATGAGTGTTATATCATTATATGTCAACTTTCCATCACTTCAGAGCTCTTTCAGGGTTGTAGCTTATTCAATGAGATTTGGGGAAGGAGGTGTAAATATCAAAGGGGTTAGATGGCAGAGGTGGATCAGTACTGGTTTGCATTAGGTGGGCCTCTGTCTGGAGTGGCACAGTGGGTGAAAAATGAAGGGCTGGAATAAACCCCCTAACAACTGCCACTGGTTATACTATTTGAAGCATTCATCCAATCCCCTTTTGAGTGTTTGATTGCCAGTAGTATGCCTGGAAACTTGAGACTGGTGTAGCTTTCCAAGCCTACTACTGACAATGTTTGTGAGTTACAAAAATGTGTACCCATTCAATTCATTTGATGCAGATGTATTCCACTTTTGGTAGATCGGTCACTATTGATATATATATATATGGGGCTCACACAAATCGGAGGACTGTGACATTGTGTTAATGTTGTGAGCCAGGCCCGATTGCGCCTATGTTTTCTGAGAAAAAGGCTTTTCCTGAGCTAAATGGAGAAAGGAAAGACTGCGAGAAAGGGAGGTGAGAGGAGTCTTTCCCTTCTTACTGACTTGGGGCCTGGTACTGAGAGAGACATTAAGAATTGCGGCAGCCCCTACAACATTAACGGTGAAGTGCCTTGAAATTCAAATGTTTATGTTTGAGGCTGCAGTGCTGGGTGCATTGAACTGTGAATATCTACATGCCCTGCATTCCATTTCAAGCATTGATGGTTACTTTTGGTGCATGCTGTGAATGAAGGACTCTGAGACAAAACTATAAGAGTCCATGTGTAACAGCTGTGGTCACTTCACATTTGGATTGCTACTCTATGATTAAGGCTTATTGGGGGCTGAGAAGCTGCCGCCCTTTGAATGTTTATTAAAGCACCTATGTTCCCAAGTAGGTTTCAGCATGTTTCTTTTCGTTTGACTGCACCATGTAACAGGACTCTCCATAACTGCTAGTTGAAACCACCCTGCAGAGTGACATTAAGAATTGATGCAGCCCCTGCAACATTAACAGTGTAGTGCCTGGAAGTGCACATTTTTAAATTTGAGGCTGCAGTGCTGGGTACATTGAACTGTGATTATCTATATGCACTGCATTCTATCTCTCTCTCTCTCTCTCTCTCTCTCTCTCTCTCTCTCTCATTTCCGTATCACTGACAGAATGTCGGAAACAAAAATATTGTGTGGACAGAATATCGCGTCAAAGAATAGTGAGGACTAAAATTTCTAAAAGGTAAATGCAAAAAGTTAAGAATGGATTATTAACTCCACATCTACCCGCCCCTTTAAGATCCTAAGAGGGGTAAGGCAAGGCTGCGTCCTCGCACCATTTCTACTCTCTATCTATACAAATGGTGTGGAGGATGCGCTGGTGGGTGCATCCCTGGATGTTTTCGAATTTGACTTCCATCGGCTCCCTATCTTGCCATACACTGATTATGCTGTACTGCTTTCTAGAACTGGCGAGGATCTCCAGCCTCTGATAACAGCATATGCAGCTTTTATGAGTACGCTGGACCTAAAAGTCAATCAAGCAAAGTCATTTATACTAATTGCAAGGGCAGGGAAAAACTCCACACTTCCACATGAACTCAATAAAAATCGAGGTGGTTAATTCTTTTTCATTTTTAGGAGTCCTCTTCGATAAGAACCAATCTTGGACACAGTTGGTGGAAGCAAGGGCCATGGTTATGGATAGGAGCTTAGCGGCACTAAAAACATTTACAAGGAGGTTGGGTGCTAGACTTCTTGGCCCTATAAAAAAGATCTATCATGCCAAGACAGTATCAGCTGCGGCATATGGGGCAGGCGTGTGGGGCATGGCCCCCATTGAACCATTACAGATAATTGAAAACACATTTTTCAAATCTCTAACCTCCCTCCACAATCGTTTTCAAATTATATTTCCCATATAGAATTGGGATTTCCCACATTATTGACTCAATTCACTTGGCTCCATTCATGTTGTGGTTGTCGATTTGTGCTAATCAAATGGGGAAGGATCACTAGTCCTGCACAACCTTAGGTATGCAGGAAAAACGTGGGGTGTCCCAATTAAAAGACCCTCATGCACTTGATGGGTGTGGAGGTATCTTAGCGGTATATCTTGATTTTCCGCTATCTATTCACGTGTGTGCATAATCATCAGGTCGATCAGGTTATGCAGCCTCCACCAGGAGGTTCTTACCCAAGGTTGATACAGTAGTGAGCCAGTGAGGAAGGGGTATTAAAAGGCCCGGAAAACCAGATAGAGAGAATTTTTATTAAGTCAGGGTTCGGGTCTGGTAAACTCTAAAGTAGTGCATATCATGAACTTGTTATGAGTAGCAGATGCACTCAGAGTATCGAAGTCAGAAATAGTGGGGGGATTAAAAATTGGTCGACATGTTTCTTTCCATTTTTGTTTCACACCTATATAACCATCTAACACTGCCATTTCACTAGCTGTATAAATCTAAGCATGCATAATAACGAGCACTTGTGGATATATCCTATTAACCCCTTCCGTGCTTCGAACGTCCAACGGTCGTCGCACGCGCTACCTCGCTGGTGCTGCTCACGACCGTTGGACGTCCGAATCCCGTTAGCGCGATCGAACGTCCGCACTGGGGCGGAATGTTCGACGCGCTAAAGGGGTTAAAAATGCATCCGGTTAAAAACATTATGGGTGTTTACACTGGTCCTGCATTTTGCCTTTCTTTTACAGACCCCTGATGAAGGGTCATTATATAAGACCCGAAATGCATTGGGTATTGGATTTGTATCAATAACAAAGAATAGAAGATGTATTCATAAGAAGAATGAAATTATCAATCAAACCTATGATTGAATAAAAATGTGTTTTCAAATCTAAAGGACTTGGTTTTTGAAATTTAAAACCTTCATCAAGAAGAGTGAAGAAACTCGCTAGCTTCATTTCATAAATGAGCGCACGCCTTAGTGAGAAGGTGACCCTTCACACACCAAGCCACAAACCGATTTTAAGGAGACATAACTTTCGTTTATGCTGGGCTGCATTATATTTTTTAAAATCACTCCAGAACCTGTTTGTCTATTTTGCAGTAGCATCTTTTTTATGGGGATGCCTGCGTAAAAGGAAACATGCGGTCCATTAATGAATTATGAGGATCTTATATTGTTTACAGTTTTTATTATTCTTTAAAAAATAGTAGTAATTTTTAACTCAATGTATCTGCTTAAGTGTGTTTTATACGGATATCCATTGTAAACCTGATCAAGGGGGCTCTCTTATGAAAAGAACTGTGATTGGTTGTGTTTTTATAGGCTTTTTTTTATTCATTTTTATGTACTTTTATGATCTGAACAAAAAAAATTGAATAAAGTTTCTAATGAAATGAATAACTCCACATCTAAGCAACTTGGAGTCCCTGCTTGCGTCCCAGGTAAACTAAGTCAAGATAAGGCTAAGCAACACTGGCCCTAATTATGATGCCAGTCGGGCAAGTGTCCGCCCGGCATCATGTCGGAATGGAAACTGACAGGCAAGCAGTCGGCAGTCCCATCCGACGAATTTGGATGCGACTGCCCATGAGGCGGTCGTTAACATCCATTTACCCAATGAGGCTTGTGCAGCGGGCAGAAAAGGGCCGCTGCACAACTTGCATTAGGAAAATGGATGTTTGTAAACATCCATGCAATGAGTGGCAGGCACCACACGCTGCCTGCCACAAGATGCATGGATGTTTGGGTGGGCACCACAGGTGCCCCCCAGGACTCCTAGCAGAGGCTGTGTGGGTTGGGAGCCCTGCTAGGGGCCTCCACAGTCCGTTTCTGTCTGTATTTCTACGGCAGTCAGACTGGCATAGAAAGGGATATTGTAATCCCTAGAGCGGTCCCTGAGAAGGCACCACCCTTATTGTAGGGATTACATTCTGACCACTGGGCCAACAGGCTCCTTGAGCCCATTGGAACAGTAGCGGCCGGTCCCTTCGTATGCTGCCTTTGACTTGTGCATCATAATGCGGCAGGCGGAACGCAGGGGCATATGTACGTCGTATCGCAATTGAAAGGCCATCAGTTGCAATCCGGCTGACATCGTAATCAGCCCCTCTGTGAATTCACTGCTATTCCAGAAACAGATAGCGGATAGAATGATGCCAACTTTAGTCTCTTTAGACACATCTTTCCACACTAGATTTTAGCACCACTATTAGGTTGTGTTTCAGGCCACCTGCATGTGTATTTGCACAGTAGTCATCATATGTCACACAGAATGGCAGATTTTCATCTATGGGAGGCAAAAAAGAGAAGCTAATTAATGTGTCCTCAAGAGCTGGCTGTGAAATATTGCAAGAGTAGTCAAAAGCACAGGAACTCAGCATGCGTTACTGCTGCAGCCTTTACCGCTACAATCGCAGCCCCTGCTTATTTTGGGCATGCACGGATCCTGCATGATACTCTTAGCCAGCAACCACATATTACAAACTTGCTTCACATTCTCAAGTCTTGGTAGCTAGAACTGTCAGCACTCATATTTTACTACAGTCAGAAGTAAGGTCAACTGACAAAATAGTAGTGTTTACACAAGTGAAAATGTACAGCAATATTTTGATTTGCAACAAATCACTGTACTTGTCATGGTCTGGAAAGGTTCTGCATGAGGCAAGTTTCAGGAGTGTCTGAGGGCCAGTTCATGCTCAGATAAGCACAATATCTCATCACTAATTACACACCTACTTCATCTTCCATCTCTTGCAGTAGCCCTCTGGGTATACTTACCGGAAAACAAAAAACAATTGGCTAATATTTAAAGGTCATTTGAAGCTCAAATTGTCTTCTATGTCTCGAACGGTGGCCTTGTTCAGTTATTAGGAAACGTTGCTGAACACGTGACCCAACGGCTCAGCACTATCTGGCCCAGGCTCCCGGCTGCAGCTGAAGATACAGACGTGCAGGAGTCATGAGGCCGAGCCGGCAGGAAGTGATAACAGTAGAGAAGAGACTGATAAGCAACGCCCAGTCTAGCTCACACAAGTAAAGAGATGTCCAAAGTTCAAAAACTGAGGATTTTTATTTTTTTAGTATTTGCAGATGAGATATTGCACAAATTTGACGGAGACTCCTATTTTGATGGAAATCGATATTTAAGGGCCCATCAAGGCATCAAAGGGAATATTTTCAATTTCATGTGTCTTTCATTCATTGGACTTGTTTCTTGAATGGAAACACTTCTCATAATATAATCATGGGATTCAAATTATGAGAGAAACATAGAAGACTTTTTCCATTGTCATTTGTCACCTTTCAAAAACAATTTTCTCAGACAGACATTTCCCTCAAATATGTTATTCTTAATCATTTTCAGAATCGGGGAATTAAAATAACTGTGTTATCACTATGGCATTATTTGACATGCTATAGCTGTTCGGCATTAAGTTTGTTCACTTCACCTCACTAACCAGCAGTGCTTAATTTGAGCTGGTGGTTTCCAGTGCTAAACACTGGCACTCAATTGTTAGCACCGGTGCTTGTGACAGTTTGCCACAAGGTGGCTTGTCTGACTAATTTAGAGATGACCACAACAACAGTTAAATATCAATACAATAAACATTAAAACAAGACCATTATCTGCCGCCCAAGCCATTCTTATAGCTTTGGGGGCCTGGAATAGTCCGAATTGTCACATTTGAAGGAGTGTGATATTTAGTAGTTGTGTTGTTACTATCATTGGCAGCATGGCAGAGGCAATGTATGGTGCAAGCTGCAATGGCCTCCTGATGAGAGTCCAGGCTCTTCTTTTTTTTTTATTTTTTAACAAATTTAGCTCTGATTACCACGTACCTCCCCTTACATCTCTCCCATTCCCTGCCCCTTATTTGTAGTCTGTGCATTCCAGGCTAGATTACGTCATTATTTTAAAAGTTACACATCCATTCGTCCTCTTTAAGTTATGATTTGTATGTGGTCTTTCCACCAGTTGTTCAGGGTCAAGAGTTTGCTTCCTCAGCTGGCTTTTACTGGGTAACTAGGTCAACCCTCCTAATCTTGGAGGGCAAGTTAAACAGAGCTCTATAACTTCCTCAAGATAAGGGTGGCAATCGCCAAAGCAGGTGAGAGAGCGCAAACTGACCAAAATGTAGAAATGTATCACACTTACATGTAGTAAGCACAAATCATGAAGAGAAATGCCATGAGTGCTGATAGTATCCATAGTTATATTCTGAAATATGTAGTTAATATAGAAGTTTAAATAGAAGTGGAACTAATACAGAAATGTATGAAGTAATACGATTTTATTAAACGTGATTATTCCTGAATCCATGTTGTGTAGCTGCTAAAATGTAAGATGGCATACGGAAACGTTGAACGTGGTAGGCCTCAGGGCCAGAGCTAGGAGGGAGGGGAAAGGAGAATAAATTACACAATATGGATTGCACTAATGTTTAGTAATAATGAGTAGGTTTTGATTTATAGATGTGTTTACTTAATCAGTAAAATAAGAGTATTAACATGCTAATAATTAAAGAAGTTGAATACTATAGAAATGTTGTAGAGCTGGAAAGCTTTAACGTTGATTTACACATATTAGTCTGGGACGGGGAATGTTGCAATGTGGTTGGAAAACCATGTGAATTGGGATTTGGCTCCAAATGTCTGTCTGGAAGAGAAAAGGGGGTATTCAATTATTAATATAATGAAAAGAAGCTTGTTAATGAAATGGACCAGACATGGAGGAGGGTTCCGGAATGTTTAAGGGGTATCAGCGGGCCGGAGAAGCGTCTGAGAAGCAAGGTCGACTTTAACCACAAGGCCTCATCATGGAAAAAGCCAGAAGCTACACCACGTGAGGGGCGTCTCACGAGGGGCGTCCTAAATGTTGTTGTATTTTTGTATTAGGGACAGCACCCCTGGGGGGAGACAGAGCAGAAGCCTGAGGACCTGTTAGAGAGCGGATGGGTAGGCAGAGAGGGGCCATGATTGGAGAACGATAGGTTTTCACCAAGAGCTTGAGAGTGGGTGGCTTCCCTTGGGAGTCATTCACTGCTGACACCTTTTGATAGGTTGGGATCTGGTTAAGTAGGGATACCATCTAGAGCAGGGTAGGGACAGCCTAACCTGTATTTTCCCTCCGCCTGTAATGACCGATAGATTTCAATATGTGTCTATGCTAATAGCACTATTGTTTTTAGAGCTGGTATTGGTAGTTTCCGTTGTTCGTCTGAGGGCTTTCAGAGAACACATGTACGTAGTTGGGCCCGTGTATCTGGTTAATCTCATTTTGAGATGCTTGTACCTGCAACTTATCTTGACTTTATAATAAACCTTTGAAAGCTAGAAGTTGTTTGTGATCCTTTGAAGCAGAGTCCTTTATTTGGGAGAACTAACTTGGTAAGAGATGCACTTTCTTCCCTCAATGACAGGCAATAAAGGTTCAGTCGACCAGACCGGGGTTTTAGATCGATAGTGATAAGATATTGATCAAAATCTCACCCTTCCAGTTGGTAGCTATAGAGGATGGTTGCCTTCTTGAGGAAGGTGATCTAGGCCAGGTTAGATTACCCCTAGGCCCCTAGAGACCGAGGATCGGAAGAACCGCCCGCGGAAGAAGGACCGGATGACGTGAGACAAGAAAAGCAGCAGTATCGGTCGAGAGTGAGTATAAAGGGTCATGCGTGTTAAGATTGCGGTGTTTTGTATTGTATCTATGTTGTAATGTCTGGCGGAGTTGAATGCCTGTAGAGAGACTGTGGAACAGGTTGTGAGCGCGCGCAACCGGTGGAAATCTTAAGCTCAAGGAGAGCTTAAGTGGTTCGGGTGTATCGGACACTCAGAGTAATTGTTAACCAGTGTGAAGGGGGTCACGAGGTACCAGTGATCACCCGAAGGACCAGATAGGGGGAACGTAAGAGTGAGTGCGTGAGTAACGGACGCTGGTCGGAAGTTACTGTGTGTAAAGAACCTATCAGAGGGACGATAGACATCTCGTCAGTTGTGTTGACAATTGCAGATAGACTGTGGACGTACAGTCGAGGGAAGTGACCGCTTGGTCGGAAGTAGTCATTTTTCGGTGTATGAATGAGACGCATGCATGACCGCGAGGAGAGCTGAGAAAGGAGGGGTACTGCTGCGAAGCGGAGACTAGTGACGTCAGGAAGTGCCGCGCTGGGATTGGCCGGCCGGTGAAAGACCGCGCTGCGATAGGCCAGCTAGCAAAGCCGCGCTAGGATTGGTGGATTGTCATCAGGAAGTAAACAAAGTATTCAAGCTGGAAATTTTGCGCATAATTATGAAGTGTTTTAAATGGTTAAAGGCGCTGTTTAAAAGAGAGCGCAGGGGATCGTATGAAGGGGAAGAAGCCCCGCCGGAGGGTACGCCAGCGCGTTTCATGGGGACAAATGTTGGGCTGCACACGATTCTGTGGATCTCAGAGTGGAGTAGGATGACAGATGGAAATGAGGAGCTCACGTTCCCGAAGTACGGGACGTTCAGATTAGAGGTGTTACATAGATTAAAAGCAATTATGACCGCAACGAGACCCTTGCCTAGACCAACTCAGTTTGAAGCCCTTAATGCATGGATTAGGGCAGCGCATGAAAAGAACATGAACAGACGGCAAGAAAGAGTGAAACGTTCGGTAAGGGCAGTACAGGATGCCAAATGGGATGAGGATGCTAAAAGATGGAGGGTGCATAACATGGAAGTAAATAAATTATATCCAGTGTTAGAGATGCCCGGGAACAAAAGCCCCCTAGAAGAGGATGACGAGAGCGAGACAGAGGACAGCCTGATAAACAGATTATTGACAGACAGGCCACCTCCGTATAACAGAGCAGGGGGAGATGCCGAGAACGGAGAAAAAGGGGGGGGCAATGCAGGAGAGCATGGGCCGCTTCCCAGTCCCGATTGGGATCCCGCTACAAGGAAAGAACTGTCCCAGCCCAACCAAGTGCAACAGGTGGTCGGGAGGTTTGTGGTGCAAAGAGCGCCAGAAACGGAGTGTGCCACATCCTACGCATTACCTGATGCACTACAGGTACCTGTTACCATAGGTCCTATAGTATCGGTATATGACCCAGACAGGGTTAGAGGGGAAGAACGGGTACGGAGGGACAGAGAAAGAGCAGAGATGGCAAGGAGGAAAGATACGATCAACTCCCCAAGTCAGTTGCCGATACCAAGAGATTGGAGCACCCCAGTACACACAACAGGAGATCTGGGGGACATCAGATGGCCAGAGGATATGAGGGGACCAGGACGGAAATCCTTTCAAGAGTTAAACGAGTACATGAAGAAATGGGATGAGGCAGTTGAGGCTCACAAGAACATCATAGCGGCGGAAGCTAAAAGAGAAGGTCAGGACAGCAGAGCCCGGACTCACTGCGGGGCTGGAGAGGACAGTCCGGAGTGGGACGGGAGGGAGAAGGACAGTAGGGGATTCACCCATTGGGCCCGGAGTGGAGGTAGATCAAACCTGGAAAATGGGGGCCCAGAGAACGGGGGGGTGTCTCGCCCGATACAGAATGAAGAAGGCAGGAGAGCTCGGGAGTACAGGGATAGCTTTAAGTGTATCCACTGTGGGCCCGGCGGGAGAGAACAGAGTGGAGGTTGCGAGAGGACACACCATAGTCCCTGTGACGACGGGCAGGAGCGCAGCCCAGGGAATATGAGAAACCAGGAAGGATCGTATCAGATACTGAGTGATACGAGGCCAAGAGAGAATGGAGACCGAGGGGAGAATAGCAGAGAGTCCTACTGTGAGAAGAAAGGAGAGAATGGACAAGGTGAGATGGGGGGTAACAGGCCCGTGTTCCATCACCTTCCAAGATCGGATGGCCGAGCATGGGATCTGGAGAGATGGGAGCAAGAGAGAGCACTCCCCAACTCTCCCGAACCCAAACGTAGGGCCCGGAGTTGGGATGGGAGAGAAACCTGTGAACCTCCCTCGAAGGAGTTATTGCGAGCAGAAATAAAAGCCAAAAGACTCGATGTCTACAGCTTAAAGTCAGATCTGGATGACATGGTAGACGGTACCCTGCCCTTAGAAAGAATGGACATGTATGAGCAGGATGAAATTCTGTTCATGGCAAAGGACGTAACTCGAAAGGCGAGAGCAATCCATGAGAAATTAGTCGAACTAGCAGGCAAATATATGGTAGACTTGTCAAGGACCAAAGCATTACAGGGCAACCACAGGCTACATTACACAGATCGAGATCTAGATGAGAGGAGAACTATCGGATTGAAAACCCACATAAGGGAACTGATCACTGGAATAAGGACATGGAGGGCCCTAGATAAATGGGAAGAGAGGTGGTCCAAGAGAGGGACCGTCAGGAGAAGCACACTTGGGAGGACACCAGGAGGACAGCAGGGAGTAGAGACGTACCCTTTGAGGGAAGTCGCAAATGGGACCTATGTCCACGTCCCTTGGAGTAGGGGGGATTTAGCTGCTTTTACCACCTCTTTCCCCAAACTGCGGGAAAACCCTGTGGAGTGGTATAAGCAAGTTGAGAGATTCGTAAAAATCTCAAAGGTCCTATGGATAGATTTGAACACGTTGTTTGACATAGTAGTGCCAGGAGATTTGTGGACCGCATGCAAGGTTAGCGCTGAGTGGCCCACCATAGAGCCCGAGAGAGATGCTAGGACTAATGGGCCGTCCGAAAGCGTGATGGCAAAGTTCGAGAGAGTAATGACTTGGCTGAAAGAGAAAGTGCCCATGCAAGACATAGATTGGGTAAAAATCGACCGAACAAGACAGGAACCCAAAGAGACAGTTCACGAATACTATGAGAGATTGCTGAAGGCGTTTAAACAGTATAGCGGTCTGGATGTCATGGATCCGAAGGACATAGGGCAATTTGTGTCCAAATTTGTCTTGGGTCTGAGACCGGATATTAGTTTAATGATACAGCAACACTTGATCTGTTGGCAAAATAAACCCCTAGACGAAATACTGAGGTATGCCAGGTACTGCTGTGATGAGATAGATTCCAAGGCTAAGAAACTAAAGGAGAAGCTGATGGTGGTACAGATGCAGGCAGCAGGGAAGGGGGGACAGCAGCAACAGCAATCAGGAACAGGTACTGGAGGAAAGAAACAGTACAGCCAGAACAAGGGCAATGAGGAAAACTCCACCTTTCGACCCAGGATAGATATAGCTGCCTTAAAGAAAACGACTAGGTGCCACCAGTGTAACGAGGTGGGGCATTGGAAACGCGAGTGTCCCTATAATGTTGAGATAGGAGACCAAGAGGTAGAAGAGGAAGAGACCCAGAGTGTGCCTACAAGAGGGATAACGCAATACCAAGGAAAGGTGCTCAGAGGGGGGCCTCCTCCCCGAGCCCAGTTCCCGCAGGCACCCAGAGTAGGGACTATGGGTAAGACATATAGACAGATGCCCCTGTTTGTCGGAGGAGAGGAATGCTATTATGTGGACCCACTAACTGGACAGAAAGTGGAAAGGGATGACTGCACCCTCGGGGCAGCTCTGGAGGTAGACCAGAGGGGACCCTATGTGGAGGCCGAAGTGGCAGGGTTCCCCACGACATTTCTAGTGGACACAGGAGCCACTCGATCCACGATCAGATCAGCCGCAGTTCCAGGCCTACCCATGTCTGGAGAGACCATACAAGTGGTGGGGGTCGCAAACAAGAGAATGACCAGTCCTCTGACTGAGCCCGTGCAGGTGAAAATAGGGAAGTATAGTAATGAACACCAGTTTGTAGTTTGCGATTCTAGTCCTGTATGTCTGCTAGGCAGAGACCTTTTGTGCAAATTGAACTGCACTATATACTGTACACCGCAAGGAGTGGAGGTACTGACAAATGATGATGATGCTGACTTTAAAGTCGCCAATTCCAGAATATGTGTGGAACTGTATCCCACTCTGACAGTAGACGAGCTCCCCTGGGATTTGAGAGAGACAGTTGCTCCAGAAGTATGGGATTTCACTGGGGAAGAGATTGGGTTGGTGAAAGGGGTGGACCCAGTGAAAATTGTAGTGAAACCTCATGCTGAGTTTCCAAGAACACCTCAGTATAAATTGACTCCAGAAACGATTGCAGGCATAAAACCCGTGATTGAGTCCATGATTAAGCAGGGAATACTGAAGGAAATCGTGGGTAGTCCATGTAACTCCCCGATTATGGGTTTGCAGAAACCAAATGGGAAATTTCGGATAGTGCAGGACCTCAGAAAGATTAATAACATAGTCGTTTCGTGTTGTCCAGTGGTACCGAATCCATCAGTGATACTGTTTCAGATACCGTTCCAAGCAGAATGGTTCACTGTGATTGACCTTTGCCAGGCTTTCTTTTCGATCCCTTTGGACGAAGAAAGCCATTTTCTGTTCGCATTCAAGCTGGAAGGTCGCGTTCTAACATGGTGTCGTATTCCTCAGGGGTATACAGAGAGCCCATCGATCTTCAACCAGCTCCTAAAGAAAAATCTTGAAAGTCTAGTGCTGCCCCAGAGGTCGGTTCTGGTCCAGTACATAGACGACCTTCTTGTGGCGTCAGAAACAGAGGAAGCTTGCAGGGAAGACTCTATTGCTTTGTTAAATCACCTAGCTGAGAATGGGCATAAGGTGTCCCCGGGGAAATTGCAGTACTGCCTGACAGAGGTACAGTACTTGGGACACCGAATTGAGAAAGGTAAGCGAAAGGTGTCACCAGACAGGATAGAGGCCATCATGAAAATGAATGCGCCTAAGACACAGAGAGAAGTCAGGATGTTTCTAGGAATGGTGGGATATTGCCGACAGTGGATTGCAAACTTTTCACTGAAAGCAAAGCCCTTGCAAAAACTGACGCACAAGGAAGTGAGTGATCCGGTACCATGGGACAAAGACTTTGATGGCGTTCCTGCAGCTGAGAGAGGACTTGTGTCGTGCTCCGGCTCTAGGAATGCCGGATTACGATAAACCATTCTTGCTCTATTGCTGTGAGAGAGAGGGATGCGCGCTGTCTGTGTTAGTCCAAATTCATGGGAATGCCCGTAGACCAGTCGCGTATTTCTCGGCTACTTTAGACCCAGTAGCCGCAGCGTTGCCCGGATGTCTCAAATCCGTTGCCGCAACAGGTGTCAGCATTGAGAGATGTGAAAATATTGTAATGGGGCACCCGTTAGAGGTGCATGTGCCCCACTCTGTTGAATTGTTGATGACCAGGACCAAAACACAGCATCTGACAAACAGCAGGCTCACGCGCTATGAGCAAGTCATTCTTGCTGCAGAGAACGTGACCCTCAGGAGATGCTCTGTTTTAAATCCTGCTACCTTGATGCCACTTCCAAACGATATTGAGGATGATGATGAATGTACAGACCATGACTGCCTCGATGTGACTGAACTATGCACCAAACCAAGACCCGACATCGTAGATGAGCCACTGACCGACCCAGACGAAATTTTCTTTGTAGATGGCTCATGTGTAAGAGACGAAGTTGGGCAGTTGAGAGCAGCTTACGCTGTTTGTACAATTACTGGAGTAGTGGAAGCTGGATGCCTGGAAGGAGTACACTCCGCTCAGGTAGCCGAGATTATTGCCCTAACGCGTGCCTGCCTGGCAAGCAATCAAATCCGAGTCACCATATACACTGACAGTCAATATGGTTACGGGGTAGTTCATGATTACGGGCAGTTATGGTCTCAAAGAGGTTTCATGACCTCTTCAGGCTCTCCCATTCGCAATGGAGAGTTTGTGCGCCTGTTGTTAGAGGCGTTGCAATGTCCAGCAGGTATCGCCGTTGTGAAATGTACCGCCCATACCAGAAATATGGACTTCGTGTCACAAGGCAATAGATATGCAGACGAAGTCGCACGGTATTGTGCGGAAACAGGATACTCTTTCACAGAGGTGGAAGTGGGTGGAATAAATGTAAGGACTGAATTAGCCATGATATTGGAAACTGTTGATACTTGGGACGAACTGAAGGAGATGCAAGAGAATGCTCCTGACTGTGAAAGAGAAACATGGCAAAAGGCAGGATGTGTGGTGGGGGAGGCCCATTTCTGGGTCTCAGCAGATGGCAGAGCAGTGTTGCCCAATGAGATGGTGAGCCCGATGGCCCGACACATTCATGGTCCTGTCCATTTAGGAAGAGATGCTATGCTGAGAGTGTTTAGACAGACCTGGTACAACCCCAAGTTCAGAGTAGCAGCCGAAGCAGTGTGCCAGCGTTGTGTGACGTGCCAGCAGTTGAATGTAGGGAAAAAGACACCAGTTGCACTGAGCCACATAGGGAGGTCAGGAGGTCCATTCAATAGAATGCAGATAGATTTTATCGAAATGCCAAGGTGCAGCCGCCTCCGTTATATCCTGGTGGTTTTCTGCGTTTTCTCCAGATGGGTTGAGGCATATCCTACACGCAGGTGCGACACCCTCACAGTGGCTAAGTTACTGCTTAGGGAGCTTATCCCGCGCTTCGGGGTGCCGGCCTCTTTGGAATCAGATAGGGGAACGCATTTCAACAGCTCGCTTGTGAAAATGATTTGTGCAGCTTTGAATATAGATCAAAAACTACATTGCAGTTATCGACCAGAAGCTTCAGGAATTGTGGAGCAAATAAATGGCACCATCAAGGCCAGAATTGCAAAGGTGTGTTCATCAACATCCTTGAGTTGGCCTGATGCGTTGCCATTGGTCCTTATGAGCCTTCGTAGTACCCCGGATAGGAGAACGGGTTTGTCTCCTCACGAGGTGCTGATGGGAAGAGCAATGAGGTTACCTTCTGTCCCAGCTGCTGCACTGATTAGCATCACAGATGATATGATCCTGGACTATTGTAAGGGGCTGTCTGACGCCATTCATTCTGTGTCCCTTCAGGTGCAGGCTGCCGAGGTACCATCGTGCCAGGACCCGTGTCATGACTTGCTTCCTGGGGATTGGGTCCTGGTGAAAAAGCACGTGAGAAGCAGCTGCCTGGATGTTCGTTGGCGTGGGCCCTTCCAGATCATCCTGACCACGAATACGGCTGTGAAGGTGGGAAGCCTGCCCAACTGGATCCACGCGTCGCACACGCGGAGGGTTCCAGCACCTCTGGAAGAAACAGCTCCTCTCTCGGATAGACGTCCAGCAGCGGACCGAGAAGCCATAGAGGGGGCTAGCCAAGCTGTAGAGGCGCAAGCGGAAGCGAGGGATGAGACTGACCAAGCTGAAGACGGTCAGTACAACAGCGAGACAGACGACGCTACTGAAGGAGAAGGTAGCTGGGAGTACGAGTCAGACGCTGACAGATCTGACAGAGAGCGTGAAAGAACAAGAAGAAGACGGAGTAGAAGGGTACGTGGGGAAGCTGATTGGCCGCAAAGAAGGAGTACGAGCCTAAGGTCAACTCCAGAGAGAACCCTTCCTCCGATATCAGAAGATTCAGACCTAGAAGAAGGTGCTCAGGGCGCTGAGGCACCGGAGTTGAGGAGGTCAAGAAGAGTGCGTGTGCCGAACAGAAGATACTCCACCCCTGAGTGGACATATCTGGCGACAGATGGCTTCGAAACCAGTGACAGGGAGGATCCGAGCGGTGGTAGTGTCCAGTTCTGAGCCCATCGTAACAGTGGAGATACGACTGTTAGTACCCGGAGTTGAACAAGAAGGGTCACTGACATTTATGCTCCCCCGTCCTCCCCGCCTCAGCAAGATAAAGCACATGTTTCTCACAGAATTGCAATTCCCCGATTTTGGTACAAAGATATCAGCCCCAGAAGAGCACAATCTTCGTCTGGAAATATTGAACTTTGCTGTTGAAGCTGCAGGCGAGCGCCTGATAGTGGATGCTTAAAAGACTTTGTAAATAAGCGTGAAGAAAAGAAGATTACCTAGCGCCTAGGAAGCAGAGATTCTTAGGGACTTTCCCTGAGTTGATGGAGAAGGGCTAGGGTTGTCTGTATTTGGACTATAAAGAACTTTTGCGGAAAGGGTTGTCAGCTTCCAGTTGCGTGGTTCTCAGGACAAAAGGAGTAAAAAAAATTTTTAAAAAAAGACTGTAAAGAGACGGCAAGGAAAAGGACTTTGTGCTGAGTTACGAGAGAGCCACACTATCTGACGGAATGGAGGCCGGTACCCAGAACCGCAGAGCGAAATGTATAATAGGTACACTAATAGTAGGAGTGATAATACTAATAGCTTTAGTAGTGACAGTCTCTTATGTAAAGGGACGTGAGGAAGAGGCAAAGGTAACTGATGTGGCATCTGTAGAAGCGCTTACACCCACCATTGCTGGTGAGAAAGGGGAAAACACACACGAGAAAGCGTTATTAGCTGCAGAAGCCCGCAGGTTACACGTGGATGAGTCCCAAGGTGACTTTAGGTCAAATGCTTATGCCAAATTATTGTATGAATACGTGGATGCCATGGAGGTCAAGGACTGTTACGTCTGCATGCAGTTGCCGGCGTCTGTAGATGAAGGCATTCGATATCATCACCTCCCGCTGACATATGGCATTACATGTAGCTTGTTGCTTAGTATATTTTATGGGAGAGATAGTTTTGAATACTATTTCTCCAATTATGATGCAGTGTTACCAGAAGTCCCAAATTATAAACAAATGAATAAATGGGACTACTGGAAGAGTGAAGACAGGTTGGCAAAGTTTTTCATTCCTTGGATTACTTTAGATACTTCACATGCCCGCAGAAATAACCTGACATGTAAGGTGTCAGAAGTCGAGAAAAAGTTCATAGGGCAGGTGGATGATCGGAATAGGAGACAAAGGATTTTGAAAAATTCAGGACAATGGAAAACAGATTGGACCGAGGAAGAAAAGGCACACAAGAGAAAGGGTAGTAGTGGTCCAATAGCTTTAGATAGAACGCAGAGAGGAAAGTTATGTCTTCATAGAGCCAAAACGTATTATGAAAATGTATACGTGGGAGAAGTTAGCTGTGAACATGCTTTCAATTTAGAGTACTATACCAAAGACTTCCTGAAGGGAATGCAAGTGATTCCAAATGTATATTTTGTATGTGGGAGAAACGCCTACGTGAGGCTACCTGATAATTGGTATGGCTCATGTTATTTGGCAATCATCTTCCCTAAAATATATCATGCCCAAGACTTAGAGATCATCGAGGGCAAGACATCATCGAGGGGAAGGAGAGAGGTAGGAGGTGCAGAAATGGTTGGGGATGTCTTTGGAGCTGTGTTCCCTCTTCTGGGATTAGCTCTTAATGATGTTAAAATTAGACGACTAGCAACAGTCGTAGACAGGTTGTCTGCCAGCACTGCTCAGTCCTTAATGCTAGTAGAAGGAGAGATGCAATCGATAAGAGCTATGGTACTTCAGAACCGCCTTGCGTTAGATGTCCTATTAGCAAAGGAGGGCGGAGTCTGTAAGGCTTTGAAGGTCCAAGAATGTTGCACTTACATTCCAGACAATTCGAAGCCCCTTGAGAAAGTTATTAGAAACATAACAGATATTCACAAAGAGATCGAAGACCTTAGCAGAGAAAATGTCTGGGAGAAGGTGGGCCAAGGAATGAGTGAAGCTGGAGGTTGGCTCACCGCCTTAGGCAAAAGCTTTGTGTGGAAAATACTAAAACCTATCATCATAATATTGATCTGTGGGATCGTGTTATGGGGTTTGGTAAGGGTATTCCAATGGAACAGAGCAAGAAGGTCAGCGAGGGCTCAGAGAAAACAGCTGCAGAGATTGGCTGCCATACAAGATAGTCAGTACCGGAGTCTGAGGGCTCTGGAGACACAGAAACGAGTTATGCTAGCCATCACCGCAGTTTAAAGATTTAGTGATGACCCCGAGAGGTCATCAAAGGGGGGAACTGAGAGAGCGCAAACTGACCAAAATGTAGAAATGTATCACACTTACATGTAGTAAGCACAAATCATGAAGAGAAATGCCATGAGTGCTGATAGTATCCATAGTTATATTCTGAAATATGTAGTTAATATAGAAGTTTAAATAGAAGTGGAACTAATACAGAAATGTATGAAGTAATACGATTTTATTAAACATGATTATTCCTGAATCCATGTTGTGTAGCTGCTAAAATGTAAGATGGCATACGGAAACGTTGAACGTGGTAGGCCTCAGGGCCAGAGCTAGGAGGGAGGGGAAAGGAGAATAAATTACACAATATGGATTGCACTAATGTTTAGTAATAATGAGTAGGTTTTGATTTATAGATGTGTTTACTTAATCAGTAAAATAAGAGTATTAACATGCTAATAATTAAAGAAGTTGAATACTATAGAAATGTTGTAGAGCTGGAAAGCTTTAACGTTGATTTACACATATTAGTCTGGGACGGGGAATGTTGCAATGTGGTTGGAAAACCATGTGAATTGGGATTTGGCTCCAAATGTCTGTCTGGAAGAGAAAAGGGGGTATTCAATTATTAATATAATGAATAGAAGCTTGTTCATGAAATGGACCAGACATGGAGGAGGGTTCCGGAATGTTTAAGGGGTATCAGCGGGCCGGAGAAGCGTCTGAGAAGCAAGGTCGACTTTAACCACAAGGCCTCATCATGGAAAAAGCCAGAAGCTACACCACGTGAGGGGCGTCTCACGAGGGGCGTCCTAAATGTTGTTGTATTTTTGTATTAGGGACAGCACCCCTGGGGGGAGACAGAGCAGAAGCCTGAGGACCTGTTAGAGAGCGGATGGGTAGGCAGAGAGGGGCCATGATTGGAGAACGATAGGTTTTCACCAAGAGCTTGAGAGTGGGTGGCTTCCCTTGGGAGTCATTCACTGCTGACACCTTTTGATAGGTTGGGATCTGGTTAAGTAGGGATACCATCTAGAGCAGGGTAGGGACAGCCTAACCTGTATTTTCCCTCCGCCTGTAATGACCGATAGATTTCAATATGTGTCTATGCTAATAGCACTATTGTTTTTAGAGCTGGTATTGGTAGTTTCCGTTGTTCGTCTGAGGGCTTTCAGAGAACACATGTACGTAGTTGGGCCCGTGTATCTGGTTAATCTCATTTTGAGATGCTTGTACCTGCAACTTATCTTGACTTTATAATAAACCTTTGAAAGCTAGAAGTTGTTTGTGATCCTTTGAAGCAGAGTCCTTTATTTGGGAGAACTAACTTGGTAAGAGATGCACTTTCTTCCCTCAATGACAGGCAATAAAGGTTCAGTCGACCAGACCGGGGTTTTAGATCGATAGTGATAAGATATTGATCAAAATCTCACCCTTCCACAGGTTTAAACAATCTCACCCCATCAATAATACAATACGCCACCAGCCTGAACATTATAGGACACCAAGTAGCGCACATGTACAGAGCCCTAAGTCCCAAAACGTCTAAACTAAATAACAAAACTATAGCCGAATGGGAGGCAGTGGCAGGGAAAGTGCTCAGTGCGAAGGAAAGAGCAGACCTCTGGTCTTCATCATCAAGAAGGAAGGTGACAACGACTCTAGACCAGACAAAATTCTGGCTGTTACACAAAGCCTACTGGACCCCAGCACGCCTGGGCTCCATGGGAATCAGAGAGAACGACTCCTGCTGGAACTGCAACAAGCAGAAGGGGGACCTGGCACACCTACTCTTCCACTGCACCAAGACCAGGAAATTCCGGGACGCAATAAACACTCTAATTAATGACGTGACAGGCGCCACACTAACACTGGACTTTCACTATCTAGTACTGGGGTACACAGACCCATCCATAACATCTGGAAATGACAGGGACCTGATTGACCTCCTGCTCACAGCGGCAGTCAAGATGGTGTTGACCAACTGGAAAGACACAGCAAAGGCAACTTTTAGAGCCTGGTTCAACTGGGTCATTTTCCTACGGGCAGCCGACACCATAACAACCAACAGCCTACCGAACTCGGAGAAAAAGAGCGAGATGTGGCTGTCGCTAGACAACTACCTGTCCTACCATAAGCCTCCCTGAATGTCCAGACTAGGCAACACTGCACAAACCACATGCATCACCTACTCGGCGACACAATTGCTCTCTGCACTCTCTATATCTCTACACCTCTCCTTTCTCTTCGCGCCACCAGGGGAGCAGAAAGATAATCAGACAGTCCGCAAGGGGTATGGGGGAAGCCTGAAGGATTACGAGAAGAAGAAGAAGCGAGCGTGAGAACATGAACTATGGTCTTACAGGCACAGGCCAATAGAGACAATGTTTGCATTATCCCCCCTCCCCCCCCCCCCCGGGCGTTTTTCTTTTCTTTTCCTTTTCCCTGTCTTTTCCCATCCCCCTTGTGTTCACTCTGCACCATGTATATATGTCTTTATTTTCAATAAAAAATTACTGAAATATAAAAATAAAAAAAAATATATATATATATATATATATATATATATATATATATATATATATATATATATATATCGAATCCAACCTGTTGCCGGCGGCAGCCGTCAGCCAGCACACACAAGTACACAGACTACTCCAATAATCTCCGCAAGCCAGGCTTCGATTTCAAAAGATATTTATTTACCGATCAAATGGTAAAAGGTGGCGCCAGTCATCAGACGCGTTTCGGACTTACGTCCTTGCTCACTGATGAGCGAGTGAAATGGAGGTCCACAATATATACAAAGTAAGTGCAAATGTAATTCGCGCCAAAACCAGAAAGCAAAACATAGTTGGTGGACTAGAAAATAAAGTCATATACCAAGCCCTAAATGGTGGGCGCCATTTTGTAACGGTATCTGGTAGGGCTATACATGCATGCTTAGACCATCAAGTGCATTGGTATTCAACATTGTTGTAGTTACATCGAGTAAAGTAAATCATGTCATAAAAATTAATGAAAGAATATTAACATATGTACATGACAGAGGAGGGCATTGTGGCACATTTCCCTGATATGCGCGGGCAATGCTATATACAGTGTTTACTCAAATGCTCGTTATTTCAGCAATTTCATAAATGCCACATAGTATGTCAATTACACTTAGACAATACATTGTTGTTTTTATATATATCTCCTCAAAACTGGAACTCTACACCATGGAAAAAATATATTTTTCCCATGTCGTGTTTAAATCCTTTTGCCCGATGCATAATGAAAATACCTTTGCATGTTATTAGAATAAAAAGACGAGAAAACAATGTCCGTACAAATACGTATGACAAACTCAAAAACCTAATGTGTGACCGCATATTCATATGCCTATGAATTTCTTTGGCAATGAGTGTCTAAAAACTAATTCAGACAAAAAGATACAAGTTGCAATATAATTACATATATAAACCGTACCCCTTGGTACTCGCTATGTAAAGATGTATACACCAATATCCCAAACTGGAGTATCTTACATTGGAAGATCCCACATATGTGGCCAATGGTCCAAACAATAGCTAACCATTGTAATGAGTTGGTCATCACTAAATAAGTTTACCTCGTCTTGTATTGTGCAGAGATGGTCATTGCATTAAATGTTGGACACTCCAAAAAAGTGAAGGCTTAAAAACGATACTACTCATATAAATATCATGAGAGCCGTATAAATGTGCATGTGAACTAATAAAGTGCTGAAGTGTAAATGTATGAAACAAACTTTGCAAAACAAATAAGATCTGAATGCCCCTAGGTACTATTACTGTACATTAGCTCAAAATTTCATATTAAATACAAAAAGGTAGTACTGGACATTTCTGATACATGTGACCTTTAGGAGAAATCCAAATGTCCGTAGACAAATTCAATGCGCAATAAACACACAGATCGAAACTCTAATGCAGCCATGCATATAATCACCACCCATTGTAGCTCAAAGTCTATGTCTACTTCGCTTAAATTGATTGTCATATAGGTGCCTTAGATAAGTAATGGCCTACAAGAAATTGCGCAGATCTTCCCCTGTATTCAAACCCCCAGGGTGTTTACTGTTGAGTAAAACTATATATTTTGACTCCAGTTGGCGTAGGCGTTTTTCATTATCACCTCCTCTCTTATTGGGGATTATCGCATCTATCACGAAATATTTTAAGTGATTTAAATTCTGTTTGTGGACCAGTTGAAAATGCCTAGCCACCGGATAGGTGGGATCTGCATTAACTATGGCCCGCAAATGTTGTAAGATGCGTAGATATACTGCCCCTTTGGTGCTCCCCACATATATCAGGTTGCAGCTGCATTGTAATACATATACTGCTAATTCAGTACGACAGGTGTAATGGGACTTGAGCATGATAGGTTGAATGTCGAATGGAGTTGGAAAGGATTTCATATTCACTCCAAATTTACATGCCCTGCAGCTTATGCAGCGAAAGAAACCTTTACGCGGGGATAGCCAATTATCAGATGGTGTTTCCGGGCTGCTCTTGACTAGGTTGTTGCGCATAGAAAAAGCCCTCTTAAAGGTGACAGTGGGGGATTCTGGTAAAATGTCTCTAAGGACATTGTCGGTCAAAACAATAGGCCATTCACGCTTAATGAGTTTGGTGATTGCTTTAGCTTGACGGCTGTACCCCGTAATTAAACGTATGGTATTGCTGTTTTGTGTTTCAGAATGGGTCACATTGATTTTCGGTCTAAGGGGGTCTAACAGTACCTATATATATTGATATATATTTAGAAAAGCTCAATTTTTCCCATTAAATTAAACTTTAGATTTTTATTTTTGTTTGTGAATTAAAAAAAAAATTCATAATTTGTATATTTTTTTGAAGAATGGTGTCCTGTTTTGAATTTCAAATCATCAAAATTGCTTAGGCCGGGGTTACCAACTTCCAGTAATTACTCACTGGGTGTCCCCAGATTCCACAAATGATTCAGTGGAGGTCACCGCATTCCAGTAATGATTAAATGGGGTCCACAGAAGTCAAAAGGTTAAAATCCACTGGCCTAGAGCTCCATCTCTTCATCAAGAAGAACAACAACACAAAAGGCAGCTAATTTATGCAAGTTGTTTTTGAAGTATGAGCCAGAAGGCACTGCCATCCATTGTCATTCAGGTACTGAACCAGCTAAAGCAATAGCAGCAGTTCACTACTGGTAGGTGCAGAATACATAAGTATGAGTTGGTGAGAACCTGAGTTAAAAGTGCTACCTCATAAAATGGTTACTACCCCATGATTGCTTGGTGTGGGGCCTCATGATGAACACTTCGACCAAAACCCAAACCCACCTCTGTGAAGATATTACCATGAAAGTATATATAGTTAGCCCATGCTACTTCAGTGACATATGTCAAAAAACATATTTCTCATCTATGGTATACTGGGAAGCATTGCAGCAAAGCAACGATGATAGTGCCATGCTACAGGAGGGGTTCCAGCTCTACAACCACACGTGAAACTGAGCGAAGAGAAGGTGTACACCATGCTCTGGAATTTAAGGAACTGTCATTGGAGTTGAGATGAGTGCGTAACAGCAACCACCACCAAAGGTGGCACAACCTATGGAATGCCAACTAAAAACTCAACCATTGCAGCACCAAGCTCCAAAACTCGCCAGGCCAGGATCAGCCATCACCTGTATCATTACTGGGCAAGACATTTGCTTTAAAACCAACTGCTGGTACTGCTTGCTCTGTTCTGAAGCCACCTGCTTGTTCTTTACCGAAGCTACCTGCTGGACCTCTTCCAAAGTCACTTGCTTCCTTGCTGTGAAGCTACCTGCTGACCCTGCTATGTTGCTACCTGATGGCCTTCCAGGCCTTGTTTCAAAGCCACATAGTGCCTCTGCTGGCCTTGCTCCTAAGCCATGTGCTGGCCCTTCTTCCTCTCCTTCTAAGCCACCTGTTGGCATGTTCCAAAAGCTAACTGTAGGCCCGGTTGCAACAACAACTGCTGCCAACACAAACACACCACCAAATACTCCACACATCACTGTACCAGTGACACCAGAAACCACCATGACAGCTGAGAAACCACAGGCACATCTGTCCACACCCTCATCGTGGTGAAAGAGGTGAGTGAGGAGGTGTTTTTCCATTTGGCATCGCTGTAGAATTCAAAGAGGTTGAAGGCGAAAACTTTCAGCCCATTGAGGATGAACATCAGGTTGAATATTGGAGCCCATCACACACCTCTCTGAGCCGAGGAAGACAACACAGCACATAGATCAGCCAGCAGAAGAAACATTTGAGCCATTGTCCAACAAAACTCCGCTTTCACAGAGGACTGAAGCCCTGCAAGCTCGCTCTCGTAAGAAGAAACACGCTCTGCCCCTACAGATTTGTTCAAGCCAGACATTACTGCAATTCCGCAAGTTGATAAAAACATGGCTGTTTAACCAATAAGCGGTTGCTCTCCTGTAAACTGGAGTGTATTATGGTCATCTATTCCTCAGCTAGCTCGTGATCCTGCTCAGTCCATAGCGCCAAGACGCCCAAGGGCATTTGTTGCGCTTTACAAGTTTCAAAAATAAATAAATAAATAGAGAATTGTCACACCATATGGTCCCTATCAGTGATAAAAGAGCAGCAGAACGTGTGGAAGCGGGAGACAATGTATGCTTATGAAATGAAAGAGCAAAAGGGAAGACAGACTACATCTCACACAGTGCACATAAATCGGCTTACAGCACTCGTCCAAATGATCCGCCATCAAAATACTGAAAATAAGAACACAATGGAGAGCGCAACGGAAACCCTTCAAAAACTTCTCAAATGCGAGGAGGCTACCTTATCCAGAAGTCCCACTCAAGGCACCCTCACCTCTTGTTCATTGCCTCCATCACAGGCATCAACGACTCATCTCAAACTTCTCCTCAAAGGCTGAGATAATCATCTATAAAAGGACAACTGGCTCCTGCTGAGAAAGGAAATGCCACCGAAAAATTGTATATTCCACTTTTTCAGCACTTTATCATGTTTGTATTGTCTTCTTGAGGGTTAGGTTTGGTTATTGGTCCAATAAATAATGTTTGAGACATACTGATGTCATTTGTTCTTTATTTAAGTGTACAAAACATATGTGTGTGTCATCAAAAGTAATTCGATAGGATGTTTCTGATCACATAGGCAATACCACTCTTGTGTTGCTTGTGTATTCCGACTGTTGGTTCCTCATTATCAGTTCTGCCTCCACAATCCTCCTCCGGCTTAGGTACAGTACATACTACTAGGGCTGGTATACCAATGCGCCACCGCTGCTGTGGAGACATCTGACATCTCCTTTAACAGCCCAAATTCATGCTCAGTGGTGGTCCTTGTGCAGACATAAACTGTGTCTTCGGGCATTGCGGCACGGCAGAGTCAATTCGAAAAGGCCCTGCTGTGCCGCAATTCCAGAAAACACAATGGGTGTATTTTGAGAAGTGGAGGGCTGTTCCACATTTTCTAATTCTGTTTAGGCCGTACATCAGCCAGAACAGGCTCTCCACTTGAAAATTTGCACTTTTTCAGCACTTTCGTGAGGCTCTCCATTCAAGGAAGAATCAATCAATAAAGTTTGCTCTCACCAGGATTGGCTCACTTTAAGGACTTCTCCTAATATACACAGTGAGCTGCCAGTCTGCTACTGCAATTGCTATGTTAATA
Organism: Lissotriton vulgaris; assembly: GCF_964263255.1. Classification (NCBI taxonomy): domain Eukaryota; kingdom Metazoa; phylum Chordata; class Amphibia; order Caudata; family Salamandridae; genus Lissotriton; species Lissotriton vulgaris. Next base: position 279,023,381 of record NC_141696.1, read on the forward strand.
GAACTTGCATCTCCATAGGAGTATTTCTCAGTTTTGGATGCCCTGAAGAAGCCCGACATGAGTGAAACGCGTTGGCTGTATTTGCTTCTCGCCTAAATATTCAAAATAAAGGATCAGAAACCTACCTCCTCTCATTCAAAGTGTTTGTGTTTTGACACTTGTGCTGTATATACTCTGATTGCATGTTTACGTTGCCTCTCAGAGCTTTCTGTTCAATATTTAATATTTATGGTTTATTGGTGGCAAACCATGCTCTGAGGTGGGCAATTGCAAACCATTTGGTGTCCTTTTTGAAGAATTAAGACTACACAAGTCGGTGCTTTGGCATGTTCCCCTGGCCATTAATGTTTGTTTAAACTATATTATATGTCTGCTCATGTGCAGTCCTTGGTTCTTACCCTGTCATGATGAGCCAGGGCTTAAAGGAGTAATTGGTATACGTACAAAATATACACTTATTTGTGTGTGTATGGATGAGCATTCCACTAAATGAATCGCATACAATGCAACATTGGACATGATGTAATTTAGGAAAGTGTTGAGAGTGGATATTGAGACGCTTGGGGAAGGCATGTAGAAGTCTATGGCTTACTGTACCAATGGAGATGGTCAGGCAGGTCGTGTTTACAAATTCATTATGCATATTAGTTTCTTAGATTTTTTTTCAGTGAGCTTAAACTGCATCTCCCATGATTAACTGATGTTGCTGATTCATAGACTGTATTGAAGTAATTGTTTACACTGATTACATTGGTTTGCATTACGTTGTACTATGTTAGGCATATGATGGCTTATCATTGGATATACGCCTGCGTTATCTGGGTTGGTTTCACATAACATTTTGGTTTTATGGCATTGGCTGTTGGTAATCCATTGGTGCAAATTATGTGCTGATGTCTCTCATTCCTCGACCCAGCCATCAGCTGTTGCAGTAGATTGTGCCAACCCATGCACTGTGTCACTGTATGCTGGGATGAGCTAGTTCCTATGAATTCCAGCACACAGCTAGGATATCCAGGGCGAGGATAAGGCATCGCATACGCCTATGTTAGACTCCAAGGCTTCCCCCTGTGGGGCTGGGATGTCATGTATTGTCTGCATATCCAGTCTGTATAGTTTTATCTTTGCAGATGCCCTGAGATTCAGAGGGTCCAATCGTCTCCTTTAAATCCTGGTCATTCGCCAGCGTCTTTGGTAGACCTTTATGCCCATTGTGCCCTTTGTGCCTGACTTTGGGCAGCTGTGTTGTGTTGTGTGTGTGTTGTGGTATTACATGCTGTAGAAGCACAGTGATCTGGTGCAGGGGTATGATGGTCTTTAAGTTGTGATGGATCCTATAAGAGCTCCATCTATGATGATTTCTTGTAGTGTGGGGCCTTGTGGGATTAACATGGGCCTGTCATTGCAACACATCCATTTGGTTGATGTGAGCGTCATTTATGTTTGAGTGGAGCTGCATATTGTTCTTGGGTTAGTTACCATTTTGATATTGTACAACATATGTGTATGCTTCTTTCTGTCTTGTATGGGTGTGATTGAAAGGTGTTACTTACCTTTTACTGCTTTGGCATGGTAGCTCCAAGATTTCCCACCTGCTTTGGGGTGGTGATCATTTTATGGGTTCTTTTCTCAGTTTTTAAATTCTTCCACCACGCTTGTGATTGCCTTTAACTTTCAGGACACGCTAATCGGATGTATGACGTTACAACGCATACTTTTACCACGCATGCCTTTACAATGCGGTTTTTACAACGCATGCCTTTACAACGCATAGTGCTTTGGGGCGCTGGATAGAGAATAGTTTAATTTACTATTCCAACTCCAGTTCCCGTGGATAGTAGGGAAGGTGTTGGATAGTAAATTAAACCTATTCCCTATCCTAGAGCGCCCCCCAGCGCAATGCGTTGTAATGGCTTGCGTTGTAAAAGTTGCATCGTAAAGGCACTGCGTGATAAAAGTTGCGTTGTAAAGGATGTTTCCCCGCTAATCGTGCCTGGCGGTAAATTTCGATAGGAGTGTATATCCGATGTGATGTTTAAGTCCCACTGACTAAACATTCTGATCATCACATGGAGAGCAGGCGTGTGATAGATGGCCCGACTCCTTCCGAGGATGTTGGTTCAACACGGTACGTGCCATGTGGCATGCATTAATATGGGGCCATTATATTTTGTCAATTGTAATAACGAGCTCTAAAAACCATTCTAATTTTCTAATATAAAATACTTTAAGGGGTCCAGGGCGGAGTGCCTAAACTATTCTGGTTACGCGCCTGGCAATAGGCAAATGCATTCTGGAATGGCAGCAGCCCTGTTGCACTGGTGCCCTCTTGTTGCTAAGCAGCGCTTCAATATTTACATACAATGTCAATCAGCTTGCCCTCTAAAGAGGCAATTTCCAAATTGTTCTTAAGCCCGAAGCAGCTCTTCCTCAGCTGTCAGCTACCTGGGCTTTACATATTAATTAATGCTAAGACTCAGTTCAGACGACCGACGATCCCCTTTAATTACGTTTCAAAATGGCTGATCTATGCACTCCGGAGGCGAGCCGGGCAGCAGTGTTTAAAGCATGTCAAGTAGTATTAGACTCAGGCGTATCTGGCCTACTTTTAATTCTTTATTCTGTGAAATATGAGCACCGCTCTTATTAATCTCTTCATGCGCTCGAGCAGAGCTCGGCAGGACGAGTAACTAATCCTCGGCCATGTGATAATCTTGTAATGCCTTGAATCGACTCCCGTGCCACCCCCACGCGCGCCCACCCCGCCGACAACACACCGGTAGGGTTCAGCTCGGTGGAATTATGCTTTAACTGGAAGCGCCTAAGAAAATTCTGCATCAAGGCGCCTTGGAAATGGTAGACGTTGCTCTCTAAGAAAAGAAATCTGTCACATAACATGATATTTTGTTTTGAAAGCACTGTCAGGAAAGAGAGCGTAGTATTTACTTAAGTTCCAACGTAAGGAAAGTGCATGAGTGCATGCTAGATCAGTACTGTTTATGCGATGCAGGTGTGTGGTTCGTGTGTGTGATGGTTGCCGAGACACAATGAAGTGTGTGCATAATTGCACACTACATACGTCTTCCTCCTTACACAATGAAACATACAAGCACCTTCCCATTTTTTTAATCTTAGAGACTTCAAGGGCTCACAGTCCCAAGTATGGACTGTGGGGGATTGTAGACTATGGTCTGTAAATCCATAAAAATCAACTCTATACCTGCCAGCGTGAAAAACAACCCCCCCCTCCCAAAGCCTCTGAGAACTTACTGCCCCCTGGTGTGGTACAGTAAGAAGAAGGGAGCTCTGAAAAGGAAAGGTGCCAGATCAGGAACAAACTTCACCATGAGGACGGGAACTACGGCTGTGGGATTTACGTGCAGTACTATTCAGTACTATAGTACTATTAATAAAATAAGTATATTTCTCATCTCAAATCAGAAGTCTCACTAGCAATTTCCGTGCTCTTTAGTAACCTACAGGAGCAAGTTGTAGTCCTTCCTTTCTGTTTCATGTCTGCATCCGGGATATTTAAAACGTTGGCACTGGTACTGAGCATCTTACACAAGGGAGAGGTTCAAGAGCTTTCATGCTTGGACATCAATCAATCAATCAAAAAATGTGTAGAGCGCACTACTCAGCCGTGAGGGTCTCAAGGCTCTGGGGGGGAGGGCGAGGGTTGCTGCTACTGCTCGAACAGCCAGGTCTTGAGAAGTCTCCTGAAGGTCAGCAGGTCCTGGGTCTGTTGCAGGTGGATGGGGAGGGTGTTCCATATCTTGGCTGCAAGGTGGGATAATGATCTGCCGCGGGAGGTCGTTCAGTGGATGCGTGGAATGGTGGCGAGGGCGAGGTCGGTGGAGCGAAGCTGGCGGTTCGGGGTGTAGAAGGTGAGTCGCTTGTTGAGGTATGCTGGTCTGGCGTTGTGGAGTGCTTTGTGAGCCTGGGTAAGGAGCTTGAAGTTGATCCTCTTGTTGACAGGGAGCCAGTGCAGGTCTCCCAGGTGGGCAGCGATGTGGCTGTGGAGGGGGATGTCGAGGATGAGGCGCGCTCTGTATGTGTTGGAGTCTTTTCAGGTTAAGGTCATCAAATTCTCTCCTCAAGACAAAAAAGGATACCCTGAGGGTTTGCAAAGTATTCTAGGATTTCTCTTTCCTCATTAACATATTGGTAAGAGATTTTTCACTAAGCAGAGTGTGGCTATTTCTCCATTGTCTTAAGGCAACAACTAAAGCAGCAGTGCATTGAGGAGGGTTACACATGAATCTGTGGTGTGTCTCTTTTTCTATTATTGAATCCTGCCTCAAAGGATTAAGAGGGCAGAATTATAGTGTTCATTCCCTGCGTTACACGTTGGTGGAGGAGCAGAGGTAGCTTGAGGGTCTGCCGGAGAGGAGGGTTTTTGTATCTCAAACACTAGGTATAATCATCAAGCAACCCCCGCCATTTGTCAAATGGGTGTTTGTTAGTTGACAAGGAGAATTGGAGTGAATTTAAAAGGATTTATTTACCAAATCAGTTCCAAACAGATCATTAGTTTATTAAATATTCAAATTTAGTAATCATTTTACAAATTCAAATACTCTAAAAGTCGATATTTCAATTTAAAATAAAATAGCACATATATAAGAATTACAAATAGCATGCAAAATATGAAGCAAATGTTTTCCATAAGGGAAAATCTCTAACCTAAATAAAAGAAGGTTTAGGCAAGAATAGCATTTAAATTAAACAACATAGGTCAATTAAGCAACATAGGGAAATATGTCAGCTTCAGAAAACCAAATAAAGGTTTCTAATGAGAGAATAAGAGTCCATAGACATAAAGCCTTAGTACTCAGGCAGTGAACATCAGCAGAGGCTAAAAGGGTATTTAAAGCCTGAAGTCAGAAAGCATCTCTAAGATCTGCTCTCTCTAGTCTAAGAAACACATGTTATTATAATTCAACAAAACACTAGTTTTAATATGTCTCTTCGATCTCAATCCCGCGAACCAATCAGGATTCACCAAACTCTGGAAGCAGGTAAACTTCCTTGTTTCACACTTCTTAACAATGGTTCATATACAGTTATGTCCTTGATTTGTTACTCTGAAAAGAACCAGGGCTAGACACTGAGGATCTAAATAATTTTAGACCTGTATCGAACTTACCTCTTCTGTCCAAAATTCTGGAAAGATGTGTACTCCCTCAGCTGACGAACACCTGGATAACATCAATCTCGTAGATCCCCATCATTCGGGCTTCAGAAAAGGCTGCAGCACCGAATCCGCAATCCTCAATGTCATAGACGATCTACACTAGTCACTTGACTCGGACCAATGCTGCCTTCTCATCCTTCTAGACTTATCGGCCGCATTCGATACAGTTGATCCAAACTGCTCATCAAGGTTCTACAAGAAAGGCTGGTCTTGAAGAGACGGTCCTCCACTGGTTCTCTTCCTTTCTCCATAATCGCTCACAAAGAATAAAAATTAAAAACTTCGAGTCCGACCTCCACCTCGTCAATAGAGGTGTTCCACAAGGGTCAGTGCTTTCCCCTCAGCTTTTCAACATTTACATTGAACCCCTTACCACACAACTCAGGAAATCTAACATCCCTTTCCACTTATATGTGGATGACACGCAGCTATATCTGGAAACCACGTCCATTGACGACATCCAGAGAATCAATGACATGCTCAAAGAGGTTCAACACTGGCTCACAATCAACCACCTGAAACTCAATCAAGAGAAAACGGAATTACTCCTCATCTCCAACAAATACGAAAACTCCCAAATTGAAGAATGGCTCAAAGCCATTGACGCCCTCAATGGTACCCTCACCCTGGCGGATTCGGTAAAATCTCTAGGTATCACCCTAGACCCAAAACTGGACATGAAAAAACACATTCCAAAATCCGCTAAAAGTGCTTTTCTCAACCTGAAACTAGAGTAAAAAAAAAAACCTTCCTCCCGCCCAAGGATCTTCGACAAGCCACCCAAGCACTGGTGCTCTCCAGAATTGACTATTGGATTGCAGCCCTGACTGGGACAGCAAAATCGCACCTCGCCCCCCTGAAAACAACCTTCAATGCTGCAGCCAGAATGGTCACCTGAACTTAGAAATTCGAACACATCTCTCCTGCACTCAGGGATCTTAAATGGCTCCCAAATGAATTGCGAGCCAGCTTTAGAACAGCCTGCCTCAGGTACAAAGCCCTGCACACAGGCAAACCGGAATACTTGGCCACCAAACTCAAAAGGGCCGGCCAGTCCTGGAACCTCAGGAGCTCCAACACTCTGCTACTCATCCCGCTGAAAACTTGTAAGCAAAAAACGCAGCCAAATCATTTGCTGGAAACGCCCAAAAAATCAATTCAAAATGGGTTCAGTATTACGTGAGCCAAAGTCATTACAATATGTTAACTTGAATGTTTTCTTATAATGGTTAAGTATGATTACCTACTATATATTTTGTATTAAATGTGTGCATGTTATTTGACATTATAATAGGCAATTTACACTTAAATGCATTTCATTTACAAAATGAGGAATTTCACTCAATCAGGACATTTGTTATTGGAGGACGGCAACATTGAATAATACCTGATTTTGAAATATGGGTTTGACAATGATATGTCTTTGGAGCTATGTTGCTGCATGAAGATGCCAGGGGTCTTATCTAATTTTTATTACTTGCATACGGTGACGAAGAAATATGCCTGGTCTTTGATATGTAGGTTGTGTATGGTCACGCTGTCCAGAGTTCAAGGTGGACTGGTGTTATTATATCTGGCAGGCCATGTCCCTGCACAGCTGGTTGTATACCACATGTTTTGTCTAGTATATTACATAGGGAGCTACGTTTGGGTCTTGGAGAAAAGTGCAGTGAGAAAAAACTGTTAGCCACGCAATTGCAAATCTACAGATCTTATATCCATTATTTAGTTAAGAAGAAAAGCAATGATTAGGTATTGAATTAGTAAGCAGCTACTCTATCAACCTTACATATGAGAAAATAGCATTCATGGGGCTGAGCTGGCTGATATTCTATGGCAGTCTTAACCACGTCTTTATAGACAATCTGTAAAGTTCTACTCATGATGAGAGTCTACTATGTTTTGGGTCAAACTGTGCAGTTATGGATGCAATGGGACAGGTGCTATGCCCTGGTGTCTCTCCCATCCACTGAGAGGGAGGTCGCTGAGGACTGAGGTGATGAGTGGATGGAAAGACATTACAGGGAATTTTAAAAAGGGCAGAGCAAAGATGAACTTGTGGGTGGATGAGGGATTCTAGCACAAAAGGAAAAGAAGGGAAGGGAGGCATAAACAAAGAAACAGCAGCTCGAAAAGCACCCTAAGCAAAATAAAATATCAGGAGAACAGACAATTTATATGGTTATATGGTGTGCTTGGTGATAGAGTCAGTTAATTATATATCAAGGGCTTGCTGAGATTTGATATATATCAGTCATATGAACAAGGCTCCTGTGAGCCGAAACGTCATGAGACTACCCTGCACTAGGAAATAAAAAACGCAAGCACTTAACTGGTCCGTGTCCGTGTACTTCATATCCTGGCTGGTGTGACTCCAGAGCGTGAGAGAAGTGGCGGAGTGTTTGATATATATATATATATATATATATATATATATATATATATATATAATATATATATATATATATATTATATATTATCGCTCTCTCTACGTACTTTACTTTTGAAGATAGGCACTCACTGCAGTAATTTTTGGCTCATCCGCTTTTATTGCAGCAAAACATAACGCGTTTCAGTATCTGCCTTCATCAGATATTTTACTTGTGCGCCAAAATCCGGCATTTTTTATATACGTTTTAGTCAACAGCCATACTTTACAATCAAATTATTTACTCGGGCATAAAAAGTAAAAGTAGACTTAAAAGTCTCCGCCATATTGGAGTGGTTACGATCTATACATACAGATAATAACACATTATTTAATATATTTACACAATTCATTTACAATTGTCATATATACATATATACACTGCATTTAGCAGATTCATGCCACAACTTTATTCTGCCCATTTGTAATTTACTTGTAGCCGTGTATCGGCTGTGGTGCCTCCAACTCTCGTTGTTAGCACATTCATCACTACCTTTAATTCCTAGCGATTATCTAATAGAGCCCGTGACTAACTATTTGGTGAGTGACAGGAAGAAGGAGCTGACGCCTACAGGGGGTGTTAATCTCATGCCTTCATTGACATCAGAAAAGCAGAGCAGTCTCCCGTCATGGCTTCATGTTCAATCAACTTGGATTTCATCAGAACTTTTATCTAAGGCAATGTCAGCGCACCCACTTGGGTTTAATGTGTGCGCACTACGGATCCCAGAAGGCCATGGCAGTGACCACGCCCATCCGGGCAGGGACTAAATATTTAAGTGCGTGAACAATAATGGGCTTTCATTTCCTTGACTATGCTGCTGAAGAAGGGACATTCCCGAAATAAGTTCGGCATTTTAATTGACTGAAGATGCTTCTTGTGATGGGGAGTCATGCTGTCAATAAAATTCTTAAAGCACACTTACTTCTCGAGGCCTCTTTCAAATGGGTTCCTGTTTAGCGTTGAATTTGAATTTGAATTTAAAAACATTTCTATAGCGCACTTTTACCATGCGGTTTCTTGGCGCTGTTGGATTGTGAGGAAGCAGGCAGGAGCGGAGGGGGATTTAAGCATTGTAGGCTCGGGAAAAAAGAAAAGTTTTGAGACCCTTCCGGAACTCGATATAGGAAGATGACATGCGGAGTTCCGAAGGAAGGGAGTTCCAAAACGCAGGAGCAAGCACTACGAATTTCGTACCGCCAGTCTTTTTCTTGCTGAAGCGGGGATGGTTAACAGAGCCTGATGAGTGGACCTAAGCTCTCGTCCAGGTGTGTAGGGGGTGATGGCAGAACAAATAAATTCCGGGGCGGTGCCCATTTTGGCCTGAAAAGTGGTGCAGCCAAGCTTAAACAGGGCGCGCTCTTTCACCGGCAGCCAGTGCAAGGCCTGCAATAAGGGGGTGGCTCGATGGTATTTAGGCAGGCCATGAATCAGGCGGGCAGCCTGATTCTGCACTAGCTGCAAGCGGCGAATGGCGTAAGCTGGAGCGCCATTATAAATGATGTTCCCATAGTCGAGGCGCGAAAGCACCATGGCCATCACTATAATTTTTAGGGCGGGTAAAGAAAAAAAACGAGAAATCTTCCTGATGATTCGGAGGGAAAAGAAACAGGAGGAAACAACCGAATTGACCTGGGAGTGAACGGAAAGTGAGGGATCCAGGAAGATGCCAAGGGTCTTGACCTTGGGAACTGGGAGCGGGGCGAACACCAAGTGAGGGGGGCCAGTGAGAAGGGGACCAGGGACTGCAACCACCTCTGGTCAAGACTAACTCCGTCTTGTCCGGGTTGAGTTTGAGGTGGTTGCAGTTCATCCAATCCTGGATGAACAACATGACGGATTGGACATTTGAAGCGGAGGAAGAAGAGTGGGAGAGGTTAAAAATTAGCTGGAGGTCATCGGCGTAATTGAACACCGTGACCTCGAGCTGCTGTAACATAAAAATGAGGGGGTAAATGTATAGATTAAACAAAAGAGGGGAGAGGGAGGAGCCTTGGGGGACTCCACATGCAACCTTACGAGAGGCAGCGGTGAAACCAGCAAGATGGACTGCCTGAGCCCTATCACTCAGGAAGGACTTAAGCCAGGCGAGGGCCAGGCCCTCTATGCCCGCCGCCTTGACACGGGTGAGGAGGATGGAGTGGTCCACCGTGTCAAAAGCGGCGGATAGATCTAAAAGAATGAGGGCCTGGGGGAGATTGGTATCAATGCCCTCGCGTAGGCTGTCCATCACTGAGATCACTACCTTCTCCGTAGAGTGGAGGGGGCGAAAGCCCGCCTGCCGGGGGGAGAGGCAGTGGTTGGTTTCCACGTAGGTACTCAGGGTGCTGGTTACATGGGTCTCTAGAACCTTGGCCAAGTAGGGTAGAAGGGAGATGGGGCGATAATTGGAAGGGGATGAAGGGTCGGCACCAGGTTTTTTTAGGATGGGGATGACTTCCGCAAATTTATGGGCAGTGGGGACCACTCCGGATTTGAGTGAGTCATTTAAAAGTGTGAGGGGAGGGGTAGGACAGTGTAGGAAGACTTCTCGCAAAATGCGAGCAGGGGCAAAGTCTAGGGGGGAACCTGACTTTACCTTTTGGAGCAGGGGAGAGAGTGTAGCTATGGTCAAAGGGGGGAAGGAAGTGAATTTGGAAGTGATGGCGGGAGGGGAGGGATTGATGAAGGTAGGGGAAGGGGGGAGATATTAGCCTTGATCTTTGCGACCTTATCAACGAAGAAATCGTTGAGGGAGTCGCAGAGCGGTTGAGAAGGGGGGATCGAGGCCGTGGCTCTGTTGGATGAGGCCAGCTCATGTACTGTGGCAAAAATCTCTTTAGATTGAGATTCAGCTGCTAGTATCCTGTTTGAATAAAACAGGGTCTTGGCATCAAGTATGCTTTGTTTATATACTTTGAGCACAGAAAGGTAGATAGTTTTTTTGGCGGGGCAGTATTCTCTTCTCCATGCGCGCTCTGCTCTGCGTGCGGCTAATTTCTTCTCCTTAAGGTCAGGGGTAAACCAGCGATTGGCAGCATGGGCACGTTTCACCGTGATCCGTCTCAGGGGAGCAAAGTCGTCGCCTGCCCGGGTCAACCAGCCATCGATGGTAGTCAGCTGGTCCGGGGCGGCGAGACCTGAGAGGTCAGGGCAGGAGTTGGCCAGGGATAAGCAGAAAGATGGCATGTCTGCCTTACCCCATTTTCTAGCCCAGGTGTTCTTGGGGAGAGGAGGTTTAGGCGCAGGGGCAAACGCGAGAGAGAAGGAGATTGAAAAATGGTCCGACCAGGAGCAGGGGGAGATGACAGGGGGAGTAGTAGGGATATTTAGGGTCCAAACCTGGTCAAGCGAGTGGCCATGAACATGAGTGGGGCTGTGGACGAGGGGAAAAAAGTTAAGACTGGTCATGAGGCTGGTAAATTCTCTAGAAAGGGGGCTTTCGGCGGGATCGTTAGGCCAAAAATTAAAGTCACCCAACACCAACACTGAAGAGTTGTTAATGACCAGTGTGGCGAGGATGTCTTGAAGGCAGGAGACAAAGTTGGAAGTTGCGTGAGGGGGTCGATAAATGAGAACAGCAGTAAAGGGGGTCGAGAGAGAGCTAGCGCGAATTATTAGGCAGTCTACCTCAGGGATAGGAGGAGAGGGGAGTATTTGAAAGTGGGATTCAGTATGTGTTATCAAGGCTACTCCGCCGCCTCTCCTGCCCTCCGGGCGATCCGCTCGAATGATGGAGTATGAGGGAGGGAGTGCGGCTAAGACGTTGGGAAGGGAGTCTGCCTTGAGCCAGGTCTCTGTTAAGAACAAGAGATCCGGATTGTGGGTGTCAAGAAAGTCGTGTAGCTCATGCTGATGGCTAACGACGGATCTGGTGTTGAGGAGCGTGGCAATGGTATTATAGGACGGCGTATGGGGAACAGGCGAAAGGGAGTGAATAGGAGCAGCGGCACAAGGCCGAGGGAAACAGCTTTGAATAACGGTGGGTAGAGCAGCGGGGGGGCTCGTCAGGAGATTTAAGTGTAGTAATGAGTTAGACACAGTAGGACTAATGGTGCCAGGGATCCAGTGAGTAAGAAGCTCAGAGGAAGTGTATGACAGCGGGAGGGCATAAGGGGGTGCCCCCTGCCCCGGCCTGCCGCGGACGGGCGCAGACGGGCAGGACTCTGGCTTGACTCCGGCGAGCCTACGGCGCGCCCGCTGCGCTCGTCCGCTGCGCTGACACATGGGGGACATTTAAATAGAGGAGCAGCGTGGGGGGAGTGGCGTGGGTGGGGTCGGGCGAACCAGCCCGATCCAAGATGGCGGCCACCACCGCTAGGCGCCTGAGGTGGAATCAGCTGCCAGCCAGCCCCGCTGGGCCCCTGAAAAAGCAAGGTGAGGTTTAGGGGGTATCTGTTGAATTTCAGTACAGGTTAGACAACAAAATTAGGCAATTTAAAAGCAAGTGCGTGTCGCCGCTTTTAGTCAGCGTGACAGCGCGCTAAAAGAACTTAAAAGCTCAGTCGCAGCCCTCAGCTCCTGCAAGCAAGCCCACTGCCACCGGGCTGCTCGCAATCGCTGGGGAGACTGTGGATCACTCCTAAATAGAGGAGCAGCGTGGGGGGAGTGGCGTGGGTGGGGTCGGGCGAACCAGCCCGATCCAAGATGGCGGCCACCACCGCTAGGCGCCTGAGGTGGAATCAGCTGCCAGCCAGCCCCGCTGGGCCCCTGAAAAAGCAAGGTGAGGTTTAGGGGGTACCTGTTGAATTTCAGTACAGGTTAGACAACAAAATTAGGCAATTTAAAAGCAAGTGCGTGTCGCCGCTTTTAGTCAGCGTGACAGCGCGCTAAAAGAACTTAAAAGCTCAGTCGCAGCCCTCAGCTCCTGCAAGCAAGCCCACTGCCACCGGGCTGCTCGCAATCGCTGGGGAGACTGTGGATCACTCCTAAATAGAGGAGCAGCGTGGGGGGAGTGGCGTGGGTGGGGTCGGGCGAACCAGCCCGATCCAAGATGGCGGCCACCACCGCTAGGCGCCTGAGGTGGAATCAGCTGCCAGCCAGCCCCGCTGGGCCCCTGAAAAAGCAAGGTGAGGTTTAGGGGGTACCTGTTGAATTTCAGTACAGGTTAGACAACAAAATTAGGCAATTTAAAAGCAAGTGCGTGTCGCCGCTTTTAGTCAGCGTGACAGCGCGCTAAAAGAACTTAAAAGCTCAGTCGCAGCCCTCAGCTCCTGCAAGCAAGCCCACTGCCACCGGGCTGCTCGCAATCGCTGGGGAGACTGTGGATCACTCCTAAATAGAGGAGCAGCGTGGGGGGAGTGGCGTGGGTGGGGTCGGGCGAACCAGCCCGATCCAAGATGGCGGCCACCACCGCTAGGCGCCTGAGGTGGAATCAGCTGCCAGCCAGCCCCGCTGGGCCCCTGAAAAAGCAAGGTGAGGTTTAGGGGGTACCTGTTGAGTTTCAGTACAGGTTAGACAACAAAATTAGGCAATTTAAAAGCAAGTGCGTGTCGCCGCTTTTAGTCAGCGTGACAGCGCGCTAAAAGAACTTAAAAGCTCAGTCGCAGCCCTCAGCTCCTGCAAGCAAGCCCACTGCCACCGGGCTGCTCGCAATAATGGCTTCTGCGAGTGTCTCATTACCTTGCGTTGGATATATATATGTATATATATATATATTCACTGAAAAAACCATAGGTTTCACACCAGTTATAGTTAGCTGGAAATTTTACTGACATAAAACCATTTAAATTCCCACGTTATAGTTAGTTGGACTCACTATAACTTGTGCGCCTGCAATGCACTGCTGATGATGTCACATATTACATCACTCATGAAATGGTCAGTGACATCACTCATGACATCACTGATGACACCATCCAGTGAATGTGTGTCTTTCTGAAAAATACATATGTTTTATATATGTATTTGTAAAGGACGATGGAAGAATAAATGGTTAAATAAGTGTGTAAATTGATGTTTTTTTTAAAAGAATTTATTGGTTAACTGCCTTATTAAGTGTACCTTGGTGAATACGTATATTAGCGAGTAACTTTTAAATATTGTAATATATGTATCAGTGTTTCACTTTGTGTATCAGTGGCTGCATGGGCTGGTGACTAACTCACTGTTTGTATGTGTTTTGAAGACAGCATATGTGCAGGACTGTATGGGTGGATGAGTGTGTATTTGTGTGTGTTAGTGAGTGAATGCCTGCCTCACTAGTGTCTTTATCAGTAACTACATATGTTTTAATCTAGTATATGTGAGTATTGATATATATAAGTCAGTATATGTGAGAGTGAGAGATTGAAAGAGTTCCTGTTTAAATAAGTATGTGTTTCTATAAGTGATTGTTTAAGAGAGTAAGTATGTGTAATTTTCCTTAGAAGTAAGGTGGTAGTGTGTGTATATCTGTATATGCAAATAAATGGATGTTTATTAGTTTATTTGCATGTGTGAGTAACTTTTTGATGACTGTCGGTGTGTAACAGGATGTATAGGTGTATCACTACATATGATGAGTGAGTATATGTATGAGTGACTATATAGAACTTTTGGTGAATGAGTGGATGTGTATATAGATGGTGGAATTACTGATTTGTTTGTTGTAACTGGTATGGGTATCTCCATTTTTTTGAAAATGTTAGTTTCTATTTTTGAATATGTGTTTCAAGGGTTACATTACACTGAAAGGATATCTGTCACTTTCTCACAAGGATGGTGTCATCAGTGATGTCATGAGTGATGTCACTGACCATGTCATGAGTGATGTAATATGTGACGTCATCAGCAGTGCATTGCAGGCGCGCAAGTTATAGTGAGTCCAACTAACTATAACGTGGGAATTTCAATGGTTTTATGTCAGTAAAATCTCCAGCTAACTATAACTGGTGTGAAACCTATGGTTTTTTCAGTGAATTTAATAGGTTTTTTAAATGCTAATTCCTAACTATAACTGGTGTGAAACCTATGGTTTTTTCTGTGAATTTCATAGGTTTTTTAAATGCTAATTGCTAACTATAATTCTCAGTTTGTAAGTAAGACTGTTAGCGCACTAGTTGTTCTTTAGAACACTCTGGGGCATTCTGTCATTGGTCTATATTTGGGCTACATCTGGCTAATATTTGGCTACATTTGTTTTTTTAGTCTCTGGTGGCCATCTTTGGGCTACATTGGGCTATGTTGGGCTACATTTGGGCTACATTTGGGCTCTAACATATATAAATCCCAATGTAGCCCAATATATATTTATTCAAAGTTAACTTTCGTTAAAACCACTTGAGCATATATCTTGAGACATAGCAAAGGCACATTGGGCTACCAGTCCCTACAATTTAGCCTATTTTTTTTTAATATATATATTTTTTTTATTTTTTTTTGCCTCAGTGCGCTCTCGGTGCGCGCCCCGGGGAGCGCACCGGAAAGCGTAATTCTATGAAGCGCCCCGGGGCGCGCACCGGTTAGCGTCCCGTAAGTGCCATTATCGCGAACGAAAACATGATCGTGACGTATCGCGTAGCCGAGTCTGCGTGAAACGCACGACGTAAGCACACCGACGCGCTTACGCTACGCGACCCGGAGCGCGCCCCCGGGCGCGCCCCGGGGCGCGTAGCGTAAGCGCGTCGGGTCATGTGCCTTGAAAATAACACTTTACATTGGTTCATAACAGTTTTGGTTTCATAATGATGAAACCCCTGGTCATATGACCTAAAATTAACACTTTTCATTGGTTCAGGATATTTTTTTTTTCCAAATGATGAAAGCCCCCACCTTTTTTCCTTATTCTACCTTTTTGCTTTGAGAGAGGAAGACCTTTACTTTTATCTATAGAAAATGGCTACATTAGCTGCAGCTGCTGGATCTTCTGGACCACCACCACTCCCACCACCACCACCACAAGGACCTCCACAACTTCACAGTGGTGGAGATCCAGAACAGGAGGAGGATGAGGACGAAGAGGAGAGTAGATTCGTCCGAGATGACAACATAATCCACAAGCCAAAAGAGCACATCATATGGCAATTTTTTTCTATCCCAAGTGACAAAAAAAAAGTAAATGCACCTAAAGCAACCTGCCTAATCTGTCTTCAGGAGCTGTCAAGGGGGAATCCCAACAAGAAGTACTCCTTCGGCAACCACACAATGATTAGGCATATGCTTAGAAAGCATCCCAATAACTATTCTAGGGCAGAGGTCAGGGAACTGGCCAAAAACCCTGTACAATCTTCTGCCAGCACCTCCCAAACTACTGTTTCCACCCCATCAGGACCAGAAGTTAGGGAGACATGCTCCATCATTCAAACCAACTTTTCCAATTTTAAAATAGTTTGTAAATTTTGTGGTCAAACGATTTGCTATGGTGAGCATTGCATCACTCTTATTAATCGTGCTTGGGAAAACCACAAGTGCCAAAGGAAATATTAATTTGTTGCACTTTTTTTTTCTCCTGTTGAGCCCTTTTGAAATGCCTGTTTTTTGTTTCTCCCCTTAAAAAATACAAAAAAAAACAAAAAATGTTCAGAAAAACCAAAAGAAACAAAAAATGTTTAAAAACCCCCCCAAAAAATATAAAACAACAAAAAGAATAAAAAACAGTTCTTTTCAGAACTACCTCCCATTTATATGAAATGACTTAAATTTTAAAACTCTGCCATTCTCTTTTCTCCCTGGTGCGCTCCCCGGTGCGCTCCCCGGTGCGCGTACCGTGCGCTCCCCCCACGAAAATCGAAAAAAAAATATTATTTTTTTACCCCTCGGGGCCCTTTTATGGCCCCCACATCAAACCTAGGGGGTCAGGGGGGGTCTACCCTGCACCCTTATGGTCGATTCCCCCCTTTGTTTTTGCCACCTCTTGTGACTCGATTTTACCGAGAGACAAGATGGCGGCCGCTCCGGACTGTTTCGAATGTTTACAGACACCCGAGAGCCAATCAGCTTTCCGTGCGCAAGTCGCGTGGCGCGCCCGTTGCGCTCCCCGGTGCACGTACCGGGGCGCGGCTCTAGATATATATATTTTTTTTAACCTAAATTACTCAAAAAACACTGGAGCACATATCTTAAGACATAGCAAAGGCACATCGGACTACCAGTCCCTACAATTTTGCCAAGTTTGGTGGAAATCCATTCAGCCGTTCGGGCTAAAAGTGAAATCGACCGCCCTATGGAAATTAACATGGGGAAAACGCGTTTTGGGACCCCCCTTTTATCTCGGCCCCCGCTTGACGCATCCCCCCCAAACTTTTAGGGAAGGACCAGAACGCCGTGAGGCCATTTTGAGGAAATGTTCAGGCAGATTCGTCAACCTGCGCCAAAGTTATTCCAAATAGAATTTTGAGATTTAACATTGAAAAAAATCCTAACTATAACTACCTACTGGCGACCGCCAGTAGGATGTATATATATATATATATATATATATATATATATATATATATATATATATATATATATATATATATATATATATATAATCGCTCTCTCTACGTACTTTACTTTTGAAGATAGGCACTCACTGCAGTCATTTTTGGCTCATCCGCTTTTATTGCAGCAAAACATAACGCGTTTGAGCATCTGCCTTCATCAGATATTTTACTTGTGCGCCAAAATCCGGCATTTTTTATATACGTTTTAGTCAACAGCCATACTTTACAATCAAATTATTTACTCGGGCATAAAAAGTAAAAGTGGACTTAAAAGTCTCCGCCATATTGGAGTGGTTACGAGCTATACATACAGATAATAACACATTATTTAATATATTTACACAATTAATTTACAATTGTCATATATACATATATACACTGCATTTAGCAGATTCATGCCACAACTTTATTCTGCCCATTTGTAATTTACTTGTAGCCGTGTATCGGCTGTGGTGCCTCCAACTCTCGTTGTTAGCACATTCATCACTACCTTTAATTCCTAGCGATTATCTAATAGAGCCATATATCAGCACCCCTCCTTGCAGCCCAAGCCCTCCCAGGAGGAGATTCATATCGCCGTGAATCGGCAAGAATATCTCTTGGCGAACAATCTGCCATACATGTGTACGTTAAGTGGTTGTTGTTTTGTCCTTTTCCATAAAACCAGAGTTTTTTACATTTTTATTTATTTTTTCATCTTGACTGGAGTTATTTATTTATTTATTTATTTAGTGTATTTATTGAGCGCAAACCTGTCACCCGAAGGGCATCCTGGCGCTTTGATCAAGAACCATAGACTTTAGCAACTCAGGGCAATTTTGGAAATAGGTGGGTTTTTAGCGCTTTTCGAAAAGGAAGGTAGTCCTTGTGGCTTCTCAGAGAGAGTGGCAGGGAGTTCCAGAATTTGGCCGCTGCGACACTAAAGGAGCGGCCACCCATCCTCACTAGGTGAAACCTCGGAACCACAAGAAGATGCGCGGAGGAGGAGCGGAGGGGACGCGATGCAGAGTACCATGCAAACATTTTTTGCAGAGGGATAGGGCCCTGTTGGTGAACAGCTTTAAACACAAGGCAAGCAGCTTTGTATTGTACCCGCAGATGAACCGGGAGCCAATGGAGGTCTCTTAAGGCAAGAGTGGAGGAACTGGACCTAGGGCGGGAGAGAGCCAGCTTGGCGGCCATGTTCTGCACCCGCTGTAGCTTACCGGTTAGATTTTTTGGGGCCTCCAAAAGAAGCCCATTACAGTAGTCGAGGCGACTTAATATAGTTCCACGAACTACTTCCGGCCTTGCTTGGGCGGGGAGAAGGGGCAGAACCTTGCGCAACATGCGCAGCAGCATCATACATGTAGAGGTGGTTTTATTAACATGTATGTCAAGCTGTAGGTTAGAGCCAAAAAACACCCCTAAATTACGGACTGATTCCGCCGCCGGTACTGGCTCAAGAAAGGTACTGGGCCAAAAGTTGTCTGGGAGTGCCCGTGGAACACTGTCCGTGGAGCAATGGAGTACCTCCATCTTGGAGCTATTAAATTGCAGGGAATTAGCTCGTAGCCAGTCTGCTGTGGCTGCCATGCAACGATGGAAAGTGTCCAGCGAGACCGCATTGTGCCCCTCCAGTGAAAAGACCAACTGGGTGTCGTCGGCATAATTAAATGCCGAGACGCCAAAAGATTTTATTAGCTGGACTAAGGGACGGAGGTACAAGTTAAAAAGTATAGGGCTGATGGCCGAGCCCTGTGGGACCCCCTGTCCTACCCTCCTTGGCTCAGAGGTAAATGGTGGAAGTGAAACCAACTGTTGCCTGCCCTCAAGATAGGATGTCAGCCAGTCTCTTGCCCCCTCAGTGACCACGCACTCCTCCAGTCTCCTGACAAGGGTCCGATGGCAGACCGTGTCGAACGCGGCCGACATGTCGAGCAGCACTAAAAAGGCTGCCCGACCACTGTTGACGCGCGAACGAAGATTGTCCAGCACGGTCACCAGCGCGGACTCCGTCCCGTGACCGGGGCGGAAGCCAAACTGGTCCTCATCGAGCCAGCCGATGTTTTCCAGGAAACCTGAGAGAGAGCGAGTCACCCACTTTTCCAGGATCTTGATAGGAAAAGGGAGCAAGGATATAGGCCTGTAATTAGAGAGACAGGCAGGGTCCAAGGTGGGCTTTTTAAGCAGAGGGGACACTACTTCTAATTTCCAGCATTTTGGCACCGATGCCGATTCCAAGGATTGGAGACAGATCGAAAACAAAGGCCGGAAAAGGTCTGCATGGAAAGCCTTCCAGAATTTAAGGGGCAGTGGATCAGGCGGGGACCCCGGGGACACCAGATGTGCCACCTTACAAAATTCCTCAAAGGAGGGGGCAGGAAAAAACCTTAGTTGGGGTCGACTGGGGGGGGTAACCGGAGCTCCCAAACTAAGGTCAGGGGCGTCGAGCTGGGGTCGACTGGAAGGGCTGCCCGGAGCTCCCAGACACAGGTCATCACCACCCGTCTGGGGTCGACTGGGCAGGCCCACCGGAGCTCCCACGCCCAGGGGTCCCAGGATGCAAACAGAGCCAGTCGGCTGGGGTCGGCTGGGTGAGCTACCCGGAGCTCCCAGATTCAAGCCGGAGGCATCATTCCGGGGTCGACTGGGCAGGTCAGCCAGGGCTGCCGATTCCGACCCTCTTGGGGAAAGGGCACACGCCCGGGGTCGACTGGATGGCACGATCGGAGCTCCCAGACCAGTGCTAGAACGAATTGGCTGGGGTCGACTGAGCGAGCCAACCGGAGCTCCCGAGCCGCAGGTAGTGGGTGAGGGGTGCATAAGGCCCTTCAGGATCTTAGCAGTCTTCTCCTCAAAGGCCATAGCCAGTGAGTCACAGAGTGCCTGCGATGCGCGAACCGTATTGGCCACACAGACAGGATGGGACAAGTCCCTAACAATTTTGAACAGGGCTTGGGATTTATTAGACGCCTGCGTCAAGGAAGCTTCGAAGAAGGTCGTTTTGGCCCTCTTGATCTGGGCCTTGTAGTCGCGCAAAGCGAGCCTATACAAGTTTTTTGCCGAGGCGGAGTACTGCTTCCTCCACACTCTCTCGGCGCGTTTACAATTCTACTTCAATTGTCGAAGCTCTTCCGTGTACCACGGAAAAGCCCTGTTCACTCTCCCTCTGGATTTACGGAGGGGCACAACCTTGTCAAGCGTGTCAGTAATCGACCGGCAAAACGAGGAATAACTTTCCTCCACCGAGTTACTCAGGCGGAAGTTAGCATGTATTAGGGAGGGCCTAGGAGATGAGCTGAGCAGTTGGGACCAAGATCGGCCCCATTTTGCGAGTCCTACCCCAGTGCCGTCAGAGGAGTAGTCCCCGAGGCATAGAGAAAACGCCACAAGCGCGTGATCGGTCCAGCATTGGTCTAAGATATCATTGATCACTGCCGATTCGCCGTCAGCGAAGATCAAATCCAAAACGTGACCGCCCCTGTGTGTCGCCGAGCAGACCAGTTGCTGTAGTTGGATATCAGCAAGAGTCTGGCAGAGAGACGAGAATGCTCCGTCTGCAGGACCCCCCTGCCATAGGTTGAAGTCGCCCAGGACTAGCAACTTGGAGTGGGTGTTGGATAAATCATAGACAAGATCGAGGAACTCAGGTAGACCGGGAGCCGATCCAGGTGGCCGATAACACAGCACACCCGAGATCAGTGCTTTCTCCGAGTCTTTGATGGAAAACCCCATCAATTCAAAACCAGATACCTCGTTGATTTTTAACTGGGAGAGACCCAGCCCTTCACGGTAAATAATGCCAATCCCTCCACCCCGATTCTTTGGTCGAGGGGTGTGGATAATTTTAAAACCTGGGGGGCAAGCCAGACCCAGTTCAACTGAACAATCCTCACGAGTCCACGTTTCAGTTAAAAACAGTAAGTCCAACCCAGAGGAGTCGATCAAAAAGGCGATCTCAGTGTGGTGCTTACAAAGCGACCGAACATTGAGCAGCCCACAAGACAAGGAGTGTGATGGAGAAGACACGGAAGCTCTCTGTGTCACGGGAGCCTGAGACGGTCTGAGTTCCAACAAATCCGTCCGAGAGTAGATCAGTCGAGGGGAGGGTGGATGGCCAGAGGTAGCGGCCCTGTGCGTGTCCGGTGCGCAAACGGGTGCAAACGGGCTTCCCTCTGGCGCACCTCCGGCGCGCCTACGACGCGCCCGCTGCGCGTAACCGCTGCACGCACGGTCCACCATCTTTAAAGGATATTCAACCGAGCGGAAGTCCGCCTCCAGCGTCCCTTGCCTTCAGCAAGATGGCGCCCGGAGTGCTCCTCGCCTTCGCCCCAACCCAAGATGGCGGTCGGACCCGCTAAACTGACTGTATCCCGCCAAGTGCGGGTGAAAATACCATTAAGATGCGGGTGAGCCTGATCTCAATTCCCCGGCCTACGGAACCGGCTCTAAGCGGTAAGAAATAGCAGCGCTATTATTTAAGCCCTTAGCAGCTCTGTAGCAAGTACACGCGGCGCAAAAGAAATTTTAAAATGCAACAAAGTTAAAAGCCACAGCAGTTACAAGCGCGCTGGTGCAGGATCTAACCTGTGCAGCAGTCTGGCAGCTCTTAAAAGCTTACCAAAATGCGGAAGTCCGCCTCCAGCGTCCCTTGCCTTCAGCATGATGGCGCCCGGAGTGCTCCTCGCCTTCGCCCCAACCCAAATGGCGGTCGGACCCGCTAAACTGACTGTATCCCGCCAAGTTTGAACTATACTGCTCTATTTTCCTATGTGTATTGCCAATTCTTCCCCACTATTCATCCCTTTAGGGTTTTTTGTATCCAGATCAATGATGAATCGCGACTCTAGCCTCCTCAGTTTCTTTATTCTGTCCCCTCCTCGTACATTTGGGGGCACCTGATCCAAACCGAAGAATCGCAATAGATCCCTATTGCCTTGATGATGTTCCGCGAAATGCCTAGCCACAGGGTAACTGGCATCATTTTTGGCAATTGCTCTCGTATGCTCTAAAATTCGAATTTTCAATGGGTGGATCGTGCTCCCAATGTACTTTTGCCCACATGGGTATACCAGACAGTATACTACATGGGAGGAATTGCATTTCAAAAACTTATTGATGAACCTCAATGTTTTGCGTCCTGGTACTTCATATGCAAGTTTTCTCCTCCTCCCCACACAAGCCTTGCATTTACCACAGGGGTAAAACCCCCTCATCTCTTTGAGTGTTCCCCCTGTCTTCAAAACGGGTTCCAAAGTGCTATGCCCTAGAGTATCTCTCAAAGACCTGGCTTTTTTAAAGGTAATTAGTGGCTGTATGGGTATATCCTGTCCTATCACACTGTCCGTTTTTAAATTATGCCAATTCTTTCTAAGAATCTTCCTGAGACAATTGGCATTGTAAGAGAACGGTGTGATTAATCGAAATTTCGTTTTGTCATCTTGTGTCACTTTTTTTGTCTTAGGTTTAAGCAATTATTTTCTAGGGATATTATTGACTCTAGACATAGTGCTATCCAAAAAGCTTGCGTCATAGCCTCTTTTCTGGAACCTGAGCTGACATTCTTCTGTTGTTCTTTCAAAGTCACTCTGTTTAGTACTGTTCCTCTTGATGCGTAAAAATTCCCCATAGGGGGATACTTTTTATCAGCCGTGGAGGATGACTGCTACTTGCGTGCAGAATTGAATTGCCCGCCGTGGGCTTACGGTAAAGGGACATGTGTGGTTTTCCCTCACTAACATTAATTTGCAGATCTAAAAAGTTTACTGTTTCTCCACTGATTTCTCCAGTGAGTCTTAGATTGATTGTGTTCTCATTTAGATAGATGATAAACTCTTTGGCCGATTCCTCTGACCCATTCCAAATTATGCATAAATCATCTATATAGCGATACCAGGCTATAACCTTGGACATCCAGATCTTTCCTTCTGGCGAATCGGACACCTGCTTCTCCCACCAGCCCACTAATAAATTTGCGTAGCTGGGGGCAAAGCAGGTGCCCATCGCTGTCCCAGATGTTTGCCAGAAGTATTCCTTCCCAAATAAGAAAACACGGGAGTGCCAAATTGCTGCTTGTAAAAGAGAGCCGGGTCTGACGTGATAAAGACTCCCAGATACTTAAATCTGTCTACTGCGACCACTAACTCGCAGTCTCTAGGGAGACGGGGAGTCTGTCCATGAAACACAAATAGCACAGATTTACCCCAGTTAATTGCGCATCCCGAGTACTTCCCAAAGTTTGTAAAAATGTTGAGAACAGTGTGTATAGACTGCAACAAAGGGATGACAGGATATCCTCAACAGAGGAAATATTTTAAAACTAGTTAAGGAAATCCCAGAATTAAACGGAATAGTCTCTCAAGACATCGAAGCAGTAGAGTTCCAACAAAATAAAGCCAAGCCAGACATTGAAAACTCGGTTATTACCTGGACATCAAAGGAGCTTGCAGTTAAAATCTTTGCCCACAAAGCAACATTCGAGAGCTGGGGAATAATTTTGCAGCAACACAAGCGCCCAAGATATCCCTATCCCCTTTACAATAGCTCAGTCCATCAAAAGGAGGAAGAACCGCAAAGCCCCTAGGTAAAAAAGTGCCTACATGCAGCACCTGCCACATCCCAGGGCAAAATAACAGGAACCAAAATCAACTCCAAAAACAAGATTTTCAAAAGCTGGCCCCACTGTAGTAATCAGGACTGGTCATGGATCCCATCAATGCTAAGCGAAAATAGTTCCTAGAAAAGTCACAAACGCCACAGTTAGAGAACAAACACAAGTCCCGCACACAGAAGAAATAAACCCGGTAACGATCAAAATATGCCTATGGAATGTGCACAGGTTTAGTAGTATGGAGCAGGACCACGAAACTCAATCTTTTTTTGGTGAACAAAATATAATACTCCTACAAGAGACCAGGAACTCGACCCACCTAGAAATTCCAGGCTTCACGGACTATCACATACCCGCAGAGAGGCTGTCAAAACATGGGCACCCACGAGGCTGCCTAACAACCTTTGTTTCACAAAAATTTAACTGGGACCAAGAGGAACTGGATGTCGGGCTAAACTGGGTTCAAGCCACAAAAATTACAATAACGCCTCAGTACCAACTTCTACTGTTAAATATTTACATACATCCAGACCGAAAAGTAAAAAATGAAAAAATTAGAACACTAATCAAACTCATTAAAACCCTACAAAAAACCAATTAACCAAGCTCGATGATAATATCGGGCGACTTCAACTGCAACCTACTCAGCTCCGACAAGGGCAGACCCAACAGGGAAAAAAGAGTAGCACACGGGTCCAAACAAGTTCCATGGAGCAATACAAAATCAATGGGCCTAACAATCCTAAACAGCAAAAAAAACGGCCACTCTTTGCGGGCACCCACCTACATGAGCGGAAAGGTTAAATCCACTGTAGACTTAACAATCGTAAGTGCTAGTATAATAGATTCTATAGTGGAATACTCAATAGTACAGCGTTTGGGAAGTGATCACTTTCCCCAAACTATACGGATGATCCTCGCAGTTCCAAGAGCTGAAAAACTATGCTCGCTACAGCACCAACCAGAAAAATTGAACTTCCGGAAAATAAAGTGGAGGGGAGGGGAAACAAAGAACATCCAGACCACAGCCAGTAACTTTATGACAAAACTCGGGAGCCTTGAAAATGGAGATCCCGTAAACAACTGGGACCTAAAGGAAAAGCACTAGGTCCTGTCAGGGGTGAAAAGAGACGGAAAAGGAAAGTCAGCACCATGGTTTAACTCAGAACTAAAGCTTGAAAGGAGAAAACTAGTCAGGGCACTAAAAACCCAACAAAGATTGGCTGCACAGGGACACAACTTAAACAATAAAGACATTGGAAGCATGAGAAAAAAATACTGGAAAAAGCTATGGATGGCGAAGGCACAATATAAAGAATCGATCTGGGAAAAACTACTGTTTACAAGCAAAAAATCAATCTCCCGAGACTTTTGGGCCATCATTAATGAATTAAACTCAGGCGCAGTACTGCAACAGGACCCCGGAATCAGTGACAAGGTTTGGGGGGATTATGTGAAGAACCTCTATTTAAAAAAGGAACTACATAGAAACTAAATTTAATCGAGGTCCATCAACTAACACCGAACATGACAATCTAAAAGTCACATGTGCTAGTGATAGAATGAACGACAACGCTAACCCTGAAAAAAACACTCTTTACCAAGACGTTCTGACTACCCGCGCCCAATTAAAAATGCTAATTCAAAAACTAAAAGCAGAGGGGGCTCCTGGACCAAATGGTCTTCCAACTGCAGTATTTAAAAGCAATGAAAACTTTTGGGCCGAACACTTAAGTGTTATTCAACCACATTTTTATAAAGGGAAACATCATTCACCCAATTCACAAGAAAGGGGATCGAAAACATCCAGGGAACTACAGATTGATTTCCTTAATCGACGTCAAAGCCAAGCTTTATGCTTCGTGCCTACTGGAAGAGCTACAGGACTGGGCAAAATCCATCAACATAATCCCTAGGTTCCAAATTGGTTTTAAACAAGGGATGGGGACAACCACAAATCTGACCACCTTGGGCCTGCTAATGGAGAACGCCAAAAAAAAGAACCAACGACTATACGGGTGTTTTGTCGATATAAAATCAGCTTTCAACCACGTAAGTAGGCCAAGACTCTGGAGTAAGTTAAGAAAATGGGGGCTGCCAGACAATTTAACAAACGCAATAATCAGCCTGTACAGTGAAACATGGGCAAAGGTAAAACAAGGGAACGGGACCAGCCTAACAAAACAAATCGAGACCCAGGACGACTAAAAACAAGGCTGTGTCCTAGCCCCCAGCCTTTTTAACTTATACCTAGCAGACATCGGACGCAATCTAGAAACAATCGAGAGTCACGCCCCGAAACTCTGCAACGTTCCAGTTCCAATTTTGCAGTGTGCAGAAGACATAGTACTACTAAGCCAAACACCAATAGGTCTGCAACACTTAGTAAATACGTTATTGTCTTACTTAGCACAAGAAAATCTGGAGCTGAACAAAGAAAAAACAAAAGTGCTTCGGCTAGTGGAGGGGAAGTAATTGAATTTCAAATGGTCAATTAATAACTCAGTCATAGAAGAATAGGACTCATACAAGTATTTGGGGATGGCCCTTGAGCAAAGGAATACAAAAAAGAAGCACATTCTGGCACTAAAAGGGAAGGCGCAATCACTAATCTACGCGTACAGGCAACTGCAACAAAAAGTGGACGGCCCAAAATATACCCATCTATTAAAAGTAATGGCCTCACAAATCATACCTACTTTGTCATATGGGTTAACTACGTGGCTAGGAGGGGAGGCAATAATTTTAAATAACCTACAAAATAAAATCTAAAATTAGTGTTTAATCTGCCGCGCCCGCCCAAGTCCGCCTCGAATTTGGCTTACAGAACCAAAAATTCCGGTCAATGTCCATGTTTGCAAAACTGTGTCACAAAATCTGTTCTGCCCCAAGCGAGTCAATGGATAACATCTGCTGGAAGGAAATAAATTATCAGGAAAACCAGCCCAACACCACTCTATGGGGAAGTTACCTTAGTACCAGTTTGACCACACTGGACCTACAAGAAGAATGAAAAAAAAACAGACCAAGTGCACTTCTGTAAAGTAGCCAACGGGTCAGCAAAAAAGATTTCCTGGTTAGAAGATAAAATATTTCTAACAAAACGATGCCACGCCTGGACAGTAGTCAATACTTACACCCACCAAAAACCAAAAGGATACTTAACCTCACATTATAGTCAACACCTAAAAAAACTTTTATAGCTTATCGAATGGACATGCGCCACTCAAAGGATTTAAGGCCCTCCTGGAAACATCAAGTGGAAAGTTCCAACTGTAGACTGTGTGGATACCAGAAGGAAACTTTGATGCATTTGCTATGCGCATGTCCAGCTTTACTAGCTTTAAGAAGACGGCACCTACGGGCCATCTTCATTACATTAAAGATCCGCACCTGCCGGCAAGCAGTGACAAGCTGGCTAGGAGGCACATCACCCATCTTGGCATGTTGGGGAGTCAAATTCATGACCAAGGTAACAAAACTGATACAAGAAATTGAACTGATAAAGGCATCTAACGCCCAGTATAAATAGTGGCCCAAGAAAGGAAGCCCGCGGTGGTAGAAAGGACAAATACTGAAAACATTGTTAAGGAATTGTACAATACGTTTTAATGGAAGAAATACGACCAGAGTTGTCCCTTTCTGGGACAGAACATTTAGTCTTTTTATTGTTTTAAAAATTTGTAATTTTTTATCTTGTTCGAATATTGTAACGATTTTTATTAATCAAACAATAAAATGAAATTAAAAAATTGAAAAAAAAAATTTGACTTGTACGGGGAGGCAAGGTATAGCAATGTCATCGGCATATAATGATATTCTGTCTTCATACTCCAATGACCATCTGAAACCCCGCACCATCACATCACAACGGATCCAAGCCGCCAGGGGCTCCAGCATAAGGGAAAACAGCATCGGTGACAGTGGACACCACTGTCTGGTGCCTCTCCGTAGCGTGAACATTTGGGATCTATAGTTGTTAACTCTCACCTGCCCCTGGATGTCAGTATATAGCAGCTTCTCCCATCTTATAAATTTAGGGCCCAACCCAACTCTCACGAGTACTTCAAAAAGATATGGCCATTCAATCGAATCGAATGCCATGGAGGCATCCAAGGACAATATAGCTGCATCTTCTCTCAAAAAGTCCCTGCGCGCCATCACATTATGCAGTCGGCGTATGTTAAGAGCCGTGTTTCTCCAAAACATGAAGCCAGATTGGTCTGGGTGCACCAGGGAGGAAATTACTGTGTCAAGTCATGTGGCAAGTACTTTTGCCAAGATCTTTGCCTCTACATTTAGCAGCGAGATTGGCCTGTACGAGCTACAGTCATCCACTGGCTTTCCCGCCTAGTGAATAACAACAATGCTAGCAAGACGTTGGTCTGCTGGCAGAATGCCAGCATTTGTAAAGCGCACAGCTACCTCCGGAGAGGTGTCCCGGCGCTGAGAGCCGGAAGATTAAGCAAGCTATTGCCCAGAGTCACATGATGTTGGGCTAACCTGCCGCCAGAGCCGGGGATCGAACTGTGAACCCTGTGGTCTGGAGTCAGGCACCCTGGCCTCTGTGCCACACCTCTTCCCAGAACACCCTTCTCGAAACTTTACACATACATTGCCCGCAAATGTGGGACAACCTGAGAGGTCATGACCTTGAGGAACTCAATGGGGGTGCCATTTGGCCCCATCGCCTTCCCAGACTTAATTTGGCCAATAGCTTTCTGGATTTCCTCATTTGTCAGATCTTCATCCAATACATCCCTATCCAGCTCCGAGAGAGTTGGCATGTCACTATCCGCTAGAAGTTGGCATGAGTCCTCTGCTGTATATGCAGTAGAGGGAGAAAATACTCTTTCGAAGTAACCTGCAAATGCCTCTGCGATATCCTTGGGGTGGTGGAGGACCTCTCCGCTAGGCGACGTTAGTCGAGGCACCCTCCTGGTACCCTGTTCCTTCCCTTCCAACCAGACTAGTGTCTTCCCTGCCCTATCTTCCAGCTCATTCAACCTATGTTGGGTAGCACTACCTTGGCCATCATGTGTTCACGCGCCTTGAGCCTGTACTCATCTTGTTTCCGTGTCAAACTATGTAGTGTATCTTTTGAGGAATTATGTGCGTGTTCTGCCTCAAGTTCCCTAAGTTGCTCCTCTAATTGAACCGAGATCTGGTGCCTGTTTGCAACATACTTTGTTTTCAGTGACAGGGCATACCCTTTTAAGACCACCTTATATGCCTCCCATATAGTTTGTGCCGAGTCTACCGATCCCAGATTCTCGATTAGAAAGTTCCCCGTCTGTACACAGAGCTCTTCCTTGATATCAGGTATTTTCAACAGACATGGGTTAATAACTATAGTGTTCCACTTCTGTTGTTCCCCGTGAGTAAACTAACTCCAACAGGGAAATGATCCGAGATACCTCTGGGTAATGTCCGAGGGTACCTAAAATTACCTACGGAGGCCGTATATGTTAAAAAATAATATGGGAAAGACTACTGTGTACACTGAAAAAGTACGTATATTTAGAATCCACTGTTCGTAACTCCAGTCCCACATCTGAGAGGTCCATTGCCGTTGTGAACTCTGCCGTAAGTTAGTTTGGTCTGGCCCCCGGTTTCTGCGAGTATCTGCCGATCGTATCATCCATAGTCATATTGTAATTTCCACCCATTATCAATGTACCATTGGGGAGTCTAGTCAGTACTTTGCCCAGATCTACTAAGGCGTTCCTACCCAGTGCCGGTGGCAGGTAAACAGAAACTACATTAAGAGCCCTCCCCTCCCATTGGGCTTCGGCCACAGTAAACCGTCCCCCTGGGTCTGTACATGTCTTGTGCACAATCAAGGGTGTGCCCTTTTTAACCAGAATACACGTACCCCTAGAACCAGTGGTATAGTCGGCATGCATCAGTAGCCGGTATGCCCACCTATTAAAAGCCTTGCTTTTTTTGCCCACCAAGTGGGTTTCCTGCAGCAGAACAAGCTACGGGGACTGTCTCTTCAGATACTGCTGGACAATGCCTCTCTTTATTTTGTCACCCAGTCCGTTGACGTTCCAAGAAAGAACAGAGAGCACTAATTCCTTGTCATCCCCCATCCCATAGCACGGTAGTATCCACAACCTGAAAGGTCCACAATACGGCAAATACATCATGACGCAACATGCAGATAAGAGCAACACTTTCATACCTCTGTCTGTCACTTTCAAAACTAACATGAAGATCATTGCATAACAAAACATTACAATTACATTTTAACTCATCGCAAAAGCGCCTACTTGGCAGTATACCCATCTTGTGTCTTAGGATCTCACAACCACTTTGCATATCAAGAAAACAATATTAAAAACTAGGAAACACCCCCCCTCTACCCATCCCTCCCATCCCATCCCTGCCCCACTGCCAGTGGTTTTGAAACTACCCACTCCCGAACTAGGCAGAGTGCCTCCCATCCTCCCTGAAATGCTAAAGATGCACAGGGTTAGTGAGCTCCCCTCCCCGCAAGTGCATACCACATTAGTATATGTTAAGCCATCCATGTATCATGTTTACTCCAGTCCTGGTCAGGCCAAACCTCAGTTATGTCTACATATCATACCCCATTCGCCAGGTCACCACCACAGTGTCTTGCACCCATGATTATCCAAAATCCTGTGCCTCCCCCCTCATACTTGCGCTCTGTACCAAGCATTGTGTCTCTACGTCGGCAACAAGGGTCACTATTCCACCTCTTTCATCTGGCCATCTCTCCCTCCGCTGAGCCATGTCCAAGATCTTCTGCGCGGCCATCTCTGCGTTGCCTTGGTCTACGAGCTCGATCTCTCCTTTGGACACCCACCCTGCTCCACCCCTCTATCCAGTCCCACACTTCTTCAGGGGACTCAAAGAACCATGTCTTGCCATCCAATTCCACTCTCAACTTTGCTGGAAATAACATTGCATACTTTATTTCCCTATCTCGCAATTGCTTCTTCACTGCCTGAAAGCTGCGACGTTGGGCCTGGACCTTGGCCGTGAAGTCAGGAAAGAAGGCCACCTCTGCATTGTCTATTTTCAGCGGGGGATTGAACCTCGCAGTTTGTAGGATAATATCCCTATCTCGGTAGTTGAATACACAGGCTATAAGGGGTCTCGGGAGCGCCCCAGGCTTCGGCCTGTCACCCGGGACTCTATGAGCCAGCTCGATGGAAAAATAGCTAGACAAGGTTTTGGGTTTTAGGAGCTTGATGATGAGTTCTTCCACGTATAGGTCCGCCGCCGGCCTCGTGGCCCTTTCCGGAACTCCTAAAATGCGGATATTGTTGCTCCGGGCGCAGCCTTCGTAATCGTCAAGTTACTGAGCCATCCTCTCCTGTTTCTTTCTCATTTCAACCATCTGTGTTTGAAGCTCTGACGTGTCAGATTGCAAAGCAGTCGTAACTATTTTGAGTTCTTTCACCTTTTCATCCATCGTCCTGAAGTCTGCTCTGATGAGGGAAACTTCCACTGTGACCGAGTCTAGCGACAAGCAGACGCCATTAATCGCCGCCATAACATCATGTAGGGTTGGCTCTGTCCCCTGTTTAGGGGGGTATGTACCCCATCCTTCTCCATTGATGGCGGCTCACTCTTGTCTCCCGCCTTGGACCAGACGAATTTGGGTAGCTGCTTTTAGGCGTTAGCCTTAGGACCTCTGCCTCCTGTCGCCATGTGCGCAGGCCTACAACACACGTGTCTCGATGGAGGTCCGGGACGACACCAGCATCTGTTTACCCCAGCGTAGCTAGGAGGGCAATAGCGCCGTCCACCCACAATTCCCAGGCGTGGTCGCCTCTTCACCTGTATGTTCACGAAAGTAACCACTGCAAATGGACTGGGAGTCTTCAATCTTGACCCACCATCTGTCGGGAATCCACAGACACAGATAGCTCTGGTACGTATGACCCAACTACGGCCCCAGCAGGGCAGGCCGGACCCTCCTCCTCCATCCGTGCACGACCTGCACCAGTGTTAACCTTTTCCAGGTATCGTCGTTGCACCAGTCAGTTCTTCAGATGGAGCAATTCCCGTCCCTCTGGGCCGAACAGCACCTCTCTTCACTTATAGGAGTACAGCCAGATCAGGCGCATTCTACAATCCTCAAAACGCAGTGCCAGTTGCACGAGGAAGCGCACATTCCATCCGGGACCTCCTGGGCGCTTACATCTACACACAATGCTTTGTGTGGTCTATGAAGGGCACCAGCAGTTAAACAATGGGTTGTACCAGCCGTCCTGCAACTGGGGACTATATTCCCTCCTGTACGAGCCTCCATACCATATTTCAAGCTAGCCCCTACCAGCGCCGCTGTGAGCCGCATCAGGTCTGTCTCTGTAAGTAATATGTCCCATGAGGTGATGCGGGGCAGTTCACTTCCAAATCCGGCGACTTACGAGCTCAGGGCCCTGGTACCAGAACACGCCGACACTCCCACTTATCTGGCCCCGGGACAGCCGCCTCAACTGTGCGTGCCCCTCCGCTCACACCGGGTCCTCGAGCCGCAATCACTGTGCCTCCCGCACCTCTCACCGCAAGGTCCGCCCTTTGGGCGGGCAGACCAGGGCTTCGATTTGGGGTTGCACTCACCGGTCTAGGTGCGCTGGACCTTCTCCACTGCGCCTCGCACCGGGACATCAGCGACGCTTACTCTGCAACCCCACCCCCGGGACAGCTGGCCAGATATGCAGTCCTCCACAGAGCTTCCCGAGCCCCTCCACAGAGGATCCAGCCTCTTCCAACCCCGTCAGGCCTCCGGCAGGTTGCACTGTGAGTCCTTCCCACTAGGCCTCTGGACCTGGGCCTATAGTTGCAGCAGCAGGCCACTTCTCGACGGCACCGGCGCGGAGCTCGGTCCTGCCTGGTCTCCATTACTGCATCGCTAAGCGTGCCGTCACACTGTAGGGGGTCCCTCCTAACCCTGGACACACAACCCGGGCACCGGGCCTCACAGCCTCTCAGAGGCCAACATGTCAAGCGCATGGCATCAAGGTGCCGCCATTATCGCTCCTCCACGGCGGATCACAGGGGCGCCCAGGCCGGCTGCTGAGCTGCGTAAAGCTGCCAATTTACCCCCCCCCCGGGGGCGTGTAGGCAACAAGCGGCACCACTGGGGCTACATTTGGTTCGTGGATGGCTCAGGATAAGGTAAGGGCACCAACGGGGAGTCCGGAGCTCACTCAGGCAGCCGCCATTCTCAGTGGCTGCTAACCACGCCCCGTATTACTTCACTATTGCGTCATTTTTTTCACAGGTTAACACTATCTGGGTAAAATGCTCACCTCATTAGTACCGGTTTAACACCTGAACACAGCAATAATACACAGTAAGTGGGCCCAGTTAACAACCTGTGCAAAGGGCCTTTAACTGCATGGCAAAACATGTCAGTGTATTTTTAGTAACTCTTGATCTGTTTGAGGTACATAAAAAATGATTTTATTTAAATGAGCAGATTATGCAGCAGATGATAGATTGAGTGGCAAATGTGGTGAATCCATAATTATGCAGAAAATGCTGCAGCCACAAAATCGCTATAGTTCCAGGAGCTTTGCCCATATTGAAGTTTTCACTTTGTGTCTAGGTACAGACTGCAAGTGGCTCT
The DNA here is from genome assembly GCF_964263255.1 of Lissotriton vulgaris. Taxonomy (NCBI): domain Eukaryota; kingdom Metazoa; phylum Chordata; class Amphibia; order Caudata; family Salamandridae; genus Lissotriton; species Lissotriton vulgaris. Next base: position 279,056,595 of record NC_141696.1, read on the forward strand.
TAAAATGATCGGAGTGGAACCAGGTCTCATGTCTTTAATAAATCTAACCCACTCAGATACCACAACCTGAACTTGCTATGAAAAGACGGAGACCTGACCTGAATTTTTGAGGTTGCTGCAAAGATTAAGCGGCGATGTGATTTTGTGCCATACTCTGCCAACATTCACATTATTGGCTTATATAGATTGTGAATAGGTGTATGGGAGGGTACTGCACAGGGGTGGCTCCTCCGTTTTGGTGGAGGAGCACAGCCCACACCTGAAAGGCAGCAGATGAAAAATAAAAAGAGAATAAAACAATTTTATCAGCATTTTATTTTTCACTGACTCAGTCCAGTCAGCGGAGTCTACCAAGTCTAGGGCAGAGTGGGGCCATCCAATGTCAGCAACAGCCAGGGAGGAGGAGTGGTGGGTATTGTCAGTGCGCATGTCGGTATGTCCGGCCTTCTTAGGTCTCCAACCCGAGCTGTGTTGCACAGCTGGATGAAGACAGGCACAGGCTCCCAGGCCATAACTGAGCGCTACACCAGCTGCTCGGACCAATCCCGGTGCTTCTCTCATGCTGGGTAATAGCATGAGCAAAAAACACAGTTGATGGACAGAATGTAGAACAATGTCATACATTCACCCCAGTACAAGGATCTGGGCCTAAATCCATCGTTTTTTTGCACTCCACACCACCCTGGGTTAGACACTGGCTATATGCAAATCAGCTCTGACCCTGTGCCTCATTTGAACAGTCCAGTCCGAACTACCAAGCCATGTCTTTCCCAGACCGGAATCAAGCATCCAAGGACCGGTTTCTGGCTATCAGCCTTCATCAGCCTGGATAGCTTGACTCCAGTGGTGTGGAGGTATGCAGTAGTGCCTTTTCTTTATTTGGTGAAAATTCCTCCAGTAGTTGTTGAGAAAATTGAATTTGAGCAAATTATATATCTATATGCGCTCAACATTCTATTGGAAATAACTTTGGCGCCGATTGAGGAATCTGCGTGTAATTTTCAAGAATTTTGGCCAGCTCCGCTCCGCTCTTTCCCTGAAAGTTTCGGGGGGATTCGTCAAGCGGGGGCCAAAAGGGGGGTCCCAAAACATGTGTTCCCCATGTTAATTTCCATAGGGACCTTTAGACACGGCTACAGCCCGAACGGCTGAATGGAATTACACCAAGCTTGACAAAATGGTAGGGCCTGGTATGCACGTGTGCCTTTGCTAAGTTTGGTGAAAATCCCTCCAGTAGTTCTTGAGAAAATTGAATTTGAAATTTTTCAAATGGCATTTTCTATGGGACCTTTAGACACGGCTACAGCCCGAACGGCTGAACGGACTTACACCAAATTCGGCAAAATGGTAGGGACAGGTATGCAGTAGTGCCTTTTCTATATTTGGTGAAAATCCCTGCAGTAGTTGTTGAGAAAATTGAATTTGAGCAAATTATATATCTATATGCGCTCACCGTACGCGTACGTGCGCGTACCCTTACGTGCGGTAGCGAGTTTCTGATTGGCTGGCAGTCGACTGTCAACATTCCAATCTGTCCAAACCAGGAAGTGTTGGCCACCATCTTGTTTTTCAGGAGAAGTGAGGCACAAGAGAGCCCAAAACAAGAGTGGAAAACATGAAAAGGGGGCAGGGTAGAGAACCCCCAACCCTCTAGCCCTTCTCAGGGGGTCCCAGAAGGACACCCAAGTGCAAAAAAAAAAGAAAAAAAAATCGAGGGGTACGCACACAGTGCGCGTACGGTACGTGTACCGTGCGCGTACCCCGCTATTTAAAAACAGTTTTTGCACTTGGTGGTCCTTCTGGGACCCGCTGAGAAGGGCTAGGGGGTCAGGGGGTCTCTACCCTGCCCCCTTTCCACGTTTTCCACTCTTGTTTTGTGCTCTCTTGTGACTCACTTCTCCTGAGAATCAAGATGGCTGCTCAGGTGGTCCCAGAAGGATAATAACATATATAAACGTTATCCGCTAATAGAATTAGCATTTACAAAACCTTTGAAATTTATTGAAAAAAAATATAGGTTTTACGCCTGATATAGTTAGGAATTAGCATTTAAAAAACCTTGCAAATTCACTGAAAAAACCATAGGTTTCAGGCCTTATATAGTATTATAGTTAGGAATTAGCATTTTAAAAACCTTGCAAATTCACTTAAAAAACCATAGGTTTCAGGCCTTATATAGTTAGGAATTAGCATTAAAAAAAACATTGAAATTGCTCCTATATAGTTAGTTGTACTAACTATATTTCGCGCACCCGCAATCCACTGCTGATGATGTCACATATTACATCATTCATGACATGGTCAGTGACATCACTGATGACATCACTGATGACATCTCAAATGACATCACTGATGACATCACTGATGACATCTCATTTGACATCACTGATTGCATCACTGATTATATCATTCATGTGATAATACGATGCACCTCCTCACACTCTAATATAACCTTTGATACACCCAGTGTTAAATACAGACTACCATTCTTGAAACCATTGACACACCAATACCAGTTACTACATACGCACTCACTTATTCCTAGGTCTACACACACATTCACTCATTCACCCATAGAATCACTCATACATACAGTCACTCTTCAATACAACACTATCATATGCACTCATACACCTATACAGACACTCACACACTGCCACTCATCCATGGAGTTAGTCACACACCTAGTCAGTCATGCAAAGAATCATCACACTTCCATTTCCTCAACTATACAGTTATACACACAACACCTTACTTATTCAAACATATACTAACACATACTTACTCTCTTACACAATCACTGATACAAGTACACAATGATCCATACAGCCACTTGCACATTCACTGGCTCTCATGTATAGTCATTTATATATGCCAACTCTCACATGCACTGTGTTTTACATATGTACTTACTTGGACATGTAGCACTGAGATATCCATTCACTCACCAACACACCCATGCACACAGTCAACCGCCCATATAGCTGTTTCCACATGCACTCTTGAACTCATACACCTAGTAAATCAACTGCTCACACATCTATGCACAGAGTCACACACCTCACAGCCACCCACACACACACTCAGTCTCCCATTCAAATACTTGGACAACCAATCAAAGCCCATGTAGCCACTCATATAGCTACTGATCAACACATGCAGCAGCTTACACTACAACAGACATACTGATGCACACATTCAGACAGTTTAGTCACTAACCCATGCATTTAGTAAGACACATTTAATCACTCACTCATACAGTCAGTCACGCACCTACTAAATCCTTCATCCAGACACTTATGCATCCACTCATTCTTCAATATGTAAAAGATGTTTAAACTTTACAGAAACACACAGTCACTGGATGATGTCATCAGTGATGTCATTTGAGATGTCATCAGTGATGTCATCAGTGATGTCACTGACCATGTCATGAATGATGTAATATGTGACATCATCAGCAGTGGATTGCGGGTGCGCGAAATATAGTTAGTACAACTAACTATATAGGAGCAATTTCAATGGTTTTTTAAATGCTAATTCCTGACTATATAAGGCCTGAAACCTATGGTTTTTTAAGTGAATTATATATATATATATATATATATATATATATATATATATATATATATATATATATATATATATATATATATATATATCTCCTACTGGCAACAGTAGTTATAGCTAGGACCTAGTTTCCATAGGAAATCCGCAACATTCTATTTGGAATAACTTTGGTTGATGAATCTTCGCGAAATTCTCCAAGAAGATGGGGCGCTCCACTCCTATCCTGAAGGTTTTGGGGTGATTTGTCAAGTGGGGGCTGAGAAAAAAGGGGGGTCCCAAAACGTGTTTTCCCCATGCAATTTTCCATAGGGACCTTCAGACACGGCTACAGCCGGAACTGCTGAACGGAATTACACCAAATTTTGCAAAAAGGTAGAGTTTCGTTCGCAGATTACACTTTTTGTTAAATGGTGTAAATCTGTGCAGTAGTTCCTGAGAGGACTGTATGCGTACCATTACGAGCACGAGCTGCATGCTAATTGGCTGTCAACTGTCTGTCAACACTCCAAACCAGGAAGGGTTGGCAGCCGTCTTGTGTCTCGGTAGAACCGAGGCACGAGAAAACTGAAAAAGAAGTGCGCAAAAGACGCAAAGGTGGAAGGGTAGAAACACTGTGACCCCCTAGGCCTGCTCACGGGGTCCCACAAGGACCCTCAAGGCCTAAAAAATGTTGTTTTTTTATCGCATTGTACGTACGGTACGCGTACGGCGTGAAAAAGAAAAAAAATCTGAAGCCCGCTTTATTGTTATTTTGCCCCTGGGGGGGCCAAATCCCGGGGGCAATGTATTTATTTATAATGGAGGGCCCAGAGGGGCCCCCCAGCCCCGGGGACCGCCACCCCCGGGCTTGTTTTTTTTTTAAACTAAAAAATACCTGTGGGGGGCTCAAGCCCCCCCCCCACACGCCCCGGGGACCACCACCTCCCCTGGCACTAAATTTTAAAATTGGGGGGGTCAGTGACAGACCCCCCAGCCCCGGGGACCACCACCACCGGGGCTTTTAAATGTTTGGAGGGGGGCCACGTGGCCCCCCTCCCCGAGCCTTGTGGTGGTCCTGGAGACCGCCACCCCCCAGGGCCGGCTCCTGCAGTGTCCCGGGGTGCCTACCCCGGGACACTGTAGTTTGCTATGGGAAGGCGGGAGCCTTACGGCTCCCGCCCTACCATAGCCATACCATAGCTTCTAAACTTCTTTTGCTGGCTTCTTTTCATGAACTGGATTCTCATGTATACCAGCCTCGCGGCTCCGACCCTACCATAGCAAACTGCTTTCCTATTTGGAAGCGAGAGGAGGTTAACCTGCTCTCTCTTTCAAATAGGAAAGCAGATTGCTTTTCGTCAGGAGGAGCAGCATGTTAGGACGCGGGGAGCCGGCAGGGACCGTGGGGGATTGGGGACCCCCCATGGTCCCCAACGAAGAGGGACAGCCCCGGGGGATGGGGTCCCTGGGGCAAGAAGTGGCCCCCCTCCTCAAAATATTATTATCATATATATAATATTTTTTAAAAGGAGTTAGGCTAGCCCGGGGGGATGGGGTCCCCGGGGCCAGAAGTGGCTCAGGAGGGGGGCCACGCTGCCCCCCTCCCCCATTTTTTTTTAAAGAAATGAGGCAGAGCCCGGGGGGATGGGGTCCCCAGGGCTAAAAGAAGCCTCAGGAGGGGGGCCACGCAGCCCCCCTCCCCATATTTTTTATAACTTCTAGTGTGTACATGTTCGGTACGCGTACGGTACGACGTATGATGCCTGATTGCTAAAGCGTACCAAACGCATACCTAGGCAAGAAAAATAAAAATATTTTTCTGATATTTATCAAGTTTATTTGTTTAGATGCTGGGTGGCTCTAAAAAGAGCCCTTGTGTTTATCCGGAGATTTTAGTACCTACAAGTAAGTACTGATGCAGAGTCTAAAGTTCATGAGGAAGACTCTGTTCCCTTCAACTGTAAAATGTACACCATCTCTCCTATAGATGCCATGCACATTGAAACGCAAATTGTTGTTGTAAATGGACCCCATTCTATAGTCTAGGAGAAAAGCAGAAACAGATTTATTCACATGTTTCCGAGATTTCTCAATCTGTGGGCAAAATTGATTGGACCAGTTCCATTTCTGTCTTTGGCATATGTTAGAATACACAAAGGCAGTTTGGGGGGAAAAGTGACATCAGTTCTGTAAAGGTGTCCTTCATAAACATTTCCAGACCTACCCCAGAATAAGTGCCTAGGTCATTGCCACCACAGTACACAATTATGAGGTCAGGATGTTGGAGATGTAAAATGGATTTCACCAATGGCATCAATTGGTGCCACTTTAACCCTCTCTGTCCAATCCATTTAATGTCTACGTTTGGTAAACCTAGGTCTTTGTGAATTCCTTTCTGTTTTGCTTACCTTTGGCTCCAGAAAATATAGCTGTGTCCCACAATCCACACTCTAAGCATCTTAAAGAGAAGTTTGGATGCATTCAGATGGTGTCTGTAAATGAAATTACAGTTTGAAAAGTAAGATTTTTCTAAAATGGTGGATAAGATGCAGTTTTGAAAAAAGAAAAGAAATGATTGGTTGTTTGAAATCATTTTACACAGGAAACTAGGGTGCAATTTTCTGTTTTTTAAAAGCCTGATATTTATTGGTTAACAAAAACTGATAGAAAAGAACGTTACTTAAGATAAGCTGGTATATTGAAAAGTCAAGCACACTTGCCAGGCCGCCCCCACGCTCCTCCTGCTGCTCGTGACAGTAGCTGACCTGCGACCTTCCTCCTGTATTTTCTGCCGCAGCAAGCGACCCAGCTGCAGCTGAGCCGCCCGCACTTGTTCTTCGCGCTTTTTCCCGCCGCTGCCTCCCTGCGGTCCTGCCCCCCGCCAGCCGATTAGCCACCCTGCTCCTGCCACCCAGCGGACACTCCCTCCCAGCTCCCTTCTTATGTTGCCCCTCCACACGTGCAGCGGTCACGTGCAGCGGGCGCGCCGATTGTGCGCCAAAGGCCCGCCAAAGGTAAGCCCGTCTGCGCCTGGACCGCGCTCAGCGCCAGGACCCCTGGCCCCCGCCGAAGCAAGACGACCCGCCGGACCTATGACGCCGCAACACTCATCGCACTCAACACTGGCCGGAACCCTGCCTGCTACCGAGCCGCCCTGAGACGCACCCACGGACCCTTTGCCTGTCAAGCCTGCCGTTTCTCCAGCAACCGGACCTGCACGGCCCCCGCCAAGCCCGGCACCAGCAGCAACCACCTGAAGTGCATCCTACTCAACACCCGCTCCATCCACAGGCACGCCGTGGAACTCTGGGACCTGCTCGACACGACAGCACCGGACGTCGCCTTCCTCACCGAAACCTGGATGAACGCCTCCTCTGTGCCGACATCGCCATAGCCATCCCGGACGGATACAAGATCACCCGGAAGGACCGCATCAACCAGACGGGAGGAGGCATCGCCATCGTACACAAGAACACCATCCGCATCTCAACTAACACCGACGACACCTTCACGGCCGCTGAACACCTGCACTTCCAGATATACACCGACCCCAAGACCACCCTCCGCGGCACCCTCATATACAGACCGCCGGGAGCACGCACACAGTTCAGCGAAGACATCGCAGACTTCATCAGCCCGCACGCCCTTCCCTCCGCCGACTACATCCTCCTAGGAGACCTCAACTTTCACCTAGGGAACAACAACGACAGAAACACCACCGACCTGCTGGACAACCTCGGCAACCTCGGACTCAAGCAACTGGTGAACACCCCCACCCACTACGCCGGCCACACGCTCGACCCAGTCTTCACATCCAGCAAGCACATCTCCTTCAGCCACACCACCGGACTCCACTGGACCGACCACAGCTGCGTCCACTTCGGCTTGAAAAAAAACCACGACTCACCACCACCCGCAACAGGTCCCTCGCCGATGCTGGAGCAAGATCACCGCCGAGCAGCTCACCGCCTCCCTCAGCCAGAACAGTCCCACCAGCACAACGGACCCCAACGAGGCAGCCAGCAACCTCACCAAGTGGCTGACCGACTGCGCCGATGACCTCGCTCCACTTAAGAACCCTCCCAGCAGACACAGCAGCAAGAAAACCCCCTGGTTCACCAACGAACTCAAGGAATCCAAGAAGAACTGCCGCACCCTCGAGAAAGCCTGGCGACTCGACAACACCACAGACAACAGGACCGCCCTCAAGCACGCCACCCGCAAACACCATCAGCTAATCCGCGCCACCAAGAAGACGGCACTCAAAGAACGTCTGGACAACAACACCCACGACAGCAAGGAACTCTTCAGCATCGTCAAAGAGTTCTCCAACCCCAGCGCCGGAAACAAAGACATCACTCCCTCGCAAGACCTCTGCAACTCACTCGCCTCGTTCTTCCACCGCAAGATCGCCGACATACACAACAGCTTCGACGCACAGACCACGCACCCCACCACCGAACCAACACCCGCCACCACCACCCTCTGCAACTGGACCCCGATCAGCACCGAAGACACCACCCGCACGATGAACTCCATCCACTCCGGATCACCAACCGACCCGTGCCCACACCACGTCTTCAACAAAGCCGACGCCACCATCGCACCCCTTCTCCGAGACACCATCAACGCCTCCTTCCACACAGCCACCTTCCCGGAGAGCTGGAAGCACACCGAGCTGACCGCCCTCCTGAAGAAACCAACGGCGGACCCCTCCGACCTCAAGAACTACCGTCCCATCTCGCTCCTTCCTTTTCCGGCCAAAGTCATCGAGAAGACCGTCAACAAACAGCTGGCCGCCTTCCTCAAGACGAACGGATCCCTCGACCCCTCGCAGTCTGGATTTCGGGCCAACCACAGCACCGAAACCGCCCTGATTGCAGCCAACGACGACATCAGGACCTTGATCGACAACGGGGAAACAGCGGCCCTCATCCTCCTGGACCTCTCAGCTGCATTCGACACCGTCTGCCACCGAACTCTAGTGAAGCGCCTCAGCAACATCGGAATTCGAGAAAAAGCGCTGGAATGGATCATCTCGTTCCTCACCGGAAGAACCCAGAGAGTCCGCCTTCCTCCGTTCAGATCAGAGGCCACCGAAGTCATCTGCGGCGTACCACAAGGATCGTCACTCAGCCCAACCCTCTTCAACGTCTACATGAGCCCCCTCGCAGCCATCGCACGCCAGCACAACCTCAACATCATCTCCTACGCTGACGACACCCAGCTCATCCTCTCCCTCACCAGTGACCCCACCACCGCCAGAGCCAACCTACACGAAGGGATGAAAAACGTCGCCGACTGGATGAAGAACAGCCACCTCAAGCTGAACTCGGACAAGACGGAAGTCCTCATCATGAGATCATCACCCTCCGCCTGGGACGACTCATGGTGGCCCCCGGCCCTGGGCACCGCTCCCAAAACAACAGACCACGCACGCAACCTGGGCTTCATCCTGGACTCCTCCCTGTCAATGACCAAACAAGTCAACGCCATCTCATCCTCGTGCTACAACACCCTGCGCATGCTCTGCAAGATCTTCAGATGGATCCCCACGGAAACCAGGAAGACCGTCACCCAGGCATTCGTCACCAGCCGACTGGACTACGGGAACACCCTCTACGCCGGAACAACAGCGAAACTTCAAAAAAGGCTCCAACGCATCCAGAACGCCTCCGCACAACTCATCCTCGACATCCCCGACACAGCCACATCACCGGACACCTGAGAGACCTGCACTGGCTTCCCGTCAGCAAGAGAATCACGTTCAGACTCCTCACCCACGCACACAAGGCTCTCCACGACCTGGGCCCCAAGTACCTCAACGACCGCATGACCTTCTACACGCCCACCCGCCAGCTACGATCGACCAGCCACGCCCTCGCCACCGTACCACGCATCCGCAGAGCCACCGCCGGAGGAGGATCCTTCTCCTACCTGGCGGCCAAGACGTGGAACTCCCTCCCCACCCACCTCCAGCGAACACAAGACCATCTTGCCTTCAGGAAGCAGCTCAAGACCTGGCTGTTCGAGCAGTAACTTTCCCCTCCCCCAGCGCCTTGAGACCCTTCCGGGTGAGTAGTGCGCTATACAAATGTCGTGATTGATTGATTGATTGACTTGCTGTTTTGATTTGCAACATAGTTTGATGAACTTTTCACCTGTGTGCTCAGTTAAGTGTTCCCTGAAGTGTTTCTATGGTAACAGGCAGAAGGCAGACTGGGGGTAAAGTTGAATGTTTGGAAAGGGTTCAAATGTTCAAGCAATAGAAAAGTGTGTTTCCTCTTCATTTAATGTGGGAATAAATGTGATTTGTTATTTATTTGTATATGTGTATAGATTGAGTGTGTAGATTGAGAAGAAAACTTTGTTATTTGCCATAGGACTTCTTGACCCCCTAGGCCTGCTCTGGGTGTCCTACAAGGACGCTGTGAAAAAGAAAAGAACCCCAAAGGTCACTTTCGTGGTAATTAGCCCCCAGGGGGGCCAAGTGTTTACTGTAGTGGGGGGCCAGAGGGGCCCCCCAGCCCCGGGGACCGCCACCCCAGGGCTTTTTTTTAAATAATGATGGGGACCCAGAGGGCCCCCCCAGCCCCGGGGCCTGACACCCCTGGGGCTTACACATTTTGATTGCAGGGGGGCTCACAGCCCCCCCCCCGCAGCCCCGGGGACTACCCCTTGGGGCTTCTTTTTTTAAATATATAGTTTTGTGGGGGGGGTCAAGCCCCCCCACATGACCCGGGGACCGCCACCTCCCCGGGGCACTACATTTTTAAATTGGTGGGTCCATGATGGACCCCTCAGCCTCTGGGGCCACCACCCCACCGGGGCTTTTAAATGTTGGGAGGAGGGCCGCGCCGCCGCCTCCTGGAGCCTTGTAGTGGCCCTGGGGAGTGCCACCCCCAGGGCCGGCTCCTTCAGTGTCCCGGGGTGCCTACCCCCGGAACATTGTAGTTTGGTATGGTAGGGCGGGAGCCTCGCAGCTCCCGCCCTACCATAGCAAATTACTTTCGTTTTTGGAAGAGAGAGCAGGTTAACCTGCTTTCTCTTCCAAAAACCAAAGTCGATTGCTTTTCTGCATGGGGAGCAGCATGTTCCCTGTGCAGAAAATCAATGCCGGCTCCCAAAGGACGCGGGGAGCCGGCTGGGACCGTGGGGGCATTGGGGCTCCCCCCACGGTTCCCACGTTTTATATGAGCCCCGGGCGATGGCGTCCCCATGAATAATAAAAATTAGTGTTAGGGGCTATTTGTTTTTTTTACGGTAAAATTAGAGTACGCGTACCATGCGCGCCCATACCACGTATGCTGCAAGGTTTCTAAGTCGTCCCGTACGCGTACCTTAGCAAGAAAAGAAAAAATATTTTTTTTTCAGATACCTATTAAGGTTATGTGTTTAGATGTTGGTTGGTTCTAACAAGAGCCTTTCTCTTTATTGGTACTTATGAGTAAATACCTATGCAGAGTCTAAACTTGTTGAGGAGGAGTGTTTTACAGTGTGCTGAACCTTTGACCTATTTGGTCAGTTGAGTTTTGCATGATCTGTTAGCATGGTAACAGCACAAAACAAATTGGGGGTAGGGTTCAAAGTTATGTCAGTTGGAAAGAGTTCAAATGTTCAGCCAACAGAAATGTGTGTTTGGTTTTGAATTAATGTGCGAAGCAATTTGATTTGTTATTAACATGTATATATGTGTAAATTGAGAAGGAAAGTGTGCCATTTTCTGGTTTTGCTAAGAACACTGAAGTAGAGAGATTCTGTATAAGAATATCTGCTGTTTGACTGGTATTCTTTTTAATCTACAAATCAATTTGAAAGGTGAGTTGTTAACTTGTAAGGGAATGTATGTGGTGCATTTTGTTTTTAGTAAGAGTAATGTGTTTATCCTTCTAAAGTGTGTAGAATCACATTCTGACTTAGTCTGCATTTGGATAACCATTGTGATAAAACCATTTGGTAAGTTAATGTGTTTGGTGAGTCAGTACTAAAAAATGTAGAATGTGTGCAGTCACTTTTTCAGTTCTAGAGTAGTTAATAGTGTTGCTTGTTTAGAATTAGGCTTGTGTTTCAAATCTACAATTTTCCAATCAGTATAAATACACTACTGGAAACTCTCTGGGGCAGATTTACAAGCCTCTTGCACGTCTTTGTGCTGCCATTGCGTCACTTTTTTGATGCAATTTTGGCACAAATAATGCAGCAAATTGCTAATGTATTTGCAAAATGAGTCAGGGATGTGCACTGAAATGTAGTACTTATATACATGGAATGTGTGCAGTCACTTTACCGTTTCTAGATTAGCAAATGTGTTTGGGTAAAATGCAAAGTTTAATATTTTTTGTCTAGAATCACACTGTGCGTCTGTGTGTATTTAGGAATTATTCTGAGTGAAGCATTTTTGTATGTTTTGTGTTTGTAGACACATAAGTGCTTAAATATCTATTCTTTTTTGAAGTTTTGATAGAATTAGAAACTAGTTATTGTTTTTGTATTTGCAAAATGAATCATGGTTGTACAGTAAAATGCAGTATTTATATTTATGGAATGTGTGCAGTCATATTAGCTCTTCAAGAGTAATTATTAGTGTTGCTTGTCTAGAATCAGACTTATTTTTCAAATCTACAATTTCCCAGTCAGCATATATACACTGCTGCATACACTCTGGGGCAGATTTACAAGCCTCTTGTGCCTCTTTGTGGTTGTATTGTGTAATGTTGGCACCAATAATGCAGTAAATTGCTTCTGTAAAGTAAAATGAATCTGGATTGTATAGTAAAATGTAGCAGGTATATATATATAGATTGTGTTTAGTCTATTTACCGTTTCTAGACTTGTATATGTGTTTTGATAAATTGCAAGGTCTAATATTTTTTGTCTAGAATCACAATGTTCTTCTGTGTGCATTTAGGAATCATTCTGAGTGAAGCATTTTTGTATGTTCTGTGTTTGCAGACACATAAGTGCTTAAACATCTATCCTTTTTCTAAGTTTTGATTGAATTAGAAACTACTTTTTGCCTTTGTATTTGCAAAATGACTTATAATTGTACACTAAAATGCAGTATTTATATTTCTGGAATGTGTGCCGTTATATTAGCCCTTTAAATTCAGTCAGGCATTCTCCTTGCAGAACTGTAATCATCCAGTTAGTACCTAAGTACTCATACAGCAAAGTTGGCCTTAGGGTATGTACTGCTTCAAACCCCTATAGACTATGAATGCAGTCTTCTATGCACCTGCAAACTTGTCTTTTATACCTTCAATTCCCCAGTCTGTATCCTTACACTTCCAGCAAACACTCTGTCACTGCTGTTTCAGTATTGTAGTGTGCCTTTCAGCAGTATGTGCTTATCTATGCACTGTGCTAAAACTGAAGCTGTTATAAATTCAGTCTGGCAATCTCCTTGCAGAACTGTAATCATCCAGTCAGTACCTAAGTACTCATGCAGCAAAGTAGATCTTAGGGCATGGACTGCTTCAAACCCATATAGACTATACATGCAGTCTTCCATGCACCTGCGAACTTGTCTTTTATACCTTCAATTCCCCAGTCTGTATCCTTACACTTACAGCAAACACTCTGTCACTGCTGTTTCAGTATTGTAGTGAGCCATCCAGCAGTATATGCTTATCTATGCACTTTGCTAAAACTGAAGCTGTTATAAATTCAGTCTGACACTCTCCTTGCAGAACTGTAATCATCCAGTCAGTATCTAAGTACTCATGCAGCAAAGTAGGTCTTAAGGCATGGACTGCTTCAAACCCCTATAGACTATGCATGCCGTCTTCTATGCACCTGCAAACTTGTCTTTTATACCGTCAATTCCATAGTCTGTATCCCTACACTTCTACCAAACACTCTGTCATTGCTGTTTCAGTATTGTAGCGAGCCATTCAGCAGTATGTGCTTATCTATGCACTCTGCTAAAACTGAAGTACTTATAAATTAAGTCAGGCACACTGCTTGCAGAACTGTAATCATTCAGGCAGTACCCAAGTACTGATGCAGCAAAGTAGGCATTAGGGCATGGACTGCTTCAAGCCCCTATACACTATGCATGCAGTCTTCTATGCACCTGCAAACTTGTCTTTTATACCTTCAATTCCCCAGTCTGTATCCTTACACTTCCACCAAACACTCTGCCACTGCTGTTTCAGTATTGTAGTGACCCATTCAGCAGTATGTGCTTATCTATGCACTGTGCTAAAAGTGAAGCAGTTATAAATTCAGCCAGGCACTCTCCTTGCAGAACTGTAATCATTCAGTCAGTACCCAAGTACTCATGCAGCAAAGTAGGCCTTAGGGCATGAAGTGTTTCAAAGCGCTATGCATTATGCTTGTAGTCTTCTATCTACCAGCACAGTTGTCTTTTATACCTTCAATTCCCGAGTATATATCCTTACACTTCCACCAAGCAGTTTATCACTGGTGTTGCACTGTTGTAGTGACTCATTCAGCAGTTTGTTCTAATCCATTCACTGCACTAAATTTTAAGCACTTATAAATTCAGTCAGGCACTGTCCTTGCAGAACTGTAATCATTCAGTCACTACCCAAGTACTCATGCAGCGAAGTAGGCCTGAGGGCATGAACTGCTTCAAACCACTATGCACTATGCTTGTAGTCTTCTATCTACCTGCACACTTGTCTTTTATACCTTCAATTCCCTAGTCTATATCCTTACACTTCCATCAAGCAGTCTGTCACTGCTGTTGCACTGTTGTACTGACCCATTCAGCAGTTTGTTGTAATTCATTCATTGCACTAAAACTCAAGCACTTATAAATTCAGTCAAGCACTGTCCTTACAGAACTGTAATCATTCAGTCAGTACCCAAGTACTCATGCAGGGAAGTAGGCCTTAGAGTATGAACTGCTTCAAACCGCTATGCACTATGCTTGTAGTCTTCTATCTACCTGCACACTTTTCTTTTATACCTTCAATTCCCTAGTCTGTATCCTTATACTTCCAGCAAGCAGTCTGTCACTGCTGTTGCACTGTTGTAGTGACCCATTCAGCTGTTTGCTGTAATCCATTCACTGTACTAAAACTCAAGCACTTATAAAGTCAGTCAGGCACTGTCCTTGCAGAACTATAATCATTCAGTCAGTACCCAAGTACTCATGCAGTGAAGTAGGCCTTAGAGCATGAACTGCTTCAAACCGCCATACACTATGTTTGTAGTCTTCTATCTACCTGCACACTTGTCTTTTATACCTTCAATTCCCTAGTCTGTATCCTTACACTTCCACCAAGCACTCTTTCATTGCTGTTGCACTATTGTAGTGACCCATTCAGCAGTTTGTGCTAATCCATTCACTATCCATACTCATGTAGCAAAGTAGGCGTTAGGACAAGGACTGCTTCAAACCTGTGTGCTGTATGCATGCAGTATTCTATCCACGTGCACACTTGTCTGTTATACCTTCAGTTACACTGTTAGTATCTATGATGTTGCAGGAAATACTATGTGTTTCCCCTTGTACTGTTCTAGTGATGCATTCATTAGCTTGTACTAATCCATTCACTGCTCAAAAATCCAACTACTTATACATCCATTAAGGTACTCTTCTTCTAGATGTAGTTCTTGAAAGTTTTATGCAGTATGTATGCACTTCTGTTATCAGTTACACAGTTGTTTTTTATACTTAGTCATTGTACATTGTATTTATTTAGTAACAGAATAGTATATTTCATAAATTTATTTTTATAATGTTATATATATTTTTTATAACAGATTCTATTTATCAACACTGAAAGAAATTCATCATGTCTTTAAAAAGTGAAAAGAGGAAACAATATAAAAAAGCTTATCTTTTCAAGAAAAGTCACCCACAAGATTTACCTAAACAACAATGTGTGGACAAAAAGAAAAAAAGTCCTGGTAAGACAACAAAGGGTTTAAAAAAAAAATTATCAAACACTAGGAATAGTGTGCAGATTGTGAAAAATAAAAAGACTATATCTGCAACAAAAAAGAAAAACAAGACAAAAAAGAAAAATGATGGGAAATTATGTTCCTAAGGAACACTGCATAGCAAAAGGAGGAAGAATCAATTTCAGGAAATTAGAAAAAGAATGTTTTACAATAGAGTTGTTTTAAACTTAATGAAGGATATGAAGAAATGTAAAAGAAAATCAGGATTTTATAAGAAAAAGAAACATATTGAAAGTATTGTTGAGAGGTTTTTGAATTAAAAAAAAGTTGTTTATTTTAGTAATCAATAGAATTAGATCACTAGATAAACCAATCAATTTAATGAAGGCCAAAAGTAAGCGGAGAAGACTAATTAATAGAACTCATTTTTCAGATGTTTTTTTGGGTGAATGGAAACATAGTTCGAGTTCTGAGCCTTTTTTTATTGAAGAGAGTTATTTTCAGAGTAATGATTTGTTGCATGCAGTTGACACTAGTGGTCGAGCTTATGAGGTTAGAAATGGTTGTCCTATTGAGAAAAAGAAAACTGTTCCCAGAAATCCAGAAGAGTTGTTAGCTGGTGAAGTTTTAGGGAGACGTTCTAAAGCTCCAGTGTACACGTGGAATTGCAGTAGTGTTTGCAGTGTACGGCAGGAATCTATTGATTTTTTATGCAATTTCTTACATGAGTATGCTAAGAAAAGTGTTAAACAAAAGATTAAGATGTTATTGTTGTTATTGTTATTGTTATATGTACTTCTAAAGCGCGACACTCATCCAACAAGGATATCACGAACACAAGATGTTGCAAGGATGAGACCCTTTCAGAGTGAGAGAAAATACTGGTTTGCAAGGTCATTCTCTGGCTTGTCTTTCTAAAAAAGTATGTTGAAGTGTTTTTCACCATTTCAAGATGTTAGCAGTATATCATACTCAAATGAGGAAATTAGTCAGAACATTGTATTATGCAAAAAGTCCAGCACTAATGTTAAAAAAGTTGAACAGTGCTCTTTTGCGTGGATCTGTATAAGATGTAATGAACCTTTGTGAAGAAATTGAGGTTAGTTACTTTGGTCCTGAGGAAGACAGTGCAGAAACTGATACATTAATAGAAGGAAATGTTGAAGAGAATGTACAACATTCTAGAACAGAAAATTTTGAGCAAGAAATTACAAAGTTTAAGGTGATTTCGGTTGAAAAGCTAAATTATTCTTATATTTGTTGTCGACGAACTCATTACAAAAATCACACCAGAACTGTTGATCTGTATTTAAAAAGTGAAAGAGAAAATAATAATGAGTGGAAGGAATTTGCAGCTTATTTATTGGTAGAGAATTGTTTTGATTTGGGTTCTGATCAACGTATTTGTAAATATTGTTATAACAAATTAGACGAGAACAAAATGCCTGCTAGAGCTGTGCATAATAATCTTGAGTTGGTAAATATTCCTTCTGAACTGATGGATTTAAATACGTATGAGTCTATTCTTATTCAATGTATGCATCAAGCTATTCTTCGTATGGAGCCTAAGACAGGGAAATTGCCTCCTTCAGATTTACAGAGAGGATTAAAGGGAAGATTTGTATATTTGTCTTTAGATTTAAAGAAAAACATTGAAACAATTGGTGTACAAAATGTAGAAGATGAACCTCTAGTTATTCTTGTTAATGGCGTTCCTACTAAGAGAAGAAAATCTGGCAAGAATTAGTGGATGTTAGGAAAGTGAAAAAGGCAACGTTGTATCTGGTAAAAAATAATCAGTACTATAAAATGTGTATGTGGGAGAAGAAAAAATAACTGTAGAAGATAATGACTCGTTAACTGGACAAATTGAAAAAGTGGACATATCCAGAACTGAAGAAATTTATGAACATTACAGTGTTCATCAACTTCATTCCAAAGAAGTGATGGGGAATACTAGTGAGTTATTCTAAATGAAAGAAGCAAAGGGAAGTCCTATGAGTGTATGGGAAGAAAGCTTGGAAGCTCATTGTTTCCCTCAGTTGTTTCCAACAGGAAAAGGAGGACGATATGAAGAACGACCTGTGCAGATTCCTGCATCTGAATACCGGACATCAAGATTGTATGCAGAAGATCCAAGATTTCGACAATGTATTCCGTATTTGTTTCATCTTTTGTTTGAGAGTGACTTGTCTGGACTTTCTTATGCAGTCAACCATATATTGAAAACAGGTGTACATCTGCAAAATGTTTCGGCAAAGGAATTTATGGATAAAGTACACCAGAAAGATAATGTTTTGGAATCTCAGCTGATTAATCTCATGGCATGTCAGGGTGGTACTAATGAGTACTGGTACCGTCGTCATGGAGAACTTAAATTTATGCTAAGGAACTTAGGAACTCCTACATGGTTCCTTACTCTAAGCTGTGCTGAATATGCTTGGGATGATTTACTTCAATTTCTTCGAGAGGCAAATCCAAATATTGAATACAAGACACCTGGAGAACTGTGCTCTTTGGATCCAGTTAATGTATGCAGATATTTCAATCATAGATTTGAAGCTATGATGTCTTTTATCACCAATAAAAAAAATCCTCCTCTTGGACAGGTTAAGGATTTCTTTTGGAGAAAGGAGTATCAAGCAAGAGGTGCTGCTCACATACATATGCTAATATGGATCAAAGAAGCCCCCAAATTCGGAACAGATTCAGATGATACTGTGTTGTCTTTTATTGAAGAATATGCTACATGTGCTATACCGAAAAGCACAGAAGAAAAGAACTTAAGACAACAAGTCTTACGATTCCAAAGCCGTCATTGTGGGAAATACTGTTGTCGAAAGTACAAATCTAAGGACAAGTTCTACACCAAATGTTGTTTTGGATTTCCACGTCCAGTAATATCGAAAGGAAGAGTGAAAAATGTTACGTCATCTTTGCGACATACTATCACAAGAAAGTCTCCAAAAAATACCTACAACTTAAGAACAAATGTAGAGTCAAAATATATAAATTATTACAACCAGTTATTTTGTCCATGTGGAATGCTAACATGGATATTCAATACGTTGCGGACAATTCCATTGCTGTTGCTCGATATGTAACATCCTACATAACAAAATCAGAAAAGACGGAATTGAAGAAAATGTGGGAAGAGATTTCCCACGAGAAGAGTCTAAGTAAGAAATTATACAGTTACAGTTTGAAGATGTTATCTCATCGAGAAATTGGAGCGTATGAATGCTCAGATCGCTTATCATCTGCAAGTCTATACTCCAAATCTAGAAGAATCATTTGGGTGAGTCTAGGTCTTGCTGCAACACAAAATCAAGTACTTAAATCTGTACGAAAAAATTAATATTTAGCTGAAAAAGAGCCAGTAAGTAGAGATATTGTGAAAACAAATATGTTGGATACATATTATCCAAATAGAAGTCATCCTCTTGAGAACATTTGTCCCTATGAAATGCTGCAAAACTATATTTTTAAACGGAATGTTACAGAAAATATCAATAATGGTATATATGCTGTGATTGGTTCTGAAGGATGTTTGGTGAAATAAAGAAAAGGACATTTGATTAATCACCGTAAACTGAGTAGCGATACTCCTGACAAAAGGGAATTTTACTATTTAGCTCTTTTGCAACTCTTCAAGCTGTGGCGTTCAGAATCGGAATTACTTGGAGATTTTCAGAGCAACGAAGATTCGTTCAACGCAACTAAAGATACTATAGAATGTCCTGTTTTTGCTAATTATGTGAAAATGTTGAACGACGAAATTGAGCAAGAAGCTACAATTGCAGCTGAGATTGCTGGAGACAGTTCTCAAGACAGTCACATTTCTGCTCCGTTGAGTCAGGATCCACTACGAGAACCAATTGTTCAAAATGAGGCAGCAACTGCCATGGATGAGGTGGAAACAGCAATGTATTAAGCTCAAGAAGATGTAACAAACTTAGGAAACTTGGAAGAACAACTAAATGTTGAGCAAAAACAAATATATAACCAAGTGAGAGAATAGATTGACCATGGATTCCTTCATGAAAAGAAAAAGTGCTATTGCTCTTCATTTCAACCTATCCAAATGTAAGTCAGGGGACAAGCTGGAACAGGAAAAAGTGTTTTTTAATTAAAGTAATTACAACTTATCTACAGAAAACAACTGAGTCACATTTGTCTTGTGTTGTCACTGCTCCAACTGGGTTGGCAACACACAATATTAAAGGAATTACTTTACATTGTTTACTAATGCAGTAGAGCATGAAAACAAATTGGAATAACACAAGCTATCTGGAGAAGCTTGTTGTAAAGTTTCAAGAGTTTTGAAGACAATGAAACTTCTTATTATTGAGGAGGTAAGCATGGTATCAAACTTAATGCTTGCCTTTGTGCATTTAAGAATGCAGCAAATTCTTAAAACAGAGTACGACATGTTATTTGGAGGAAAACATGTCAACGTTTTTGGAGATCTATTACAACTTACTCCTGTAAAAGGACAACCAGTATTTAAAACACTTACGCATGAAGATACCAGAAAGTCTTTAGGTAGCATTGGAAATGTTAACATTTGGTCATATTTTTAATATAAGGAACTTATTACAAATATGCGACAGGCAAATGATGCTGATTATGGAACTATTCTTCAAGATATACGAATTGGAAAAGTGACTGAACATGGCAAACAAGCTTTACAGAGATGATTACTTTCCAATTTGTTTCCAAATGAAAATATTGTTCCTGAGAAAATTTATATGAGAATTGCAGAAAACAAATCTGTAATTTGTTTAATGCCAACACTGCGTGAATGTTCTATATTCAATGAAGACATTTTAAAGTTGGAAAATGAAGAAATTATAAAATTGGAAGCTATTGATAAAATAGAGCATGAAGGAATCACTATTATTTTGATAGAAAAGTTGAAGAGGAAATTGGATTCTTTAGAGAAATCGATAAGTAAAACTGCTGGTTTAGAAAAGAATCTATATGCATGTGTAAACTGTCGGGTAATTTTACGATGTAATTTGAATGTGGAAAAAGGTTTAGTAAATGGAGCAATGGGTAGAGTCTGAAATTTATCTGGATTGTACTTGATTGATTTTGATGAGAGAAAGATTTGTGCAGATGCAAATTATGTGAAAGAGTATAATAGGTTAAGAAAAGAATATGCTCCCAATTTAGGTCAATATCCTGTATTTGAAAAGCGTGTGGTAGGTCAAAAAAGTAGACATGAGAATATCTGTAGTGAAGCTGTAGAGAAAGAAAAAAGAGCAAGATGAAGTTGTGATTGCAAGCAAAAAGAAAAAGGACACTGTCGAAGAGATTGTTAGTTATCAGTTTGAAAATAGTTCTGGTGTCAACTGCTATGCTAATGTAGTTGTTAATGTTGTTTTTTTCTAGAAAGTTTGCAACAGCAAATTGTTGAAAATCGGGAAAAAAGATTTTGTTCATTGTTGTATTCTGTTTATGAGAAATGTAGTAGTGATAAAAGTAAAATACAAAGTGTTTCTGATATTCTAAATGTTTTGGACATATGTTCAGGTTGTACTCAATTTACGCAGAATATTCAGCAAGATTGTCAGGAATTTCTAATGTATATGCTTGTTGTATTGGAAGATGAAGGTATAGATATTGAAAGTATTTTTGGCCTTTCTTATAAATGGCAACATGACTGTGAAAATTGTTTGTTTACATGTAGCACTAACATAGACACTGAAAGATTGATATATTTGACTTTACCAGACTGTGAATCAGTGTCTTTTAACAACCTAGTTAGAGGGGCAAGTCAAAACATGGAGTGTAGGCAATGTAAATCACAAATGTCATCAGGATTATTTATACAAAGATATGGACAGTATGTAATTTTAATGATGCAACGCTGTACAGCTGATGGAAGAAAATTGGAAACTTTAATTAAAAATGTTGTAGCTACTCAAGTATCAATATCAGGAAGAACTTTTGTAGCTGTAATTATTTTTCATGATGGTCCTTCTACAACATCTGGACATTACACTGCTTATTTAAAATGTACTAAAGGTTGGATACATTGTAATGATAGTCAATTGGTTTTTAAACAATGTTTGCCTAAAGAATTACCAAACTCTTACCTAATATTCTTAAAGCCAAAGTTTTAGGAACATAATTTGGCCTTTCAGGATTACTGCTGTTAAGGTAGGCTGGTCTGGTGTTGTGGAGTGCTTTGTGAATGTGGGTGAGGAGCTTGAAGGTGATCCTCTTGTCAACGTGGAGCCAGTGTAGGTCTCTCAGGTGCAGGGTGATGTGGCTGCGGCAGGGGACATTGCCGATCAGTCGGGCGGAGGTGTTTTGCATTCGTTGTAGTCGTTGTAGGTGTTTGGCTGGGATTCCTGCGTAGAGTGTGTTGCCATAGTCCAGTCTGCTGCTGACGAGGGCCTGTGTCACTGTTCTTCTTTTTTCTGTCAGGATTGACTTGTAAATCCTGCGGAGCATGCGGAGGGTGTTGTAGCAGTAGGAGGAGACGGCATTGACTTGCTTACACATAGAGAGGCAGGAGTTGAGGATGAATCCTAGGTTGTGTGCATGGTCGGTAGGTGTTGGTACTGTTCCAAGTGTAGTCGGCCAACAGGAGTCGTCCCTGGCTGAGGGGGTGGGTCCGAGGATGAGTACCTCCGTCTTGTCCGAGTTCAGCTTCAGACGGCTGCTCCTTATGCAGTTGGCGACGGCCTTCATTCCCTCATGGAGGTTGGTTTTGGCGGTGTGGGGCTCCTTGGAGAGGGAGAGGATGAGCTGGGTGTTGTCGGCGTAGGAGATGATGTTGAGGTCGTGATGGCGGGCAACTTGTGTGAGGGTGGCCATGTAGACGTTGAATAGCATTGGGCTGAGGGATGAGCCCTGGGGGATGCCACAGATGATTTCGGTGGTTTCGGATCAAAAGGCTGGGAGGCGGATGCTCAGGATTACTATTGGACAAGTTCCAAACAAAGGATTTGATGCATACTATTTGGCCATGAGGAAAAGTATCTAAAACAATTAAGGACTTTTTGTTGTATATTTTGTTAGCATATATTTCTAAATAACATTATTTAAAGTGTATGAAAATTAATAATAATGGTTTGTTATTTTATGATGGATTGAGATGTCTCATATTTACGTAAGAAATTGCTCTTAGAAAAAAACATTTAACATATGTTTTATTTCTATTTTTTAGATCGTTATTGAGAATTTTGAATGTTTTTTTTAAAGATAATCTTATTGACTGTCTTTTTTTTGCCCGCTGTTATGTGATGAGTACAATTGAACTCACTGTTTCTAGTGAAATTCAATATATACTGAGAACAGCAAAAAAGGCAAATGAAATGTTTTACAAATTATTCTGTGTTGTAAAATATATACTGTAACTGTATTTTTTCTTGTCTTCCACAGATGCTAATTTTATAATATATACTTGTTTTATTATTTATTATTTTTAAGGTAAGTATAAGTACCTATAAAAAATGGTGAATGTGCTGTGCTTCTACACAGCTGAAAAACAAGAGATGGATAGAGTACATATCTGTGCAAAGATGGTTTGTATCTTTTAAAGATATATGAGAAAGTTAATATACATACTGAGAGTGTCTGGGGACCTACTACCTTTGAAGATATATTAAAAAAGTGCCACAGAGTTTTATTACAGAGATGTATAAAATGGGACATGGCTTCAGAACAGCTTTCTGCAACGCACCAGTATGGTATTGAATAACATGCTTGGCTAGTAGAGACTACGGAGTTTCAGGATTAAAAGAGACCAAATTGCTCAACATAAAATATGTCACAGAGTGTGTTTTCAAATACTCTTTTATGTTTAGAAGGACAGGATAAGTTACTGTGCATAGCTTTTCTTCTCTATGTAAATATGTCCTCATCATACACTATACTTTGTGTTGACGGGGCGTTCTATAACTGTTGCTGTGAGTATTTTCGACTTATATAAAATGACTAGGTTCTAATTGTGTTAAAAGGTGAGTACTGGATAGGTCTTTAAGGATTGATGTGTGTGAAAACACATGAAATATTCAAAAACTAGTGTGAGAATGGTACCTAAATACACACAGATACACAGTGGTATTCTGGACAACCAATAGCATCCCTTGTATTTTACTAAAACAAATTTACTAGTTTGGAAGGGGTAAGGTGAATAGACATATTCTACATTTTTTAGTACTGCATTTTACTATAACAGCCTGAGTAATTTTCTATAGTCATAAGAGTGACTGGTTTCGAATTTTACAAAAACTTAAGAACTGGATTTCTTTATAAGTAATTATATTTATATAACCTTATAAAGTACTAAAACTGTACTGTTGGAATGTTATTACACAATGGTATTTACATAATATTTTTTTGGGGCCAAAATAGTTGATAAAGCTAGTTTTGTATTATGTATTAAGAAAACTGATAAAGTGAATTGTTTATGTTTTTGTGCAAGGACCTACAACATAACAGATTTGTTATGGATAGAGAGGAGAATTCTACCGAAGACACATTGAAAATAAGCAACACTTTCATTGAAGTAGAAAATCTACCTATAACAGGCAGCGAGATTGAATTCGAGGACATCAATACTACAGATATCAGCTGTGATTTTGAAGATAAAAGCAATGATGATGATTTTTTGCAAGCACTGGATGATGTATAATTTCTGGAAGACATAAATTCTGAAATGGCAAATCAACAGTATGATGTTGAAGAAATACCAGATGAACTCCTTTTAGAAGCTCTGTTAAAATGTGAGATGTCTGAAGAATAAATGTATTGTTTAATAATAATAAAGCATTGAGCACTATGTACTAATGCATTCACTGTACTAAAAGTGAGGAACTTATAGATTCACTTACACAGTCTTTACCATATTCTATTGATTCAAAGTATGCAAAGTAGGTCTTAGGGCATGGACTGCTTGAAATTCCTATGCACTATGCATCAGGTCTTGTATCTACCTGCACACTTGTCTTTTATACCTTCAATTCCCCAGTCTGTATCCTTACACTTCCACTAAATACTCTATCACTGCTGTTTTAGTATTGTACTGAGCCATTCAGCAGTATGTACTTATCTATTCACTGTGCTAAAACTGAAGCAGTTATAAATTCAGTCAGACACTCTCCTTGCAGAACTGTAATCATTCAGTCAGTACCCAAGTACTCATGTAGCAAAGTAGGCCTCAGGGCATGGACTGTTTCCAACCCCTATACACTATGCATGCAGTCTTCAATGCACCTGCAAACTTGTCTTTTATACCTTCAATTCCCCTGTCTGTATCCTTACTCTTCCACCGAACACTCTGTCACTGCTGTTTCAGTATTGCAGTGAGCCGTTCAGCTGTATGTGCTTATCTATGCACTGTGCTAAAAGTGAAGCAGTTATAAATTCAGCCAGGCACTCTCCTTGCAGAACTGTAATCATTCAGTCAGTACCCAAGTACTCATGCAGCAAAGTAGGCATTAGGGCATGGACTGCTTCAAACCCCAATACACTATGCATATAGTCTTCTATCCACCTCCAAACTTGTCTTTTATACCTTCAATTCCACAGTCTGTATCCTTACACTTCCACCAAACACTCTGCTACTGCTGTTTTAGTATTGTAGTGACCCATTCAGCAGTATGTGCTTATCTATGCACTGTGCTAAAAGTGAAGCAGTTATAAATTCAGTCAGGCACACTGCTAGCAGAACTGTAATCATTCAGTCAGTACCTAAGTACTAATGCAGCACAGTAGGCCTTAGGGCATGCACTGCTTCAAACGCCTATACACTATGCATGTAGTCTTCTATCCACCTCCAAACTTGTCTTTTATACCTTCAATTCCCCAGTCTATATCCTGACACTTCCACCAAACACTCTGTTACTGCTGTTTCAGTATTGTACTGACCCATTCAGCAGTATGTGCTTATCTATGCACTGTGCTAAAAGTGAAGCAGTTATAAATTCAGTCAGGCACTCTCCTTGCAGAACTGTAATCATTCAGTCAGTACCTAAGTACTCATGCAGCAAAGTAGGCCTCATGACATGGACTGCTTCAAACCCCTATATACTATGCATGCAGTCTTCTATGAACCTGCAAACTTGTCTTTTAAACCTTCAATTCCCCAGTCTATATCCTTACACTACCACCAAACACTCTGCCACTGCTGTTTCAGTATTGTAGTAAGCAATTCAGCAGTATGTGCCTATCTATGCACTGTGCTAAAAGTGAAGCAGTTATAAATTCAGCCAGGCACTCTCCTTGCAGAACTAAAATCTTTCAGTTAGTACCCAAGTACTCATGCAGCAAAGTAGGCATTAGGGCATGGACTGCTTCAAACCCCAATACACTATGCATATAGTCTTCTATCCACCTCCAAACTTGTCTTTTATACCTTCAATTCCACAGTCTGTATCCTTACACTTCCACCAAACACTCTGCTACTGCTGTTTTAGTATTGTAGTGACCCATTCAGCAGTATGTGCTTATCTATGCACTGTGCTAAAAGTGAAGCAGTTATAAATTCAGTCAGGCACACTGCTTGCAGAACTGTAATCATTTAGTCAGTACCTAAGTACTAATGCAGCACAGTAGGCCTTAGGGCATGCACTGCTTCAAACGCCTATACACTATGCATGTAGTCTTCTATCCACCTCCAAACTTGTCTTTTATACCTTCAATTCCCCAGTCTATATCCTGACACTTCCACCAAACACTCTGTTACTGCTGTTTCAGTATTGTACTGACCCATTCAGCAGTATGTGCTTATCTATGCACTGTGCTAAAAGTGAAGCAGTTATAAATTCAGTCAGGCACACTGCTTGCAGAACTGTAATCATTCAGTCAGTACCTAAGTACTCATGCAGCAAAGTAGGCCTCATGACATGGACTGCTTCAAACCCCTATATACTATGCATGCAGTCTTCTATGAACCTGCAAACTTGTCTTTTAAACCTTCAATTCCCCAGTCTATATCCTTACACTACCACCAAACACTCTGCCACTGCTGTTTCAGTATTGTAGTAAGCAATTCAGCAGTATGTGCCTATCTATGCACTGTGCTAAAAGTGAAGCAGTTATAAATTCAGCCAGGCACTCTCCTTGCAGAACTAAAATCTTTCAGTTAGTACCCAAGTACTCATGCAGCAAAGTAGGCATTAGGGCATGGACTGCTTCAAACCCCAATACACTATGCATATAGTCTTCTATCCACCTCCAAACTTGTCTTTTATACCTTCAATTCCACAGTCTGTATCCTTACACTTCCACCAAACACTCTGCTACTGCTGTTTTAGTATTGTAGTGACCCATTCAGCAGTATGTGCTTATCTATGCACTGTGCTAAAAGTGAAGCAGTTATAAATTCAGTCAGGCACACTGCTTGCAGAACTGTAATCATTTAGTCAGTACCTAAGTACTAATGCAGCACAGTAGGCCTTAGGGCATGCACTGCTTCAAACGCCTATACACTATGCATGTAGTCTTCTATCCACCTCCAAACTTGTCTTTTATACCTTCAATTCCCCAGTCTATATCCTGACACTTCCACCAAACACTCTAATACTGCTGTTTCAGTATTGTACTGACCCATTCAGCAGTATGTGCTTATCTATGCACTGTGCTAAAAGTGAAGCAGTTATAAATTCAGTCAGGCACACTGCTTGCAGAACTGTAATCATTCAGTCAGTACCTAAGTACTCATGCAGCAAAGTAGGCCTCATGACATGGACTGCTTCAAACCCCTATATACTATGCATGCAGTCTTCTATGAACCTGCAAATTTGTCTTTTAAACCTTCAATTCCCCAGTCTATATCCTTACACTACCACCAAACACTCTGCCACTGCTGTTTCAGTATTGTAGTAAGCAATTCAGCAGTATGTGCCTATCTATGCACTGTGCTAAAAGTGAAGCAGTTATAAATTCAGCCAGGCACTCTCCTTGCAGAACTGAAATCTTTCAGTTAGTACCCAAGTACTCATGCAGCAAAGTAGGCCTTAGAGCATGGACTGCTTCAAACCCCTATACACTATGCATGTAGTCTTCTATCCACCTCCAAACTTGTCTTTTATACCTTCAAATCCACAGTCTGTATTCTCACACTTCCACCAAACACTCTGCCACTGCTGTTTCAGTATTGTAGGGAGCCATTCAGCAGTATGTGCTTATCTATGCACTGTGCTAAAAGTGAAGCAGTTATAAATTCAGTCAGGCACTCTCCTTGCAGAACTGTAATCATTCAGTCAGTACCCAAGTACTCATGCAGCAAAGTAGGCCTTAGGGCATGGACTGCTTCAAACGCCTATACACTATGCATGCAGTCTTCTTTCCACCTCCAAACTTGTCTTTTATTTGTATCAATTGCCCAGTCTGTATCCTTACACTTCCACCAAACACTCTGTCACTGCTGTTTCAATATTGTAGAGAGACATTCAGTAGTATGTGCTTATCTATGCACTCTGCTAAAACTGAAGTACTTATAAATTAAGTCAGGCACACTGCTTGCAGAACTGTAATATTTCAGTCAGTACCCAAGTACTCATGCAGCAAAGTAGGCCTTAGGGCATGGACTGCTTCAAACCCCTATACACTATGCATGCAGTCTTTTCTGCACCTGCAAACTTGTCTTTAACCGCATGCGCGCTAGCGGTTTTCCCGCTGAGCGCTGCGATTTTAAAAATCCTGCGTTACGTGACAAGGTCAACTCGTCACACGCACAGCGCAGGTAACGCCCATGACGAGCTGACCTTGTCATACGCATCGAAGGGGCTAATACCTTCAATTCCCCAGTCTGTATCCTTACACTTCAACCAAACACTCTGTCACTGCTGTTTTAGTATTGTTCTGACCCTTTCAGCAGTATGTGCTTATCCATTCACTGTGCTAAAAGTGAAGCACTTATAAATTCAATCAGGCACTCTCCTTGCAGAACTGTAATCATTCAGTCAGTACCCAAGTACTCATGCAGCAAAGTAGGCTTTAGAGCATGGATTGCTTCAAACCCCTATATACTATGCATGCAGTCTTCTATGCACCTGCAAACTTGTCTTTTAAACCTTCAATTCCCCAGTCTGTATCTTTACACTTCCACCAACCACTCTGCCACTGCTGGTTCAGTATTGTAGTAAGCCATTCAGCAGCATGTGCTTATCTATGCACTCTGCTAAAAGTGAAGCAGTTATAAATTCAGCAAGGCACTCTCCTTGCAGAACTGTAATCATTCACGCAGTACCCAAGTACTCATGTAGCAAAGTAGGCCTTAGGGCATGGACTGCTTCAAACACCTATACACTATGCATGCAGTCTTCTATCCACCTCCAAACTTGTCTTTTATACCTTCAATTCCACAGTCTGTATCCTTACACTTCCACCAAACACTCTGTCACTGCTGTTTCAGTATTGTAGTGACCCATTCAGCAGTATGTGCTTATCTATGCACTGTGCTAAAAGTGAAGCAGTTATAAATTCAGTCAGGCACTCTCCTTGTGGAACTGTAATCATTCAGTCAGTACCCAAGTACTCATGCAGCAAAGTAGGCCTTAGGGCATGGACTGCTTCAAACCCCTATACACTATGCATGTAGTCTTCTATCCACCTCCAAACTTGTCTTTTATACCTACAATTGCCCAGTCTGTATCCTTACACTTCCAGCAAACACTCGGTCACTGCTGTTTCAGTATTGTAGTGACCCTTTCAGCAGTATGTGCTTATCCATTCATTGTGCTGAAAGTAAAGCACTTATAAATTCAATCAGGCACTCTCCTTGCAGAACTGTAATCATTCAGTCAGTGTCCAAGTACTCATGCAGCAAAGTAGGCCTTAGGGAATGGACTGTTTCAAACTCCTATACACTATGTTTTTTATTTTTATTTTTTTTAACATTTTTATTGATTGCAAGAAATGATATGATTCATTACAATTCAATTCGATACTTAACATACAAATACAATTAATATGAGCAACAGCAAAAACTGAGGAATGCCAACAACGTATAATTAATTATTAAACCTATATTTCACATTAGCTCTACTATTACAGTAATAAACTACTAGAGCAGATAGACAAAACTAAACTAAATCATGCATCTTGGCCTTCAAAAAAGTGCATCCATATCCTTTCTTTTCTCAGAAGAGCTTTAGGACCCCTAAGTTTAGCTAAAGCAAATTCCATAGTTCTAATTTCGTAAACCAAAGCTAACCAATCCGCAACATTAGGGGGCTCTTTAGAAATCCAGACCCTAGCTATTGTTAATCTAGCACATGCTAACAAAATCGTTAAGAGCTCCTTATGGGGATAGTTTTTTTCTTGGATGTCTAATAAAACCATTTGTACCGTAAGATCCGATGAATTTATCTGGTTGAATTGAAGATGGTAAGATATGCGATTCCAGAAATTGGAGAGCACAGGGCATGAGAATAACATGTGTTCAATTCCAGCCGCATCAGTGTTACATTTAGCACACCTAGATTTCTCTGTCAACGAGTTACCATGTGCCCAGCTGGATATTCTTTGCGGCGTATAATACAATTCCGTAATTGTCCTATATAGCTGCATTTTCAACTTAGAGGAGTGAACTATTTCACTTAAATGAGTTAGGGCATTGCCAATCTGTGCAGAATTTATGTTTTGATTTAATCTCCGAGACCATTTGGCTGCGATTTGAGTTGTGTTTTCGCCCTTCTCCTTAATAAGCCATTGATATCCCAACCTGATTAATGATTTAGTTTTTTCTGAATAAATACCTTCAATAATATCAGATTGTTTAACTTGCGTTATTTTCAGTTTATTACAGAAAAAATCTCTTAGTTGTCTATATTTAAAATGCATGTCATCCGTAAGCCCGTTAGAAATTTTTAGATTCTCGAAGTCCCTCAACCCAGTAGTACAATAAAGATCTCCTAATGTGGTTATATCCTGTCTAATCCATCGATTACCCAAACCGTCCGAAAATATGTCAGGAAGGCCCGGATTGTTCCATAATCTAAGTTCAGTGTTGTAAAATGAACTATTACTAGTGTACAGAATTTTATCCCAAATTCGTATGGCATGTTTTGCAGTCTTAAACTTTACTCTTTTGAAATAATTTGGATCATGGACCCGTAGTAGGAATTGATTAGCATCTGCCCCCAACATGTATTGATGAAAAAATAAAGAGGGAGTATTTTTTAATAGGCTCCTGGTGCGTAAAAGAAAAGTAGCTAAAAAATAACGATTAAAATCCGGTAAGGTTAGACCCCCTTTAGAGATTGGAAGTGTCAAAAATTTTACCGCCCTTCGTGCTTTTTTATACCCCCAGATAAAGCTACTACAGATGCCATCCAATTTTCTAAAAAAAAGCTTGTTTGGTTGAAGCGGTATGGCTCTGCACAGATAAAGGAACTTAGGTAGAATTTTCATCTTTATCAGGTTTAATCTCCCTAACAAACTCAAAGGTAACTTGTGCCATTTTTTAAGACTCGCAGCCGTATCTTTAAGGAATGACCCATAGTTTATTTCTACAATTTTCTCCACTTTAGCAGTAAGCTTAATACCTAAGTATACGGCTTCATTACAGGTTTTATAGCTACATGTAACCGTATAATTTGAGTTTTGTTAACATTTAATTTATACCCGGAGATTTTCCCATACTTATGTGCTTCTTCTATAATTGCGGGCATAGCTTTACAAACATCCGATGTATATATTGCGATATCATCCGCAAAGGCAGTTAATTTAAGAGTTATATCCCCATGTTGAGCTGGAGTTATATTGATTTGATCATTTAAAGCATTTAGAAAAGGTTCTAGAGATAAAGCAAATAATAATGGGGAAAGAGGGCATCCCTGTCTTGTACCTCTTGCAATCTTAAAGTTGTCAGAATCTATTTCTCCATAGCTGATCACGGCCCGTGGATCATCATAGAGAGATTTAACCCAATCTAAATAAGAACCATTTATGCCCATTTTAATTAATACTGTCCACAGATATTCCCACCCCACTCGGTCAAATGCTTTTTCAGCATCTAACATTATCATACCGAGTGGGGTGTTAGTAGTTTCAGCTACATCCAAAGCAGTTATGGAAGTATTAACATGCAATGTAGTATCTCTACCAATCACAAAACCATGTTGTTGGGGATTAACAATATCCGGCATATGGGGTGCTAGTCGATTAGCTAAAATTTTTGAAAAAATTTTCACATCAGAGTTGAGTAGAGATATGGGCCGATATGAGCCGCACTCTTTTTCCGGTTTTCCCTTCTTCAGAAAAAATATGATTTTAGCAAGTTTCCATGAAGATGGTGATTGTTTAGAGACAATAATTGAGTTAATAACTTTTTGTAGTAGTGGAGCCAGCTCTTGATAGCACAATTTATAAAGTTCCCCTGGTATGCAATCTTCACCTACCGCCTTACCTAATGGTAAATTGTCGATAGCCAATTTAATCTCCTCAGTAGTAATATCAGAATTTAATTGTTGAATTACTTCGTGATTTAATGCTCGCGATGGTCTTAGGTATTGATCTAGATATTTTACAACCTCTGCTTCGTTCGATGGCTCCTCTGGGGTATATAAATGTTGATAAAATTTAACAAATTGATTTAATATTTGATCCTCTTGTCCATAAATCACTAAATCTGATCCAATTATTTCCTTTATTCTAGTTTTTGCTTTTCTATCTGCCGTTTTAAAAGCCAATACTTTTCCTATACAGTCACCACCTTCATATTGATCTAACTTGTATTTATGTAGTTTAACTGCATATCTTTCTCTCAGCTCTTTTCTGAGTCCTGCTTGCAGTTCCGCCAATTGTGCTCTAAGCCCCTCAATATCACTTTTTGATTGCAGAGTCGCTTCAGCCAATTGTGTTTCCAGGTCCAACAATTTAGATGTCATATCTTTATTTTTATTATAATTTTCTGCATTGAGCCTGTATACATATTGCTGGACACACCCTCTAATGCTACACTTACAAGCATCCCATACCGTATTGATACTAGCTGTATCAACATTTAACTCAATAAACTCTTGTATGTGTTTTTTAATTAGTGAAATGAATGTTTGGTCAACTAGCAAATGTCTAGGAAAAGTGAACTTTCGTGGTTTTACATTCTGATTTTCAATATTAACATCCAAAAGGAGAGGGTTATGATCCGATGTGACTTTGGGACAGATTTCAATCGCACAATTTTCTAAGATTTGTTGCGAGGCCCATACCATGTCAATCCTAGAGCATGACCTGTGCGGGGCAGAATAGTAAGTAAAGCCGGGCACACTTGGATGTTTGGACCGCCATAAATCTCTAATGTTGTTTAATCTTGCAAGCTCTAAAATTGCAGCTCTTACTTTATACATTCTTTTAAAGTTCATTGGCCCCGTAGAATCTATTTTATAGTTCATAACACAGTTAAAATCTCCAGCAATCATAGTTTCCCCTTCCCACTCTAATAGTTCTAAGCTTAGGTCTTCATAGATTTTAGGCTTATCAATATTTGGGCCATATACCACACAAAGTACCAGCTTAACCTTCACTCCTTGCATCTGTGCTATTACCCATCTACCTCTATTATCAGAGGCCGTTTTAATTATCTCTAATGGGAGCGTTTTTTGTTTTAAAATAGCGACCCCCCTTATAGTCTCATTTAAAGAGGTACAAATAACCAATTCATAGCCTAGTTGGGTTAACACCTTTCTGTCTTGATATTTTATATGAGTTTCCGTCAGCAGCACTATATTAGGGTTATACAATTTAATCTCTTCCTGTACTAATTTTCTTTTGCTTTTACTGTTTAGGCCGTCTACATTCCAACATAGGATTCTTAACTTAAGCATTTATTTGATATAGATCATAAATATGTTGTTCTCCTTTTCCTCGATATGTTTTACCTTCGTTTCCTTTTCGTTTCTACGTTTACTAAGCAAAAATATATCATCAAATCTTGCAATCATATTTTTTACATTTTTCACCACCCCCCACCCACGGCACCCGTTGCCACCCCTGCCCTTGTGGCAACCCCACCCCCTCCCTTGCGGCTCCCTGTTTCTTGGGGGGGAGCTCCCCTCTAGCGTTGCTGCCGCTAGCGTGGCAGCGGAGTGAAGAAACATGCATGAGTGGCTGCACTAACCATATTTAATTCATGCCTAATTTTGTCTTATTGTGTCTATATTCAATTCAAACCCAAAAAGAAAAATCCGCCTAAAACAAGAAGAAAAAGAGAAAAAGAAAAAAAGAAAAAAAGGGAAGAAAAAAGAGAGAGAGAGGGAGAAGAAGTATAAACATATATAAGCATATCAATGTATATAAGCCTGTCCCTTTAGAATTTTACAAAAAAATGCAACCCTAATTTTCTTTTTCTTTTTGGTTTCTTTTTTCATTGTCCCGTGAAAGATTTTCCAAACATTGTTCCGCAGATAGAGGGTCAGTGAAAAAGACCACTTGCCCATCACGAATAACCTTAAGGCGAGCCGGCTCTTGAAGATAGGCCAAACATCCTAAATTCTTAAAGGCATCTATCAGCTTCCGAAGTTCCCACCGTTTATCCATAGTGGCCTTAGTTAAGTCTGACTTCACAAAAAAAGTGAAGTTATCAACAGTAACAGGGTTATTAGGTTTTGCTTTTAATGCTACTGCTTGTCTCAAAAGAAAGTTACCAAAATAAATCAAAAAGGGTCTCGGAAATTTACTATTAGAGTTTCTTTGGACTAGTGGAAGTCTGTGTACTCTCTGGAGTTGGGAGTCCCAGTCCCAATCCGCGAGGTCCAGAAAGGCCCTTTGAAAAAGTTTAACCATAAAGGCTCTCGGATCTGACCCCTCAATTCCTTCAGGTATTCCGAAAAGTCTAAGGTTTTGTCTCCGGGCCCTATTTTCCAAATCTTCCACTTTGGCTTCCAGAAGGGACACTCTTGAAGTATTTTGTCTGACAGTTGATGTAGTTTGGCTCACATCTTCCTCCACATCTACTATTCGTGATTTGATGTCTTCTATTTCTTTTGTTACTCCTCCTAGATTCTGACATATCTCCATCATAGTTCCTTGTATTTTAGTATTGTCTTCTCTTAGTTGAGAGTATTGTTGTTGTATCTCTACTCTCTGTTCTATCAGAATCTGCATAATTGCCTCCATTGAGATATCTTTCGGAGGTATAGGATCTGAAGTGTCAGAAGCGCTCTGTAGCGCAGATTCACTAATTTGTGTAATAGATGGATCAGGTACTGTTTCTCCAAAATTTGTCTCATCGGACACATCAGCCAAAGAATCATGTTCCACATTTTCTCTTGCTTTAGCACTAAAGTTATGTTCTAACTGCGTTGGAGTTTTCCTCAAGCTGGATACTATAGTTTCATTAATCGCTTCAGAGTTAAGAATTGAGAGTTCAAGATCTTGCTCCTCACTGGGTTTCTCAGCATCGCTTAGTATGGTATGAGACAGCGAGGTATCTGAAATAGCGTTAGGTGAAGCTCTAGAAATCCCTGAGAAGATCTCAGTACTTAAGTCCCCATTTCCTTCCTCCGAGATCATAACCATGTTGCCAGTTACCTCTTGGTTCAGGGGAAGTGCACTCGAGCTAGGGTCGGTTAATAGATCCATAGGCTTGTTCAGTTTTAAACTTAAGTCATTACTTAGGTTATCTTCTTGTATTTTACTAAGTTGACCTTTCAGCTCATCAGGGCTTGCCCCTGAAAGTCTTAGGGCCATGTTCTTAACCCCACCTTTAGCCTCTATCCATCTTCTCAGAGGGCTGTCGTCTATTAACCGAGTTTTTTTGCTTTCGGCCATTTCCTTCCCTGTTGTTTTTAGTAGAAGGATTTTTTGCTTAGTCTTAACCTTTTTCTTAACTTTCCTCGATAGCAGTTTTTTGTTAACTATTGCTTTGGAGGCTTCGTTAAGCCCCTCTTCGTCAGGTTCCGATAACTCCTCGTAGTCAGCATTCGAATCCTCATCTGATTTAGCCTCAGGTTCAATCACACCCTCTTTCACCTTCTCTTTCTCCTTTGAATTGATCTTATCAGTCAGTGCAGATACCGTGTTATTAGCCGTGTTATTAACCTTAAGGTGTACCGAGCCTCCTGCTTGGTCTTGTACTGTCTGCAGTGGGCTATTTATCATGTCTCTCTCTGCTGCAGCCTCCATTTTTTTACCAATTTCGTTTGTCTTAACCAATTTTATCTCACTGACTTCTTTCAATGTTGAACATGTAGGCCCTTTATCCATGGGAAGTTTGTCTGACCCTTTCTTGCCTCCACGTGTCTCTGTAGCAAGCCCATTATCTTTAATTGCCTGTGGAATAGTTTTTCCTGGCAGAGTCTCTCCGTTTTTTTTACATGGCACTGTGGGCACAATAGGTACAGCGAGTTCTTTATCTACCAATATCCCATTGGAATTATCCCCGTTTTTTTCGCCTTTGTCGTTGCCACACCTCTTTTGTTTGTCTGTTAATTGTATTTCTGTTATGTCTGAATCCACGTTTACTTCACTACTGGCACTGGCACCTCCCTTTATATCCGCAGGTTTTAAATGTTCTGAATGTTGTTTGAATTTAACAGAGTTATTAATCTCATTTTTATCCCCCACCACCGTTACCCCTGCAGCCACTGCAGTCATAGTACCTGGGAGTGCTTTCTTTACTGTCGAAGCAGTCTTCCTGGATCTGGTCTGGCGCATTGAGATTAATTCATGTACCGTAGTCGTTTCCACTGTTTCTGTCCGTTTCAGCTGCCTTGGCCGTGTGACCAGGGAAGACCTCAGGTGTGCTCTTTGCTGTATCGAGGCTGGGAACGCCCAGCCGACTGTGAGGATAGAGAGCAGTGGCAAGCGAGTGAAGCTCGCTACGTTAGTCCAGGAGCGAAGCAATTTCCTGCCTCCCTGCTGCAGCAGTCTCCAGAGCATCGGCCCCCGTCAAGACCCGGTCTTCAGCCGGACTCCAGCCGTTCCTCTCGTTAGGTAAGTTCAGGTGTGCGAGCGCTTCATTTTCTTTCACTTTCTCCCTTCCCCAAGCGCCGAGCGCATCAGCCCCCGCCGAAAAGCACCAATCTCCAGCCAGCCGCCTGCCGATTTCACAGTCAGCGCACGGGTGCCTTAAACTTTCCTTTCCTTCATACTTCCTTTAGGCAAAAAGTGTAAATTTCTACTCATCAAGGCAAGCGTAGTGAGTTACCAAAGCAGACCCACACATACACGTCTTCACTCGGCGGCGCTCAGCCCGCCATCTTGGCTCCGCCCCCGACCCCAACTCCTATACACTATGTATGCAGTCTTCTATGCACCTGCAAACTTCTCTTTTAAACCATAAATTCCACAGTCTGTATCCTTACACTTCCACCAAACACTCTGTCACTGCTGTTTCAATATTGTAGAGAGACATTCAGTAGTATGTGCTTATCTATGCACTCTGCTAAAACTGAAGTACTTATAAATTAAGTCAGGCACACTGCTTGCAGAACTGTAATCATTCAGTCAGTACCCAAGTACTTATGCAGCAAAGTAGGCCTTAGTGCATGGACTGCTTCAAACCCCTATACACTATGCATGCAGTCTTCTATGCACCTGCAAACTTGCCTTTTATCCCTTCTACTCCCCAGTCTGTATCCTTACACTTCCACCAAACACTCTGTCACTGCTGTTTCAGTATTGTAGTGAGCCATTCAGCAGTATGTGCTCATCTGTGCACTGTGCTAAAAGTGAAGCAGTTATAAATTTAGTCAGGCACTCTCCTTGCAGAATTGTAATCATTCATTCAGTACCCAAGTACTCATGCAGCAAAATAGGCCTTAGCGGATGCACTGCTTCAAACCCCTATACAATATGCATGTAGTCTTCTATCCACCTCCAAACTTGTCTTTTATACCTTCAATTCCCCAGTCTATATCCTTACACTAACACCAAACACTTTGTCACTGCTGTTTCAGTATTGTAGTGACCCTTTCAGCAGTATGTGCTTATCCATTCACTGTGCTAAAAGTGAAGCACTTATAAATTCAATCAGGCACTCTCCTTGCAAAACTGTAATCATTCACTCAGTACCCAAGTACTGATGCAGGAAAGTATGCCTTTGGACATGCACTGCTTAAACACCTCTATGCACTATGCATGCAGTCTTATATCCACCTGCTCACTTGTGTTTCACACCTTCCATTCCCCAGTCAGTATCCTTACACTTTCACCAAGCACTCTGTCACTGCTGTTGCACTGTTGTAGTGACTCATTCATCAGTGTGTAGTAATCCATTCACTGCAATAAAACACTAAGGGTCAGATTTACAATAACTGGCGCATCCCCAGGGTAATGCCAGTTATTGTGCACCATGCCACCACCACCATGGATGCGTTGCATTTACAATGCGGCACACCATGGGGGGGCAAAAACGACACAGATGCGTGACGCATCTGTGCGTGAAGGCGCCACATTGCTGGAGTTGCGTCACAAGCACAACGCAGCTCCAGCAATGCTCTGGGGGCCCTATGCTCACAATGCTGTGTCAATCCTTACAACTGCTTCAAGTAGGCGCAGGATTTTGATGCAGCATGGGCCCAAAAGTGACTGAGTGAAATTTTGTAGATTTCACTCAGCCACTTTTAGGAGGCGTTCCTGTGCCGGAACGCCCCACCCCCACCCCCTGTGCAGGAATGCCTCCTTCTGGCGCAGGGCTTTACACCGTGACGCATCTCCCAGATGCGTCTCGTTGTAAATACCCCGCACCATGGAGCATCTTTTGCGCCGCCACTCCGTCACAAAAGTGCCGCAACGGTGGCGTAAAAGAGGCGCAAAGGGGTTGTAAATCTGCCCCTAACACTTAAATTCACCCAGGCAGTTCACCAGCAGTGCAAAGGGAAGCATAGACTTGTAACATATTTATGTACATATGTTACATTCAAATGCTTCGGAAGTACTTCAGTATACTGTAAGTAAACACCTTATAGACTTATGCTGTAGCACTTCCTTATAGTTCTGCACTTTCACATTCATCATACACTACTAATGTATTCTTTCATTGATTTATGCACTACACATTCATTCAAAAAAACTTTGACACACTATTATACTAATGTAGCTCTTTTTTGACCAGTAAAGTTAGTTCTTAAAAGAACTTTTTTTTTGTCTGTTTGGTAGTTTTGAAATTTTTTTTAAATTTTGTGAACAGTTTTCTAATTTTTTTTGTTTTTTTTTAACGGAAAAAAAGGAACTGTGCAAACAAAAAAGTCTCCAACGGGAACAAATAAACAAAAAAAAAAATTGCGGTGGGTGCAAAAGTGCTCCTGTTTGCGCCTGCAAATCAAATCAATTGATTGCTCCCCATAGCACAATGTCTCTTTGCAAAATTTACAAAGGATAATCAAGTCTCCAAAATCGGGACGGATGTCCGGATGTGGACTGGATGGTGCTGTGGATGGTGCTGTTGAAGGGCTGGGAACAGGTGGTGGATGGTCGTCCCGCAGCCTATCACATGAAGCTCTCGCATAATTGCAAGGATGGAGGGTCTTCACATGTCGAACCATGCTTGCGGTTCCAAATGAATATTTTTTAGTCAGATTTCCTCTAGATAGTGTGGTCCCACACACCTTGCAGGTGACCTTCACAACATTAACCTTCTTCTCTCCATCTGGAAATGTGAAAAATTTCCAAATTAAATCTTCTTTCCTTTTTGGCTGTGCCTCCTCAGCCACAAATTCCTCTTCTGAAGAGTGTTCAGAAGAATCTTCTTGAAGTGCAGCCATATTAAAGTTCTCTTCCAAAACACCGGAGCTCCAGAAAGGAGGTGGTTCTTCTGTGAAAGTGAAAGAAGAATGATTAAAATGGGGGGGGGTCTTTCAACAGTTGGAATAGGAAGTATTATGAACCAATCAAATCTCTTGTTTTGAAGTCACATGGCGTGCGCGTACGGTACGCTTACGGTGCGTGTACAGACGACGTACCTCCGCGATTTGCGTAATTGCTTTTAAAAGTAATATACGCTTATTAAAAGTTAAAAAAAACTATTTTCATGATTATCTCAGATAATGTCTTGCCTTAATATTCATATTAAATACATAGATATATCTTTTCAAACATTAAGTAACTTTCACGGAGTACATTTACGGTGCGCCGTACAAACGTACATGACGTCACGCGGAAGCAACGATCCGACGCGGAACGTCAAGACGTATTCATAATGTATGCGTGGGTCCACGTACAGTACGATTACAGATACAAAGGATGGTATGAGCACTGTACGCTTACCGTACGTTTACCGCAAAAAAAAACCATAGAGAATTTAATTTTAATATATTGAAGAAAAAAATATTTTTACATTTTTTTAAATTTTTTATTTTACATTAAAAATATGTAATGTAATTTAAAAAATAAAATTACTAAAAATAATTATTACAAAAATGTAGGAAAATAATATAAAAAGAAATAAATATAATAATTATTACATTTAAAAATTGGCATTTACAAAACCTATGAAATTCACTGAAAAACCATAGGTTTTAGGCATGTTATAGTTAGGAATTAGCATTTAAAAAACCTTAGAAATTCACTGAAAAAACATACGTTTCACATATGTTATAGTTAGGAATTAGCATTTAAAAAACCTTAGAAATTCACTGAAAAAAACATAGGTTTCATACATGTTATAGTTAGCTGGACATTTCACTCACACAAAACCATTGAACTTCCCCCGTTATAGTTAGTTCAGCTAACTACAACTCGTGCGCCCGCAATCCACTGCTGGTGACGTCACATATTACATCACTCATGACATGGTCAGTGACATCACTCATGACATCACTGATGACATCTCAAATGACATCACTGATGATATCACTGATGACATCATCCTTGGGAAAGAGTGGCAGACCTCCTCTCACCCTAATATAACCTTTGATACACACATTGAAAAAAAGAAACTAAAAATGTTCAAAACAATGAAGATACCAATACCAATTAGAACAACCTATTCAGTAATTTCAAAATCTACATACACATCCACTCATTGACCAACAGTTCTACGTAGTCACTCATACATGTACTCACTCATCATATGTACTCATACACCTATACATCCTGTTACACAACTACACTCATACATAGAGTTACTCACACATATATTCACACATGCAAATAAACTATCAAACATCCATTTACTTGCATATACAGCTATACACGCACCACTATACTTTCTTCTACAGAAACGTACACACACTTACTCTCTTAAACAATCACTTATAGAAACACATACTTATTTATACAGGAACTCTTTCAATCTCTCACTCTCATATATACTCAATTATATACATCAATACTCACATATACTAGTTTAAAACATATGTACTTACTCATAAAGATACTATTGAAACAGTCAAATACTCACTAACACACCCATACACACACTCATCCACTCATACAGTCCTGCACACAGGCTGTCTTCAAAACACATACAGTGAGTCACTCATTCATGCATCTATATATATATATTTTAAATACTTGTATTGCTGTGTCAATGGATTCAAATATGATACTCTGTATTTTACAAAGAGTGATGAAAGATTTTACTAGTGTATGAAAAGGTGTATGTGATTGTCACGTGGATGATGTCATCAGTGATGTCATCATTGATGTCATTTGAGATGTCATCAGTGATGTCACTGACCATGTCATGAATGATGTAATATGTGACATCATCAGCAGTGTATTGCGGGTGCGCGAAATATAGTTAGTACAACTAACTAACTATATAGGAGCAATTTCAATGGTTTTGTATGAGTGAAATGTCCAGCTAACTATAACACCTCTAAAACTTATAGTTTTTGAGTGAATTTCAAAGGTTTTTTAAAAGCTAATTCCTAACTATATAAGGCCTGAAACCTATGGTTTTTTCAGTGAATTTGCAAGGTTTTTTAAATGCTAATTCCTAACTATATAAGGCCTGAAACCTATGGTTTTTTCAGTGAATTTGCAAGGTTTTTTAAATGCTAATTCCTAACTATATAAGGCCTGAAACCTATGGTTTTTTCAGTGAATATATATATATCCAAAATTTCCCGATCCCATCACTTCCCAGCGGGCAATATGAAATCAGCGGACCCAGCGGACTTGGCAGGTAGATGTTTATTTGTTCCTTCCTCTGTTACGCATTTCGAGCACCAAGTGCCCTTGCTCACACAGCGAAAAACGCGTCAGCCATACTTTTTTATATTTGCATAGTGATACACCCCCCTGTGTAGGTCACATGATCGCACACATAAACATAGAAAAAACACTCAGCATGGGTTTCACTTTGACCTTCAACTATTATACAGTTTGTATGCTAGCACATTTGTAAACATACGACTTAGCGACATCTTAGCTTCACACACACACTTGCTATATCCGCCTCAATGCTTGAATAGAGTGACCATATATATTTGCACCACACTATGCATTCCATAATGTCATAATCTTGAAGCAGAGCTCTGTTTTCAAGTGCAGTGGTATATTTTAAATCTCAGTTAATCATGAGATTAACTATCTCATGATAGACATTGTAGTTTACAGCAATCAGCCCCTTGTCAGCAGCAGTGCTAAAACTGAGTAAACATGCACTTAATGAAGTGCCTGGTAGGACATGAATTGATGCTTGCACTTTTGTCTTTTTTTGCTAACAGTTGCTATAAATAAATCTTGACTTTGCAGTGGCGTCGAGCAGCCAACGTATTCACTTTGGTTTACGACTGGGTTAAATGGGGTTCATTGTACTTTTCCACTGCCGTAATGGAGCATAAATTCACTTTCAGTGTGATTTTGGAACAGGGTCCAAATGATTTATGCACTTTTACTTGTCGATCTAACCTCAACTGCTATTCTTCCTTGCAAGAAGCTAATCCTACATGCGCACGTCATCCATGGGTCAAGATTGACATCACACACCCATCTTACTCACTGTCGCTTGACAATGATGGTGATGAACTTTTAGACTAGGAATTCGATGACAATTGACGTTGTTCAGTTTCTATTTGCCTCAACTGATGTTATCACTTGACCTTGTGGGCGTGGCTTGAACATCTCTGGAACTGTCTAGCATCCAGTGGGTTTTCTTGACATGACACAATTGACATTTCCTCCATTTTTATTTTTCAACATGACACACTTGATCTTTCCCTCACTTTGCAAACCATTAAAAAATGGTTTGGTTTCTTTCCTGCAGCCTTTACATATCTGCCCAATGGCAGGATATTTACCTGCATGTGAAACAGTGAATCCACTTCACTTCGAAAACACACCTTCTTTTTCTTCAGAGTCATTACTTTGTGTTTTAACTTACTTTTCACACACAGTGCTGATTCATTTAGTGCCATTCCGTCTCCATGTTAGCGGCTTGTCTGTCAGATCTTTCTTCTACTCTAACAGCCATGAGTACTCGCTCCAAACCAAGTATCTTCTTCAGCATTCGTCGTCTCAAGGAATCAGAAAGACAATCATCTATTCCTCTGCGACGCATGGCCTATTCATCATTAAACTCATTGAACTTGCAATGTTTGATTCAGGCATTAAGTCTTTCTTCAAACTCATCCTTAATTTCACCAGCTCTCTGCCTTTCCTGACTGAAAATGTATCTTATGTAGTCGACATTGGATTGAACTGGATGTTTAACAACTCTTTGATTTGACAGTATGTCACTTCACCACTGTTTGTATTTTCTGTATCACATCTTTGACTCCTTCACCTGCCAAATTGTTTGAATATTTAACAATCTTTTTGTTTTTTACTTCTTCCACTGTAATAATGAAATCATTAAAGGATTTTATCCAGGGAGTCCATCTGTCACCAATATTCTGCTTTTTGGAGGTATGAAAGGGAGGCGATGATTTTAGAAATACGGTCCTAAAGTGGGTGGTGATGGACGGAGCATCTGAATCAATCAAACACTCACACCCAGTCAAAAGATCTGGGTTTAATCCATCACCGTTCTTTAGCCCACTCTGCCACCCCAGTTCAGACATGGCTATATGCAAATAAATGATTTAGAAATACAGCAGCATCTGCTACCCGCTTGGAACGCACCTTTGTCAAGCACTAGCCTCATGCTAACATTTGGGTCATCGCACCCGCTCTCTGGTTGTGAGGTACTGTCTTCTTCTTTGGAAGTAAGTAGCTGCTTTGTTTCTTATACAGGTTCTCCATCCTTCTCACATCTTCGCATTGTACCTGGTTTCTACTGCCTTTAGCATTTCTTTGTGTTAGAAATGTTTTCTGCTTGGATGCTTTCTTGAACTCAGCGATCACTG
Source organism: Lissotriton vulgaris (assembly GCF_964263255.1). Taxonomy (NCBI): domain Eukaryota; kingdom Metazoa; phylum Chordata; class Amphibia; order Caudata; family Salamandridae; genus Lissotriton; species Lissotriton vulgaris. The sequence continues at coordinate 279,100,223 of NC_141696.1, forward strand.
CCTTTGGCTCTTCTCTGTATCTGGTTATCGATGCCTTTAACATTGTTGTACGGTATGAATGGTGGCTCTATTTTATACTGTGGTACAGTATCTCTTGCCTCGACTAGACTAGCAAATTTGTAGATGAGAAGCAAACTTTCTGTAGGCATTCACTTTCTTCACAGGCCTTGCACAGGCTTGGGTTGCACTTTGACTCCACATATGCCATCCCTCGATTTTCACATCCACTGAGACATATGTGGCACGCACAAGCAGTTTGCTCAACCACAGCAAGCTCTCCAGGAGAGCACTCTTGGTTCTTCTGGTTGTGGGATTTACGTAATCCCCTATCTTGTTGCCAGTTGTGCCAACCTCCCCAGCCTGAGAACATTCAAATGATCAAGCCACAATCGGAACTTGGCATTTCACATCTTTATTCCTCACCTTGTAATATTCTACAGCATGTATTATTTCCCCACACCCAAGCACTTACGTCACTGTCCTATGGAGTTTATGAGAGTCTAAAAGGGTCCCGTCATCTCTAACTTAGAAGAACCTACAAGCATCACTTCCCTGGCTAAACAGTTTACTATCATCTCTCAGGTTTCCCGCTCAAAAGCTTATTTTGATAATATCATTAGTCAACTGGGAGAGCAGGTCTAACCCATGCTCTTACATGTGTAATTTAATTTCTCAGATTTTTCACTACTTACTTCTCTCAACAGTCAATGTTGTTACCATCAGACTTACTTGCCTGCTTTGACCTTATTCACTTCTTCATCTTCATAACATATGGAACATTTGGCTCCAAAAGTGACTTGCAAACATGCTGGGTGTCGTTCATGGATTAATTATGTTACTAAGCTCCAACTGGTAGAAGTTAGTTGGATCACACTCTGTTATTGTGTGTGTTTAAATGTACTTAATTTAAAGTGAAATTGATGGTTTTTATGCACTGGTTATAAATTCCAATTGCACCAGAGCTCTTATAATCCTATCTGTAGCTATTGATTTGAAGAGATGTTGGCTACGGTGTACTGCACCACTCACTCACTCACTACAAGTGTTATTCTTGTGCTTACGTAATATTTATTTACCCCACTCTGAATTACTGATCAGCTTTTTTTTTCATTGCTTCATCTCTGTTGTAGGTTAGTGGTAAAATAGCTCTTTGTGCAGCAAGAAGACAGATTTCCCCCATTGTGGCTCCAGTCCGCATCTCTTGGTTTTCAGTATTGCTAGCTCTTAGACAAGCCAGATGTTATTACTATGAAATGCACTTTTACTGATTCACGAGCAGCCAACCTATCCGGGGAATAAACCTAGGTTTCAGCAAAATATTTCAAACATGATTTCAATCCCTCTGCATGGAGCTCAGGGCTTAGCAAACAATGTCTAAATAGATGCTAAAGGTAATTTGTTTAAAGTCTGCACTTCAATAGAATTTTGTATGCCTCGTTCTTAAACAGAAATATTCAGCAACATGTTTATTATAGAGAAGTCTCGCAAGGTCAGTGCAAGAAAAATCTGTGCTAGTAAATGTGCAACCTGAAATCCAACATCTGTTTTTATATTTGGGGAAGTGTGAAGTTCTCTTAAGTAATGATGCATAAAATATACCACAGCACTTGAAAACAGAACTCTGCCTCAAGATTATGACATTATGGAGTGTATAGTGTGATGCAAATATATATCTATGTATTCCTGCTCATCCGCACCTTTTTACAATCGGATCACTCCTGCGGTGGGTGCTTAATACAAGGTGGTGCTCCGTGTCAAACATATGCTCCAAAAGCTTTCTCCAGTCCGGAAAAAAGGCAATAGCACTCGCGGGGTTAGATTTCCACAATCTCTTTAATTTGCAGCACTTCGAATCAAGCGGGTTTCGGGGTGTCCTTTCCTCAGTGTTTGCGTTCCACACTTTGAGGCGCCATCTTAAATATCATATTTGTGCATCATGGAAACAAAGGACAGTGTCGCCACATTATTCGGTGCCATGTTTGAGTGTACACAATACAAACAATTCATCAGTAAATAATTGATTAAAATATTTGCCAGATTGTCTGTTCAACTTATTATTTTAAAAGACGCCAATTAATACCCAGTGCTGTAATATTTGCACTGTTATTTACACATATTTTTTGCATTTACTTTTCTTGGTCTTATTTGATATTCACTATACACTTGCTGCAAATTTATATCCACAATATTTACATCTTATTTTTACACAACAGCGATTGTTACCAGATGTGTCGCTCCACACATACTAATCTTTCCGTGTATCGGCAAAAAGCAGTCCCTAAATATAGGACTGTCAAATGTCCTTGTTCAGTGTTTCCTTCTTAGTTAGTTAGTAAAATGCAAAATATGTGTAAATAACAGTGCGAATTTTACAGCATCGGGTATTAATTTGCGTCTTTTAAAATAATAAGTTGAACAGACAATCTGGCAAATATTTTAATCAAGTATTTACTGATGAATTGTTTGTTTTGTGTACACTCAATGATGGTGCAGAATAATAGGGGTCAGGGTGCTTCTACCCTGCCCCCTTTGCGTGTTTTCCACCTTTGTTTCACTGCTTTCTTGTGCCTTGGTTCCACCGAGGCACAAGATGGCTGGCAACACTTCCTGGTTTGGAGTGTTGACAGACAGTGGCAGCCAATCAGCATGCCTTCCCGAGAAAGCAGTATGCTCATTGGCTGTCAACACTTCTAACCCCGAAGTGTTGGCATCCATCTTGTGCTAGGTAGACCGAGGCACAAGAAAGCAGAAAAACAAACGTGTAGAAAAAAAAGGGGGCAGGGTAGAAGCACCCTGATCCCCTAGGCCTACTCAGGGGGTCCCACAAGGACCCCCAAGGCCAAAAATGTTTTTTGAAAAAACCCGGTATGTTTATTTAAAAATTACCCCCCAGGGGGACCAAATCGCGGGGGCATAGTGATAAAGAAGTGTGGGGGGTGTCCAATCCCCTCCACACTGCCCTGGGGACCGCCGCCCTCCGGGGCAAAGCAAAGCAGCCCCCTGGCGCATACTGGAGGCTCCTGGTGGGCTAGTTGCCCCCCAGGGACCCCCAGTATGCAAGGGGAATTAGTTCCTCCTCTGCAAACGCGCCAGGGGTTGCGTTGCAGAGAGGTGTAAAAAAGGGTGTGGCCTCATTACACCTCTCTGCAATGCAGCCCCCTGGCGCATACTGAAGGTTCCAGGTGGGCTAGTTGGCCCCCAGGGACCCCCAGTATGCAAGGGGAATTAGTTCCCCCTCTGCAAACACGCCTGGGGGGTTTGTTGCGGAGAGGTGTAAAAAAGGGTGTGGCCTCATTACACCTCTCTGCAAGAAGCCCCCTGGCGCATACTGGAGGTTCCAGGTGGGCTAGTTGGCCCACAGGGACCCCCATTATGCAAGGGGAGTTAGTTCCCCCTCTGCAAACATGCCCGGGGGATGCGTTGCAGAGAGGTGTAAAAAGGGGCGTGGCTTCATTACACTTCCCTGTGGCGTGTTTTAAGTTGGGGAATTAATTCTTCTTCAATCCAGAGGTCCCCTAGAGGGCAACTAGTCCAACAGGTATCTCCAGTAAACGCCATGGAGCTGCGCTGCAGAGTGTTGTAAAAAGGGGGCATGCCCTCTGAACACCTGCCATCAAAAATGTAGGAAATCAGTATAAAAAAATAACAATTAATACATTTAAAAATTGTCATTTAAAAAACCTTCGAAATTAAATTAAAAAACGATAGGTTTCAGGCCTGATATAGTTAGGAATTAGCATTTAAAAAACCATTGAAATTCACTAAAAAAACATAGGTTTCAGGCCTTATATAGTTAGGAATTAGCATAAAAAACCTTTGAAATTCACTGAAAAAACCATAGGTTTCAGGCTTTACATAGTTAGGAATTAGCATTTAAAAAAACTTGCAAATTCACTAAAAAAACCATAGGTTTCATGCCTTATATAGCTAGGAATTAGCATTTAAAAAACCTTGCAAATTCACTGAAAAAACCATAGGTTTAAGGCCTTACATAGTTAGTAATTAGCATTTAAAAAACCTTTGAAATTCACTGAAAAAACAATAGGTTTCAGGCCTTATATAGTTAAGAATTAGCATTTAAAAAACCTTTGAAATTCACTCAAAAAAACTATAGGTTTTAGGGGTGTTATAGTTAGCTGCACATTTCACTCATACAAAACCATTGAACTTGCTCCTATATAGTTAGTTGTACACCCGCAATCCACTGCTGATGATGTCACATTTTACATCATTCATGACATGGTCAGTGACATCACTGATGACATCTCAAATGACACTGCCACACTGCCCCGGGGACCGCCACCCCCCAGGGCAAAGTAAGTATGATAGCAGGGGGGCACATGGCCCCCCCGCAGCCCTGGGGACCGCCACCCCCCAGGACTTGCTTATGAATGATTGGGGCCTCTAATGATCCCCAAGTCCCGGGAACCGCCATCCCTGGGGCTTTATTATTAAGTATGCGGGGGGCTCATGCCCCCCCACAGCCCCAGGGACCGCCACCCTCCAGGGCTTCATTTTTAATAAATGAAAAAAAAAACCTGTGTGGGGGGGCCGCCACCTCCCTGGGGCACTAATATTTAAATTTGGGGGTCCGTGACGGACTCTCCAGCCTGGGGACCACCCCCCCGGGCTTTTAACAGGTGAGAGGGGGGCCAGGTGGCCCCGCCTCCTGGAGCCCTTTATGGCCCTGGGGACCGCCACCCCCCAGGGCTGGCTCCTGCAGTGTCCTGGGGTGCCTACCCCCGGGACACTGCTGTTTGCTATGGTTTTTGAATGTCCAGCTAACTATAACATGTGTGAAACCTATGGTTTTTTCAGTGATTATATATATATATATATATATATATATATATATATATATATATATATATATATATATATATATATATATATATATATATATATATATGTTACTGCACGTTCCTCATCCATCAGTTTGGTTTGGAAAGAAAACGGCTGGCACGCTGGTATCCGGTTCAAAGATTTATTTCCACCAAACCCCCCTTACCCCAAACAGACGCTTGCGCCTTTACAGGCTTCGTCAGTGTTACGTTTGTGCCACATACAAATCGCTATTTTAAGCCCTTAGCCAGTCAAACATAATCATAGACGTAGAAGATGGCTACTGACATTCAAAAAGATGGGGGCCATCTTGTAACATACAAATTGCATTGCGATATACGTGGCTCTCGATGGTGACATAAGGTAAAGTGCATAGTGCTAATTAAAAACATGTAACGTAAGACATTCATATAACAGTTCTTAACCACAGTAAATTTCATAAATGCATACAATTCTGTTGTTTTCAAAGAGTCATATGAAGTTTCTCATTTTGGTGTCTATTATAGACTTTTAACCAATGAAGTACAGAATTGCTAGGAACAATCATTTCCTATAAAGCATTGTACTAGTTATTTGGCCCTGAATGGGCAATTGTGTTAGCAGCACAGGTAACTGAGCAAGGACATTGAGTTAGTAGATACATGATTTTACAAAAGGGGATATTAGAAGATTCTAATCCTAGTATCATGTATGTCAGATTCTGTGTGTGTTTCAGAGGTGAACCCATAGTTCTTCATTATTGTTAAGTCCCCAGGGAGTCATGGTTTTAATACTGATGATATACTTTGACTCAAGAATACGTAGGGACTTGTCTCTGTCTCCTCCCCGTTCCAATTTAGGAGCCTGATCAATGCAATAAAAACTAAGTTTCTCCCAGTCGCTTTGATGGTGTTCAGCAAAATGGCGGGCAACAGGATATGTTTTGTCCCTATTAGTAATTGCCCGCATGTGCTCCAGGATTCTTAGTTTGGCAGGTTTTATGGTGCTGCCAATATATCGCAACTTGCAAGGGCAGTTTAAACAGTAGATGGTATATTCTGAGTTACAATTAAGTAACTGTTTGATTTATATATTGGGTTTCTTTTCACCTGTTCGATTGGGATATTCTGACATTTTGCTGCTAAATCTGCATGCCTTGCACTTTAGACACGGAAAAAAGCCTGTTGATTTTGATAGTTTGATGGGTTGGACCGTTGTTCTAAAGTGACTGCGGACCAGATGATCTGCCAAAGATGGACATCTCTTATATGTAATCAGTGGTCTTTGTGGCAGGTGTTTTTTCAATACTTTGTCAGCGGTGAGTATATGCCAGTGCTTTTTGAAGATGTTTACAATTTCTCCTGATTTGGTGTTAAATTCTGTGATCATTCTCACCTCATCAGGCGCCTCTACTTTCAACTTCGGTGTCAGGAGGTCCCTCCTATTGATACCTGAAGCTTTCACACTGGCTTTTTGTAAGATGTTTTTGTTGTACCCTCTTCTCTCAAACCTCTCTTTAGCATCATTGCTAGCCTGCATGTAATCTTGTTCTAAGGAACAGTTCCTCTTTAGGCAGAGAAATTCGCCGTAAGGCACATTCTTCACCAGGCTCTTAGGGTGATAGGAGTCAGCATGCAGTATCGCATTACCCGCCGTGGGTTTTCTATATAGGCGGGTTTGTAAGGTGTTATTATATACAAATATTTCAAGGTCTAAATAATTGATGCTGCTGGCACTGATGGTGCTGGTAAATCTCAGGTTGAGATTGTTTGTGTTTAGGGTAGCAATATAATTCTCCGCTGATAGACGATCGCCATGCCAGATGATGAACAGATCGTCTATATATCTGGTCCACATTAGGATCCTTTCGTCCACTCACTATTGGTATCTTTCCACGCCTCGTGCTTCTCCCACCAGCCGACGAACAAGTTCGCGTAGCTGGGGGAGAAGCACGAACCCATGGAAGAAAAAAAAAAAAATATATATATATATATATATATATATATATATATATATATATATATATATATATGTACATATTTTCACTGAAAAAACCATAGGTTTCAGTGGTGTTATAGTTTATAGTTAGCTGGACAGTTCACTCGTACAAACCCATACAAATTCCCCTGTTATAGGATGTTCAGCTAACTATAACTCGCGCGCCCGACATGGTCAGTTACATCACTCATGAGATCACTGATGACATCTCAAATGACATCACTGATGACATCATCCAGTCAATGTGTGTTTTTCTGAAAATTAAATGTTTTATATATGTATATCTCAAGGTCGATAGAAGAATAAATGGGTATATAAGTGTCTAAATGGATCATTTTATTTTTGTAAAATTTATTGTATAACTGACTGATTAAGTGTATTTTAGTGAATACATGTGTTAGTGAGAAATGTTTAAATATGTAAATATCTGTATCAGTCTCTCACTTTGTGTACAAGTGGCTGCATGGGTTGGTGAGTAGCTACATGAGTGTCTATATGGGTTATTAGTTGGTTTTTTGAGTATCAGTATGAGTGTCTGAGTGTCTGTATGGTTCGGTGGGGGTATTACGTAGTGCATAGATGCATGAATGAGTGACTCACTGTTTGTATGTGTTGAAGACAGCATGTGAGCAGGACTGTATGGGTGGATGAGTGTGTGTATGGGTGTGTTAGTGAGTAAATGACTGCCTCAATAGTGTCTTTATGAGTAACTACATATGTTTTAAACTAGTATATGTGAGTATTGGTGTATATAAGTGAGCATATGTGAGAGTGAGAGATTGGAAGAGTTCCTGTATAAATTAGTATGTGTTTCTATAAGTGATTGCTTAAGAGATTAAGTATGTGTAAGTTTCTGTCGAAGTAAGTGTGGTGGTGTGTGTATACCTGTATATGCAAGTAAATGGATGTTTGATACTTTGCATATGTGACTATGTGTGTGAGTAACTCTATGGATGAGTGGCAGTATGTAACAGGATGTATAAGTGTATGAGTACATATGATGAGTGAGTACATGTATGAGTGACTGTATAGGACTGTTGGTGAATGAGTGGATGTGTGTGTGTGTAGATCTTTGAATTACTGAATAGGTGTGTTGTAAGTGGTATTGGTATGTCCATTGTTTTTAAAATGGTAAATTCTATTTAGGAGTGTGTGTATCAAAGGTTATATTAGGCTGAGAGGAGGTCTGCCACTCTATCACAAGGATGATGTAATCAGTGATGTCATTTGAGATGTCATCAGTGATGTCACGAGTGATGTCACTGACCATGTCATAAGTGATGTAATATGTGACGCCATCAGCAGTGTATTGCGGGCGCGTGAGTCATAGCTAGCTGAACTAACTATAACGTGGGAATTTCTACGGTTTTGTGCGAGTGAAATGTCCAGCTAACTATAACATGTGTGAAACATATGTTTTTTTTCAGTGAATTTCTAAGGTTTTTTAAATGCTAATTCCTAACTATAACACGCCTAAAACCTATGGTTTTTTCAGTGAATTTCATAGGTTTTGTAAATGCCAATTTTTAAATGTATTAATTATTATTTTTATTTATTTTTATACTAATTTCCTACATTTTTGTAATAATTATTTTTAGTTATTTTATTTTTTAAATTAAATTACATATTTTTAATGTAAAATAACATAAAAACAAAATTCAAAAATTATTATTTTTTCTTCTTCAATATATTAATTAAATTCTATATATTTTCTTTTTGCATTTTGTTTGTGGTAAACGTACGGTAAGCGTACGGTGCTCATACCATCCTTTATATCTGTAATCGTACTGTACGTGTACCTGTGCATACGTTACGAATACGTCTTGACGTTCCGCGTTGGATCGGCGCTTCCGCGCGACGTCATGTACGTTTGTACGGCGCACCGTACATGTACTCCGCGAAAGTTACTTAATGTTTGAAAAGATACATCTATGTATTTAATATAAATATTAAGGCAAGACATTATCTGAGATAATCATGAAAATAGTTTTTTTTACTTTTAATAAGAGCATATTACTTTTAAAAGCAATTACGCAAATCGCGGCGGTACGTCGTCCGTACGCGCACCGTAAGCGTACCGTACGCGCACGCCATGTGACTTCAAAACAAGAGATTGGATTGCTTCATAATACTTCCTATTCCAACTGTTGAAAGACCCCACCCATTTTAATCATTCTACTTTGACTTTCACAGAAACCTATGGTTTTTTCAGTGAATTACTAAGGTTTTTTAAATGCTAATTCCTAACTATAACGTGTCTGAAACCTATGGTTTTTTCAGTGAATATATATATATATATATATATATATATATATATATATATATATATGTATAAGCAAATGTCCCAATGATGAGAGGAGCTCTGTAGCTGGTGCCGGCGGCGAGGTTCAGGACACCCTCGCAAAATACCATTTAGCAAGATTGTTTCAATATGAAAAGAAACACGCCGCACACTACTCCATAGGTTAGGTTCTTTGGTTTATTTTCTGTAGGATCCCCACCTACGCGTTTCGGACAACAATCTGTCCCTGGTCACGGTACAAACATTAGTCCATCATTACTTTCCACATTATATACTTGAATCACCACTTGGCATTAAAGGTGCATTGTGGGACCAGTAGTTTTTATGGATTAATTTACTTCCATATCATGCACTGTGAAAACCGGATCCCAGCATTTTCACACCACAATTTGTACTCACTTTTAGTATAGGATGCTGCATTGCCAAGGCGCAAATTAGAGTCCTAAGACTGATATGATGTGGCGTGTCTGCTCACATCTGTGAAGCGCCAATTATTTATGCAAATCAGAATTGGATAAGGACACTCAGTCCCATATCCAATTCTGATTTGCATAAATAATTGGCGCTTCACAGATGTGAGCAGACACGCCACATCATATCAGTCTTAGGACTCTAATTTGCGCCTTGGCAATGCAGCATCCTATACTAAAAGTGAGTACAAATTGTGGTGTGAAAATGCTGGGATCCGGTTTTCACAGTGCATGATATGGAAGTAAATTAATCCATAAAAACTACTGGTCCCACAATGCACCTTTAATGCCAAATGGTGATTCAAGTATATAATGTGGAAAGTAATGATGGACTAATGTTTGTACCGTGACCAGGGACAGATTGTTGTCCGAAACGCGTAGGTGGGGATCCTACAGAAAATAAACCAAAGAACCTAACCTATGGAGTAGTGTGCGGCGTGTTTCTTTTCATATTGAAACAATCTTGCTATATATATATATATATATATATATATATATATATATATATATATATATATATATATATATTTATAATATAATATATATATATATATATATATATATATATATATATATATATATATATATATATATATATATATATATATATATATATACACACAATATAAATATTAGAGCACTCTTGCATGTATAAAGCATGTGAATATATTTTCTGCCAGTAGTCACACTAAGATAGTTCTTGTTTTCTCCTCTTCAAACCAGTAGTCCAAGACTCATAAGAAGTGGTGATTTGTTTGTTTAATTAGTCTCATTCATCATCATATATCATATATATAGATATATTCATCATATAGAATAAAGGTGGTTCAGCCGTATGAAATACAGATGATTCAGCCAACACATGTTTCGTCCAACGCTGGACTCTCTCAAGGCTAATTAGAAAGACCTGACATAATTGTTCAAAGAAGAATCTGAAATACGTTTCCAATTCAAATGACAGGACCAGTTTGTTTACAACTCCAACCTGGATAAAAATGTATTATCTACCGTAAAACTTCCAAATTGTAGTATTATCCCATTGTCAGTCCTTACTTAGTTGCCTTCAAACCATTCTCCAGTTATTGAGTCGTATAGCCTGTTGTTAGCATAGATGGTTTCCCTAATAACTTATGCTATGTATAACCAGTCTCTTCCCCTTCGTTAGGGAATTCCGACAAAATAAATGCCCAGTTTGTTCTCAAAACATAGTGCATACACTAAATGAAAACAATTAACCTTGACTTTAATAAGTCCCGTATGTATCTTGGACCTCGGTAAGTCCTAGGCGTCCCGTATGGAGCGCCAAATTCCCGCATGCATTTTACCACGATTTGACAAAGGGATAATACTACAATTTGGATGTTTCACAGTAGGAACACATGCCAGCAGAATCATCTGTATTCTCTATAGAAAAACCATCTGTATTATATATGATGGTGTGACTAATTGAAAAAGCTACTCACTACTTCATATGACTCTTGGACAACTGTTTTGAAGAGGGGAAAACAGGGAATTCTTATGTTGACTGCTGTAAAAAAAAAATATTAAGCCACAACACTACATGTTTTTATACATGCAAGAGCGCTCAATATTTTAATTTGTTACATGTTTTAGCAGTGGTTGCCAAAGTTTTTATGGTGCTCTGCTTAGGGACACTGTGGCAACGGATGTCTAATATTGTGTGAGCACCAATAATCAATCAAATAGGACAATACTTCACATATGAGGGCGTGCAACACTAGTACCACAGTTACCTAGACTTACTCCATACTACGGTTCGAAATGGCTGTCTCAAACTTTCTAAAATCACTGGTATTAACACCCGGATTTTTCAGTAGCCTTAGGGTTTTCCAGACCAGCACCCCACCCCAAAAAGTGTTCCAGTTTCAGACTCCAGTGCAGATCACCATCTCCCACCAAAGACTTTTTAAGGCATGGGCATAGTGGGCTCTGTCCCAGGGCCCCAGCCTTTCAGGGGACACCCTGATAGAGGTAGCTCTCTTCTGCAGGGAGTCTTGTCCTGATGACCTTGAATTATGTTTAAAGGGATTGTTTTAAATACTCTTTTCCTTTAATGCATTTTAATGTGATTGATGTGTGAGAGTCTAGTTCAGATAGTTTGCAGAAAAATGTGTTTATGTTTCATGCAAAATCCATAAAAAAGTTTCTTTCAGGACTCCACGTATGACAAATGGGAAGGAGTGATTGAGATAATTTTCAATAATATTAGTGAGCTTCTGCTGTGTTACAATACTGAAAAACACACATTTCTATCCAAACACAACTGGTCCAGGGCCCCCAAAATCTTTAAGAGCAGTGCCATCTCCTCCACTAAGGCGGGGGAGCATCGCCCCACTGCTCTTTATGAGGTCAAAAAAGGAAAAATTAAATGATAATAACACAATGCTATTATCATTTTATTTTTCAGTGTGGACTCAGAGCCAGGTTAGGGCTGGGCTGGGCTGCCAGAGCAGGAGGAGGAGGAAATATGTGCACCATAAGTATGCATGTCAGTTTGGCCAGCCATCATGGGCGAGTAAAACAAACATGCGCAGTTATGGGTGGAGAATTGTCCCAGACTCCCAGGCACTGCCTGAGCGGCCAAACAGGCCACTCAGCCCAATCACGACGGTGCTGTCATACTGGTGACAGCAGCATCGCGATTGGCGAGGACAGAGGAGAGGCGGTGGACGTTCACAGGTAAGTGTGCTTATTTTTCATCCCCACCTAACCACCCCCATTCTATAGCAGCCGTCACTGCATAAGAGATCCCTGTCTGTCACTTTTACAGGCAGATCAATATCTTGGCCACAGTCCGATGTCGAACTATGTGGGCAAGTTCATGATGTTTACAAACAAATGCTGTCATTGCAATAAAAATTTGCCAGCACCTCAGGTCCATTAAAGCTAGGTGAGTTGGGAAAGTTTGTTATTCCAAACACAGCACACACTTTGTTGTTCTAAACACAGCACTACTTTAGATCGATTTAAGAGCAGATATTGTATTGTTCTTTGCCTAGCGCTTTCGTATTCGTAGCTTGTCCTGTATAGGAAAGGATGAATATGGGGCATTGAATATAATTAGCGTGGTGCATCGAGCTTTGCTGCTCCTAAGCATAGTGTATGTCTAATTGTAAACCAATGATTGAAGTCTACTGTGCTAAAAACAATTTTCTGTCTTAGGGTTACCTTCCTGTCAATATGTAGTGAACAGATCCTGTAGGACATTTTGTTGAATGCAAACGTTTTATCTGGGTTTCACCAAACATAACATGATAGTGTAAATAGCAAATTAATCAACTAGAGAGAATCTACTTGTGGTCATTCTTACTGGAAAAGGTAATATGACAAAAGAAAAGAAAACGTGCACCGTCAATCAGATAGATGTTTTGTTGTCGAAAAATGCTACACAACTTATGCCTCCATAAATATGCAACTATATTCCTGGAAAATATGAATATTCTGAAACATGATGAAAAACAATGCAGGTCTGATTTTGTGCTGCAAACTGCATTTTAGGTAATTGTTTGATACACCTGGGCATTGGAATTGAAGTAGCTAAGTTATGCAGAGAAAAAATTAAAGTGAAAGACCTTTTAATCATGTGCAGAGACTCTTGAAAAGCCTAGCAATACCAGCCAGATCTTCAACGGCCCACACAATGTTTTTTGTTCAACATAGGTGTGCTAAAAATATATTTTGCGGAGATAAATCCTCAGCATGGAAATCTGTTATTATCACAATTTTTCACAATAAAAAAAAGAATATGTTAAGGGTTAGAGGTGAGAATATGGGTATTCTAAAATGGGGAAGGTATAAATCCCGCAGATTGTCAGGACAACTATCCGACTTCTGTACTGCGTTCTGCCCTGCAAGGATTATCGGGGCATTTCCCTCATTGCAACGGAAGCCCCTCTTCACATTAAACTGAGGACCGCGCCGTGACGGTGGTTTCTTTTAATATCTCACCGAACCGACGAACTGTATTCTCTCCGTGACCGAACAATCGCCGGGAAAGGTGTGAAAGGCGGTACAACCCAGACTCTATGGCCTGGATACCCGTCACCCCCTCCCAACACAATCCCCAAGAATGGGAAGACGGATACAGTTCTTGAGCTTTTGGAAGGCGGGAGGGAGTTACCCTCCCGGCCGTATTTATTAAAATATGAAACAAAATTAAAACATTAAAATAACAGTTTCATATCATGTACAATTTCATTTATACATTACGATGTTTATTGGCTAACCTTAACATATCTCTAATACAAAGGTTCTCCTAGCCGATTCTAAAACATCCTGTAAATGCATTTATCAAAATTCAAATTGTACAACATTACGGGCCAACGGCAAGGTCGTAACCGGTGTCAGATCCCTAATACCAGAACTCCCCCCCTTACTTGTGAGGGGCGGGCGCACAGAGGACTGTACCTCTGTGCCAACTTCAAATTTCCCTTGTCTTAACGGGGGCCCATATTTACTCGACGCCATCTTGGTGGTCGTCCGAGGACTCGTGTGAGGTGTCTAGAAGGTAGCGTAGACCCCCCTCCCACCCCACACTGCTTACCACATCCGCCGTCGTGGATGTCCTGGCCCCGGGAAATTCCAAGGAGGGGACCCGTAGCCCCTCCTCCCCAGTGAGGGGCCTTGACCGCCTTCCCTTTCGGCGGTCCCATCCTTAGAAGGGTACCGCCTCCCCGTGTGAGGGGCCAATGGCCGCCTCCCCCCGGGCGCTCCCATCCATAATGGGTGGCGGCCCACCTCTAGGGATCTTCCAAATACTGCTCACCGATCATGACCTTACCGCCACAGGCCGGATAGTTGACCGGCTATCCGGACCCCCCACAAAGCTCCTACTAAAGGTCATCGTTACGTAAACACTTTAACCAAGCTAAGAAGTCTCCTATGAGTAAGACATTTCCCTCCCGGGACAAATGGACCCCATCCGCCAAATACATATGGTCCCCCCGGATACACCCGTGTGGAATACACTGCAATTTACCTGTACGAAACAACCTACTCAATTTGTTATTAACCTTCTTTACTGACTGGTTCAAAGCTGGCACAGAGAGGGCCCCCCGCCACACCTTCCGAGGAATCATGTGTGACCATGCGATTGTGCACCCCGGAACCCTTCTCGCCAACCAACTTACTGTGGACAAAATTAACTCGAGAAGTACTCGTCGACCAATGGTCACCAAATCATTGCCCCCAAGATGCACTATGATTACAGATGGCGGTGACCTCGTCCGCCCTAACAGTCCCTCAATGAAACTTTGAAACTGGTCAATACAGAGCCCGCCCCTTCCGTGAAAGGTCACCCTGTACCGTATTCCCCAGCCACGTGAATCATGTCACCTGCTTTGAATACGTCTGCGGCGCGCCTCACATATGAGTGGCCAACGACCCACACCACTCTTTCCTCAGCCGGTGATCTTTGACCGCTGGTCCCCAGGTGTTGGGTCAACTGCACAGTCCGCCCCGCATAGCCTGCTCGCGAAACTGAAAACCAAACAGAAAACAAGAAGCGTGAGTGCATGACATTAGCTTCACAACAGGTGCAAACGCACATACCTTTTATAACAGTTTGAGGACCAACGCCCCAACCGCTTCACTTTTTCAACACTCAGACCCCTGGCTGTAGCCTCTGTAGCAGCCCCTATCCGGAAGGAATGGGTCCCAAAATCGCTCGGGTTCAAGCCCGCCGCCGCGATTGCCATTGTTAACACCCGCTGAAACTGAAACCTAGTCAGTGGGGTGGCGTCGGTGTGCCTCAGCAAGCTTCCCCCCCATGCTGCCGCCCTCAGCGCTAAGTACTCTTCAACGCATTTAACCGGGCACATGGGAGATCCCGGAATCCGCTGGACTACCACACTGTCCCCGATCGCTCCCTGATCGGTCTTGGACCTGGCTATCGAGATCACCATTGTCTCGCCCTTAATTTGAATGTGGTCTCAACACAGTCCTCCCCCCGTGTCCTGCTTGATCCTCGCTACCAGTTCGCTTACCCGCATAGCCCCATGGAATGCTAATGCAAAAGCGGCCCGGAACAGCACTGTCTCTGACTGGGATGAACATGTCGCAGGAAGTACGGACATTAACAGGGACAACCTTTCTAAACCTATCGAGTGCCTCTCATCCACTCTACGACCCTCAAGGCGTTGCCACCCACGCAGCGCCTTCTGTACAAGAAAGGACGATGTGGGGTCCTGGATGCCATGAGCCCGCGCCATGAAGGAAATGGCGGCCCGGTGCGTATTGGCCGTAGCCACTGATCTGCCTGCCTGATGTAATGCTACCAGAAATTTCAGGGCATACTCCTCCTGCCTCCAATGCTCCCCCCTAGCTGAACCCAAAAAGGACCAATAGGAACGGAACGCCCCTTCATACGCCTTCCTTGTCCTGGGTGCTAGACTCTCTCCCACGAGGTTTTGTAATCCGGGGCACCGAGAGACCAGAGAGCTTCGGGAAATGGTGCCGCCACCGAGTCCGCTGAGGGCAGAAAACCCCGGAAGGCCTGCATATGGGAACGAGAGAGTGCATCAGCTGCCTGGTTTAGTACCCCTGGCACGTGTCTTGCCCTAAAGTGGACGTTTAGTCTCATACATAGAAGGACAATTTCCTTCAGCAATCTCAAAATCCATTTGCCGCGTGCTGCCTGATTATTGATACATTCGACCATGGTCATATTATCAGACCAGAACACCACAGAGCGATCACGAAACCCCTCTGGCCATGTTTTCAAGGCCACCAGAATGGGGAACAGCTCCAGAAACCCGATGTTACCTGTGAGCCCATTATCGTGCCACCACCCTGGCCAGGTTCGTGCTGACCATTGATTGCCAAATATGGCGCCAAAACCTACACTCCCTGCCGAGTCAGTCCACAACCCCAGTTCTTCTGAGGAAACTGGTGGTTCGGTCCACACGACACGACCGTTGAAATCTGCCAGAAATGCCAGCCATATGCGCATATCCTGGCGAACCTCTGCTGACAGTCTTGTGCGGTGGTGCCCTTCCTTGAGGCCAACCATGGCTTGTGCGATAGAGCGGGAAAAGGGGCGAGCCATCGGTATCACTCTAAGGGCAAAGTTAAGTTGACCCACAGCCTGTTGTAACTGATGGAGAGTTACTTTTCTCTCGCCGAGGCACATTTCGAGCGAGGCCCTGAATTTTATTACCTTCTCTTTGGGCAAGCGGAAGCACCCCTCTACAGAATCGAGCTCAATTCCTAGAAACTCGAGTGTAGTAGATGGCCCTACCGTCTTACCTGGTGCCAGTGGCACGCCAAATTCCTTCATAAGATTACAGAATTCCCTCAAAGCCTGTGCACATTCCGTGTCCCCGGCTGCCCCCAGAAACAGAAAATCATCAAGGTAATGCATAACCTGTGTAAAGCCCGTGGCTCTTGTGAACGCCCATTGCAAAAAACTACTGAACTTCTCAAAATACGCACAAGAGATGGAGCAACCCATTGGCATACATTTATCCATGTAGTAGCGTCCTTGTAACATAAAACCTAGGAGACGCTGATCATCTGGGTGTACCGGGAGCAACCGGAACGCTGACTCGATGTCTGATTTAGCCATCAGCGCTCCGGGCCCCAGGCGATTCAAAATGGCGACGGCCTCATCAAAGGATGCGTACCGCACCGAACAAACTCCCGGGTCAATCGCATCGTTCACCGAAAGACCCCTAGGGGCGGACAAATTGTGTATTAACCTGAACTCACCTGGGTCCTTCTTGGGGACCACTCCCAACGGTGAACAAACAAAGTCGCCAACTGGTGGCATGCCATATGGTCCAGCAACCCGACCTCGGGCCACTTCCTTCCCAATCTTTGCCTGCACCACCGCCGTATTTTGTTGAACCGATAGTTGGTTCTTACATTGTGCCTCCCCCCAAAAATCCCCCGCCGGGATGCGGAAACCATATGAGAAACCGTCTCGCAACACCCCGGCGGAGATATGATCAGGGTATTCGTTCAGCCAAGGGATCAGTGCCATGATATCAACAGGAGTAGGTAATGGTGCCCCTCGGTCGATTTTAGACCTGTTTGGCACCTCCTCTACCTCCCGTATCACCATTCTTGGCTCTGCACGAACTCTCGGGGTGTGAGGACTGTCCGCACCCTGCACACTCATGCCTGAACTTGCATGTCCCCTGTGGCCTAGTGCACTTGCCTCTGTTAAAGCTCCAACAGACCCCTTTCCTACCCGAGTTCCCATTATTCTTTGCGTTCTGATCACTGCTTGTGCCCGCTCGAAAGGGCGCCCCCAAAGAATGGCTGGAAGGCTCAACCCCGTTCCCGCCCAAAGAAGGCGACTTCGCCGTGTTCGACCCCACAAGTTTCTGCCAGGAAATGGAGTCGAAACAATCCCACGTCAGGGATGAGTCGTGCTCCTTGGACTTACGAAATGTGCTATCATAACCACACCATTGATTGCCCCCGTACGATTCATAGAATTCCATGATACGTGTCTGATAAACAGCTAGTTCCAACAATAATTCGGGCCTACGTTCCCCCAAAATTGTAGTGAACATTCCAAACGCCCTGGCCCAATTGGCGATCGTTTCATCTACTCTGAAACCCGCCATCTTTGCACGCCATACACTAGGATGCAACAACTCCTTCTGATTTCTCACATGCTCAATCTCATAGTGATCGGTCAACAAGGAAAACATGTTCACATATTTATCTGCCCAAATCCTTTCTTTCACATCCATCGGGATATGTTGAACCACTTTTTCCCTCCTTGAGGGTAACGATCCCTCCCCCGCCATCGGCAATGGCTGCTTACCCGAACAAGTAGCTGTGACTGTTGTCGCTGCCGATCCAACGCTCGATACTGGTTGTTCCACGGGAACCTGCGGGGAAACAAGAGGACAAGGTGCCTTCGCAGCATCTTTCGATTGCCGCAACTGCTTCATTATCGACCTGGCTTCCTCAGCCGTGGCCCCCTCGTTCTCTCTGCCCAACCATGCCGCCAACTGGGCAGCCAGCTCAGGAGGCATATCCCCCTTGTTCACCGGAGTGACCACTACAGGGATCGGTTGTCCCGTCTTCGGGACCGGAACTGGGGCCTCGATCGGAGTGACCGGGCTCGCTGGAGGTGATTCGGGAACCGGAGCCTCCCCACCTGATGCCCCCTTCTTGGCCCTTCTACCTCTCCCGTTAGGGATTACTCCCGGCAATGCAGGTCCGATGACTCTCTTCGCTCCACCCGCACCATTCATCGCCGCCATCTGCTTCTTCATGTCCGCCATGTCCTTCACCAGCATACGAAGCATCTGTTCGGTTCCAACCTTCTTTCCGACCTTCTTGCCAGGCATCGTTCACGGATATTCCTCGAGGTCCTAGGTCAACAAGCTCCGAAATCACTGAAAGAAGAAACACAAAATTACAAGTTCTCAAAATTGGCTCTTGTTCCGTCAAGGGCTCACGTGCAACGAAGGGGTGCAGCTTCCAAGCACAGGAACAAGAGGATGCTTCCTTGGATTGTTGCTCCTTTTATTCTTCTCCAGGAGGGCGTGGACCCTCCTCCGACCGCCTACAGGGCGTGGCCAACGGTGTAAGTGTCTAGGACAACCCCTCTTGGGCGGGAAAAGGCGCGCCCCGGCTACGCCGCTTCGGGCATACCAGCCGTGACACGCCTCCCGCCCAAAATGGCTTCCCGGGGGGATCGGGGCACCTGACCATACGTTCGGGGGGACCGAGTGGTCGCCCCTTTCCAGTATTGACCGATTCACAAATGACAGAACCGCTTCCCCTCCGGCGGATGGGAAACATCCCTCCGTAAAACCAGGCGAGCCTGCGGGGACGAAGAAGGCCACGTTGGATGATGTTATGAGGGCACTCTCGCAGGTCCAGACGACGGTGGGCTCCATCTCGACCGAAATCACCCTTATCCGAGCGGACTTCCACAAGATGGCCGAAAAAGTAGGCTCGCTGGAGATTGTCACGAAATCGCTGGTGGAGGATGTCTCGGAATTGCAGACGGCCATGGACGCGGTCATGGCGGAAAACAAGCTCCTGAAAGATAAACTCGACGATCTGGAGGGCCGTTCCAGGCGGAACAATGTACGCATTCTTGGCGTTCCGGAGACTGAGGGTGTGAGAGCGATGGACTTATATGTGGAGGACCTCATTAAAACTCATCTTCAACCTAAAGGCCTGTCGGCCTTCTTTTCAGTTGAACGGGCACACAGAGTTCCAGGGGGTCAACCTAAGCCAGGGGCCTCGCCTAGGCCGATCCTAGCAAGACTATTTAACTACCGCGGCCGGGACATCATCCTTCAGGCGGCACGAGTCTCACCACCGGTGAAAATCCTCAACTCACGGTGGCGTTTTTCCCAGATTACACGGCGGAGGTGGCCAGGCGGCGAAAAACCTTCTTGGATGTCAAAAAGGAACTTAGAAAGCGAGAACTCCCTTACTCCATGATCTTCCCGGCCAGGCTCCGGGTGGTGGTGGAGAACAGGACCTGGTTTTTCGATGACCCTGGAACTGCACGAGACTGGCTGGATGGCTGGCGTCCTGCCTCCCACTCTCGCCGCCCTGGCCGGACTAAGAATGGCTCACATCAACCTGACCGAAATGATGTTGGA
This sequence comes from Lissotriton vulgaris, assembly GCF_964263255.1. Taxonomy (NCBI): domain Eukaryota; kingdom Metazoa; phylum Chordata; class Amphibia; order Caudata; family Salamandridae; genus Lissotriton; species Lissotriton vulgaris. The sequence continues at coordinate 279,120,418 of NC_141696.1, forward strand.
GACGCTGGTACGAACAGTGGCAGAAGCTCGCCAGTAAGAGACGATGCTGACCTAACTCAGGAGGTGGACCCATGAATACGTGTACGAAACATTGATGTTTGGGACTGCGGCTGGAACCGCCAAGGACACTGGGCCAAGGGCCTCTGTGGAAGGTACGAGGGGTCGCTAATTCCGGAGTGCTCCTTACCCCCAACGAGCAAGTAACTGTGTGTTTTCTTTGGGATGGGTTTAAGCACTCTGCTAAATTGGGGTGGCGGGCAGTTTGGAGTCCGTGTAGCAGGGAAGCAGGGTGGGTGGGGGTATTGGGAATGGGAGGGTTTTGTTGGTTTGCTTGTTTGAACTGTTTGGCTCTATCCATACTTCTGGTACTGCTGGTAGTCACACATGACCGTATTCCTTGCACCGGGTGTGCTGCCTCTGATCCTCTAACACTACTAAGACACAGGCATGCGAAAAATTGCACAGGGATGGGAAATTCTTTGATCGAATTGGCTCTGTTCTACCCCATGGTACGCCAACTTGCACGCAGGATTACACAATGGCGGACCTCCCACAACCTGATAACGTAACACCTGACACTGGGGTGGGGTCTGTGCCACCGTTGCAGGTAATGTCATGGAATGTTCGGGGGTTGGGAGATAAAGTGAAGAGGGGACTGGTCCTACAATGTATTAAGAGACTGAATTGTGACATCGCCCTTCTTCAGGAAACGCACTTAGTGGGGGCGGCCACCAAAGCTCTGGATAGGAGAGGTTATCGCATGGTAGTACATTCGGACTTCACTTCAGGGTCCCGGGGGACGGGTGTTTGGGTGAAGAGAACATCACGTTTCATACATCACTCCACGAAAACAGACAAACATGGCCGCTTCGCGGCAGTGTGTGGGCAATGGGAAGGCGTGCCCATTAATGTGGTGTCTGTGTACGTCCCACCAGCGCTACATTCATCGGCATTTCCGGACCTAGGCAACTTCCTTTTGGAACTCCCGGAAGGGGACCTGCTGGTGGGCGGAGACTTCAATGCGCTGGCCAATACTGACATGGACAGGTTCCCGGTTCGCTCCTTCCCCACTGGCCCAACGAAATTCAGGGACTTCTTGGAGGCACAGGGTCTGGTTGATATCTGGAGACAGCTCCACCCCACTGATCGCCACTATTCCTACTATTCATCCACCCATGATTGCCTATCTCGCATTGACTATTTTCTCACACTGGGGGGTGGCCGACTCACATTTGCCGACGTACAGATTGCGCCACAAGGTATATCAGACCACTCCCCCTTGACCGCTACGCTGTCCTGCACAACCATGGCTCGCAAACGGCTTTATCCCATTTACCCCGGATATCTTAAAATCCCTCCGGTCCGAAAATCCCTTAAAACCGCTACCAAGCATTACTTCCAGGAGAACTCCGGCTCGGTGTCCTCACCGACGACACTCTGGGAGGCGTACAAGACAGTATTGAGGGGCCAAGCAATCGCGACTATAACCGATCATAAACGGAAGCAGAAACAAGAACTGGTAGAGCTGGAACTGCAGTTAGAACAGGCTAACGTAACTCATATGACCGCACCGTCTGAGGACACTCGACACGCGCTGTCCCTTTGCCAGCAAAGACACGACGACTTTCTCCGTCGGCGGGTGTTAGAACATATAGAGTCGACTGCAAGTAGGGTTTATGATATGGGCAACAAAGCCAACAGATTACTGGCCTGGTTGGACAAGAAACGGGATGGAGGCAGGCACATTTTACAGTTATGGGACCGAGAAGGGACGTGTCACACGCACCCTCCTAAAATTGTTGACCTCTTAGCAACCCACTTCCAAGAGGTGTATGCTCCGGAAGTGGTGGTCACGGCTGAAGCGGCAGAGTTGGCTCTCCAAGATGTGGAAGTAGAGACGTTATCACCGGAGGCGACGGCCGAGCTGGAAGCGGACCTCACGGTAGAGGAGCTCCGTATGGCGATAGGTGCGCTGCGTACAGCGTTGGGCCCCAACGGGATACCAATCGAGTGGTTTCAAACGATGTCAGACACACTGGGCCCCCCACTGCTAGCCATGTTTGAGAACTGCCGTGAGACCGGAACGCTGCCTTTAAACCAGCGCTTGGCGACGATAGTAGCTATCCCAAAACCTGGTAGACCCCCAGAGGACTGTGCGTCTTATCGCCCGATCTCGCTCATTAACGCGGAGGCGAAGATCCTGGCGAAATTGATTGCTACTAGGCTGACTCCACACCTCTCCCAGTTGATCCACCCCGACCAATCCGGCTTTATGCCGCACAGGAGTACGGCGCTAAATCTCCGTAGAGTGCACGGCGCACTGGCTCGAGCACATTCACTGAAAGAACCGGCGGCCATTTTGTCGCTAGACGCCAGAATGGCTTTTGACATGGTAGAGTGGCACTACCTGTTCGCAGTTCTGACCCGGATGGGCTTCGGACCGAAATTTCTATCGTGGGTTCGACTACTCTACACGGACCCAGTTGCCCACGTGGCAGCCAATGGCCACATTTGGTGAGCGATTCCTCTAGCACGTGGAACTCGCCAGGGCTGCCCCCTGTCCCCGTTATTGTTCGCACTGGTCCTTGAACCTCTCGCGATTGTTATCAGAAAGACACCACTATTGAAGGGTATTAAGTGGACGGAGGCCTGGGAAGACAGAATATCATTGTATGCCGATGATGTGTTGGTCTACTTGTCTGCCCCCGAATCGAGTGTTCCGATTCTACTGGCACTCTGCGATAAACATGGCTTAGCCTCCGGCTATACAATTAACTGGACGAAATCGGTCCTTTATGTCCTGAAGGGCCTAGGCCAGTCCTCCCTGAACACTGTCCTTTACTGTTGACCGATGTCTCCTTCAAGTACTTGGGCATCCATGTCACCAACGATACGGCCGTATTCTACGACCGGAACTTGGCACCCCCCCTCCTCCGTCTGAAGGCGGACGCGCGACACTGGTCATCCCTGCCACTCACGCTCCTGGGCCACGCTGCCCTGTTTAAGATGATGGCACTCCCACGCCTCCTGTACGTTCTAGAGAATACCCCAGATGTAATTCCGCCGTCCTACTTCCATAAAATCACCGCAGTTATCACTACCTTACTATGGGGTGAGCGTCCTCCGAGAATAGCTCACCTCAAACTTAACCGTGGTTGGTACGATGGGGGAATAGCGCTACCAAATGTGCAGCTTTACTACTGGGCATCTCAACTCAAGGTACTCAACCAGTGGCTCCATGCATCGCACGACGACCCGGCGTATCTGGCTGACAGGGCCCAACTGGGAACGCAAAGTCTGCTGGCCCCCTTATACAACCCAAGTCTCCTCAAAGACCTGATTGGCCCTACTAAGCATACGGTCACCTTGTGGTACAAGGCGCTTACTAGGCTAAAATGGAAGGGGGTCATTTACGAAACTTACCCCGCTTTGGGACACCAAGAAACTGGGCTGCCTCAGGACCAGTAAGGGATTCACCCAGTGGGATAATATAGGCATTTCTACGGTAGGGGATCTCTGGTCGTCCTCAGGGGTGATTCCCTTCGAGCAACTACAACAGCAATATGCCTTAAGCCCCACTGAAACATACAGATACATCCAAATCAGGCACGCTCTCCTGGCGGTGTTGGAACCAGGGACTACGGTCCCGGAGTCCTCACCCCTGGAAGACCGGCTTCTTACGGATTTTCTACAGACACGGGCCACCTCACTCGCGTATCGCAAATTGCTACATAATCTCCCAGACCCCCTGCAGAAACTGCGAGAAAAGTGGGAGGATGAGCTAGGAGCTATGGATGAGACGGACTGGAATGCTGCTCTGGCGTCTCCGAGGGAGGCTGGGGTGGCGACTAGGTTCAGGCTTATACAGTTAATAGTGTTGCACAGAGTGTATTATACAAGGACCACCTTACATAAAATACACAGGGCTCATTCCCCTCACTGTCTTAGGGGATGTGGGGAGGACGGCACATTGTTACACACGCTGTGGGATTGCCCTCTCATCACCAGATATTGGCAACAGGTCATGCGCACAATATCACAGGCCCTTGATACCTCCCTCACACCGGAGCCGCGCCTCTGTCTCTTGAATATATGGGAGGGCACTGACCTCAACCTCAGACAGCAGCAATGGGTCACGATTTGTACAATGGTGGCTAAACGCGATGTGGCACAGAGGTGGGGGGTTGGCGGAGATACCTACTTTGGCGTTATGGTGCAAGACCATGGACAAATTGATGATAACTGGAAGAACTGTCTATAAACTAAGAGCGAACCCAAAGAAATGGAATAGGATGTGGGAGGCGTGGAATAGGTACAGAGGGGACCTGTGCGACCCGCTGCAGGAGGATGAGGACGAAGATTCGGATGATGAGGAGGAAATGATTGATTAACTTGTAGGGTTTTGGGGTGGGAATAGAACTGCAATCTTGTTGATGTGGATTTCATTTCACACTGTGCTTGGGGGTGGTGGGGTTCGTACCTGGGTGTTGGGAGTCGGCATGTTCTACTGGTAACCTTTCTTCGTATTGCTTTGTGACTATTTAATACAAATGAGCCATTACGTTCGGTTTGGTTTTAAAAAAAAATAATGGACTTAAAAGTAAGACTTCATGGCTCCGAAAAGTGCATCCTAAGGATTTACCGTATCATCCTCAACATTTGCTGCCGGACCGGAGGGTTGTCGGCTGAATAGCTGTGTAGAAGTACAAAATATTCTTTTGCCTTACGTCATACTTACTGTATAAATGTACTGCTGTTACTTGGATGATAACTGTCAATAAAAGTCTTACACCAAAAAAAAAAAAAAAAAAAAACAGAAAGAAGAAAATACATGATTTGATGATACTTTTCTGCTAAACTTACTCTTGCACAGCGTAGAGCAGTAAGACGTCTCTTGCATAAATATTACTGGAGATTTTAACGGATCTCTCAAAAGTCAGAAATGTTCATCGTTTTCAGGATGAAATCTACAATGAATAGATTGCATTGGTTTGTGAATCGGTTCACGCTGTTTAATGTGTTCCATTCCTAAGTAAGGGTGTTTGATTGCACCAACTTTACTTGAACAATCGTTGACAGAAGTATTAGTCAACAACGCAAAACAATGCATAATTATCTTAAGGAAAACATATCATTGAAAACTTAGGTCGATTCTTTTTTACGTGAAGCGCATGCACACAATACAAAGCACTGGTAAATTTTGTTTATGGAAAGAACTAGAGCGTGCACTAAAGAGCTTTTCAAAATGTAGCCTTTTGCATCCATTGTTTAACCTGCGGTTCAGCAGCTGGATTATTCTATTGAGGCAAAATGAGACAATCGCTTTAACGAGCATCAGCCCAATGAATGCACTGTAGTATGTGATGAATGCACTGCATGAAAATATATTTTATGTGCACACACACTGGACTGAAAGGAATGTATAATGGAATTCCTGCCAAATGTATAAAGCCATGACTGCCAATCTGCATAGATAAAGGGAGAAAAGGACATGTGGTATATTAAAACTATTTGTTAAGCAAGCACAAAACACTGATAGAGTAGAAGAATTTAGCTTAAATAAATGCCACAATTTACACTAGACATTAACACGAAAAAGCTAAATAGAATGAAACTAGGAAAAGTAGCCTTTTCTTAAATGTGCAAAATTAACGTGTAGCATGATTTTCACAGTAAGAACTCATTTCTATTGTAATTACACTGCCAGACTAGGCCTCTTCCATTTTCTAACTTTCAGTTAATTTTCTTCTTTAGTAAATACATGCTTTTAGGAAATGCTGAACTATGCAATATGATTTGATACATGATTTACACTTGACTTGCTTAAACATGTCATCTCTGTAGAATGTGCTGACGTTAAAAATGTATTTCTTCTTTGTCTAAGCTACGTGTTCTCTTCGTATTTGGTTCGTTTTCTAGCTGCTACATATTCACAATGCTGAATAGTGTATTAAAACAATAATGCTTACCATCGTAGGTTACAACTAGAATATTTCTGCCTTTAGAATAGTTAGTACATTGTTACACAGTGGAATACTGAATAGCTAATAGTTTAGAGTGCATGGTTCTCATGGGAACTCAAAGTAAAGCTAACACACATGAATGTTTAGCACCTAAATTGACACTTGTAGATAGCACCTTGCAGACTTTGTACATTTACCGTAGGAATGAAGGAAGTGGCAGCAGACCATCAAACAATCTTTCCTCATTGGCATAAGATGACCTAACACCAGTATGAATTATTACATATGTTTTGTGTTTTATAATATACGTGTTCCTAGTTAGCATTTAGGCAGTGTAGTCCAGTCTGTTCCAGGCCATTCTTCTGTGACCATCCCTTCCTCCCATACCATTTTTACCCTATTCGCTGTGAGCTACTGTGTCGCGATTGCAAGCGGCGCCAATACCTTCGCGCACCACTAACCTGAGCAATCCGGTCAGCAGGGACGATGGGACGAATGTCCTTTCAACTTGCCTAAACACCGCACCCAGGGGCGTCTTAGAGATCGCCTTCTGGATGGGTATCGCAGGAAGCCGGAAGGGTAATGTGCAGAAAAGAACGGAGTGCAGGATGAGGCCCTCTGAGTCTAGGTCCGGGGAAACCTCCTTGGAAGGATCTGCAAAGTTAATGTCACTCGTACTTTAAATGGAACCGATCTGTTCCTCTCATTCCGAAGGGCTGAAGTGATAAGTTGAAAGTCACTTTCACGCTCAGCGCCGTACTCCTTAGAAGGAGTTTCGGTATCTGGTGCCTTTAGTATTATTCTCCGTTCAATTGTATCCTCAATAACTCTTGAGTATACGGAAAATGTAATATAATCCTGGAATTTAGTTAGCACTAGCTTTGTGAGAACTAAAGCAAGAATAACGGGAACTTCCGTAAAACAATAGCAATCTCTCAGGTCTGAAAGGAAAGAACGATCCCGTTCTTCCGTGGTGATACTTGCGGTTCTCTGGAAGTTGCTCCACTCCTCTGACCGCGCTGGTCCCTACTAGGAACTTGGCTTGATGCTTTTCTGACCGCGCAGGCACTTGATCAGCGCTGGCAATCTCCTCTGACCGCGCAGGCACTTGATCGGCGCTGGCAATCTCCTCTGACCGCGCAGGCACTTGATCGGCGCTGGCAATCTTCTCTGAGTTAAATCCGGCGGGGAACACCATCCGCCCTTCACGAATCCACGATAACAATTGTCAAGCACCGAGCCTCATCTAAGGCGGAGCTATATAGAAAAGACCTTCCTTCCTGTTTTCCCGGTCTGCTTGGCATTCTGGGACTTGTAGTGCAGAAGGAGTGAACGCGCATTTTGTCCTTTCTTAAGTCCTCTCGTTGTGGCTGCGAGAGCGATCATGACAGAACCCCCTCTCGAGGACTGCCGACTCGGCGGTCGACCCGGCTTACCAGGGAATCGTTCATGGAACTCCGCAACCAGATCCGGGCAATGCAAGTGGTCCCCTGGTTCCCAGGTTCTGTCTTCGGGCCCATATCCCTTCCAGTCGACCAAATACTGAACCTTGCCACGAACCAAACGGGAGTCCAGTATCCGCTGCACTTCGTATTCTTCCTGGCCCTCCACCTCCAAAGCAGGGGGTCGCTCCGGCAAGCGCGTACTCAATGGACAAGGCCGGAGGAGAGACACATGGAACACCGGATGAATGGACCACGCCACAGGCAGGGACAGTTTCATGGCTACAGGGTTCACAACCTCACTGATACTGTAGGGTCCAATAAATTTAGGCTTAAACTTATTGACACCCTTCAAGTGGATATTATGTGTGGAAAGCCACACCTTGTCCCCCACCTTATACTCGGGCTCTTCCGACCTCCTCCGGTCTGCAAACAGTTTGTGTGCCGCCTGTGCCGACTGTAAACAATGTCGCGCATCGATAAGAATGGCTCTCAAATGCGCATGATGTTCATGTATTGAAGGAACCAAAGATTCCGCTGGCCAGTCGAAGGGAAGCATATTCGGATGGAAACCGTACAGGCAGAAAAAGGGGGAACACCCCAAGGTGGAGTGAACAGCATTGTTATAAGCAAATTCCGCCAGCCACAGGAGGGTGGTCCACTCCATGGCATTCTGCATGGTGAAGCAGCGAAGGTATTGCTCCAGTGTTTGGTTAAGCCTCTCGGTTTTACCGTCGGTCTGAGGATGGTAGCTAGTTGATAACTTGGCATCAATTTGCAAGATGGCACAGAGTGCTTTCCAAAAATGAGATGTAAATTGCGTGCCTCGATCAGTTATAAGTACACTGGGCACTCCATGCGCCCGTACAATGTGTTGAAGGAACACTTTAGCCAACTCTATCGACGTAGGCAGCCCTGGTAAAGCAATGAAGTGGCCCATTTTTGTCAGATGGTCTACTACCACCAGAACCACAGTTTGATCGCCGCAGGGAGGCATCTCCACTATGAAATCCATGGATAAGGTGTGCCAAGGTTTAGGAGGAATGGGCAATGGGCGTAGGAGACCCGATGGTTTTGTATGTACAGATTTGCCCTGGGCACAAACAGCACATGTCTTTACGGATTCTTTAACGTCCTTGCGAACCTCCTTCCACCAAAAGGAACGCTCCACATTAGCGGTGGTCTTATATATGCCCATGTGTCCACTCAATACTGAGTCATGCGCCCATTGGAGCACCTGTTGTTGTAACTGGATCTGTGGGACATACAACGCTTGGTAATGGTAGGCCAGTTCGTTTTCCATACGTCGATTTCCTGGCTCTTCCTGTATCCAAGAATCTATGTCCTGATCAGCTATTGCCACTTTCAAATCATCCAGAAAGTCTTCGGAGGATACCAGGGCAAGCGATACCTCAGAACAGTCTGTGCCTTGAAGGATATATGGAGGCTCTGCTGGTTCCACCGTCTCTTCTGTACCTAGTCGGGATAAGGCGTCTGCCTTCCCATTACGGGATCCAGGTCGATACTTGATTACAAAATCAAAATCGGAAAAAAACAAAGTCCATCGAAGCTGCCTTGGGGTCAGAGCCTTAGCTGTTTTGAGGAACAAAAGGTTGCGGTGATCCGTGATGATCTCCACGGTGTGCAACGCTCCTAGAAGATAATGTCGCCATTCTTCACAGGCCCGTTTAATAGCGAGGAGTTCCTTATCGGTGATAGAGTAATTTATCTCACACGGTGTAAGTTTCTTGGAGTAGTATGCCACTGGGTGCAACTGACCCGTTTTCGGATGTCTTTGGGACAGGATTCCTCCGAGAGCGTATTGGGAAGCATCAGTCTCGAGGACATAAGGCAATTGAGGATCTGGATGTCTCAGAATAGGAGCCTGGGTGAACCTGTCCTTGAGAACTTGAAAGGCCTGTGCTGCTTCAGGTCCCCATACAAAAGGGGCGTTCTTTCTCAGGAGGGATGTGATGGGATGTATGGCCTTCGAAAAGTCCTGAATAAAGCGTCTGTAATAGTTGGCAAAGCCGAGAAAACTCTGCACCGCCTTAACATTCTGTGGGGTTTTCCAGTTCAGGATCACCTCGACTTTTCGTGTGTCCATTCGGAACCCTTGAGCGTCGATGATGTACCCCAAGAAGGCGACTTCCTGTACATGGAAGAGACATTTCTCCAATTTGGCATATAATGAGTTTTGCAGAAGCTTCTGCAACACAGTTTTCACATGGACAACATGTTCTGTCATTGTTGTTGAGTATATCAGAATATCGTCTATGTAGACCACGCAGTATGTTTCCAAGCACCCCCTGAGCACCTCATCCATGAAGAATTGGAAGGCAGCAGGGGCGTTGCAGAGTCCAAAGGGCATCACCCTATATTCAAATAATCCGAATTTGGTTCTGAACGCTGTCTTCCACTCGTCTCCCTTTTGCACTCGAACAAGGTGGTAGGCCCCACGAAGATCAAGTTTCGTGAAATATTTCGCCCCCTTCAATTGGTCCATCAAGACCGGAATGAGGGGAAGAGGATAGCGGTTTTTTATCGTCACCTTGTTGATTGCACGGTAGTCTATGCAGGGTCTTAACTCGTCACAGTCCTTTTTTGCAATGAAAAACATTGGTGAAGACGCAGGGGAGGTGGAGTGTCTAATGAATCCGGAAGCGAGATTGTCGTCAATATAATTTTTCAAATATTGGGTCTCCTTCTCCGTCAAGGCATAAACCCTGCTACAAGGGATATCTGCCCCCGGTATGAGGTCCACTCGACAGTCATAAACCCTATGGGGGGGTAACTGCGCAGCCTTTTGTTTGTCAAATAAAGCCTTATACTCCAGATATTCAACGGGAAGCACCGTGGCACAACAGAACAGTTCCAGGCCACAGGCGCTCGCCAAACAGGCCGCCGGCGAGGGCACCGGAACAGAAGGACGAATCTCATGATTCCTGCAATGTTCCTTACAATAAGGAGAGGTCATACTGACCGTTCGGGATGACCAACTAACGAAGGGATCATGCAACGTAAGCCACGGCATACCCAAGATGAGCCGAAACTGCGGGGCATCTATCAGATCGAATTGGATGTTTTCTTGGTGGTTCTCACCGAATTCCATCAAAAGTGACAAGGTGTTATAAACCACCGGACCAGACGACAGGATAGTTCCGTCCACTGCCTTCACTGTCTCGGGACGCAGCTTCTTCTCGCAAGGGATGCCCATCCTTAACGCATAGTCCTGGTCAATATAGTTTCCGGTGGCCCCAGAGTCAAGAAGGGCATCTATCTGTAATTTGTTGTGCGAGGCAATCCAGAGAGATACACGTACGTTCATGTGGGCCACCGCTGGATGAAGGGTGTTGGCCAATACGGGGGAGATCATAGGATGCTGGTATCTTAAGTCAGAGACCTCCGTCTGACTTAAGATATGAAGTTTTCCGCCGGTTCGCTGTCCTTTTGAGTAGCTTGGACCCGGGGAAGGGTAGAGCGTCCGGGAACGTAATTACGAGCTCTACATTCCTTAATAAAATGTCCTCCTTTACCACAATAAAGGCAAAGTTTCAGACGTCGCCTCTTGTCTTTTTCTTCGGAAGTAAGAGGCCCTCTGACCCCTCCAATCTGCATGGGTTCAGGTTCATCGACCCCTTCTTTTCCTCTCCTCCAAATTTGGGACGAGAAGGGGGATAGTAGAAACGATTGTCCCCTCTGGGCCTTTCTCCTTTACGTTCAAGTAATCGATGGTCTAACTGTACGGTGAGATCTATAAATTCTGATACCGTGGAGGGAAGTTGCACCACCTGGGCCAACACATCTTTTAATTCTCCTCTCAACCCCTGATAAAAGAGGGAAATCCGTTTCTCCACTGGCCAATCCGTTTCCACGAGCAGGCGATTAAATGTAGTGATATATGACAATAAATCTTGAGACCCCTGTCTCAGTGTCATGATTTCCCTGTCAAGGGTTAGCATATGGGATTTCCTGTCGAATAGCTTGCGTAATTCGAGACAAAAATCTGAAAGATTATGTAATACCGGGTTGTTACGTTCTAATAAGGGAATGGTCCAACTTGACGCATTCCCTCCCATGTAGGACATCATGAATGCCGTTTTAACAGCTTCCTCCTGGAAGACCACAGGTTTACATAAGAAATGAAGACGGCACTGATTCAGGAACATCTCGAACTTGCGGGGATCCCCATAAAACCTCTCCGGAGGGGCCAAAGGAATCCCTTGGTTCTGGATCACCTGAACCGTCGGTAACACATCCGGGACTGCTGCGGGAGTCGATAATGGCAAGAAGTAACCCCCGGTTCGGGAAGACGAAGGTGGAGGCAAAGTGGCTGGTTTAAGTATAGGTCGAGCCGCTGGTTCCTTCAGTGATAAGTCTGACATCTCTTTACGCATTAGCGTAACTTCCTGGTATAATGCCTGATTCTCGGCACGAGAGGTAATGACCTCCTGGCGAAGCTCCGAGAAGCTTTCCATCAGGGAAGCAAAAGTAGCATCGGCGTCCATCGTCCGGGCTGAAGAGTATTCGTGGGCTTGACAATCTGTCACGATTACAAGCGGCGCCAATACCTTCGCGCACCACTAACCTGAGCAATCCGGTCAGCAGGGACGATGGGACGAATGTCCTTTCAACTTGCCTAAACACCGCACCCAGGGGCGTCTTAGAGATCGCCTTCTGGATGGGTATCGCAGGAAGCCGGAAGGGTAATGTGCAGAAAAGAACGGAGTGCAGGATAAGGCCCTCTGAGTCTAGGTCCGGGGAAACCTCCTTGGAAGGATGTGCAAAGTTAATGTCACTCGTACTTTAAATGGAACCGATCTGTTCCTCTTATTCCGAAGGGCTGAAGTGATAAGTTGAAAGTCACTTTCACGCTCAGCGCCGTACTCCTTAGAAGGAGTTTCGGTATCTGGTGCCTTTAGTATTATTCTCCGTTCAATTGTATCCTCAATAACTCTTGAGTATACGGAAAATGTAATATAATCCTGGAATTTAGTTAGCACTAGCTTTGTGAGAACTAAAGCAAGAATAACGGGAACTTCCGTAAAACAATAGCAATCTCTCAGGTCTGAAAGGAAAGAACGATCCCGTTCTTCCGTGGTGATACTTGCGGTTCTCTGGAAGTTGCTCCACTCCTCTGACCGCGCTGGTCCCTACTAGGAACTTGGCTTGATGCTTTTCTGACCGCGCAGGCACTTGATCGGCGCTGGCAATCTCCTCTGACCGCGCAGGCACTTGATCGGCGCTGGCAATCTCCTCTGACCGCGCAGGCACTTGATCGGCGCTGGCAATCTTCTCTGAGTTAAATCCGGCGGGGAACACCATCCGCCCTTCACGAATCCACGATAACAATTGTCAAGCACCGAGCCTCATCTAAGGCGGAGCTATATAGAAAAGACCTTCCTTCCTGTTTTCCCGGTCCGCTTGGCATTCTGGGACTTGTAGTGCAGAAGGAGTGAACGCGCATTTTGTCCTTTCTTAACTCCTCTCGTTGTGGCTGCGAGAGCGATCATGACATACTGCTGATGGTGTCTCTGTCGTCTACTACTTTGTTGGTGTGTATGGTTATGGCTACAGCTGTGACTATTTTCCTAGCTTAACTTTGAACAGTTGTTAATGTGACTATTTGCCAATACTGATTTGAGAGAAAAGAGTTGGACAAGTTTCTGGAACTACTCTTCATGAGGAGTTGGGCTTCAATTTGGTTCTAGTTCCATGCTCCTTTAAATCTTGCTCTTTTCAAAAAGGACTCTTTATGGGTTCTGATTGATTGACTGATTAATTGATTTGGAGCTGGTATAGCACCTGCTGTCACCCTACAGGTATCCTGGCGCTTCAGACTGATAGGAGATGACCAGAGTGGAGGCAGGTCACAGCAGAGAGAAAAAAGAACAGGGACTTAGGCCTTGGGATAGAGCCAGGTTTTTAGGTTCCGGCGAAACTCTAGAAGGGAGTTGATTTGTCTAAGGCTCTGGGGAAGTTCATTCCACAGACGGGCACCAACCACGCTGAATGCCCTTCCTCCTAACCTAGACCGTTTGAATCTAAGGACGTCAATAGGCCGTCACTAGAGGAGCGAAGCTGCCTTATGGGTTGATACCATGTAAACCTTTCCTGCAGAGGAACAGGACCTAGCTCATGTACCGCTCTAAAAACCAGACAGAGGGACTTAAAATGAACCCTTTCCCTTATAGGCAACCAGTGTAGCTCTCTCAGAGCCAAAGTTGTAGATGAACTACGTTGCCTGCCAAGGGCCAGTTTGCAACCCCTGAAAGATTTATAGTGGGGCCCCCCCAAATACAGGGAATTGCAATAGTCCAGCCTGCTTCCCACAGTACTTCTTACCACCAGTGAGCGCGACTCTTTGGGTAGTAGAGGGAGTATTTTACGTAACATGCGTATTAAGGCAAAGCAAACACTGGCGGTCTTATTTGCATGTGATTCCATCTGGAGATCGTCATCAATCATCACCCCCAGATTACATTCCATACTGGCCTGGGTTAGTTGTTCCTCCTCTGGAGTAAGTCTAAACTCAGTTGGAAATTGTCTAGGCATCCTACCAGAGGAGCAGTATACCACCTCAGTCTTTCCACTATTAAATTGCAAAGAATTTCTTCTGAGCCAGTCAGAGAGAGTGCATGGTCACCTTCTAAAGAAAATGCCAGTTCTGTGTCATCGACCAAACAAAACACCTGCCAGTACTGTGATTACTATTTTGTTTCAATCACCTACGCGCAAAGAATTAAACTGAGTGCGGGGTAGAAAATGAATTTCATAGAGTTAATCACTTTTATTTTGACGAAGGATTTTTCAAACAATTAGTTGGTTAGAGTTCACCAAGATTTCACAATAATAGAAAACACAAACAATACAAAGTATCATATTCATAAAAATGACATTATCATAAAAGACTCAACAATGACAGGATGCAATCATACCTGGTTGATCAACATTTGCATTCAAACACTCACTCTCTCATCCAAACCATACATACAGACAATGATATTTACAATTTACAATGTCAAAAATTGAAATCATACAATAACAGAGGTATACACCATAGCAATAATAAGTAAGCAAAGACCGTTCGTGACATGTGTTGCCCCGCCCTTTTCTCCAAATTAGCCCGATAGCTCATTTTAGCTCTCTTCTCCCTGCAGACCCCTGACACACCACACCACCTGAGTACATGTAAGTAATACTTTAGAAGGCTCTGTGAGCCGTGTTGCATATGGATGTATATAGATAGGTCGATTGTAAACAAGTTGTTCTTTACATTTGTGTTACAGTGGTGCCTCGCCCGGTTTTCCTCATTTACAGTGCACATTCTCATTCAAGGTAAGAGGTGGTTAGTGAGTGCTAGTCATTCCTCCACGCTAGTAGCTCTCATTAGTGACATCCCCTATTTCTCTCTTGTTACAGCTATGAGGTCCTGATGAGAACCCTCCAACTTTACAAGGGTTCGAAAAGCGTAGACCGTGTTTTCACACCATAAGACTTTTGAATTACAAACAGTATTGCAAGAAAATCTTTAAATAGGATATTCAATTCCGAAAAAATTTTGCTATGGTGTATACCTCTGTTATTGTATGATTTCAATTTTTGACATTGTAAATTGTAAATATCATTGTCTGTATGTATGGTTTGGATGAGAGAGTGAGTGTTTGAATGCAAATGTTGATCAACCAGGTATGATTGCGTCCTGTCATTGTTGAGTCTTTTATGATAATGTCATTTTTATGAATATGATACTTTGTATTGTTTGTGTTTTCTATTATTGTGAAATCTTGGTGAACTCTAACCAACGACTTGTTTGAAAAATCCTTCGTCAAAATAAAAGTGATTAACTCTATGAAATTCATTTTCTACCCCGCACTCAGTTTAATTCTTTGCGCGTAGGTGATTGAAACAAAATAGTAATCACAGTACTGGCAGGTGTTTTGTTTGGTCGTGATAAAGAGGCTTGGCCTTGCTGTGGTAAGCCCACACCCAGTGTTGTTTTTTCACAGTTCTGTGTCATCGGCATAATTGACTAGGCAGACTCCAGAAGACTTTATAATGGGGAACAGGGGCTGCAGATAAACATTAAAAAGGATAGGACTAATTGCAGATCCCTGCGGCACCCCATGGATGACTGGAGATTTACTAGAACAGAACAGTGCTAAGGTTACCACCTGCTGTCGTCCTGCTAGATAAGATTGGAGCCATTGCAATGCCCGACCTTTCACTCCTATCTTCTTCGGTCTTTCCACTAAAATGTGATAGTTCACCGTGTGGAATGCGGCTGACATATCGAGAAGCACTAAAACAGTGGCATTCCCGTTGTCGGCTCGCATACGCAAATATGGTAGGTTAGAATCTGCCTAGATTGGAACATGGATCAATTTCCTTGATGGAACAAGCTGTAATTAGTTGCAAATATGACTTACTGATATTTTTGTAAACAGATTTATCTGATTTACAAATTTGAATAAAAAGACAAAACAAATACTAAACCCTTATTGATAAATAAAGGTTTTCAAACTGATCCAAAACTCTCTTCATTGACTGAACTAAATAACTATATTGATGATGTCTTTTGAGATGTTTTTTATTGATGCTCCATTCTAAAATGGTGGCAAAGATCCATTGCAGAGAAGAAGATTTCAGTGCGGAGTGGAGACTATTGTAAGTTGCAGGTTGAATTGAAATGTTTGAAGAAAACTGTTTCCACTCCACCAGAACTGAATATATCTGTCAGGCCATTTCACAGTAGAAATATATCGTGCCACCATTTTCAATCCTGGCAGTACCCAGTAAACAGTTTTTGGTTGTATATTCGATCTCTTTGAAAGAAACACCACTGCAGGTGCAGCTCTAATCACGTTTGCAGAATATAAATTTACACTTCTTTTGCTGTGAATAAATCAGACATACGAGTAGGAAAATCTGAATCTCTGTATTGAAGTGTGGCAGGTCAGTCACAAAGCCAGAGCTGCATGCAGAAGAGTCACTTATGTTTGCACAAATTCCACTGATATCTTATGAATTTTGGAGTCCAAGGAAAGAGATACTATGGGTGCCTTATGTGGACCAACTTTACATTTTTTATCCATTTTCATCTAATTTAAGCTGAATGTTAAAGTTAAATGTTAAAGTTGTCTATCAATCAAAAAAGAGAGGGGGAACTAGGAGCTAGCTCTGGTATCCAGAGAGGAAAGATAAAGAGGGGAAGAGGAGAGTCTAGATTCCGTTCTCACGAATAGAGACAATCACAGATTTTGTCTTGTTGCCCTCACACATCCGTAGGGATGTAATACTTCATAATTTGGCGTTGCTTCTCGTAGGGCTGGTGCTGCAATGCCCTACAGGTTCCCCGAAGTGACTCTTCGGCGGAGATCTTTTTATTATGCCGTATGATGAGTGAGGGTGTCAGATTTATTCATAGAGGGGTTGTGAAATGTGGGTGGGTGAGTGAGTATTTAAAACTGGCTAAGGGATACCTTAAAAGTTTTTTAATATGTTGGCTCCCCTGTCAGGTTAAAAAAAAAACTAGGTTACTGTTACTAATGCAGTATTGATGTACAATAGTAACTATAAGGTCGACATGGTTTGCGCCCTACCATTGTCAAAACGATCATTGGCGCTTTATCAGGACCAAAAATGGTTCATATTTAGTTGTGAGATTAAAAAAAAAACTTATAACTAATAAATAACCCCTGTGTTCAAAGCGGTAGAGCGAGCCCCCTTGTATAATGTATAGGGTGGCGCCAGCTCATTGTAACCACTCCTGTTGTGACGTAAAAGAATTAGGGAAAGATAAAAAACACACAGACGATACATAGACAGACATGAAAACATACTTATTGATTTATTCTCAGCGATGAGATGATTGATGGCATCTCATCCAAACTAAGGGATCTATTAGTATGACGGTTGGAAAATCACCCCGACTGCCATGGTAGTTGGAAAACATTGCCCGCTAGGACTGCGGCATAACCGCCTGTCCAATTAGTGTGCTCCGCAGTTGAAATCCGACCGCGGAAGTCGGATCGCGGCATTTAACATTGCTGCAGTTGCTGCTGCCGGCAGAACCACCACGATATCCAAAAAAACATTTCCTGCTTATCCTTGCACTGGGTGGCAGGCACTGCACAGTGCCTGCCACCTGGTACGGGGACATGTAGCGGGGTACCCATACCACCCCAGTGCACCCACACCCCCCAAACACATTGGGGGCCCGAGACATTCTCTGCATGCCTTTCCATGGCGGTTCCACAAGCACGGAAAGGCTGGCTACCACCGGCATCATAATCATGCCAGCGGAGCCTGGCCCTGCAACGGCCCCATTTTAGCAGTCCAGCCCCACCCACCAGGCAAGTGTGCAGACTGCTACCGGTGGAAAAGTGGCAAGCGTAAAATCTCACCGTCGCGGTCGTCACCGCCATGCTAATTGGACCGGCGTATTTCTGGGTTGCGATCGCGGGCGGATGACCGCCGCCGACCCGACGGTTCCCACCGCCGACCCGGCGACAGTCATCCAACCACCATCCTAATAGACCTCTAAGTACTCTCTTGCGAGGCAGGAAACAGGTGCTGTTGGCGCCAGGATCGGGTGGAGAATAAGTGCGCCATATACATTCATTTTGTGCCCACAGTTACTGTTGTGGGTTAGTGTGGGGCCCCAGATCAGAGTACATGCTCACTTAATCATTTGGCGGTATATACAGTCCTAGTCATCGATTGTCGATACGGCAGACTGCACACATCCTAAAACATTAAATTTGATGCATTCTTACCTATTGGTAACGTTCAATAGGCTCCATAGGCTATTGCATGGCCGCAGCACCTTAACGGGCTGTGATTATCATTGGGGAAAAGGGGAACATAAACTAACTGTTTTTAGGAGACTGTGCGGAGTACCGCTACCTATTAACGGTTCGAGATGCATAGCTCAGTGGCTGTTGCCGATAGGCAGCCAAAGATATTGTACTTACAGTTTTTGCCGGGCGCCCTGGTCTGCAACAACTAACCTCGCATGCATGACTGAATAATGACCGGGAGGTTTTCTGGTCCCCGTAAAGTCGCAATTCTACTCTTGTCTGGCATCCGTCTGCCTGCCTTCTGGTGGCCGTGTCCTCGCCCTATGACGCTTGCGCGGGCGCCATCTTGGAGTGTGAAAAATACCTTTTGAGGTATTCATGTGACCTTGAGGTTCATTGGGAGGCATCTTAGAGTGTTACATCGTGCAAGGTGCATAGTGGAGTGTGTTATATTAGGGGAGACAAATATGTTGTTGCGCTTGTGTGGGAAATTAAAAAGAGTGTCATGACGTGCATGGTTGAATTACTGATTGAGTGTCAATGTCCAAATTAATGGAAACCCGCACATCAAATTTAACCATATCTTGTTCATTGGCTGTTCAGGTGATCTTATTGGGAGTAAGGAGTAATGGGTATGGAGTCAGGTGCCTCTGTTGAATGGACAAGTATGTGGAGAGCACACGGGCCTCTGTGCTATTTGTATGTGTGCTCGTCCCCGAGTAGTGAAAAGGGGCTGATGTGTGTTTTTTTATGCTGTGTCCCACATGGTACGTGAATTGAAGACCCCATGTTTTTCTGGTTGCATGACAACGGAGAAGTAAGATGGAAGACACTAAGTCATGTATTTTAGCATCAGAAAAGCTGATGAGAAGGGGCCTGTTGGCCCAGAGTCCTTAGTATGGTAGGTCTTAGCTTGATAGATGGGATATCCTCATTTAGTCCCATCTTGTAAGTTTGAAGACAATGGTAGTAGGGCTGTGTTGCTCCAAGTTGGGTTAGCTTCTAAGATAGTCCATCTGATGTCATTAGCTGAGTGCTTGCTTTCGATAAAGTGATTACACATTCTGGTTGAGATGCATCTGCAACGTATTGTGGTCTTGTGTTCCCCAATCCTGACTTTGGCTGGTCTGGTGGTCATCCCTATGTAGAAGAATTGACAAGGGCAAGATATAAGGTATACACAGTTTTTGGTGTTACAGTTTGTGTGTTGTCTTTGTTCCCAGCTGAACTCCCTCAGCTGCAGTGTCTTGGTGTGTTTAGTAGATGCACAGGCGCTGCAGGTTCTGCATGGGTAATGTACCGTTACTGGTGGTAAGTTCCAAAGTTTGTTTTCTCCTGAGTTTTTACAGGGACGTGGTCGCGTGTGTATTAGTTGGTTTCTTATGTTGGTCGTCCTCTTGAAGGCAAACACAGGTCGTGTTATGTTTAGGGCGTCTCTGTTCAGCATCTTCCAATTTTTCAGTATGATGTTTTTTATCTTATTGGACAGAGGGGTGACGGTGGTAACACAGGACATCACATCCTCATCTGTTTGTACTTTGTTCTCCAGTAGGCCTTTCTGATTGTTGTTCCGTGCGCTCTTCTTGGCTTTCTTTATAACACCTGTTGGGTAGTTCCTGTTCTCCAGGCGGGTAGCTAGGGAGCTGCAGCTCCTCCGGATCCTTGTTGGACTGTGATTTTGTGAAGTGTAGTATTGGATTCAGGGTATTGGTCCAGTCGTTGACTCTTCAGCAGCTTTCCTCAGTACCCTTCTATAAGATGAGGATATCGTCAATGTAATGTTTCCATGTCAGAATGTTCTCCTGGAAGGGGTTAAAGTCAATAAAGATGTGTTGAGACTGAAAGTGTGTAATATATAGACTTGCCACACTCGGGGAAAAGGTACTTCCCATGGAAGTACCTTGTATTTGATGGTATAGGTTGGTCCTGTACATAAATAAGTTGATCTTTAAGTCCTTCGCCGCTGCGCGAATTACGCCACGGCGCGGGGGGCTGAGCGCGGCGCTTCGACGCTCATGACGGCTCCACTCCTTCATGAGTCACGAGCAGCCCACTCAATAAGTCACCCGCACAGGCGGGGAATTAGTGCTGTATGGGCGGAACGGCAGTTGCATGATGGCTCCAAACCGGCATGAAAACATGCCGCCCGTGGCTCATGACGGCGTGGAGCCATTATGAGCACGCATGAGGTTAGAGCCAGGGTGATGCATTCCATTATAAACTCCACCGGAGTATCAGTAGTGATCTCTGTTGTCTATAGTAGGTTTTCGACTACTGCAATCTTGGCATCTTGGGAAATGTTTGTGTACAGAGGGTCCAAGGTCATCAAGAGATTAATTTCTTCAATGGTATTTGTATTGATTTCCGCGATAAAGTTGAAGATGTCCCTCGTGTCCTTCAGGTAGGAAGAAGTCGTCTGGACCAAAGGGCGTAGAAAGAAGTCACTGAATGGACTCAGATGTTCCAGTAAGGTGTCAATCCCGAAACAATTGGGCATTCAGGAGGTGGAAGAATACCTTTGTGTATCTTCGGTAACACTTCGAAGTATGGTATCTTAGGAGAGATATTTATGAGAAAGCCAGATTTGTGTGTTCGTATCTAGCCTTGTGTTTCTGCCTCATTCACTGCAATCTTGATCTGAGTAAGCAGGGTCTCGGCAGGGTAGGTTTCAAGTTTCTTGTAGTACTTGGTATTGGCTAACTGGTGTAGACATTCTCGCTCATAGTCACAGGTGTTCAATATTACAGTGGCACCAGCTTTGTCAGATGGTTTTATGGCAATATTTTCATCTTCTTGTGTGGATATGAGATTTGAGGCACTTTGGTGGCTTTTCTGGAGGCGTTGTTTTCAGCTGAGTTTTTGCCGTGATATGCGGCGTGATTACAGCGGAGGCGGCCGTGGCAGGGAGGCAGTTTCCCGGTGAAGAGTCTTTGGTCTGTGAGGCGGCAGCTCTACATGGCCGTGCTAGACCCCGAGTTTTTCCCTGCATCCCTGGTTCTCCTGCCAGCTGGAAGAGTCGTGGCAGGTGAGAGTGGAGGGAGACAAGGGAGTGAAGAGGGTGCAGTTGCTGATTTAATCTCCGGTTTGAAGCTGATTTGTGACTCTGAACTGCAGTAAAACTTTTTTTGAACCTTTAGAAAACCCCATGACAGATAAATCTCTGCACAGTTTCCTTTATCCTTTGATATACTTATTTGGAATGCGCAGACACTCACTGAAGGTCATGCAGGTATTAGTGCAGAAGGGGAAGGGAGTAAGAAAGCACATTGTCTGACACACTTGGATTATATCGTGGAATTGTGCAACTGCCACAGAAATACTGTGCTATATTGCTAGCAGGGCTGCGGAAATAGTGAGAGGAATCATTGTGAGCGTAACACAAGGTGATTTCTGAGAATATGGGCAAACTATTAAATGCAAGGATTAAAGCCAAGGCCCATCGGCTTCAGGCAAAAGAAGTTAAAGAAGCAGCTAGGCTGATGGATAAGGAGTCTGCGGAGAGTTCTGATGGGCAAGAGTCACCGTCCCTTGAGCATTCAAATCAGGCTAGCTTTGTGGCTAATACTACTTTGGAGGAGGAGGTGTATGCATTAATTACTAGTCCAGTCAGAGCTCAAGCGGAGAAGAATGGACTCAGTGGCCTTATAAAAGAAAATCATGCTGCTATTAAGGAGCCAAAACAGTTTCCTCTGTTTGTAAAGAAAACTAATGCGCAACTCATTATCAGCCCTGCTTAAATTTCGCAGCCTGTGCAGGGAAACCTAGAGGTCTCTCAATCAGTTACTATTTCATGCCCCGAAAGCTGGCTACAGCCAACTCCGACACAATCAATCCTGGACCAAGTGGTGCATCACTGTCTGGTTTGATATTGCACCAAGATGCGGTATCTTCGCTGCTGACTGTACAAAAGAACTCTTATCCTGGAAATCTCGAAACGGCACAAGGTAACAGCCAGGCGAAGGAGGTCTCTGGTGCCCTTGACTTCTCCAAAACTAAATCCTCCTGGGTTGAGTCACAGATACAATCACAGCCAAACTCTGCCAATTTCTTTGAGCAATCATGTAGAAAATCAATCACTCTCTGTCGTGGGCCCCTTCATTCCATTCCTTAGCTTGAATACGGAATCAGCAAGCGAGGTCCAGATGACAGTAAAGGATATGCTTAATTCAATTCTGGATAAAGTCTGAGAGGTGAAAAGATTCCAGAGAGCTGAGTTAGCCTCTATCCATCAGCGACTTGAGAAAATTGAGGAGGCGGTTGCAAGCTTTCCATTGAGATTGCAAGTAGCAGAGTCTTGAATCTCAACCTTAGAGGACCAGATGACGGAGATCAGACAAGAGGTCAAGGTGGTCAATAAACGCAAACGGGCGCTTGGAAAATTATACACGCAGATCCAATCTCTGAATCGTAGGAGTTCCTGTAGGGCAAGAGGCCTCGAATACAGTCCAATGGGCGATGACATTTTTAAAACAAAAAGTAATCCCAGAACATGAAGGGGATCTGACTATAACACGGGCACATCGGGTGCCTGCCCACTCTTTTCCCAACTACACGCTACCACGCACAATTCTTCTAAATTTTTCGGATTTCCGCATAAAAGAAACTATATTGTCTAAGGCGATTCAGCAAAGACAATGAGACTACTAAGTGCTGCATTTTTTCAGATATGTCAGCAGCAGCAGCGCGTAGGAGAAAGGAATTTGTCAAAATTCTCCATCTTTTCAAAGCAAATGGTGCCCAGGCTACGATTGCTCAACAATCAAAATTGAAAGTATTGGTGAAAGGCAAATTCCATATGGTATCAGATTTGGATGAGGCACATGATTTATTGAAGAAGAATTCACAGGGTCGTAGGGGGTGAATTGCTGTCTTGGGGTTTAGATTAGGCTTTTTCACTTAGCCTCTGGATATGACTAAATGTTTCTGATGGAATCACTGGGCTTTAGATATTTCACTCGGGGGACAAGGAGGAGGGGGTCCCAGGGGTGTAATAACAGGACACCCGAGTTGTTAGGGGGAGGGGTTGTGTGGTAAGCGTGGGGGAGGAAGGTAGGGCCACACTATGGGGGTCGGGGTGTTGTGTGGGGGGGGGAACACTGTATGGAAAGGGGAAAAAATGAAGCCGGCCGTTTTTCAATGGTATATAGTTTTATTGCATCTATTTCTGCAAGAGAAATTATTTTTTTTATGGCTCATAGGTTAACATTGAAAGTTGTTTCATTTAATGTAAATGAGAAAAATGCGTGCCATTAAAGTATGGTTAAAATCAGAAAATCCTGGAGTAATTCTTTTACAAGAAACCCATATCGCGAATATAAAAATCCCAGAATTCTCTATGTTTAAATCATGAGCAGCCTATGGGGGATTTTGATCGTCCTCTGCCTCCCACAGAGGGACTGCTATATTCTTAAATAAAAACTTACAAACAGATTATGTTAACTCTGGTAAAGATTAACTGGGGAGGTGGTGTTGGGTCACGTGTTCCTTTAGATCAAAGTCGCGCCCTCTTACATTTGTGAGTTTTTATGCACCGGTGGAGGATAATGCTAAGGCTTATGAGGAGCTTTGCCAATCACTAACTCAGGTTCCGGGAGATTTAATTGTGGGTGGGGATTTTAACATCCCGATGAACTCCCCTATAGATTCCTCAGTACATGGGAAGAGACAGGTAAAACCAAAATCCCTTAAGGTTTTGAAAAATTATGGAGCAATATTAAATCTGCACGACCCCTGCGGGCTGCGTTTCGGAAAAAGAAATTTACGTGTGGATCAGGTCGGTTTTGCTCCTCATCTCGCATTGATTTTTTTTTGGTCTCTCAGTGTTTAGATTTTTTCCAACAAAAAATTTTCTTTAATGGGTTTTCTGATCATGCAATGCTGATATTAGAAATCCATTTAGGGACAGGTTTGAGACTTCCGAAACGGTGGGTTTTTAATAAACAATATCTAAATGATGTGGAGTGGGTGGAGTTTATGGGTTCAGAGATTAGACAATTTTTAATTCAGAATATTCAGTTCGCTGCTCCAAATGTAGGGGTCCATTAGGATGGCGGACAGACAAAGTCCGTCCGCCATCCTGTTGGGGGCCGGTCCCGTCCGCCACAAGGGCGGAGGAACCGTGCCCCCAATTAGGATGTTGTAAATAAAACAACGATAATGTTAAGCATTCACTGAAGACATGCTATCCTGTCTATATATTGGTTTTCCCACTCATACTCGAAAATACGTCCGGACTCCATTTTGTTTGCTGGCGTCCATCTTGTATGCTACACTTCGCCATGTGCTCGCCACGAGGCAAGTCCTACTTCACTGACTGTCACCCCTGGAGTTTGCCCAGCAACAGGCTATAAATAGTTCCAGCTTGCCTAGCGCATGCCCAGTACGTGTAACATCTGTTTCTGCTTAGAGGGTATTGGAATGTGCATTCGGTGGGCTCCATGAACCGTTAACTCCGCCCATGTATCGATCATGTTTGAGAAATGTCCATATATGGTTGTAAATCATGCTTTTTCTAGCTGTAACCGCCCACTTATGAGCCCCTTCTTTGTGTATAAGAAGGGACCACATATTCGAGTTCTGTGTGCTACCTTGTACAATACTGCAGAGTGTTATGTGGGCTGTAGTACCACCTTTAAAGGTTTATTAAACTATGTTTTTGTATTTCCAGTTTCCGTGCCAATTCGGTGCCTGCCATGTTGTGCTGTGAAACTCAGGGGGGTACCATAGGTACTCCCCATGTGCACCCCCCTTCACCCTGGGGGCCCGCAACGGGCCCCCAAAGCAGGAACCGTATGCCTTTTCGTGGCGGCATTGCCGCCACGGAAAGGCATTCCTCCCAGGCCATCCTAATATGGCTGGTGGTGTCTGATAGACACCGCCACCATATCAGGCCTCTTCCCCTACGGTCGCAAGGCGACCGCGGCGGAAAAGCGGCGGACGGTCTTCCCCTCAGCCGCGGTCCGCCCCACCATTGTAATATGGCGGGGAGAAGAAAGGTGGTGGACAGGCAAGCATGGTGGATGCCATCCTTATGGAACTCACTTAAAGTGTTTGTTCAGGGGTTCATAATGGGTAAAGATGCAGCATTAGCTAAAAAAGCTAGGCTTGATAAAATAGAACTCGAAGATAAGATTCAAGCCCTCCACGAGGCATTTCTTCAGACTCCTTCTGCTTTTATCAAAACACTGCTTGAGCAGGCAAAGCGTGAGCTTTCTTCCGTGTACGATGCTCAAAGTGAAACCTTTTTTCAACGTTTTCGACAGAAAATGTATGAAGAGAGTAATTTCACGGGCAGACTTTTGGCATGGCAGGCAAAAGAGCAGGCGGCCGCAAATCAAATTAAGTCACTAAACTGTCCTTTGCCTGCAGTGTGCACGGAGGATCCAGTGAAAATTGGGGGCATTATGCTTGCCCATTATGAGGCCATTTATGTTAAACTTCAGATGGTCAATGACCAGCTACTTGAAAAATTCCTCCATGAAAATACACCTGCAACCCTATAAAGGATAAAGGCCTTATGGTTAGTCCCTTTTCACTAAAAGAGTTGGAGGAAGTAGTGAAGAGCCTAGCTAATGGTAAGGCCTGTGCTCCAGATGGATTACCATCTGAATTTTATAAAGTCTTCTTTAAGGTATTTTTAGAATTCTTTCTTTTTTTGATTAGTTCTTCATTGGAAGGAGAGTTAGTGCCGGAATCCTTTAGACAGGGGAATATTGTTAGCTTTGCGAAGAAGGGTAAGAATAAGATGGACCCTAATTCTTATCGTCCGATTACGTTGTTGAATTCGGATTACAAAATTGTCACCAAACTTTTATCTCTGAGGTTCAATAAGTTTGCGCGCGAAGTTGAACTATGAGGATCAAAATGGGTTATTAGCCGTAGACAATTAGCTACTAATACCCACTTTCTTTCAGAGGCTTTGGATTACTTCGAGATTCAGAGGGTACCTGCCCTGGTTTTATTATTAGACGCCGAAAAGGCCTTTGACCTTGTGGTTTGGGAGAAATTGTTTTCGATCTTACAGTCCTTCAATATTCCGTTGCAAATCATATCTTTATTCAGGAATTTTTTGTTTGAGAATGATGTTGCCAATGTAATTATTAATTCTGCTGTGGCAGGGTCTTTAAAAATTAAACGTGGCACACGCAAGGGTGCCCTTTATCGCCAGTTCTTTTTGCTTTTTTCATCGAGTGCTTGGCAAAAGTCATTCGGAACTGAGTTGATATTCGCCCCCCAATTCCATCAATGCCAAAATTAAAACTATACGCAGATGACATCAAGCTCTTAATCAAACCAACTGTTGAGGTGCAAGCCAAAGTCTTCAAGATGTTTGAAGACTTTAAAGCATTAGGTGACTATCGGATAAATAAAGGAAAAACCGAAGTAATACAATGTGGGAGGGCCGCTTTAGATCTGCACCCCGATATCTATAACTCTGTGAACTCTAACTCAAAGAGATACTTGGGGATATTTTATTCTGAGTCAGTTGACGATCTATATAAATTGAATTTTGTTCCTTTGATTAAGAAAGTTCAAGGATTGTTTTCTCGGTGGAGCATGCTCTCTTTGTCCATCTTGGGATGTGTTGCTTTAAATAAAATGTCTGTTCTTCGGTTATTTAATTTTCTGTTTGCTTCAATGCCATGCACTTTATCAGGCTCCTTTTTCCCTCAGGTTGAGTCCATGTTTAAAGCCTTCATCTGGGAAAAAAACACGTATAGCACTTAGCACTTTATATGAAGATCTAGATCAGGGAGGGTTAGCACTCCTAAACCTCTGGGGCTATTATGATGCATATTTTGCACAATATCTGTTTAGATTTAAGCCTCCACGCAAGCTCATTTTTATTGTAATATTTTCATGAACTTAATGTGTAAGGACAGCCAAATCCACTCTCCCCTGCTGATGTTTAGATCTCTGAAGCTGGTACGCTATAAGTGTCTGCACTGGTTTTTCAAAAGACGTCAGGCTTTCTTCCAAAAATATTTTATTCCAGCAATTAACTCAGCTACCTTATTAAAAGGTATCCTGCCATTAGTAGGGGTCAAACAGCCTCCACATGTGGCGTCAAAATGGGAGAAAGCTGGGTATGTTAAAGTGTCAGATTTTTTGAGGAATGGTAGCTGGGTGACAGTAGCAGAAATGTCCCAATCTATCTCTAATGATTTTATCTTAATTACCTCCTATGGTACTTTATATAAATATTTTATAGAATTTGATGTTGTTTCTTTTATGGATCAGAATCAGCTGGTTGATGAATTATTAGTAAGAGTATCGAATAGGAAACCAGGGGCCTGAAAGAAATATTTAGCGTCGGTAAAGGGGTTGGATCTCGAGTTAAAAGCTATCAAAAAATGGGCAGAACATGAGAATTGTGAACTTTTATCCCATATCTGGTCCACCATCCACAGGCTAAATTTTAGCTCTTTGAGAGGGGCAAATTGGCGCAGGATGTTGTTTTTCAGCTAATGGCTATTTTCTCCCTGCTCCCTGTCAAAGATGTATGTTAACCAGTCTTCTCAATGCTTTCGGTGCAGGAATCATGCATCTGCCAATTGGTCACATATTATGTTGAGCTGTCCAAAAGTTATTGATTATTGGGTAGATTTATTTGCCTATCTGTAACAGGAATGTAACATCCAGCTGGAAGTTAACGATAGGCTAATTTTATTTGGTTTTGATCCTGATCTCCCTTTTACAGACTCAATGATTACATTTTTGTATATAGCTATGGCAATAGCAAGATCACTGCTACTGCAAAAATGGCATACGGATTTGATTCCTTCGGCCCTGGAGTGGGGACAGAAGATGAGATGGGTTAAGAAAAGTGAATACACTTTGGCATTACAAATGGGTGGCCTTAAGAAATTTAATAAAATATGGGGTACCAATTTTGATTATTAGCTAGGGGAGGTGGAAGAGGCTGTTGCTATGCTGCGTTGGGATAGGGGTTTTAGACTCCAGCAAATGCCTTTTATTGTGTAAATGTTTGCAGTGGGTTTTGTTCTTTTTTTTAAAATGTGTTAATCATGCTAAGAACTTGTAATGTTTATAGTGTCTCAGATGAGATCTTTATTTTTCATGATACATGGTGCAATATGTATATGTTAATGTTTTTAAACCCCAGCTTCAATAAAAAAAACAAATTTAAAAAAAGAGTGTGGATATGACTGTTCTCAATTTAGCTGACAAGTTGCTGTACGATTTCTTGGGTTCTAATACAATACCTCTTTTCAGACTGCCTTTTTAAAGGTGAGTACTTCGCTGGGTACCATAGCGGTCATGGGTGTAAATTTGGAAGGTGTTCTGAATCCAGTGTCTCCTTTTTCAGGCATCACTTTGTCCTGGAATTAGGATTTTAGTCTTATTTTCCTGAAAAGTTGATGTAGTTCACCATTGAGTTTGAAGTTGTCCTCCTTGGGAGTGGGTATGAAACTTAGTCCTTTCTGGAGTACAGAGACTCCCTCGTTGGAAAGGGTTCTGTCAGATATGTTGACAACAATTTTTTTTTGTTTGTCTGACTCTTGGTTTGTCATTGTGTCTTGGCGTCCTGCAATTCGACCTGTTCTTTGTTCCCTCTTCATCTTCCTCAGCCTCAGCCCCTGCCGCTCTGTGCCAAAAAGGAGAGGGAGTTGGGTGTTGAAAGAAGGGTAGTTGAAATCCCTGTTGAGGTCTGACAGAGTCTGGGTACCACATGGGTGCATTTGTCGGGTATGGTTGATTGGAATATCCATACATAGTTGGCGGGGGAGGTAGGAGTCCCTGTCGGCCTCCACTGTTGCCCCAACAATTGTTGCATAACTCACTGCGGGAAGAGCGGTTGGGTCATAGTGACATTGTTGAGCCTTCTTCAGAGGACAGGTTACTTCCGGGTGGTCGGTAGTCCTCCTTGGTGTAGTGGTATACTTTTTCCTTATTAAACCTTCTGATGTCCTTCTGTAGTTTAATAATTTTCTGCTGCATCAGATAATCTTTATGCTCGTTCAATTCCGTGTTGCTTCTGCCAGGCGTGTTTTGTATGCAGTGATACTGATTCCTGCCTTCAGTCCGTTTTCTACTATATTGATTTTCATCATTAAGGCATCTGATAAGCGTTTTGCAGTGCTAATGATGAGGACCAGCCAATCACGGGTACATTTACAGGTTATCTGGCTCCATTCTCGCCTGAAAATGAAATTCTCTAAAAAGATGTGTGGTGCAGTTGTTACTAGTAGGCCATTAGGTGCCAGGCCAGCTCTGTCAGCCCCTTTTCACTACTCTGGGCGAGCACACATGCAAATAGCACACAGGCCTGTGCGCTCTCCACATATTTGCCCATTTGACAGAGGCACCTGACTCCATACCCATTACTCCTTAGTCCCAATAAGATCACCTGAACAGCCAATGAATAAAGTATGGTTAAATGTGATGCGCGGGTTTCCATTAATTTGGACATTGACACCCAATCAGTAATCCAACCATGCACTCCATGACACTCTTTTTAATTGCCCACACAAGAAGCAATAACATATTTGTCTCCCCTAATATAACACACTTAAGTACAAGCTCCACTATGCACCTTGCACAAAATAACACTCTAGGATGTCTCCCAATGCACCTTGAGCTCATATGCATACCTCAATAGTCATTTTCCACACTCCAAGATGGCAGCCCCACATGCATTATAGAGCGAGGACACGCCCACCGGAAGTCAGGTAGCCGGATGCCAGGCAACATTAGAACCGCTACTTTACTGGGACCGGCAAACATCAAGGCCAATATTCAAGCACGCATGCAAGGGTAGGTGTTGCAGACTCGCGCACCCGGCATAAAGCGTAAGAACAATATCTTTGGCTCCCCATCGGCAACAACTACTGGGTTATGCAGCTCGAACCATCAATAAGTAGCGGTACTCCGCCCAGTCTCCTAAAAACTGTTTGTTTCTGTTCCCCTTTTCCCCATTGATAATCACAGCCCGTTGCGGTTCAGGCGGCCATGCGATAGACTATGGAGCCTATTTTAATAGGTAAGAATGCATTGAATTTAATGTTTTAAGATGTGTGCAGTCTGCTGTAGTGACAATCGATGACCAGGACTGTATATGCCGCCAACTAAGTGAGCCTGTACTCCGACCTAGGGCCCCAAGCTAGGTAACAACAGATAGTGTGCGCACAGTGTGAATGTATATGGCGCACGTATTCTACACCCAAACCTGGCACTAACAGCACCTTTCTCCTCCCTTGCAAGAGAGTACATAGTTTGGATGAGATGTCATCAATCATCTCATCACTAAGAACAAAACTAAAACTATGATTTTATGTCTGTCTATGTATCGTCTGTGTGTTTTTTTATCTTTTCTTGCATCTTCTAGGTCACAACATGAGTGGTTACAATGAGCTGGTGCCACCCTATACATTATACAAGGGGGTCCGCTCTATCACTTCGATGGCAGGGGTTATTTATTTACTATAATTTTTTTGAATTTCACAACAAAATATTAACCTTTTTTGGTCCTAATGAAATGCCAAGGATCGTTTTCACCATCGTAGGGCACGAAACATGTCGACCTTATAGTTACTAGGGTACATCATTACCGCATTTGTAACAATAACCTACAGGTTTTTTAACAGGGGAGCCAACATATTAAAAAACCTTTATGGTATACCTTAGCCAGTTTTAAATACTCACTCACCCACCCATCTTTCACATCCCCTCTGTGAATAAATCTCACACCCTCACTCATCATACGGTGTAATGAAAAGACATCTGCCAAAGAGACTCTTCGGGGGACCCTTAGGGCATTGTAGCACGAGCCCTATGAGGAGCAACGCCCAATGATGAAGCATGACATCCCTTGGGATGTGTGAGGGCAACAAGAGACAAAATCTGTGAGAACAGAACCACAACTCTCCTCTTCCCCTCTTTATCTTTCCTCTCTGGACACCAGTGGTGTCCCAATAGGAACACTAACCCATTTCTTGGTTGTAGAAAGTTA
The DNA here is from genome assembly GCF_964263255.1 of Lissotriton vulgaris. NCBI lineage: Eukaryota > Metazoa > Chordata > Amphibia > Caudata > Salamandridae > Lissotriton > Lissotriton vulgaris. The sequence continues at coordinate 279,151,598 of NC_141696.1, forward strand.
AAGTTGTCTAGCATCTGCTGGCCAAATAGTAGCAAAAGGAAACTTAAGCAAAGATTAATAAAGGCAATTCTTTTGTTCCTGGAACTAGACTTTTTGTCTTGCAAAAATAATATTTATGTAGAATATGTGTTTTACCAAGCCTGTTTCACCAATTGTAGGAAAGACTCAGTATGAGTCCTTTTGTACATATTTAGTGGACTAGTGCACAAAATGAATATAAAACATAGTGCTTGAAATTGTAACTTTAATTGCCAGATATTCGTAATATCTAAATCTGCCTTCACAACTGGCATTCATGTTGCAAGAGTAAAAATCAAAGGCCTGGTCTAAGGATGTTCACCACTCCTTGGGGCAGAGTTTGAAACTTTCCTCCTTATTTTTCTTCCCCTGCCTCATCTTTTCTGTTTTTTGAATAAAAGTTTTAGGCTAAACTGTGAGCTCTGACTCCATGTTGTGTGAGAAATGGGAGGGAGTGAAAGTCAGGAGGGGTACAGAGAGTAAATGGTATGACAGAGAGGTGAAACGGGGGAAGAAGGGCAGTAGAGATGAGGTACAGAGATGGGTGAGGTTGGGAAAGACCAATGGTAAAGAGAGAAAGGGAAAGTAGCCAGAAAGCAAATACAGGGAAAAAGAGAAAAAGGTAAAGAGATTGGTGAAGTAGAGAGAGCTGGAGATACGGAGATTGAAATATATAGAGTGGGGCATCAGCAGAAACCCCCAGTGGTAATGCAGAAGGAGAGGTGAGGTAAGGTAGGAAAATTACTAAATTAGAGAAAGATAGAGGTGGACAGAGAGGTGAGGTAGTAGAAAGAGTATAGAAAGATGCAAGGCAGAAAGAGAGGTGATGCAGAGATAAAGATACACTGAGAAAGGGTATAAAAAGACAAGTTAGGTATGATCTGTAGTAAGGTACAGTGAACGATATAAGAAAGAGAGGGATGAAAGGCAGAAAGAGACATGACGTGCACAGAGAAAAAAGGTAAGGTAGAGGCAGGCCAGGTAGAGAAACAGAAGTGAGGTGAAAGGCATAGAGAGAGAGGGTTAGATAGAGAGGGAGCTGTGAGGTAGAAAGAAAGAGGTGCGTTAGAGACAAATATAAAGTGAGGGAGAGTTTGGGAAAGAGGAGAGGTAGTGCGGATGGGTTGAAACAGAGAAGCAGGTGCAATCATTAAAGAGGAAGAGAGGATGTGGTACAGAGAGAAGTGTGAGATAGTGATGTAGAGAGAAGGGTAAAGTAGAGAGGTTGATTTGAAATAGATAAGGTGCAGAGAGAAATGAAAGAGAGATGTAGAGAAAGAGGTAGCAAGAATGGAGTAAGATAGTAAGCAAAGTGGGAGTGGATATAAAGGAAGATGTAAAAGTGATTTAATGAAACAAATGATGAGGCAAATTGAAAGGTTAAGTATTTTTTTGTATTGTAGGTTTAATAATAATTGCATGGTTTCTTAACACCATAACAATAATCGAAGCTTTATATTTCCAGGTAAGAAAACAGAAATGTAATTCCTAAAAAGGATAAAAACCATTAACTTCATTCAATTGAAAATAGCAAATGCAGAAATAAAATAAATGTGATGCTTTGATGTGTATGATCACTGCAGTCATTATTACTAGTGCCTAATTTGAGCAGGTGGTTGCAAGCAGAGCACACTGCACTAAGTAGTTAGGACCAGCACTTATTTTACCTAATCGGACTTTGACCCAGAGCAAGAGAGGAATAAACACATAAGGGCTAAAGAAGGAGGAAGAGAAAGACAGAAAAAACACGCAGCAGAAGGGATGAAAAATAACCAGCAAGACTAAGATGTAAGGCAGCGAGTCTCTGGTGGTGGATTAAAGAAGCATGAGGTGGAACTAAGACAACGCAGTCATGGTATTCGACATGGTGACATTCAATAGTGCCGCCTGCGGGCATCTGAGCAAAATCTGTGGCCCTGGCACTTATTCTTTCACAAGTTAAGCACTGAGATAGTTCAACTCCAGAGGCCTTGGTCACTTTCACATTTGCTTTGACTGCTTGTAGGTCTTCAAGAGGACAGTTGTGGCTGGTGGTCATAGTTATCATCATTTTAAGTTGTTCTCTTTTTCCTGAATGTTTAGCCCAGCCAAGGCCATGAACTTGAGATTTTTGGTATTAAGTTATGAATATTCTTCATTCAGGAAAAAATGTATCTTGTCGACAATTACTGTTTTTTTAGATGATTAAGAGAGTCTTGCATCAGCTTTTTTTGTTTTTTTTGGTAAGGGTAAGACACATGCTTTCGAAAGGTTTATAACTTCAACATTGTGTGCAATATGATAAAGCCCACTAACATTCCATCAGCGACAATGTATTTTCCAGGTGGTATGTGACACTCTTTCCTGTTCTAAAGTGGGTTTGTTAATTAATCAGCCTATATAAATAAAAAGTAAGGGACCCCCTGCTTCACATGGGTCAACGGGGCAGGTCACATAGTATTGAATACAGACAAGAAATCCCTGCCTGATCTTTTAATTTAAATGACAATAGTCCTCAATTGTATTAAACATGTGCTAGGCTCAGAAGGACTTGTTTGCAATCATTTTTTACTTTATTGAATAGGAACATATTTTCAGCATTTGTTTTTTTTTTTGAAACATAGGAAAAATGTATTTCACTTTATTGTCATTCCCATAGTAGGTCATGAAACAATAGGTATCTCAAGTCATGAAACACTGTTAAAAAAGAAGAACCCACTTGCAGTATTCATTCTCACACATACCTCTCACACTCGCATTCATACCTTTACTTCATACCAAAACAACGCATACATCAAAAACAACTTATAATACATATTCCAGGTTCTCTGCATTTCACACATTTCTGTGAAACTAAAAGTGATGGTTCACAATATTTAATTATAACTGCAGATATCAATTTCACATGTATAGAAATATCCTAAATCATTTTTCATATTAAAGACTCTAGCATAGAATTATATAGCCTTCAAGTCAATTTTTTATTCACATTCTTATTTCATATTGTGGCTTCATAGATAATCCTCCAATGCACATTTCGGCTGAGTGCCTTCCTTCCGTCCATCAATTGTTTCTTTTGCATTTGTTGCCCTAAGTGGGAAGGGTATGCCCAGACATGGGTCCCATGCTCACCACACCACTGGATTCAAGCTAGCCTGGCTGATGGAGGGTGATGCCCAGAAACCGGCCCCAGGATGCTTTCTTCCGGTCCTGGAGAACCTGGCTTGGGAGTTCGGGCTGGACTGTTCCCACAAGGAACAGGGTCAAGACTGATTTGCATATGGCTGGGTCCAAACTGAGGTGAGGTGGTTAGCAAAAGAAAGATGTATTAAACCCAGATCCTTGTGACTGGGGGTGAATGTTTGCATTGTCCAACATTCAGTCCATCAATTGTTTCCTTTGCATTTGTCGACTTAAGTGGGAACTGTGTGCCCAGACATAGGTCCTGTGCTAACCACACCGCTGGATTCAAGCTAGCCTGGCTGATGAAGGGTGATGCCCTGAAACCGGTCCCAGGATGCTTGTTTCCGGTCCAGGGACAACCTGTCTTGGCAGTTCGGGTTGAACTGTTCCCAAAAATAACAGGATCAAGAATGATTTGCTTATGGCTGGGTCCAAACTGAGGTGGTGTGGTGAGCAAAAGAAAGATGGATTAAACCCAGATCCTTGTGACTTAGGGTGAATGTTTGCATTGTCCAGCATTCCATCCATCAATTGTTTCTTCTGCTTTCCTCAGTAATGACACATAACAGACCCCACATAAAATCATGATAACTGCAATACCATAATGGCAAAGTCATTCTGACCTGACACAACAAAATGTCATAAATAGATCATATAACTGAAACCATTGTAATGGCCACAAAGGGCATTAAAAAGTCCTCCACCAAAGATACAGACAAGATCCAAAAGCCATGTAGTGCCATGCTTCAAACTAGAGATTTAGTGCCACTTGAAGATATAATGCCACCTGGGTAAAAAGTGCTCAAAGTCTTAAAATGGTGACTAATGTGTTCAAAAGCACAGAAAGTCTAAGGAACCACCTTTGTGACTGGGCAAGCCAAGTGGATACAAGTTGGTCAGGAGAAGACTGAGAGAAATAATTGTCAAAAAACCTACTGGGGAGGTAGTAGTTGGCTCCGTAATGGGCTTAAACCTGCAGCTTCTTCTCAAGACCATAGGAAACATTTCTACATCATAAAAATCCAAAGGAGACGTCTTATATCACCAAAGAGCTGCAATCTTTAAAAAATCATGTACAGAATTTACCCAGGGTTTAAATGGGTATGCCAAAAGTCATGTGACAGAAAAAATCTGGAGGTAAGTACCTGCTTTTTTGCAGATATGACACTGTGCGTGTTTCACCTGATGTTGACTAGAGAGGTCCTACGTGGTGAAACAGCTTCTATCCAGATATACATGCTGCGTAGTCTGCAAAGACATAGTGCATGTATCTGGGCCAACGCATTTGGATCCCTATTCAGAATCTAGGAGGGTGCCCAAAACAAGCACGACTTGGGGGGGCGAAATTCATGGGCTAGTTGTCTTGCATGTGGCTACCCCACGGTGGGTAAAGGTGGCCCGGCATCCCTGCCTCTATGAGTAATGCCGGCAAAGACCAAAGTGTCTCACAGTCAATAAACAGGTGGCGAGAAACTACCTGTCGACAAGAATAAGTGGTGGCTATGTATAATAGGTCCATACCAATGTTAGCCCCTGCACATTAAGGTTCTGCAGCAGGTGGGCAGACTGAAGCTAATAATGGAGCCCGAGCTTCATGATTTGAAACAGCGTGCCGGGTGCCTACTCCCCCGTCCTCCTGGGTTAAAAATAAATGCTGGGTCCATTGGCCCCAATGCCCTGTCTCTGACTAGACCTATAAATTAGGGGCATGTGGAACAACCTACGTCCATGGAGTACTCTCTTGCTTCAAAATGTCTTCATCTTCAAGGGAGAATGAGGATTCTCCAATTATTGAGAGAATCTTGATTCCATTAAAGACATAAGGAGGCTAACATTATGCGTAGAGTCTTTGCCTCACGTCCACATTTTGGAAGGGCTGACAGAAGGGATCCTTCAGGTCTCAATTCTGAAAGTAAACACCTATCTAAAGCTCTTGAGCCCGCTTATATTTCTGGTAGCCCTTGCGCTACAATAGATTCAGGTGCTCACAAGAGAGAATGGCCACCTTAACGGGGCACAAAGAAAGGTAGCCCATGGCGGCACAATAAGAATGAGTGGCCTTAATGGCACAATAGATGTTGAAAAGACTATGTCCTCCGCTGAAATTGATGCAGACGAGTTTATCTTTGACCCACTAGATAAATTTAATCTCCTAGATGACCTGGATGAAGATATTGAGCAACCCAGTACTTCCTAGGTAAATAAGGACCCCTTTGGGAAAGAGATGTTTAATCCCACAACAATTAAGCACCCACATAGTGCAGATTGGGGGCCACTAGAAAATGTCTGCCACTTTTTAAGTCAATGGGTTTAAAAAAACCTTGACAAGAGCTACCATAATCACCTGGGCCCAAAAACATTCACACATAAGCAGGTAATAACTGCTGAGATCAATTTCAGTACTCCTGCATGAGGATTTTACCTTTACCAAATCCTACCAACCCTATCACCCTGGGTCTTAATTTACTCTGGTCAATAGATCAGGTAGTTAGTTGAATGGGTAAAAATTTCTTTAAACATTATTCTTCGAATGACCACAGACTCCAGAGATTTTCAAAAATGTTATCTCATCAATAATTTTGTGAGTCAATGCCAATACAAGTCATACACTGTTTCTTGAGGAAAATAATCAAAATATGACAAATAAGTCCAGGTTAAAATCCCATGATGACACTACCTGGAAAGGGTGGAAACAGAGAGCAATACAAGGACGTACTACACAGAATTATATTTACCTAGAATGGTGTGAGGACCAACCCCTGGCCACGGAGATGGATAGGGACCCCTGAGTCAGTCAGGAGCCAAAGGATTAGGATAGTTTCAGGACAGGATAAGTGACTTCTTCTAGATGCAACACCAGCGTCGCACCCCTCTCTGGCACTACTCTCTTCTATTCTTACTCTTCCTTGAATGTGCCTCCTCAATCTTCGTCTGCGTTTTACCCTGGTTGATCAGATTCTTCTCCAGCAGTATCTCTGTCTCTTTTCTCTCGGGTCTTCCATCAGAGTGCTCGGACACCGTCTCTGACCTCTGGGGCATCCGCCGTCATCTGTGTCGGTAATGGGTCTGTGAAATCTAACTGACTAAGCCTACCTTAGTTTTACTATTCTATGTGTATGTACCACCCCCAATGTTTCAATATTCATGAAAACCCCTACTTCTGATTGGACAAGGAGATGGAGAGAGGTCATCACGCCATACTAATGTAATGCTTTTTCTTAAGTTAATTCTATAATATTCCCTCCCCTTAATTTACTTTCCCAAGCGTTATTCCCACCTGCATTTCACAGTAGGATCAATATATTGTATACAAATTTTGACTTCTTTCCTTCCCCTCTTCGGGTTGAGAGGTGAAGTTCCCAAGCACTTCTTGCAGGAGCGACCTTGGCTGAGTTTCAACTTGTCTCATCATGGTTCCAGACGGGTTTGGATGCGCTTGCGCACAAATCAGGAGGGATAGCGATTTCAATCACCCTCCAGGCCCAAATACGAACTAATAATGAAGTTAGAGAAAGACATGTTGGAATACAAAAATAAATGAATGCACTGTATACCACTTATTTCTACTCTAATCCCATTAACTTATTTAATATTTCGCAATAGCAGTTTAATAACACGGCTGGTTTAGTTTAAGCATAGCATGTGCATTAACATATGAGTTTCAAGCGGCCATCTCAATATCTATTGCGCAGCAGCAAGGTTTTCTCACCAAAAGCAAGAACGTCATACAACGTAGATGCAGTAGACGCATGCGCAGAAAATTACAGCGTTTTTGGCAGCCATTTTAAGTCACTCGGGTTATTTATTAGCAATACACATAGGAAGGCTTCCCCTAGATTCTGTATAATGAATATAATGCAATATTAGTATTTACGAACATGTTGGTTACAGTATTACATGTTATTTGAGAGGATTACATCCAACCAAGTCTCTTTCATATGAAACCTTGCTCCGTTACAAGGACACATGTAACCTCCTTAGGAGTGAGTGCATTAGACCCTCTACAGAGGACAAGGTGTGTGGTACACCTAATTTGGATCCGTAGATTATAAATTTCCTTTTTAAATATGGTAAAGACCCGAGAAAAGGCATTGAGAAGTGCCTGAAACAGTCTCAAGATAAAGCTCCTAGATATATTAGGACCCCTAACACAAATCCTAGACATGACTGAAGATACAAGGATAAAAAATATCCCTTTGAACACTGATTTACTTAGAGGTTGGGCGCATAGGGTCTCATGCATGTTAGGCAACGCCAATGCAAACCTCATAACGGAGAGATGGAAGGCCGTCCTGATAAGAATGAATCCAAAGTTGTGATGTTAGCTGAATTGAGGTGGGGAGGTGTGAATCGCTGGTGGAGTGTTTTAGCTTGGGAGACGGTTGATGTTTGCAATTATAAATACAAGATGTATATGCTGTCATGAAATTGATGTGGGTCGGATAAATGACAGGGATTGCTATGCAAGTAATCGTTTTTTCTTTTCAACTTCAGAACTGACTTCTCTGTGTTTATAAGGAAACCCAGGCTTTCTAAGAGGCTTATAGTCATGAATAAATGATTCTGTCCCTGTAACTTGTCTTGTGACATGGTAAGAATGTTGTCTAGATAAATAATCAACCTCACTCCCCTCTCTCTGAGATGAGTGACCAATGAACCAAGTACTTTCGTGAAACACCAAGGAGCCGAGGACAGTCCGAAAGGGAGGCGAATTGGTAGAGTATGCCCCTTCATCTGAAACTGAGACATCTTTGGCTGTCCTTGTCCATGGGAATTGTAAAGTAGGCGTCTTTGAGGTCTAGTTTTACTAACAAGTCTCCTGCTTGTAGGATGTCCCTCAGCAGGAAAATACCTTCCATCTTGAAATGCCTGTAGGTTAAAAATCTGTTCAGGTATCTGAGATTCATGACTGGACACCAACCTGTGTCTTTTTTCTTTACCAGAAATATTGTAGTTACAAAATCTTGTGAGGTGTTTTGTTTGCCTACTATTACTAGAGCACCCTGCTTAACATTTGGGTTATCTCTATGTCTATCAAAGACATCTTCTCTCCCTCTAAATGTAGTTCCATTGGGTCCCTGATATGATGGGGTATTTTCCAAAAGTCTATTTTAGAACCTGTAACCATTTCTAGGTTCATGGGGTTGTGAGTTATCGATTTCCATTTCTGGGTAAAGAGTTTTAGTCTGCCCCCCAGTGTTGGTGTAGAAGAAGAAGAAGAGGTGCTCGCCTTGATAGGGTTGAATGAAGGCTCATGCTCTTCCTCCACCGTTCCTAGGGGTCTTGCCCCATTGAGGGTAGAAATTGGCATTTTGTCTAAAGCCTCTCCCATACGACTGGGGGTTTCTACTTTCTTGCTGGTAAAATTGGGACCTGAAGGATTCAAGGCTGGCAGGTGGCCCCCTTCTCTCAGCCCTTCTATAAAGTGGATGTGAGGCAAAGACTCTATGCATATAGGTAGCCTCCGGTCTTGTAATGAAATCAGCTTTAGTCTTGCCCTCCTAAAACCTAGGTCAGCTGTCCAATCACACACAGTAGTGAATACATACTGTGAAACTACGATGAGAAGGTAAAACCATGGTGGCCATCTCAGTATGGTAAATATATGACAAAATAAAAGTATAGTCTCCGAAACTAGTAGTTTAAAGGAAGCTACACTCAGATTCCACGCTTAGACCAAGAATGCAATGCTGGTAAAGTGACTTGCTAGCCGAGACAACGAATATTGTACTGCTCAATCAGAGAAATATGTAGTGATCCAGCGCTCCTAATGAAAAACTGTCTCAAAAACACTACTCATCTTCACAATACTCACCATTAACCATGAATCACTACTAAGGCACATAAACTGAAGATACAATTTTGAGCGACTGAATCATGTGATCTAATTAAACACAATATTCAAAAACTATTTACAAATTTATATACAACTGCAGTTTATTATACATTACCATGGATTTAATCATACGTCATTTAATTAAGTCACTAAGGCGAATGGATCTAATAATGATAACTAGACCATGAATAAACAAGACCAGCTTGTAATTTAAAAAATCTAATTTTTATTAACTTTATTTTATTCAAGGAAAGAACATCGTAATTCAGAAATCATTATTTTATTAGCAATTTGAAAGCATCAATCAAGGAAAGGCACATTAGTCTGACATTTTAAAAGATAAATCAATCAGCATGAATTAAAGCAAAATAAAGTTTCCATTTCCTAAATTATATTTCCCTATCTAAAACTCACTTCACCTAAAGAAATAATTAATAAAGACAGCTGTCCTTACGTGCACCAGAAGTCCATCAGCACGTCATTCAGGAATCGGGAAGAAAGAGCCCCCTCCTGCCTGTAGGGCCAGTTTTTATACCTTTCTAACTAGCTAATCTTCTTAAAAAGTGCCTTCTTTCGTTACCATCAGTGTTTTCATTGGCTGACTTATGTAAGACCATCCATGTCATTATCACTTTCAAACCAAGAACGGGCTCTTCTTTAACCCTATTGTTCATAATGTTTTGCTTCCTCTAGAATGTTACAAAATTGAGTTTGTTCAAGTTACATTTCTCAGCTTCCTCACATTGGCAATCCTGCCACTTCCTGTCCTTGGACATAACTCCATGAGCACAATATGCACGTCTTTTATTCAACAGTAATTTCTGTCAACGTGGTAAAACTTTCCACTGCTCGTGTGTGCAAGGCTCTTCTCTGGACAGGTTTCAAAACGCCATCTTTTATAGGCCCAAAAGGCCTCTCAGGAAACTAGTATTTAAACAAACACAAGACAGCAATTAATTGGAGAATTGAGACCCATTCTGTTACCCACCCCCTCTTCTAAATATTAACCAAGTTAATTATGTTATCTAGCCAAAGCACAAAAAGCAGCTTTCTAAAAACCTTCTTCTTTCAGACCATAAGGATTCTCCACAAGCTTTTGCCACAGAAAAGACACGACAAAACACATTGCACATAAATAATAAAGCACATGCCATTATTTAAACAGCCGCATTTAATACTGACAAAAAACAAAAGACAAAGTTAGTTTATTATTTTTCCACGTACTTGCAAGTGCAACATAAAAGCACATTAGTCCCGCGTGTAGAGTCTGCAATTTTTAAAACGAAGTTGATTATTTATTCAACCCATGCCATTAGTACTATTATTTTTATTATGGAAGTTTAACTTTGCGAGTTTGAACAAAATCTTATTCAATATCTCGCTGCATCAACTCCCTCATCTGGTGATTTCATAAACACCAAACCATGTTTTGAACATACACTGTATTAGTATTTCTAAACCTTTGATTCAGCAGTCTGTTTGAAACTCTCATATTGTGCTCTACGCATCTCTTCTAGTTCTATCTCCTTATCATGTTCTTCTCTAAGCCTATAAATTCTTTTCTTTTCCTTCACATATTTCTTTCTCTTATGTATCATGCAACTCATTTTTAGTAAAAGTGTCACTACAACTATAACTATTAAAGGATAAAGTATTTTACCAATGATTGAACTACCAATCTCATGAAACCAGTTTCTGATTGCTGCAAATCTTTTGCTCAAACGTTCTGAAAAATTATCTTCTTCCAGGGGTTCTATCTCTGAGTGTAATTCTGTAATATTTCTGATAAACATCTCTATATTCTGACTCTCATCTGGGATATAGGTGCAGCAATGCTGGACATGCAAAATTCCACAAACTCCTCCTTCTTTTGCTAGCAGAATGTCTAGAGCAAGACGGTTCTGCATAATCATTGAGCGCATAGCAATAATCTCAGTATCAACTAATTGGAAACTACTTGCAGTATCCGTTGACAGACTGTCCACTATTGTAGACACTTTTCGGATTTTATTTGCATTCAGGGTTATTCCCACCATAGGTATAATTGCACCAAATATATCTCCCAAAATTTCTGTAAAACTTTCCCTCTTGTACCTATTTAGGTGTTTGCCAATTTCAAATGAAACTTCTGAATTTCTATCTATATGAAAAATCTTTGGAAAAACTAAACCAATATGGCATCTCCCGTACCAGTGGTCGGGCAGACTGAAGTAAGCTTTATTCCCACAAACAAAATAAATTCCAGGAAAAATTGGATCTTTCCCACCTTTAAATCTCCACCCTTCTAGAATACGATAGGTATCTTCACATTGACTAGCTCCCACAAAGTAATTATCAAATTGAGTGTTATCTCTCCTTATGCACAATTTTCCACTAACATTTCTGCCATTAAGCTTTTCATCCTCACTCTGCCAAAACTTAGACTTAGTTTGTTTCAGCATTTCATTCCTTTTGTAAATCGCTCTTCTCTCCTCAATCATGTTTAAGAGAGACTTTTCTTCTGTTCTCAATTTACTTGTTAAATTGTTTCTAAAAGCGTACTCATATGTCAGTTCATTAGTTACTATGAAAAATTCCCTCATCTGCTTAGCATGTTTTAGTTTATTTAAGCTATTATCAATCTTTAAATTTGCAAAAATCTCATCATAGTCTGAGTAATAATACTCCAGGCGCCCAGTTTTGTAAAACAAACTAGCTATTACAGTACAAGTAATACCATAAGTGAGAGGCAGCATATTATAAGTAAACAGAAGCAGGAAGTTTCACACAGATATAACAGTCTTTTAAATTCATCACCTTAACATATTCAGATAAAAGTGTAGAAAAGGTATTACTAGAAAAATCACCAACAGATCTATCTTGGTGGATCTCTGGTTTGTGCTCAATGACTCTATTAGTCTTACCCACTACATCATGAATAACTTGTTTAGACTCAACTTTACTAGTCATGTTAGCTTTGTACATCTCTTTGTCAATTCCAAATGGGAAAATGACAGCTAAAATTAACCAAACCAAAATTAATAGAATGACACAAATAGAAGACATTTTGCAACATCTTCTTAAAATAGAGCATCTCGAATTATTATTAGACTAGGCATCTTTTACTTGAGACAAGAGCCTTTCAGAAAAAACAAAAACAAAAATTTAAAATTCAAAAATCACTAAATATACCCTCCTTATTTTTCTTTTTTTAAAAAAAAAAAAAGAATCCTCTAACAGCTTTTCTTCGACCTTACGTCTTACATCAACGTGTTTTTCCAGCTAACACAATTTCTTCGACCTTGTGTCACCTAACACATTTTCTTCGACCTTATGTCACCAACAGCCTTAACCTAATGTGAAAACAAACTCAATCTATGTCACTAGTGTCATCTATCTCTTCTTGGCTACTACTGCTTATTTCCACCACTGGTGGGATTATTATATACGTCCACTCAGAGGACTTGTACTTCTGATTAGGTTTTAAACCTCTTTTTGCTCTACTGCTAATCACTTCTATTTTCTTTCCTGCTTGACTTTTCTTTTCTAAATCACTTTTCTGACTTGAAATTTCGTCAATCTGTTCTTTTGATTTATTCACAAATTTGAATTTCAGGCCCTCATTTTCATTTGGCCAATTATCTCCTTTTCTTGAGAGTTTTTTCTTAGGCTCACATTGATTGTACTCAGCTTTCCACGCTCTTTTTCTAAATTCTTTTATTTGAGATTCTTCATCACTTTCATCAGTTTCACTTTCTGACATCTGAATTCTAGATTCAGGCACATCTTTACTCGGCAGCTTCACTCTGTTAGGAACATCATCCTTATAGCTGGTACTCGGTAATTCGTCTTCTTCTTCTTGAATTACTTCCAATCCACCAGGTTCAGAATTTTTGTCCCTTCTTCAAGAGCTTCCAATCTGCTTTTCAATACTCTCCTGATCTTGATTCACTTCAGACTCTTTTTCTGCTTCTTTTTCTAGCAGGTCTTCTTCTTTGTCAGAACCTACCACCACGATTTCTAGATCTTTTTCATTCAATGCCTCATTCGCATTTGAATCTTCCAGATGTCGACTTTCTTGTCAATCCTCAGGATCTGGATTTATTTCAGGTTCTTCTTCAGAATATGAATCAGTTGTTGTATCACTTTCTTCGTCAGGATTTTCAGGTGGTGGTACTCGAATGGTATGACTCGCATGAATCCTCCTTTTCAGACTTTTACACTTTACTGCATTTGTTGTGACAAGAATCACCTGTCTTGCTTTCTGCCACCTGGGTACTAGACAATTTCTCCTTCGCTGAACATTTGTCCTCGCCCAGTCTCCTGCCAAAATATCCTGAGCCTGTTCTTTTCTCTTGTAAGTACTTCAGTTCCTACCTGATGGTACACAGAAGTCACTACATCAGACAGATTCTTACAATAATCCATAATTGCACTGTCATTAATGCTAAGCACTTTACCTACTGGAACAAATGCCTGTCTCATTACTCTGCCCATCAATATTTCATGAGGGCTTAGACCAGTTTTTCTATCTGGAGTACTTCTCAAAGACATTAAGACAAGTGGAAGTGCATCAGTCCACTTCATTCCTGGAGCCAAGCCCATTTTAGCAAGCCTATTCTTGATTGTACCATTGACTTGCTCAACAACACCTGACGCTTCTGGTCTGTAAGCACAATGCAGCTTTTGTTTTATACCAAGTGCTTCACAAATCATCTGCAACAATCTGTTTTCAAAATGTGTGACGCGATCAGTCTCGACCGTCACTGGAAATCCATGCCTAGGTATGATCTCCCTCAAAAGCAATTTTGCCACAGTAACTGAATCATTATGGCGAGTCAGAAATGCTTCCACCCATCTTGAAAACAGACAGATAATTCAGAGGACCTATCTCAATCTATTGTGTGGAGGCATATCAATGAAATCCATTTATAACCTGGTGAAAAGACCACTCTCCCGTCCTATGGTTCTCAAGCTTACAACTGTCTTCCTGTTCGGATTGATTTGCTGGCAAATCAAGCCTCTCTGGCAAAAGGACTCTGCAATAATTCTGAATTTTGGATTAAACCATGTTTGCCTAAACAACCTAATCATTGAGTCTCTGCCTAAATGTCCTGGACCATGATACATTCGGGCCATGTCAACAATCATGCAGTTTGGCATTACTGGTCTGTCATCTTTGTAAACTCAAATGCCATCTTCCTCTCGCTGTCTGCAACCTGCTTTTAACCATGTGTCTTTTTCCTCATCGTCTGCCTCATCTTGTAAATCTTTTACTGCTTGCCAAGTCTCAACCACAGATGTTGGCATAAGTGAGTTCAAAACATGTTCATTGTTTTTCTCCCGATTAATGGACATATTGTTTTTCCCGCAGAACTTCGCAATTTAGTATGCATATGCATTACTTTTGGTCATATAATCATTTCCCTTCTGGTGAGCTGTACATTTTACTACTGCAATTTTTTCTGCCAACTCTATGCCATCAATTAATCTTTTAATCAATTTTGCATTTCTGATTGGTGTTCCCGCAGAGGTTAAATAACCCCTTTGAGACCAAAGCTGGCCATAGACATGGACTACGCCATACCCATACTGACTATCAGTCACTATGGTAATTTTCCATCTGGTTGCTTTTTCACATGCACAAATTAAAGCAATCAATTCTGCAATTTGATCTGAACGAATTCCTTTAAGACAAGAGGCTTCAACCACATCTGCAACTGTACAGACAGAATATGCTGCACTCAGAACACCTTGCTCCATCCTCAAGCATGAGCCATCAACAAAGTAAACTTAATCTGACTCAGACAAGGGAACATCTTTTATGTCCTTTCTAGGTTTGGTGCAATATTCAAAAACATCCAGACATTCATGGTCAACGTCATTCTCATTTCTGATTTCAGTCACAGTACCATAAGGCAACAATGTGGAAGGATTTAAATTGACACATCTTGCTATAGACACGTTATCTGATCCCAGAATAACTTTTTCATATTTTGTCAATCTATTACTCGTCAAATGCTGAGTCTTGCTCCTGGTAAGAAGAATCCCAACTGAATGGGTAACATACACTTTTACAGGAAACCCCATTATTATTCCTTCACTTTGCTCCAGACTCACACTGGTTGCAGCCACTGTTGTTAAGCAACCTGGCAATGCTTTTGCAACAGGATCAAGAACTGCTGAGAAGTAAGCAATTGGCTTTCTCAGTTTTCCATGTCTTTGAATCAAAAGTGATGATGCACATCCTTCCCTTTCACTGCAATACAGCTCAAATTCTTTCTCATAGTCCGGCATTCCCAATGCTGGAGCTTCACACAAAATTCTTTTTAACAGCTCAAAAGCCTCTAACTCAGTTTCTGTCAGGGTAATCGGTCTTTTATGTCTGCTTTTGTCAGTCTCTGTAATGGTTTCGCAATTACCGAAAATCCACTAATCCATTGACGACAATAACCTACCATTCCTAGAAACATTCTGACTTGTCTCTGTGTTTTGGGGGTTGCATTGTTTGGATCATTTTTATTCTTTCAATTGTTACTTGTCTAATTCCTTATGCAATCCTGTGACCAAGATATTTTACTTCCTGTTTACAAAACTGTACTTTTGCAGGTGACACTTTATGTCCTTCATCTGCCAAATGATTCAAAAGAGTAATGGTATCTGTCACACAGTTGTCTCGTGTTTTTGCAGCAACAAGGAGATCGTCAATATATTGCACTAATGTCGATTTACCAGGCAAATCTAGATTTTACAGGGATTTCTTTAGCAACTGATTAAAAATAGATGGGCTCTCTGTATACCCTTGAGGGATACGGCACCATGCTAAGATACGCTCTTGGAATCTGAACGCAAACATTTGTTGGCTTTCTGGATGCAATGGAACAGTAAAGAATGCATTGCAAAGATCTATAACTGTATACCATTCTGCATCATGCGGATCCTGGTAAAGAATTACCGCTGGGTTTGGTACAACCGGGCAACATGGAACAACTATTTGATTAACCTTTCTCAGGTCCTGAACAATTCTGAAAGTTCCGTTTGGCTTTTTGATTCCCATAATTGGTGAATTACATGGGCTGTTCTCAATTTCTTTTAAAACACCTTGCTTTATGAATTTTTCAATTACAGGTATGACACCTTCAATAACTTCTGCTTTCATTTTATACTGAGGAATGTTTGGATAATTTGCTCCTTGTCTCACAGTAATTTTAACTGGGTCTACATGTTTCATTAAATCCCAAATTTTAGTATTGACCGTCTCTTTTAACTCTTCAGGTAAATCATTTTTGTCAAAAGCAGGAAATAATTTACTTTCTTCTGCTTCAACCATTAGCATTGTTAATTTATAAAGGCCATCCTCCTCTTCTGGAGTTTGAAGCTCAATACCATCAGGTGAGCAATATATTTTGCAGTTCATTTTACAAAGGATGTCCCTCCCTAACAAGTTTACATGGCTGCTATCACACACTACAAATCTGTGTTTGTCTTTAAACTTGCCAATTTCGACTTTAACTGGTTCTGTTAAATCTGTTTTAATCTGTTGACTAGCTACGCCAACAACTTGGATGGCATCACCAGAGAGAGGCAGGTTTTCTATTTCCACTGATCTAACAGTAGAACGGGTAGCACCTGTGTCCACAAGAAAAGTGATTTCTACATCATTCACTTTACCATTAACAAATGGACCGGACTGATCTACCTCAAGAGTGGCTCTAAGCACACACTCTTCCTCCTCTCTCAGGCATCGTCATAAGTAATCATCAGACTCACTTCCATCATTCTCTTTCAACCAATATTGTTGAGAAACATTCGACATATTCACTCTTGGTGATCTGTTTCCCTGTTCACCTCCGCAGAATCATGTTTCAGAATTGTATCTCTGCGCATTAACACAATTTGGAAGTGGCGGTTGTGGAATCTGACTCTGCTGATTTACTAACTGTCGCTGTAGCTGTTGCTGCTGATTTATTTAGTTTAACTGTCGCTGTAGCTGTTGTGGCTGATTTATCTCATTCTGCATCTGTGAATTTAATGATGTATTTTTGAGATTTCTGGGCGGATTTTTACACTCACGCTTCAGTGTCCAATTTCGCCGCAATTAAAACATGGGAGTTTGTGCTTAAGTTCTTCAATATTACCTGTTAATTTTGGCTTAATAAAATTCCCCTTAAATTTCCCTTGATTCTGGTTAACATTTTTTTTTCAAAAGTTGCAATTTGTTGTTCAGCCAATTTCACCTGTGCCCACATTGCTTTTTCTTTTAGCTTCTTTTGCTTAGCATCTATCTCGTCACTGCAATATTTTGCTTTTCTCAGGATGTCATCAACTGAGAGTGACTGCCAACCAACTATTCCTGAACTGATCATTTCACCAATTTCAGGTTTCAAGCCATATACAAATCTATATATAAAATGGCTCATATCCTTCTCATTCAGCTTCTCATAACCACTGTATTGTTTAAATACCAGCCATAATCTTTCATAGAAGGAATGTACTGATTCTTTTGGTTCCTGATTTGTTCTGTCAATTTTAACCCAATCTACTTCTTTTGGTGGAATCTTGTTTTTCAACCACACAATCACTTTATCATACAAATTTGTAACATCACTTGAAGGTGCACCTGTTACTTTATCTCGGGCAGGTTCTTCTTTGGGCCAATCTATAGAACTTTTACATTCTGTCAAAAGATCTGAAGGAACGACAATGTCAAAGAATCCATCAAGATCAATCCACAGAACTTTTGAGACCTTAACACCATCGCTGCTAGGGAGATATTCCTCCTGTGCTGAGTCTACTTTTTTCCCATTGTTCATGACGAGCTCAGCTCGTCATAAGCACACGACCAGTGTACTGCATGACGAGCTGAGCTCGTCATGAGCAAGGATGGGGTTAACAAATCTTTCTACCTGTCAATACCATTCCACAGGTTTTTCTCTCAATCTGGGAAAATCATTTGTAAACAGCAAAATGTCCTGCCTTGTCCATGGAACATGAACATACCCTCCCCCAGCTATTTCTCTCATAGGAAACTCAGTTGCGACTTCCCCTCTTTCTCTTTTGTCTTCCTCTCTTTTCTTTGTCCATTTTACTCTCCATTTGCCTAATTCACATAACCTTTTTAGAAACTATTAATTCTTTTATATACGTTTTCCATTGTATGCTTTTGCAAATGAACAACAATTCATCATCCTGATATAATTTTAAACTGTCAGGTCCAATTGTGCCAATAATTAATTCCTCTAAATCCGCTTTCAATTTCGCAACATCAAGTAATTTAAATTCTGGGGGCTGTGGAGTTCGTGTTAAATCTATTTTACTAAAGCTCTTTTCTGGAGATCCAGAATCAGAACCTGCAACAGTTGGAGATTGATCATTTGAAAAACTTTGATTAAAAGTTAAATCTGGCATCTTTTCTCTCGATGAATTTCTGATAAATCTGATTAAAACTTTTCAGCTACTTTCTGAATTTCTGCATTTAAAGGGACAGTCAAAGCTGAATGTCTAATTTCTTTTTGATCAAAAACTGGAACAACAGGTCCAATTGTTACTGGTAATGTTACTGCTTTCATGCCTTTAGTTAACTGTTGTATTAACTCTTCCTTTGATTGGAGGTATTCTGAAATATCTGGAATATCCTCAAGTCTTCCCGCTCTTTTTTACTTTTCCTTGGATTTCATTTACCTGAACTAGTGATTCAGATAAACTTGAATTAGTTCTTGTTTCTACGCTTTCGGGAATTCTTGCATTATTCTGATTTAATCTATGTGGTGACTCATCATTAATTTCTCTAGGAGGAGCACTTGGAGAAGTTCCTTGAGGAATTCTCGGGGTAGACCAAGAACAAACTGGTTGATAAGGTGGCGGGTGTTTTGTCTTTGTAATGTAAATCTCTTCTAAAACTGGATCTTCTGCTTCACTATCTTCAGCAATATTATTTTTCTTAGCAGCATTCTTTTGACTTATTTCCTCACCAAATCTTGCTGGGTACAAACCATTACACATATCTGCTTTACTCCAACGTCGCATTCTATCTTCATGAGTTTCCCGATTAATGTCTAATTTAGTGCCGCTTCTTACACCTCTGTTTTCTCATTCTAATTCAAACATTTCATCCTCCCATTCAGCTAAATTCTCAAATCGTGTAGGTCTGGGTTTTGGTATGAGAGACATCATTTTTTCTCTCAAGTTTTTCAACACCTTAATGTTAAATGACCCATCTTCCGGCCGTGCCAGAACACCATCATCTTTAGTGTATTCCATCCAATTATCTATCCAAAGGCAAGTATGATAACCAAATTCACCTTCCATATAAGCTGCAGGTGTTTTATACTTATGAAGTAATTTTCCACCTCGTGTTTCAATTTTCTTGTCACTTTTAAAAATATTTTTTAATTTTTGAAACCATGAAGGCTTCTTTTCCTCAAACATATTATAATAACTCATGTTTCTAAACAAATCCGCTTATTTCAAAAAGATTGTAAATATTTTCCTGTTGTTCCGCTACTCTAGCCAATCCGTGCGCGAAACTCACCAACAAGCCAATCAGGTTAAGCCACGTCACTACTCTGTTCAGACAATAGAATTACTGAATTTCAGAATGAGCCAATCAGGTACGAGCCTACCAAGTCACATGAACCAATCAGTGTGCGAATACTGTGACGTATGCTAGCCAATCACAGCACGGACCCTGTGACGTATGCTGCTGCTGCAGCTTCACTGTCTCCATTCCCCTCCTTGAACTGACCCCTCCTTTACAAAATATTTTCACAGCGCCATATTTTACAAATCTTTCAATGGAATTCAGTTAGTAACTTCACAAAAACAAACCATTTGTCTGTTTCGCTAAAATAAAGAGATAGGTTTTTCAAACAAACAAGTATCCTTTCACGTGAAATAGACAACGCTATTTTCACAGAATATTTAAATTCGTTGATAGGAACAAGTAGCCTTGTTCTACCCTTCTAGCACACGCAATCAAACGGAAAGAATCCTAACCATTCATACATTAAATTTTTGGTAGGACTTTAACCCGCCAACAAAAATCCTCACTTGCCAGTAAGAATAAACAACGCTTCCTTACCCTTCACTCAAGCTTAGATAAATTCTACTACTCTTTTCGCAGTGAGTTTTAAAGCAGAACAGTTGTCCCTATACTCAAAAGCTACGATTTCATAGACAATCCTCACTATACATTCAACCTAACATACCTAAAATCCCTAAACTTGTGAAGTACGTCCACAACACCTGTGATATATATGTCAATACCACTATTTTGAAACAGAACAAATGCACAGCGTAACCTCACTTGTCACACTTAACTCTTTGCCGGCAAACCAGGAATTTTCACACTACTGGAAAAGACCTTTCGACAACATGTAACAACTGAACAAACTTAACATGTTTTAGACATGTATCCTATGTATCATGTAGCATGTCAGTTACCATAGTAACCGTAACTCTGCTACCAAGTAATTGATCCAGCGCTCCTAATGAAAAACTGTCTCAAAAACAGTACTCATCTTCACAATACTCACCATTAACCATGAATCACTACTAAGGCCCATAAACTGAAGAGACAATTTTGAGCGACTGAATCATGTGACCTAATTAAACACACTATTCAAAAACTATTTACAAGGTTATATACAACTGCAGTTTATTATACCTTACCATGGTTTTAATCAAACGTCATTTAATTAAGTCACTAAGGCGAATGGATCTAATAATGATAACTAGACCATGGATAAACAAGACCAGCTTGTCATTTCAAAAATCTAATTTTTATTAACTTTATTTTATTCAAGGAAAGAACATCTTAATTCAGAAATCATTATTTTATTAGCAATTTGAAAGCATCAATCAAGGAAAGGCACATTAATCTGACATTTTAAAAGATAAATCAATCCGCATGAATTAAAGCAAAATAAAGTTTCCATTTCCTAAATTATATTTCCCTATCTAAAACTCACTTCACCTAAAGAAATAATTAATAAAGACAGCTGTCCTTACGTGCACTAGAAGTCCATCAGCACGTCATTCAGAAATCGGGAAGCAAGAGCCCCCTCCTGCCTATAGGGCCAGTTTTTATACCTTTCTAACTAGCTAATCTTCTTAAAAAGTGTCTTCTTTCGTGACCATCAGTGTTTTCATTAGCTGACTTATGTCAGACCATCCATGTCATCATCACTTTCAAACCAAGAACGGGCTCTTCTTTAGCCCTATTGTTCATAATGTTTTGCTTCCTCGAGAATGTTACAAAATTGAGTTTGTTCGAGTTACATTTCTCAGCTTCCTCACATTGGCAATCCTACCGCTTCCTGTCCTTGGACATAACTCCATGAGCGCAATATGCACGTCTTTTATTCAACAGTAATTTCTGTCAACGTGGTAAAACTTTCCACTTCTCGTGTTTGCAAGGCTCTTCTCTGGACAGGTTTCAAAACGCCATCTTTTATAGGCCCAAAAGGCCTCTCAGGAAACTAGTATTTAAACAAACACAAGACAGTAATTAATTAGAGAATTGAGACCCATTCTGTTACCCACCCCCTCTTCTAAATATTAACCAAGTTAATTATGTTATCTAGCCAAAGCACAAAAAGCAGCTTTATAAAAACCTTCTTCTTTCAGACCATAAGGATTCTCCACAAGCTTTTGCCACAGAAAAGACACAACAAAACACATTGCACATAAATAATAAAGCACATGCAATTAATTAAACAGCCGCATTTAATACTGACAAAAAACAAAAGACAAGTTTAGTTTATTATTTTTCCACGTACTTGCAAGTGCAACATAAAAGCACATTAGTCCCACGTGTAGAGTCTGCAATTTTTAAAACTAAGTAGATTATGTATTCAACCCATGCCATTAGTACTATTATTTTTATTATGGAAGTTTAACTTTGCGAATTTGAACAAAATCTTATTCAATATCTCGCTCCATCAGTAGCATGGAGTAAGCTTAAGTGGGAACGGTGAGCACAAGTACAGGTGATGACCACCTAAGCCAGATGATCGAATAGACGTACTTGGAGCCTCCATATGACAGAGAGGCATAGAGGCGCCGAAAGGGTGCATCATACTTATCTGGGCCGACCCTTCTCCTTATTGGGTTGATGGATATTTGGATGATTCCTAACCTTCTCAATGGGGGGGACTTACTGCAAAGGTGTGTAGGGATCCTACTTAATGACATGACTGTCTAGGGAGGGCTCCAAACTATATGTGAATAGAGCATAGGTACACCTTTACGTAATTAATACAGAGGCCCAAGGGTACTGAGCCACTAGATACCCCACAGGGATTGGTCCCACTCTCAGAAGGGTATGCGGGATGAATCAACTAGGTTTCCTAGTAAGAATGTAGTTTCTCTACTATTTTAACTATTGAACTCCTAACACCTAACCCAGAACCAGTTGTAGTGAATAGCATTCTCCCACAGTATCTCAATATTTAGCTTCTGTTATAGGTTTAAAGGGTGAAAATCCAGAATACTACCCTCACTTTCCCTCACTTTCCCAATGTAAGCTACATCTTTTCCGCCTTCCTACCTCCAATTTACCATTGTTGTGCTTGATCCATATATCTAAGAATTCTGTTTTCTATCTGCTTATGTTGGTCATGAATCTTAGATTCTGTTCATATAGGTTAACCCGTTCCAGAAACTCAATCACAGCTTCTTCTTCCCCTTCCCAAATGAAAAAAAGATGTTGTCTATGTATCAAACTAAGATAGAAAAGATTGATAATGTTTATCAACTGCAAGACACTTTGGTCTTTACAAGTGTCACCCACAGTAGCAGGGATGATGGCCCACCTTTACCCATGATGGGATAGCCACATGCAGGACAACTACCTGTGAAGTCCCCTCCCAACTCGTACTATTTGATTTGGGCACCCTACAAGATTCTGAATAGGGATCTAAAAGCGTTGGCTCTGATACGTGCACTATGTTTTTGTACACTACACAGGATTTATGTCCGGATGGAAGCTCTTCCACCAAGTGGGGCCTATGTAGTGTACATTAGGTGAAACAAAGTCAAAGTCAAAATATGCTTTATTTGAGATTTCACTCATAAAAGCAAGAACAGTCTAAATTTAAAAATACAATTAAATTGTCAATCAATTATATAAAAATATAAAGCATACTATTTACAGTTTATGACTCAGTATACAATTCTAATTTTAAAAAATGTCATACATCAAAAGTAATCCATTTTAGAAATAATTAAGAAGAGTTAAAAAACACCCAGGTCTAACAAACTTGTAATAAAAACATGGATAGATTACACGGGCAGTTTACCCAGACAGAGAATAGTCAAATGGCTAGCAGTCTCTGTCTGATCGACCATAAAGTTTACCCAGACAGAGAATAGTCAAGTGACTATCAGTCTCTGTCTGATCGACCATGCCCATCCAAGGTATTTGGAAGTTGCTATTAATATCCATATCTCACTGCTGGTGCATATAATACGCAAGGCAACTGTGCTACTGGTAGTCCCTAAGTTTTTGCACATCAGTTTTAACCATACACGTCTTGGGTCTGAATAGGCTGTGCAAGAAAAATGGCCCATAGTTTCATTAGAGGAACCACAAACAGGGCAGCTAACACTCAACCCACCTTCCCATTTAGCTGTCAGAATTCTGAGAGGGAGTGAACCTGCTCTGAATTGGAATAGACGTTTTCTGTCTCCAGGTCTAGTTATACTATCCCAGAAGGGTTCCGGGGAAGGGTACAACTTAGCCTCTAAGAATCCTTCAGTCATAGATCCTAGACTAGTGCTACTTCAACCCAGAGAGGCTACCTTTTCCCAATAAATTTCCTTTAGAGCACTTTTAGTAGGGTATATTGCTCCAGCTGGGTCTGACCAAAGCGAACCCATTCCAAGCTCATTCAAGATTGCTTTCAAGGATTTAAGCCACCCGTTTTTATGGAATATATCCGCTTTGATGATGTCTAGAAACCCCTCAGCATAATGGCAAAGCTCAGGCGTGGTCCAGAGCCTTCTCCAGTACAGAATCGGTCGAAGTCTGACCAAGTCTGTAACCGCTTTTCTGCCCAAGTCGTACCTGAGGGGCAGCAAGGGAGTACTTTTCAGGACACCGGTTATAGCCCGGAAAAACTTGTTTTCCGAGATTTGTAGGGCAGCCACCTTCTCGAAACCCCATAGCTCAGCACCATATAGTGCAGAGCCAAGAGCCTTTGCCTCATATACCTGCAAAGCAGGCTTTATAGGTTTCGTCAGGGACTTTCTATGCTCAGAACTAATAGCACCTGATAGTTGCCTGTGCCTCAATGTAGCTATATCTATATGTTTGCTCCAGCCGTTCTTATTTGAGATGTAAATACCCAGATAAGTAAAAATGTTCACCACTACTAAAGGCCGACCATTCATAATGATTTTAGTTTTGAAACTGGGATGTGGATTAAAAATCATAAGTTTTGTTTTGGTCACATTGACCTCCAGACCATGCTCACTGCAAAATAGATCAAAAATAGCCAATGCACGCTGTAGACCACTTGGGGTCTTTGATAGGATGAGCGTATCATCCGTGAACATTAAAATTGGTATTTTTGTACCAGCTAATGAAGGGGCATCCAACTCCGAAGATACCATGCGGGATACAACACCGTTAATAAACAGTGTAAAAAGAGTGGGGTCCATTGAGCAGCCTTGCCGGACGCCCCGCTAAACCGGGAAGTCCGCTGTCACCATGCCCTGTCCCCCCCACTGGATTCTAGCGAATGTTGCTTCGTGGAGCCACATTATCAATGTCAATAAATCATCAGGTACACCCAGGTTCTTAAGAACAGACCACAGCTACGACTGCGGCACTAGATCGAAGGCAGCCCGCAAATCGACAAAAGCAGCGTATAGGCTACCCCCGCCCAGCACCACTGTCTTCTATTGCAGTAAGTTGAAGCGGAAAGCCTGATCCACAGTACTTGTGGACCTACGGAATCCCGCTTGAAATGGTGACAGAGCATCATTATCCTCAGCCCAGTTAAGAAGCCTGTTCACAATCACACGCCCTATTATCTTTTGTATGGTGTCAATAAGGCTTATCGGCCTGTAATTGCTGGGCTGGGATCGGTCCCCTTTCTTGAACACTGGTATAATTACTGCTCCTTGCCAGGATATCAGTACCTCTGCACCCTTAGCAATATTGTTAATGAGGACTTACACCAACGTTCTTTATCATTAATAAAGACGTCGGCAGGAACACCGTCTATGCCTGGCGCGCGCCCGCTATTCACGGTACTCAGAGCCACCAGAATTTCTTGTAGACTGAAGGAATTATCATTGAAGTGGGTATAACTTATGTCCGCTGTAGATGTAACCTGTTTTATCTCAGCATACTGAGTTCTAAAAAATGTTGCCCACTCTTCTTCCGGAACATTGTTATTTGGGGGTTCGGGTTCCCCTCACCACCCCATTTGACAATGCTCCAAAACAGTCTAGAATCTTTCTTATCACTAGCTCTTTTTAGTTCGGACCAGTGATGCTCGTCCCAGACTTTCTTTGCGTTCGCTATACTGGCTTTATATTCCTTTCTAGCAGATTGAATAACCATGGTATCCCTACCCTTTAGAGCAGTACCTAGGGCGTTTCGTGCATCCCTACAATGGTCATTATACCATTTTGCGTTCTTGGGAACTCTCTCACCCTTGCCCTTCACAGGTGAAACACACACTGTGCCATATCTGCAAGAAAGCAGATAGTTGCCTCCAGATTCTTTCTGTTATGTGACCCGTGGCATACCCATTTAAACCCCTGAGTAAATGCTGTACATGATTTTTTTAGGTTCTAGAGATTGCAGCTCCTTGGTGATATAAGATGATTCCTTTGAATTTCCATGATGTTTATATGTTTTCCAAGGTTTTGTGTAGAAGCGACAGGTTTCAACCCATTCAGAGGCGAAGGGGTTTGGTAGGCCTTTTCTCGGTCTTCTCCTGACCAACTTGTATCCACTTGTTTTGCCCAGTCACAAAGTGTGATCTCAAGGCTCTCTGTGCTTTTGAACACTTTAGTCACCATTTTAATACTCTGAGCACTTTTATCTGGGTAGCATTATAACTTCAAGTGGCACTATATCTCTGGTTGGAAGTATGGCACTACGTGGTTTTTGGATCTTGTCTGTATCTTTGGTGGAGGACTATTTAAGGCCTTTGTAGCCGTTACAATTGTTTCAGCTATATGATCTATTTATGATATTTTGTTGTGCGGCCCAGCAGGACTTTGCCATTACACGATTACAGGTATCGTGGTTTTATGTGGGGTCCGTTATAGGTCCTGCCTGGGGAAGGCACTCTGCCGCAATGCGCGTTGGATGATTATATATACGGCCACAATATTAAATAAGAATGTGAAGAAAAAATGGATTGAAGGCTATATAATTCTATGCTAGATTCTTTAATATGAAAAAGTATTTATAATATAAATGTGAAGTTTCCATCTTCAGTTATAAGTAAATAATATGAAGCACCACTTGCAGTTTCATAAAAATGTGTGAAATGCAGATATCCTGAAATATGTATTATATGTTATTTTAGATGTATGTTTTTTTTTGGTGTGAAGTAGAGGTGTACCTGAGAAAAAAATGGCACAAGAGGGTCCTTCCTTTTAAATAGCGTTTACATGACTTGAAATACTGGTTGTTTCATGACCTACTATGGGAATGACAATGAAGTTAAATGTTTTTTTCCTAGGTTTCGAGAAAAAATAAATGATGCAAATATGTTTTGATTCAATAAAATAATTTTAAACAAGTCTATCTGAGCCTACCACATGTTTAATGCAATAGAGGACTATTGCTATTTAAATGAAAAGTAAGGCGGGGATTTCATGTTTATATTCAATTAATCAGCCTGTAGGTCATGCAAGGCACTGGAAAGCCAGCTTTCTTCATTATTGTTAAGCAGGAGTGCTACCTCCTTGCTGACACTACTCTGTCGGCCTTTCACGTGATAATATCTTACCATTAGGTTGGGGGGATCATGATAAATTATATCATTTGACTCATATTAGTATGCAAAATATTGTTGGTGTTGATATTCAGTAGTACAATCAAATCCAGATGTACATTTTGGAGTGACCTGGCTATTATAATTCCCTATTCTTAAATATTGATTTCCTCAGGTACACATAATCCACAATGTCACTTGAAGACCACGTGACTAAAGCGGCTTAGTGTGTTTGGTTGCCACCTGGGAACTGAAATTCCATTTACACTATATGGGCGGTGTTTAGCTGTGATAGTTCTGGGTAAGCAGTAAGCAGTTTAATCATGTTGCCCCAGCTCAGGGTGTTAATATGTATTCTTGATTTATATTCTGGGTGGAAGTTTAACTTTGCCATTCGTTCTTAATGAGTATTTAGGTCTTCTCTTTTTTCGCTGTATTTGAGGATCCCGTCAGGATTTATACACATATCTTTGTGGCTATTATATTGTAACTGGAAGTTTATGCTATAAATGCATTTGAGTTATGTGGTTCATAGACCATTAATTTGAGTTGATGGGTACTGCCTTGCACTACCTTATTGTTAGTCAGGACTAGTTCATGAGACCCAGCATTGATCATACAATGTGCTTGTAATTTGGCAAAGTCTTGTATTATTTGTTTAGTCATGGGTTTCATGTTAATGAGGTCATGGGCACAGGCTGGGTGGGTCTATAAGGACAATTTATCATGTATTGTCTCAGTTATTTGATCATCTATATCATCTATTTACACTTGTTCATCTAGGAGAGAGGTGCTAATCAGTGTTACTTTAAATGTTCAATTGAAGATTGGGTAGTCTTTAATGCTGACATTATTGCCATTTATGTGGGAGGACTTCAGTTTTTTGTTGTGGACTTTCCTGAGACTCTTTCACTATATTTTTGTTGAAGTTTGTCAGTTGGCCACCAGGTTCTGGACTTGACCATTATTTTCCTTACTGTGTAGCAATTATTTTGTAAGGTATATTGGAGGTGAATTCAAAACAGAAATCTCATGCTAGTTTGGTGTAGCGTAGACTTACACCACATGCATGATTTAGTTGTTGGGTTTAGACATTTCAGAAATTTTAAAAGAAAAGAGTGCTTCTTCTTCAAGCGGGCACAAAGTTTTAGCTGGTGTCCTCATCAAGTGATGATTGTTTTTTTCCAAAATTCTACAACTCTGTTTGAGGGAGTACAGCTGGAAGTGAAGAATGTTTATCAATCATAGGAGAGCACATGCAGTTGACAGCACTAGATTCCGTTTCTTCCTTTGGGATGACACCAGATCTGATCATAGAATCAGGTTCCAGCCGGTCAGGCTGGGGAACTTGATGGGGAGACTAGTCTACAGGTGGAGAAAGGTCAGAAGATGAACTAGAACTACATATAAACTGCCCTGAAATTCATACGGGATCCTTTGCCATCACATGTTGGATGAAAGGCAAAGTGAAATGATGTGTCCTTCTCAAGAAGGAAAATATTTTTGGGGTGTGCTGTGTAAATCACCTAGGTGGAAACCTTTCCCGACTTCTGGTAGAGATAAGAGTCAGAAGACACTGCTCAATTGTGTTGTCAATAAGTGACACATTGGAAGAGTTGAAAGATTAGCAGGAAAAAATTAACCGAGGTAGAGCAGCGAGGATGTGAAAAGAGTGCATATGACATATGGATATCTGCAGATGGGATACTAGTGTTACCAGGCAGTTTATTATACCCCATGACATGACATTATCATACAACAGCACACATAGGGTGAGATGCAATGTTAAGGTTGTTCAGATACAGCTGGTTTAATCCAAAATTTAGAATATGGCAAGGTGCATAACCTGTCATCAAATGAATGCGGGGAAATGAACACAAGTGACACTGAGTGAAATAGGGAGATTAGGGGGTTCATTAAACAGGGTGCAAATGGACTTTATTGAAAATTGCCTAGTTGTATCAGGTTGAGTTATGCCCTAGTTATAGTGTGCATTTTCTCTCAGTGGGTGAAAGCCTATCCAACACAGAAAAATTACAGCTTCACTGTTGCCAAACTCTTGTTGCATTATTTATACCTAAATACGGGATACCCGTTTCTCTGGAGACAGATCAAGGGACTCATTTCAATATTGAGGCCCTGAGAATTATTTGTGCAGCATTGAAGATTGAGAAATTACATTGCCACTACCGGAGGCTTCTGGAATAGTGGAGCAGCACAACCGGACTATAAAGTCAGGAATAGCAAAAGTCTGTGCATCCACTTCAATGAATTGACCTGATGCTTTGTCTTTGGTGTTGATGAGTCTCCAAAATATACCCGACAGGAAGATAGGGTTATTCCCGCACTAATTTCTCATGGGGCATGCAATGAGACTGCTTGCTGTGCATGCAAACGCACTATTGAATATTACAGATGACATGATACTTGACTACTGCAAAGGATTGGCTGATGTAGTGCATTCTATCTCTCGCCAGATTGAAGCTGTCACTTTAGACCTGTGCCATGCCCTCAACCCAGGTGACTGGGTAGTGGTAAAAAAGCATGTATGGAAATCTTCCATGGAACCGAGATGGAAAGGCCCCTCCCAGATCATCTTGACCACAAATACTGATGTGAAGTGTGGTGGATTGCCAAACTGGTTGCACAAATCTCACACCAGAAAAGTAAGAAATACATACGATGAAGTGGTGTTCAATGAGTCAAAAAGAAGAGCACCAGTGACTACACCGACACAATCTGTAACCACACATGATGTAAGACAGCAAGGAGAAGAGAGGGGTGAAGATCGAAAAGTAGTCACACCAAACCAGGTTCTTGTAATCAAACAAAGTGGCATTAAAGTCTCTGATGAAGAAGGAGAGACAAAAGTGCAACCTGAAAAGACAGTTGAGACAGCATCAGAACAGCAAGAAGACTCGGTGAAGGAACCAGTGCTGGAACCAGAAGAGACACCCGAAGTGCTGAATGGGCAAAATCTCATGGTCATAGAAGATTGAAATCAAGTGTGTCGGTTGACCGCAAACAATCACTGAAGAAACACAGTCAAGTGGAGTAAGTGACGTAGAAGAACAGTAACAACCTCCAAAAAGATTAAAAAAGCACAAGTACCTTGCCGCAGCTATTCTGCACCTGAGTGGACTTACTACATAAACCAAGTGCTAGCAACACCCATATCAGATTTGGGAGATCTGAGTTCAGAATTATATGAGACCCCATGACATCAGAATCAAAAAAGTGGTGACAAAAGTTACTTGTAAAGATCTTTAAAGAGAAAGGAGAAAATACTGAGAAAAGATGTGTTCTGAAAGAAAACGAGAAGCATTGAGGGACATTGTTATAGTAAAAGTCCTGTCAAAGACTCAAATACCATTTTTCATTTTAAGAAGATTTCCCTAGGCCGGAGTCTGCTGAAGAAGACGCTGTTGGGTTAGAAATGACTATACGAAGATTGTTGTACATATAGATCTAAGACGGCTAACTGTTAAAGACTGTTTTAAAATAACCTACTGAAGAAAATTACTGGCGAAATCTAAACTGAGTGGTTAAACTATTGCTGTTTAGCTTAAACAATAAGACTACAGACAAAAATGTGCTGTTTAAATAGAAATAGATGCAAGAGTATTATGGGTATTACATTCTTAGTAACAGTTTTAGTTATAATAATAATAACAACAATAATAGTGTTAGTAGGGTATTGTTTCACTCCAGCTCATGAGATCAGATTGACATCTGCACCCGAGACAGGTGCACACATAATAGAGCAGATATAGGTAAAAGTATTTTTCATAAATTACAAAGCAGAGAATTATTCAATAAATGTTTATTATAGGTTCATTGAAAAATACACTCAATATATGAGCACAAAGAATCGTTACGTTTGTGCACATTTGCCTTCATCAGCAGCAGAAGAGGTGATTGTCACACGCAATATCATGTCGTATTTTGCTAATGCTAGTGTGTAGGCGAGGACATAATGAATATTTTTTATTCTAATTATGATTTAGTTCTTTCAAGAGTGAGGTTACAGAAAAGCATGAATTTAGATTCGCAAGCAAAAGACATGAACACAGCGTGTTATTATTTAAGACCTTATTTTCCTATAGATAGCATTAAGGCCTAGGATAAAAATTGAACCAGCTTAATGAAACCCTTGAAAATAGTATTCATCATGACATACAAAGAAAAATAGATTGCACATAGTAAGGGTAGACAAGAACATTTTTCAAAACTGTCTGGGAGAAAGAAGAAGATGATTTCAAAAAGTAAATTAAAATTAGACAGAAGGGGAACATGTGTGTATTTAAAAGGAGAACACAAAGTAGAACACAGCCTGTGGGAATTAGTAGCTGTAAAGAACACATTTGAAAGGATGAGAGGGGAATGTCAGATCTTACAAGGAGACGGCATGATGACTCCTGCAGTCCATTTCATTTTTGGACAGGATGCATACTTTCATCTGCCTGCTGACTGGGATGGCACATGTGATTTGGTTGTATTATTGCCGAAAACGTATCATGTACATAGCATAAACGCTTTGACCATGACACCTACACACAGACACATACATAGTACACAAAATGCAAACCAACTTGTTGGAGACATAATTGGAGCAATAATTCCACCAGTAGGAGTAATGTGAATGGTGAGAAAATCAGAAAATGTTCAACTGTTGTCAACAAGTTAGCAAGCAGTACATTTGGAGCTTTGCTAGTGGTAAATACAGAATTAGTGGTCATTTGATTCATGGTTTTCCAAAACAGATTAGCATTAGACATTGTACTCACAGAAAAAGGCAGAGCAAAAGGCAGAGCATGTTCGATGCTGACATCTCAGCATTGTTGTTCCTACATACCTAATGACAATTTGAAAATTAAAGAATTTGCAAAGAACATTTCTGTTGGATATGGCCCTTTTTGCAGGGTTATCCCCAAACGTTTTTCTTCTTCCTCCTATTTTTCCTGACCTGTTATTGTTGGCTTTAGGACTCTGGGCACTTTACCACTGCTGATCAGTGCTAAAGTACATATGCTCCCTGTATAAATTACTATTGTGACTGGTTATCCATGATTGGCATATTTGTTCCACTGGTAAGCCCCTAGTAAAGTGCACTGAGTGTGCCAGGGCCTGTAAATCAAATGTTACTAGTGGGCCTGCAGCACTGATTGTGCCACCCACATGTGTAGCCCTGAAAAGGTATCTCAGACCTGCCACTGCAAAGTCTGTGTGTAGTTTTAACTGCCATTTCAACCTCGTAAGTGTACCCCAAGGTAGTGAACCTTAAACCCAAGAAATGTATTTCACTTCTGGACTCAAGAGGAACCTTTGACAAGAAGAAGCGCTAAAGAGATGTGAGGAGGAGTACTTCCCCATTGCTGAGTGGGATTGGCCTGCAGTTACTGCTTCTGACAAGTAAAGGACAAAGACTGGAACTTTGCTGAGAAACCTGCTTTAAGAAAAATCTCTAGGAGCTTGTGTGTGCTGGAATCCTGTTCTGAAGTCTCAGTGACACAAAGTCTTCACCACCAGCTCCCCTGAACTCTATTGCTGAGAATTCTTGGCCTGTCAGAAGGTTCCTGTTCCAGTTTTCGGCCTCTGGAGCTTGTTCCTGCTGCTGGGAACTGTAAGAAACCTAACAGAAGCAAGAAAAACAATATCTAATGCTGTCAGGAATGCTGCCATGACGCTGTGATCTGCACCAAGGCCAGGGGCACCGCTTGTGAAATGTATGGCACACTGCTCAGCCTGCACCGCAGCTCTGACGCCCTTCGACGCCTGCAGTTATTGGCCTTCCTGTCGCAGGCACTCACACTGCCAGCGCCTGCATCCAGTTATCACAGCGCCAATAACTTGCCGATTTTGCATCACTTCACCAGAACCAACACCTCATCGCCAACACAACTGATGTCCCATGTCCAACATGACACCTCACCTCCCCTGTGGCAGCCAGGGACCTCAGCACTGATGCCTCCCCTCCAAAATGCCGTGCAGCATTATAGATTTCACTTTCCAAGGTTGTTTGGGGGTCCATGAAACCCAGTGCTCGACGCTGCACACCTCGCGGTTGGCGTCGTACTTTGGATTTTATTTTTGTCACAACGTCGTAATAGCCCCAGGTGGAGCTGTTTGTTTTCTACAAGTTTTATTTTGGAAATAACAGATTTTAAATGATATTTTACTACATGTATGTTGGATTTGTGTTGGTTTGGTCTGGTTTGGTTTAGATAAATATACATTCTTTTTCTAAACTGCTGTGGTGTTCATCTGTGGTGTTTTCACTGTATTACTGTGTGTTTTGAGTACAAATGCTTTACACATTGCCTTTGGGATAAGTCTGTCTGCTCGTGTAAGCTACCAAGCAGGTGAGCAAGGGTTATCTAAAGTGTGTATTCCCCTTACCCTGACTAGAAGCAAGAGTCCCTACCTGGACAAAGGTACATACCTCTGCCAAATAGAGACTTCCACTTTTAACACTGGTAGTCAGCGGTGAGGATTGAACTTGTATTTGTACTTGACCCACAGTGATTGGTGTACACCAATAGTTTAGTGCAGACCATTACACAACCACATACTGTTTAATTCTGCTTTCTGGTGTCATCCTGGATGTATTTTTGGTACTGAGACTCTGGTTAGTTGTTGTTCCGGTCAGGTCTTGACAAAAAGGGGCAAATCTGGCACCTGTACATCTACACAATGAAGTAGATAAAAGCCTTTTGCAAGGAGAGGGGGCTCTCTGTGGATAGAAGATCCACAAGGATGTATTGTGAGGTAAACTCTGGTAAGCAACACTACCAGAGGATTTTGAGGAGGACTTCTCTGACAGTGAGGGAGACACAGAGAAAGACAAATGGCTTCTAGATGTTGAGCGGAGGCTAAGAGAGTTCAACCGGGAACTCAAGTGGGCTGATGTCAAGTGGGCCTTAGCTCAAGAAAAGGAAATGTGTGCAGCTCAGGAACTGAGCTTGGCCGGGCTAGAGGGGGAGTCCAGCTTAAATGGGGGCAGCAACAATGTGATATTTAGTGCTGAGGGAGAAGTACACACACCCAGAGATGTGGCAGCTGACTTGAAGGAGATGGTTGACATAAACCAGGGAGTTCAGGTTTATGAGATAGCTCTAGTGGTTTCTGACTTGGAACCTGAATTAGAACCATAAGAGACACCAAGTGTTTTACAAAGGTTTGGAAGGGGAATCTTGACAATTTCTATTGGTTTGCAACTGCTGGAGGAGGAATCCTGAAGGCTATATTTCTGCCAATATTTATATTAGGGTGTTGCTTATTGCTTGCTTTTGCTTCTCAAAAATGCTGGACGCATTACATTAAAATAAGAAAAAGCAGAGCTACAAATAACAGAATGGAAAGAGAATTAAAATTGCATGACTTCATTAATCAAGATCCCAGAGAGGCAAAACAATACAAAAGAAAGACTCAACTGAAGATAAAAGCAGTCTCTGAAAATCCAGCTCATGTGTGTACGAAATTATAATGGTTAGAGTGGGGAATATTTAGTGCAGTTAAATAAAATGCAATATTATTGGTTTTAATGATCATGCAAAAACTAATGTGCATGTCAAAAATAAAAAGAAAATGTTTAAAAAGATGAAAATGTACACAGGTATCACACTTATACTCACACACACTAGGCCTCAAACTGTTCAATTTCAAAGTCAAAAGTCATTCATTTAGAATTTTTGTGAGAATGAGATCATGTAAAAAGATGATATAAAAGAAGATATAGCAAAAATGTGAACTCTTGACCCTCACAAAAAGATGCTATTTCATAATAAGATCAAAATGTTATAACATGATTCACATATTTTGTAGAAATGCTGCTGTTATACTAGAAGCCTATTCCTTAGGAGTGAGTAGGAGTTTAGTTTAAATGGAAACTGTGCAACCTCATATGAAGAATCAGTAAAATAATGTGAATGATCACCCCTTAAATTAACTTGTATTTCCTTTTTAGGTCATGTTGTTGTAAAATGTTTATATTTTCCAAAAAAGATGTTATAACTTCTAAAGAATTTACTTTATTTTGAAGGATAGACTGGTACAAGTATGCATGGGAAAGCTCAGTTCTGAGCAAAGCTGAATACTGTTCGATATTAGTTGCAATAAATTTAGTTAACATGTTTCATAGTTCATTGTTGTTGGACTTGGCCCTTTTTGCAGGGTCATCCCAGAACATTTTGCCTTCCTCCTGTATTGTTTGTCACATGTTTTTGTTGGTTTTATGACTCTGGGCACTTTACCACTGCTGATCAGTGCTAAAGTGCATATGCTCTCTGTGTAAATTGTTGATATGGATTAGTGATTCCATGATTGGCATATTTGATTTACTTATCCGACCCTAGTATAGTGCACTGTATGTTACAGGGCCTGTAAATAAAATGCTGCTACTGGCCTGCAGCACTGATTGTGCCACCCACAGAAGCAGCCTGTAAAATGTAACTCTGGCCTGCCATTGCAGAGCCTGTGTGCTGCCTGGGGCTGCCACTTCGACTTGGCAAGTGCACACACTTGCCAGTCCCTAAACCTTCCCTTTTCTACATATTAGTCACCCCTAAGGTAGGCCCTGGGTACCCCTATGGACAGGGTGCACTGTAGGTAAAAGTTAGGACATGTTCTGATGTGTGTAACATGTCCTGATATTGAATTACTGCTAATTTTGTTTTTCACTATTGCAAAGCTACCTGCTCCCATTGGAGAGAATGGGGAGTTTGTTTATAGATTCTTACAAACATATCTGGGAACAAGGTAGAAACATGAAGTTTGATATGCCTGAACTCAGAATGGTAAAATGCATCTCTTAGTGAGGGTGATTTTTATTACATTCTGAAAATACCACTTTTAGAAAATAGGTATTTTATTGCCTAACCATCCAGTGTGTCTCTGCTGGGTTTGTGTATAGCATGTCTGTCTTTTGGATGACAGGGGCTGGAGAGGGGCTGTGGCTAAAGAATGAGTCAGGGTTGGGCTGAATGGAGAGGGGCTGCATTTAGAGTAGGGGAGGAGATTTTCTTTTTACCTGAATGGGCTTGGTCTGCCTGCAACAATGCTGTCTGGCAAGAAGCGGCATCAGTGAGGACAGAACTGGTTTTGGCCAGGTACATACACTCTCTGCCTTCAGAGAACAAAGGATGTTTGTGTATAAAAAGAGGGGCCCAGACCCCAGACTTTTAGATCACTTCTGGGAATCAAGAAAAACCTTGCCAAGGAGAAGAGCCGGTGAAGCTAAGGAGGAATACTGCCCCTGTGCTGTTTGCTGTCTGGGGTTGGCCTGCAATGGCTGCTTGCTGCCAAGAAAAGGAGAAAAGGACTTTGCTGTTAGCTTTGTCATCTTGAGGAAGATCTCCATGGGCTTGAAACTGAGCTCTCCTCCTGTTCTGAAGTCTCAGGGACACAAAGACTTCATCCCTTTTGTCTAGCTGCATCTGGAACTGCTGTTTCAGCTGCTACAGAAGGAAATTGCAACACAGACGCCGGCAAGTGTTGCCACAACCTGCACCGAAGTCGTGGGCACTGTTCATGAAGAGCATGACGCACTCCCCCGACTTGCACCGTAGGCCCGACACCTGCTGACACCGTGCCACACAGGAGCCGAGGACACCGCTTGTGATGTCCACGACGCAGCGTCCCGACTCGCACCGCAGCCCCGACTTCATCAATGCCGGAGCTTCCTCAACGCTGAGCCAATCCTCGACGTGGGTGACGCCCAAATCCATTGACATCGTACCATCGAAAGGAACCGACGCCTCGCTGCCATCCGTGACGTCACCTCCTCGACACAGTAAGGAACCGATGTCTCACCTCCCCAACGGTGCAGTAAGGAACAGAGGCATCACCTCCCCAGGGGTCATAAGGAACCGAGCTGCAGGCACCAACGAAGCATCACCTCACCTCCCCGACGCCGTGCACCGCCTTTGCTCCCATCAATTCGAAGGTATTATTCTTTTTTGGTCTGCTTGACTCTGGGCCCGACTCCGCACACCTCGCGGTCAGTGCCGTTCTTTGGGATTTTCATCTGCCACAAAGTCGTAATACTCCAGGTGGAGGTATTTGTTGCTGCAAGCTTTATTTGAGTGAATAACCTATTTTTAAGGATATCTTAACAACTGTATTCTGGATTTTTGTTGTTTGGTCTTGTTTTGGTTTAGATAAAGATTACTTATTTTTCTAAACTGGTGTGGTGTCCATTTGCAGTGTTTTCACTGTATAACTGTATTTGTTCACCAATGCTTCACACACTGCCTCTGAAAGAAGCCTGTCTGCTCATGCCAAGCTACCAAGGGCGTGAGCAGGGGTATTTTAGAAGTGTATCCCCCTTACCCTGACTTGAAGCAAGGGTCCCTATTTGGACAAAGGTACCTACCTCTGCCAACTAGAGACCCCCATTTCTAACAATTGTCTTCTCTGCGATATAGAGAGGAGTAATCTGGTTCCCAGAAAAATCTCAGACAGTGATTGGATGGAAGAAGATGGGGCTCCAGCAGTTGCAGATTCTAAAAAATTATGTTGTATTTATAAGTTTGTGTTCCTAGATTAGCCTGCACGCTACCTATTCCACTTCTCTCCTACGCAAACCTCCATTGATGGCTCATATTCGCAGACTGGTCCACAGAGCTTTGATTGAGAAATGTTCCCTTTGCCCCACACCCTGTGCCAGATTGCGCTGAGAGTCGACTGAGTTTCTCAGACTTCTTTTTACGAGATGTTCTTCTTTGATTTTATTTTACTATTGATTTAAACTTATTGAAGCTTTACATTTGCTCTCACTCTCTCAACATAGAGCTCTTTATGGATTCTAATGAACTCTTTTCTCTTTTATTCTTAGACTAGGGATTCTTTCTTCTATGGAACAACGCTTGTTTAATGATTTATGCATTATATTGATACTAACCTGATTTGAAATTAATGATGAATAAAAATGCAGAATAAATATCCCTTGCTGAAAGATTTGAATGAATAAAACCCTTCAAATGTCACCAAAACTTTCTTCATTGATTCACACCTAATATTGATTATTGCTAATATATTGTTGAAGTGATCAACGGTCAAAGTTCATAGGCCTGACTGAGCAAGGGTTAGCCTGGAAACCATTACACTTACTGTAATCTGACTCTCACTCCAGCAGAATATAAGGAACCTGGAACACAGCCGTCACCAATTTACCACAGAAATGGAGGGGGATTGGCAATTTTAAGTTTGAAATTTTAAGTCTGTTCTAGCCTGCATTGGGGTACTTTATGGTCCCTTGCTTCCAGAAAGGCTTTCGTAGACCTGCTACCCTGCATGACTAAAAACCACACTCACACCTTTGGAATGGGACCTGAGGTTTGAGCATGTACAGTCTTCTTTTATTGTCCAGCGTCAGTCTAGCAGGGCTGCAAGGGTGGTGTTTGCGTGTGGCAGAGTCTGACATGTGATGTTAGATGTCCAGGCTGTGTTTTTGTGCATTATATACTATACCACCTGGAATGAACAATAATAAACACCTGTCTACACATGTCTGTTTGTTGAGTCTACTCTTCAATATAGTTTGTAGTCAGTTTTTGTTATGGGCAT
This sequence comes from Lissotriton vulgaris, assembly GCF_964263255.1. Lineage (NCBI taxonomy): Eukaryota > Metazoa > Chordata > Amphibia > Caudata > Salamandridae > Lissotriton > Lissotriton vulgaris. Next base: position 279,190,121 of record NC_141696.1, read on the forward strand.
AGATGAGGAGGAAGGCCATAGTGTCCATCTCCTCATCCATTGTCCACTGGCTGAAGTGGTGTTTTGGGTGGAAGAGTCCTTGCTAGTGTCGCGTAACTCCAATAACAAATATACTGGATCTGCGCATTTGGACAGCATACACTGTATGATTAGTGTCAGACTAACTCGGAACACCCCCACCGGGTATGTTGGCCTTTTGTACCAACTAGCTCACAGCGCCACTAGAATCTCCTCTTACCAAGGAGAGAATAGTTCTTGGCAACCATCGAACATGACAACCCTGATCCCTCAGGACCGTGGAAACAATATACTATTTTTTGCTCATTCACTCGTGCTTACTTAGTCGGATATAAACAGAATAAACAGGCTGGGGATTTTCAATAAGCATTTATTGAACAGTTGTTATTCTGGGGTAGAATAGATGAGCTGCAACAACCGTTAGACAGTATGAGATATAAATGATTAGCAGTACTATAAATGTAAATGGATGGTATAGCTCTACCATCTTCCAATAATCATGATTACATAAGAGTATACAAAACACATGATAAAAAGATGCTTACTCCTACGATGCTTCCCTAACTAGATGTACCTAAATGTACCTAGCATGTGTGTAGGTGTCAAGCCAATGATCCCTCTAGGATAAAGTCAACCCCATTACCTGAAGTAAGAGACTGTGGGACCCAGTCCTGGCCTCAGGGTGGGCAAGGGATGTTTTAGACCACTGCAAGCTATAGTGTCTGCATGCAGGAACCTGAGAGTCTCTGGTCAGTGTGTTGGCTGGGAAGTATCAGTCTACTCTGCTCTATCATAGCAAGATGTGCTGTATACATACCCATAGGTCTCCCCAGGGGTCCTACCTCACTGTATTACTGTGTCGGCCTAAGGATGAGGTTGGGCATGAACTTTATACATAGATATTAATTATACAGGAGATGGTCGCCCTGCTGTGCTTCCAAGAATCCTCATGAATAAAGTATATGATTTCGAACTGGGGAAAACCCGTGTTCTGAATGCAGTATCGTATCTAGGTAAAAGGTCAGTCCCTGTAAACCGCTATAAGTGTAATGTAGGGAAGAATATAGATAAAGGGTAATGAAGTTACCGGGGCCTATGTAATGCTACCTATATGGAATGTGCCCAAAATGCATTGGGCATAAAAGAATCCTTTTGTTTATGAGTACTGATATTATGACGCAATAATATTGGAATTGATGATTATCTCAAGAGTAATTTGAAACTTATGAATAATAGTATTGACCATCATTGAAGTTTCCAGAAAAAATGTTTTTTACCCATGGAATAAAGAACTGAATATTGATTTGAGTGCATCAGGGAGACACTCTCCTTGATCCAAACGGAGTGCGTTTTTGGATCACCTATATGGAATATAACACCCACTCCTCTTCTGAATGAACGACATAGTTAAATTCTAAACGTACTACTAGGCTGACTAGATACTATGCAAAAATAGTTTTTTAAAAAACAATTGTTTCTTGTTGTGTTAAAAACAATGTTTAAAACGTTCTAAAAAATATTCAAAAAGTTTAAAAAGGAAATTGTCGCTCAAGCCATAGCTCTAATGTGTCCGTAGGTATTGTTCAAAGTACTATAAGCATTTGAAAGCCATGCATACTCAATAGAATGTAAATTTTGTTATGGAGTTTCAATTTTCTGTTTGTTTCTCAAAAAAAATATCAAATTTCTCGCAGAACATGATGGGTCAACTGAGTCAAATGTTTATGTGGCCTGGCTGGTAGACGCAACATTGTCGTTGCCTGTCCCCACAGATGACGGTCCCTGTAACACCTCACAGAGTATGTCAATTGAGCACAGATGATCTTTTGTACTGTCCACAACCGATGCTGGAGCTGCCTGTGCGCCATCCAAGGCCTGGGTGTCAGAGGCGGAGCCAATGTCCATACCAACAGGAGCCGATACCACCTGTGGCGGCTCTAGGAATGCCGCTATCAACATCGGAATAGCTGGGGACACTGTAGAACATGGGCCATATAGGATCCAGTAAAGCATCAACATCCGGTTGCGCACATGATGAGAGTGTCAGACAGAGATCTAACACACATTCTTCTCTGCAAAACAGGCCTCTGAGTACAGGTAAGATTAAGTCCATCCAGACTGGTCTACATGACAAGAACCAAGATGCACTTACTTCTCTTAGGTGGTGTGTGCCTAGATGTTGTACCATGCGATCACTGTTTCCATTTCCTTGGTGACTGGGATGTCCATTCAGACAAACCCTCCTGAGGCGAAAAGCCGGGAGCCGCCTTCAATGTTCCCTCTAATTTTTTTCCTCTGTGTGCGGCAATGGAGGGTCTCTGTGCGCTGCAATCATGGCTATGTGCGCCAGGAACCAGACCGCGCGCGTGTGCAGCGCCACATGTCACTCCAAACGTTGGCTTAAAAAAGTGAAAAGATGGTGCATTTTCACACAAACAGCTCCACGTTAAGCTTTTGCGTATTGCGATTTGCATATTGGATAACAACACCATGACATTGATTGGTTACACAGGCAAGTACACTTAAGTTTTAGAAAAGCACAAGACTCCAAAAGGTGGTACCATCATAAGATTTTACTAAATATTTTTAACTGGAGCACGGTTCATTGGGTGGGGGAATGTTGAGAGCCTATACAATATTACATATACACAATAAGTTACAAAATTACATAACATTTACAATTTGATGTGAAAGTTACTGAGTAATGTTGGGCTATCCCGCCAGGGATAGCTTCTAAAACTCAGACATACACGCAAAGATGGACTGTGGGAGAAGGACGTTCGGACAAGTCAAGTGGCATCACTAAATGGGTGACAGGCTTGCTTCTCACGGCGATCCTTGCCATTTTTCCAGTGCAGATAAACTTTATCAAGGTCAACTTTCCCATTCAGGAGGTAGGCCTTTGTCCTCATCAGCATATCCAAATGCTTCTGCTCTAGTCTATTCCTCAATTTACTCTTTATAGTATTCATGAGGCTGAATCCTCGTTCACAATCTGCACTAGATGCTTGAAATGTTGCGCAGACATCAACTAGCTGAGACACCACACTATATTGAGCAGCATTGCGTACAGCGAAATTCACCATGTCTTGAAATGTGGTAAATAAACCACCCTTTACATGTTCTGCCACCACATATTTATAGTCTCTGTATTGTCGAACAACATCTTCTGGTGTTTCGCAATCACCGAGGACCAAGACATTTTTATACTTTTCAAAAAGTCTTTGTATATTCTCAGTCCCAAAATCAAAATGTGATTGTGTTGACATTGCCTGGATTTCAAAACTTGCCCATTCTTTCAGTTCATCCTCAGGGAACCTTTTTTGCATGTGCTCACAAAGAAGGGAAACAAAAGACAGAATAGGCCCACTGTCAAATTCTTGCCTTTCCTTGTACAACACCATCATCTCTCTTACATTGCTGCTCCAAAATACTGTTCCTTAATTTGGCCAATCTTTGCTCTTGCATACTGTACAGCTTCGACAGTAGTCAAAGAACTTTTTTGGAACACTTTGCACAATGATGCAAATTCACTCAGAATGTCATTAAGTACTGCAAGGGAAATATGGTAGTTTGAGTCAGATAGCTTTTTGTAACAATATTTAGCAACTGGATCATTCTCTTCAACTTTCTCATGCTCAAAGTACTTAAGAACAGCCTCGTAATTTCGAATTAGTGCTCCAACTGCAAAATGCCTCGAAAGCCACCGCACTTCATTCAATGGTCGAAAAGAGACCACTTCACAGTCAGTGACTAATGCCATTTCATCCAGCTTGGACTTCTTTGCAGGTGATCTGGAGAACACAGTGTAGACAGTCCTCAATAATGTCTCCATCTCTTTAATCATTGGAACCCTCTTCCAGGCATCATCAACTCCCAAATCTTCTCGATGAGTGACACAATGCTGCTCAACTAGATGGGGAATAGATTGTTTAAGGCGAGTAGCAACACCATTATTTTTACCCAGCATCACAGACGCACCATAGGATGTGAACATGACCATTTTCATGAGGTCCAGTTCATTGGCAGTATAGAATTCCTTCACAGCAGTAGTGATGGCCTCAGCATTACAACTAGTCAGCTTCACTATGCCCCCAAACTGTGTTTTGTGCTCTGTTGAGGTTACAGGTCGGTACTTGAAGTACAAAATGAGCATTTTTGTAACAGAAATATCTGTGCTCTCATCAATTATCAATGTGTGATACAAAGCGTTACGAAGTTCTGCCATACCTTCACTGTGTATCACGCTATTGATGGCCTCAAGGAACTCAAAGGCATAATTCTTGCTCCTCCAGCTGTCTGGTATCTTCACATACAAAGCTAGATGGTCATGGATGTCTTGTACAGATAACATGGAAGTATTCATCTTGACTGCCAGCAACACATTGTTGATGAGAATCTTTATCTCCTCAGGCAGGGATCTGTGTCGTTCAACGACTTCCATCCTATTTGCTTTGTCAGTGGCAGTTTCTGTCAGCATTGCCCGCACTCCAAAACCAAACCTGGCAGCAGCACTTCTGTTTCTCAATGTCACCATGGCAGACTCGTGAACTTTGCTAATTAGATGGCGTTTCAGGTAATCCAGTTTCCAGCCATCACTCCATTTCTTCCCTGTGGAAAAGTCCCCAACAATCTTGGCTTCTGCACATGCTTTGCAAATTAAGCCCACGTCTGGACTGTATTGAAATAGTTCCCCAAGTTGCATGCGAACCTTGCTTCGTGATTTCTGTGTCTCAGCCTCCACAATTTCTTTCATCCACTCTTCCTTGAAGACAAGGCAACATTTCTTCCTTTGTGGTGAAGCATCACACTCTGCAGAAGGTACAGCTTTGCGCTTGAACATATTTGCAATAACTGGGTTTAGCCTGCTATGCCACAAAGCCTGCAAAATAAAGGAACATGGTTAAAGTTGAAGCCTATGCTCATGATTGCAACCGGCACATAATACTGAGGCATCGTCGACAAAACGTAGAATGTAATTACCTGGAATTTTCTGTCCACTGCAGTGTACTTTCAAACTTATATGTAGCACTGTCCGTAGAGCCTGCAATAGAAGTAAAGATTGTTACAGCACATTGTGAATTTGTAATACAGAAATATACCATGTGCACCATAGGGGGACTCTACCAAACAATTACCTGTTGTGCTTGTACTCACGAATGCCCGGTCAAATGTGTGGGGTACTGTCTGTGAAACCTACAACAGAAGAAAACATGGATAAGGTATGTGGTTATACTACAATGTACAAGATGCACCACAGTGTAACTCTACCGAACAATTACCTGCTCTGCTTGTTCTTGCGTATGCCCGTTGAAATGTGTGGGGTACTGTCTGTGAAACCTACAACAGAAGAAAACATGGATAAGGTATGTGGTTATACTACAATGCACAAGATGCACCACAGTTTAACTCTACCAAACAATTACCTGTTCTGCCTGTACTCACGTCTGCCCGTACAACTGTATTTGTAGCACAGTCTCATAAACCTGTAAAAGAAAAGGGGTGCAGATTGTGAATCTATTTACCAAGCACCCCCCAAAATGCAACGTGGAACATAAACAGAATTACCTTGTCTTTGTGGGTCCTCCCGCCTGACCATTCACATACAAATACCTTACAGACTGCAAACCTGCAATTGAAGACAAGATGGTTAGCAAAGGCTCTAAGAGTTACAAACAATGAATGGGACTGGCCCAGATACTCCACTAGGAAAGTACTCACGTCTGCCCGTACAACTGTATTTGTAGCACAGTCTCACAAACCTGTAAAAGAAAAGGGGTGCAGATTGTGAATCTATTTACCAAGCACCCCCCCAAATGCAACGTGGAACATAAACAGAATTACCTTGTCTTTGTGGGTCCTCCCGCCTGACCATTCAAATAAAAATACCTTACAGACTGCAAACCTGCAATTGAAGACAAGATGGTTAGCAAATGCTCTAAGAGTTACAAACAATGAATGGGACTGGCCCAGATACTCCACTAGGAAAAAGGACCAAATACTTACCTGGGATTCCACTTTAGGCAAATAGGCACGTGCCCCTGTGCTTCATTATTAGCATCCATTAGGCTAAACTTATCTGCACCTACCCACACAATCCAGCCCCTCTCCTGCATTTTGTTTACCTTTTGCCACGTCAATGTTTTAACCTAGACGTGTCCCATTCACACACATTTGCTCAAATGGGTGTAATTTCCGATATATATATCCCATGTGATCATGCTCCTTTGAGGAATGAAACATGTCATGGAAAACACTGGTCTGCTAATGGCAGATTAAAACCTTGCACCTTGATTCTGTGTGATGGTCCGTGACTTTTGAAGGGAGTTTAAAGAGGTCTACACCTGAGGAGTCTCCGCCGAGCACTAGGCAGGCAGGAGTTTCTGTATATATATATATATATATATATATATTGTTCTCCAACTTGAAAAACGGCAGCGCCTCTGCCCGTTTCCCCAGCGCGCAAACAGCAATAAATGTCCCGAGTCAGGCTTGCAGTATACCTTCTTTTATTTTGTCATCAAAGTGCAGGGTGCAGAAGACATCAAACAGACGCGTTTCGGGCGCGGACGCCCTTGCTCACTGTATCTATACTACTATTATAAAGAGAGAACACAAACCTTTGAGCCAGGTAAACTCGAAAAGTACACCACCAATCAAAACACCCAAGACATCTTTGAAAACCTCAGGGCAAGCAGAAGGACATAGGCTATTAAAAATAAAAAATATACGTTGTTTAAAAAATTTCGAAATAAAAATAAAGTAGTCCTTGCAAGTAGCGCCGGCCGCGACGTCTGCGTGATGACATAATTTGCGTTTGCGCTCCCTGGCAACACTTCCGGAAATGGCACCGAAGATCGCGACCTGCTGGGAGGACTGCCGCAGCCTGCTTGCTGCTGGGCGAAGTGGCGGCCTGTGCGGGCGGGGCGCATGGAGAGTGGCGGCCTGTGCGGGCAGGGCACCTGGAGAGTGGCAGCCTTTGCGGCGGGGCGCCTGGAGAGTGGCGGCCTGTGCGGGCAGGGCACCTGGAGAGTGGCAGCCTTTGCGGCGGGGCGCCTGGAGAGTGGCGGCCTGTGCGGGCGGTGCGCCTGGAGCGGGACCGGCGGCTGAGGTAAGGATCAGGCGGGAGGGGGGGCCGGGACGGGAGGTGGCCGGGACGGGCTGGGCCGGGGCGGGAGGGGGCCGGGGGCAGAAGTGCACGCAAGCCTCAAATGCTGCCCCCAGCCCCTTTCTGCCCCAGGCAACTGTTAGGATTAGGTCCCCAGTCCTCTCTCGTTGACCATGTCCAATACCATCACATGACACACCAGTAGCATAAAAAGGAGTCCTACCCTTATGTCTATGCTTGATATTGCTACCTGTGGGTTCCTGCATCCTGGCTCCTGTGTTTCCTGTCGATTGCTGTTGTCTTTTCACGGGCTCGTGTAAAGACTTGGAGGATTTCCAGTTTATTTCAGCCTATTCCCCTATCCTTGCTCCCTTCCTTAACTTGTTGCCTTGTTTTTGCCCATCCCGTTCCTTAGCAAGTTCCCCGTTGAGTTAGACGTTAGTTAAGTCCATTAAGTGTAGTGTTTTCCCCTTCCCTCCCCTTTTTCTTGTTGCCCCGTGTCACGGTAATCTTTGGCCGTTTCCGTTGACCTCCGCCGCCATACAGGGGCTCCTGTTTGGTGTGGTTGCGAGCAGCGCGTCTCTCTGTTTATTCTGAGACGCGCTGAGCTTCACGGCGGCATTATCGCGGATACGCGATACTTTGTTGCTAGAGTGCAACCAGTCCGCATCTGTTTACGCGGAAGTGACGTTTTCGTCGATTCCGCTAGGGAAACCCGGCTGGGTTTTGTTTCCTCTCCCTAGTGAGACAAGAACGGAGGGGACAGCGCGTTTTTTCCCCGCATTTTGACCCCGTTCCTAAGAAGAATTAGTCAGGGGTTTTTTACATGCCGGTAAAAGAGGTGTGTTTTTTTTACCCTGTGTTTTACTAATTCGACCAAACTATACACCCTCACGAACTCGTTCAGTCTCCTGTATAACACGCCTAAGAGAGGTTATCTTAGGTCAACAGAGTTTTAAGACTGACTACTCCTTGAAGCTAATCCTGCTCACGCTTCCGGTAAGTGTATGTGCTGTGGTTATAATTGGATATGGTCTTATGTATCAGGAGAAGGATTGGGGACTGAGTAATTACAGTAGGGTGTCCATTGTGTTTCCCTTTTATGCAGGTGCAGAAGAAGGAGGCGGGTGTTCCTATTAAAGCTCGTTATAAGGGTGGAAGGTTTGGTTACCCTTTGATTTCCACCCTCTTTTCTGGGTCAGCAGCTTACTCATATGTGTACATCAGTGAGTGGTTGGTGAGCTAGGGAAGTGGACTGGGCTATTCCTCGTTCCTGCAGTGTGTGGGTTGGGCAGGAGTCCAACAGAATATCAAGCCCACGTCAAAATACACTGCCCGAACTTGGATGGACGTCGAGGGAGGAGGGGCCATGGCGGGCGCGGAAGCGCCCTCCATGATTGATATAATGGGGGCCCTTGCTGCATTACAGGCGCAAGTACAGGAATTGAGACAGGAGAATGTAGGGTTGAGACAAGAGCTAGTGGCGGTAAGGGCGCAGGCCCAGACACAACCCAGAGCCCAAAATCCCGTTATACATCCGGCTACTTTCCAGTACGGGGGGGCAGGACAGAGTAATCCAGGAGGAAGTACTCCTGTGGCTATTACCGTAAACTCCCCTGTTCCTGTTCCTCTGGCTCCACCTGAACGGTTTTATGGGGACAGTGGGAAATACGGGATGTTTATGAACCAGTGTCAGTTACACTTTATGTGTAGGCCAGGTGCGTTTCCCGATGATGCAGCAAAGGTAGCTTTTACTCTTTCATATCTGGCTGGTACTGCTGCTCAGTGGGCTATCCCTCTAGTGGAAGGGAACGACCAGGTGTTGAGGGATTACAATGCGTTTAAAGAATTGATGAGAGGGTTGTTTGCCAAACATGCTTTCATGCAAGCTAGTGACTCGGAATTACTGAAACTGAGACAGGGTCGGCAAGATCTTCTGACCTATATAGCGTCTTTTAATCGTTTGATTGCAGAGACCCATTGGCCAGCCGATAAGCGGACCTCCTTATTCTATCAGGGTCTTAATGATGAATTGAAGGACGTGGTGTCACAAGTTGTGGATCCCCCAGAGGAGTGCGCCGCCTTTATCGACTTAGTAGTCAAATTGAACCATAGACTATCAGAGCGACGCGGTGATCGGGGTCGTTTTCAGATGTCCCGAGGGAACTACATAAAGACCGAAGTGAAACAGCAACCCGGTGAAGCCAAACCTGAACCTATGGAAATAGGAGGGGTTAGGGGACCCCTTACCCCTGAAGAGAGAAAGCGACGTAGAGAATTGAACTTATGTCTCTATTGCGGTCAGGGAGGTCATTTTGCAAGAGAGTGTCCCGTTAAACCGTCAAGAGCAGGTTATGACAAGAAGGTGGCATATGTACAGGTAGAAAGACCACCCCTATCCGTGCATAGTAGAGGACAGTATGAAGTGGTGGGGGCAGTGGACTTGGTGCCCAGACATTTTGTGATTTCAGCACAGCTTCTATTGGCAGATTATCAAAGGGTGCCTGTTTCGGTGTTATTGGATTCGGGGGCCACTGGCAATTTTATTGACATCTCTCTCGCGGAGAAACTAGGTGTGCCTTGTCAGTACAAGAAACAGCCCGAGCCGGTGCGGGCAATAGACGGAACTGAGTTGTCATCCGGGTGTATCACTAGACAAACCAGGCCGCTCCGCTTGTTATGTGATAATGGTCATTCTGAGTGTGTGATATTTGATCTGATTGACGCGCCTTCCTTTGGCCTGGTGCTAGGGGTGCCTTGGCTCCAAGAACACAATCCTAGGATTGATTGGGTGCAACGGCTTGTTACACTTGATTCACATCATTGCCTGAAGCATTGCTATAGTGAGGCCAAGGGGAAGGTCCCTCCATTGTATTGTGCAGCTATGGAAGAGAACGGAGTTCCTAGACAGTATGTGGAGTATGCCGATGTGTTTGACAAGGGTCGTGCTCAGAGTCTGCCTCCACATCGGTCTTTTGACTGTAGGATAGACCTAGTGGAGGGGGTTCCTTTACCTTGTAGTAGAGTGTATGCTCTGTCTGAACCGGAGGAAAGACATCTTAAAGAATATCTGGATGAGATGTTGGAGCTAGGTTTTATCCATCCTTCTTCCTCGCCTGTTTCTTCAGCAATCTTTTTCATCCCGAAGAAGGAAGGCACTCTGAGGGCTTGTGTGGACTATCGGACATTAAATAAGGCCACTATTAAGAACAGGTACCCTCTTCCGCTCATCCCCGTGTTGCTGGATCAGCTCCGCAAGGCTACGGTGTTCTCTAAATTAGACTTGCGTGGAGCATATCATCTGATCAGGGTGCGGCCCGGTGATGAGTGGAAGACGGCTTTCAAAACGAAACATGGGTTATTCGAATACTGTGTGATGCCGTTCGGCTTGTGTAACGCGCCGGCGGCGTTCCAGTATTTCATAAACGAGGTCCTGAGCGAACATCTGGATAAGACAGTAATAGTTTACTTGGATGACATCCTTATCTTCTCAGAGACCGGAGCCGATCATCATACTCATGTCAAACAAGTGCTGCAGAAACTGCGGGAACATCGGCTTTATGCCAAACTTGAAAAGTGTCATTTTGATGCTAAGGAGGTAGAATTTTTGGGTTTCCTCATTTCCTCTGAAGGGATACGAATGGATCCAAAAAAGATACAGGCTATATTATCCTGGCCAGAGCCTACTACGGTAAAGCATATACAGGTACTTTTAGGGTTAGCCAATTTCTACCGGCGCTTTATCTCTCACTTCTCAGATATTGTGGCACCAATGACCCGCCTGTTGAGAAAGGGGGTTCCGTTTGAGTGGTCCCCGGAGGCGCATGAGGCATTTCAGTTCTTGTTGGAAACCTTTACGACCGCCCCAGTACTGGCTCACCCAGATCCGGCGTTTCCCTTCTTTGTGGAAACGGATGCTTCCGCAAGTACAGTAGGTGGTGTTTTGTCCCAGAGGGAGGGGGGCACGGGAGATATGCACCCTATTGCCTATTTCTCAAAAACATTGTTGCCGGCCGAAAGGAACTATACGGTGGCAGAGAGGAAACTACTGGCGGTGAAATTGTCCTTCGAAGAATGGCGCCATTATCTGTGGGGGGCCCGGCACACCGTCACGATCTACACAGATCACAAGAATCTGGAGTTCTTTAGATCAGCCAGGGCTTTGACACCCAGACAAATGCGATGGGTCTTGTTTTTTAATGAATATGATTTCATTATCACTTACAGACCTGCCGCTCAGCAGATTAAATCAGATGCCTTGTCCAGGATTCATGTTGATCCCGAGGAAGTAAAAGCAGGGAAGGAAAACAGGCCTATGCTGGATAGTAGGAGGATTGTGGGAGTAGCTTCGGTGGAGGAATTCGCTTCGAAGATTAAAGACCTGTTGCGCAATATGGATTTGGCCCCTTGGTTGCAATTGTCCCAGGTGGTGCTTAGAGAGGGGTTGTTATATCAGGGAGACAGGTTGTTCGTTCCTCTCGAGTTAAGACAACAGGTGGTGGAATGGTGTCACTCATCCTCTTTAGTGGCGCACCCGGGTATTGGGAAGACAAAGGAGTTGTGTTTGAGGTGGTTTTGGTGGGATACGGTGGCCCAGGATATCCATAAATATGTGACAGCTTGCCCTGTATGTGCCATCAATAAACCCTCACACAGTAAGCCCTCGGGTCTGTTACAGCCGTTGGCAGTACCCCCTTCCCCTTGGCACACCATCAGCATGGATTTTGTCACAGACCTTCCCTTGGTTTCCGGTTTTACTGCTATCTTAGTGGTCGTAGACTTGTTTACCAAGATGGCTCACTTTTTACCACTTCGAAACATTCCCACAGCAAAGGAAATGGCCTGGGAGTTTTTGGTGTCGATAGTACGGTTGCATGGGTTACCCACAGCAGTCATATCAGACAGGGGGCGCAGTTTGTGTCTCATTTCTGGAGGGAGCTCTGTCTGGTGCTAAAGATGGACATACGTTTGTCGTCTGCATACCATCCCCAGTCAGATGGGCAGACAGAACGCACCAGCCAGACGATGAAACAGTTTTTGAGGTGCTTGACTACGTCACTTTCGTGTGATTGGGTGAGAGCATTGCCCATAGCAGAATTCGCATATAATAACAGTGTACACTCAGCCTTGGGCATGACACCTTTCTTTTGCTCTATGGGATTTCATCCTAGAGTCCTTGCCATACAACCCACTGGGCACATGCCAGCCATTGATGAAGTCAGTAAACGGTTGGGAGACATCTGGGAGGTGGCCAGGAGCAGCTTGCAGGAAGCCAAGGCAGCTATGAAGGTGCAGGCAGACCGACATAGAGTTCCAGCTCCAGGGTATAAAGTGGGCGATCAAGTGTGGTTGGGGTCCCATAATTTAAGACTACAGGGTTCTCGTAAACTACAGCCCCTGTATGTAGGCCCCTTTCCAGTGGTTCAGGTTATCAACCCTGTGGCAATGAAATTGTTATTACCATCAGACTATTAAATCCACCCGGTGTTCCACACTTCTTTGCTGAAGCCCTTTATTCCATCAGATCAGGTCCTACCTCCTCCTGCCCCCGTATTAGTGGACGGCGAAGAGGAGTATGAGGTTCAAGCCATTCTTGATTCCAGAAGAAGGAGGGGTAGGTTGTATTACCTGGTAGACTGGAAGGGGTATGCCCTGGAAGATAGGACCTGGGAACCGGCTGGAGGGGTACATGCGCCTCGGTTGGTGAGAATGTTCCACAGGCAGCATCCCCGAAAACCACGACCTGTGGGGAGGATTGTCGGGGGGGGGTACTGTTAGGATTAGGTCCCCAGTCCTCTCTCGTTGACCATGTCCAATACCATCACATGACACACCAGTAGCATAAAAAGGAGTCCTACCCTTATGTCTATGCTTGATATTGCTACCTGTGGGTTCCTGCATCCTGGCTCCTGTGTTTCCTGTCGATTGCTGTTGTCTTTTCACGGGCTCGTGTAAAGACTTGGAGGATTTCCAGTTTATTTCAGCCTATTCCCCTATCCTTGCTCCCTTCCTTAACTTGTTGCCTTGTTTTTGCCCATCCCGTTCCTTAGCAAGTTCCCCGTTGAGTTAGACGTTAGTTAAGTCCATTAAGTGTAGTGTTTTCCCCTTCCCTCCCCTTTTTCTTGTTGCCCCGTGTCACGGTAATCTTTGGCCGTTTCCGTTGACCTCCGCCGCCATACAGGGGCTCCTGTTTGGTGTGGTTGCGAGCAGCACGTCTCTCTGTTTATTCTGAGACGCGCTGAGCTTCACGGCGGCATTATCGCGGATACGCGATACTTTGTTGCTAGAGTGCAACCAGTCCGCATCTGTTTACGCGGAAGTGACGTTTTCGTCGATTCCGCTAGGGAAACCCGGCTGGGTTTTGTTTCCTCTCCCTAGTGAGACAAGAACGGAGGTGACAGCTCGTTTTTTCCCCGCATTTTGACCCCGTTCCTAAGAAGAATTAGTCAGGGGTTTTTTACATGCCGGTAAAAGAGGTGTGTTTTTTTTACCCTGTGTTTTACTAATTCGACCAAACTATACACCCTCACGAACTCGTTCAGTCTCCTGTATAACACGCCTAAGAGAGGTTATCTTAGGTCAACAGAGTTTTAAGACTGACTACTCCTTGAAGCTAATCCTGCTCACGCTTCCGGTAAGTGTATGTGCTGTGGTTATAATTGGATATGGTCTTATGTATCAGGAGAAGGATTGGGGACTGAGTAATTACAGTAGGGTGTCCATTGTGTTTCCCTTTTATGCAGGTGCAGAAGAAGGAGGCGGGTGTTCCTATTAAAGCTCGTTATAAGGGTGGAAGGTTTGGTTACCCTTTGATTTCCACCCTCTTTTCTGGGTCAGCAGCTTACTCATATGTGTACATCAGTGAGTGGTTGGTGAGCTAGGGAAGTGGACTGGGCTATTCCTCGTTCCTGCAGTGTGTGGGTTGGGCAGGAGTCCAACAGCAACGATGGGGCGGGGTGCTAGTATATATATATATATATATATATATATATATATATATATATATATATATATATATACACACACACACACACACACAGCAGGCCTCCAGTCGTCAGGTGAGCTGCATCATCAGCGGCGGGGGCAGAGTTGGATGTCACCCTATCGGTGGGCGGCTGGACACTTCAATACCTCGGCTCTCATTCACATCCCCTCATATTTCTCTAGGCGCTGAACAAGGCACATCCCGTGCCGAAATGCATTCGCCATCCTGAAGGGAATTGCTTTAATAAAGATGCTTCCTGAACTCCCCCTTGGGCCTCTGCTCTCTTCTTGCTGCAGGGATAGGGATATATATATATATATATATAGCGAACGCATTTCGGCACGGGTAGTGCCTTGTTCAGTGCCTAGAGAAATATGAGGGGATGTGAATGAGAGCCGAGGTATTGAAGTGTCCAGCCGCCCACCGATAGGGTGACATCCAACTCTGCCCCCGCCGCTGATGATGCAGCTCACCTGACGACTGGAGGCCTGCCATGTGTATGTGTGTATATATATATATATATATATATATATATATATATATATATATATATATATATATATATATATATATATACACACACAAACATATATATACATATATATACACACACACTATATATATATATATATACACACACACACACTATATATATACACATATATATATACACATAATATACATACACACACATACACATACACATACATATATATATATATATATATACACACACACATACATATACACATATATACACACACACACACATTTTCCCTCTTCATTGCTTGATTTTGCGCACAAGAAAGTGTCACTCATAGTTGTTGAAATGTCATTGCTTAATTTTGCGCACAAGAAAGTGTCACTCATAGTTGTTGAAATGTCATTCAGAATTACACTGAAATTTTGAACATGTCACACATAGCAATCAGAAACCTTGGCAGCTATGGATTTCTCTACCCAGACCAGCCGCCTATACCAATAGTCCTTCACACCCCCTGTCCTTAATTCCTGTGGTCAATCTTTGCCCCGAGGCAGTAGCAGCACGAGTAGAGCCATTCATGAGGCTTCCTCGGTGCTGCCCATCCCTCGTACTTCATTTACATGGCTTTCCTCGCTATATTGTTAGTAACGCGAGGCTGCGGGACAGATTGAGTGCATTTATTTAAGTATCCATGCTAACTGCAGCCCCTTCATGAGCTCCGATTAACATGGATACTTAAATAAACGCACACAATCTCCCCGCAGCCTCTTGTTACTAACAAAACAACATATGACATTTTTAAATATATAACGCTATTTAAAAAAACATTCTGAGAACTGGATGCAGATCTAATTTAAGCACTAAAAATCAATTCACATACATTTTGCTTCTTTATGCCCACAATAATTAGAAACAAACAAAACAAATGACAATGTACTGTATGTAAAGCGCTAATGTTTGAGTTCTGCAGACAAATGCAAATGCATTCTTCGTAGAGCAGTCACAGTTTCATTAGGGCCCAGCAGAGAGAGAAAGACAAAATGAAGAAACAAAAAGGAGGCAAGCTATGCACACATTTAATAAATGTCCAACCATGCACATGAAGGAACCCTTTCTTGCATTCAGTTTCATGTGCAAGAGCCACAGCTGGACAAGAGCTTGTCTGCTTACAATGAAATTTTTTTTGTCATGGGCGGATTCAAATTAAGGCAGGTGTCCAGTTCTGTATGAAGGCGTGTCATGTACTGAACCAGTTGAACTCACAGGAGTGAGTTACTTTTAGCCATCCCTTTCAGTCGACAGCATGACAAGTAATACACAGCTTTTTCATAGGGCCTACTGTACGCATAATGTACTCTGGAAACATGCTAAAGCAATAACCATCATTGTCAGCAGGTAGTTCTCTTCGGTTACCGTCAAAGCCACATGAGAGCCACAGGGGAGGGCTTAAAAACTGTAGTATATGGTCACTAAGAACTGTAGACTGAAATAATTTGTTCTCTGCGCAAGGCATTATTTATTTCACAGCCCTCACAAAATTCAGTAGGCCTTTCTTTATATTAGAAATCCTGAAGTGACGGAGTAATTCTATCTCAGCTCGACTGCTGTCACAAGCGAGTGCACCTTACAGAGTAATGCATCCCTTAACAAACCGGATCATTCCAATCCTCCATTAGACACAGTATTTACGATAGTGCAAGCAAGGGCCCCCTCCCGCAAACAAGACCCCACCTGCCGTCAGAAGATTGGCGCCAGGGACGTGTAAATGTCGCGTCTGGCCCTGAAAGCTAAATGAGGGACCAGCTGAGGTGATCGCCGGAGGCCTCCCCAGGAAGACTTCGGTGTGGGTTCGGTAATGAGCCATCCGCAGCTGAGCCCGCTCCCAATCAACCATCACACCCCATTTCAATGTACCTCGACGGTATATTTATTTAATTTCAAAGCAGGTTTCATTCAGATGCCAATGTCCCCCGCAGCCGCGCGTTACTAAGAAAACAATACAGGAAGTTTAGAAACAAGGCAAATTAGCCTAAAAACACATGCAGTGTTTCTAAACTTGCTGGATTGTATTGTTAGTAACGCGCGGCTGCGGGGGACATGGAGTGCTTTTGTTTAAATATCCATGTTAATCGCAGCTCGTGAAAGGGCAGCGATTAACATGGATATTTAACTGCATTTCCGCTACAGTCTCCCCCGCAGCCTCGCATTAAGTAATTGCAGCGAGGAAACAGTGTGTGCCACCTGAGGGAGTCAAAGCACCAGTAACAAAATAAATCATGGGGGCACATAGCACTTACCTCCACTCCAGTCCCGACTCGAGTGATACCTTTCACCGCCGTTCACTGCGACTGCCGACCTCCGCAATCTCCGCAATTCCGAAATGGCCGTTTTTCGCTCCACGCGCTTTTTAATAGCGGCGGCGCGAATACTCTCGCGGGATGTGCGCGCTCCACAAATGGTAATGTGCGCTCAGGGGCTGACAAGTGCGCGCGCGCGCGGGCGCGCGCCTTGTTGGGAACGGTGGCCGCCTTGTTCCTTTTTAGAATTGTAATACGTGTTCACTTGTGTGTTTTTAAACTCACTCACCCCTGAGCACTCGCTACTTGACCAGCCAGCACCCCGCACAGCTGATTGAAAGCTGTCGCGGAGAGTGTTGACACAAACTCCAGGCGTTATTCTCTGGACGAGGAGACACGCCCACTCGACAGGCCACGCCCCTTTTTGCTACATAAGCGCGCGCTGACTGAGAGCGGCGCTTCATTCAGACAAACCCCTCCTGAGGCGAAAAGCCGGGAGCCGCCTTGTTCCTTTTTAAAATTGTAATACGTGTTCACTTGTGTGTTTTTAAACTCACTCACCCCTGAGCACTCGCTACTTGACCAGCCAGCACCCCGCACAGCTGATTGAAAGCTGTCGCGGAGAGTGTTGACACAAACTCCAGGCGCCATTCTCTGGACAAGGAGACACGCCCACTCGACAGGCCACGCCCCTTTGTTTGCTCCCTCCCCCCCCCTCAAAACCATGATCACTCGTAGGACGTGCAGCGGACGAGCGCAGCAGGCGCGCCGATTGCGCTCCGAAGGCGCGCTTAAGGCAAGCTCGTCTGCGCTCGTCCGGGCCCGGCCGGGCCCAGGGGCCATGTCCCCTGGCCCCACAAGAGACGATAGACAGGTATACAGCCCGAGCCTCCTATATCAGCTACGGCCACCGATCTCTCCCAAGTGTGGTACCCCGATACACCCCCTGGAGATTCCTCGACACTGCAAGCACTGTAAATCCGACCTAATCACTACAACCACCAAACCCAGAGCCGAGGTAAAAACCTACTCTATGCTCCTTCTTAATTGCAGGTCTCTAGTAAAACATTGCCTAGAAATTGCCTTACTACTGGAGGAATATTCCCCAGACGCAATCTTTCTGACCGAGACATGGCTGAACCAAGACTCTCAGCCAGACCTGGCACAGGCCATCCTCCCAGGATATCAGATAGCGCGGGCTGACCGACCACTGGGCAGAGGTGGCGGCCTCGCGATTATCTACAAAGATAGCTATACCTGCCGCCACTTAGCGGAAGCCATTGAGGGCTGTGAAAACCTCTCTTTCTCTATTGAGTTCTCTCCCAATGCCTGCTTCACCGGTATTCTTATCTACCGCACGCCTGGTTCCATTGGACAATTCAACACCTCTCTACTCTCGGTGACCTCCCAGTCGGTTGTCTCTCCTTCCAACTTCACCCTACTAGGAGATTTCAACATCCATTTTGACAACCTGCTAGACCCCACGGCACTAGAGACACAGTCAAGCCTGGCCGCCATTCAACTTGAGCAACTGGTCCCCTCTGCTGCACACAAAGAGGGGCATCTGCTAGACCCGATCTTCAGTAATTGCGACCAGCTCAAAGTGGGCAACATTACCAGACTTCCATGGTCAGACCATTTCTTGATAGCTTTTAACTGGACCACGAGCAAACCACCCCTTTCCTCATTTACTACAAGAAAAACCCGCAACTGGTCTAAACTCCCCATTGACAATTGGATGCAAGCTCTTTGCACCACTAGACCTGCTCTCTCCCAAGACCCAACCTCAAACAACATAAAATATGATGAATGGATAACCACCTCTCTTGACTCGGTCCTTTCAGAATACTCATCAAACTCCAAGAGACATAGCAAAACAGCTCCTTGGTATACAGAAGATCTTAAAAACCACAAACGCCTCTGCAAAAGACAGGAGAGGAAGTGGCGCTTATCATACAATCCCGAAGAAAAAGCCACCTATAGGGAAATGATCAGGAACTACAAGTTGGCCATAAAAACCTCGCAAGCTGCCTACTACAACCTTAAAATAACCACGGCGAAATCTAAACCTAAAGAAATCTACGGTATAGTAAACTCCCTGATCAAACCTCCCCCACCTGTCACAGATAATAACAACTCACCGTCCAAGTGCAACGATCTGGTGGAATTTTTCTTTCAAAAAGTTAATAAAATGTATCTTTCTTTCCCCAACCCGCCCACCGACTCGCCTGTCCAAAGCCCGCACTCAGCCTCAAACCCGATCAAGTGGCTGGAGTCCTTTCCCCTGATAGCATTGGAAACCTTAGAGAAACTGGCACAACAAATAAAAACCGGCTCCCCATGCGACCCTGCTCCTCCAGGCTCATTGGGCCTGGCCAGTAAAACTATTTTCCCACCCTCTTGGACCTATTGAACTCCTCCATAGTAAGCAGGACAGTTCCCACGACCTGGAAGCACGCTATGGTGCGAGCTCTACTAAAAAAACCCTCCCTTGACCCGGCCAACCCCAGTAATTATTGCCCGATCTCTCTACTCCCATGGGCGTCCAAGATCCTGGAGAAACACGTCAATACCACCCTTACAACGTTCTTTGAGGAAAACCACCTCCTCGACTCCTCCCAAACGGGCTTTCGCACCAAACATGGGACAGAAACCGCCCTACAGGCCGTAACTGAGGAGGCAAGACGGATCCTGGATCGAGGAGGGTCAGTGGCAGTGATCCTCCTCGATATAAGTGCCGCGTTTGACACGGTACACCACAAAATCCTGCTGACCCGCCTTGCCGACTTAGGAGTGACCGGAGATGCCCCGACATGGTTCGAATCTTTTCTATCAGATAGAACCTTTCAGGTCTACGACGGCACATCCCGCTCATCCAGTCGTCCTCTGGGATGCGGAGTCCCGCAGGGCTCCTCCTTAAGCCCTACGCTCTTTAATGCATACATGAAGCCACTGGCTGGGATTGTCCGTCCGCATGGTGTCAATATCATCTCCTATGCGGACGACACCCAGCTGGTGGTTTCCCTTGCACAGAAGAGCGGCCTCCAGTCTCCACCAGACCTAGCGGCCTGTCTGGAAGACGTAAAGAGCTGGATGATGAGCTCATGCCTAAAGCTCAATGACGACAAAACTGAGCTCATGCTCCTGGGCCCGGCCTCCCCCGCCACCATAGAGCTGATCTGGCCATCAAGCATGGGAATGGCCCCACCCCCTAAAGACAACATCAAAAGCCTAGGTGTCTGGCTCGACAAATCTCTGAGCCTTAATACACAGGCCACCAAGGTATCAGCCACCTGTTTTGGCCTCCTTAGGGTGATTAAAAAAGTCCTTCCCCTCCTCCGATTTGAGGCCAAACAAATAATCATACAGGGCCTCATCCAATCTCGTCTGGATTTTAACAACGTCCTCTACCTGGGAGCACCAGACTACACCCTACAAAAGCTTCAACGCACCCAGAACTGCGCTGCCAGGGCACTGCTGGGAATCCCTCGGAGGACTTCAATAAAAACCGGCCTAAAAACCTTACATTGGCTGCCTGTTAGGGACAGAGTAAAATTTAAAGCGCTCTGCATTGCCCACCAGACATTCTGGGAAACGGGTCCAGACATCAACCGCTCCCTGATTTCTCCCTACAGGCCCAACAAGACTCTTCGTTCCTCTACGGCATTCCTAGCCAAAATTCCCAGAATTTGTAGAGCCAGAGCAGGTGGACGCTCATTCTCGTACAATGTCTCCAAACTCTGGAACACCCTCCCTCTGCAGCTGAGAAACAACCCCAACCTAACCAGCTTCCGTAAACAGCTAAAAACTCTCCTGTTTAATGCTTAAAGAATAGTAACCTTATGAGGGTTTTCTCTGTTTCCTAGCGCCTGGACGCCTCAGGGCAGCTGCAGCGCTCTACAAATCACGTTTTCATTTCATTTCATTTCCATTGCGTAGCAAAAAAATAACAATCAGGATACCTGCTATTAGAAACAGGATCAGCTGCAGCCCTCCAAATATGGAGTGCATAAACTTTGGTACAACTCCGAGGACCGTCTGAAAGGCGCTTAATGTCCAGAACCTATGGACTTAAATAGGTGGACAATGCCTGTTGTATCAGACATGTTAAAGATACGATTTATCATTTCTGTGAAATGAAAGGGGCAATTTGTACATATGAGTGCCTGTATCTCTGCCGAAATCTTTGCGATCTTGAGATCAAAAGTCTCTCAAGTGGAGGTTAAGGGCACGGATTTTTGTAAAAGCATGGCTTTCATTCTGCTCAAAGCATCAAACCGCATTAATGAAACATTTATCGAAGGCCAAAACGGCGCCTCCCTGGCTGTATGTGTTGGTGAAAACAATACTTGCATAGTAACCCTGGAGCTCACGGTTACCAGATATGCGAGGCCTGGAAGCACCCCACAGCAGCCTTGATCTTTCAGCATCAAGTAACCCCCATTCGAAAGTAGCCTGGACACTGGAGTGATGACGGCAGCTGTGGCATCCCTCAAGTGACCGGATAAGTTGGCTACCGAACCGTTACAGGCCCCATAAAGCAATATATCCTGGCATATGAGTGATCCACTTAAAGTATTCTAGCAGTTTGTACCACTTAAAAACACTTCTCTTTCCCCACTCCAGCATCGAAATCTGTACGGTAATTCCCAAGATTCCTTGATGAATTCCCTACCCATTTCTTCATATCTGCTTGCCTGCTTTTGTTCAAGGCAATATTGGAATTGAAAAGTAGTGACCAGAAGAGTAATGTGGTCATGGATTAACCATTCTGTGGACAGTGACTGTGTTACTGGAAAGCAGTTTTCTTCAATCTGTGGGGCGCGCCTCCCAGGGGGGGCGCCACACCATCCCAGGGCAGGCGCGCTCCCACTCCAATCTGACCTTTGTTCCCTGAGTCCGTGCAAGTCTTCTTGGAGGACTCTGGTATGTGGAAGGGGGAGGGAGGGGAGATCGATGGGGCGCGACGTGCCCGTTCTTTTGTCTTGCTAACTCTCCCAGGAGGGGTTTAATTCACAGAGCTGACAGCTTCAGCTGCAGTGGTAGGCAAGGGGTCTCGTCTTCTAAAACCGAAAGCAAACAAACAGACATGCTTTCGGTTTTAGCAGAGGAGACTCCTTGCCTCCCAATGCAGCTGAAGCATTTCAGCTCTATGAATGAACCCCCTTTTGGGAGAGTCAGCTCTTCCCAGAACTGAGACAAATTCTCCAGAGAAGGCAGGTTAAGGCATGGACAAAGTGGGCTCTGGCCCAGGGCCCCAGTAGTTGGCTGAGTATGCATCTTTAGGTAAATTAGATTGCTGTGTACCATGTGTTAACTTATGTGCACACTCGTGCATGCACAATATATTCCAACACTTAGGGCATGATTCACAAAGCTGCCGCCGGGTCTAACTCTTGTTTTTGGTGTTCTTCACCATGTTTTCTAATGTGTTGGAGTAGATGGACTTAAGAAGCTACACAATGCCTTCTTTGGGTTGAAATAACCCCGCTTGTGTATCGAAGCCGGCTCTTTGCTGTCCTCTTCAATGTTTAACTAAGAAAACATTGATTCAAGTTGCAGCTGGCAGCCGCTCTGTTTGGCTTTTTGGTGTTGTGCCCCCCTCTTCCAGCCCTCTTGGTACCGCCACCATTGCAGGGGGTGAGGAGTAGGCCCTTTCTTTATCTGGGCAGAAAAGTGGCACTGGGAGTTGATTATTACATTGCTCCTTAGTCCTTTTCAATGTCATAACTCGAGCTCACTTCCATATTATTCCCCTGCTTCTGACTGCCACAATGAAAGGAAATGCTTTTTCTGGTGACAACATCGGTTTGCATGATTGGCTGACTAGATTGAGACTCAACAGACAGTGGTAAGATTGAATATTTATTGGCAGCAGGTTTCTGTCATTACTTGTTTTTAATGTATCAAAAGTTGTTTTTTTCACTAAGTGTGCTTTTTTTGTTTTGGGCGAAGTTTGTCAGGATTTTTCGTCAGGGCTGGAGTTTGAACTATGTATTTGTTACATGGATTATAAACAAAATGCTGAAACCACTCTTAATAATGTCTCTGAAGGCCTTCATCAATTAAATGTGAACATTTAAGAGAGAGCATTTTTTTTTAAAGACAGTTTCTCAAACGTTTGAACCGTAGCAGAAAACATAGGCATAGAAACCCTGCCAAGTAATACGTTTGTTAATGTTAGGAGTGCACAGACTTTTATAATGTCAATAACCTTTTGACTGCAAATAAACAGCTTGCAAATTGCTAAATATTGGTATAAATAAGAAGTATGTATTCATTTGTAATGCTAACGAGCTCCTGGCCCCCCTCCTTTTCCATGATTCATTTGTGTTGTGACTTTTCTATCTTTGTTCCCTTTTATTATCAGTCATGGATCATTCATGCAGCTCTAGAAAAAAAATAAAAGTTCTTTCTAGTTATATTTGCTGTTCAAAGAATGCACAGACAAGTGCTGAAAACACAGCTTTAGGTGACTGCTTATTTTTATACCATCTGTGACATCAAAATAATGAGCTGGCAACCCTAATCATAAGACTGGAAGTTTGTTGGGGGATCAGCACATTATTTATTTCCTCCACCCTGATCCGTGGTTACTGCCATAATAGCAATAGTTTAACACATGTGAAACCCTACGCTGCCGTCAATAACATGCTGAGTTACTTCAAGTGTCTGGGAATGCACCCTGCATTCAGACCACTCACTCCTCATTCTCGCCCTTCACTTTCACTCTCACCCAGCACTCACACTGATCCAGATGCACTCACACCATTCACCCACTTACCCTCCACTCACAGTGATCACTCTGCACTCACAGTGATCACAATTCGCTCACACTGATCACCATGCACTCACACAATTCTCCTGCTCACCCTGCACACACACTGATCACCATGTTCTCACACCATTCACCCACTTACCCTCCACTCACAGTGATCACTCTGCACTCACAATGCACTTGCGCTGTTCACCCTGTACCTCACCCTGCAGTCACACGAGCACACTACTCAACCTGCACTTGTGACACTTCACTCACCTGTCCCCCTCACTGTTCAATCTGCAATCTCACTCCAATAAGTCCACCACTAACCATACATTTATTCGTCCCACTCTGCACTAACATGCGCACCCAAATTCATAAGGTCGCCTCACTCGCCCCTGTACACAAGTATAGACAAGTCATGCCCCATTAAGGTTTTCGTCCTAAATTACAAAAGGAGACATTTAAATGCATGCAATCCAGCCTTCCAGGGGACCCTTGATAGAGACAGTTCTGTTTTTGGAGAAGTGTGGCTCAATGATTAGAGCAGCAGACCCTGATGCAGAGGTCTAGCCCGGGACCAGGGTTCAAGTCCCCGCCTCGGCGGGTCTTGGGCTCAAAATTCCACGGACCTGATAATTCTCGCCTTGGTGCCTATTCCAATCATGGAGTCCCACTCTGCAACTCTGGGCAATAGCTTGCTTAATCTCCACAACGGCCCCCACAACGCTAAGGATGCCTAGCCTCCACCTTGGGGGTGCCCAGGAGTGGACGCCTCACAGGGAAAGCCAGGATGGGTTCCACAGCGGTATTCGTACAAGCGCCTTGAGACCCTTGCGGGTGAGTAGTGCGCTATACCAGTATCAATTTACATTTTTTTACATTTTTTTTGCCCTGAGGAACTGGAATAATTCCTAAACAGATTCTTGCAAATACCGTTTTGTTTAATTTCTTTTTAATGTAATTGATGTGAGTGAGTCTATTACTATTTGCAGAGAAATGTGTTTGTTTCATGCAACAACCTTAAAAAAGTTAACCATAACAAAGTTAGATCCAAGCGGGTCCTCACATATTAGAAATTGGAGAATATCACAGATATTATTCACTGTAAAATTAGAGGGCAGCTGCTTTGTTAAAACAGTGAAAACACATCACTATCTCTGGATATTAGCTGTAAACGCTTTTAGAATTTTGACTACAGTGCCTGTGCACCGTTATTAGCCTGGCTAAATAGGGTATGGTAGAGCTGAAAATAAATCATTTAAACTCAATCCTGTACTGAAAAGGGGCCCCCAAAATAGAGTCACTACCCCTGGGTGTACTCACTGTACATAGCAAGGACCTGGCCTGTTGATATAAAACCATTTGGATTTACCCATTAATCTTTCCTGACATCTATTGGTGTCTGTGGGCCAAATCAAGCATCCCTTCCAATCGGGGTCTGATCTATTGTTTTGCATGATGTCCTCTAGTGTAATCCCTTCTTGCGATGTTATGTTACCCTCGATGTTTGATGGTCTGGGCATCCGAGGTGAATTCAAGTCTTTGCTTTAGGCTAGTCCAAGACATGACGCTTGTTGCACCGTTTCATTCAAAAACATGATTTGCTGAGGAATAAGGCATGCTCTAAATAACAATCCTGTTCCCTGAACCAGCCAGTCTCTAGTACCCCAGACTGATTTCAACTCTATAGTGTCTTTCCATAAGTCGAAACCTTGTTCAGACAGTTGGGCAATAAAGGAGGCAGAATAAATCTGCTTGCTTTTTGTCAACATATTTTTCTGTGTTTGTTTGTGCAACGTTATCATAATAAGAAGCTGGGTCTGATGTGTTAAACCCCGAAAATTATGGAAATTTCTGTGCAAATGTCTTTGAACTGATTTTTGGTGGTGTCGGGCAATGTTCCCATTGGTGGTATGTGAAAACATTTCTTGGATTAGCAGATTTATGTAGAAAATGATGGACAAAGCATGTGGGGGCAACAATCTGATGTCCTGCAGGACAATAATCTGATGGCCTGCAGGACAACATTGTCTTTGTTTGTGCTCAGTTCTTGTCACTCCTTTCCAGGAGACCTTACCTCGGCTTAAACCTGTGAGGTGCAGTGTCACAATTGAAAGAATGTGGTGGTATTCATTTGAAAAGTAAGATGAGAGTCTTATGGTCAGTGATGACACAAAGCACCTTTCATGGCTTGAAATGCCTCATCCTGGTCTGTAATCAGGTCTGAAGGAGAGCTGGATTAGTCGGTTCCTTTGTAATTCTGTCAATGTTGCCAAGTTAGGAATGTTTTGCCCACAATAAGTGGCCATCTCAAGGAAGCTGAGTACCACAGTCACATTCTCAGTGGCATTCACTTTTTTATGTCCAGATCTTCCTTTAGGTCACCCTGTATACCATTGGCCAACAAGATGTTGGCAAATACCTAAAGTCTATCCATGAGGAACTCAAATTTACTTTAGTGTAGTGTTAGACCACACTCAGAGATGTGCTGTAGAGTCACTTTGAGCCCCTTATAGTGTTCCTGTATTGTTACGTATGTTATGTTATCACTGATATTTATTATCCCCTTTGAGGTCATCCACTGCCTCATGTATGACATTTTAAAACACTTTAATAGCTGACAAGAAGCTCAAGGTGAGACATTTGTAGAGCCAGAAGGTGAGTTGTGTGGAAAAAGTGGTGATTAATCTGCTTCTCTCACCTAACATCAGCTGATAATTCTCTGTATTAATGTCCAGCATAGAGAACATGTAATCAATTGTTGGTGTCAAGTGCTTTGTTTGGAAGTCTCACATATGATAGAGCTATATTTTACCAAGAGTAAGCATTGCTCTGTTTTGTGTTTCAGACAGACTGCATTTAAAATGGCACGCAGATTTTGGAGCAAGTGAAAACACATGGCACGGGAAACATGAAATGAGGCCTAGTCAAATGTTTTTTTAAAAGTGGCACTTTTGGTGCATGCAAAGTGAAAGACACGAAATGAGGTCTGGTCAAAATGCTTTCCGTCTGAAATGCTTGTTCATTTAAAACCATGCTTAATTAATTAATCATGGATGTTTAATAAGTTGAGTTTAGATTTAACCTCACTATAGAATGTACATTTAATTTAGAGAATGTTTTTTTTTACTTTAAAGTAGGTAGCACATAATTGTGCTGAATTAACATGTGTTTATGCAGTGTAGGAAACTCGTGATTTCAGTTTCCTCTTTAGCTTTGAAGATAAGATCTACACTCCCCATTCCCGTCTCAAGAGACTTTGGCTTTGTTGAATATTTAGACAATACATATTCAGTTCATAACACATCTTCCTTATAATATGTATTAATTGATCAATCATGCACCAACACTACACGTGGGGCAAACACATTTTGCATGAAATGCTATCTAAAACATTAGAGCATATTGCTATGAGTATGTATTAATTGTCTGTGCTTGAAAATTTGCACTAGGGCAGCGGTACTCAAAGTACGGCCCGCGGGTCACTTGCAGCCTACCAGGTCACTCTATGCGGCCCCCATGAAAGACAGCAGGCACAAACTCAACACCATTTTCTCACCGGACCCGCTCGCCCTCACTCGCCTCTCTGACGTCACTTGCTTACCCTGCCTTTGAAAACATTTTTTCTGTGCTGCGTAGGCATGCTGCTAGCAGTGTGGCCTCTTCAATGTCTCAATTGGTGCTACTAAAACAGCTGTCTCTGTAATTAAATGTATGTTTTTATGGCTCCATGGTTGGGTTTCATCCAAGCCCTGCATTTCCTTCCTCAGGCTCTCAATGCCTGCACGTGCTGTAAAAAACATAAATAAAATGAAGATCCATCAATGTCCTCATGTCGATCCTTGGACTGTGCCTAGCCTTTTGTTTTATGGTATAGCTTTACATGAGGTGCCTACAGGCTCACTGTTGACAACAGTGGTGCTAGGAAAAGTTCCCAGGTGGAATTGGGGAGGTGGATGCAGCTTATACACAACCTTATATGCCTCGGAAACAGCTGTAGAGATATATATATAAATCCCAGCTTCCCCACATTTCTTACAGGCAATTCAACTTGCTTTGTGCATTACTTAAAGTGTAATAATTTATAGTCATCCAACACTTCCTGTCTGAGTCGTGGCACAGATGTAACATCAGGTCTTTTATGCTGCAGAATTTAACAGCAAATAGTTATTGGTTTTGGCACCCATTAGGTAGAGTGAGAGCTGAGGGGACATTGGCATAGTGTGTACATAGAGATGATTGAACAGAGGCAGAATGAGATGGTAGAGGTAAAGGGAAGGGACAGAGAAAAGAAAAACAGGGGGACTGGCACACTCTATATGAGTAAAGCATAAAGCAGAATGAAAAGGGCAGTGAGGAGGTATGGAAAGGTTAGGGGTTAACAGAAGGGAGCGAGGGAGTAGAAACAATGTGAAATATGAGAGCAGAGTAAGGGTATTGCAGGTTATGAGGAGTCCAAAGGGGCAGGAGCAGAGTAAGGACACGAAGAGTGGGCTGCTCTACACATAAGGACTATATTGAGCGATATATATGGAAGGTAAGTGCTAATTCAGGGACATGGGCAAGGAAATAGTGAGGGGTACGACAATAATGGAAGCAGTGGAGTGAAGGTGTAGAGCAGAACTGCAGAAAGGACAACGGGACTGTATTATCAATAGAGTGAATCTTCAATAGAGTGAAGGTATACAGGCACAATGAGTTAGTAGGCGCTGAGTGACGCAGTTGGGTACAATGAGAGGGTAGGCCCAGAGTGGTGCACTAGCATACAATGCAAGGTTAGGCATGGGATAAGGTGTTAGGTCACAATTAGAGGGTAGCCAGTTTGATAGCTTATGAGGAGAGTGAGAGAAATAATGCTGAAAAAAGTAGACAAGTGTGGCACCAAACAGGTGTGACCAGATAGGGGTTGAGTGTGATGGAGGGAGAGTAGGAGTAGCATTAAAAAGTCAAGGTGTGGAGAGAGAATTCAGTCTAAGAAATTGGAGCCAGAGTAGGTACAGAAGGACAGGCTATGAGCATAGTGAAATAGAAGGGCCAGGAAATGAGTATAAGCAGAGAGAAGAGTGGTGTTATCATGAAGTTGGAGTGTCAGACAGAGGAAGCATATGATCTGAGCAAAGAGGTACTGGGAGCAGATTGCGATGATGGTAATAGAAAGTGGGGGTAGGGACAGTGTGAGGGGCATTTATGAGATAAGGAAATAACCATGGGTAGGTGGAGAGGTATAATAGGTGGTGTACATGAAGAGTAAAATAACAGATGTGTGAAGTTGTGACAGAGTGCCAAGCTGTGCGACAGGTAAGGAAAAGGGTGAATTATTACGGCCAAAGTGGTGGGTAGTGGTAGGATGAGGGGTTAAGGTAGAGGAATATGGCAAGTATGAAACAGTCATACGGTAGGGTCCGGTAGGGTCAGAGTGCAGGGGCAGAGTGAAAACCTAGGATCACAGCAGACCCTAAGAGGAGAGTAATTGGATGTGGGGCTCTGGGAAGAATAGGGAAGAATATTAGTAGACATGCTGCCTGATACATGCATTATTATGAAATGACATGCAGCTACCTGAGGTGATAGTCATTTTGGAGGTGACACTACAATATCTCTGCTGCATTATTGGGCGAGTTCATTTACTAGGAGAAGGCAGCGTGAGACACAGCACCTCTCTTGACCATTATGCCAGACATTGTGGCATTGTAAATGTGCATTACAGCATAGTACATGAATGCATGTATTGTGTGGGCCCAAGCATGCACATTACAGCATGGGACCATTTATGCATGTACTGTCTCGGTTCATTAAGAATATGACAGCATGCTGTCACTGATGCTTGTATTGCCTGGGGTTACATGCAAGTGGTAAGTTTCATGAGCTGGGGTGTGCACAGCGGCTGGACAGAGGACAGAAAACCTACCTCTATCAATGCACTTTGCATGTACGCTTCTCAGTTTTGCTGGATGATCATTGGGCTTGGTATTGTAAACTCTCAACGGGTCCATTAAGGGTTGTTTGTAGGGACTTTAAGAGGCATAGGTGTATGAGTTGTGTCCAATGTGGAGTGTGTCCAAGTATCTGCGCAACTGAGGGCCTAAGAGCAGGGAACTGGGTTTTTGTCAACACAAGGCAAAGATAGAAACCTATTGTCAGAAACACACAGACCCCCAATAAAAATAAAATATTGACAGCATTTATTCGGGTAACATACACAAATATATCGCATTTTGAAATACAGCGCTGTCTAGTCATGTTTTGAAAGGGGGGTGATTTTATTTTCACCCTAGCAGCCCTGCCCCTTCTGACCCCTAATCTCCCACCAACCCCGCCCCATCACGGAGGCCCATCTGTGTGGCCCTCAGCCACAAGCCAGACTGTGATTTTGGGCCCCAAGAAAACGTTTTTGAGCACCCATTCACTAGAGCATATTTATGCTATGTTGTACATTGCACATTTTACAATTTTATGCACAAATATTAGAAAAGCTGCTTTAAACTAATAGATTTTGCTTGGTAATAACTAATAACAGGGTACTAGTATGGGGGAGGTAACCATAATGGGTTTTATTTCATAAATTAATATTCTTTTGTGTTTGTTTTGTTTTTGGGCCCAAAATAAAATGGATGTCTAAGAATCCGGCATGGCTGAGAATTGTTAGCAGTATGCTGAATGAGAGACGCATACACAGAAGATTATGCCAGCTGCATGAACTTCCAAGTGATTCAAGTGAGGACACATGGGTCAAGGCCACAGTGAACTGTACATTCCTGTCATCGTGCCAATGTACCAGTGTTTGTGGGAGAGTGTCATCCCTGTGTGCGATATGAAAGCGAGAAGGAAATAGACTGGTACAATTTTTCCTATTAAATGTTGCAATATTTGTATAATTATTAAGGGTGAAACATATGACTGTATTATGACTTAACGCTTCCTTTGTTAAAACCGGTAGGGGTTGGATTTGCAATAAGAACAGGATGATGAGACCCTCATGTCACCTATGCTCACCAATCACAGTGTGAGTTTCTACTGAAACTTCAACATTATTAGTGTAGTCAGCCAAGAATTAGAGTATAAATAATGACCCATTAGGGGGCGTGTCAGACTAGAAGGGACTAGGGGCCCGATGTAGGTCACCAAATACCGGTCAGTAACGGCCGAATTCGGCCGTTACCGACCATTATTTGGTGATTGAGATGTAGGGGCCATTATTTTACAGAATTGGTAAATTTACCGAATCAGTAAATTTACCGATTCTGTAAAATACTGAATCGGTAATTTTAACGATTCGGTAAATCCCAGATGTAGGTAGCACTGTTTACAGTGCTACAGGCCTTCATAATTCGGTATTTTATCACCCAATACAATTGGGTGGTAAAATACCGAATTCAGGTGTACATACACATCTGTGCATGTAAACCTGTGCCATGTGACACACAGACATGCCCTTAGGGCATGTCTGTGTGCCACATGGCACACAAGCCTGGAATTGGGGTGCTACAGGGTGTCAAAGTGACACCCCGTTCACCCTTGCAGGATTCGGTATTTACCGATTCGGTAAATACCGAATCAGTATTTCCCATTGATTTCTATGGGCTTCAAGGCCCATAGGAATCAATAGGAAATACCGATTCGGTATTTACCGAATCGGTAAATACCGAATCTTACAGAATCGATAATTCTAAAATAAGAATTACCTACGTCTGCCCCCTTCCTATTTACCTACTCTTAAATACCAAATCGGTATGATTCGGTATTTAAGAGTAGGTAAATAGGAATTACCTACATCGGGCCCTTGAAGGCTTAGAGGAGAGATTAAAGGAGGGAGCAGATCTGACCAGACATCATATGGGTTTGGTACGTGAACGTCACAGGTGCAGCCTGGAAGGAGATTGCGTCCGAGGAGAGACAGAGGGAGGAGGCGGGCTTGCTCATATTTTTTTTTTTCAGAGAGGCATGGGCTAGCCTTGCATGCCAAATTTTGGCAAGGCAGATCGCATTCCTCTGTGATCTTGTGAAGGGAGGGCAGCCTCTCTCTGTGAAACAGAGAGAGACAGTTTAAACATACCAGGGCAGAGAGAGCAGCTCATGCAACAGGTTTAGATTTAGATGCTAAAACTCTAAGTTTATGCTTTGACTAATTAACTAGTTTTGAAAAGATGTATTTGTCTTATGCATTTATTTCTCTTTATTGGGGATTTTTGCCAATTATTAATTATTGATTAGCCTTGCAAAACTCACTCTTGAATTATATTTTTCCTGAACTTTTAAAGAATTCTGACTGATATTTGATGCCTCATTCCCTCCATGCCTTGTATTCAGTCTGTAATATGTTCTGTATTCATTCTATTTTTCCTATTTTCAATTCTGTAACCTGATTTGACTAATGAATAAAGGGTCAGAGAACCTTAACTTTTAACTGGAAAATAAAACCCTTTAAAATACTCACAATTTTCTTTATTGGCTTAAATATTAATTGCATTTTGATTTTTCATGTTTATGTAAAGTCTCCTGAAGGTAATACGTGGTGGCAAAGGTCTATCACCTTTAAAGTGGTAAACTAGAGGTAAATGAGGTTTTGTATTGAGTAATTACCATGAAATTACCGCTGGATCACATATATACATCTGTCTATTTCCTCTGATTGTTTTGGCATTATAGTGATCACAATGAGGGATACCCACAGAATCGGACATTGGGCTTGTTCAATAGCACCCTACTTCTTGAGGTTGTCAAATTTGGCCTCTGCTTTAAATAGTCACCTAATTATGTCATAGAGCTACTTGCTGCAAAGTGTTGTCGAAGTGGAGTTTTACTGGGCTGGACTTTAATCAGCCCATACCTGAAAATAAATGTTCATAGTCCTTGAGCAA
This sequence comes from Lissotriton vulgaris, assembly GCF_964263255.1. NCBI lineage: Eukaryota > Metazoa > Chordata > Amphibia > Caudata > Salamandridae > Lissotriton > Lissotriton vulgaris. Next base: position 279,222,634 of record NC_141696.1, read on the forward strand.
GTCTTCAAACTCACAAGACCATACGTTGTTAGTCACCTATTCATGTCGTAGGGCTACTGGCTGCATAGTGTTGTTAAAATTAAGGTGTACTAGACTGGCATTTAGACAGCCCAGACCTGAAAATAAGTGTTCATAGTCCTTAAACAAGTCTTCAAACTCACAAGACCATATGTTGAGGGCAAAGTTGTGGAATTTTAGTTTACGAGCTGAACATCATCTGCGCCAGCTTGTCACCCACGTACAACGTGCACGACAGCCATCTTAGGTATCATGATCTCCCTGTCCACGATCGATCGCCAGCGCGCTCCTCTGACCCAGCAAGCATCCTCTGCGCACCCTGGCTCCCCCTCCCTCCCTCACATGAGCATAACCCTTCTCCTCCTGCATGACCCTGTCCTTGGGAGTCACGCCCGCGCCTGACCGGCACCTCCTCTCCTTCCATGAATGCCCCTCTGTTGATAAACCATCCCTCCGCGCTCGATTGTCCACGCGGCATGAATACCACTCCTTTGATGACCCCTTCCCCCGAGTCCGACTGTCCACACAGGTCCGAGGCCATCGCCTAAGCCGGGAGATACCATTTACTGCCCCTTATTGTATGGAGTCGCTCCTCTTCAAAGGACCCACTATTGATCATGGCCTCCCCACCCCATGGGATACGATCAGGCGCACACATCCTAAGAATCGGCGGAACACTCAGCCGCGTGATAGCCCCCTCCTGTTATCAGCAGGGTGAGGACCTCTATTGTGGATGTATGTGGGGGTTGGTTTGACACGAGGATTATGGGGACGTCATTTCATAAGTTTAAAGAGTCTTTTATGCAATAAAGAATGCTCACATGTCATAAACCAGGGTATAAGAGGCCAGGCCTCAGAGAAGCTGTTAGAGCACCTCGAGACGATACCTTGTTGTCTGATCTGATGTGTTCTGCTCCGTCGGAATAAAACTTCTGTTTCCTGCCTTCTGGTCTCCGGCGCCTGCCTCATTGCTTGGTAATTTGAATGGTACAAAGGTGGTTAGCGCCGGGCAAATCTTGAAGAAGGTCATAGCCCTACCCTTTTTCAACAATTGGCGTCCCAAAGCGTGGGGCCCATCAGCGACACGTGGATCCAGTGGGAGAGGTCCCGACGACAGAGTGAACGACTGCAACGATCGGGAGAGCTCGTGTCCGATAGACCCTCGTCTGACAGCCGATCATCCGACCTTCACTAGTTCCGAACAGACCTCTCTCGAGTGATCTACGGTCCTGACTGGGAACCATCAGGAGTGCCACGAACATCGCGAAGAATAGAGGACGATCGGGCGCTGGATTCGGAAGACAGGAAACCGTCCATGCGGTCCTGGTAAGGTTGTGTAAACACGACAAATTGAGAAATGATTGTTTGATTTGGATAATACTAGTATTACGCTTTGTTGATCCCTCTGGAGATTCACCGTCTGCAAACAGAGAAACAACAGGCTCTCTCTTTGCAAACAGTGAAGGATAGGTAACGCAGACTTTTGTCCCCATTGTAATCCGTCGTGCCTATCTTCCTCCCCCACTGTTTTCCCGAACTGTCGTTCGTGGATTGTTGTCTGGAGATTCTCTGTCTGCAAACAGGGAAGAACAAGGTCTCTCTTTACAGGTAGAGAAAGAGTGGGTAACGCAAACCTTTAACACGTCGTACCCACTTATTCTCCCCACTGATTGTTTGATTGACCGAACATTGATTGTTCGATATTGGTTCTTTTGAGGTATTCACCGCCTGCAAACAACGGAGAATAGAAATATTCTGTCTAGTCTTTGCCCGCCGTGATAAGATAGGTAGTGCAGACCTTTGTCCCCGTTGTAACCCGTCATGCCTATCTTCTCCCCACTGATTGGTAGCCTGTTCAGCCCGGACCGCTTATTAGAGATGAACCATCCAGCTCCACTGGAGGGCACCCCTAATAAGGACATGTTCACCAAGCATGGACTAGTCGCTATTGCCTATACTAGGTTATGGCATAAATACACAAAAACGGACCTCAAAAGTCAGTGGCCACTGATAGGTTCCTTTGATGAGCATAAAATAAAAACATTAGAAATAGCGCTCCAGAAAAATAAGACTACGCCCACTATGCTCGATAGTATCGGCATGTGGCGCAAAGAAACGGAACAACGAAGAAAAAGAGAAGAAGCAAAAATAGGGAAAGAATTACGAAAGGCAGCCCACCTAGCCGCTAAGCAATTAGAAGAAGAAATAAAGGAAAGAAAGGAAGCTACACAAAACCAAGAATCAGGGTCGACAGGTCAATGTCCTGTTAGGACCCCCTCTGCGCTCTACACTGAATTGCCCTCCAAACAACGGGCGAACAATGAGTTACTGTTAGGTCCCCCAATCATCTACATGCCCCCTCCATATGCCCCCTGCCAACAACACCTGAAGGCCCTGAGTGCGAACGAGAACGACCTTAGCGCTAGTGCACCAGCCCTCACGGCCTCCGCACCAGCCACATTAGCAGCACCACCAGATGACCCCGAGGTTAGCAAGCACCCACCAGCCAGACCAAACAGGTTGAGCAAAGATGAGCGGGATGGGATTGACAAAATAGCAAAGACACTAGTGGAACGAAGGGAGAGCGAAGAATACACAATGAACATGTATAACTCGCATGCCGACAGCCACAGACGGTATTTCATTTTGCGATTCAGCTACCACACCCTGAACGCATATGAGGATAGGTATCAAAGTAAGGGCCCCGCTAAACTGACAACGCTGTATAGGAAAATTGATGTTGGAGATGGGACTGAATGTGAGGCAACGGAGCTCTTCATGCAGATGCTTGAGGTCTTCCGCCACCTCACGGAACAGAAACCAGAAGCCAAGGTTACAGTCCCTGAAACGACCTCAGTAGAAGTAGCCAACACTATGATGCCCATCAGAGAAGCGGCCCCTTACTGGATTCCGCCACGTGGTCTGGGAACAAACGATGATATTAATCACGCAGATGCAAAAGGGAGGGTTGTGTACAATTGGGTTTACCAACCATGGGACCGACAAGATATCCTAACTTTTAGACAAACTCTGCCCGATTTAAGAAAGAACCTGACAGCATTCTATACCGAATTGGGCACAGCCTTGGGTTCGACGATAATGACTTTAGCGGACATTGACTTGTTTTTCGGGTTATGCCTGCCAGCTGACGTGTGGAAGCAAATCCGGAAAACTGACCACACAGATCTGTTTGGACATACCTGGAACCAACTCAGTGAACTAGATAGACAGCGAGAGCCTGGAAGGAAACCAGTAAAGGACATATTAGAACTCCCAGACAAATTAGTTCAGAAGTTAAAGACACTGATCCCAGAGAAAAAGGTAGATTGGTCGATAGTCACGGCCCGTCGTCAGAAACCCCAAGAAGATGTATCAGAATACTTCTCCCGATTCGAGACAGTGTTCTCCGACTACAGTGGCCAAGACATGACCACCGCAACCGGACAACACCTGTTCGTACAAAACTATGTGAAGGGCCTATCACAGGAGGTCTCCCAAAAACTGCAGACGAGTGAGAGTAGTTGGGGGGCCTCCAAACCCGCAGCTATCCTTCAGATGGCTCAGTATTACGAGCACCAGAAAAATGAGAATGATAGGGCGTCCGAGAAAAAGAAGAAAGATTTGAAAGAAAGGGTGATGATAGCCCAGATACAAGGTATAGCGGTCGGACGGGAACCCCAAAGGGGGAACTACCAATCGACCATCCCTAGAAATCCACCTCCTAAAGATCACACCCCAACACCCCACACTGGACGTAGAGACATTAGCGATGACCAATGTGCCTTCTGCAAAGGATTCGGCCATTGGAAATCCCAGTGTCCGGTTCTGCTAGAGATGAACAGAAATAGGGACCCCAAGGATGTAGCGGGTGGACCGAGAAATAGGGGACAAGGACGAGGGCACACAAACGACACCAACAATGACAGATCAGGGAGATCGAACACATTTGACCGCCCCCGACAGAACCAGTATCAACTATCCGACGGTGAGAATGCCCCCGATTTTGCATAGGACTGCCAGGGGCAAGGGAGGGATCCAGTCGAGCTCTGTGTTGACCAGCAAGGTCCTTATGTCACTGCTAAGGTCCTGGGTACAGAGTCTCCATTTTTGGTAGACACTGGGGCGACACGTAGTGTGTTATCGAAACGACTGATTCCAAGGGCACCCTTGTCTGGCTCACACATTACATTGATAGGTTTCGATGGGACGCCCTCCACTAACCCCCTGTCCGTACCTGTCACCTTTGACCTAGAAAGCAACACCACTGACACAACATTTCTGCTCTCCTCCAACTCCCCTGACGCTATTATGGGCATTGACTTACTGAAGCATTTTCGAGATACCATTAGGTGTTCCCCGGATGGAGTCCGAGTCATCCTGTACGACAACCCAGACATACCCAAATCTTGCCCTGCACGACACATGTGCTCCATAACTGATGCTGACCTGTCCTTGCTTGATACCCTGCCTCCGTACCTATGGGCCAAAAATGACTCTGATGTGGGACGAATGATGATTGACCCCATTCATATAACTGTGAGACAGGACGCTATGCTCCCGAAACTCCCGCAGTATCGGATATCGCCCGAGGGTGAGAAGGCACTGGTAGCGATCATTCATTCTCTGGTAGATGCAGGAGTGGTCGAAGAAGTGGTTAGCAATGTCTGCAACAGCCCTATCCTACCCATTGTCAAGAAGCAAGGCGAGGGAGATGAGAAAGCGTACCGCTTCATCATCGACCTGCGAGAGATCAACAAAGTGGTTGTACCCCAATACCCCGTAGTCTCAGATATCACCACCATTCTGACCCTCATCCCGTCCACTGCCACCACCTTCACTGTTATCGACCTCAAGAATGCGTTTTTCTCTATCCCCATCCATCCAGACAGCCGTTATCTCTTCGGCTTCACCCTGAAATCCCGCTCGTACCGATTTTGTAGAGCTCCCCAGGGGTACACTGAAAGTCCCAGTATTTACAGCCAGGCCCTCAAAAGACAGCTGGACGCCGTCCAGCTACCGGATGGAGTGGTGTTGATCCAATATGTCGATGATATCCTTTTGGCGGCCGACACCACCCCACTTGCAATCACAGCCACTGTTCAACTCCTACACTTTCTTGCAGAAAATGGCCACAAAGTTTCCAAAAAGAAATTGTAGTTCTGCCAGCCACAAGTGACATACCTAGGCCATCTCCTGTCCAAAGAAGGGAGGAAACTCACACCCGACCGAATCCAAACCATCCTAGACACCCCCGTCCCAAAAACACAAAAGCAAGTCCGCTCTTTGGTTGGCCTAACCTCTTTTTGCAGACAATGGTTACCCAATTTCAGCCTCATTGTAAAACCCCTACTTGCCCTGTTGGCCAAAGATGCCCCCTTCCCGCTCCCTTGGACCCCTGAGTGTCAAGCATCCTTTAAGGAATTACGAGATGCCCTCTGTTCAGCGCCCGTCCTGGGAACCCCGGATTACTCCAAACCCTTCTCCCTCTTCACCCACGAAAGGGAGGGGTGTGCATTGTCTGTCCTGACTCAGTCTATAGGTCCAAAGCAGCGCCCTTGTGCCTACTTCTCCGCCACTCTTGATCCTGTAGCCAGAGCTTTGCCTGCCTGCCTTCGAGCAGTAGCTGCCGCTGCTGTCTCTATCCGTCAGAGCGAGGGAATCGTACTTTCAAACTCTCTCACCATGTTAGTGCCCCATGCTGTCGACACCCTTCTGAACCAAACCAAGACTCAACATTTGACTAGCGCACGACTGACAGGGTACGAATTGACGCTACTTGCACCCCACATCACACTAAAGAGATGCACGACTTTGAACCCTGCCACATTGTTGCCCCTGCCTGAAAATGACCCCGACGTTCCTCCCATACACGACTGTGTGACCCTCACGGACGAACAAACTAGGAGTAGAGTTGACCTCCGAGACACTGCTTTCACCGACCCCGATGGAGAGCTATGGGTAGACGGCTCATGCATCAAACTCCCAGATGGCACCACTTCAGCTGCCTATGCAGTAACGACAGCCCGAACAGTAGTTGAGACACCCCGCATCACGCAACGATCTGCCCAGGCAGCAGAGCTGATAGCCCTCACACGAGCATGCATCATAGCCACGGGGACCACCGCAAACGTATATACAGACAGCCAGTATGCCTTCGGGGTGGTTCACCATTTTGGGCTCCTGTGGAGGGAAAGGGGATTCCTGATGTCCCACGGCACCCCCATCCTTCACGGAGATCTGGTTTCTGCCCTGATTAAAGCGGTTCTCCTCCTCAAACGACTAGCAGTGATCAAATGCCAGGCACACAAGAAGGTGACAGACTTAGTCGGACAAGGGAATGCACTGGCCGACATCACTGCACGAACCACAGCTGAGAATAGGACGGTGACACGCATGTATGTGACCAGGTCACAAGCAGAGAAATGGACTGACGCAAGAGAAATGATCAGAGACATCCAGTCGGCCAGCACCCCTCACGAACTGACTAAGTGGGCAGGGGTGGGTTTGAAGGATGATGAGGGCTGCTGGCGAACAAAAGATGCAAACAAATGGCTGCTGCCTGACTCATACCTGATCCCCATACTGACGATGGCTCATTCCCCCTCACACATAGGATCTGCACCCATGATCGAACTCATTTCCAAAGTCTGGCACAACGACAAAATCCCCGACTCAGCCAGACGCCTAGTCCAGCAGTGCCTTATCTGTCTGCAACACTACCCCGGGAAAGGAACTGTGGTACCCCGGGGAGGGTTTGGGACCCCCAATCACCCCTTTGAGGTCCTCCAGATGGATTACATCCAGCTGGAGAGATGTCAGGGCTTGAAGTATGTACTAGTCATTGTATGTGCCTTCAGCAAATGGGTAGAGGCCTATCCAACCCGTGACAACACTGCCATGACTACTGCCAAAGTACTACTGAAAGAATTCTTTCCTCGCTATGGCCTTTGTCGAATTTTATGGAGCGACAATGGCCCCCACTTCATAGCTGAGGTTATCCAACTAATCCTAAAGGGATTGGGGGTGAAACAGAGATTTCACGCAGTCTTCCACCCCCAATCCGCCGGCCTGGTGGAACGCAATAATGCCACACTGAAGTTGAAATTGTCAAAAATAGTGGCCACCACCGGACTTAAATGGCCAGATGCTCTCCCACTGGCCTTGCCATCGATGCGCTCCACTCCCACCAAACACCATTTGACCCCCTACGAGGTTGTATTCGGGCGACCGATGAACCTCTGGACTGCTCCCAAACCAACCTCCATTCATGACGTCCCGGACGTCCTACTGTCTGATTATTTGTGCAAGTTAACTAAAACGTTGTCTGTCATTCATCAACAGGTGCAGCAGGACATCCCCGATGCTTCCAGGGGCCCAGGCCACGACATCCAACCGGGGGACTTAGTTCTAATCCGAAACTTCCAACGGACCAAGAGCCTGGAACCCCGGTGGACGGGCCCCTGGCAAGTGCTGATCACCACACGGACGGCGCTTCGAGTGGAGGGGAAGAGGCACTGGCTGCACGCACACCACTGCCGGAAGGTCTCCGCGACCCTGGCCACGACAGAAAACGTCAACACCCAAGAAGAGCTCCTGAACAAAGATCGACCAACATTGAACTGTTATCCCGATACTGAGGCACTTGAACTTGCAAAATTCTCTGATCCCACTGTGCCAACCAGAGAAGGGTATTTCCTGCGTCGAAAGGAGGGAGCTTCGGCTAAGTAGGCCACGGACTAAGTTGAATCTCAGAACGGTGACCTAAACACAACCAAGGGTTACCGGGAGAGAAGCTAAACGAAGTCTGTGGTTCTGCCCGCTACCGAGCACCTTGAAGATGATGGAAGCGCCAGATAAGAAGATGATGGAAGCGCCAGATAAGAAGATGATGGAAGCAACAGGAAATACCCACTATAGGAACACAAAGACTGACAATTTGCACAAATCGAAGACAATCGCCCTCTTTATTGTCTTCCTCTTTTGCCTCCTCCTCATGACCTCCTTCTGGATCCTGGAAGAAAGCACACCGGCTCATCAAGCATTGCTGCCCACTGCACGACCAACCCCCATGAAAGAGCACCACCTGATCTCCCTGTCACCTCAGCTCCGAGAGAGACGCAGGGAGTTCTGGAACAATTCCTTCGTGCAACTGTTGCACCAACACAACCTTGCTGCAAATGCCACGAACTGCTGGATCTGCGGGTTGCTCCCGCATGCCACTGGACACTCCATTCCCTTCATCCCTTCTCCTTTCTCAGTCCACGGCTCCTGCCTCGCCTGGTTGATCCTCATGCAAGAGAGCCACAAGGATAACGCCACTTCCAGTCAGACAGTGTCGCACTTCTACTCTGGGTTCTGGCTGAACAAAACCGGAAAGACCTCTGCTCCCCTGTGTCCTGCGCTCACAGGCGCCACCTTCCTTAAAGACATTCCAGCCAAAGAACGTGTCGAAGTACAGGTGCTCCACAATCCAGCTAGATCCACCTTCTCTCATCTGCAAAAACAAACCACCGCCACTCTGACTGTGGCTCTGTCTGTTATCAATGTCACAGGTCTTGTGTGTCTCGAAGGCCAGGGAACACAGCTGGTGGGTCACAGTTCTTGCCGAATCATCAGGACATTGGACTCAGTTGATCCCCCTTCCTTTGTTGCTTCTCCAAACATGTACTTTGTGTGTGGCACCAAAGCTTACACCTGGCTCCCGAAAGGTTGGAAGGGTATCTGCTACATTGCCTTCGTTCTCCCCCCCACGTATGTAGCCCCTGCTAACCATCACCGGCAGAGGCATGCAGATGACATTGGACAAGCCGACTCCACTGGAGCACAGTTCCTGGATGCAGCAAAGGGACTCGTTCCCCTGTGGGGCCCAATGGTAAACAGCCGCGCTATCCGACACCTGACCCAGGCAATAGAAACAACGATCAACATCACGGCTGGCATCCTCGCTAACAACACGGCTGAGCTTCAGGCGGTCCGCCTTGTGGCCCTTCAAAACCGCCTTGTTCTTGATGTGGTTCTAGCCGATCGAGGGGGAGCGTGCCGCATCATCAGATCTAGCTGCTGCACCTACGTGCCAGATAACTCGCCTTCAGTCTACAAAGCAATTGAACACCTCCACAGACTTTCCTCAGAGGTTCACCAAGAACAAGAAGGATGGTCGCTTGGGAGCTGGTTTTGGGACACTTTGAAGGACTGGGGTTGGAGGTTGTTTTCCTTCGTACTGATACCTGTTGTGATATTATGTGGGTGTTGTTTAGGTATCCAATGTCTGCCATCTTTGTGCAGCTTCGTTTCTAACTGTATGTGCCCAAAGACTTTGGACTTCCGAAATGAGCACATGAGTCCCCTCTATGAAGTAGAAATACGTGGCCTTATGGGGATAAATCCGAACTGACAAGTTGGCGAGACATGTTAAAAGGGAGGACTGTGGAATTTTAGTTTACGAGCTGAACATCATCTGCGCCAGCTTGTCACCCACGTACAACGTGCACGACAGCCATCTTAGGTATCATGATCTCCCTGTCCACGATCGATCGCCAGCGCGCTCCTCTGACCCAGCAAGCATCCTCTGCGCACCCTGGCTCCCCCTCCCTCCCTCACATGAGCATAACCCTTCTCCTCCTGCATGACCCTGTCCTTGGGAGTCACGCCCGCGCCTGACCGGCACCTCCTCTCCTTCCATGAATGCCCCTCTGTTGATAAACCATCCCTCCGCGCTCGATTGTCCACGCGGCATGAATACCACTCCTTTGATGACCCCTTCCCCCGAGTCCGACTGTCCACACAGGTCCGAGGCCATCGCCTAAGCCGGGAGATACCATTTACTGCCCCTTATTGTATGGAGTCGCTCCTCTTCAAAGGACCCACTATTGATCATGGCCTCCCCACCCCATGGGATACGATCAAGCGCACACATCCTAAGAATCGGCGGAACACTCAGCCGCGTGATAGCCCCCTCCTGTTATCAGCAGGGTGAGGACCTCTATTGTGGATGTATGTGGGGGTGGGTTTGACACGAGGATTATGGGGACGTCATTTCATAAGTTTAAAGAGTCTTTTATGCAATAAAGAATGCTCACATGTCATAAACCAGGGTATAAGAGGCCAGGCCTCAGAGAGGCTGTTAGAGCACCTCGAGACGATACCTTGTTGTCTGATCTGATGTGTTCTGCTCCGTCGGAATAAAACTTCTGTTTCCTGCCTTCTGGTCTCCGGCGCCTGCCTCATTGCTTGGTACTTGACTACCTGCCATGTGTGGCACGGCAAGCATGTGCAAAGTGATTTTCATGTTTATGGGGCATGCACTTCTTCCCTTGCATGGGGCGCGTCCCATTGGAGTGTGCTTCGTACCCACAGTTATTACATATTCCTCATCTTTGCAGCACCCGTATTTGGGCTGCCCACAGCATGTGCATTTTCAAGCCACTTCACCATGTCCAAGTCATCATCAGTTGGCCCTTGTTTATTTGCCATGTGTGCCAATGAATATTCCATTCAGGTTGTTCCAGCAAAGTAGCTCAAGGGACAGGTCTTGAACCAGAAGCTGCCAGGCTTACCCAGAGACCCTGTAAAATGACAATACAACAAAATAATAAATACAAATAATAAAAACAAATAATTTGCAACTGTGTATAATCTGAACTTTAACTTCTTGACCATCATCTGTGAAGGTGCTGAGAAGACATTGCAGTTGCAGGTGAAATGTGTCTAGGTTCTTCCCTTTGTTACACTTTGCAGTACTATAATCTATTTATAGTTGGGTTTAATGTGCGAATTAAATGAACATCTAATGCAGTCCCTGCTTTTTAAAGTCGTTGCTATCTCTTGTGTCTAGGGGGCGCTGGAAGACACAATAGATTTCTACTCCTGCATAGTGGAGGAGTAAGGATATTTTCACCGCCACATCAGTCTCACTTAATGTTTTGCATTAGTTATTATGTCTTACTTTCAACATCTTCTATCTTTGGGCTACATGTAGAAAACAATTTTGCATTCCTAAATGGTGCAAATTGGTAATTTCGCCCGTTTGCGAATGGAAAATAGTCTCCCAAGATGTAGGAAAGGCTTTGTAGTCACAAAAATTGTGGTTACCTAAAATTGCAACTACAAAAAGGGAATCCCAATCTGCATTCCCTTAGCACATTAACCAAGCATTTTCTAAATGCAAACTGTGCATTTAGGAAATGCTATTACCATCTACTCCAAGTCGATGGTAATCATGTACAAATTTTGAAAAATGCACAAAGATGCATTTTTTAAAGTGTTGTGTAGCGCACACATACAATAACATGTGCACATTTTTTTCGGGGGTGATTCAGGAGGCCTTAGGACCCTTAGCATCCTTGGTATTGCATTACCTAATTTGCGATTATCAATTAGGTAATCACAAATTAGGTAATGCAAAACCATTTGCACCTATGGGCCTTCAGGCCCACAATAACAAATGGATTACTATTACCTAATAGTGATTATCTAATTGCGATTGAGAATTTTTAGGAATTGCTATTAGGTCATCGCTATTTTCTTACAGAACATTTTGCATTCCTTAAATAGCAATTACCTAAAATTCGCAATTTAAGAAATGCTTTTTTTTTTATACATGTGGCTCTATGTGTAGCTGAGGAGGTTAGGCCTCTCTGCTTTCTTAGGTCCATATGTAATGCAGCTCATTCAGTTAATGGTTTTGCTTTGCATTCTGGGAGTTATAGTCGTTATACTCCTAATGCTATGATGGGATCAACAAGACGACATATCCCATCGAGCAAAGGAAACAAAATGGACTGCATGAGCTACTCACATGTTGGAAACTAGAGGTAATTGATTATCCTATTTTTAACTATATAGTTCTTTTAAACAAATATGGGTCTTTATTGCTTTTTTAAATGAAGTGTTTAATGTTTTTATTTCAATGTTTGTCTCTTTTATGGTATTTCGCCGAAATAACGCGTTTTCGTATTGGAATCGACTAGGGAACTTGAGAGCTCTGAGAAAGAGCCACTAGTTTGCTCAATATTGCAGTGTGCTTTTGAAAAGAGATCCATCTTGGAGGCATCTTGTCCCCGTTCATGTTGTTTCTCTGTCAGCCATGTTTGGCTGATGCATATTGCGTTGTGCTTCTGGTGGCCTAGGGCATGGTATCAATCTCGCATTGCTAGTTTTCAGTCACGTTTTGGTGCCGGCCTTTCCACGGGGGTACTTTGGACTGGCAGCAGGCCTCGCAAACAGAAACACATAAAGTTGGTGGAGAACTAAAACTGGCACTCGGGTCCTTTGATCGCCTCATGCAAGCTGAGCCCAGCTGCAAGGGTGGTGCATGCATGTGACAGACTCTGGCACATGTTAGCAGACATCTGGGATGCGTTCTTGTACAGAAGCTGCGTTCTTGTACAGAGTACAGAAGAGGAGGCCTGCTAGCAGCTCAGGGTTTTTGATTTTCAGGTGTAGGGAATGCTCATTCTGGTACTGTATTATCATTGGGGCGGATGATAACTGTGGGGGTAAATCTTTTTGAATTTTGCCATTCTCATTTCACATATCGAGGACCCATTCTTCCTCTCATAACACCATACTTGGATACATTGTTTGGAGCTGGTAGGGAGGGCATCATTTGTTGGAAGTGCACATTTGAAGTAAGTTATTTTGCAGCAGAAACGTTTCAACTGGGAGTAAACTAAAAGCCATATAAATAAGAGCAGCAGGCTGAGGAGCCCAAACCTGCAAGTGGCAGCAACTGGTTAAACCATTGTGAGTTTCACAAACGCCCTGGTAAATCAGCAAACAGAGAGCACACTACAAGCACAGTGGTGATCATCCTAAATCTTTTATTTTTGAGTAACTGCAACTTCCATTCTACTGCATTTTCCATCAGTGGTAAATAAAGTGGACTAAGAAGCATACTATAATTTATTAGGAACCGTTCAGATTTTTGCAGGTGGGAGGGCGGGATTTTTGATCTCTATCTTATCACTCTAGATCTAAACCCCGTTCTGGTCGATTGAATCTTTATTGCCTGTCATTGAGGAAAGAAAGTGCATCCAATACCAGGTTAGTTTAATCAATAATGGGCTCGACTCTGAAAAACCACATACTACTTCTAAGTTTTAAAGGTTTATTACAGAGTCATTGATAACTGCAAGTACAGACATCTCAAAATGAGACTCAAAAGATATAGAGGCACTAATACAAACATATGTTCTCTAAAAGCTCTTAGGCGAGCAAAGAACACTACTAGAACTAGTTCCAAAATCAGCAGGGCTGCAAGCACAGACACGAATTGTGATCTATCCGTCATTTACCAAGGAAGGAAGGAATCAGGTTAGGCTGTCCCTACCCTGTACTAGATGGTATCCCTACTTAACAAGGTCCCAACCTACCAAAGGTGTCAGCTGTGAATGTCTTCCTAAGAAGATCACTCACTCTTAGTCTTTAGGTGAAACCTATGATCTCCAGTCATGACCCCTCTCTGCCTACCCATCCGCTCTCTGAAGGGTCCTCAGGCATCTGCTCTAACTCCACCCAGGGGTGTTGTCCCTAATACAAAAACACAATTACTGTTGAAACGCCCCTCACGAGACGCCCCTCACGTGGTGTCGATAATGGCTTTTTCCATGATGATCTTCCTCTGGGCCTCGTGCTTAGCGTTGACCTTGCTTCTCAGGCTCTTCTCCGGCCCGCTGATACCCCCTAAACATTCCTGAATCCTCCTCCATGTCTGTACCAGTCTACTCGAACAGAGCTCTATTCATTAAACTTTTAATCGAAACCCCCTCGCACCTGCAGACAGACATCCGCAGCTTGGATCCCAATTCTCATAAACTTCTAACAGAAGTTTGCAACTCTTCTCGACACAGCTCGGCCTGTACCAACACATGCAAATCAGAAAAACCTTTTTATCACTTCAGGCCTACAACCCTTCTCACAGAGGTTTTATTCTCTTCAAATCCTTTCGTGAATTAAAATAACATGTTAACACTTTATTCTTTGGTTATGCGAAACACTTCTATGGAATATAAATCTAACGAATAAACAGAATTACTATAACATTAGTGCAATCCATGTAAGTGTACCTTTCCAAACCCTTCTGCCCTGGCCATGAGGCCTGCTCCCTTCGATGCTTTGCAGCATGACATTCCTCCATTAGCAGCTACATAACATGGATCATGATTAATCACGTCTAATAAGAATACATTTTCCACACATTTCTGCGTCAGTCCCACTTCTATATGAATTTTCTATGTTAACTACACACGTCTAAGTATAGGTGAATGTATCTTCAACACTTACAGGAACTTCTATTATAATTGTGCGACTAACTTGCACTTATGGTGCACTCATGCATTTTGTTCAGTTTGCGCTCTCTCAGTTCCCCCCTTTGATGACCTCTCGTGGTCATCACCAAAATTCAAACTGAACTAGTTGCCATCCCCCCTCGTTTCAGCATTTCGAGAGCCCTCAGACTCTTGTACTGATTGTCCTGCATGGCAGCTAATCTTCGTTCCTGTTCTCTCCTGGATCTCTCCAACCTATTTGATCTGTACTATTGGTACGACCTCACCAATCCCCACAACATGATCACACAGATCACTATTATGATGATAGGTTTCAGTATGTACCATACAAGGCTCTTCCCTATGTTGGCGAACCAACCTCCAACTTCACCCATTCCATGACCCACTTTTTCCCAAACATTTACTTTAGACAGGTCTTCGATCTCTTTGTGAATGTTAGTTATGTTCATGATAACTTTCTCCAGAGGTTTTGAATTGTCCGGAATGTAAGTGCAGCATTCCTGGACCTTCAAAGCCTTACAGACTCCGCCTTCCTTTGCTAGCCGAACGTCTAACGCAAGACGGTTCTGAAGCACCATGGCCCTTATCGATTGCATCTCTCCTTCCACCAGCATTAAGGATCTAGCAGTACTGGCAGACAATCTGTCTACGACTGTTGCCAGTCTCCTAATTTTGACATCATTGAGGATCAGTCCTAAAATAGGAAATGCAGCTCCAAATACGTCTCCAACTAATTCTGCATCCCCTAGGTCTCTTCTCCCTCTTGTTGAGACCTTGCCCTCTATGATCTCCAAATCTTGAGCTTGGTATATTTTGGGGAAGACAATAGCCAAATAACATGATCCGTACCAGTTGTCAGGTAGTCTCACGTAGGCATTTCTTCCACAGACAAAATATACATTTGGAATCACTTGCATTCCTTTCAAGAAGTCCTTTGTGTAATATTCTAATCTAAAAGCATGTTCACAACTGACCTCCCCTACGAATACATTTTCGTAGTACGTTTTACTTCTGTGAAGGCATAGCTTCCCTTTCTGCATTCTATCCAAAGCTATTGGACCACTACTACCCTTCCTTTTGTGGTCCTTCTCCTCCTCGGCCCAATCCGTCTTCCACTGTCCTGATTTTTTCAGAATCTTTTGCCTTCTATAACGATCATCCACTTGCCCTATAAACTTCTTCTCGACTTCTGACACTTTGCAGGTCAGATTATTTCTGCGGGCATGTGAAGTATCTAAAGTATCCCAAGGAATGAAGAACTTTGCCAATCTGTCTTCACTCTTATAATAGTCCCACTTATTCATTTGCTTGTAATTTGGGACTTCTGGTAACACTGCATCGTAATTAGAAAAATAATATTCAAAATTATCTCTTCCATAAAATATGCTAAGCAATAAGCTACATGTAATGCCATAAGTCAGTGGTAGGTGATGATATCTAATGCCTTCATCTACAGACGCAGGCAGTTGCATACACACATAACAGTCTTTGACCTCCATGGCATCCACGTTTTCGTATAATAATTTGGCATAAGCATTTGACCTATAGTCGCCTTGGGACTCATCCATGTGTAACCTACGGGCTTCTGCTGCTAATAACGCTTTCTCCTGTTCGGTTTCACCTTTCTTACCAGCAGCAGTGGGTTTTGGTGTCACTACAGATTTTGTGTCTGGTACCCCTGCCTCACTCTCGTGTCCCATCACATATGATACAGTAACTACTAAAGCTATAAGAAGTATCACTCCCACTATAAGTGTGCCTATTATACATTTGGGTCTGCGGTTTGGATTACCGGCCTCCATGTTCTTCAGACAGTACGGTTCCTTTCTCCCTTTCAACACACAGTTCTTTCTCTTGAGTTCCTTTACAGTCTCTCTTATCTCGACTCCAGTCTTTAGAACCACACAATCGGAAGCTGGCAATCTCTTTTTGCAAAAGTCTTTTCGAACTTTTTTATCTCAGACAACCCTAGCCCTTCTCCGTCAACTTAAAGGAAACCCCTAAGTTTTCTCTGCATTCCTAGGCGCTAGGTTATCTTCTTACTCTTGTTTATTTACAAAGTCTTTAAGGATCTACAATGAGGCTGGAACCAGCGGCTTGGATAGCATAGTTCAATATTTCCAAACGAAGGATGTGCTCTTCATGACTTGTTATCGTTGTTCCAAAGTCGGGGAATTGCAATTCGGTGAAGAACATGTGCTTTAACTTGCTTAGGTAGGGAGGGTTGGGGATTTTGAACGTTAGTGTCCCTTCGGTCTCGACTCCAGGCACCAACAGCTGTACTTCTACTGTGATGATGGGTTCAGAGCTGGTCACTATCACCGCCCTTATTCTCCCTGTAGCTCGTTCCCAAGACATCTGTCGCCAGATATGTCCACTCAGGAGTGGCGTATCTTCTGCTAGGCACACGTACTCTCCTTGACCTTCTTGGACCTGCTGCTTCAGCGCCCAGAGCACCTTCGTCCGGATCTGAGTCTTCGGATATTGGAGCAAGGGTCCTCTCTGGAGTTGATCTCAGACTTGACCTTCTCCTCTGCGGCCAGCTAGCTTCTCTACGCCTTGCCCCTCCGCTCCTTGTCCTTCTGCTTTGCTCGGGCTCACTTTCCGCTTGGCCAGCGTCTGATTCGTACTCCCAGCTACTTCCTCCTTCTGTGGCGTCGTCGGTTTCACTATTGTACTGACCGTCCTCAGCTTGGTCAGACACACTCCCAGCTTCTTCTTGCACCTCTACAGCTTGGCTGGCCCCCTCTGTGGCTTCTCCGTCCGCAGCTGGACTTACATCCGAGAGAGGAGCTGTTTCTTCCAGAGGTGCTGGAACTCTCCGCGTGTGAGACGCGTGGATCCAGTTGGGCAGACCTCCCACTTTCACAGCAGTGTTCGATATTAGGATGATCTGGTAGGGCCCACGCCACCGGACATCTAGGCAGCTTCTTCTGACGTGCTTTTTGACCAGTACCCAATCTCCAGGGCACAGGTCATGACACAAGTCCTGGCACGACGGGACCTCGGCAGCCTGCACCTGAAGGGACACAGAATGAATGGCGTCAGACAGACCCTTACAATAGTCCAGGATCATATCATCTGTGATATTCAACAAGGCTGCAGTCGGTACTGATGGCAATCTCATTGCCCTTCCCATTAACACCTCGTGTGGCGATAGTCCCGTTCTTCTGTCTGGGGTACTACGGATGCTCATAAGAACTAGTGGCAAGGCATCAGGCCAACTCAGAGACGTTGATGAACACATTTTTGCAATTCGGGACTTTATGGTGCCGTTTATCTGCTCCACAATTCCCGAAGCTTCTGGTCGATAGCTACAATGCAATTTCTGGTCTATGTTCAGGGCTGCACAAATCATCTTCACAAGCTCGCTGTTGAAATGCGTTCCCCTATCTGATTCCAAAGAGGCCGGTACCCCGAAGCGCGGAATGAGCTCCCTAAGCAATAACTTGGCTACTGTGAGGGTGTCACACCTGCGTGTAGGGTATGCCTCGACCAATCTGGAAAATATGCAAACCACCACCAGCACGTATCGAAGGCGGTTGCACCTTGGCATTTCAATGAAATCCAGTTGCATTCAATTGAATGGACCTCCAGACCTCCCTATGTGACTCAATGCAACTGGTGTTCTTTTCCCTATGTTCAGCTGCTGACAGGTCACACAACGCTGGCACACTGCTTCTGCTGCTACTCTGAACTTGGGGTTGTACCAGGTTTGTCTGAATACTCTCAGCATAGCGTCTCTCCCTAGGTGTACTGGACCATGTATTTGTCTTGCCATTGGGCTCACCAACTCATTTGGCAACACTGCCCTTCCATCTGCTGAAACCCAAAAGTTTGTCTCGCCTATCACACATCCTGCAGTTTCCCACGTTCTTTTCTCAAAATCTGGTGCATTTTCTTGTATACATTTTAACTCATCCCAGGTATCTACGGTTTCCAATATCATGGCCAATTCAGTCCTTGCATTTATTCCACCCACTTCCACCTCCGTGAAAGAGTATCCCTGCTCGGCACAGTATCGTGCCACTTCGTCCGCGTATCTATTGCCCTGTGACACAAAGTCTTGGTTTCTTGTGTGTGCGGTACATTTCACAATGGCAATAGCTGCCGGACATTGCAAGGCTTCCAATAATAAGCGTACAAACTCTCCATTTCGAATGGGGGAACCCGAAGAGGTCATGTAACCCCTTTGAGACCATAACTGCCCGTAATCGTGAACTACCCCGAAACCGTATTGGCTATCGGTGTATATTGTGACTCGAATTTGGTTGCTTGCCAGGTAGGCACGCGTCAATGCAATAATTTCGGCTACCTGAGCGGAGTGTACTCCTTCCAGGCATGCGGCTTCCACTACTCCAGTAATTGTACAAACAGCATAGGCTGCTCTCAACTGCCCAACATCGTCTCTTACACATGAGCCATCAACAAAGAAAACTTCATCAGGGTCCGTCAGTGGCTCATCCACGATGTCGGGTCTCGGTTTGGTGCATAGTTCAGTCACATCAAGGCAGTCATGATCTGTACATACATCATCATCAATGTCACCTGGGAGTGGCATCAATGTAGCAGGGTTCAAAACAGAGCATCTCTTGAGGGTCACGTTCTCTGCAGCAAGAATGACTTGCTCATAGCGCGTGAGCCTGCTATTGGTCAGATGCTGTGTTTTGGTCCTGGTCATCAACAGTTCAACAGAATGTGGCACATACACCTCTAACTGGTGTCCCATGACTATGTTCTCACACCTCTCAATGCTGACACCCGTTGCAGCAACGGATTTGAGACATCCGGGCAACGCTGCGGCTACTGGGTCTAAGGTAGCCGAAAAGTAGGCGACTGGTCTACGGGCATTCCCATGGATTTGGACCAAGACTGACAAAGCACAACCCTCTCTTTCACAACAGTAAAGCAAGAATGTTTTGTCGTAATCTGGCATTCCCAGAGCAGGAGCACGACACAGGTCCTCTCTCAGCTGCAGGAACGACATAAAACAATCTTTGTCCCATGGTACCGGATCACTCACCTCCTTGTGCGTCAGTTTTTGCAAGAGTTTTGCTTTCAGTGAAAAGTTCGCTATCCACTGTCGGCAATAACCCACCATCCCTAGGAACATCCTGACCTCTCTCTGTGTTTTAGGTGCGTTCATTTTCATGATCGCCTCTATTCTGTCTGGTGACACCTTCCGTTTTCCTTTTTCGATTCTGTGCCCCAAATACTGCACTTCTGTCAGGCAGTACTGCAATTTGCTCGGGGACACCTTGTGCCCGTTTACAGCTAGGTGATTCAGCAATGCAATGGAGTCCTCCTTGCAAGCTTCTTCTGTTTCTGACGCGACAAGTAGGTCGTCTATGTGCTGGACCAGAACCGAATTCTGGGGCAGTACTAGACTTTCAAGATTTTTCTTCAAAAGCTGGTTAAAGATCGATGGGCTCTCTGTATACCCCTGTGGGATACGACACCATGTTAATACTCGACCCTCCAGCTTAAAAGCGAAAAGAAAGTGGCTATCCTTGTCCAAAGGGATCGAAAAGAATGCCTGACAAAGGTCTATCACTGTGAACCATTCGGCTTGGAACGGTATCTGAAACAATATCACTGATGGATTCGGTACCACTGGACAACATGAGACAACTATGTTATTGATTTTTCGAAGGTCCTGCACTATTCTGAATTTCCCACTTGGTTTCTGTAAACCCATAATCGGGGAGTTACATGGACTACCCACGATTTCTTTCAGTATTCCCTGCTTAATCATGGACTCGATCACAGGTTTTATACCTGCAATCGTTTCTGGGGTCAATTTGTATTGGGGTGTTCTCGGAAACTCAGCATTCGGTTTTACTATGATTTTCACTGGGTCCACTCCCTTGACTAGTCCAATTTCTTCCCCAGTGAAATCCCACACTTCTGGTGCCACGGTCTCCCTTAAATCCCAGGGGAGCTCATCCACTGTCCGAGTGGGATACAGCTCCACGCACGTTCTTGAGTTTGCGACCTTAAGGTCAGCGTCATCATCATTAGTCAGTACCTCCACTCCCTGCGGTGTGCAGTATATTGTACAATTTAACTTGCACAATAAATCCCTTCCCAATAGACATACAGGACTAGAAACACAAACCACAAATTGATGCTCATCTCTATATTTCCCTATTTTCACTAGCACTGGTTCTGTCAATGGGCTTGTCATTCTCCTGTTTGCGACCCCCACCACTTGAATCGTTTCTCCGGACATGGGCAGACCTGGAACTACGGCTGATCTTATCGTGGATCGAGTGGCCCCTGTGTCTACTAAGAAAGTCGTGGGACACCCTGCCACTTCGGCCTCAACGTACGGTCCCCTCTGGTCCACCTCTAAGACTGCCCCGAGGGTACAGTCTTCTCTCTCCACTCTCTGTCCCGTTAGGGGATCAACGTAGTAACACTCCTCTCCTCCTACGAAAAGAGGCATCTGTCTATAGGTCTTTCCCCCTGTCGCTATTCGGGGTGGTTGAGGGAACTGGGCTCGTGGAGCTGGGGTCCCCCCTTTGACCACCTTTCCTTGGTATGCTGTTGCCCCTTTTCCTGGAGTGTTTTGAACCTCTTCCTCCTCTATTTCTAGTTCTCCAATTTCAACATTGTAGGGACACTCGCGTTTCCAATGTCCCACCTCGTTACATTGGTGGCACCGGGTCGTCTTTTTCAATGCCGCAATGTCTACTCTAGGTCTTGTGTTGGAGTTCTCCTCATTACTTTTGTTCTGGTTATTCTGTCTCCTGCCCCCGGTCCCCGTTCCCTGTTGCTGTTGTCCACCCTTACCAGCTGACTGCATCTGTACCACCATCAGTTTTTCTTTTAGCTTTTTGGCTTTCGAATCTCATCACTGCAGTACCTAGCATATCTCAGAATTTCGTCTAAAGGTTTATTTTGCCAACAAATCAAGTGTTGCTGAATCATTAAACAAATATCCGGTCTTAAGCCCAAAACGAATTTAGACACAAACTGCCTATGTCTTTAGGATCCATTACGTCCAACCCGCTATATTGTTTAAACGCCTTCAGCAACCTCTCATAATATTCATGGACCGTCTCCTTGGGTTCCTGCCTAGTTCGATCTATTTTGACCCAATCTATGTCCTGCATTGGCACCTTATCCTTCAGCCAAGTCATCACTCTCTCATATTTTGCCATCACTGTCTCGGACGGCCCATTAGTCCGTGCATCTCTCTCTGGTTCTGATGTGGGCCATTCAGCACTGACCTTACATGCTGACCACAAGTCTCCTGGTACCACAATGTCAAACAGGGTGTTCAGGTCAATCCAGAGTACTTTGGAGATTTTTACGAACCTCTCTACCTGCTTGTACTATTCCACTGGATTCTCCCTCAATTTAGGAAAGGAATTGGTAAAGGCAGCTAAGTCCCCCCTACTCCAGGGCACATGCACATAGCTCCCGTTTGCAACCTCACGCAAAGGGTATGCCTCTATCTTCTGTAGCCCTCCCTCTGGGGACATCCCAAGTGTGCTTCTCCTGACGGTCCCTTTCTTGGACCATCTTTCTTCCCATTTATCCAGGGCTCTCCATGTCCTTATTCCAGTGATCAATTCCCTTATGTGCGTTTTTAGTCCTATTGTTCTTCTCTCATCTAGGTCCTGATTTGAATAATGTAGCCTGTGGTTACCCTGTAATGCTTTGGTCCTTGACAAGTCTACCATGTATTTTCCAGCCAGTTCGACTAATTTCTCATGTGCTGCTCTCGCTTTCCTAGTGACGTCCTTTGCCATGAACAGTATCTCATCTTGCTCGTACATGTCCATTCTCTCCAGAGGCAAAGTACCATCTATCATGTCATCCAGATCTGATCTTAAACTGGCGACATCAAGTCTCTTTGCCTTTATCTCGGCTCGCAGTATGTCTTTCTTAGGGTGTTCATTGATATCTCTCCCATCCCAGCTCCGAGTCCTACGCCTAGGCTCAGGGGTGTTAAGGAGAGTCCTCCCTTGTTCCCATCTTTCTAAGTCCCATGCTCGGCTATCTTCCCTTGGAGGGTGGTGAAACACTGCCCTGTTTCCCCCAATTTCATTTTGTCCATCCTGTCTGTTCTCCTTGGCCCCATGATAGGACTCTCTGCTGTTCTCCACCCTGTCGCTATTCTCTCTTTGCCTAGTGTCACTCAGTATCTGGTAAGCTCCTTCTCGACTCCCCATGTCCCCTGTATTCCGTTCATGTCCGTGATCACAGGGGTCACGGCGAGACCTCTCGCAACTCTCGTTTTGTCCACTATTGCCAGACGCATGGTGTGTGCACTTAAAGCTGTCCCGGTACTCCTGCGTTCTCCTATCCCCTTCACTGTGGATGGGACGGGACACCCCCCCACACTCCTGGTTCCTGTTCTCCAGTACTGATCTACCTCCACTTCTGGTACGACAAGTATCTTCTCTATTTTCTTGACTCCTCCCGTCCCACTCCGGACTGCTTTCGTCAGCCCCGCAGTGAGTCCGGACCCTGCTATCTTGGCTTTCCCTTCCAGCTTCCGCTGGTATCAGGCTCTTGTGAGCCTCCACTGCCGCATCCCATTCCTTCAGGTACTCTCTTAACTCCTGGAAGGATTTCGGCCCTGATCCCCTCAGATCCATCGGCCATCTCGGGCCCCCCTGATCTCTTGTGGGATCTACTGCTGTTGTACTGGGGTACTCCAATCTCTTGGTCCTGGCAGCTGTCTTGGGGAATTGATCGTATCATCCCTCCTCCCCATTCTGCTCTCTCCCTGTCCAATCGTACCTGTTCCTCCCCACTGGCTCTCTCTGGGTCATAAATCGATACTATAGGACCTATAGTAACAGGTACTTGCAGGGCGTCTGGCAGTGCATAGGATGTGGCACGCTCCGTTTCTGGCGCCTTTTGTACCACAAACCTTCCGACTACCCTCTGCACCGGACTAGGTTGAGGCAATGCTTTACTTGCAGTGGGATCCCAATCTGTGCTAGGAAGCGGTTTATACTCCCCTATGCCAGCCCCCCCTTCTCTGCTTGGCTCGGCATTTTCTGTCTCTCTGTTGTACGGGGGTGGCCTATCTGTTAGCAACCTATTTATCAGGCTGTCCTCTGTCTCGCTCTCATCATCCTCCTCTAATGGGCTCCTGTTTTCCGCCACCTCTATCACTGGGTACAATTTGTTTACTTCAAGGTTATGCACTCTCCATCTTTTAGCATCCGCATCCCATTTGGCATCCTGCACTGCTCTTACCGATCTTTTCACCCTTTCTTGGCGCCTGTTCTGGTTTCTATCGTGCGCCGCCCTAATCCATGCATTGAGAGCTTCAAACTGAGTCGGTCTAGGCAGAGGTCTCATTGAGGTCATAACTGCTTTTAATCGATGTAATACCTCTAATCTAAACGTCCCGTACTTTGGAAATGTCAGTTCCTCATTCCCTTCTGTAATCTTACACCAATTTGAAATCCACAATATAGTATGCAACCCAACATTCGTTGCCATATAATTTGCCGGCGTACCCTCCGGCGTGGCTTCTTCCCCATCATAAGATCTCCGCCTCTCTCTCTTAAACGCCGCTCTTAACCATTTAAAACATTTCATGATTAAACGCACAATTTCCTGCTTCGCTATTCTGTTTACTTCCTGGTGACAATCCGCCAATCCTAGCGCGGCTTCGCTAGCTGGCCTATCACAGCGCGGTCTCACCCTTACCGGCCAATCCCAGCGCGGCACTTTCTGACGTCACTCCTATCACGGCGCGGTCTCACCCGTACCGGCCAATCCCAGCGCGGCACTGTCTGACGTCACTCGTCTCCCCTTCGCAGCAGTTCCCCTCCTTTCTCAGCTCGTCTCTCGGTCACGCATGCGTCCCATTCATACACCGAAAAATGGCTACTTCCGACCAAGCGATCACTTTTCTTGACTGTACGTCCACAGTCTATCTGTAATTGTCACCACAACTGACGAAATGCCTTTCCGGGCAATCGTCTCTCTGATAGGTTGCATACACACTGTAACTTCCGACCAGCGTCCGTTACTCACGCACTCACTCTTACGTTCCCCCTATCACGGTCCTGCGGGCGATCAATGGTACCTCATGACCCCCTTCACACTTGGTTGACAATTACTCTGGATGTCCGATACACCCGAACCACTTAAGCTCTCTTCTGAACTTAAGATTTGCACCGGTTGCGCGTGCTCACAACCTGTTCCACAGTCACTCTACAGGCATTCAACTCCGCAAAACATTACAACATAGATACAACACAAAAACACCACAATCTAACACGCATGACCCTTTATACTCACTCTCGACCGTTACTGCTGCTTTTCTTTCTCGCGCCGTCAGCACCCTCTTCGGCGGGCGGTTCTTCCGATCATCGATCTCTAGGGGCCTTGGGGTAATCTAACCTGGCCTAGATCACCTTCCTCAAGAAGGCAACCATCCTCTATAGCTACCAATTGGGAGGGCGGGATTTTTGATCTCTATCTTATCACCCTAGATCTAAACCCAGTTCTGGTCGATTGAATCTTTATTGCCTGTCATTGAGGAAAGAAAGTGCATCCAATACCAGGTTAGTTTAATCAATAATGGGCTCGACTCTGAAAAACCACATACTACTTCTAAGTTTTAAAGGTTTATTACAGAGTCATTGATAACTGCAAGTACAGACATCTCAAAATGAGATTCAAAAGATATAGAGGCACTAATACAAACATATGTTCTCTAAAAGCTCTTAGGCGAGCAAAGAACACTACTAGAACTAGTTCCAAAATCAGCAGGGCTGCAAGCATAGACACGAATTGTGATCTATCCGTCATTTACAAAGGAAGGAAGGAATCAGGTTAGGCTGTCCCTACCCTGTACTAGATGGTATCCCTACTTAACAAGGTCCCAACCTACCAAAGGTGTCAGCTGTGAATGTCTTCCTAAGAAGATCACTCACTCTTAGTCTTTAGGTGAAACCTATGATCTCCAGTCATGACCCCTCTCTGCCTACCCATCCGCTCTCTGAAGGGTCCTCAGGCATCTGCTCTAACTCCACCCAGGGGTGTTGTCCCTAATACAAAAACACAATTACTGTTGAAACGCCCCTCACGAGACGCCCCTCACGTGGTGTCGATTCTGGCTTTTTCCATGATGATCTTCCTCTGGGCCTCGTGCTTAGCGTTGACCTTGCTTCTCAGGCTCTTCTCCGGCCCGCTGATACCCCCTAAACATTCCTGAATCCTCCTCCATGTCTGTACCAGTCTACTCGAACAGAGCTCTATTCATTAAACTTTTAATCGAAACCCCCTCGCACCTGCAGACAGACATCCGCAGCTTGGATCCCAATTCTCATAAACTTCTAACAGAAGTTTGCAACTCTTCTCGACACAGCTCGGCCTGTACCAACACATGCAAATCAGAAAAACCTTTTTATCACTTCAGGCCTACAACCCTTCTCGCAGAGGTTTTATTCTCTTCAAATCCTTTCGTGAATTAAAATAACAAGTTAACACTTTATTCTTTGGTTATGCGAAACACTTCTATGGAATATAAATCTAACTAATAAACAGAATTACTATAACGTTAGTGCAATCCATGTTTATGTATAAGTGTACATTTCCAAACCCTTCTGCCCTGGCCATGAGGCCTGCTCCCTTCGATGCTTTGCAGCATGACATTCCTCCATTAGCAGCTACATAACATGGATCATGATTAATCACGTCTAATAAGAATACATTTTCCACACATTTCTGCGTCAGTCCCACTTCTATATGAATTTTCTATGTTAACTACACACGTCTAAGTATAGGTGAATGTATCTTCAACACTTACAGGCACTTCTATTATAATTGTGCGACTAACTTGCACTTATGGTGCACTCATGCATTTTGTTCAGTTTGCGCTCTCTCACAGGCTTGTCCGGCAATTAAAGCGTTTGTTCTACATCTTATAAGGAGCAACGCAAGACACATCCAATTTTTGCTCTCCTCTGTGTGGAGAAGAATGCAGACTCAGAGACTTGTAAAACCCAATAAAGACACTGTCACTGCCTGGCGTCAGCTCACCTCACAGGGGAAGGTGAGGCAGATTGGCAGCTCAAGCAGAACAACAGAATGTCCCAGAGCTGCGCTCAGGAGCATGTGGTGGGCCAGCATTTGTTTACAAACAGTAGTAACTGCTTAGGAGGAGCTATAACTAAAGCTAAAGTAACACATTTACCCGTTTATTTTTACATATGCAAATATACAGAAATGCAAGCACCTACAGTGAAGCAGCCATGAACCCGAAGGGAAGGAGCCCTGAATGAGTAGGCAACTGTCCTAACCTAATGCCTTTACATTACCCAGATTGTGTTAACTGGCAGCAACACCATGCAGACTAAATTTCACAAGACCTCCCTCCTCACTTTAGAACAGACGAATATGTTTCACAAATTTTATAGTCTAAGAAAAGAAAATATAACTCAGTCTCTTTAAAAATGTGAATAATGTATTTTCTACTGCACTGGGATGCTTTTAGGTCTCGACTATTCCCTCCCGCAGGGATAAGTAGACGAGAGTATAGTAGTTGAAACAAACTCTTTGACCAAGCGGATTCCTCCCAATGCATGTGATCTATTGAAGCGTAACGCTTCGCAAGCGTGCGCTTGGCCTCACTCATACCCCACATGCTGCTTCCCTCACACTCGCTCGCTCCTCCGCCAGAGATTCCAAGCGGATTCCTCCCAATGCATGTGATCTATTGAAACGTGACACTTCGCCAGCGCGCGCTTGGCCTCACTCACACCCCATATGCTGGTTCCCTCCCACTCGCTCGCTCCCCCGCCCCCACCAGGCTCTTGAAGTGCGACGCTTCGCCAGCATGCGCTTGTTTTGCTATTACCGCGTTTATCTCCAACAATGGCTGATGCGCCTTTCATTTCTCTGGCATGGCTTGTGAAATGCTTTCACTTTAAAACAATGGCTGACGCGCCTTTCATTTCTCTGGCATGGCCTGTGAAATGCTTTCACTTTTAAAAAGAAAAACACTGCGTTTATCGTCAACAATGGCTGACGCGCCTTTCATTTCTTTTGCATGGCTTGTATAATGCTTTCACTTTCGCGCTTAGTAAAGATTCAACACATGCACGCATAGGCATGTGGTTAAGTAGCATATGACTCGATATTGCACAGTGTCACTCGGTTTCCCCCGTTTAACGTCAACAATGGCTGACGCGCTTTTCATTTCTCTGGCATGGCTTGTGAAATGCTTTCACTTTCGCGCTTAGTAAAGATTCAACACATGTACGCATAGGCATGTGGTTAAGTAGCATATGACATGATTTTGCACAGTGTCACTCTGTTTCGCCCGTTTATCGTCAACAATGGCTGACGCGCCTTTCATTTCTCTGGCATGGCTTGTGAAATGCTTTCACTTTCGCGCTTAGTAAAGATTCAACACATGCACGCATAGGCATGTGGTTAAGTAGCATATGACTCGATATTGCACAGTGTCACTTTGTTTCCCCTGTTTATCGTCAACAATGGCTGATGCGCCTTTCATTTCTCTGGCATGGCTTGTGAAAGGCTTTCACTTTCGCGCTTAGTAAAGATTCAACACATGCACGCATAGGCATGTGATTAAGTAGCATATGACTCGATATTGCACAGTGTCACTGGGTTTCCCCCACTGTGCAAAAATTAAAACTGACTCTTAAAAAAATAAAACAAACGTTTATCTTGTAGATGTACGCTACTGGGCACAAAATGTTGAGTAATGCATAACTTTAACACTGCCCACTATATGAGAACAGACACACAAACCTACCCTTCCCTCCTCTAAAACCAATTATCTGTGCCTCCTCCAGTTATGCCAAGCACCGGCGATTACTCTAACTTTTCATTCAGTACAAGTACTGAAAGCTAATGGCGGAGGTCATTTAATCACAGCCTGTGCATGATGCTGGTTAGAGAGTGCCGTCTAAACCCACTCTGCCTCCGCCCAGGCATGTTTGATTGCTGGATTAAGTTCTCAATCAAAAATGCACTTTTGTTAGTTGAGGGAGGCTAGATTGCTTGAGCCTGATAAAGTCTCCTTCTACTCCTCCTTTGTTGTATACAAGTCACTTTCATTCGGAGTGTTTAGCAAAGCAAGTCCCATAATATGCTGGTTCCCTCCCACTCTCTCGCTCCCCTGCTCCCCCGCCCCCCCACCCCCATCCGCCTCGCACACCAGCAGAGCTCCCCACCATCTGCTGGTTTTTATTACACTCTCCCCCTGAACCCCTTACCCAAATATATCGCCTTCCTTCAGGCCGTCATGCCTCAAGGCACAGCGCTCTCCCAAGCGCCTCGCTGCCCCTCCCCACCTCCTCGTCAGCTTCCCCGCCCCCCCAACCAACATCAAGAGGACCTGGGCTTAATCTCATAGAAAAGACCGCCAGTCTGAATGCCTACCACAGAAAGTATGCTGCAACGTGTCTTAATTTCTGCTTCACGTAAACCAAGCACATCTCACAGGTTTCCCGATTCTGTGCACAAGCAGCTCATAAACTTTCGTTTTTTTTCCGTCTGAAATTATAGTCCTGTTAACCCAGTTTTAAAATGAAGAGTTTTCGACTCTCTGTTAGCACAAGGACACAGATTATCCTAAACTCAGGACCAACTCCATCAGTTAACGATTTCAATACTTCTAAAGCTAGTCCAAGAACTATCTTAAAAACAGTAAAGTGTTATCTACTAACAGTAGAGTGACATGTATGTAAACGTAATCTCAAAGTATCCTATGTTAGCAAACCAAACGGACTGCTCACCATTTATATATGTTTTGGGCAAACTGTACAATGTGTGTTAAAACATTTTTTTATCTGCTTTCAGTGCCACAGCATTACTCAATGCCACGCATCACTCAACGCCACAGCCTCACTCAGCACCACTCAACGCCACAACACCACTCAACGCCATAGCACCACTCAACGCCACAGCACCACTCAACCCCACAGCACCACTCAAGCCCACAGCACCACTCAATGCCACAGCATCACTCAACGCCACATCATCACTCAACGGCACAGCATCAATCAACGCCACAGCATCACTCAGTACCACTGAATGCCACAGCACCCCTCAACGCCACAGCACCACTCAACGCCACAGAACCACTCGATACCACAGCACCACTCAACACCACAGCACCACTCAACGCCACAGCATCACTCAATGCCACAGCATCACTCAGCACCACTGAATGCCACAGCACCTCTCAATGCCACAGCACCACTCAATGCCACAGCACCAATCAACGTCACAGCACTCAGCGCACAGCATCGCTCAACACCACAGCATCACTCAACACCACAGCATTACTCAATGCCACAGCATTACTCAATGCCACAGCATCACTCAATGCCACAGCATCACTCAATACCACAGCACCACTCAGCGCACAGCATCACTCAACGCCACAGCATTACTCAATACCACAGCATCACTCAATGCCACAGCATCACTCAGCACCACTCAACGCCACAGCACCACTCAATGCCACAGCACCACTCAACACCACAGAAACACTCAACACCACAGCACCACTCAACACCACAGCACCACTCAATGCCACAGCATCACTCAGCGCCACAGCATCACTCAGCGCCACAGAATCACTCAGCACCACTGGATGCCACAGCACCCCTCAATGCCACAGCACCACTCAATGCCACAACACCACTCAACGTCACAGCACCACTCAGCACACAGCATCCCTCAAAGCCACAGCATCACTCAACGCCACAGCATCACTCAATGCCACAGCATTATTTAAACACCACAGCATCACTCAATGCTACAGCATCACTCAATGCCACAGCATCTCTCAATGCCACAGCACCACTCAACGCCACAGCACCACTCAACACCACAGCACCACTCAACACCACAGCACCACTCAACATCACAGCACCACTCAACGCCACAGCATCACTCAACACCACAGCATCACTCAGCGCCACAGAATCACTCAGCACCACTGAATGCCACAGCATCCCTCAATGCCACAGCACCACTCAATGCCACAGCAGCACTCAACGCCACAGCACCACTCAGCCCACAGCAGCCCTCAACGCCACAGCATCACTCAACGTCACAGCATTACTCAATGCCACAGCATCACTCAATGCATCACTCAATGCCACAGCATCACTCAACGCAACAGCATCACTCAGCACCACTCAACACCACAGCACCACTGAATGCCGCAGCATCACTCAGCACCACTGAATGCCACATCATCACTCAGCACCACTGAACGCCACAGTATCACTCAGCACCACTGAAGGCCATAGCATCACTCAGCACCACTGAAGTCCACAGCATCACTCAGCACCACTGAAGGCCACAGCATCACTCTGTGCAACCATTCAACAACAACTGGTTCTAATATGTTCTCTCAATGTTTCAAGCTTTATTACAAATGTCACAAAAAGATGTTAATATTTCACTTCTGTTCTTGGATTTTAATCACAATAAAATACACTGAACATAATCTTCCCAAAAGTTATTCGGAAAAGATTAAGCTATTGCCATTATAAACTACAATAACTTTTATTTAAGTATTCATTATTAAAAAAAATAAAAGCCATTGTTATTTGTAATATTAATACATCTAAGTCATGTAAATACAACACATATTGCATTACAAATGCTATAGGTGTCACGTTTGCGAAAGTTAAAACTATTGGCATTGTAAATGACAAAGCTATTATTTTCGCTATTTTCAAAACCAACACATAAATAAAAAATGTGTCATTTACAATAGCTCAAACTTTCCTAATGCGAGGCCTATTGCATTGCAAATGCTTGTTGATGCTTATTATAGCTACACAGCTTTATTGTGACATAACATAAGAGTACAAAAAGCGCTTTAGAACAAATAGCCTGATGTGTTTTATTAATTAGGGACAATAGCAGGCAAGATGGTCATTGTTTTCATGTATCCCCAAATTTACTATGAATTTATCATGAAATCCCAACTGTGTCTGAATGAACACCACTCCAACTGCCATGACCAATTCTGTTTTGAAGTTCTCACTTAAAAGCAAATATAATGACAAAGTCACAAAAGAGGACATTTGGACAAGATCAAAGAATTTGGTCAAGTATGAGAATAAAGATTGCAATGCTGTACTGCTGGTTTAGCCCCTTAAGTGCTGCCTCGGTGCGTTGGCCGACGGCAGCACTACCTCCCCAGTGCTGCGCACGACCATTGAACGTCCATTCAGCACTAGTTCGAATGGACAGCGCAGCACTGGGGAGGGAATTGCGCCGCAGCTATGAGGTTAAGGAACAAAACTTTCCCAGTATTCCACATATCAGTAAATAGCACGAGACTGGAAGCAATATCACCCAGATAATATTCATTATGTATTGAGTTCCAGACCAGCTCTCTTATCAAGCAAATACTATCAGCATTTAGCCTGATTTCAAGTGTTTCCAATTTTGCCAAAAAACTAGACTAGGGGAATATATTTAAAAAATGTTGCACTGGAGTGCACAATATGGTTGCCAGGGGAGACCAGGATTAAAAGCCATATCTTCAGTTTACGTTATTTTATTGCCCCTAAGCCACAAATAGGGTGAGGATGATTCTGCACACCTGATAACCCTTGACTCAAAACTGCAGGTGAAACCAGATGTTTTAGAGGTTGATCCTATTATGGTGAATTAAGAATAAACTGCTTTTGAAAGCGATGTATGCTTGCAAACAGGGCGACCCTACTAAAGACTTTGGAAGGTTTTTGTTTATCAGAAGGGTGAATATTATGAATATTAGCGAAAAGGGTGGGTAAGTGGCACAGCACTACAGGAACTGTGCACATACCCACACAGGTTACCCATGTGTCACAATTTAATTTATTGATTACAAAACAGAAAGAGTGGTGCACCTATCATAGGTTTCTCTTGATGTGCTTCGAAAGGATCTTTCCTCTATATTTAGTTTTAGTCATTAACAGAGAATAACAACTTTAATAGTCCTATAAAATCTCTTACAATTTGGCCGATATTTTAAACAAAATAAATTAATTAAACAAAAATAATTAAAATTAACACTCAAGCGATAGAATCAAAACATTTTATTTAAGATCTAGTTGTCATCTTACATGAAAACATAAAGTTCACAGATTTTCCAAATCGCTACCAACTTCTTTTGTCTAGCTCAAACCAACAGTTGAGCTTCATTAATGAATGGTTTTCACAATTTGAAAACCTTTATTCTTCAAAACGATTACAGAGTTCTGTGTCAGAATCGCATCAACTATCAGCCAACATGTTTCGAGAACAAGTCACTTTCTCTGGTTTAATAATCTTCCTACACCATGTTCTAATTTGAAATATAGTTTAAAATAGTTTTGACTGCACATTATGAATTTATTTTCACAATGGAAGTATTAGTCTTTTGTTAAGCTGGAAGTACGCATTTGAGTAGTGTCATACAAAATCAAACTATCCAACATTCAAGGGGGTGATTATGAAAAGGAAGACAATAATACTGCTCTAATCTTAAGGCGAATAACATGCTGTAGCACACATCTGTGGATACATATCAACATTTAAGAAAAGGAAACTGGAACATTTTTTAAAAAGTAATCAGGAGAATTTATTTCACCCACTGACTTCTATTGAAGCAGAAGCAATTTCAGGTGGGAGACAGTCAAAATAAAACCATTTTTGTCTATACAAATCTGTAGTCTTCCACCTGAATCCAGTCTATTGGCATGTATAATAAGGGTGCCATCTGACACGTTTTTAAAGGCCTGTCTATTATTAACATGTCACACAAGAGGTAAAAAGAAAATCAGTCAAATCATTCAAATACAGTATTTTTCACCCTTGAAATATAAACTTAAAACAACGAGCATAATATTATTTTTAAACAGTGATATTTGTATTTGCTTTAGAAATATTTTAGACAGCATTAATCTTCTTATGAAGTGTTTTCCTCGAAAAGATTTCACACAATCAAGCGACAGCTGCAGTCTTGTCCTTCAGGCACCCTAAACAAGCAGTCTAAACTTTTCTCTGAGAAACATGGCGGCAATCCTATAAGTCAGGGGTACTCATAGTACGGTCCGCGGGCCAGTGGAGGCCCGGCAAGCCTTCATGGGCGGCCCGCGGACATTGCAGACACCTGTGTTTAAAATTAAATAAATTAAATAGTGTTCGCAAATACAGCCGCAGCAGCTCGGACTCAGACTGTGCACTGTGGGGGCCCGGGTGATTCCAGTGATTGCCAGAGGGGAGCTGCAGGGGCCTAAGAGGTGAAATTCCAAAAAGCCTAATTAACATGTAAATTGTCTTTTAAAGACCCATGAAGTACTTGGTGCGGCTGTGTGCGCGCGGCCGGGGAAGCTGTCTCAGCCCGGGCTGAGAGCTGACACACACACACACAGGTGAGAGGACAGAGAGGGAGGGAGGGAGACACAGAGGAAGGGAGAAGGGAGACACAGAGAGAGGGCAGGATGGAGGGAAACAGAGAGTGGGAGACAGGGAGGGAGACACAGAGGGAGGAAGGGAAACAGAGAGTGGGAGACAGGGAGGGAGACAAAGTGGGAGGGAGGGAGACACAGAGTGAGGGAGGGAGACAGGAAGGGAGGAGGGAGACACAGAGGGAGGGAGGGAAACAGAGCGGGAGACAGGGAGGGAGACACAGTGGGAGGAAGGGAGACAGAGGGAGGGAGGGAGGGAGACACAGAGGGAGGGAGGGAAACAGAGAGTGGGAGACGGAGGGAGACACAGTGGGAGGGAGGGAGACACAGAGGGAGGGAGGGAGACACAGAGGGAGGGAGGGAAACAGAGAGTGGGAGACAGGGAGGGAGACACAGAGGGAGGGATGGAGACACAGAGGTAGGGAGGGAGGCAGACACAGAGGGAGGGAAACAGAGTGGGAGACAGGGAGGGAGACACAGAGGGAGAGTGGGAGACTGGGAGGGAGACACAGAGGGAGAGTGGGAGACTGGAAGGGAGACACAGAGGGAGAGGGAGACACAGTGGGAGAGGGGGAGACACAGAGGGAGAGTGGGAGACTGATACGGGAGACACAGAGGGGGAGTAGAAGACTGGAAGGGAGACACAGAGGGAGAGGGAGACACAGAGGGAGACACAGAGGGAGAGTGGGAGACAGGGAGGGAGACACAGAGGGAGGGAGGGAAACAGAGAGTGGGAGACAGGGAGGGAGACACAGAGGGAGGGAGGGAGACACGGAGGGAGGGAGATACAGAGGGAGGGAGGGAGACACAGAGGGAGGGAGGGAAACAGAGAGTGGGAGACAGGGAGGGAGACACAGAGGGAGAGTGGGAGACAGGGAGGGAGACACAGAGGAAGAGTAGGAGACTGGGAGGGAGACACAGAGGGAGCGTGGGAGACTGGAAGGGAGACACAGAGGGAGAGTGGGAGACAGGAAGGGAGACACACCGGGAGGGAGGGAGACACAGAGGGAGGGAGGGAGATACAGAGGGAGGGAGAGGGAGGGAGAGAGAGGGAGGGAGACACAGAGGGAGAGGGAGGGAGGGAGAGAGAGAGGGGGAGAGAGAGAGAAGGAGGGAGAGAAGCAGGGAGAGAGAGAAAGATGTGTGTATGCTGGGTCTGGTGGCTCAGTGGACAAAGGTGTCTGCTGCAGGGACCTGTGTTTAACCTCATGGTCACAATTTTTGTTTGATTTAGCCCCGCCCCCTCCACCTCTGACCCCGCCCCCACTGGTGCGACCCTCAGCCACAAACCACACTGTAAATTTGGCCCTCAGAGAAAGTTTGTGAGTACCCATGCTATAAGTGATACTGTTACCACATGGCCTTTTTTACGGACATGGCCTATATTTTTAATTCAAAGCAGGTCAAAAATTGTGAAAGTATGCGAAATAAGGTATTTTTTCCTTCTGAAACATAAACGTAAAATAACAGACACATAAAGAAATCATTTTAAAAGTATCTGAGTGCTCTAAACGTTTCAGAATGATTGATCGATCTAACAAATGTGGAAATGCAAGATTACAAAATATTTCTGACAATTAAAAAAAATCCACTTTCTTGGGTATTCCACAACAACAAAAAATAAACAAATGTCCGGTATGGTTTTTCTAAGAAAGATGCACCCCTTTAAACGTGATAATGGAAATGCTGCCACTTTTTAAGGTATCTTACGGTCAATTAGCCTTAAAGCTAATTGTAAATATTACATGTGTCACTTTCGTGCTACAGATAAACAGTATCGCAGTGTTGTGCCTATTTTGAAAGAATCAAATACTTTTGTTGTAGTGGTAAAACCTCGACATCTGACTACAGAAAAGCCCTCTCGACGAAAGTTAAAGATGGCCGCTGCGCTGAAAGACGAACGGTACTAGAAACATTTCTGAGCCTAACAATCAGAAACCGGACAGGAGATAATGGCTGCCTAAAATGGGAATTGGTAGAGTATAATAAAAATCGACGCATTTCATGGAAAACACAATACATTTCGTATTACCAGCTTGCTGCAGCTAGTTGTGATAAAATATCCAAAAAAGGTGATACCACTGTTAGGCAATAATTGTTTGTGTCAGCATTCTAACATATACCACTTTTAAGGCACATGAACAGTTGCTGATAATAATTCAGTATAACATGAATTTTCCATAAGTTTCTAACACGTACGAAAGTGCGAAGATGGCCACCAGACTTTATTAGTACTGAAGGTGGCTTCGGTTATGCTTCTGTTACGCGCGTCCTTCTTTAGTTTCAATGCTAGGGGATGTCCATGCTGGCAGCAGCAACAGCCTGAGCTTCAGGAACAATAGTGAGGAAGCGGCAGCTACAGCAGTGGGCAGCTGTGCCCGAAGAGAGGGATGTAACAAAGAGCACCGTAGGACCAGCGGCCTCTTAACAACACATGTAGGTTTTTTTGTATGTAATTACCTCTCGGCACTTTTGTTGTATTAGCTGTTCTCTCTATATTTTCCGTCCCTGGCTGACATTTCTGCATTGGGTACCCCACAGTTCGTTTCCCTAAAACGGAGATGTAAACATTCCCTCGTTCCCTGTGGGTTGTTTCAAGAACCTGACAGCTCCTGCGAGATTGATGTTTTGTCCCCCCCCCCCCCCCCCCCCCCCCCCCTAAACGCGCTTCTTAAAACGAGCCCTGAAGCTCGACCTGTGGTGGGTGCCAGGGGGCAGCCAGCCGTCCAGGCAGCAGTGTTTACCGAGCGAAGGGGCAGCGCAGCGGCTCCCACACACACTCACTGGCCTCGATCTATGGACCGACACGAAAGCAGGCCCATCCAGATCAGTGGCTGTATTAGAGATGTGCTAGGTTTGTATGTAGTGTGTTTTTTTTTTGTTCACCGATGTCTCTATCCTGTCCCGACTGTTCCTGTCTGATATCTATGAATCTGACCCTGATCTTCCAGATTTGGGACCAGAGCGCCAATTGCCGCTGTTATGAAGTTTGATCTGCGCTAGTCATCTTTCCAGCTAGGGTTTCCACAGTAATGGACCGAGGTCCTGCTGTGGTTAATGCCATTGATCCTCCGGGCCAGAGTCTCGCTGTCTGCTGTCCTTGTCTTATTCTGGAATGTTTGTTTTTGCTGCCCCATTCTTCCTGACTGTTTATGTATTTGAGCGCTGATCCAGGCCATAGGTTGTGTGCGTTCTGGTCCAAAATAGCAAGCTGGCAGACCACCAACTCGACATTGAAAGTAAAGGACATCGTTTCGGTGTAACGGTAGCTACCCCTGTTTTGACCTTTCTTTGACACCCCTGACTTCATCTGTCACTACTCAAGACACCCCTGGTCTTAGGGGGACATGAACTAAGTCTTAGAAAATAACGTTTTTTTCATAGTTTTAAATGCTTGTCCTTACCATTATTAATCAGCGGCAAATAGTAGACTGTGGCTACGTTAAGGGGACAACCAACTGATGTTGTTAATAACTGAAACATATTTTAGATAATTTATGCTATTCCATTTTGGCAAATGTCTGTCCATGGTTAAAGTAGAGACAAGAAGTGGATGACAATAGGCCACATTTCAGGAGTTTCATTGATAGGATTGTGGTAATTTATTGGATTTAAAAGAGTCTTGAAAATATATTTTCCGGTCATTTTTAGAAGATCTTTCGTTTTGATGTCTTCTCGTATAGAATTGTCAAAGT
The DNA here is from genome assembly GCF_964263255.1 of Lissotriton vulgaris. Lineage (NCBI taxonomy): Eukaryota > Metazoa > Chordata > Amphibia > Caudata > Salamandridae > Lissotriton > Lissotriton vulgaris. Next base: position 279,260,053 of record NC_141696.1, read on the forward strand.
GTAACAAGTAAAGGCCTGTTTGGTTGCTTTGGCGTTTTACCAAAATATTTTGAAGCTGGAGGTGTAATTTGCTTTTCGTGTTTTAGTCGTTTTCGCAACAGGCAGTCTAGCCTGTAGCTGGTGCAGATGTCTTCACGAAGATAACTTTCTTTGTGATAGAATAGCTTTTAAATTAAAACAAAACGCATGAGTGCTAGAGTAGGCTAATTTAGATGAAAAGTAAACTGGTGGATGACTTTTATCTTGAGAAATTACTATGACTTTTCCTTTTGGGCAAGATACCATGGGTGATTTTTGCTTTTTAATGGTGAAGGTTATACTTATGCCCCCTAAACTCCATCTCGTTTTCCCCTAATATTCTCTAACACATTTCCAACCAATTCCTTTCCTCTAGTTCAGTTCCTCGCTTACTTCCTGTCCTTGTTTGGGTTGCGGTAGTCAATAAAGATGGACTACTACAACCTTTTTTGTAAACAAAAATTGATATATTTCCTAATGTCTTATGAATTACTAATATATTTTTGGGACGTCTTCCCTTCTGGTTTTGGGATCCTGTGATTGGTCTGTATATTTTAATTTGACAGGAATTATTTGATATTTCTCAGACATATCACCAACTTTAGGACATGGTCTGCTGTTCTCTTTTTAATGTTTTTTCCCCCCGTTGAGTTTGTGCCAAATCAAGAGATTTGAGAGATGCCAGTTTAACTTAATTCTGGTCATGATGCCTTTACTGGATGAGCAGGCAATTTTGTTGTACACATGTATGATATTTCTGTGGAGAACTGAAAATGGCTAATGTGCTTGTCTGATTATGTGTATTTTTAAGTTGAAACTGGAATGTAGTACAAACCTATAGACCTTTCTTGGGGAGCAAGGGAGCTTGTGGTTCACATGATTATCAATTGTTCTTTCAGTTTTGCATTATGGTGTGAAAATATTGTTATGAAGGATTCATTTTAGAGGGATTTAACTTGATAATAGGCCATTTTAGTTTTAAGACTAAATGACTCCAACTTGTTGGTGCATGGGGAAGATAATTCATGTGTAACCGGGTGCAAGTAATTTACAGTCCCTCTACATGATGTTTTTGTCCTTGGATACTTCTTGTTTTATTTGAGCAGGTAACTTACGGCACCTGGTAAGTCATTGCAAGAGATCTGGAGAATATGAATTGGACTGTGCATTAAAGAAAGGAGATAAACCTTTTAAGCACAGGCCACGTAACCCCCCCCACCCCCACGTAAGTAGCTGGAATGTTGTGCAGCTTCTTGTGGTTAATATTATCAATGCTGTTGGGGAAGCACTACCAGAAGACTGGCTTGTCTTTCATTCAGAATTTGTTACTGAGATGCTTGTCCAGGTTTGATGGTGCTCAGTAAGCATATACACTACAGATAAATAGTTCATTTTTCATAAATCCCCAGTGTTTATCACTTTTTCTTTTCTATTTTTTTTCTTGCTCTCTTTCATGAGCAGGCAAGGACAGTGTCCGCAACCACTCTTTAGAACACAGCTGCGGCGTTTTGTCGGGCTACTTAAGATTTACCTTTTTAAAGCGTCTTAACAGGTCGGGTGACCTGTAGTATCAAGGCCAGTTTCAGAGATATGGCGACTAGTCTCCTCATAACTATGCAGGATTGCCTAGCAACATTTATTGGTTAGTAGGTACACAATTGGCACTCTGGATCAAATCTGCAATTTAATTTCTCCTTGGTGTTGCCACAATACCAGTCTTATGCCGTCTGCCAAATCATAGTTCTACGTCTGTATCTACGGCATGTCCCAGTTTTTGCTTTAAAATTCTGGTCACCCTAGTTAGTGTCTGATATGTCAGTCCTCCCTGCTCTCCCCTGAGCCAACTTCTATATGTTTTGCCATTTTCCTTTATGGTCTGAAATGTTGAGTTCCCTGGTTTCCCTTTGTGCTGTGCAGGACAAGATAGTTTGACCAGAGCTGTGTACTTAAGCCTGCCCAGCGATGAATCCTTATTGATCTGTCCTCTTGGATTTTTTATACACTTATATGCCTTTGTTGGATGCTCATACGACGGTCTACTAACGTTTCTGCATGTGAAAAAGCAGGCCGGTCAGAAATAATATAACGCTGGTAGTTTACAGACAGTAAGTCTGTCTTGTGTCACTCACTAGCCAATACTTAACTCCTGAAGGATGTGGTCACTTGCTGAATGTTACACAGTATTTAGACCGTCATGGCTGTCAAACGGTTACATTCTTTAACATGGCCTGCAGCACAACATTCCGTTAAGTAGTGACAGTGAACCTGGTGATGCAGTCAGTTGTGAGGGATTTAATCAACGTTCACCCAGCCGCAGCATTTCTCAGGAGAAACCTTTCCAGACTAGAAGGAGAGTGACCAGGAGAGTGACAGACAAAGTGTGTGAATTGCATGGCCTCAGCGTGATGGGGGGAGGTGCAGCTGCTTTTAAGAAGTCGCAGGTTTTCGCCCGTCCGAGTTTGTAATACGAGAAGATCAAACACTGCGTCTTAGTGGCTTTATAAAGGGGGTGGAGACGCATCGACTGGGTTATGGGAGTTTTACTTTATTACGCTTGAGGCATTTCCACCCTTTGTTAGATGATTATAGCACACATTTGTTTAAAGATCCTTCCTGCTTCAAGACACGGAATACCCCTCCCCTGGGTCTTTCTTGTTCCGTTTTTGTAAGGCTTTGAATTGAGAGGGGTTTTTCACCGTGAGGGTTTGCGTTTTGACTAATTGACAGAACCGTGTTATTTCTAGCACAGCTAAGATGTTTGCATGTGCGCTTTGCCTCATGAGCTGCTTGGCTTTAAATAGCCCTTCTTTTGGCTTGACTTGTACTTGTGTTTGCTCTCCATGAGTATCTGCTGACTCGAATTCTAAATGAATCTCCGGTAATCGTTCATGCTTTTTTGTGATTTGTTACGCGGCACGTGCAAAAGGCCTGTTTTTTTGTTGTATTAGGATACTCTGCAGCGTGGTTTCAACTATTTTTCTTTTCTTTTTCATGGGTACACACATTGAGTTAATAGTTTTAACTTGGAGTGTGCGAAATCTCTGTAATTTGCGCTTGCATAATTACGCAAAGTTATGAGGAAAAAGCGAAATAGAAAACTGGCATTTTGAGCTATATTTTTCTGCACAAAAAAACATGCTGTGGACAACAGCTACTCATATTCTGGTCTTCCTCGTTGACCTTGTGCCAAAATGATGCTGTGATGTGGCATAAATATGCCACATAGAATAATGGTGTATTTGTGGACATTTTGTGTAAGGTTCCTCTGCATATACTATACCAAAGCAAGGTATAGTGTGCACCGAGTCCCGTGGATCCCCAGAGGTTTAACAGAGGCTAAATTAGACAAACAGGAACAGCTTTATTTGAGGTAGTGTGGTCGGGCAGTTAGCCTTATCAGTTGGGCGTGTTAAACATGTATTTTGTTCACTCATGCTACTCGCCAGAAAAGCGCATCAACACCCTTCCGGGGTAACAGGTACTATGTGAATGCAAACCTTTCTTCCCCTTCTAGCCCTCCACTATCCTTCACACTCCAAATAACTGACTAATATCCACCACTCAAATTACTTTCATATTTCACCATACTATTTCACCACTAATCCTTTATGGGTTTCCGGAGCAGCGTGCTTCAACACCCCAATCGGGGGTAAAAAGCGCTATATAAATACAAACTTTTTTTCCTCTTCTACCCTTCTGCTATCCTTCCGAATCCAAATAATTGACTAACCTATCCACCACTTAAAATTTACTTGCATGCTTCGCTATACTAATTTAACACTAATCCTCTATGGGTCCCGGATTAGCGTGCTACTCGCCGAAAAACATCCTTCAACCCCTCGTCGGGAGTAGTAAGCGCAAAACAAATGCAATTACAATACAATACTCAATCAAGACTGATGGCACACACTCAGAGAACGAATCCAAACCAATTAGGTAAGCATAAAAAGGTATTCTTATATTTTATTTCTGGTACCAAGCAGGACTTGGCACAGGTAAGTAGGATACACTTTCAAATGCAAAACTTTACAAGAAAATGCAATTGGGGTTGAAATCGAATTGTTAAAGGTTTGTTTGTATTTGTTTTTAAAACAGTACAGAATACAGGCAGAGCAGGTCCTCTGGGTTCTGAATGGCTACTGGACATGCCAGGCTTTCGCTGTGAGCAGGTCTGAGTCGGGACAGGCTGGTAGGGCTGGGGTCAAAACTGTCGGTGTCCTCTCGGCTTTTGGGTCCTTCTTCTTTCTTCCTCAAATCTAAGGAGGCATGGTTCAGAGTTGACCCTAAATTTAGTATTTTGCGGCGACTCTGAACCTTGCCTCCTCTCTTCCTCACTTGGTTTCCCCACTGATTCTCCAGCCTTAAGTGGGGGTCCGAACCAGTGGGAGCCTGTTACTGGGAGCAGCAAAAGGCAGGGTCCGCTCACAAAGGTGGCATGCCTTTGAAGCTTACCCTTCGTGGACCCAGCCCATCCTGGGGAAGGAGGCATGACACCTCTGCCCATGATGGGCCTTGTTTCTGGACCCAAAGAGAGGAGACCCTTTACCCAGGGGTCCAGATACCTGTCTGGTGGTGGCAAATGGCGGGTAGCTGTCAGGAACCACACCAGGGCTCTAAGATGCCCTCTCAGTGCATTTTATATTAATACCCACACATGCTTTGCGAATGCTTGTTTATTTTTGTTTCCCATACTCACAATGAAACTGGTTACACTGATTTTCCATAATGAATATTTTTGGGAAATGCTAGCATGCATCAACACGTTACTAAATGATGCTGCAAATAAATAGTACCTGAAATTTTACAGTAGTTTAGCTAAATGTTTTTTTTCCTGCTTTAATTTTTTATGAACATTTTATTTTGAAAACAAGGAATCGTCAATAATGCTTTCAAGCTTCTGCAAATATTTCCATCAAATCGGAGAGCATGCTGTAAACATTAAACATAGCCTCATATTGCTAAACTTTGAAAACGTGTGTACACTGTTTCCTACTGGAACCACTGTTAGTAGTGCAGTCAGAGCTTACATTTACTTAAAGAGTTCACCCTAATAATAAAGACTTCCAATTAATGAACCATAAATACAAGTTTGAACAGCATTAACATATGGACAACATTATTACCTTAACTGCAGACAGCGCACTTCCCTGATCCATAATGTGGTAATGCAAACTGGCAGCCAAAGTGTTTGTGCTGCAGGGGGTTGGGCCTACTTGTCCCAAGGCCAAAATACACATGAAATCCTGTTGCCCTTGACCCCAAATAATATGTCCTTGAAGTGGTGCTATAGGAATTCCACATCTCTGTGTATGTAACATGAGTATACTCTACAACTGCTGTAACATGCTGCATTTGAATACTGCTGTTTTTTCTTGTTTAAGATCAATAAAATTGATTTATTAAAATAACCACACTGATCTCTTCCCAATTGATCTACTTCTGGCCCTGGATGCCAATATTATACTAGCAGAACAGAAAAACACAAAATATTTCTCTTTGCATACTGTTTTGGCATGGCGCTCTTTTCCGAGATAGGGCGATAATCTGCTCTATACAAAAAGCCACTTGATACACTCCTTCACATATCTCTGGAATAAAACTGGCCTCTACCTGCAGAAGAATAAACCACCATAGTCCATTTATGAGTCCATGCTTTGTGAACTAAATATAAAATAACCATACACCAGTGCTCTCCCCTAAATGTGTGTTCTGCTTTGCTCTCAAACCCATAATGTAGTGTTTACACAAACACGCATACATGCAAAGCTCAGAGCCCACATTCAACCAATCCCTTATTGTTAGAAATTGGGTCTCAAGTTGGCAAAGTTATGCACCCTGTCCAAATAAGGACCACGATCCTTGTCAGGGTAAGTCAGATACACACCATAAATTAACTTGTGCTCACCCTCTGGTTGTTTGCCACAGAGCAGGCAGGCTTAACTTGAGAGGCAATGTGTGAAGTATATGTGCAACACTTCAAGCAGTAAAACAGTGAAAACATTACACAAAAAGAATCCACACCAGATTAGAAAAATAAACGTTAATTTAATTAACAAAACAAGACCAAAAATCCTATAAGTAGTACCAGGGTTATAATGAATATCTGCAAATATAGTGCTTTAAATCAAAAAAGCGTCAACCCTGGCTATCTGATCGCACTTGACCAAGTCCAATCCGAAAGTTCAGGCCGAACGTAATGGGGCACGAGTCGGATATAGAGTCCAAACTTGCCCCGCTGAAAAAGTATCTTGGTTGAAGGATATGTCAACGTCGAGGGTAAGGTATGAGGAGCAGGGAGGTGATGCACCAGTTCCGATCCTTAAGATTCGCAGGCGATGTGCCATCATCGAGTTGCACACTCTGGAGTGCATCGTCGACGAGCCGCACAGCCGGCAGTGTGAAGTCTTCGAAGGGGCGATGTGTCGGCACCGAAGGGAAGGTGTCTGTTCCAACTGGGGCAACGACGGCTATGCATGGATTTTTTTTAGTTGCCACTCAGAAAACACATTTCTAAGGGCCCAGGACTGGATTCAAAGGGGCAGAGTCCTGGTGCTGCTCCTGGAAGTCTTTGATGTTCCTGAGACCTCAGAACAGGAGGCAAGCAGACCAGCTTGGACGGAGTCTTGGTATCTCACATCAAGCACTTGCCCTCCTGTCCTCATTTCTGGCAGGGAGATCCCAAAGAGTGAATTTTAAATCTTTTCACTCTGACTCCTATGTTCTACCTTGTGGAGTCCCACAGGGATCTTCTCTGAGCCCTACTCTGTTCAATCTGTATGTGGCACCCCTTGCAACTGTGGTCCATTCCTTTGGATTGGAGGTGGTGTCATATGCAGATGATACACAGTTATGGTTACCATCCCCAGGGGACAGGGCTCATTGTCAGAAAATATCATTGGATATATGACTAGAGTGGCTGACTGGATGTCTGCTAACTTTTTGAAACTTAATGGGGATGATATTTGGATCAGGGGTATCCAAGTGGAACGGTAGCTGCTGGCCTCATTCTTTGGGATGCTGTCCTCCCCCGAGCAAAAAGGCTAAGAACCTTGGCGTCTTGAAGGATATTGAACTCCGTTTCCATATCCAAGTGAATCGAACAATTTCTACATGCTCCTGGCTGATAAGGATGTTAAAAAAAATCTTCTCTTTTATCCTACGACCAGCTAGAATACAGGTAGCACTGGCCTTTGTAATGTCCAGACTTGATAACTGAAACGCTCTGTACCTGGCTGCTAATATGAGCGTGCAGCACCAAACTTCAGGTACTGCAGAACGCTCTGGCAAGACTCATTCTGAACATTCCCAGAAAACAATCAGGAAGGGGCTAGATCGTCTGCACTGGCTTCCCATTGAACAATGCATTAGTTTTAAATCTCTCTGTATGGTTCATAAATCATTGTATGCTCCCTACCCTTCAAGGCTGAAGACTGTTCATTTGGCACTCTCCCAGCAGACCATTACGTTCCTCGCTAAAAATGCAACTGTCAGTACCAAGAACCAAGAAGAAGAAGTGGGGGGACAGGGCATTCTCGGTGGCAGCAAGCAAACTCTGGAATTCCCTACCCCTTGCTCGCAGATCTGTCCCACTTCTGCTTCCCTTCAGAAAAGCCCTCAATACCTGGATGTTAATAGTCTAGCGGTGAGCTGGATCGCTCTCTTTTCTACTTTCCGGGGTATGTACAGCTGATCTCTAGTGCCTTGATACCTTCGGGTGAATGCTGCGCTTTATAAATATCAAATCGAGACCTGGAGTCACTGAGTTCAAGTGGTGTAGGTCTAGTCCTTTTCTACCAGGCAGAGCGGGCAGCAGGCAGGTCAGCACAGCTGAAAAGCAGTTCTTCCAGAGTATCAATCCAGCACAGTGGCAGTCCTTCAGCAGCACAGCAGTCCTTCTTCCTGGCAGAGTATCCACAGGTCCAGAAGTGTACTGATTTGGTAGGGTCAGAAGTCCAGTTTATATACCCAGTCGTGCCTTTTGAAGTGGGGGAGAATTCAAAGAGGGGCTTTGAAGTGCACAGAGATCCTCCTTCACTACAGGGGGTTAGGTAGCCCTTTGTGTGGGAGCAGGACACAGCGCATTCAGGTGTGTCAGCTCCTCACTCCTTCCTGCCCAAGAAGACCCATTAAGATGCGAGTGCTTCATCAGAACACCTAAGCTTCCTTTGTGTGTGGCTGTCTCGAGGGAATGCACAAGGCCCAGCGTCACCCACCCCAGACGTGTATTGGAGATAGGCAGCAGCCAAATGGAGCTTTAGAGCAGAAAAATAACAAACTTACTAAAAGTGGCATTTTTAAAGTTGTAATAATAAATCCAACTTTACCATTAGAGCGGATTTATTATTACAAGTCCATAGTTACCAAATATGACAGTTCTACTGTTCCTCAATCAGAAATTACTCGTAGTAAATGTAACGAGGAATTCCCAATGTTAACCTAAGAGAGGGGTAGACCTCACAGTAGTAAAAATTAATTTGGAAGTTTTTCTCTAATAAGACATGTAAAACGAAAAAGTGTATATCCTGCATTTTACTTATACTGCATCATGCCTGATGGGCTAATTTGGGTCTACCTCAGGGGTGACATGTTTAAGAAAAGGGGAGTTTAAGGCTTGGCATGGGGCTTTAAATGGCAAGACGACACGTTAGTTGAACAGCACATACGGGGTTTGCAATGGCAGGCCTGAGACATGTTGAATGGGCTACTTGAATGGGTTGCACAATCAATGCTGTAGGCCAACGAATAAATAGCATTTAATTTACAGGCGCTGAGCACATATAGTGCACTTTATCAGGGACTTGGAGGTAAATTAAATATGCCAATTGTGGATGAACCAATGTCACCATGGTTCAGGGGAGTGAACACATGCACTTTAACACTGGTTAGCAGTGGTAAAGTGCCCAGAGTCCTGAGGCCAAACAAAACAGATCAGCAAAAAGTAAGGCAAGCTTGGCAAAACATTTGGGGGAAGACCAACCCAAGGCTGACGGGTCTAATTCTCATTACCCTGTGGACATGCTGTACCACTAAAATGTTATAGCTCAGTGGCCCGCACAGGAGTTGGGTGAATCGGGGACTGTGTTAAGCTCTGTTCACAAGGCAATGAATGTGTCCCATAGACAAGGTTCAAAACATCATTTCAAAATAGTTAATAAAGAAAAGGACTGACTCAAATCGAGAGTTCTAGATTGGAATTTAGAAAAACTATAAAGGTTTATTACAACATTCCAAGAAATACAATACAGAAATAGTAAAAAGCTGATGCAGCATATCTCAGTTAAATGGATAAAAGCATTGTCAAGCAGGCTCTCTGCAATAGAGAATAATAGGCAAAATCAGAAATAGACTAAGTCTCAAATGTGCAGCAAAGTTAGTAAGCAGTCAAGCAGCATCCCCATTAGCCTCTTCCATGCTCATGACGGCTCCCGGCCTTCATGAGTCACGGTGGGCGTGTGCTCATGACGGTCGGGAGCCGTCATGACCACGCCCACAATTGGAATGTCCAGCACTGCGGCGGATTTCGCGCCGCAGTGACTAGGTTAGAGACCAAAAAGATTAGCTTAACCACAAATTCAAGACCATTTACTCTATTAAAAAAACATTAAAACTGCAGTCACCGTGGTGTGAGCAAAGAATTAGATTTTCAACAAATCAAATTACAGATTTATAAATAGTCACCCTATCACTTTAGCAATAACCCTCCCACATGAATATTAATTCAACTCTTCTGACCCTAAGTCGACTGGAGGCTTCAGAACAAACCAGTTACATAACAGTTAACCATTGTGAATGAGTACAATACTGTGTGCAAGCAGAAGGTCCTTGAAAACATGTAGCAAAGCTACAAAGCTTCAAGCCCTCTTTGAAAACGGTGTCCTTCAGAGATCAACAAATCCACATTTTGCTGCACGTATTAGCGAGCACAACTATAAACAGAGAAATTTCATGTCACAGCATCCTTTTTGGCAAGAAGGTGTTTAGGCCTAACTGAAGCCTAGTTAGCCTAAGCCAGGAAAAACACTTTAATAGGTCATAGCAAATTTGTTTCTATGTCAATTTATACACCAGCATTCAGGTGTAGATTAATTGCTCTGTACACTATTAGTAATGCACATTTTCATTTACACTCACAAAACCACTAATACCCCCTTCAATGCATGCACATGTTAAATAAACCTTTAGATATCTGTAGCTCCCCTTTCCTTTATTTCACAACTAAATCTTCTCTCTTCTTCTCTGCTTAAACTCCTTCTTCCTACTATTGCCCACCTTTGTTTCTTTATTCAAATACAGTCTCTCATTCATACATGACATAACATGTTTTCACTTATTCTGCTTTTATACTTACCGTGCTTCCACACTCCGACATACCATAACGATGGTACACATAAACACTGGTTTTATTGTTGTGCTTGACTATGCAAACGTAAAAGATTGTGTCCTAGTGAAAGCTTGTTGCCCATATGTCTAGACTTTGTTCTTCTGTTAAAATCTATATCGGTTGAAGGTGTGCTAGTGGTGATTGGCTAATAAGAAACATGTTTTGTTCTCTTCTACTAAGCTTACACTGATGACATTAAATTGGTGCTACTTTTAATATACTTCTTTATTTTTAGGGGCACAATGATTGAAGAAGAGCAGTTTGTAAATATTGATTTGAATGATGAGAATGTTTGCAGTATTTGTAAACTTGGAACCGATGTAGAAACACTGTCATTCTGCCACATCTGCTTTGAGTTGAATTTAGAAGGTAAGCTTAATTGTATATTTTGGGCTTTTTACAAAAAAATAAAATTTATTAGGTACTGTGTTTATGTGCCTTACGAAGCCCTATTCGATTTATTTCTTTGAGATTTCCTTTATCTTGATGTATTTCCATTTTCCTTGAACCTGTTATCTGTTTGTGTACTATAAAAAGGCAAAACAATAATTGAACTTGAGAATTTTCCCCTCTCGTCTCGTCTTTGTTAAAGTTAGAGATATTGGCATTGCAAATTGCATTTTTTTTCTATTTTTTTGTTTTTTAAAACATAAATGGTATTGTCATTTACAATTGCAATAGGTGAGCATTAGAGAGTATTAGCAGACACAGAGCCCCCCCACACACACACACACAGAGCCCCCCCCCACACACACACAGAGCCCCCCCCCCCACACACACACACACAGAGCCCCCCCACACACACAGAGCCCCCCCACACACACAGAGCCCCCCCACACACACAGAGCCCCCCCACACACAGAGAGTCCCCCCGCACACAGAGAGTCCCCCCCGCACACAGAGAGTCCCCCCCCGCACACAGAGAGTCCCCCCCCCCGCACACAGAGAGTCCCCCCCCGCACACAGAGAGCCCCCCCCGCACACAGAGAGCCCCCCCCGCACACAGAGAGCCCCCCCCGCACACAGAGAGCCCCCCCCACACACACACACACAGAGCCCCCCCACACACACAGAGCCCCCCCACACACACAGAGCCCCCCCACACACACAGAGCCCCCCCACACACAGAGAGTCCCCCCGCACACAGAGAGTCCCCCCGCACACAGAGAGTCCCCCCCGCACACAGAGAGTCCCCCCCCGCACACAGAGAGTCCCCCCCCCCGCACACAGAGAGTCCCCCCCCCGCACACAGAGAGTCCCCCCCCCGCACACAGAGAGTCCCCCCCCCGCACACAGAGAGCCCCCCCCGCACACAGAGAGCCCCCCCCGCACACAGAGAGCCCCCCCCGCACACAGAGAGCCCCCCCCGCACACAGAGAGCCCCCCCCCCGCACACAGAGAGCCCCCCCCGCACACAGAGAGCCCCCCCCGCACACAGAGAGCCCCCCGCGCGCACACAGAGAGCCACGCGCGCACACAGAGCCACGCGCACTCACCTACAACCACACACACTCACCTACAACCACACACACTCACCTACAACCACACACACTCACCTACAACCACACACACTCACCTACACACTCACCTACAACCACACACACTCACCTACACACACACCTACAACCACACACTCACCTACACACACACCTACAACCACACACACTCACCTACACACACACCTACACACACTCACCTACACACACACCTACACACACTCACCTACACACACTCACCTACACACTCACCTACACACTCACCTACACACACTCACCTACACACTCACCTACACACACTCACCTACACACTCACCTACACACACTCACCTACACACACTCACCTACACACACTCACCTACACACACTCACCTACACACACTCACCTACACACACTCACCTACACACACTCACCTACACACACTCACCTACACACACTCACCTACACACACTCACCTACACACACTCACCTACACACACACACCTACACACACTCACCTACACACACACAACCACACACACTCACCTACACACACACACAACCACACACACTCACCTACACACACACATAACCACACACACATAACCACACACACTCACCTACACACACACACAACCACACACACTCACCTACACACACACACAACCACACACAGCCGCTGTTTCATGCTATATAAAAAAAACAATTGCAATGCAATATGCCTCACATTGCTGTATCTTTGAGCTGCTAGTGTTGTGTTCTAATTAGCATTGCCAACAGCTCAAACTTTTATAATGTGAGACCTATTGCATTGCAAATGCTTGTTTGATTTATTGCTTGTATTTTACATCTTGCATGAAAACACAGTCCCTGTGGCAGGGCTCTGCTCATCCAGCTGGCATTTAGGCGCAGGTATACTTAGCATTGTGGAAAAGAGATGTCTCTTGCTCTGGAGGCTGTAAATCTGATCCCTAGGTCACTGCTGAGAACCAAATAGCTGAAGAATATATTTAGGTTCAGAGTCTTGTCGAACAAAAATAATGCATTGGCAAGAAATTAATTTAAATTCTGACACTACTTTTTTCTTTTTAAATACTGTTTACTCTTTCCCGAATAAAAGTGTTTGAAAAATAAACTTTGCCATTTCCAAAGGTAGAAAACCTAGAATTCATGTACAGTTTTGAGATACATTAACACATACATTTCCTTTTCTTCCAGTGTTTTGAAGTTTTCTATCTTTTTTGCATTATTTTAAAACAATGCTTTATAAACAACCTTCTGCAAAGTCCGTAGTTTGGCACTTACATTGTAAAGGTTAAATCTGTTGGCTTTGCCAATACTTGTTTACATTTTATTTTTTATAAAGTGGTATGAAAAAGTAACTTTTAAGCAAGTAAGTACGTGAGTTATAGGTTTGAGAATAAACTGGGTCTGCTGAACTCATGTCTGGGAATGAAACATTTCCTAGCTATCGTAATGGTAAGTTTAAATTCTTTTAAGGACTCTGTGGCGAGGATTATGCTCTACTTTCTTCGTTTAATCAAATGGCAGCCACAATACAATCTCTGCAGTCAACCCCAAAAACAAACTTAGTTTCCCATAACCTCAGGGAAAACAGTGAAGTTTGAAAAGAACAGTCCATGTCCAATCAGGTGCTGTAGGCCTCAGTAAAAGGTGTTATTCCTCTATTGTCCTCTTTCATCCTGCAACCAAGTCGACCGTTTAAGACTTCACTCCTGTTGGAAGGACTCCGTCCCTGTAATTTAGAAAGCAGTTATCAACCTGGGGAAGTATTTCACCAAACTATATCAACAGTATAGCCACAGACAAGGAAATCACTTGTACCATCAAGATACATCACCTAAAAAGGAAGTCCAGTGATAGGAAAAAACCTTACATACATCAATAAGCAGATCCATTGACTCCGGTGGGTCATGATTCATCAGAGGGTGGGCTACTCCTTTCCTCCGAGTTCTTAATAGAATTTAAACTTTCCATTAAGGTAGCTAGGAAATGTTTCATTCCATGGTAGGACCTGGAGACGAGGAACATGCTAGTTTAAAGCTTGTCTGCCACTAGAGCCCCAATGGAGGAGACTGGCTGAAACAAAACCTCTTGAATGTTGAATCCTAGGACCATTCCACTTTTTTCAGAATGTCCTCCAAGCGGGTTCCAAAAGCAAATAATAATACATTTTATAAAGCGCCTGGTTACACTGAGGTCAGTGTGTCCCCCTGCTGTGATGTGGCTAGCAACAATTAATCAGGCATGTTCCCCCCCCCCCCCCCAGCTTCTCAAATACGAACCTCCTCACTCTCTAACCAGAGGGAAGAGGTAGGTTTTAAGTTGTTTCCGGAAAATGCGTTCCGAAGTCTCTGATCGCATTTCGGGTGGGAGTCTGTTTCAGTGTTGAGCAGCTTGAACTTGGAAGGAGCGCCCACCCATCCGAGCTCTTCTAAACTTAGGAACCTTCATCAGCCCTTTCCCGGAAGATCTCAACTCGCGCCCAGGGATATGCGGGCTCAGAAGTTCCATAAGATAAGATGGCCCCTTCCCCTGCATGATGCGATGACTAATCAGCAGGGTTTTATAGAACACCCGTTCTTTAATCGGCAGCCAGTGAAGAGATTCCAGGGCTTTCTTAGATGGCGCGGTTTTGGGCAACATCAAGATCATGCGGGCAGCCGCATTCTGTATACGCTGAAGCCTGGTGATGCATTTGACATTGGCTCTCAGGTACAGGACGTTCCCATAATCCAACCTAGATGTAACAAGAGCATGGACCATTGTTTTCCAGGCCGAAGTAGGGAGTAGGTCAAGTGTTTTCCGCATATTTCTCAGGATACCGAAGCATTGTCCTGCCTAGTCTAGTATGGTGCTCGAAGGAGATTTTGCTATCTAGCCAGATACCCAAATTCCTGACTTGTTCGCTGGGAGAGGGTGCATGCCCCAGTACCTGCGGCCACCATGCCGATGTCCACACAGATGGTGCGTTCCCCACCACCAGCACCTCGTCTTGCTTCAGTTTAATTTCAACCAATTTTTGGCCATCCAGGCAGCTGTAGCTTGTAAGCACATCGAGAAGTTATTGGCTGCTGCCCCATCTGACTGGGCGAGAGACACCGAGTTGGGTGTCATCAGCATAGGTTACTACTTGCACCCCAAACCTTTCAGGAATCTCTGCTATTGGTGTTACATAGAGATTAAAAAGGGTGGGGCTCAAGCTAGACCCTTGGGCACTACCTGATTCAGCCTGATACTCTTCGACCGGTGGGGTCCTTGGGCTACTTGAAAGCTGCGATTCTGAAGGACCGATTCCAGCCACTCCAGAGCTCTGCCTCTCACTCCCTCTTTTTTCAGACACTGCAGCAAGATGTGGTGTGCTACTATGTCGCAAGCAGCGCTTAAATTCAAAAGGATCAGCGCTGTAGTGTGGCCTTCATCCACCAGCTTGCGTATGGTTTCTGTTGACCGGAGTAAGGCGGATTCAGTCGAGTGGGATGCCCGGAAGCCTGATTGGGTTGGGTGAAGAAGTTTACATGTTTCGATGTGTTCTGTCAGTTGCTTATTAACTAATTTCTCCCCAATTCTAGAGAAATAGGGGAGAAGAGAGATTGGGCGCAAGTTATCTAACTGCTCCGCACTAATGTTAGGTTTTTTCTTGAGCGGGAATACCACTGCCTCTTTCCAGGCTGACTGGACACTTCCCGACCCAAATGAAAGATCCAAGAGATGGCGTATGTGGTGTTCCAGCGTATTTATACTTTCCCTAAGTATTCTCGCGGGCTCCGGGTCATTGGGGGAGCCTGATTTAATTTTGGACACTATGTCAGTTAGGAAATCCTGCTGGGGAGTACTAAAGGATACTAGTAGCAAAGGCTTTTGAAGCATTGCGCCTTGAGCGGAGTGTGCATGAAATACTTGGTATCCCTCCCCCCTTCCTGCATTCATCCCCGCACCCATCTACTGATGGTTGGAGAAGAGACTGGTTGGAAAGGTTTCCTTAAAGTGATCAACAGTTGCTTCTCCCCATGAGGACGAAGCTCTGCAGTCATAGTCCCATAATCCTTGATTCATCTTACGACACACAACTTGGGTGCCTCAGGAACAGCTGTGTAAGAAATCACCCAGGAATATCATTTGGTTCGTCGGCAATGTGAAACATGACCCCCGTCCGGAGCAAAGGATCTTCCTGTAATGTATAGGGCCCGAACATCAGAAACCCTCTTGCAGGCGATCCAGCATAAAAGAATGCCCTGTTTGGCCGACAGCTGTTACCTAGAGAGATACCTGCTACTTGGCCATGAGGACAAGAAGTTCAAAACTTTATTAACGTTCCAAAGAACCCAGTTCCTGGGCTCCGGGGGGAAGGGACAATCTAATGCCGCATAGCAATTTCTTAACCAAAGGATCTAGAAGTATTGACCGATCTGTAAGACATTCCTCCTAAAGTTAAAGAGGCCGTGAAATTTAGGATGTGGACAACGTTAGCCCCCACAGGACCCAAACTCAGTTGCAGACACCAACTCATCCATTGAGACTAGCTCGATCAATACCTCTTGACTGTACCATCCGCCCAAGTTCCAGCTGAAGTACCAGAGAAGCTGATGATCGAGTCGGAACGCAAACGAGTCAATCATGAACGGGCCCCATATGGAGAAAAGAGCTTTGAACATTGCTGGGAGAAGTTTCCAGAGGCTTGAATCTCAGGGGTGGGGGGGCCTGCAAATCGGACACCTGGTTTTGCCTACCCTGCTAGATGTTCCGTCATGACCGAAACATGATGCTACAGGCAGTATTCCCAAAAGTCTTAGCCAGGTCCGAGAGGGCTCTGGACCGCTTACCCACAACTGGTTGATATAGTGGACCACCGCCATGTTGTCCATCTTCAAAAGGACACTCAATTGCACGTGACTGGTCCAACATTTGACTGAAAAGGAACCTGTCATCGGCTCCAGGCAGTTGATATGGAGGGACTGTTCTGCGGCCGACCAGTGGCGAACTCTCCACAATGAACTCCCTAGCCTGAACCGCTGGCATCGGACTCAATCACAAGATCCAGGTGTGAGACAAAAGTGGCATGACCATTCCACGCCTCCAAATGGGAGATCTACCATTCGAGCTCTTCCTTGGAGTCTTTGGACAAAGGAACTTACTTGGAGTAAGTGAGACCGCGGCAAAGGTGAGATGCTTTTTGGCATTGGAGGGGCCGAAAGTGTAGTGGCCCCAGGAAGATAACGGGAATGGAGGATGACAGCAGGCCTTCCGTTCTGGCTATGTGACAGAAGGAGGTCCAAGGTTTTGCTAGCATCCACCTCAACTTATGTCGGATTTTGGCCATTTTCCTGATGAGAAGGCTCAGAGTAGTCTTCACCAAATCGATCACAAACCCCAGAAAGGTGATTGAGCGTGAAGGGGAGAATCCTGACTTTGCTTGATTGATCACAAACCCCATGGACTGTCGTAGCTCCACTGCCATCTGCAGATGACGGGACAGAGCATGCAGGCATTGGTCCATAAGCAGCATGTTGTCTAGGTACATTATCATTCGTGCACCGGACACCCTCAAGCATTCTATCTCTGGCTTCAGAACCTTGGTGAAACATCAAGGGGCCGACGGCAGGCTAAAAGGTAGAGGTGAACTCAAAAGTATGTCCCTGCCATTGGAATTGAAGAAACCGGCGATGAGGAGGAAAAAAATTAGGACTGTGAGGTAAGCATCCTTGAGGTCCATCCAGTCATTGGGCTGGAGCGGGTCGCGAAGGAGGTGTACACCCTCACATCTTGAAACCAACCACTTATTAAATTTCCAGAGATTGATCACAGGCCCATGACCACCATCCTGCTTTCGGGCCAGAAATTGATTGCTTAGAAATCCAGAGGAATGAGGATTTGAAGGACAAATTGCCCCTTTGGTGATGAATTCCTGAACCTTCCGCTGAATAAGAGGTATCTGATAAAAGGATGGTATGAGGGTGTAGATGTTGAAAGGGAAACCTGCAGAACTCCTGTACTGATAGAAGCACCCAGATATCTGAAGTGAGAGCGTGCAAATTGTCTATAAATTGTGCCAGTTGACCCCCAAACGACTGCAGAAAGTTAGTGAAAGACTCGCCATGAGAATTGGAGTTGGATCCTCTACCTTGGGGTCTGTTGTGGTAGCCTCTGTGACACGACCGGGTCAAATCCCCCGAAGCGCGAGAAGTCATGCCATTGATCTCGCTGGGAAGGTTGGCCTCTGCCACAGGCAGAGTAATGGGAACGGCCAGCTGAGCACCCCTACCACAGCCGGCCCGGGTGAATACACTCACTTTGAAAATGCGCTTGACAGTTAATTGGGCCTTATCAAGTGAAGGTCGACACAAATTTGTTGAGATCTTTGATGAACGGTTCGCCAAAGAACCCACCTTATGCCACCCCACCTGACTGACATCGCCAACTCCCCTTGCTGGGGGTCAATTTTAATGAGCAAGGACCTGCACCTCTCTGTAGAGATGCCGCAGTTGTTGTTGCAGAGAAAAATAATCGCCTGTTGTACCCAGCTGAACAGTACCTCTGTGGAGATTAAAGCTCTGGATGCCTTGGATTCTTCCGCCATATCGCTTATCTTTACTAAAGGGCCCGTTCAGTCCTGGCAGGACTGCCAGGAGCAATCGAGACCTTTCTTTGAATCTCTGATGTATTTGGCCAGGAAAGTGGCTATGCTTGCATCTATCTGAGGCGTAACAACCACTTTACCATCCAAAGACTGCCGGGGAGATTCTGCCTGAAGGCGATTTCTGTCCTCCAGCTCTAGGGGTTTCCTGAGCCTCCCGGCCACATATTTGGCCACTTTGTCACCTGCCGCCCATTCTGAGGAGAGAGGATACATCAGTTCCACGTGTTCCAAGAGATCTTACTGGGATTCACCATGCTCCTCCGCAGGGGGGATTGGAGGAGAGTCTCCAGGACTGGTCGTAGTCAGACTCTCCCTCCAAACCTGTAGGTCACCCATCCGAAGCAGGGGCAGATGAATTTGGCGCAGTCTCACTCGGTTGCAAGGGGTTAGTTGGGTCAGGGAGCGAAGGGGGTTGGCGCCCAAAAAACCATTCTTTAACCTAGCAAACACAAGGAGATGATGGACGGAGCGCTGAAACTTGTCAGACACTCACCTGCGGTCACAGATCTGTGTTGAATCTATCATTGTTATTTAGCTCACTTCGCCACCTCGGTTCCGACCCAGCCATATGCAAATCAGTCTTCACACTGTGCCTCATGGGAGCAGGACAGCCCGAACTGCCAAGCCAGTCTTCGCTGAACTTTGTGTGTCCTTTACTCCCCTTTTAACCTGGCAAACATGTCCAGGTCCAAACCTGAGCATTGCAGGCATTTACTTGGAATCTCCAGGAGAGGGGGCAAAGGCCTGCTCTGGAGGTTTTGGGAGCGAAGGCCCAGGAAGATCTTTCCTCAGTGCAAGGGCTTGTAGGCACCGCTGTGCCTTATCCACGAGTCTCTTCTCCGGAGAGGCCATTGCGTCGGAGACTGCCTCAATTGCGAAGCTGTCCACCTCATTGCAGAACTCATCTGTGACCTGGAAATATGGCACTTCTTCCTCCTCCTCATAATAGTCCCCATAATCCTCCATGAATTTAGAGGTAAGTATACCCGACAAGTAAATTAGTGCGTGTACTTATGGTGCGGTGGCCAACCACCAGGTAAGGGTAATCCGATTGCATGGTGGGGTATGCCCCAGTAATGTGCTGTTGCCTGAAATAGACTTTGTGAGGTCTATAGTAATGAGGGTGTTCACAAGACCCAGGCCTTGGGTGTAGGCCAGCGGTCTTCAATCTGTGGGGCGCGACCCCCAGGGGGGTCGTGGAGTCCTGGGAAGGGGGTCGCAGATTCTGCAGAGTGCAGCTCCTGACATTAGGCTGATGGAGGGTGCTCACGGAGGCCTAATTCACACCGAGGTGTGAAAAACATCAACGCCTCATTAGCAAGTAAAAGGTCTTTCAAAGACCTGTCAAGTACTTGGGTGTGACTGTGTGTGTGTCCCTGAAGCTGTTTCAGCCTGGCTCACATACACGAGCTGGGGAGGTGGGGGGGTTGGTCGAGTGGCTGTAGTTTAGCCCTTTGAGTTCAAAATATGTTGCGCAGCTGTGGGTCCCATGACACGTCCCCCACCCCTACCAGGGAGGCACAGAGATGCCCTCCCATGAGCAGGAAAGAAGAAGGACGACGACGCAGAGAGATACTGATCCCCCCCCCGCCCCCCCCCCCCATGAGAGAGGCACAGAAAATGTGGGTGGATGAATGATGGGTGGATGGATGGATGACAGGCTGAAGGATGGATGGATGTTGAAAAGCTGGGTGGATGAATGATGAATGATGAGTGGATGGATGAATGAAAGGGTGGATGGATGAATGATGGATGTATGGATGGATGGAAGGATGAAAGGGTGGATGGATGAAGGATAGATTGGTGAAGGATAGATGTATGGATGGAAGAATGAAAGGGTGGACAGATGAAGGATGGATGGATGAAAGGGTGGATGGATGAAGGATGGATGTATGTATGGATGGGAAGATGAAAGGGTGGATGGATGAAGGATGGATGGATGCATGGATGGGTGGATGGATGGATGGATGAAGGATGGATGTATGTATGGATGGGCAGATGAAAGGGTGGATGATGTATGGATGGATAAAAGGTTGCATGGATGAATGATGCATGGATGGATGTGTGAAAAGGTGGGGGGATGAATGATGGGTGGATGGATGAAAGGGTGTATGGATGTATGGATGAAAGGGTGGATGGATGTATGGATGAAAGGGTGGATAGATGAAGGATGGATGTATGGATGGGAGGATGAAAGGGTGGATGGATGAAGGATAAATGTATGGATGGGAGGATGAAAGGGTGGATGGATGAAGGATGGATGTATGAATCGGAGGATGGAAGGGTGGATGGATGTATGAATGGATAAAAGGTTGCATGGATGGATGTGTGAAAAGGTGGGTGGATGATTGATGGATGGAAGGAAGGGTGGATGGAAGGAAGGGTGGATGGGTAAAGGATGGGTGAATGGATGGATAAAAGGGTGGATGGATGAATGATGGATGTGTGGATGGATGGATGTGTGAAAAGGTGGGTGGATGAATGATAAGTGAATGGATGAATGAAAGGGTGGATGGATGGATGAATGATGGATGTATGGATGGAAGGATGAAAGGGTGGATGGATGAAGGATAGATTGGTGAAGGATAGATGTATGGATGGAAGAATGAAATGGTGGACGGATGAAGGATGGATGGATGAAAGGGTGGATGAATGAATGATGGATGGATGTGTAAAAAGATGGGTGGATGAATGATGGGTGAATGGATGGATGAAAGGGTGGATGAATGAATGATGGATGTATGGATGGAAGGATGAAAGGGTGGATGGATGAAGGATAGATTGGTGAAGGATAGATGTATGGATGGAAGGATGAAAGGGTGGACGGACGAAGGATGTATGGATGGATGTGTGAAAAGGTGGGGGGATGAATGATGGGTAGATGGATGGATGAAAGGGTGGGTGGATGGATGTATGGATGGATGAAAAGGTGGATGGATGATGGATGGGAGGATGAAAGAGTGGATGGGTGAAGGACGGATGTATGGATGGGAAGATGACAGGAAGGATGGATGTATGAATGAATAAAAGGTTGCATGGATGAATGATGGATGGATGTGTGAAAAGGTGGGTGGATGAATGATGGGTGGATGGAAGGAAGGGTGGATGTGTAAAGGATGGATGTATGGATGGATGGAAGGATGAAAGGGTGGATGGATGAAGGATGGATGTATGGATGGAAGGATGAAAGGGTGGATGGATGGATGTGTGAAAGTGTGGGTGGATGAATGATGGAGGGATGTGATGAGGTCCAACAGGCGCATTTATGGTTGTCAAAAGTTGATGAAGAGGAGTACCAGTTTCTAGAAACTTTTGTCGGAAGGTGGTCCTTACGCCTAAAAAGGTTTTACAAGGGGGTCTCGGCATCAAAAAGTTTGAAGACCTCTGGTGTAGGCGCTGAGCGATGTCGGTAACTGGTGCGTGCTCCGCGGCACGAGCCAGCAAGCGTCAGGAAATAGACGCAAGGAGAGTGCGTGCCCCTACCAGTCGGTGGACCACTGCGCTCCCTGGCCCCAAAGCCTTCCGATGAGGGAAATAAAGGAGTGGCTGCCAAGAAGCAGTGCAGCATTCTCGCGGCCGCGAGCAACTCGATGAGCAACCTAAAAGTCAAACAATCAAACAAATATTGTGGCAACAAAGGTTACGAGCAATGCGTGAAGAGAAATGTGAAGGGAACTAGAATTTCAGCACTAAACTGACAAGACATGGCTGCTAGCAGCGAAGAAAGAGAACGATGGAAGAGGGACAGCACTTTTTACTGAGGCCAAGGGCGCTTGATTGGCATGAACTCTTCTTTTTAAAAACTTAATTGTTTTCCCTTGAGTTATAGGAAATGACGTGTGTTTTACTTTTTTCTTGGTTGACTGCTGATACTGCATTGTGACTGCTATTTGATTAAACGAAGAAAGTAGAGCATAATCCTTGCCTCCGGGTCCTGCCATAAAATTCACAGATTGTTAACACTTAACCAGTAATTCCCTGCACCCTGCTATTTGTGGAAAAAACACCCTATGGGTGAACCAACCAGTAGCAGTCACAATGGCGCCTACCTGTTTGTAGGATTACATGACCGGCTGGACTAGGTAAACCTGCGGCCAGTAGCTGATTGGTTGCCTGTAGCTTAATCTGCTTTTTTGTGTTTTTATGGCGCAGACATAAATCGACTAGGTGCCTAATTGGCTGACAGATTACCATGTGGGCTGTACCAGGGCACAACATGCAGGAAATTGCAGGACCTGTGAAGTGAAGTGAATTTCCACTAGCCGTGCAGGCCATTGAAACAGTGACTGGGTAGCAGAGGTGAGGTGTGGCGCCGCGGCTAGGGCGACTGACTCCGGAATCTGGGGATCACGGTTCGATCCCCGGTACCGGCGGCAGATTAGCCCAGCACCATGTAACTCTGGGCAATAGCTTGCCTAATCTTCCCGACGGCCCCCAGCGCCTAGAGACCCTTACGGGTGATTGTGCGCTTTACAAATGTGGATTATTATTATTATTATTATTATTATTATTATCATCCCATGTGCCGCTTTGTGAAAAGCTCTTCTTCGGTTTGGGCATTCCCGCAATGCCCTTAGATGACAGTGCTTATTGGTGACAATTTCCATTGATAAAGTCAAAACGTAGAAAATGCAAACAATGAAATTCCTACAGAGAATTCACTGAAAAGTTTACAGACTCTTGGTGCTAATGAATTCTTCAACTGTTGTAGGTAAAACGTCCCAGTCATCCACTGGAACATCCTCTTTGTATTTCTTGAGTAAAATGTTTTGGCCTTGGATTAGACTTGCGTATCTCTTTAATTGTAACTTGAGAAAGCCTTTCCATGTTTGTCCTTAGACAATTGTCGAAATAAACTACTTGAGAATGGGGCTTCAGTGCAGGAGTACGTAAAGCCCAGTTGAATGAGTCCATTCTTCTTGTTTACAAGGAAGGACATGTGACTCCTCAAAATATTAGCTTTATTAGGGGTAGTTGAAAAATGCAGTTATAGAAAACCCGGATGTATGTATCATTACATGGGTCGACATGTATGATTTGATGGTGTAAATTCAACGTGGAGGAAAATTTGCAGTCCTCCATTTCATATTTGACTTCTATGCTGGATAAATTAATGAGAACTATACAGCAAGTTGTATCTCTGTATATTATGTCAGTTTATTATTCAGCTATTGAACAATAATCTGTGTATAATTAGTAGTTTGAGTAAGTTGCTGATTATTAGTAATACTCATTGAAAAAGAAATGTATACTACATACATGCCTCCATTAACGGGTATTGTAATCCAGTATCAAATGTTTCTGTGTAAGCTAACAGCTTGGTTGTTTTCTCCATCGTCTTGAGGTTTACATGGCCATCCAAGTAGTACAGTTTCAATTTTACCATAAACATGCCAAGCCATGGTCATGATCATGAGGAGGCGGAGGAAGGGAAAGGTAATCTAGCCTTATAACCTCTCATATCAAGAAATAGCCACCATTGAAGCCCCTATCCATAGCAATCGCACATAACCTTAATGGCCGGTATAGCCTAGCATGGAAGGCTATTAGAACATTCTGTCTCATGAGGGTGTTATGTCCTAATTAAGAAAGGTAGCCTTCTGGGAGACTCAAGATTTATAACCCCTCTCTCCTCCGAAACGTAAGTGTCTTTCAGAGCTCCTGCTGTGTGCACTTGATAGTTCTGAGCACACGCACAGAGGAGCAGTGACCAACCCCTGGATTTTCTTGGGCCCTGCCAAACTGTTTAGCAGAGCCCAAGGTGACCGGAGATGAGCAGAATTTTTCCCTCCCTGCTTCTGAGGCACCAGTGACAGAGCGCAATGCCAATCCATTTAGCCTGTGGAGGAGCACACAAGAAGGAGAGTCAGCAGTTGTTTATTAGGACATTGAAACCTTGACAGCAGCAGGTTTATACCAGTGTTTATAGCCTGCTGCTGCTTCATTGTCTTCACTGAAGCTGTCAATATTCCAGTGTTGTCTATGGTAACTCATCATTCAAAACATAATAATTGAAGTTTTCATTCTACTTGACCACCTCACCTGTCCTGTATAATATAATAGTTACTGAGCTTTGAGAGCATTTTTTGGGGAAAGTGCTACCAGCAATTTTCATATGATGTTAAACTACTGTTAGACTTTTACATTAATTTGAGGACTGACTTGTACCTAGAGACATCCCTTTTTTAAAATTCTTCAAAGTGCAAAATGATAGATTCTGAAACCTTTTTAAGCTGAACAGGGAAAAAGCTGTTTACCTTTTACCAAGCACTGGTAAGTGCGATAGGTTTTGCCTATGTGAAAATAATGTTTTTTGTTGTAAGTTGTAGCTTGGTGAAGAGTTGGTCAAAAGAAGTTACTGAAAATCCATAAAAGTGTTTATGATTTGTATATTGAGAGAGCCGATATATTGTGCAGTAACTGGCGGTAATATAATGCTGGGATATTAGGTGACGGGCGGAGGTCAATGGAAAAACACCACATGCAGTGGACAACCACACTGACGCTTTTGTGCGTGTGCCACTGCACCTGCTGCACCATTCAAATCATGGCCTAACTGCATACAAGGTAACTGCGTTTGTGGCTGCTTGTTTAGTTGCAACATATAGCACTAATTGGTGTTCAGTGGGCTTCCTGGAGCTTTTGGACGATGTGCCACTCTGCTGCACCATTTAAATCATGGCTCTGGTGCCTGCAAGGTAACTGAGCTTGTGACTGCTTCTTTAGTAGTAAAATACAGCAATAATCGTGTTATGACCTTTTGGCCCCTGTGCCATTGCACCTGCTGCACCATCCAAATCATGGTCCTGGAGCCTGCAAGGTAGCAGCACTTCCGATTGCTTGCTTAGTAGCAACATATATCTATAATCTGTGTTCATTCGGTTTCCTGGAGCTTTTGGCCCCTGTGCCACTGCACCTGCTGAACCATGCAACAGGGTTGTCTAGGGAGGCTGCCTAGACGATGGTCCATGGAGATGAAACCGAAGTTGATCCCCTTGCAATGAATGGTGTCCTGCAGCACGGCTCCTGGGCCTTCTTTTCTGGCTGGCTGAGAACGAGACACCTCTAGCGGCCAGAGACTAAGAGGGGGGCCGCGTTGAGGGCGGTTTGCGCGGAGCAGCGGCTAAGTGACCGAGCTGCTATTGCTGAAGGAAGGGGAGGCCGCACAGAGATGTTTCTGCAGCGCGACTGCCTGTACCTCCTCAGAGGAGAACAAGCCACGTTGAGATTTAATATTGAACAGTTTTGTGAGTCACTCAAACAAAAGTTAAGGTATAAGAGAGCTATAAACTGCAACAAAAGATTCAATAGGGGTTATCTGTAACAGCAGCGAATGGGAGGGGAGCAGTCGGAACATGAGCCGTAGACTGTGAGGGGTGGCGCGTTAAGAGAGTTTTGCGAGGAGTGGTGGTGAAATGACCATGATTACCAAACAGAAGTACCTAAAATAGAAGGGAAGGGGCAGGAAAGAAGATGTGGCATAATGGCCAGAACCGACTGCCTTGGAGCTGGGAAGCCAGGTTTGAATCTCAGCGCCGGCTTAGCATCCTGTACAAGCACGCTTAAGAGAGCAGCCTCACAAAGAAGTTCAGCAGATAAAAAGGAGGACTTGGGCCTGATAAGACCAAACACAAATGGAACAACAGGAAATAGTATGTAACATCCAATAGAAACTGAGGAAAAGTAAGTGGCAAGTACACTAACCAATAAAAAATAAGGGCGGGATGTAAGCCCCCTTATAAGACTTCTATTAAACACAATAGATTTCGCAAACGCTGTGCAGGCAAAACCTAAAAAGGTAATCCTTATCTCATTGCAAGGAGTACACTCTCGACTCTAACTCCTGGCCACAAAGCATGCATGTTTGCGTTATCTTGGTTTGCTATGATAACAACCAGAGCAAAACTTTGCTGACAGCAGATCTGGGCACTCACAAATTGAACACTGAGTTTGAAAAAGGCAGGAATATACTTCCTGAAGCTTACATCTAAAATTTAGTACTTTTTCGATTTAGAGGAATTCTACAAGACTCCCATAGCTTTCCAAGTGAGCTACAATTGTAAGATGTTCCGAGAATTACTTTTATGCGTATCCATTTTTGCACACACAAGTTCCCGGACTTACATTTTTGCACGTACAAGTAGCATTCTAAAGTGTAACTTTTTTTTTGTGGGTTAAAGGGGGTATCTTTGCCCCATCAAAGAAAAAGGTTTTCTTCCGAGAAATCGATTTTACTCCTGTCTTTGAAAGTAATATACATACAATTATTTTCTGGGTGGGAATGTGCATGCTAAAAGTTTAAGAAAACCTATAGACTGGACTTTTAGTGAGTGTTCACTAACTTTTACAAGTAAACCCACTAGAATGTCCACAAACCTGTTCCCCAGTGCAAACGTGCTTAGTCATTAATCCATGCTGTCTGGACATCCATGCGGGTAAATACCATTACAGAGAGCGAAATCACACCGAGCTGGAGTATGTGAATTGGAACCCTGATGGTTTGTTTTTTTTTGCTCCTATGCAACTTTATTTGTGACTCTAATTTAAGTTCTTTTAAAAAAGAAGATACCAGAAAGTTGGGATGTGATTCTCAAAGTAGTAACTGAAAAGTATTTAAATGGATACCCAGAACCACATACTTTGGTCTATTTCTAATTAGGCATCAGCCCTAGAAGATTCTGCAATCCCTTCTTGTGGTGTAATTTATTTAGAGTACCGTACTTTCCCATGTGCAAATGAAACACTTATGCTTTTTAGGAAGAGGACTCCGTCGCACTGCTGTAAGCAGTGTGGGCGGAGCCCGAAGATTTAATATTTCGTAGAGGGGGCTTGCAACCCGCCCCTCTAATCCATTGGCTGGCCTAGTAAATGCTGGCCAGCCATTGGAGGAGAGGGGCGTCACTTTGTCCAAGCCCCATCTTTTTCGGATTTGGGGCGTTTTTTTAAGGTTCTTTCTTGTTTTCTTTCCTCTTCCCATTAACTGGAATTTTACCTTCCAGCCAATGGGAAGAGGAGAGAACGAAAACCACGCCTGAATCACAAAAAGACACCGGGTTCTCCAAGGCATTCCTGCCTCGCCAGGAAGAAACGTGGTCGTGTGTCTTCTGGCTCTGCAGGCGCTCATGTCCCCGTGTCTGAGGGATGCTTGTGGCCTTGCGCGCTTTGGTAGGCTTCCCGGTGATTACTTGCACATAAGGGGTAGCTGCAGCTGCCCCCGATCTCTTCACACAGCGAGTTGGGCAGTATCTAGCTGAGCACACAGCGCCGTGCCGCTGTCAGGATTACAGGCACGGCCAAGACTCCTCTTGTGTCCGCATCTAAGATGGTCGCTCTCACAGTAGCTGGACGCACCTCTCCTCTCTTCACTTAAGGCTCTGCACAATGGTTTTCAGCAGCCAACTCCCTGCCCCCGCCGCACTCACTGTGTATTAAGCCCACAGGACGCGCCGTACAGTGTCCGTGCGGTGATCGGGTGCTCCACAAGTCCATCCGCCTCCTACCAAAAATAAGTCTAGCAAACGTACCGGGCCGATTCTGCAGGAGAGAGGTTGCTGGAGCTGGATATTGCAGAGATTTCTTCATTAGTATTCATTAGAAGGGGCGGGGGAAAGACGGCATCGAGGGGCAAGGAGGAGGGAGGGGGGGATTCCTCCGAGGGGGCGTGGGTGATTGAGCAGGTAAATCCCTCCCCAGGAGCAGCCGGTATGTGCTGAACAAATGGGGTACCCGGGCAGCCTCTGCCCTGGGGTGTATAGAGTGTCTTCGCCCCCTCCCTCTTTGGCCCTCACCACTCCCATTGTTCATCCGCTGATCTCTCGCCTCGCTGTCTGTTACTTGTTTCTATGTCCTTCGCGGTTTAGTTTGCGCTAGAATTTCCTCCTT
Organism: Lissotriton vulgaris; assembly: GCF_964263255.1. NCBI lineage: Eukaryota > Metazoa > Chordata > Amphibia > Caudata > Salamandridae > Lissotriton > Lissotriton vulgaris. The sequence goes on from NC_141696.1 coordinate 279,288,468, forward strand.
TGTCGCTACTTTTATCTCCTACCTCAGCTTTGCTACTTTAAAAGAATGTGGGCAGTTTTTCGAAAGTGTGTGTATATATATATATATATATATATATATATATATATATATATATATATATATATATATCCAAAAGTGATTTCCAACACAATCAAGAAGGAATGTCCAGGCCAGCTTAATGCAGTTTTAACGAGCTTTAATGAATAGCTCCACTCGACGCGTTTCGAGGAAGTGTTCCTCTTGGTCACGAGACGCTCCGAACCGGGCCGAAGACGGCTGTAATGCCAGAAACCGGTCCCCGGGAGCTTGTTTCCTTCCCAGTGTAAGAATTGGCTTTTGTAGTTTGGTTTGCCCTGTTTCCATCATGCACTGGGACAGGAACAGACTAATTTGCATACAGCCAGGTTCTGAAACTGGGATGGTGCAGTGAGCTAAAAAACGGTGTTGGATCTAGCCCTGATCTCTTGACTGGGTGAGAGTTTTCTGCTTAATTCAGAGACTCTGTCCCTCACCACCCCTTGTTGTAAATATTTTTGTCCACCCTAAGCGTGGAAGGGTATACTCAGATGTGAGTCCCTTGCTCATTGCACCATCAGGATTCAAGCAAACCGGGCCGAAGACGGCTGTAATGCCAGAAACCGGTCCCCGGGAGCTTGTTTCCTTCCCAGTGTAAGAATTGGCTTTTGTAGTTTGGTTTGCCCTGTTCCCATCATGCACTGGGACAGGAACAGACTAATTTGCATACAGCCAGGTTCTGAAACTGGGATGGTGCAGTGAGCTAAAAAACGGTGTTGAATCTAGCCCTGATCTCTTGACTGGGTGAGAGTTTTCTGCTTAATTCAGAGACTCTGTCCCTCACCACCCCTTGTTGTAAATACCTCCGCTGCAAGGGGCAGGGTTTCAGAGCGCAACCTCAGTTTTGGATATGGATATGGATATGGATATATATATATATATATATATATATATATATATATATAATTTCAGTCGAATGCAACTGGGGGCCTTAATAAGTTTTACACATTTTTTATAATTTATTTATTGGGAAATTTTGTCCGGTGTCGCATTTCTTATGTTTCTGAACCACTGGGTAAAAATCGGTCACACGTCGAACTCCCCAGCCCTCCCTGCTCCAAAGTCTGACCTTCAACTCTGAGGGCGGCAAGCCACACACACCTCCAACCTGGCTCGGCGCGAGGCGCTGCTAGAATCTCGAGCCCTCAACAGGAGCTTTCACTTGCTTCTGTTTGCCTCCCTTCCTGTTCCCAGGATGTGGCATTGCAATCAGAGCTGCCCACTGGAGAACCAGGGTCGAGTCTCTGCATCGGATCCGCACCGTGCGATTCTGGACACATCACATATTCTCCCGGTGCCTGGAGACTGGATGCAACCGTGTGTAATCTAACTGCTGCTCTTGTAAAACGCTGGGCCTTCGGGTCCAGTTGCCGCTATATAAAGGCGCAGAAAAACACACTAAGAGGTAAAAGCACAGTTTTAATATCAGGAAAGACAGGAAGATAGCCATTTACTGACTGATTTGAACGATGTGAAACCATAAAACCTGGATAAATCGCTTCTCCCCCGCGTAAATTCTTTGATCTTAGGCAAATATTTTTTTCACCAAACCTATGGTCAAGTATTCTAGTTGTTACTGTGATTCTGTGGAAATGTGGGTGAAGAGCCACTGTTGTTGAAATATTGACAATGCGGAAGTGAAAGAAAATGCAGTGCTTGCAGCTGAGTGAGTGCGTTGTGTGTTTGGGTTGGGGAAGTGAAGTGAAGACGATGGGAGGTACATTCAGGAAGAAGAGAGTGGAAAGAGATGTAAGATCTGTTGATGGGCGAGATGTGGGGAGAAAAAGGGAGTACATGTCTAATGGTGATCATTACAGGAGTGACTGAGACGCTGACGACCACTGCCCCTTCCACAGGCCTCAGTAATGTTTAAATACCGGTCAGGTGGCACACTGGAAATCACAGACATGTAGTTTATCTTTAAGCACTGCACTTAATTATGTAGGTGTTTGCCCCTTTAAGAAACCTCTCGCTTCTTTCATCCCACTTAAAGCCAGGTATTATCCACCTTAGGGAGATAATAGGCTGTGTCTAGATCATGTACTTAACCCACCAAGCTGTTATGCCAGTTATTAGATCTAGAAACTACGTTCCTTGAAGTTTCGGTCACTTTGGAACCAGGTTCAGGAGATGATGCAGCTCAAGTAATTCCAATGAGAGGGTTTTCATAGTGTGACTGTTCGTTGGGAATTCGCTTTTAAGTACAAGTGACGTTTTCCTCCTTGCTTTATTCTAACCTTTGTTCCAGAATTAATTTCAGAGGACACGAGAAGTAGGCAGTTTTCCATGAATAATTGCCATTTTGACAAGGGCTGCACTGTACAGAGTTTGGGCGAATCCCCCAGTCAGGGGAGAGAGAATCTTTATTTCCCAGCTTCAAAGAAAACATTTTGAGCCCCCCTGCATATGGCAAACACTGAACATACGCAGACATCTGTGTGGAAAAGAGTGGTGTTGAGGTGATCAGAACACATCCAGTCACACCTCTCACTATATAATACTCACTCTTTCACTTTTTACTACTCGCTCTCTAATACTCTCTTTACTAATAACTCTATCCTACTCACTATAAACTACTCACTCTACTACTCTACTACTTACTCTGTGTGTGGGTGCTAATGCAATAGGTCTTGCATATGCAAGCGATTAAGCTATTGGCAATGTAAATGACAATGCCATTTATTTATGATTTAAAAAAATAATAATCATGAGCAGTGCCAATAGCTCTACCTTTAATGCTGCTGAGACCATTGAATTGTAAATGCTTGTTTAAAAGATATGAGAGAGTTGCTTGTTCCATAGAGTGTCAGAGGTCCACACCATGTACCACTACTGGAGCAAGTCTTGACTGCTCACCCTTGCTACCCTTGGAGAGAGTATAAAGGGGCTACTTAAATAAGTTTGTTGGAGAGCAATAGTACCAGAGTACTTGGAACACTTCGTAAATGTCAGTGCCCACCACTTATAATGCTCCTCGACTTAGAGAAAAGGAGTCTGTTATTTCTGTAATTGCTCACTGCGATACTAATCTGGTGATTGCCTTTTTAGGTCTCGGCCTATTCCCATTCTGCAGGAATGGAATAGAACGAGTCTATAGCAGTGAATCCAAGAAGCTCTCCCATCGCGGATTTTGGACAGTACGTGTTGATTACTAGTGCGGAACGCGCGTCCACATCCAAGCCATCAGCCTCCTTCCCAACTCCCCCCTAATTGCTTTCATTTTTAGGGCCGCGAGGCCATGAGGTACTTCAAAGGGATCCGCATGCATTTCCCGTACTTGTTATTACTCGCCCCTCCCCTCCACAGAGCGCGTCTCGCGGCCGCGCTTTCACTTTCACGGCTGCACTGCCCTGTGCCTTCCTCGACTACTTCCTGTTTGCTGACATTTTTCTTTTTTTTCTTTCTTTTGAAATAGCTGTCTTTCTGACACTTGATAATATTGCATGTTGTCAATCTGACCCTATGCTTGCCTGTTGGTTATTTTTTTAATTTAAATTACGTGCAGACCTCCGAAAATGCACCCTTTTACATTAATAGCAGTCAACAATGGTGCCCGCCCTCTCCCTATTCAGCACGGCACCCGCTTTCACTTTTAACACGGCGGCCAGTCAACAATGGCGCATGCAGCTCTTTTCTGTCACGCTGTAAACATTCAAACTATTTGACTCCAGGAATTCCTGCCCCGGCCTGTTTAGACTCCGAGCACTTTCTGGTATGACAGAAGCACATTTTATGTAGTTCGACTGAACTGCCGCCGCTCCTCCAGCTTGTTTCAGAAGAGTTGCCTTCATGCATTTTAAGTGCGTTGGCTAAAAGTGCACGGCATAGTTTTAGTTTGCGGGCAGGTTTTCTCATCTGTTGCTCTTTCTGATGTTCACTTTGTCCCATGCAGTTTTTACCAGTGTGCGCTTTAAAAATGATAATGTTTGTCTGAAATGCAGCCGCCGCTGCGCTGTGTTTGGGACTGGCCTCAGAGGACGTCGTCCAGTGCCTTTGCCTAATCCATTTACATATCCCCAGAAGGTGACCAATGCCTGGATTGTGTGCTTCCTGTTCTGTTCTGCGGGGCCCCAGGGTCCTCTTTTTGCCATTTGTTCCCCTTCAAGAGAGTAAGATAGCGTCAGGTTTGGGGCCCAATGCCACTCCGTGCTGGTTCTCCTGGCGTCATGTATGTCTCTCTCTGAAACATGCCAAGGACAGGCTGCAGTCTCTGCAGCTTGTAGTGCCTCGTTTTGTGTGGGTAGGGGAAGGGTTGACCTCACTACAGTGTTTACCACAGTTAATGAAGATCAGATGGGAGTACACACAGAGCAGCTCTCTGGGCCCAATCTGAGCCACGTACTAACGGATGCAAACAATGCATCTGAGACGTCCGTCTTAAGGCAGCCCTATTATACTAAACCCGCCTTTTCTTGTCTTCATTTCGTGGCCGATTTTTTTTTTTTCCAGCCGCCATTGCTTGTTTCGTGCTTGGCTGACTGGATACACTGAAGTGTTACAACATGCTCACGGTCACACTTAGAGCTTGCTTCTTCATGAGACTCAACTTGAAAGTGCACTCTTCTTTTGAAATAACCAAACATACCGGAAGGTTTCGTTTAATTAACAAATATAAACAAGGATCCTGGCACATGCCAAAATCGCAGTCGTCTGTTATTTCTAGAGAACCAAAGAGCCCTACCCATCGTACAACACTGCATCCACCACAACATAAAAAGTATAAATTAATACAAGAGACGTTTCGTATCTACTGGTATAATTACAGCGTCGAGAGACTACCACTGACACCCAGTGGCCTTAAATAGTAACGGCATCTCCTGTATTTAAAGGCTTGCAGGTACCGGTTGTTTAATTCAGTGATATTATGCAATAATTAACCTTTTACAATAACTATGTGCAGATCGGATTCTTCTCGGAAACCAATCCCTTTGGCAATCCATTTCAACTCCCAATGTGCAGGACAGTTTACTATTACTGAAGTTAAGATTGTAATTAACTAGTGTGCATATTTACATCTCGTAATTAAATCATGCGTAACAAGACCGCTTCATTAAAGTTCAATACATAAAGCCAGTACAGGAATCCAAGCCTAATAACCTATGATACAGAGCCAACCGATTCATCTAATCAAAACCAACGTAGACCTTTATCCGACTCGAAACCTCCGTGCTTCAATGTGTGCATTGTATTAATTGTGTTTACAATTATCAGAGTACACATGCCTACAAACCTCGAGTTGGCGTCTTATTCATGTTTTCCACGAAACACATGCCTACGGGGGTTCGAGGTTTGCTGTGGTATCCCCAACATGCTCTGCCATGCAGCATTAGCGTTTGTGTGTGTTTAGCTGACAATATATTTCGGTCTCTACCGACACATAGCCGTTGTTTTTGATGTTACTTGAGAGCGCATTTTTGCCTGATGTACATTAATAATAACATTTGTCTTGGTTTCAGTCTTCTACATCTTTTAAAGGAAGCAAGCATACCTTGCGCCGTCATTTTTGTACCCTTGGCTGGTATGTACAAGTTACTGCTAATTTTTCCTGTTATGAGCAGGTGCAATTAATAAGAGATGCCTCTTAGTCCCTCCTCCCACAGGCATCTGAAGCTCCCCCCAGCGTGCGCTCGGCCTCAGGCATTTCTCCTACCCCCTAATTATGTTCCCTTGTTTGCTTAGAATGTTTTCGCTCAAAACTTTAGCAGATTTGCTTCCGCAATTTTTTCATTTCACGGCATTCACAACGGTTTAAGTGCTTAAAATGTTTTGACACACTCTGCGTTAGTGGAACATAAACTTTACAGTTTCACAAAGCAAAGGAATGTTCTCGTGGCTGTTGAGGTGTGGCCAGGCAGTTTATCTCTCTCAAAGAACCCACATTTCTCATTCTAGGATAATGCAAACATGCATCCACCCCCACAGCCCCGCCCCTCACACACGCTCAGTGCTAGTACAAAATGTTCCTGTGAAGCCATTTTCACATGGATGCAGCTTGTGCATACCAGTTGCTTGTGTCTGGGGGAAGCTCGTCTGTAGTTTGCAAACCACAAACTAGCTTTGCGCAATTAAGATTGCTGTTTAATTCTGAAAAGACAGCATTCCGGAGCCTTTGGTATGGCAGGTCGTGAATCAAGAGATGGTAGAGGTATTTACAACATCTATTTAAAGGGGTAGCGTCAACAAAAATATAAGAACTAAAAAAGACTTCCCTTTCTTGGCTCCGATTTGCACGCGCCTTGTGTGATCCTTGTCATCCGCTTTCCGATCCTGCTGAACTGATTTGTGATTTACAAGTCCATATTTGATTTACTGTGCAATAAAAGGTGTGCAACTTTTATTCATCAAGTGACTCTATTATTGTATAATTTGCCCCAATTTGGGTGTATGCTATATTTACACCTGAGATACAATGGGCCGGTGTGAAAGTGTTTTTTTTCCTTAGGTGGGGGCTCGTTAAGTTGCCCAGTGAGTTTGATATTCAGCAATAAATGCGACAATCTAGGCCAATGTTCAAGCCCTTTAAATCTTTATTTCTCTGCAAAAACACAATAGATCTTGTCCCAGGGCCAACGAATTGTGCTTTAGGCGAATGCTCATCATTATAACTAATTAAAGTAAAATCGGCGTATGTACAAATATAGTTTTTGTGCTGTCTTTCTGAGGCAAACTTCTGGTAAGGCTACTGCTTTCATCCCTACCTGGTTGTGTTTTTTCTTATCACTCGTTTCACATTGTCCTAAATATGCTGCACAGTAGTTCATTTTAGGAATGAATGTGCTTTTATTGCATTTATTAAGTGTGTTCTTCAGGTTTGCAACTTTAGTTACAATAAAAACATCCCTTTGCCTCTGTACTACTTCTCTTACAAGGCTCTCATTTTGAGTTGCCTGGACTTCGGATCTATGCTTTTTATTCCAAAATTGTGTATTTTCGGAATAAACTGCTTTTTGAGTAGGTAAGGAAATGAACAAACTCTTTCCCATTTAATTTGCAGCCAAGTACAGTGTAGCACAAAGTGATATCAAAAGTGGCACTGGATATTGCACCACCCCAGCATCACTCAGCACCACCACAGCACCACTCAGCATCATCACTCAGTGCTACACCAGCACCACTCAGCACCACCACAGCATCACTCGGCACCACCATTACTCAGCACCACCACAGCATTACTCAGCACCACACAGCACCAGTCAGCACCACCACATTATCACTCAGCAGCACCAAATTATCACTCAGCACCACCACAGCACCACTCAGCACCACCATAGCATCACTCAGCACCACCACAGCACCACTCGGCACCACCACAGCACCACTCTGCACCACCACAGCATCACTCAGAACCACCACAGCATCACTCAGCGCCACCCCAGCACCACTCAGCACCACCCCAGCACCACTCAGCGCCACCCTAGCATCACTCAGCGCCACCCTAGCATCACTCAGCGCCACCCTAGCATCACTCAGCGCCACCCTAGCATCACTCAGCGCCACCCTAGCATCACTCAGCGCCACCCTAGCATCACTCAGCGCCACCCTAGCATCACTCAGCGCCACCCTAGCATCACTCAGCGCCACCACCGCATCACTCAGCGCCACCCCAGCATCCCTCGGCGCACCCCCAGCATCCCTCAGCGCCACACCAGCATCCCTCAGCGCCACCCCAGCATCCCTCAGCGCCACCCCAGCATCCCTCAGCGCCACCCCAGCATCCCTCAGCGCCACCCCAGCATCCCTCAGCGCCACCCCAGCATACCTCAGCGCCACCCCAGCATACCTCAGCGCCACCCCAGCATCCCTCAGCGCCACCACATAATCACTCAGCACCACCACATAATCACTCAGCATCAGCACCACCACATAATCACTCAGCACCACCACATAATCACTCAGCGCCACCAAAGCATCACTCAGCACCACCACAGCATCACTCACGGCCTCCACAGCATCACTCACGGCCTCCACAGCATCACTCACGGCCTCCACAGCATCACTCACGGCCTCCACAGCAGCATCACTCACGGCCTCCACAGCAGCATCACTCACGGCCTCCACAGCAGCATCACTCAGGGCCTCCACAGCAGCATCACTCAGGGCCTCCACAGCAGCATCACTCAGGGCCTCCACAGCAGCATCACTCAGGGCCTCCACAGCAGCATCACTCAGGGCCTCCACAGCAGCATCACTCAGGGCCTCCACAGCAGCATCACTCAGGGCCTCCACAGCAGCATCACTCAGGGCCTCCACAGCAGCATCACTCAGGGCCTCCACAGCAGCATCACTCGGGGCCTCCACAACAGCATCACTCAGGGCCTCCACAACAGCATCACTCAGGGCCTCCACAACAGCATCACTCAGGGCCACCACAGCATCACTCAGGGCCACCACAGCATCACTATGTGGAACCACAGCATCACTGAACACCACAGCATCCCTTGTCGCCACCACATCACTCCGCGCTATCACAGCATCAATCTGTGCAACCATTCAACAACTAGTTCAAATATGTTCTCTAAATGTTTCAAGCTTTATTACAAATGTCACAAAAAGATGTTAATATTTCACTTCTGTTCTTGGATTTTCATCACAATAAAATGCACTGAACATAATCTTCACAAACGTTATTTACAAAAGTTTAAGCTATTGCCATTATAAATTACAATCACTTTTATTTAAGTATTAATTATTAAAAATGTAAAAGCCATTGTTATTTGTAATATCATTACATCCAAGTCACGTGAATACAACACATATTGCGTTACAAATGGTATAGGTGTCACATTTGCGAAAGTTAAAACTATTGGCATTGTAAATGACAAAGCTATTAACTTCGCTATTTTCAAAACCAACACATAAATAAAAAATGTGTCATTTACAATACCAATAGCTCAAACTTTCCTAATGCGAGACCTATTGCATTGCAAATGCTTGTTTCTTTATAATTTGATTATCTCTGTAATTGTAACATACAGAAATACAGTATGTTTACTGCATTTTCTTGTCAGATAAAGTAGGTGGTGAAGTTTTGTACATCAATGGATGTTTTCCTTGACTATGCACTTCAGGTTAGGAATGTTAGAATGGTATATAACTCACCTTTATATTGATATGTTTTGAAATAGTTTATACTAGTAGGTATTTACACATGGAGCTTTGGCTGAGTTCACACAGAATAGAGATTTGCTGCCAGAAGACTTTTCTTTTCTCGATCTGTAGGGTGCACTGATGTACCTCTGCTCCTGTCGGTGTGTTAGTCATGGAATTTAAATAATAAATGTCTTGCGTGTTCGCACCATTATGAACTGCTTTGTAGAATAATTGCTTATTGTACAGGCCAGTCACTGTATCTTCTACTTTAAAAACATTTTTAGATATCGGATTGAAGATAATGTAACCATCCATTATCTTCCAACGTGCATGTAGTGTTGATGCAACATAGTCCCCATAAGGTGTGAAGGAGCAGAGTTCTCTTTTATATCTATAAGATACTTTTGTTTTTGTAAGATTTATGTAACTGCAACTCCTTTTGCTGTGTACGGCGCTCCTGATACCTTTGAGTCATTTTCGCGCTTTATAAAACTCTGAAAGTAAAGATAAATAAATTACAGATGTAATTTGATTACCTGTTTCACGTGCGTCCCCAGCGCACTGCTAAGCGCGGAGCCCTAGACTGCGTAAAAGCCCCTCTCGGGTCTCGCATGCATGACATCAAAATGCTTGCCACACAGGATTACAAGTTACACTGCGCACCACACATTCCCCCACAGTGAGCCTTTTAACCTTCTGGCAATGAGTGCTACTATATACATGTTACAAAACAGTAAAGAAAAAACCCACTTCAAATTCTCAGACACTTAATTGTTCACACATACCAGCCCTTAGGTTTACAAATAACTAGTTACCGCTGTTTACCACACACAGTGCTTTGAGTCAGTAATATATAGCTAATTATTTCAGGTTTGTTTTATTTCTACCACCTTTTGTTTGTGAAATGTGTTTACAAACTGCCTAACGCACTGCAGATTTTTCATTAGGATTGTGCCCATTTTCGTACTTGTCCGTTTGGAAGAAAGAGCAGCCATACTTTGCATTGTCTAGTTTTCTTGTCTTCGCTGTAGCCTTTCAGAACCGTCGTCCGTGTAGTTAGAAGAAAAGAATGCAAGCATGACTATTCCTGTTGTAACATGTTAGGGCTGTATGCAGTTTTCGAGGGTTGCCAGGTGGTTCTCCCGTAGTTCCTTACACTCGGGTGAATCAATAGTCTTGGGTGAAAATGTTTAACCGTAAATCAAGTAGTTGCAGAGGCTGGTGAGTTAAATGTTAGAGAGTTAAATAGCATGCCACACGTTTGAGACTTATTTAGCTTCATCAAATGCAACATGCCTTTGTTAATGAAGCTTATCATATGGGACTACGATGAAGGAGGCAGAAGAGCTTGGATCAGATTGTATTTGTTTTTTTAAATGTATTATTAGTAATAGGTGGTTATTTATTGACATATTCCACACCAGGAACACAACTGCACAGCTCCACCTTCCTCAGCATCTGCACTGTTGTAAGTATCCTTTTATACACTGGGTCAGCCAATGACCTGCTCCCCACATCATGTGCTTTTTACTCAGCCCATAATTGTGTGGTGCATAAAAAAGTCAGTGCCCTTAGCGGAATAATAACACTACATCTAATGTCACATTAAATCAATGGCTGCAGGTTTTTTTCAAGACAATAGCCCAAGATACAGCCATGTCCTCCTAGTCTGCTTTTCCTTCATAAAAGATGCTTCGCTTAACTTCATTGTGGACTGTGCTTTTTCAACCATTAAACATTTCCTTATGAAACCACAGCATGTAGCTTCGCCTTTAACCGCCCACACTTGCTCTTCCTCTTTTCTTTTGTCCATAACGGAAGGAGCAACTTTGAAATGGAAGTAAGCGTAATAAGCTGTACTAAGCGTGAGATTCACTTGTGGTTCAATATGCATTAGTTATATATAAATATTTTACCAAACCAAAGGTTTAAACTTCACAGAGAAGCTTAATTTTTGCTTGCGCCTGTTATTCTCACGTACAAGCGGTAGAATTTGTCAGGTGGTATGAAAAATGCTGTGTTTTCGCCAGAAAGTGTTGTTTCTGATTGGAAACAAATGCTGAAAATGCAGTTTCTGCTTTTGGTCTTGAAAATGATACATGTCAAGGTCCCCAATAGCCCCTTTGCCCCATCTATTATTTTTAAATGTTTTTATTTGCTTTGTTTTCTCAACATACAATAAACAACTAATACATTTAGACATTTGTATCTTAATATTCCAATGTATCAAAACAATACAATTGTTTTGTTTTATTCTACAACTTCAAGCGTATCTTAACCTCATAGATGCTATTAAACATCCCTCCCCAGTGCTGCGCTGTCCATTGGAACCAGTGCTGAATGGACGTCCAATGGTCGTGCGCAGCACTGGGGAGGTAGTGCTGCCGTCGGCCAACGCACCGACGCAGCACTTAAGAGGTTAAGAAATCCAAGGGTATGAGTATATCCTCGGGGTACCTGTTGTCTTGTTTGCACCTTGGCCCTACCTTAAATGGCAACAGTTACAAGGTGTATGCATTCCTACCACTCAAAGGTCTGGATTTCTGCAAAGGCTAATCATTGAAATTTTTTCATGCTGCTGCGTTTGATAAATTAGTGCTGCTTAATTTAGGTAATTGTAGTACCTTCAGAACTGTGATAGAAAATGCTACAGGTATGCATGATTTTTTGGGGGGTGCAGGAGAACAGAGAGAAGACATTTTGGTCATGAGGATTTTTAGGCACAAACTGATGCTTCCAGGATATGTTTAAAAACATACCTGTTGCTATTTCATTTACTGATTTAAAAGTCTCTTCATTTTGATATAAAGGTGTTATGTGAATCACAATTGTGAGGCATTTTCCAAGGTTTGAGCGTCCAGTGACTATTTTAACATTTCTCTCGCCTGAGCATATTGTTTGTATTTGGTGTAGAATATATGTGTAGCTTCCAGCAGTGCCTTCCCAGAAACGGGTACACAAAAATGGATTCAAAACCATATGCTAAACACTGGAAAAACATTTTTTTTCCTCATTCCCTTTCTCTTCCCCCGCAAAAACAAGTTTAAATGACCTTTATTGGCTTTAAGATTTATACAAATTATTGTCAAACTTATTGCCTCTGGAAAGCCGAAAAATAACATATTAATGCATTTTTTAGGTTTCACCTGGCGTCCGCTGCGCAGCAGCGTTGGCGCAGGTGTAATCTTATGCTAGAACAGTATGTGGCTTTGTCCCGCCTCTCTCTTCCATTGACTAGCTCCATAAATGGAGGCTAGCCATTGGAAGAGAGATCTGTCCGTCATTGTCCGAGGCGATTCGTGGGCGTGCCGGCGTTTTTTTTTTTAATATATATTTTTATTTATTTTTTTCCCTCTCCGCCCCTTTTAAAACATCATGCGGCGGTGGGCGGTAGCTTTTTTTTTTTCTTTCAGCAAAGGCGTGTTTTTGTCATTCCGCCGAAGATGGCGGCCGGGCAGTAGCTTACTTGCGAAGCTCCGTCTTGAAACTTTCGAGTTCGTATATGTAATGTACCTTTTGCTACCTTTTGCTACCTCGTGTATTTTGTTTGCTCACAATTGTCACTTTTGCCTCATGTAACTTAACGTCTGCTTTTTTTAATTTGTTCACTCTGTAATCACAGTGACTCGTGATTTCTGAGGCAGTGTTCAGTGCGGCTCTTTAAACTGAATGAGTGGAAGGAAGGGGTGAAACTGTGGCCCTTTGCCATCTTGGCTGTGTGGGGAAGTGGTGTTTGCGTGTGACCCTAAAATGTGCGTACTTGTTCTTAATTCCTCCTCTGCCAGCGCCCGCCATAGTCAGCTGTCTCTTGGGCATAAACACATTCCCACTAACGGCGCAGGGTAAAGAGCAGCGCCCTAATCGCCCCCAGAAACACGGTGACCAGCAAACTCCACATGTAAGTCTGCACACCCTGCCGCTGGTGGGTATGCCCCGCTTCAGGCGCTCTGAACAGAATGTGTATTTTGCTGTTGATTTTTAATGCTCATACAGTGGTGAAATTATTGAGGCGCACAGCTGTATTGTATTTAGTTGTTAGACTGCACGCTTAGCTTAAAGTTTCTGATCACAGAATAAAGCAGGGGGAGGAAATATGAAGTCAACTGACATTATAGGGAGGGGGTCTGGTTTGCTGAGTGAGAGTTGCCCATGTGTGGAAACACCAAAACCGAAAAAAACTCCCACCCTACGGTACACGTTGACTAAATGGGAGTGATCTTTGGCAAGTCACGTGTGTTCGATCTACTCTCTGGCTACCTTTAGGTGGGACAGATGACCCCTCCCCAGTGTCAGACCATTAACAGGAAAATGAACAATTACATTTGTAACAAACATGTGAATCCCTGGAGCATTGGCGGAATGGCGATTTTTCGAAGTGACTTGGATCATTGATCTTGTAATCATTGATCTCAGTCCTGGCCAGCAGCTGGTCGAGAACCCTCACATTCTACTTAATGTTCAGTCACATAATGCCAGCCCTCTTAAAATCGAGAAGGGAAGTCTGCCTGTTTTGTAAATCAGCGCATGGAACTTGGTTGGGCTTGACAGTCTCTCGACACGAAAGTCGTTTATCTCAAAATGTACTTCCCCAGGGGGTTGCTGTCTGAACACGCAATTATATACCTGACAGCTCTCAGGAATCTGCGTTGCAGACAAACTCGACGTAACCCCCAGCCAGCATTTGTAGATACCTCGAGGGGTCTCGTACTCAGATATCGGATGTTTTTTCTGTGATCTAAAGTCGGTAGTACTCAATTAATCTATATCAGAAGGATGAAAGGCAGAGTTGACCCGCACAGATTTGACCCTGAGACCATCGGGGCAATCTTTCATCAATGAATTGGATGTTTTAGTCTACATGGCTGTAAGGCGCCACAGCCAAACGCCTGACAAATGATAGCGCTACGAAGTGATCTCATTACAAGTCGGCGCCTTACAAAATAAATAAGGGAAATGCTAGCGCTTTGGGGATGCCCTTGATCCACCATATGAGACTCTGCACAGATGTGACGGAAGAAGGGATGAGTTACCTGAAAGGTTTCAGAAAAACATGAGAATATACAGCTTGGTTACTGAATTGGGACAGTTTTTCGTGCAGGCAGCACCCAGACAAAGTTTGGAGTTTTATTTCTTCTGAATAAGAGACAAAAGGTAATCGAAATGTAGTATGCTTGATTACTGCTTGGTAACCATGCTACCTCTGTGTGGGTGTTGTTGAAAGACAAGGCGGATTTTGTTGAACTTTGAACCTTGCATAATGGCTTGAATATATCGAGTTTCTCGAGCCACGGGTCAAATTACTCTGTACACATAGGAAAAGCAAACGTGTTGATTGCATTTTGGTGGACTGCAGTACCGCACAGTGCCTGCCAGTGCTCGAAAATATTCACTTGAAACAGTTTTAGAAAGCAAATGGGCAGAATGATTTACGTCTTGTGCAGTCAACATGAGAAATATGCTGATAATCGTAGTGATTGCACTTTTAAAAACAGAAAATCCAAGGGGCTGCCCTGCCACATGGCTCGGTGTGAGCACGAGGTGGGTGTGGAAATTTCCACATAGTCTTTCCTGCTCTGGCATGCATTGCAGTGCCTTACACAGAGACGGCGCGGGCATTTTGTTTGTGTGTGGAGAATATATTCTGTGAAATTGTCATTGGTAGGGCTAACGGACACTTCCACATTCGCAAAATTTTATAGAGGTATTGAAGTTAATAACAACGCTGAGACTTTGAGCCTGTCCGGGCTTTTGAACCCAGTGCATTTGCAACCTAGGACTTGGAGGCCACACATGCAGTGGACAGAGTGAAAGTACAAGCCCCACCATATTTGTATGCATGTCACTTTGTAAATATTTTGCGAGTTTTGCTCCCTCGTCACCTCTACCATGCTGCAAGACCCCTTGAGGCAGCAGCGCACAAGTCGTCCTCTGGTGAGTGCTTGCTGCTGTCCTGCCACCCCCCCCGTTCGTGCTTGCTGTCCTGCCTTCCCCCTCCCGCTGTCCGTGTCTCCGTTCCCACCTGTGCTGCCTTCCCCCGCCCCCCCTCCAGCCGCCCGGACATTTATTTCCTCAGTCCTACTGGGAGTCTCATGTTGCCCCCTGCTCCACTATCATCGTTCTACTTTAAGCAGCAAATTACAAGACACCGCGGTTTGGCCATAAAAAGGCTACGTTTCTCATACCGAACACATTAGCTTACGTACGTTCAGCCCTCTCCCTCACCATGTCCATGTCCCAGAGTCCTCTCGCTGACTCACCCTCCAGCCCTCTCCCTCCCTCCCCTCGCATACCGGCTGCACTCCCCGTCCCTGGGGTCTGCCCTCATTTACTTTCCATGCTCCCTGCACACACCCCCACTATCCGGTCCCTGCATACCGCCCCCAATTCACTGTCCACGCCTGATGGCTCTTTCCCTCTTCACCAACCCTCGCTCACCGTCCAGCCCCTGCAGATATCCCCCTCCTCACTGCCGTCCCGCAGCCCTCTTCCTCACCCTGTCCACCCCCACAGTCCGCTCCCTCACCACCTCCCGTCCAGCCCCCTCTTGTGTGTGGGGGGTGTGTGGCTGTGTGTGTGGGGGGGTGTGTGGCTGTGTGTGTGTGTGTGGCTGTGTGTGTGTGGCTGTGTGTGTGTGTGTGTGGCTGTGTGTGTGTGTGGCTGTGTGTGTGTGTAGCTGTGTGTGTGGCTATGTGTGGCTGTGTGTGGCTGTGTGTCTGTGTGTGTGTGGCTGTGTGTGTGTGGCTGTTCGTGTGTGTGGGTCTGTGTCTTTGTGTGTGGCATTTGCGAGAGATTAAGCTATTGGCATTGTAAATAACAATGCCATTTATTTATCTATTTTCAAAACCAACACAAAAATAAAAATGTTGTCATTTACAATGCCAATAGCTCAAACTTTTGCAATGGCGAAACCGCTGCATTGTAAATGCTTGTTCTATCATGCCGCCCATGCACCTTCAATTGAATATGCACATTCTCCATTACGTATATACATTCTATTCTGAGTGCAGACGTGGAAGGCATTACAATTCTTGTGATTATAGTGGCTAGGTACTTTGCAACTACTTCTATAATCTCTCAATTTATTCTCCAGCGTTTCTTTGTGAAATTCACATATGTGCTCCTTTTAATTTTTGCGCTGTGCAGGTGATTTGAATAGTGGGCGAGATTCCTCCGCACACACCCACCGTGACGAATGACGGCCAGGGCAGTCATGAGCATGCAAGGGGTTAAAAACTCTTATCCCTTCTAGTGTTTGTTTCTCTCATGTCCTCTTTTCTTTGACCGTGCATGAGAAATTGCCTCTTTTCCCAGAGACTAGCTTGTATTTCTATTCAAGTACCTGGTTTATGCTTCGTTTTGTGGCCTTTAATGGCATACAGGGTGAGGCTCTTTGTGGTGTATTCCTGACAAAGATGGGTAATCCTTCAGGTTTTTGTGTTTACTATTCTAGAACATTTAAGCTTGGTGATGGTGTTCTGCTTACCTTCCCAGTGGATTGTGTACCGGCTTTCCTAGTCTTATTTATTTTCTTTGGTTAATCCCAGGTCTGCTATGGTTATCGGCGCAGTAGTCCTGTCTGTGGTTCTTCCCATTGTCTGACACTTTCTCTTCAGGGTTCTACCTTTCTGTTACAGGAGTGCATCATGGCAAAGCAAGCTGTAAATGATGAAACTTCTCATTGTTCGAAGCCAGGACATAACTTCATTTTGTTCTATTATTAGCAAGGAAAACAAATCGTGGGCAGTTCTTTAAATAGGGAAAACGGTGCAGGTACTCAGCAAATTGAGCTGGGGGCTGGACAAGGAGACTGAGCAAGAGGTGGGGATAGGTGCGGGGCTACTGAACAATTTATTAGGATCAAGATTGTTTCGGTGCGAGTGATGATGGACGTTTCTTCATTTGTAAGATATTCCTGACGAATAAAGGATATTTTTAACATTCTCTTTCAAATGTTGCTTATGTGAAGATTGCCTCCGCACAAATGGCACATGAATGACGTTTGAATTTGTACATTATACACAGTTCAAGCTATGGTGGGCAGCTCTAGGAAGAAAAGAGGAGAATTCCATTATACCATTCAATACTAGTTAACAGGTTGCTGAACAGATAACTGAGCTTACCCTATCTGTCAGAGGCATTGATTCATTGAAAATACAATCTGGAATTCTCGGGCCGCTAAGATTAATTGCAAAAAACGAAAGTTTATTCACCTACCGAGACACAGGTAAGTTCAAATATAACAAACCTAGAAAGCACAAGATCAGCAGTGATAGTTAAGAACCCCGGTATCAAATAAGCGTTCACATACATTCGAAGGGGAACTTTTCTCCTCCCCTGGTTGTGTGAGCAGCAAACTGTCTCATCAGCTGATCACCTTCCTAGTTGCAGCCATGTTTTTACATTCAGTCGTGGATCAAACCTTTGAATGGGTGGGCCAACACATTTAAAAAACAGAAGGGATGACAGTTTGTGGAAAGAGAATTTCTCTTTGGTGTGAGCAGGTAGTTCATCCAGCTGAAACCTCTTTCACATTCACTGGTGGACATAGCAATCATTTCAACAGCTTTTATTAATGGCTTAAATCTACTTGTATATATGTAGGCGGTATTGCACTCCTTGTATTCTGTAAATCCCACGATACTATCCACTACATTTACTTTCAAAATTTGACACACCTGACTCACATCCTTGTCACCATATTGAATATTCATTCTGTGTTATGTCCAGTTTTCTAGATAAATCTGTTGTGTTGTGTAAACAATTTCATGTTGTCTGCTTGGGGAGTGCCTACACTTTTAGTGCTGACATAGTAGGATTTTGTGGTGGAAAATTTTGTTAAGTTTTCACCTAGGCTCCTGCAGCATTGAGCTGCTTTTATTGTTGGAAATTAGTGCTTTTCATGCAGGTATACACCCCTGAATGTAAGGCTTCTATGGCTTCTTCAGTGTTTAGGCCAGAGGTATCGATCATTGACTCAAATAACTTGACTACCCTTGTCGGCAATCTCATCATCTGCTAGATTGGTGCTGAAGCTGGCAAGAAAAGACACTCAAGTTGACTACATTGTCCAACATAATATAGCATTCTTTAACAAGCATTTGCAATGCAATAGGTCTCACATTTGCGAAAGTTTTGGCTATTGGCATTGTAAATGACAATGTCTTTTATTTATCCGTTTTGATAATTAACACATAAATAAAAGGCATTGGCATTTACAATGCCAATAATTCAAACTCTTGTAAATGCAAGACCTATTTCATTTGAAAGAAGCGGCAGCCATTGTCCTGGGCTGCTGGAAAGAGAAAGTGAGCATGGCGTGCTTAATGTTGCAGGAAAGCATGTCGTATCAGCAGTAGGAGAAACTCATTAAAGAAAATAGTGCTTACAGACTAAATAAGTCATGCTGTGTAGCACGAAAAAGTGCCAGTCCTCATGGAAGGTTACAAATGAAGACAGGTCGGTACTAAGGAGGAACTAACAAGCCTATTAACGAATCAAAAGCCACCATTTACGAAGGACAATGACACAAGCCAATGAAAAATATGGGCAGAGAGTGGGCGAAGGTTCAAGGCCATACTCAATGACTGTATGCCTCACAGAGCAGTGCGTGTGCTGCCCAGGCTCGACCTAAAACGAACCACTGTGAAATAAAATATTTGCCTTGGATCACACAATTTAGTCAAATGTGGAAGCCAGGAAAATTTCCAAGATTTCTCATTTCACATTGTGATGTTGAGGCACTGGGTGGATATCTATTTCCTTCTCCTGTTTTATATGAAAGGTTAATTTTTTTTATTTACATTTTTTTAAGCACATTAGGGCACAGCATGGATGGCAGACATATTAAAGATCAATTTGTTTTTACTCGAGGGCCCATGGGGCCCTCAAACTCAACGAAGCATCTGGCTCAAGCTTTTAGAGACTCGCCCACATGTGATGCTTGGATCCTAAAGGGTCCAGCAACAACACCCCAAATACACACCCGCTTCATAGACTATTGGGTCTGCCTGCTCGTATTTCCCACAGACAAAATCACAAATGTCTAGTCTCCCCGTAAGCAAGAGCAGATGAGACTGGTTCAGCTCTGTGGCGCCTCAAGTGGACGAAATGGCGGTCAACACTTTCTTCTCCAGTAAAAGGCACTGTGTGACTGGCAGACTCAAGGACAACTGGTGTGTATACCCTTTGATGGAAAGGCCCTTTAGCCAGAGCCGTTGCTGCACTAGATCAGTTACCCCGATCTGAACACTTAGGGGGTCTTTAGGATGGCTGGCGGACTTTGCCCGCCCACCATCCTTGTGGTAATGGGAACCACCTGCCATAAGGGCAGGGGGCCCGTGGGGGTATTAGGATGTGCCCGCCTCAGTGGCGGGCACATCTGCATGTTAAGCATTGTGGCGGGCGGTGCTCTCAGCAGCGCCCGCCAAGTGCTTAAAAAGCACTTTTGCATTTGCCTGCCGCTTTGATTATGCAAATGCAAGGGGGTACCACAGGTATCCCCCGTGTGCACCCCCCTACTCTCCTTCACTCTGGGGGCCCGCAGGGGGTCCCCAGAGTGAAGTCTGCATGCCTATCCGTGGCGGCATTGAAAAATGCCTATCATAATATGGCTGGCGGTGTCTGATAGACACTGCCACCATATTATTCCTTTTTAGCCCCGCCGCAAGGCGACCGGGGCAGAAAAGCGGCAAACGGTCTTTTTGTCCGCCGAGGTCCCCCCCCCCCCCCGCCATACTAATATGGCGGGGGGAAATCAAGAGTGGATGTCGGGTGGATTTCCCCCAACCAGGCTGGCGGTGGCCACCGCCAGCCTGGCGGGGGCAATCCGCCCGACATCATAATGGGCCCCTTAGCATTTATTACTGGAAACTCTCTAGTCTCCCAGTGACTGCACCCCCATTCCAGTCTGCACTCGATGCATAAGCAGAAGAGCTGCGTTTCAATTAGGGTTTTGCACTGAGGCATCACTGGCTTTGAGAGGGCGGCTACAATGAACTCTGCCATTACTGTAGAAATCTTCAGAGTTGTAAAAAAATAGTTATGGGTTGAGATGGGTTTTAGTAACCAGGAATTAGTGGCGCTCAGCAGTATTGACGTAATGTGTATAGTTGGTGTCTAGAATAAGAATGGTGCCAACAGGAAGGGGAGATCCTCCAAACCTCTTGATCTGTGTGGAGAACCACACAACAACAATTTCGTAATAGTCCTGTGCACACAACGACAGTAAATCTTCAGATAGATAAATAATGTTTTAGAGCAAGAATAGGAAAATCCAACGATGGAGTCTTTGTTCTTAATCTTTTCTTTAAATCGTGCATCCGATACAGTTTACAAAAACAGCCAGCCGACACGTGTTTCGTTGTAGAAAAGAGTGCTCTACAACTCTTCAGGGCTCAATGGCTGATTCACCAAATTTTGGAAAGCCCACATCCGGTGATAATTCCAACCCGGCAGGGTGACACGAATCTTGGATAGAAGTATACGTAGCTGAAAATTAGCAGCCTATAATAGGCATGTCAATGTCTAGACGCTGGACCTAGTCAAAAATCAATCCTAAGTGGCAGAAACAATTCAACGTGAAATCCTAAGCGAAGTGAGTAAAGGAACAGTTCTGTTCCTGTGAGGCACAAGTGTGTGTCCTCTTAATCTCTCGAGGTGTGGATCCACGTTCCGGCGTCTGGCAACGAATGTTAAAAAATAGTTCCCTATCTATTCTAGTTAAAACGTATTACAGATTCAAAGACAACAAACCGCAACGGTGTGACATAAATGTCTCAAAAAAAGAAAAAAATTACCCAATATAAATAGTGGGTAAGGTCGCTGTCACTAAACCCGTGGCTGACAGAGATGGTCTGACGCTTGATTATGGTTTTGTGGCATGTGATGGCTCTGGAAGCCCTCGAGAGGGAGCCACCGACTGTAGTGGAGGACGAAATTATCTGTAAGTGACAGGGGGCGTGTCTGCAGTCTCTAGGGGCGAAGTCTAGTGTGAGTCAGTACCTAGTTAGATGCTGGCCTGCAGGGATTGGCAGAGTATGTCCCAGTGAGGTGGTAGTGAGTCGTCACTGAGAGGATGGACTGCTTCACATGGCGAGAGAGAGTGGCAGAGAGATGTTCCTTTAGGGGGCTCTCAGCCTGGGAGGGACCCTCCAGTGGTGTGGTGTTTGGACAGATTCCTTAATCAAGTGCAGGAAGGGCCGCACTAGATATGGTCCGGGCATCAGTGAGGATTCCCAAGGACCTCACAGGACTATGTTAAGTTACGTTATGTCGCTGTCTTTCTGTGCGCCGCGGTTACTGGGAAATTGCAGTATTTCTTATATTTGTGTAAAATGTCCTGGTTTTTGGTGGTCAAAATCTGGTCACCCTAGAGATGATGTTGACACTACAATATCTTCTCTACCCACAGGTGAGTGATCACATCTACAGATCAGAGTCCGCCCCTTGCTCTTGGATGATATTAGAAGTTGCGCGCAGGACAGGACTTGTCACATCACTCACTGGGGGTTTGTAATCATGCTCTAAAATGCAGTGACACATTACCGCTCCTAGGGAGGCCATCTGCAAACGTCAAATTGTCACCTTTCAATGCCTATTTCTGCATTTCAGTGTTGAACTGTTACTGATGAAGTGGAATCTTTGCCCAGACTGCTCAATAACCAGTAAAAATAGCAAAATACTGTAACCAGATAGGCCACATAATCTGCCTATTCTTGCCACATAATTTAGTCAATTATGTCGCACATTTTGATCACCTCCTGTCGCATAATTCCAGTGCTCTGCCTAGAAGGTCAGAGTTTCTCGGTCACTCAACTAATAATCACATGGGAGTCTTGAGTTCATAATGTGCTTCTGGTCAGTAACGGGTAGTTCTGTATTACATTTTGAGGTAGTGATGTTCTGGGACAGAGTCTGTATAAATAGGGGAACCCTCTCCAATATACTGGTCAGCGCCAAAGGAGGACACCACGATGCATGATGGGCACCGCAGTACAGAGGCTGCTAGGTGTGGGAAACAAGGGAGTTGCACCGGAAGCAATTCAAAATGCTGTCTGTTGCGCAGCAAAACGGGTGCACATGGGACCCAAATGTACACGCCAAAGCCAGAAACAATGACAGCAGCGTCAACCGGCATCCTCCTGTAGCCAGGCAACAAGCTCCGCCCACAACATATCACTGAGCATCCTTTTCTAGTCTGGCCAAACAGGATAGTACAAGAGCCCGCGTCATCATGTAGCCAGGCTACTAGTTGCTGAGGCGCTTCAGCCCCCTTTCAAGTCACAATGAGCATCCTTGTCTACCAGAAACCGGGTACCGCGAGGAGAGCCGGTGTCCTCTGCAACTTCCAGGATCCCACTTTCTGAGCACCACTCTGGCACTCACCGAGGTGGGCCATGGATGCTGTGTTGTAGGGAGGCAATGGATTCTTTCCTGAAGCAGAAATGTACCCACTGTGCGCCCCCTGTGCCTTACAACAATGTGAAAATAAAGTGCAATGACACATCCTGGTCCACAAACGTTTCTTCACATGGCTAGGCAAGCAGTGACCCACTGCATACAGCACTGATGTCGGACACTTCTAGCTCAGTCCTGGGATTGGACTGATGCGACTTCGACCCCTATAGAAACTTGAAGATGTTTTGTAATCAATGTCTGTACAATCTTGTAATCTAGATTTGTGTAACTATATCTGAGATGGCTAAAAATACACATGGAAGGTGCTTATGTAAAGCGCTCTAATGCCCTTGGACCAAGCTCATGCTACATACACTGCAAAAAGAAACGTAACACCAGACAGGATTTTTTTTGTAATTTAACCGCATTTTTCGTTTCGACTTCTTAATGTAAAACAAGCATTGGAAATGCAATAGGTCTCGCATTAGAAAAGTTGGAGCTATTGGTCTTGTAAATGACAAATTTTGTATTTATGTATTGGTTTTTAAAATAGCTAAATTGATAGCTTTGTCGTTTACAATGCCAATAGTTATAACTTTTGCGAATGAGACACCTATAGCATTTGTAATGCAACATGTTTTGTATGTACGTGACTAAGATGGCAGCTCTGGTCATTAGGCCACATCTCTAGAGAGATGTACGAAGTACTGAGGAAGACAAGATAAACTGCACTTCAATAATGATGTCGAAATTAAGTTAGTACCTCTTTGATCGTTTTACTGCAAAATTGTGAAAATTATGAGAGACTAGTTCAGAACAGTTCGAATTTAGCTGTAGGACAAGGCAACCCAAGACGTGCCAGTTGTTGTGGTGGCGAGTGATGCTGTGGTGTTCAGTGATGCTGTAGTAGCGCATAGTGATGTTGTGGGTGGGTGTGTGTGGGGGTATGGGGGTGGGGTGTGGGGGTGTGTGTGTGTGTGTGGGAGTGTGGTGGGTATGTGGGGGTGAGTAGGGTTGTGTGTGGGGGGGGGTGTGTGTGTGTGGGATTGTGTGTGTGTGGGGGGTTGTGTGTGTGGGGGGTTGTGTGTGGGGGGGGGTTGTGTGTGTGTGTGTGTGGGGGGGGTGTGGGTGTGTGTGGGGGGGTGTGGGTGTGTGTGGGGAATTGTGTATGGGGGGTTGTGTGTGTGTGGGGGATGGGGGTGTGGGTTGTGTGTGGGGGGTTGTGTGTGGGGTGCTGTGGGTGTGTGGGGTTGTGGGGGGTGTGTGTGGGGTGTGTGTGTGGGTGTCTGTGTGTGGGGTTGTGTGGGGGTGGTGTGTGTGGCTCAGTGAGACCTAAAAGAAACTGTAATCTCAAGAGTTCAAGACATGCGGTAGAGTAAAACAGTCAAAATTAGTCTCCATTACGATATCATTACGGATTCAAAATGGTTATATATTAAAATGTACTCTGCAATTTTCCACCAAAACCAAAGTAGAATGCTAAAAGGAAGAGGCACGAATCTCATAAGTAGAATGATAAAAGGAAGAGGCACAAATCTTATGCACAGCTTAGTATAAATCTATTGTGTCAGGTTTGCTCTTACTGGCATCTGGAAATATTAGTATACGCCAGAAAGTGCTATACACTTCCATCACCGGAATTTGCTGCTCAAAATGTGACAAAAAGCTACCGAGGTGTTTTGAGGAAAATATCCTGTAGGCCGATCGGTTAAAGCTTTGCCTGTATTTACATTATGAAGCTTGACAACCAAGTACAGCGGTCTGTGTTATTGCGTGCATTCGCGCATAAAATGCAGGCACCGAACACATTCAATTATGTACCTCTGCTGCCGGACGAGCCCTGTACTTCAAGTTTGCACCCCTTAAAAGGCGGATAAGAACCGGTTTTCGTGCTCTGTGCTGGGGAGGGGGAGGGCTATTAAAGGAAGGGGGCGGAGAGGAGCCTGTAGGAACTCGCACCATGTTTAGTGGGTATTGCTTTCCACAATCCAATTTACGTTTCTCCATTGAGTCTATTATCATCCAATTAGAGTACAGAGGAAGGGGTGGATGTCCATCCTCACGTGTACGTGCCATGGGCCGAGTAGAGATACCTAGCACCCTTGGGACATCCATGGCCAGTGTACGCTGGATCCTAGACTTACCTTGATGGGCATTATGGAAGCATGGAGGGGGGGGGGACAAGAGCAGCTCATTCCTCGTTGTGTGTAGACCTCCTAGGAGTTACTCGAGACATTGCAGACGAAAGGGCCCCAGCAAAGTCTGAATGGTTCAGAAGTCTGGACCCATGCTCCATAGGAGACGGTGTATAGTGTGAGGGTGCAGCAAAAAGCACCCGGAGGAGCAGACACGTACCCCCGAGATGTCATCTGTATGGTTTCTGGGTCCTGCTCTTTGTACCGAGTCGAGACGGAATTCACATGATTACTTGTACATGGCGTGGAAAGCTATGTTATGACGCAATGCGGATCCTTTGCTGGTTCGTTTTATTGTTCTCTTTTACAAGAAAAAAAAAATCTATAAAATAAATGTATACAAGTGTTCCTGATCAAGTTTTCTACGCGAAACGTTTTGTTTTCATTGTAAACACGGTTTACAGTTTTCGCAATAATGATCAAAGAAATGGCGCGCTCATGGTCCTAGGTTTTGGAACATTCAGCGCCTGCACAACTGATGAGTTGCCAAGAAACACAAGCACAGCAACGATTTTGTTAAAAGGCCAGCAGCTAGCACATAAATCTGTAGACGCGTCACCGATATGTCAGCTAATTGAGTCTGCTCGACACTTCTGAACAAGCCTCCCATCGAGTGTAAAGCCTTTATGTAAACCAAACCCACACACAGCAGTGGGGGCGTAAAGAAGCTGGTTTAGTGCGTTCTCTCTTAGCTCCAAGCCTTTCACCGTAACACGGCGGGCAGGGGAGGGGGCGGAGAGGGGAGAGGGGAGAGGTGCGACACGGCAGGCAGGCAGGGGAGGAGAGTAGGAGGAGGAGGGGAGAGGAGAGATGGGGAGGCACGGCCTAGCGGCCGTGCAATCAAGAAGTGAGGGGGCGGAGCGGTTTACAGTTTTCGCAATAATGATCAAAGAAATGGCGCGCTCATGGTCCTAGGTTTTGGAACATTCCGCGCCTGCACAACTGATGAGTTGCCAAGAAACACAAGCACAGCAACTATTTTGTTAAAAGGCCAGCAGCTAGCACATAAATCTGTAGACGCGTCACCGATATGTCAGCTAATTGAGTCTGCTCGACACTTCTTAACAAGCCTCCCATCGAGTGTAAAGCCTTTATGTAAACCAAACCCACACACAGCAGTGGGGGCGTAAAGAAGCTGGTTTAGTGCGTTCTCTCTTAGCTCCAAGCCTTTCACCGTAACACGGCGGGCAGGGGAGGGGGCGGAGAGGGGAGAGGTGCGACACGGCAGGCAGGCAGGGGAGGAGAGTAGGAGGAGGAGGAGGGGGGAGGAGAGTAGGGGAGGCACGGCCTAGCGGCCGTGCAATCAAGAAGTGAGGGGGCGGAGCTGGGAGAGGCTGTGAGAGAGAGAGTAGGCAAGGCAGGCGGCTGGGGGCATGTGCACGCGCATTTAAGCTCAATGCGCATGCGCATTGAGCTTAAATTTCTCGTGCACTGCAAGGAATCGGCACGATTCCTTGCAAGTTGGATAAAGAGTGGATAAGCCACCATAGACTCGCAAGCTCGATGCGCATGCGCATCGACAGGCGAGACCTAAATATCTTCATGTGTCTCTATTTTCACATGCTGGTTGCATATCATGTTGGTATGTGCAGTGCGCAATGAATTGAAAAGATGAAATATATGTGCTTTTAAACCCCAGGCCTAGTGCTCAGGTCAGAAAGGACAGTAAAGAAAGACCTCTCTTTATAACCGTGGACAGACGTCATAAAAAGCTGTGCCTTGTAAAACGCGCCCTGTTGAGCCAGGAATCTACATAGCCCTATAATTTCTCTAACTAGGGAAGGGGACTTAATAGCAGAGATAATCCTAAAGGGGCAAAGAGATTAAGAGGAAAATGTTATAGTTGGTTTGTGTGACTCAAGGACTTTTAATTAATACAGAAAACCATTTCTATAAACATGGAAGTCCCATGGTGACCAGCGCGCCACATTTTATAACCTGCCCTTTCTTGGGAGTCACAATTTCTCACTCAATACATGCCCGCAACAGAACAGGGGGGTTCGCACACACAACCTCGCTTCCTGTCCTCTCTCCAAGAAAGGGGGGAGGGGGGGGGGAGAGTTAGGTGTTTGATAGGGCGAAGGCAGGTGTTTTTGCAAGGGCAGTGTTTGTTTGGGAGGGAGATCCCGCCGATAAGCTCTGACATCCTCGCAACTTAAAGTAATTGCAAAATGATCCTTCCATCAGTCGTTCAAAATACTTTATTCAGCTCCACTGAGCCATAAAAGTGATAGCAAAACCATATACAATATTAAAATTCATAGGATTGATAGAAGCACTATACTAAAAACGGATATTAAAATACATCTATATCTTAAGGTAGTCATTCAATAATAAGATCGTACCTTTATGGCACTTAACATGTAATTTAAAACCGCATGCATAACAGTTTAGTTACCTAGACAGAGAAACGGCACTCTTTGTGCGCTGTAAAATGTGCAAAAAAGCAAAAAGTGCATAGTGCTTTGTTCCACTGGGAATTCGTAGTGACCGCGAGGAAGAGAGTTAACTGAGAAAGCTAACTGAAAGTGTAAAGTTTGGAGACGGAACCGTGTCAGAAGAAACTTGTGCTTCTCATTTATAATAATCTGTAAGTAAAGTGCGGGAAGTTCAGGTAAGACCCTAAGTGGGTTTCCTAGCCGTCGTGCTCTAGTCTCTGCCACTGTCATTTGTGCTTTTTACTTAAAAAGTACTTTAGTCTGTGTTAAGGGAATGGTCAACAGACTATCCGGGTTAAGATTAAAAATTTGGGACACTAAGTCTATTAAAACTCGTTTTAATTTACTTAAGCCATGTGATAACCTGACAGTTGTCCAGCTTCAGACAGCCCTGTAAGATTGACCTACATAGATAGGCTTCTGGGTTTTTCCAGATTCTGTGCTATAACGGAAGCGGTTGCAACTTGATATAACCTTACACATAATCAAGCCCAACCTCTTTGTGGCAAAAGGCCGTCAACTTCAAATGTAGAACTGCCAGTAGTCTTCTTATAAACTTCTTTCCACATTTTGTAGAGATTTGCCACTAATATACCCCAATAAACCTGTGCCAAATGTTTCCACAGGCACACATTTACTTTTAAAGATAACCAGCATTTCTCTGAGTGGTTTGTGGCCTAGTTTTTTAGAGAACCTAAAAACTACATCAACTGCTCTCTGGAATTGCATGGCTCTTACATTCAAGAGAAATTTCCAGTTAAATTGTGTCTATCGAAATTCCCAGATATGTAAAATGTAGGGTTTTCATCATTTCTTCCCCGCCTAGTAAAAACTTTTTAATCTTGGCTAGTTTGGGACCGCGTTTCATTACAAAGGACTTAGTTCGATTTGTTTTTAGTCCTAAACTACTCATAAAACTATTAACCGCATCGCTGCGGCGGCTTTTCCCGCTGTGCGCGGCAGATTTGAAATTACCGCGTTACATGACGAGCTGGCCTTGTCATCCGCGCACGACAGGTAAGCGCCATGACGAGCCCAGCTCGTCATTAGCCTCGAAGGGGTTAAAAGTATCAAAGAAGACCTGGAGACCATTAGCAGTTAGTCAGGCCTGGGTGTAGTTCGCGGAGTTTTGCTCTTCGAAACTTCGCGAAGTGACAAAAACTATGCGCAGTTCAGCAAGTGGAGGAGTGTAGTGCAAACTGCCATTCACGCTGGTCTTTCCTGCCGCTCGGCTAGAAATTCTACCCAGTGGCAGTTCGCGCTCACGAACTTACCATTTACGAGCGGTGGAAAAAAATCTGCTGCACTACGCAGAGTGCAGAAAACTCTCCAAATTCCGCTGATGGAGCGGAGTGCACCGCCCTGGCCTACAGTTAGTGCGATTAGGACAACATAGTCTGCGTAAAGCAGCACTAGGATTTTTCTATCTTGGATCTTTGACAGGTCCTTCCCCGCCGTAATCCGGTGCTCTCCCAGGGAATTAATATGAAAATGTGCCAAGACAGTCTTGTCTAACCCCAGTGATTGATGGGAAGTCCTCTGATAGAGCTCCGTTCCTGCTATACCACACTATGACTGTAGTATGTTCATGTAACCTACTTAGTAGAGATATTTTACTCTATCAATGCCTAATTGGAGCATTATGGTCCACAGCTTTGGGCGGTCTACCATATCAAAGGCGCATGCTAGGTCCATGAATGCAAGTTGGACACGTCATTTTTTTTTTTTTTTTTGCCTCAGTGTATTTTTGGGCATTCAGGGAGAGATTTTAGGATTGTTCAACAGTGCTCAGACCTGGATGAAAACCAAGCTTTAGATCTGAGAGCCCGCGTGACTCTGTTGCCCATGTTTCAATTTGGCCAATAATATCCCTACTAGGATCTTAACTGTGCTATCTAGGAGGAATATTGGGCAGTGGCAGTGAGGTTGGTGCTTATCTCCTTTTTTTTAAATATGGACGATACTAGCCTCCTGCCAGATCTTAACCTGGGGGCCTGTAATTGCGCTAATTTATTACACTTGTTATTAAGGGTGCCCAGAACTGTGCCAAAGATTTGAAAAGTTCTAAGGGGATTCTGTGAGGGCCCAGAGGGGCTACTCTCTAAGGCTAAAATTACATCTGGCACTTTTATTGAGATACTTAATTCAAGAGTAGCAGTTGAATTACAATTAACTATAACGCTAAGGCTTACATTCAGTGTCTGCTCTTTTGCACCAATGACTTTAGGGAAATGGGCCACCCAGTTTTTGCTTGGAATAACACAATCCATTGTTTGAGGGCCCCCACCCGAGGTGGTCAGGGAATTTACCACCTGCCAGGAAAGCTCGGGAGTCTTTCGTCTCACTTACCATCATAAGATCCTCCCAGACTTTTTCCTCTATCTCTTTCTTTCTTTTTCGAATGGCTTCTTTGTAGATTTTCCTAGCCTGGATTATTCTTGGTTGGTCCTATTCAACTCATTTCAGATATATGCTGTATTTAAGTACGATGATTAGTGGAAACCAAAAATAAAAAAGTCAGCTGAGTGAGTAGACGCTTGGACCAGTTGATTAAAATTAAATGCAGTGAACGTATCTGTTAGACCTGGCACCATTGGTGTGGGTTTCTCCTGTATTTTTGCCTTTGCCTCCTATTATTTTACTGTGTGTTGAACTTCGGTTTTGCTTGCCTAGATGCTATGGGCACTTTTTGTCACTGTTGTTCAGTGCCAAAGTGCAAGTGCTCCCTTTATAAACTATTGTTATGGATTAGTGATTCCATGATTGGCATATTTGATTTACAAGTCCGTCCCTAGTACAGTGCACTGTATGTGCCCAGGTCCTGTAAATCAAATGCTGCTAGTGGGCCTGCAGCACTGATTGCGCCACCCACATAAACAGCCTGTAAACATAACTCAGGCCTTCCATTGGAGGGCCTGTGTGCAGTCTAGTACTGCCATGTCGACTTGACAAGTGCACCTACTTGCCAGACCCTACCCTTCCCTTTTCTTACATGTTAGTCACCCCTAAGGTAGGCCCAAGGTACCCCTGTGGGCAGGGTGCACTGTATGTGAAAGGTAGGACATGCCCCGGTGTGTGTGGCATGTCCTGATGGAGAAATACAACCAATTTCGTTTTTCACTATTGCAAGGCTATCTGTTCCCGTTGATTATAACATATTATAAACATAACTACCCCTGGGAACAAGGTAGGAAAATAAAGTTTTGTATGCCTGAACTCCATGTTAAAATGCTTCTTTAATGTGAGGGTGTTTTTTACATTTAGAGTTTGAAAATACCACTTTTAGAAAGTGGGTATTTTCTTGCTTAGCCATCCCATGTGCCTCTGCTAGGATGTGTATTGGCTGTCTGTCTTTGGAGTGGCAAGGGCTGGGGAAGTGCAGTGGCTCCAGAGAGTCTGAATGAGTCAGGGCTGGTCTGAATATACCTGGGCTGCATTTAGAGTAGGGGGGAGGAGATTTCCTTTCACCTGAATGGGCCTGGTATGCCTTCTGCAATGCTGTTTTCACCTCCTGCCAGGACGTTGCACCAGAGAGGACAGAACTGGGTTTGACTGAGCTCAGGGCTTCTCAGCCACCAGAGAACAAAAGATGTTGCTGTATAAATATTGGGGCCCTGAACTTTAGATCACTTTTGGGACTTCAAAAGAATCCTCTAGCAAGGAGAAGGGCTGGATAAACTGTAGGACGAGTACTGACCCTTTTGTTGTGTGGTGTCTGGGGTTGGCCTGCTGTGGCTGTTTCTGCAAAGCATCCTGCTTGAGAAAGTATCTCCAAGGGCTTGAAGTGGAACTTGCCCCCTGTTCAAAAGGTCTCAGGAACAGCAAAGACCTTACCATCCTTCTGGGCACGTCTTTGGTTCCGCTGGTTCCAGTCGCTGCAGAAGTGAAGAGCAGCTGACTCTGTCACTGAGACTGTCACAGACTCCGTGTCCTGAAGGCACTGCAGAGAGCACCACCGCGCTTCACAATGTAATCCTGGTCTCACCGACTCCGTCAATGAGCCGCTGCTTGCACGGCACTACGCACCACAACACTGCACAGAAGTCACCGACTCCATCGCTGCACGCTTCTAACATCAACCAGCACCGATCCGTGAGGACACCGCACGCTGCAATGCTTCCATCTCACTTCGAACCACGACTGTTGCCCCGACCGACTCACATCGGCATGTTGGCCACAACAAGAAAGGTCCTGTCTCTGAGTCTGACGCTTTAGCTAACCCGTACCGACGCGGTTGGCTGGAATTGTTAGACTCTGTCGTGTTCAGTATCGCGGTAGCCCCAAAAGTATCTGCAGGGGCTGAGAAACAGTTTTTTCACGTTATTCCTGCAATTTAAAGGTTATTTTACACAGTAACTATTTTTTACAAGTATTGTATGTTGGATTTTTTTCATTTTTGGTCTTGTTGGTTTAGATTTTGCTTATTTTTCTAAACTGCTGTGGTGTCCATTTGTAGTGTTTTCACTGTTACTGTATGTATGCACAAATGCTTTCCACACTGCCTCTGAGATAAGCCTGTTTGCTAGTACCAGGCTACCAAGGAGATGAGCAAGGGTTATTTTAGAAGTGTATCCCCCTTACCCTGACTAGGAAGAAGGGTCCATACTTGAACAAAGGTACCTAAAGCTGCCAACTAGAGACGCCCATTTCTAACTCTGCGCCAGATATGCAGTGGCCGGTACTCAACTGCAACCTGACCAGTGGCAGAACCCTCCCCTAACCAGAGCTGATGGGGGTGACAGATGCACCCCTTTTGGGATGGGGTGGTCATCTGTGAGCAGTGGAGTCCGGTTTTTGGCAGCAATCTGGCTCTACATAAATCTGTTAAAGCTGCGGGCCCTTTGCCTAGCGTGTAAGGCGTTCCTGTTTTCCATCAAGCAAAGGCTGGTTCAGGTTCTCATGGACAACACCACTGCCATATGGTACTGCAACAGCAAGGCCAAGAGCTATAGTCCTCAAGTTGGCTAGAGTGTCGGCCATTTCCCAAATGATGAACCAGCTGGCAGGCTCTTTGGATGCAAGGGTGGTAAAGCTCAGCCGGTGGTGCCTGGTGTATCACCAATGACAGTTGTACACCGAGGTGTCAGTGGGGTGAGCCTTGGCTGGATCTTTTTGGTGCTGTCAAAAACACGCAACATAAAAACTACTGCTTGATGAACTTCCCAAGAACTCTGCCTCTTGGAGACCTATTCAGGCTATGGTGGAGCACTGTACTCTTATAGGTTTTCTACCACTGCCTCTCCTGAGTTATGAAGAAGATCAGGAACGACTCGGCCCAATCCATCTTAGGGGCCCCCCATTGGGCCCAGAGAATGTCATACCCGGAACAACTGGGCATGAACATTTGTCCTCCGATTGGGCTACTGCTGCCACAGGCTCTTCTGCTGCAGAAGCTAGTCAGGGTTCTGCACCTGAACCTATGCAGTCCACACCTCCAATGTGGACATTGAGTGGTGGCAGTTGGCTGTATTTAGTCTTCCACATGGGGTTGTTGATGTAATTCTCCCTTTAAGGTGAACTCGTACAAAGTCCATCTGCGCTGCATGCTAGAACAAATTTGTGGCATTGTGTGAAGTCAACAACTCAGTAAAACATTAGTCTGGCATGTAAGGGCTCTTTGTTTTGTCTTTGGCCCAGCAAGGCCTTGGAGTGCACACTCTTAAACCTCACTTGTCTGCCCCTTTTTTTCCTTCTTGCGTTTGTCAAGTCATCTGTCCTTTAAGTCACCTGTTGCGTTTTATTGAAGGTTTGACGTGCATTGTCCCTCCCAAACTGTTTGTGATGCCACAGTGGGATCTCGATTTGGTCCTGACTTTCCTTATGTGTACCTCTTTCAAACAGGTGCTGAACTGCTCTCTGCACCACTTGTATTTCAAAACTGTCTTTCTCTGTCACTTCAGCTTGTTGCACGAGTGAGCTTCAGGCTCTGTATATGCACCTTTTTCCCAGACCGGTTTGGTTTATGGACAAGGCCACCTTCCTGCTGAAAGTCATGACTTTGTTTCAAATTGTGCACCCTAACATCTTTTTCCTCCACTCCACCCCTCGAAGGAAAAAGAGAGACTCCATTGATCTGATCCCAGAATTGGTTTTGCTTTTATATTGATTGAACCAAAGATCCTCTGGTGGAGGATCAGTACTTTGTTGGATTATCCAGATTAATGAAAGGCAAGGAATTGCAGGAAAGAATATTGACCAAGAAGCCACCTCCTCAAGGGCTGTGATCTCATTCCACCAGGGCAGAAACTGGTGCCTGTTCTTGGCATCTGTCTGGCCACGACATGGGTGTCACTGCACACGTTCATTAAGCACTTCTTCTTTGACAGCCAAGTCTGACGGGAAAAGCATTTTGCCTGTTTAGTCCTGCTGGACTTTTTGGTCTGAGCGTGCACCACAGACCCTCTACTGTAGAGGTACTGCTTTGGTATCTATTCTAAAGGTGAGGAATCTGTAGTTTGAAGTACCCATCAGAAAAGCAACTGTAGATTGTTCACTGTCCTCCCTACTTTCCCTTCTGTGTAGTGGTCT
This sequence comes from Lissotriton vulgaris, assembly GCF_964263255.1. Classification (NCBI taxonomy): domain Eukaryota; kingdom Metazoa; phylum Chordata; class Amphibia; order Caudata; family Salamandridae; genus Lissotriton; species Lissotriton vulgaris. The sequence continues at coordinate 279,322,189 of NC_141696.1, forward strand.
CTTTTCGTCATCTAAAAACGTCCCAAACTATAGATCTGCACCATGATACCCCTATTGTTTTGAGCGCCACATCCGAGCGAGCAGACAGACTCAACCAAGAAACTCCAGGTGTGACACTTATATGCACCTCCGATACATGACTTTTGGGGTGGAATGAGGCTAACGCATAGCTGCACAATGCACTCCGAAGCTCTGCTTGAAAACCTTTGCAACCAGTCTGGCACCTGGGTAATAGTCTAAAGGTGAGTAATCCACCTCTGTTTAGATAGATTATCCATTAGAAAGAGCATTACTGAGAGTAAGTAACTGATTCATCTTGATCTTGCTTTTGAAAACCTTTGGATAAAATTGATGGGATAAGGAACCTTGTTAATGTTTTTATTAAAGTGTTAATGCTTTTTCATTGTCATATAAGATTAAATCAGAAAAATACCTATTTTTTGTATCTATTTCTAGGGGTGTCGAGATCCAGCCTTTTACATACCAGATCATTAAGGGGACACAAAGATTGTTTTGAGAAATATCATCTAATTGCCAACCAAGACTGTCCACGATCTAAACTCTCCAAAAGCACCTATGAAGGAGTTAAAACTATTTTAAGCAAAAAAATCAATTGGATTGTTCAATATGCACAGAATAAGGATTTATATGCAGATTCTGAATACTCAAAAACCTCACAAAACCAGCTTTACAATTACAAGCATCAAGGTGATAGGACGTTGTTGCCACAGTTTGATTCCGAAGTACCTCGGTATACTTCAAAGTGGATTGATGGAAGTGCCGGAACCTTCTCACAATGTTCACGAAGTATTTTGAACCAGAGAGAATCCACAGGATTTGGACTAGATATGTTGCAGAATGCAGGGGCAACTTTCTGCCACAGTAGTGTTGTATGGTCAAACCCATCCAAGGGAGAAGCAACTGAAAAATCTACACATGACCCCAAAACCACCAACCAAAGAAGACATCCTCATTTCAACAGAGAGGAGTGTAAGTCTTTGTGAGCAGTGGTATACCATATGTATAATTGTAATTTTTCAAGATAAGTAAATTCACAAGCATTTAATTTTCGTGTTAATTCGTGAATTTAAACAGTCCTACTGTCAAGGTAAATTAAGGTAAATTAAATCCAGAAGCCATACTGATGTCCCCACAAAAGCTGCTCGCTTAGAACGTCATATGATCATTACCCAAAAGATTGAATTACAAACATGAACGATGCATGGGGCACTCGCATTGCAGCTTCAAGGCCACTACCAGAAAGACTCCGCATAAAATTACAAGGCACATATGTAACATATCTATATATAAACGACGCTGGAGCGGTTGAAATATCCACATATACTGTAGGGTTGTATGCTGCAAAGGCATATGTAGTTCAAATTCAAATCCTCTTTATTCGACTGCAATGCAGCTATAAAAGTACAAATTAAGACACATAAAACACACAAAAACTGAAACCGATTGTAAAATGCCCATATTTTCACAGTTGTGGTAATCTTATGCAACCTAATAAGATCTAAAGAAAGATGCCAAATTAACATGCTGTATGCTTCAAAACACTGCTACTGTGCATTACAATGACCTTATGCTGTTAACATTTTAAAGTTTACAACAATACTTGTTTAAACAAACAAAAAATATCTAATCGGGGCACATTGATAATCTATACTATACAGCAGCTCTTAAAAATAGGCTCACTAGAAACCTATTTCATCAACCTAAAGTTGTTTTAAAAAACGTAATGACTGAATACAATGTGTCAAGTTTCTGGATTTGATCAAAGGCATTAAAACATTTTAGTCTATTATAAACATCACAAGAGATGGTAAAGTGCAACATTGACTGAGAGTATTATTGCAAGGGAACACAAGTGATTCAAGGTTGTGTTGAAAACCTAGGAGAAAACAAAGTAAATATTTTTTTGTGTCTGCTCGGAAACGAAACCTCCGAGCATTTCCATCAAGCTCTCCTTCCACAAAAATAATCACTCGGGATATTGTCATGATTCAGATGAACGGAAGCCGAAATGGAGATCGTTGGTAATTCTGTACCTAACCTTTTCTCCCGGGCATGGTTTAACAGTAAGGATCGTACTTGCTTTCTTTGCAATGTTAGGCAAGTGTCAGCATCTGTGAATGTTTGGTGAAGACCATTGGCAGTAAAATATGTTTCTACAAATGCTAGCCACGGGAAACCGAGTCCTTGGTCTCAAGCTAAGCAATTCTTTTTAATTTTTCTTGCTAACATCGCTTCTTAATCTTTTCCAAGTTGAGCCATGTCAAGGGGGACAGATTTGGACTAGATTGCAAATATAGCTTAATTCCAACTCATTATGGCAAATTAAGTTTGATGTGGAAGGAGGGACGGATAGGGGCTTGTGACAGAAATGATTTTCTTCTGCTTGAAGCACTGATATGTCCCTAGCGCCCAAAACCCCTGCCCCATAGGTGGCAACCGGTAAACATTGTATAGACTACAGTTGTAGCATAGGGGCTAACACTTGACCGCCTGGAGGAGACAGTAAGCTAAAAAGAGAGCTAATTACCTTGGATAAATTGAATCTCCGCTCAGTTATGTTTGGCAGCCAAGAACCATTAGAGCTAAATACCACCCCCAAGTAAGAAAATGTGTTGGTACTAACTAGGCGGTTTGATCCAAGCAAAATACTCGGGATGGGATTGCTTTTCGGGCTACAAGCCAGAATTAAAGATTTAGCAAAGTTGGTCAACAAGTCGAAGAATCCCATAAATTCACAAATTATTTGACCAGGGCTCTTGAAGTGCATGCCATCAAAACTGCTTCATCCACATATAACAAAACAGGGCATTGGGTGCCCAGGACCATCAAAACGTATGGTCCTGGGGCTTGATGCTAAATGAGTGCCAAGTTTGTATATAAATAGGATAAACTGGAAAGGAGCAAGTACACCCCCCGAGGAACCCATCACCCATTGTGAATTACTCCCGTAAGCTCACCCCTTGACCAAACCTCACTCTGGCCCAAACCTCACTCTTGGGCACCGCTGATTCTTGAGCAGGACCATAGGCACAGGTGTGCCCCCCCCCCCTCCCCCCATCCCCTCCAGAAAAGAGTACAGGACATGTGGGCTATGGTCTTTGATATTTTTTCCTCTGTCATGGGTCTCAGTGAAGATGACTCTGAGGTTGCTGGGACTGAGGGCCTCCTACAACCGCACCAGGTGGCATATGCGTGCTCTGCTGTGGAATGTAATTCCCACTGGGCGCAACATAAAGGGAGGCGGGGAGATTTCTCGGATCAGATCCAGATTTCTGAGGAGATTGTGAAAGATCAGCAGTGATGGCTGCTAGACCATGATTGGGTCAGTGACCGACCTCTCTCCCTACTCCCTACTCCATCCAGAGTGGACAGTGATGACCAATGCTTAGCTTCTGAGTTGGGAAAGCCACTTGGGAGAGATGGAGATCAGAGGCATCTGGTCTTCGGCGGAGGCTTGGCTTCACATCAACCTTTTTAGAGTTGCGGGTTATTCTTAGCCGTCATACTATCCATAAGGTAGACTCGTACATGTATTCACAGACAACACAAACGCCATGTGGTACTACAGGATGAGTAGCGTCTTGAGCCCTGTACCTCTGGAAGTGACTGAAATGCCCAGGGATTTTTCTGGTGGTGCATCACCTGGAGGAATCTCTGAACACCAGGGGTGGCTAATTCATCCATTGATGCCTCGTGGGTCACAAATTGCTGTTACACCTGGAGGAGGTGCAGTGTCTCTTTTCCCTTCTAAGAACGTGCAATGTCAGCACTTTTGCATGCTGGAGTTTTCTAAGCGTCTCATTCTTTGAGAGACTTATTCTGCCTAGAGTCGAACTCTCGACTCCTGTAAGCGTTTCCCCCTGATACCTCTCCTGCCCCAAGTTCTGAATGGGAGGGGGAATTTTTCCAGGCCCAAGTCCTCCTTGAGGCTTCAGATTGGGAAAGTAAAGCGCGGTATCCCGAACTTCTGGGCTTGAACATCTGCCCTCTGATCTGGCTGCCTCTTCTAGTCAATCTCCTGTCGCAGAGGGAGGGCAGGGTCCTGCACCAGAACCTTTCGGAAGTGTTGTTTTTAAGTTGATGTCTGCCAGACAGCACAGCTGTCTGGTTTAATAACAGATTTTTGTGGGCATTCTGAAAGCTACCCTAGGAATGTATTCTGCCCATTGCTGAGCATGGGCTTTGTGGATTGTAACTCACATTTGCTTGCTTTCTATTTGCCTGCTCTATTTGCTTTAGTCTGCCCAGCTTGAGTTTGTCCACCTGGTTCATCCTTTGTTTACCCTTCCCAGTGCTGGTTTTATGTAACCAAGCCTTTAAAGCTTGTGCCTTTGTAAATCTTGCTCTTGTGACAGTCTTGCAGTGAAGCAGAAATACTTTTTTTCTAGCACACAACAGCAATGAATGGTTCTGATATTTCAGAATATAGTAGATTTAGGAAAGTATTTTTTTTGTATTTCTGAAGTACGGTGGAAACAAATATTTGATTACAATCAAAACATCAATACATTAGGTGATGACATTTCCACACATTGTTTGTATGCAGTAAAACTGCATGTCTGTGCAAATGTAATGGTAATTTCAATTGAAAATGTGTTGTCAGTAATGGTAGTACGCTACGACACCATGCATACTTGATACTATTCAACTCCACTCTACACCACACTAAGCCCCTCCGTCACCACTTACCCCACTACAATCTACCCCGCTCCACTCCAATCTACACCAATCTACTCTAGTCTACCACAATCTACCTCACTCCACCCCCTCCAATCCACCTCCTCCAATCGCCCCTACTCCAATCCACTTCAATCTACCCCTACTCCAATCTAATCTAATCTACTCCACTCAACCTAATCTACCCCACTACCATATCTACTCCACTCCAGTGTACCCCACTCCTCTCAACCCAAACCTGTACCATTCCAATGTACCGCAATCTACCCCACACCAATCCAACCTACCCCACTGCAAACTACCCATTCTACCCGGCTCTATCCCATTCCACTCTCCCCAATCTGCCCCACTCCCGTCTAATCCACCAGACTCCAATGTACCCCACCCCACTTTATCCCAATCTACGGCACTCCATTGTACCACAATCTACCCCACTCTAGCCTACCACAATCTGCCCCACTCCAATGTACCCCAATGCAATCCAGGCAGTTTACTCCAATTAACCCCACTTCAATCTAATCCACTCCACTCCAAATCAATGTACCCCACTCCAGTCTACCCTAATCCGCCCCACTGCTGTCTACCACACTCCACTCCCCTAGTCTAGCCCACTCCACCCCAATCTACCTCGCCCTATCCTAATCTACCGCACCCCACCTCACTCTATCCCACTCCAATCTGCCTCACTCCACTGTACCCCACTCCAGTCTATGCCCTCTACCCACTCCAGTCCAGTCTACCCCCTTCACTCTTATCCAACCACTCAACTCTAATCTGCCCCACCCCACTCTACCTCGATCTATTCCACTCCACCCCGATCTATCCCGCTCCACCCAGCTCTATCCCTCTCCTCCCCGATCTATCCCTCTCCTCCCCGATCTATCCCTCTCCTCCCCGATCTATCCCTCTCCTCCCCGATCTATCCCTCTCCTCCCCGATCTATCCCTCTCCTCCCCGATCTATCCCTCTCCTCCCCGATCTATCCCTCTCCTCCCCGATCTATCCCACTCCACCCCAATGTATCCCACTTGACTCCACTACACTCCAGTCTTTCCTACTCGACTCCACTACAATCTATCCCACTCTAATCCACCACAGTCTACCCCACTCCACCACAATCTACCAGACTCCAATTCCCCAATCCGCTCGAGTCTACCCCATTCATCTCCAATCTACCCCACTCCACACCAATCCACCCTACTCAAATCTACTCCACTCCTATCTATCTCAATTCAATCTACCCTACTCTATTCCAGTCTACCCACTACACTCCAATATACCCCACCCTAATCTACCTGAACCCGCTCTAGTATACTCCACTCCAGTCTATCCCACTCCTCTCTACCCCAATCTAATCCTCGCCAGCCCACTCCATATACCCCAGTCCACTCCAATCCACCCCACAACACAGCCCCACTCCACTCTAACCCAATCCAATCTACTCCACTGTAATCTACCCCACTCCAGTCTACCACAATCTATCCGACTCCACGCTATCCGACTCCACGCTATCCGACTCCACGCTATCCGACTCCACGCTATCCGACTCCACGCTATCCGACTCCACGCTATCCGACTCCACGCTATCCGACTCCACGCTATCCGACTCCACGCTATCCGACTCCACGCTAGCCGACTCCACGCTAGCCGACTCCACGCTAGCCGACTCCACGCTAGCCGACTCCACGCTAGCCGACTCCACGCTATCCGACTCCACGCTATCCGACTCCACTCTATCCGACTCCACTCTATGCCACTCCACTCTAGTCTACCCCACTCCATTCCAATCTACCACACTCTAATCCACCCCAGTCTACCCTACTCCACTTCAGTATACCCCACTCCAGTCTATACCACTCCAATCTATCCCACTCCACTCTACCGCAATTCATCCCACTTCAATCTACCCCACTCAAATCTTCCCCATCCCACTTCATATACCCAGCACACACCAATCCAACCCCACTCCACTCTACCCCAATCCAGTCTACCCTACTCCACTTCCATCTACCCCTCGCAACCCCAATCTACCCCACCCTACTCCATTTCACCCCACTCAATTCTACACCACTCCAATCTACCCCTTTGCAACTACAATCTACCCCACTCTACTCCATTCAAATCTACCCCACTCTACTCCATTCCAATCTATCTCACACTATCTTACTCTACTCTACCACAATCTAGCCCACTCCAGTCTATCCTAATCTAACTCACTCCAACCCAACCCATGGCACTAACGTTTAGCCATTCTAAATGGCAGCAACACTGGTGTACAACATGGCTGAACACATTGCATAGGCAAGACCTATTGGCTTTGTCAATGCTTGTTTGCGTTGTCCTTAGCTTGGCACGGCTTTTTTTTGGGCACAGTTAAAGGTACATATTTGGTCTTTTGCTTTTCTTTAGTTGCCGGATCCAATTTTTTTGTTTTGTTCCCCTCATTGCATATATCTGTAGGGCGGCTACATGGAAACCTGTCCATACCTTTGCTAAGCATTACCTCCTGGATTCTGATGCCAGGACAGATGCGCAAGTTGGGCAGGCTTCGCTGAAGAACTCGGATATTGTAAAACAAATGAAGGAGTATCACCCGATGTGTGGGCTGAACGTTTTCCAAATTGGAATATTTATTCCTTTTCTAAAAACCCCTCACTCACCGCCCAGAGTTGGTGCTTATATGCAGCTCTGCTCGTCACTTCTGAGACAGTGAGAAGTCAGCATGGGGCTATATGGCTCCATCTACTAGTGCACAAGGAGCATTTCTGGAAAAATTTCCCAATCAGGTCTAGTAACTGGAAATATTCTAAAAGTGAAGAATATACAGTTAGAGTATCCACCAGAAAACCTCATTACCAAAGATAAGTAATTGGTTCTTTTGAAAGTCAGTCCCACTGCACAGGATTATTATTGTGTTAGTTGACTCGCAGAAAAATCACTCTTGGCCCCTTTGAATAAAATGCACTTGATACAATTGTATATATAAGTAGTAATTGTCGTGTGAGAGGTGGTGTAGTTTTGGTGAAACAATTAGAATATTTTGTATGGTACTTTAAAAATAGGTTTTGAATCTAGTACATGTTCAGGATGTTCCTAATTTCCTGTGCCTATTGTGCTCAGTGATGAATATGCCTTTCCTTTTCAGTGGAGTCCTTGAGTAAAAAAGATTTAGAGCAGCTGAATGGAAAACTCCTGCAACAAATCCAGGGTAAGTAGGAAAATGCATTTTTCTAAAAAGAATTTGTAGAGTGGCTTCATTACCAATTAAGATTTGTAAATACAATTTAGGGAATCTTCAAGATAAACATTACAATAAACAGAGTATGCCCAAGAGTAGAGGCTGTTAGATATGGTAACATACCTCGTATGGATTAGTAACCACCTTAATCTGTAGAATTTTTAGAATGTGATCTAAAAATATGATCGGAAGGCTTTTTGTTAAAAATGTCATTTGTTCCTGAAATAACTCCATTAAATATGCACTTAATGATTGTGTGGAAGTACACCTTTGATGTCTAGTATCGGTCTCTTGGTTACTATAACATATCATTCATATACTGCACACTTACCACAGAAGAACTAACTACTTAATATCATTAGAAGTTAGAAATAATTATTATGTGGCAATAAGTTAAGAACACCCTAGCATTATAGTTTCTATCCTTACACCTTGTAAAAAGCGCAGCTGTCTTTCCCCAGCATTGACTATTCTTTGGTGTAAAAGGCCTATTTCAGTACCTTTTACAATGGTGAAAGTAATTTTGGAAAACACAAGAGAGAGTAAGGGATTGTGTCCACTTGTGATGGACGAGGAATACTCCTGTTCCCCTGGACTCGGATATTGTAAAACAAATGATGGAGTATCACCCGATGTGTGGGCTGAAGGTTTTCCAAATTGGAATATTTATTCCTTTTCTAAAAACCCCTCACTCACCAACTAGTGGTGAAATGCTTCATCATCGGGGTCCACCCTGGTGGCCTAGCGTCACCAGGGTGTGCTTCGACACCTGTACTACATTGGAGCAGGATGTGGGATGTGGGTGCAAAAAAACGTGTTAAAAATTGTCCTGGTTTAACTTTGTAGAAAATGGATTTTATTAAAAAGCAACTGGACAATAATAAAATAATAAAGGTGAGATACTGGAAGGGGAGTTACGACCTACGTATCTCAATATGTGTTCAAAGTGTATTGGTCAACATGTTTCAACCGTTAGGGAAGGTTCCCGGTATTCATCAGGACCAAGGAGATGGATGGTATGGGCCCCCTAAAAGACCCACCCTGTCCTAAATCCTTAAAAGACCAATGGTAAGATATACCAAAGGTGAGATGCTCTCAAAAATAAGGAGCATTGATACAAAAAACTTGTGGGATTATCCCGTTAAGCTTCGGCGGGCAGGGGGTAGGTGCTTCACGCTGTACAACGTATTAGTTTACTTGCGTGGCGAGAGGCCCATAACCTACGTCTACCATCCGCTGCTCGGCTATAGCTATAGCCGAGCAGCGGATGGTAGACGGTAGACGGTAGACCATCCGCTGCTCGGCTATAGCTATAGCTGAGCAGCAGATGGTAGACGTAGGTTATGGGCCTCTCGCCACGCCAGTAAACTAATACGTTGTACCGCGTGAAGCACCTACCCCCTGCCCGCCGAAGCTTAACGGGATAATCCCACAAGTTTTTTGTATCTATGCTCCTTATTTTTGAGAGCATCTCACCTTTGGTATATATTACCATTGGTCTTTTAAGGATTTTGGACAGGGTGGGTCTTTTAGGGGGCCCATACCATCCATCTCCTTGGTCCTGATGAATACCGGGAACCTTCCCTAACGGTTGAAACATGTTGACCAATACACTTTGAACACATATTGATACGTAGGTCGTAACTCCCCTTCCAGTATCTCACCTTTATTATTTTATCATTGTCCAGTTGCTTTTTAATAAAATCCATTTTCTACAAAGTTAAACCAGGACAATTTTTAACACGTTTTTTTGCACCCACATCCCACATCCTGCTCCACTGTAGTACAGGTGTCGAAGCACACCCTGGTGACGCTAGGCCACCAGGGTGGACCCTGATGATGAAGCATGTCACCACTAGGTGGTGAGGGAGGGGTTTTTAGAAAAGGAATAAATATTCCAATTTGGAAAACCTTCAGCCCACACATCGGGTGATACTCCTTCATTTGTTTTACAATATGAAAGTAATTTTGGAGCATCTTACAGTGTTGTTTTTATACAAAACATCAATGTTTCACCATTTTCTTTGTGCTTTCAGTTCTCAAAATATTCTAACTATTACACCCTGCTTAAGCCATGCTTATTCTTCTTCTTTTCAAGAAGAATCCTCATCTACATTTTGTTTCTAACTATATCAAGAAAACTGATGTTTTTAGGTTTTGCCTTCGGATTACCAAATACTTCTTGTGGGCTTGCCAAAAAAGTTAAGTTGAGCTTACAGCCCGTGCATTCGGCTTGCGTTCTGTGTTTGTCCCTCACCTGGAGTATTGCCTCTTCATCATCCTTTTGACTGGATGACTTACATTCTTCCACTGTTCATATACAAGGAACTATCTTTTTTTTTTGCATTTGATTACAGTGCATATGTTTTCCAGCTCTCTCGCTCATGTGCTTTTATCTGCCAAATACCCGCCCCCGCTATGCTCCATGTTGCTCTACCCTCCTATGATGCTTTCTCTCTTGTGTGCTTTTCCTATGACACCTTCTCTGTCCTTGCACTTTATTACTTTCTCCCTCGTGGGCGTGTACCCTCTATTGCTCTGCCCCTCTTCTCCACTGCCTCTTGTTTTTCTTTATCTTTGTTTTGTGACCCATGCTGCACAACAAATAGCATTGGCAAGGCCAACAGGGGAGACCTTTTGGCTACGCCAATGCTTTTTTATTTTGTTAACTACTGAAGCTTTTATTTTTGACTTTTTAGTCAGAACTCCAAATGAATGCCACATATATTGCTTCTTTGTTTAGAGATTAGTTTGGATGTGTTGAGTCCCGGGGGCATCACTGATGTGGTTCTGAATCCTGGACCATATAGACTCCATGATTGTTCCTGGCTCATATAAAACAAACATGCGGCTGGGCAGTGAGACATCCAGGCTTAGGGGTTGTCAATAATTGCCTTATTCATACTTGTGATTGTCTACTAGTTTACGCCCTTTGCTTAATTACCCTTGCTTAGTTACCCTTGTTGAGGTGCCACAATGTCCTCTGTTGCGAGTAAATCCATTCCACAATTGACAAAAGCCTAAAAAAATAAATGTACTTTTTCAGCTAATCTCATTTTTGTCAGGGTCGCTTTTTAGGTCGAGCTTAGACGGCGCATGCGCTGCTAGGCATGCTGTTATGTACACTGTGGGTTGAAGCCCCTCCTCTTTTTTTCATTTGGTCCAGTTCATGCCTTTTATAAATGCATGCTTCTGGTTGGTCAGCATGTCTAATTACTCCTGTCTTCTGTTGTTTTAGATCCTCCTTCACTGCGGGCTGTCCCTGGTACATATGGGTTTCACCTTCTTTAATTCATGAGTATTTGTGCGCACTCCTTTTTTTTTTTTTTTTTTTTTTCTTTGGGCGATGGCTTGTTGTAGTGCGAACCTGACCGGAAGGTTTTGGAGCGCTTTACATAAGCCCAGTTCTCCAGTTCCAAAGTCGTAGCTCGACACGCTAACATTTTCTAACGAGGACAGGTGACAAAATTTTTCTATTTCATAGTGCAGCCTCGTAACGGAGAGAAAAATAAAATGTTCAAACTACGAAAAGATCTCATATTGGTTTTATTCACAACCGAACACATTAGCACCCCTTTACAAAGTTTGCCAGTGAAGCTCTACTTTAGTTTTCTCTTCTTTCTTTGAGCGATAGCTTACAATCCTCCTGCTCTGCCGCTGCCCCTCCCTTTTTTAGGTTTCGCTGGGGGGCGGAGCCGTTAGGCTCCTCCTCCAGAGAAATCTGTAGTTTCTAGTATGGGTGACTTGAACACGCCTCTCTGCTTCATTGGCTAGCTCCATAAATGGAGGCTAGCCATTGGAACAGAGAGGCGTCCGTCAATGCCGGACCAGACACGGGGGCGTTCCCGAGATTCTTTGGCTTTTGCCGACGTCACGCGACGCCGGGAACGCCCCCGAGTCTGGTCCGGCCCGGCCGTGATTGCTGCTGTCCTGGGCATGTTTTTCCCCGGCACGTTTCCCTCCTCCCTCCCGCCGTTCGTGTTCTCTCCCGCCCCCCTCCCCCCTCACGCCCCCTGTGTCCTCTCCCGCCCCCTCCCGCCGTCCGTTCCTCTCCCGCCCCCCCCTGTCCTCGTAGGCCTCCCTCCCGCCGTTCGTGTTTTCTCCCGCCCCCCTCACGCCCCCTGCCCGGGAGTGAGCCGAAGCTCTGCCTGGGCTCCTGAGCCGCTGGTGGAAGCAGCTGCGGAAGAGCTGGCTTCGTATCTGCTGAGGAGTAACCTTCTGCCCCGGCCGGCCGTCGTCAGCTCTCCCCCTCAGCCCGGCGATTGGTCCTCGGCCGCCGGGACTCCCCCGCGTCATTCCTGGGCCGGGCAGAGATTGGCCCGACCTGAGAGGCGTCCCCGCGCGCGCCCGGAGGTATCTGGAGTCCGGCCGTCCCTCAAAGCAAGTCCGGAGAGAAGGAGCAATGCGACCCCCGCAAGGAGCCCCCGCCAGAGTGCCCGGTAAGTCAAATGGGCTAGGGAAGGCTCCGTGTGGCAGGGTGTCCGAGCCCTTCGTGCTCGCATGCCGGCACCCGCCTTCCTGTGCCCCGTTCCAGCCCCCCTACCTGGTAATGAAAGCCTAAGCAGTCCGGTGAGTTTTCAAGTTCTCCTTGTCCCTCCTCCCGCCGTCCCCCCTCCCGCTCTCCCCCCTCCCGCTCTCCGTGTGCTCCTGCCAAAATACACTTTTGTTGTGCTTTCCTTCGTGCTCGCATGCCGGCACCCGCCTTCCTGTGCCCCGTTCCCGCCCCCCTACCTGGTAATGAAAGCCTAAGCAGTCCGGTGAGTTTTCAAGTTCTCCTTGTCCCTCCTCCCGCCGTCCCCCCTCCCGCTCTCCCCCCTCCCGCTCTCCGTGTGGTCCTGCCAAAATACACTTTTGTTGTGCTTTCCTTCGTGCTCGCATGCCGGCACCCGCCTTCCTGTGCCCCGTTCCAGCCCCCCTACCTGGTAATGAAAGCCTAAGCAGTCCGGTGAGATTTCAAGTTCTCCTTGTCCCTCCTCCCGCCGTCCCCCCTCCCGCTCTCCCCCCTCCCGCTCTCCGTGTGGTACTGCCAAAATACACTTTTGTTGTGCTTTCCTTCGTGCTCGCATGCCGGCACCCGCCTTCCTGTGCCCCGTTCCCGCCCCCCTACCTGGTAATGAAAGCCTAAGCAGTCCGGTGAGTTTTCAAGTTCTCCTTGTCCCTCCTCCCGCCGTCCCCCCTCCCGCTCTCCCCCCTCCCGCTCTCCGTGTGGTCCTGCCTAAATACACTTTTGTTGTGCTTTCCTTCGTGCTCGCATGCTGTTCTTCGGAGAGTTAATACGGACTTATCAATGCTTGGCTTAGCTGATTGTGATTCATTTGGAAATATTTGGCTCAGGGGCGTTTAGGGCAGTGTAATTTATGTGTTATGGTTGAGAGTGCTTTATCGGAGTGTGGTTCAGTTGAGTGTGGTTTTGCTGCGTGGGTTAGCTGAGTTTACCTTAGACAGGGTGTAGTTTAGCGGCTGCACATCAGCAGATCGTAGTTTAGTTGATTACCTCTAGCTGGGCGTGCTTCAGCTGCCAGTGGTTCAGCCTGGCACGGACCTGCCGAGGGTTGTAGACTTCTCTAAACGGGCACAAGCTCTGCTAAACTGCTCAGTGTAGCTTACATGGGAGCGCGTTGGTGTATTTTGGAAGGTGTGGCTAACCAGAGTCGACTAGCCGAATGTGCTTTAGACGAGCGGGCCACATAAATGCGGTTCGGCTGGGAGTCGTATGGCAGAGGTTAGTTTAGTTGACGGTGGTTTAACCAGAGGCGCTTGTCAGGGGGTGGGGCGTATTTAACCTGAATGTGGTTTAAAAGAAAGTGGTCCGACTGAGTACTGGAGAGCTGAGAGCGACTTGTTATGACATGGTTTCGCCGACTGTGGGGTTGTGTGTGTGAGTGCTCCAGTTAGTTCTGGGTTAGCTGAGAGGGCTTTGGCTGAGTGGTTCAACTGAGCTGGGTTTATGGGATAGCGGTCTGTTTAGTGTGCCTCGACATGTAGCCTGAAAGTCGTTTAGCTGAGTACAGGTTGGCTAAAATAATTTGTGTGAGTGTGGTTCAGCTGAGCTTGGCTGAGCTGATATTGGCTTATCCGAAACTCGTTTGGTAAGTGCTGTTTCACTAGCAAGGTTTAGCAGCCCTTGGATTACCTGAGAACGGTTTAGATGAGAATGGTTTGGTTGAAGGAGGTTTAGGTTACTATGATTTACCTGAAAGCGGGTTAGATTCGTATGGGTTAGCTAAACGTGATTTGCTTGAGCACAGGTCAACTCAGGGGGCTTGGCTGAGACTATCCAAGGGGGCCTTATGGGCAGTAATTTAGATTGGTGCAGTTTGGATTAGACGAGTGCCTGGTCTGCGGCTGAATTGAAAGTATCTCAAATGAGAGGGGTATGGATGACAGGGGTATGGCTGAGAATGTAGCAGCGATTCAAAGGAGATGTTTGTAATTTAATTAAGTGCTGGTTACAGGAGAAGGATAAATGCGATTGTGGTTTAGCTGAGAGTGCTTTACATGAGTGTGACTTGGCCGAGAGTGGCTTCGATGAGTGCGGTTTGGGTTAGATGAGCAGTGGTTCGGAGGAACGGGATTGAGGTGTGACTGAGAGTTGTTTACATGAGTGCTGTTTAGTTAATGGCGAGTAACTAAGGGTGGTTTACATGACAGAGGTATGGCTGAGAGCGGGTTCAATGAGAGTGCTTTAAACGAGATTATTGAGGTTCAGCTGGGAGTGGTTTACAGGAGAGGTGGCTGTGGTTTGACCAAGGGTGGTTTACAAGAGAGGGCTTTAGGTGATTTTTGTTTAGCTGAGAGTTGTTTACATTATTAAAGTTTAGGTATTAGAGTGTGGCTGAGAATGTTTTCATTGAGAGCAATTTAAAGGAGATTGTTATGGTTTAACTGAAGGGGGTTTACAGGAGAGGTGGTTTTGTGGTTTAATTGAGGGTGGTATAGCGGAGAGGGGTTTGGGTGCTTGTGCGGTAGTGTGTTGTGCCAGTCTGTGAGGGGTGTGACTGCTACTCTCGGAGGGCTGTTAGCGCTGCTGGTAGTGTGTGGTGCTAGTCTGTGAGGGGTGTAAGTGCTTGTGATAGTGTGACTGCTACTCTCGGAGGGCTGTTAGCGCTGCTGGTAGTGTGTGGTGCTAGTCTGTGAGGGGTGTGAGTGCTTGTGATAGTGTGACTGCTACTCTCGGAGGGTTAGCGCTGCTGGTACTGTGTGGTGCTAGTCTGAGGGGTGTGAGTGCTTGTGATAGTGTGACTGCTACTCTCTGAGGGTTATTAGCGCTGCTGGTAGTGTGTGGTGCTAGTCTGTGAGGGGTGTGACTGCTACTCTCGGAGGGTTGTTAGCGCTGCTGGTAGTGTGTGGTGCTTGTCTGCGAGTGCTTGTGATATTGTGACTGCTACTCTGTTAGACTTTTAGTAGAGTAGGGTTGCTGGTCTTTGAGAGGTGGGAAAGTGCTATTGGTAGAGTAGAGAGAGTGCAGAGTAGAGAGAGTGCAGAGTAGAGAGAGTGCAGAGTAGAGAGAGTGCAGAGTAGAGAGAGTGCAGAGTAGAGAGAGTGCAGAGTAGAGAGAGTGCAGAGTGACTAGGGAGTGCTAGGGACTGCAGAGTGACTAGGGAGTGCTAGGGAGTGCAGAGTGACTAGGGAGTGCAGAGTGACTGCAAAGTGACTGCTAGATATTAAGCTAATGGCAATGTAAATGACAATGCCATTTATTTATCTGTTTTCAAAACCAACACATAAATACAAATGTTGTCATTTACAATGCCAATAGCTCTAACTTTTCCAAAGGCGAAACCATTGCATTGTAAATGCTTGTTCCTCTTCCTCCTTCTGCTGTCTCTCGCTCCTCCTCACTTGCTGAAAACTAGGACTTCAACAAATGGCTCTTACCCTCTCTTTCCTTTCCTTTATGTGTTTCCCTGTGAAATGGACCAAAAAATTAAAAAAAACACTTTGGCTGAAAATGTCTTTTTCAGACATTTTTTGATTTGAAAGTGCTGCTTTGGGATGGAGAGAAAAAATATTTAAAATATGAAAAAATAAACACTAAAGCAAGCTAGAGTGATTGCAAAGTGGCCAGACTGGTTTTATTCACAACCACACATATTACCACCACTGTACAGAGTTTACCAGTGAAGCAATACTTTTGTTTACCGACCTTTCTTTAAGCGTTGTTTTTTGGTGTGAGAAAGTACACCATTCCTGGAGGTACTGCAGTACCTTGTTGATGCTTTCAGTGGAAAATGTTTGTTTGCTCCTCGGCTGATCTTTGGTCCAGCCGCAATAAAACCAATCCCTTTACATGGATTCATTTTAATTGTATTTTGAAGGTTTTATATAGCGCAAACATGACCCTTGCGGGTATCAGAGCGCTTTACAAGGGAAGAGAGATGAACAAAAGAGCAATGGATGCCATAATTATGTCCTGCTATACAACATCCCTTCTGAGGGTTAGATACATTGTTCATGTGAGTTTTTACTCATGAGTAGAGACTTAACTGTGTACTAAAAATCCGACTAAATAATTGCTCTCGGTGTGCAAATTAAAGTTCAATGAGAATCTTCCATTTTACAATTCCAGTTAGTCAGGGTGCATGCAGCGACAATGTAGAGGGTCAGACTATTCAATAGCAGAAAGCAAGCAATGTTCACAGTGTTGAATATGGAGCACACCAACAGGGCACTGGTTATTGATAGCCTAAGCCTACCATTTTAACGCTACAGGCTTATGCTAAAAAAATTATACCCTAAATGGGACTGTTCGTTCAGGCTTAGTGTACTCCCTCCAATAAAAAGGCTTCATTACACATATCAGCTTTCGTAATGGTTACAGAGGTATAAAAATTGTAGACCTTCCTTTTGTTTAACATGCCTTGACTCACTAGGAAATCGAGGCATGCAATAATAATTTTGCACAAAGAACTAATCACTGAAGGAATCAAGCTACTTAAAGAGGATTCAAAAAGGTTTACTTTTTTGCTTCGGAGGATAAAATTCTCAAGTTCAATTATTGTGTTGCTTTTTTATTGTACACAAACAGATAACCGGTTCAAGGAAAATAGAAATACAACAAAGGAAATCTCAATCTCAAAGAAATAAATCAAATAGGGCTTCGTAAGGCACATAAACACGGTACTTATTGAATTTAATTTTTTTGTTAAAAAGACCAAAATATACAATTAAGCTTACCTTCAAAATTCAACTCAAAGCAGATGTGGCAGAATAGCAGTGTTTCTACATTGGTTCCAAGTTTACAAATATTATCTGCCTCAAAAGGGTGTGGTGGCCCCCTTCTAAAAAGGGTGAGCCCACCCCCTCACCACACTCATTACACACCGCCCACCTCCCTACAGTGTTCACTTCTGTTCTGCCGCTGGCAGCTGCCCTGGCCAACCCCTCTCTTTCTTCCTCTTATTCCCTCTTTCTCACTTCTCCTCACTTGCTAAAACCAAGACTTCAACAAACAGCTCTTACCCTCTCTTTCCTCTCGTTTTCTTTATTTGTTCCCCTGTGACATGGATTCAAAAAAGAAAAAAGCTGCTTGGCTGCAAATGTCGTCTTTTTCTGACATTTTTCTATCCCAAAAAGCAGCCTCGGGACTGAGAGAAAAAAAGGTTCACAATGCAAAACGCCCAAAAACTAAATAAAGCAATACAAAGTGGTCACAAAATGGCCATATTTGTTTTTATTCACAACCTCACACATTAGCACCACTATACAGAGTTTGCCAGTGAAGCGCTACTTTCGTTTTTTCCTCTTTCTTTGAACAACATGGTTTTCCCTGGGTGGGGAAGTGCACCATTCCGGGAGGTTCTGCAATACCTGGTTAATGCGTAAAGTGGAAAACGTTTAATGTGATTCTTTTTTTAAATTTTTACGGAGTTTTATATAGCGCGAACTTGACCAGGTATCAGAGTGCTTTACATAGCACTGGTTGCGTTACATGAGGACACATTCATTTTTGTTAGGCACAGGGAGATTAAGTGATTTGCCCAGAATCACAGGATGTTCAGGGTCATTGCCGAGACTCGAACCCAGTTCCCCAGATTCGAGGTTGACCGCCCTAGCCGTTAGGCCAACTCCTCTCCCCTGCTTATCAGCAGTTTTCCTTAGTTTAGTTTATAAAGTATGTACCGGGGTATGTTCAAGGTTGTGCTCTTTTCAAACTATACTGCTTGCTTTTTGTAAGGATATAGGCAATGGACATTGAAACCGGTCCATTACGTCCCTGTAGTCATTTTTTTAACTTTTGAGGCAAAAATTCTCATCATATCTGAATAATAAGTGTAAAAGCGTTAAGGTAACTGTGTTGTTCCTGCTTACATTTTACATACTTTGCTTAATTTTGCATTCCTTAGGAGTGTTAGCTATCTCCAGGATGTTGTTACTGTTTTTTCACTCTGCATATTACTCTTGTGTCCCCGCCCTCATAACCTATTTTCCATTTTCTGGTACTCCAGCAAAACGAGGTGATACAAATGGCCATAGTGCTAAGCAAATATCCCTCAACAAAAGTTTAAAACATTGTAATTTTCAATGCCAATAGCTCTAACTTTCTCAAATGCAAAACCGACTGCATTGCAAATGCTTGTTTATTCATCCACTCCAAACCAAAACAAATGGGTAAAAGACATGGTCCTTTACAATCCCAATAGCTCTATCTCTCGCAAATGCGAGGCCTATTTCATTGCAAATGCTTTTTTTTTCTTTTTCTAATGACATATGCATATATTGGGATTGATCAGCAGAGTGAAGGGATCAAACGTTTCTAGATGCTGCTTGCAAGAGCCTCAGCAATCTCTTTGTGTATATCAGACTCCTTCTTAGGCAGCATGGCAGCAGTAAAGCTAGGAGGTAGTGTAGCTACTGCTTGCACCACAAAGAAACCTTGCAATGTAAAAAGAATAAGGAAAGGCACAAAAGCAGTAAACCTCCCAGTATGTCTCCCAAAAGCAGATAAATGTGGAGCTTTTGAAGACCATTCTGTGGCGGCAAAGTGTAACCCTTTTACAAAGATTCTACAACCTTCCTCCTCAAATGCAGAGCCCTGGCTTCAATTCATTGAAGCCCTTTAGGATCCAGCTGCGCCTGCATGGGAGAAACCCTTTCAAGGGCTGTCAGTCTACAGACTGACTGTCAGATGCCATCGATTTGCTCCTGGGGATCCCCACTTGTATGTTTTTACTCGTATCCAGGAAGTTTTGTTGTCTAGTTATCTCCCCTGTAGCAGAATCTGAATGTCTTCTCTACATCGTCTCCTAGGATGGACGGTAAAGCCTTTACTTCTGGCAGCATGTCCACCACCTGACTACCCCCAGGAGCTCTTCAAAAAAAGTTGAGCTATTGCTCGAGTGTTGATCCTAGCGTGACACTTCAAACAACAGTATCAGTTATTTCATGGCGGCGCAGTCCCAGCAGACAAGGTCATCCTGAACCATTTCTTTCTGAAGCTGTACATTGGACAGGACAAATTCAAGGTGCTTTCTATACACAAAGTCCTACTGGCACTGAATGCAGGAGACTGGTTGGTGTCCATAGATCTTCAGCATGTTTATTTCCAGCTTCATTCCCACAGGTTGTACCTCAGGATCGTGGTGGGATCTCACAACTATCAGTTCATGGTTTTACCAAAATGACCTCTGAGTAGGGGTTGCAGATGTCATTTTGGCCCCAAGGAATCCCACTACCAAATCCCTCTCACTATGTCACTGAACGGAGTTTAAGTGGTGTGATTTGGAATACATCAACCCACTCAAATCTCTACTTTCCAGTGTCTAGCGATTTGCATTGGCCCTTGAGAAGCAGGGTTCAGTGGTAGCTAGAGTTGAAGGCTATGTGGCAGCCCTGTCTGACTCATGTGTATACCAGACCAACCGTCCCTGTATGAATCGCCACAAGTAGTGCTTTCTTACAAACGTCTAATTCACTTGTTTACTACCACTCGATATATTGTTCCTTAGTGGGATTTGAATCTCGTTATGAATTTGTGATGCTTCCCCGTTTGAGCCCATGCACATTTGCACCATTCAAGTTCTTACTCTGCAGACAGTTTTGTCTTTGACAATAGCTATGATGCATATTGTCCAAGAACTTCAGGCTTTAATCATTGTGTCTACTGTTCACAGTTTTCTATCAGGATAAGTTGGTTCTTTACTCTTGCTCATCCTTCTTACCCTATCTGTTTCTTTATTTCATTTGGTAAAGTCTATTACCCTTCTTTCTTCCCTCTTCTCCATCCAACAAATTAATTGCACTTATCAGGACACAAGATAATCATTTGCTTGTAGGCAGTGCTAGAGCCAAAAGGGGCAAGGTGGTGACCAAATGCAGCGTTTCACATTAGGTCATCTTCTATATCCAGATCTCCTAGCCTTTGCCAAGAGAGACCACCCTTGGAGGGCATTAGTTACCATTCTACTAAAGCCATGGCCGCCTCCGCATTTCTCTCCATATTCCTGCCAGATGTTGACATCTACCAGGTGCCTACAAGGTCATCTTTACATAATTTTGCTTTCACTTCTTCCTCACAGGCATGCAGTGACAGGTACTTTGCCCAAGCTGTGTTGCATGATTTTCTTGGTTAACCAGCACTCCATCCCACCTCCGGTGAAGCTAATATTTTGGGACTCCTTCAATTGGTGTGTAATCAGCAGTAAGATGTACCCATTAGTGGAATGTTACTTACCATCAGAAACCAAATTTCTGGTGAATACCTAACCTTCCCACAGATCCCTCACATTGTCCTCATAAGACACAAGACATGCAAACTTAGTATGTGGTGTAGTTGCTACTGTTGAACTCAAATTGTTTGTGTCCGCACAGATCAGGAACTGACCCCAGAGCACTGTTTGACAATTGTGCTCTGTGTACTCCAGTGCTTGCATGTCCAAAGAATGAGTGTCTACTGGAGTTGAATGGCATCACCTAGTGATGCTGGATAGCTTTTGCTGAAGCAAAGCTTTTCCGGACTAGACTGAAACCAGGAATGATAATTCATAAGATAAGGAATTTGTGGGATGGATGAAAGGATAAATTATAAGGTGAGGATTCTGTGGGAAGATTCTTAACTTGAAGAATTTGCATGGATATTAATTATCCACCAGAATGATTGTTTACAGAGGTAAGTAACTCTGTCTTCTTTCCTATTCAGATTGTTTAATAATGAATGAAAAACTGGGATAGTGGGGACCTAAAAATGGATAGCAGACGGATATGGGAATGTATTAAAAAAAAATCTGGAAAATGTTTGAATATAATGGAGAAATTCTAAAATAGTAATTTAATTTTAACATTTTAGATGTATTTGACGACCTGACACGTGAAGTACAAGAGAAAGATTCTTTGTCCTCGGAGCTCCATGTACGCCACATTGCGATTGAGCAGCTGCTGAAAAACAGTTCTAAGCTTCCATGTCTTCAAATGGGACGAGCTGGAATGAAGACAAACTCCCCGATCAGTAACTGAACATAGATTTGCTTTAATCTGCTGTTTGTGTCACACAGCTCTGCTCACGAGCATAACATTTTTAGAACCTTATTGGCGATTTTTAAACTTTTACACATTTATATTGTAAAATCAGGATTCAAGTAGTGTTTTTACCCCCCAGGAAACTTTTTTTTTTTACTGCAACAAAAGCTGTCCCTTTCAGTGAATGATTTTCAGCTTTGTCTGCCATTTCAAGTCCCTTTCTGTTTGGATGGGACAACCTACTGCATGGAACTGACTTGGTGAAGGAAATCTTCACCCCCGACAAAGACAGAAAACCGCTTTCTTTGTTGATCGGGGCAAAGTTTCCGGTCTATTCTGGGGAATGGTTTCACTTCATAAATCCCTAGCCAGCAGTTGTGGGGATTCAAATTCCCAGAGGTAGTAAGAATGTTACCCTGGATAATCATGGCTGATTAAGATGAACAGTTTGCTTTTCTCCGTAAAAATTGTTGCGTGTTCAGTTGTAACCATAGCCTTGTCCACTAGACAAAGGCACTATTTGAAAATTCATTTTAATAGAACAGCATCCTGTCACTGTTAAAAAGAAGAAAAAATGTGGACGTCGCAGACACTGTTGTTACTTTGTTAAGAAGTAAAGCACCTTTCTCAGATTTTAAAATCAATTTTGAGGACTCCTTACACAGAGAAAACAGTATTCAAAATACTTACACATTTTCATATTTATTATGAGCAATATTTTACTATAAATCTTTTTTATACTTGAAAGAAAATATTTTTCCAGTTCTCATTAAAATAATGTGCTTGAATGAATGCTGTATCGTTTAAAGTCTTGAGTATTGTAAACAGTTTGTTTACCCCTGAGGTTTGAGTACATTGTTGCCTTGAAAATGCTTTGTAAAATGTGATATTCGTTTTGAGAGACTGTTGGGAAGCATAAATTGATATGCGTTTGTGTGAGTATTGGCAGTAAAGAAGGAGCACACAACCATTTTTATTTGCATAACTATGCACAGACAGATGTGAGGAAACATTAACCAATTAAGTATTAAATTGTGGACTAGGTGAATTTGGGGAACCATCCTCTATGTCCCAAACACATGTTGAGTAAATGTCATCTCTTATATTTATGATATTGCTTATCACGTACTTGTCCTTATCCCCGGTGAGAGACGGCATGGGGTTAATTAACACTCTACCAGGCAATTCCTCATTACTGGTAGGACAACAACATTATTATAGGAAACTCCCTGGATTTGACTCAGTAAAGTATTAGACCCGCACATCCGTTTTGCTACTGCAAGCAGTCTGCATGTTTTGCTGACTATCTGTTAGACCACGTCTTCAATCGTGAACAGGAGAAGGAATCATTTGTCCACCCACAAAACCTAATATTTCTGAGAGTTCACAAACTTTTTAAAGGTTTTTAGTCACCTTGGAGACAGTAAAACTACTTCAAAAGGCAGGAAATCATTCCTTCCCAAAGGAAGGGGAACAACCCCATGTTCCATTGTTTTATGGGAGGAGTTCTCTGCAATAAAAGTCTTTTTACTGTGGAGAAAGACAAATTCATAGTAAAAATAAGTGGTTTTGCACATTTCTGCCATTCATACTAGCCTTTGGGGTAAATTCTACATCTGACATAAGTGTTGGTAATTGAGACAGAGATTGTGGCAAAATGCGCTCATCTGTAAAATTGGCTGCTTTTTTGCTTTTAAGACCTGATCTTATTTTTGATGGTAAGTACTACCATTTTTGGTCAGTCTTATTTCTTGTGCTGGGGAAAGCCAGTGGCGGTGTGCTTGTAGCTGGAGCAAATTTTTACCAGAGTCTCACTTTTTCTGCTTATTAGACTTTTCAAAGTTATAATCTCAGCACTGACAGTATTTAGTGGTTTGATTACTGCTGTGAGGTATAAGGCTGCTTGTTCGGATGGAGCAGTTAGTGATAATTTAGCATATTGGAGATTTACAATGTACATATCCAGTGTGGCAGCTATAGTTATTAAGTAATAAAAGAAATAGTGTTGTTAGAATAATTATTATGAGCAAGGTACGAGCTCTATACAACAAAATGGTGCTTAAAAACGAAACATTAAAATAATGTTCTGAGATCAATAATGTTTAAACCAAGTATTGTAATTTAGGGTTTGAGTTTGTAGTATGTGGCCATCAAGTTTCAGTCATAGTTAGGATTGCATACTAGCAGTTTAGAGCACTCATCCTTCTTTATGTTTCAGATATTAAGACAGGATTAACAAGTGGAGAAAAACAATCATTAGTGTCTGACCAATTTCCACAGATTGCAAAACTGCCGGGCTTTGTTTTTTGAGTGCAATAAAATGTGTAAGAGCCCAGTTTTGTGAAAAAAAGTTCCTTGTTCAGATATGATTTTTAGATTTTGACAGTGGCCCTGTATAGTATATTTATGATTTGTTCAAGGTGGATGAATAATTGTTTGAACACTTGGTAGGCATTGCATCACACCCTTCAGTTTGACTTTAAAGGAGCATTAAGATTTGGTTATGCAAAATAGCCATGCATGCAAATGAAAGTGGATTCCTTGCTCTTAGATCTATTCCCTTCTATATGTAATATAATTTAACTCATGAACAGCATCATGTATTAATAAGCCCTTTTTCAAATTGAGTAAATGAACTACCAACACACTATTACTTATTTTAGCAGTGTGATCTTTCTTAACCCCTTCGATGCAGATGACAAAGCCAGCTCATCATGGGCGTTACCTGCGCTGCGCGCATGACGAGCTGGCTTTGTCACGTAACACGGGTTTTTTGAATTTTCAGCGCGCAGCGGGAAAACCCGCTAGCGCGCATGCGGTTAATCTGCTGTTCTTCCTTCAGACCTATCCCGCCTCTAAGCAGTGGTCGGCTTTTTAAATCTCAACCTTTTACTGTTCTTGCCTTGGATTTGCCTGGGAAGGAAAGCCCGAGTTCACATAGCTGCTTTTCTCGAGTCTAATTTTGCCCCATTTACTTAATTCTTCCATCGCAGTCCACCTTCTGACTCTTATAGACCCATTTGTTTTCCTTCTCATTCAGATAGACTGATTTGAGCTCATTATCCTATAGCTATGCAGGTGATTACTAGTCCAGTAAGTCTCTAATAAAATGGCTTTTGTATTCTTGAAGAACGGGGAAGGAGCGGGTAGATTAGGAAAGCAAATAATCATGCCAAAGTCTACATTTCTTTTAGTTTTATTGCAACTATGGTGTTTAAGTTTTCGTCAGTGAGTAAATGGATAAGATGTGTTCTTAAGCTGGTCTTGGATGATTTTGAATGCACATTTTCTTCCCTGTCCTCATTATGTGGTAAGACCACTCCAAGATTAACGGTTTAGCACTGCGTTGACATTCAGACTAAACTACCTTGGAATTAAAAAAAATAAATCAAGCAGGTCCTGCGAGCTAAAGGTTTATTGTGCAATGTGGGTCCAGGCGCAAACCAAATGTGTTTTTTTAGTTGAGCATAATTGCTTTAAGCATGTATTTGTTTTTAATTTTGTGTTTCATTTGGCTATTGTTAGATAGTTTTTTGCTTTCATGGCCATGTAAATATTATAATTTAGAGGGATTTTTAAGTTGTTAATATATATTTGTTGTTTTCTGTTTTTAAAACCGTGAGTTCTGAGGACTCTCCAGGACAGCCTAGAAATTATGAATTACTGTAAAACATGGAAAAAAGAACTTGGTGATGATCCAGTATTGAAAGAAGTCTGAGTTCAAAACTACTGACATGGATGTAGACTGAATCTCTGACCGTTAAGACAAACTGAGTAATCATAAATTGTAATTGCTATTGTATAGTTACTTAGCATTACACACATTGACATTTTTAGTGCATATGAAAGGCCTTCATCTTCTGGAATGCGGGGAAGGGTGTTTATTCTATATGCCTTTACAAACTGAAATACACTTCCTAGTTGAAACCTTAGACTAAAACCGTGCAATGATTATGCCGAATATATGTCACTTTTGTAAAGCTACTAGAATAAACCTTCCCTCTCCCCAGCCTTTTTTTGAATGCATGCTGAATATGCTGCTGCTGAGGCCAACAACAGTACCTTCATTTGCAAAGGTAGATCGTATATTAGAAAATAACATCAGAAAAGGCTCATAAAGTGGTTGTGGCAAAAGCAAGCCAAGTTTAACAGGCCCAGGCTTTTACTCACAAAATGTAAATGTCAACAATTATTACAACCAGAGCCGAGAGATGTCCTTTGAACGCTGCATTCTCTAGCTAATTGATTTCTTTTCCTAGTAACCTCGTGACTGCCCTTCACATTTTTGTTTTCCTCCGATTTACATCTACGATGTATGCATGTATAATGCTTTAAGGCATAACCCCGGATATACATTTCTACAATAGAACCCCCCTTATGTTTTATGTACTGCACATATGATGGCATATGGGGAGTGTAAAGCTATTCAGTATTGTATATTTGCCCACAGATGAGCAATCGGAGTGATTATTTTGTACCCTTATATTTCAGAAATGAACTGATAAAGTAGTGGCAGCCTTAAAAAAACAGAAATGAAACATTGAAACAGCCTATTTCTTGGTTTGTTTGGTAGAAATAGAATTTGCAAATTTTAACTATACATAAACTTAGCTCCCAGTGGATGATATTCTGCAAGTATTAGACAAAAACATATGCATATGAGTAATATTTATGAATTTCAAAGTTTCAATTTCCGTATGGTATAGATCTTTGGGAAAAGAGTTGCCAGTGGCTGCTATATACCTTTCTGGATCATCTTCCAAGGGGTATATTTAAAATTGTTCTAATATTTAAGCTTCTTTGCATTTAATAAAAGGTTAGCCACAGTTTATGTAGTCCCAGAAAATTGGGATACGGTGAGGGAAAGGAAGAGCACAATACTGTGTGAATACAAGTTAGAGCAACATTAATATTAAGTGGATATTTTGGTTAATACCTAGCTCTCCCAGCCTTCAAACAATTTGGTTTTCAATTGTCTGGTATGTAACTTAAATTCTTTGGTTCCATGATGTTTCAGAATTGAATCAACTTTGATGTACAACAGTAACTGGGCGAAACAGCTGTTCAACAGATTCCATGGGGTTCCCATTGATGTCTGCATCCTTCTAGTGTATCGGTGCACAGATATTTTTCAGCATAATGTGCAAGACTACTTCGCATTGTTTGGCTTTAAACTGAATTTTCTGTGTTTTTGTTAAGTTATCAAATCTGTTGAATAATGTGTAGCTTTAATTGGTGATTGGGAATTCTAGGACAAATATATCTATATTACTTTGTAAGATATTTAACTGTATAGAAAATGTGCTTTTGATTGTTTTATACAATTACATTGTTACATTTTAATCCATGACAAAGAAACTAAAGTATATTCTTGAAAGTTTGAGAACCGTGATCATGGTCTACATAGGTCGCAATAATTTGTTAGCCCTGATATGCTTTTGGGCTGTGTGACAGTTTATGCTTTTTTTACATTTTCTACATTTTGCAATAAAGCGCATATTTTATTAATATGTTTCCTTTTTTATTTATTAATATTTGCTTATGTTTTATAAGTTAAACACACTAATATTGCAACTTATTTTAAAATGTTATGCTGTTCTGGAAAAATAGTCTTCATATTGCCGTAAGGCATACTTTATTTCGGTTTTAAGGATTTACTGGAAACGTGATTATTCTTTTTTTTTTTTTAATTTTATTTAAATGATAGTTTGGAATAGGTAGCCTTTCTTAATTGTGTAAATACTGCGTCTGAACTTTTCTTCATATTTTGAGCTGTATCAACCCAAAATAATTGGATTCCCCACTCCCTTCACCGCTGTTCACTCTCACAAGAGAGATGCTCTTGCTTGGCTAAGCATCTTTCTCGGCACCATTCTGGGCTTACTTTGTTTTTTAAAAGACATCTATAACATACATCAGCCTAATCCTGTACCACATGAGACCCCATTGCCTTGGATCAACACTTGCTAACTTGAGAAATCATAAATCCTTCTAATTTTGGATATCTACCAACACTGTTACTTTTAAGCCGCCACATAAGGGCATCTGAATAACTAGCATTATTTGTTTGAACCTTCTCTGTTAAACCGCTTTCATGCATGATAAGGTATACCAACCCTCCTCTTTTCCCAGCAGGTGAGATGTGTTGTTTTCACAAATTGTAGACTCTTTGCTGTAACAATCTTGAAAACTCTCCTCTCTTTGCTCCAGTTTGTTCATTTATACAAAAGTGCTACATGCCTAAGATGCTCTTTCTTTGAGGGTTGGCAGTGAGCAGCAGAGAAAGCCAGGTATTTAGGAACCGAATAACAACATTTGTGGACATGCTATGTATTGCACTGAACGCCCCAAATATTGTCATGTGCTTTTCATGTTCTAGGCCTCGATTTATAGTTTTTATTCTCTAACCTGATAGGCCATCAAGAGAGTAGGTAACGTGTTATATGTAAAGGCATATTGTGATGATTGCATTTAAACTCCTTTTATTTTATGAGTAGGCTTTCCGGTAATCTGTTAAAACAAACAATCCCCTGGAAAACCCTACCAATGATAAAATCAGCTGACCAGGTTTAAACAGTCACGGATTTGTTTTACTGCTTTTTTACGTCTCCTGGCGTTGAACCGAGCAAAAGCGCGGTCTCGCCAGAGACCTATTGTGAGCAAATCTGCTTTCCAGGAGAGGGGACAGGAGCTGGCCACGCGCAGGGAATTGAACGGGCCACGTGCACTCGCTCGCCGTGGCCAGCTCCTGTCTCCTCTCCTGGAAAGCTCCAAGACCCACGCATGCGCACACACAGAGACAGTCCCCACTGTCTGCTCTCCCCATGCACACACACACAGAGACACAGTCCCCATATCTGCTCTCCCCTCTAGCAGCCATACCAACCCCCTCCCCCTCACCCCAGCCCTTTTAAACTTACCGGGCCAATCTTGGGGGACTCCGCTCGCAGCACGCGGCAGGGGCAGGCACCGTTCATGTGCCTCGTGCCCCCTCCGCAAAGTTCACGTTCACGTTGCGGCTCTTGCCAGCTCCTTTCCCGGGGCTCCCTCTTGGACAAGGGAGCCCCGCAACACTTGCGCAACCTCCTGCTGGCGGCCCCGGGTCTCTCCACTGCTCACAGGAGCCCCGGGCCGCGAGACGCATTTACTTCATCTGCCTCCTCTTCCGGTCCGGACGCGGCCCCGCCCCCGTCACAGGCAACCTTGCCTGACTTCGGGTGCGGCCGCGGCGGGATTCTTCCTCTACGTCGCTGTCCTCTGAGCCACTCAATTCCACTACAGCAACATTCTTCTCAATAATGTCTGCAGAAGCATCCTCTAGGTTTTCTATATCAAAATGGTTCACGGGTGCAGTTGCCATTTCTTTTTGGAGCTTCTCGTTTGCTTGTGCCATCTTCGGTAGAAAGTCTTGCACCCTGCCCAATACGCTGCTCCTAGGGATTGCAACAATTGCGGAACTCGCATTTTTCTTGACTAGTTTTGAATTAATCAGTAGCTTGTTCTGAATATCTCCTGCGCCAACACACAGTAGCTCCTTGGACGTCCGGCAGACAGCAGTAGCGCCCTGGTCCGGACGAGACATGACCTCGTTACCACCGACTTCCTGCATTTTGACCAACACTGAATGATCACGATGGAGGTCCAGCGGCCGGGTTGGTCAAGTGGTCCACAACGTGCAGGAGAGGACTACTGGGGGCGGCTAAGAGGAAAACAGAGCGGCCATCTTGCACGGTCGCGGACTGGCTGTATACTGTGCGGCAACCCTTCCGGGTTCGGCGGAAGGCACACACATTGAAGGCCAAATCCTTGGCAAAAGGCAACAGCAACGCAAACGTGTCGTATGCAGGTTCAAAGGTCTTCGGCGGTACTCGCTGGATTTTGGCCAACCAGATAAATCATGTGATTAACTACAAAGAAAAATATGTCTCTAAAGCAAAATCATCCCGGCCTTCAACTAAGACCAAAGCCCTGGGGAGGAATGTCCAGTCTGCTGCAGTTTGGTATTCCATTTAGCGCCCTTATCGTTGGTGAGTAGCATATTAATGTGCATACCCCACTAAAAGAAAGTGACCAGATGTGTTCATCTGTAACCAATTGCTTATATGATTGGACAGGGAATAGAACCATACTAAAATAAAAGAGGCTTGTAAAGGTGACGTTACTGTACTCATGATGTTTTTGTGCCAATAATTGATTTTACAACAAAGTAACCCAACAGAGCATGTGCATCCATTACAGTCTTTTGTCCTATTTAATGCCAACAACATTAGTTCTCCTTGTGAAGTTTTTGTAATGAACCGTGACATGTAGCACTGGAAAGATGCTGCTAGTGGCAATTAATTAGTCCCTATAAATAAAGTAAACTGGCAACAGAATGAATAAGCAAAGAACACATTTGTGAAAGTTTTCAAATGTGGTTTCTACCAGTCTATTACAGAGAATTGACTTCATTCCTCCAGTGAAGTGGGCTAGCGTATTATAGGCGCATGTTACGAAACAAATACAATCTTGTGGATCCACATGGTGAGAATATCAGATATGGAAGACAAAGTTAATTGTATGTAGACAATAAATCAGAAGGCACAATGCAAGTACAATAGATGCAAAGAGACGTACCTGAACCAAAATTCCAAAGATAACTTTGTAATGGTTGGCAGACCTGCGCTTCAAGAGTAAGAATATCAGAGCATACTTTGTGTTTTTTTCCCCAAAGTCAACCACTCACCCCTCGCTAATCCTAGGGAACGATAATTGCCCCAGTGAGGGTTGGAGTTACAGTGAAGGTGATGATAGTCTATGGAAAGGTATGGTTTTTTTTGTAGCTAGACCAAAAAAAAAAGTCGTAGACTATCTGAAAATATACAGACACATTTGCACTTATATTTGCTTGAAATACATAATGTATCAGTTTAAGGCATCATATGATTTTGCTGTCACACAAAATATATATGTTTAATATTAAAGAAGTCATATACAATGCTGGACAGTCCAGTTAATGGCTCTAGCACAGTTCTTTTATTGATTAAGATCAGTTAGAAAAATCTGTAGTACCCCGTGCCATGACTTTCTTCACCCAATGTCACCATGTGGATTGCTGCTGCCCTACTCTTGTGCCAGTTTTGGCATATTTTGCTGTAAGGGTCTGGGTGTAAGCCTTGCATGTCTGGGTCACTGCTAGTTTGTCACAGCAGACCCTCTTTTTCTTCCATCTGTGAATTGTAATCCAGGATGTTCCTCTACATTTAAGGCCACTAATTGGCATATTATCCTTTCGGGAACCTTTTGGTATTCTGTTCTCTGTGAGAGTGAAGTGAGCAGGCATAGTGCTTTCAGTGGCTGTTACAATGGCCTGATGATCAGTATGATAGAAATCACAATCTACTGAAGGTCCATGTAGACGGTTGGGAGACAGAGAACATGAGAGAGAGAGAGACACCACGTCAGTGAATGCTTTCACCGGGCACAAACACACCAACAGCCATCGGTGCACGCTTGCACCGGGCACACACACACCAACAGCCGTCGGTGCACGCTTGCACCGGGCACACACACACCAACAGCCGTCGGTGCACACTTGCACCGGGCACACACACACACCAACAGCCAGCGGTGCACACTTGCACCGGGCACACACACACCAACAGCCAGCGGTGCACAATTTCTACAGGCACACACACGACTAGCCACCACTGCACACATCAATTGTTAACGCATCCACAATTAACTATTGCAGCAATCGCAGTATGGCACACTTTACTTTTAAGCATATTCATCTAAAGTGCAGCATGCCACTATTACTACAAAAATAAATACACTTTTTTTGGCCTACAATTTATTGACTTTTGTTGCAATATTTAGCAATGCCAAAAGCTCAAACTTACTTACTGGGAGACCTATTGCATTGCAAATGCTTGTTTGAGGGAGCCAATGTTGTGCACAACTTCACAAGTATAGGTACATGGGTGTGAGTTGTGAAGTAATTCATCAACACCCCCCATTCAGTTAAAGAAACAAATTGGTGGGCGGGGTCAGGTCCCATTTAAATCGTTTTAGAGACTGTCCTTGACCACCCCACAAACGATTTGCAGCGATGCCCACCAGTGCAGATCTCTAAGCATCTGCAGCAGGTAAGTTTGCACACAGTGTGATGCCAAGAGAAGGCTATGTGTCCCAAGGAGGTGTTGAAGGTCCCAGCAGTCTGGAGCGCGAGGGTCCGGGAGCACTGATACCTCACTGCAGCACAGTCTGTTGTGGTGGCAGGTCAAAAGGGGGAGCTGTGACAGAAGTGTCAGAGTCCGGCATACATGGAAGTGGAAAGCAGGGAGTGCTACTGGGGGCTGCACCACTAACCACATTAATATAATTTGAAGGGTAGACTGATGAGTCTGGAAACATACAGCAGGCATTCAGTATTAATAAACTGGGTATTCCAGCTTCACCTGTGTTAAGCTATGCCAGAATATTATCCTTTGAAATCGCTTTGAGTAGTAATTCCTCCCAGGCATAGCTCCTCCTATGCCTTTCCTGACAGTCTCAATATTAATATGGCATGCTTCTATTACCAACAAAGATGTCTCTTGTGCTCACTAAAGAATGGCCGTTTATGGTGTACTATTCATTAGATGGCATCAAATTCAGGAGTATAGGAAATTACATATTTTTCTTATTCTTTGAGTAAGTCCACTCAAGGCTAGCCTCACACACCTGCAAATGAGCAAGGATAACCTCACAGGTGATCGGACACTATAAAAATGCACATAACTTAACATATTCTGGGCAATCTTAAGAATCTAATAATGCAAATTAGACCTTCCTCAGCTGGACAATGTGCTGAACCTGGTGTTTGTCACATTTTCAGCAATTGACTTTTCAAACCATGGTAATTCCCTTCAGTCTTCCTTGCACAGGAACTGAGACTTGCCAAGGCTATACTCAGATCTGTGCTTGCCTGGATTCCCGGCTCTCCTGAGTATGTAGCAGCAGACCTGTGGGTTTTTGTGGGTTCAGGGTGCATTTAGAAAGTTGGGAAAACAAATAAATAACGCACTCGAGTACCTTCCTCATCTACGACGAGTATTGACAACATTAATGTTTCCTGTTAGCTAGTCATGTATATGTTCCTAGTTTATTGCACTTTCTATTTGATGAAACATTTGCAAAGCTCTCTGATAGCGCAAACCAGACCCAGGAAGGCTATGTAAAACTTTATAAATAAAATGGTTGGAGAATTAAGAGGGCAAAGGCAGAAGAAAGTCATGGAAAACACTCCTTTTACATTCTGCCCCAACTGCCATCACAAATTTGCACAAGAGACCCCCATGAAGTCTGCAACCTTTGTCTCCCAAAGGACCACAAGGACAAAGACTGCGAGGCCTGTGCAGTGTTTAACCAATGACACCGATGGTACTACGTTAACAGTGGCTAGAGCGCTACTCCATGGCCAGCACTCAGAAGACTCAGGAATCGCTCAAAGACCTTGGCTTAATCCATCAACGAGAAGCAGTACGTCGAGGAGGCTGAGACAGCACGAGGAGAGTCTGATATCAAAATCAACGCAGCTGTCACCAAAAAGAGACATGCGTCAAAAAATGCGGCAAAGGACGCAGAAAAGAAGGAAATGAAGGTCACTAAACCACCGAAAGGCACGGTCACTAAGTACTCGAACACCATGCCCTCAAAGGTGGCCTCGGCATAGAAACATTAGCCGACCATAGGTCAGCAAAAACAAAGAGCCACACAGGTCCCGACCGTGGATACCAATGGGGCAAGACACCATTGAAAACCTCGACGCAACCATCTGCTTGAAAGGGAGCGAGAGAGAAGGACAAGGCTTCGGAGACGGGAGATCCGTCGATGCTAAACAAAGAGCGCTCTAAGTCGAGCGAAAGAAAAGACTCAAGGCAGACAATCGGCACAACTGCAAAGGAAAAAAGGAGTTTGACGACTCCTTGAGGGAATTCCTCATCACTAGAAGACCTTCGATGGCTACAGAAGCCAGGGACGACTACTCGTGCATGGAGGCCTGAGCAACCCCAGAGCCTCATGAAGAGGAGCAGAAGATCTAGGAACATGAGGAGGTCAAAGCCTTGACAGAATTTGACGACCAGAACCAGTTTGAGGAGACCTGGCAGGATCTCAGCGTAGCGGGTAGACCGCTATCCTTCAAGGCATCTCCACCAGGCGACCTATCCCTTTACAACAGCCTGATCAAGAGGATTGTAGAGCAGAGGTTTTCAAACTTTTTGACGCCGAGACCTCCTTGTCAAACTTTTTTAGGGGTAAGGACCCCCTTATTTCTAGAACTTGGTACTCCTCATCATTGACAACTATCGACAACCTTAAAGGCCCCAAATTCCTACAGCAAATATTTTTTACGAAGGGGAAATATTAACCACTGTTTAGCAAACCAAAGGTCAGTGAGCGTGGGGGTGTAGTCAAATGTGTAGAAAAAACAAAGGGCCTCATTTATGAGGAATTGACGTAGGGCAGCGCTGCAAGTCTTTTTGCTGTGCTGCTCTATGCCAATGTGAAAGGGTTGGAATGTACCGTAGTTATGAAATGCAGTGCATTCCTGTACTTTTCCCTTGCATTGACACACAAATTATTCCGTAGCATCAACATAGGCAGGATTGCTTTTGTACAGGAAGGAGCACCTTCACAAAAACAATCCTGAAAGGCGTTTTCCTCTTTCTTCGTGAGCTGCAGAATGAGGCACACATCGAAAGAGGAATGAATGAGGAGAAATTAAAACATTTCTACTCGTTACGCCTCCGCTGGGGAGGCGTCTGTTTACTTGATTTATAAATATGGGGCAGCATCAAAATCCATGAGCGTTACGGGGGAACCCCACGCAAAGCCCATGGAACCACTCTTTGACTCAGAGTAAGGCAACGCAGTGACTTGCGCTGCTTTGTGTTACTTCATGTCTATGAGGCCATGTAAAGCCATGCAGGGTGACTTTGCACAGCCTCATCGGTATTGTTGAGACGCTTGCACTGACGGAGAATCGAAAAAAGTGAGGCTCTGGCGATGCAAGCCTCATAAAATAAGCCCCAAAATATTGTGTACGTTTTTTTAGGTCTTTCAATATCGGGTATCTATATATATAATAATGGGCAGCATAAAGAAAAATAAATGTAAAAAGTTGTTACTCAGTGGGAAATGCACTGTAGTGCATTATGAAATCTCTAAGTTAATGCACTGCAGAGCTCTATGTGTAACCAGAGAGCCACAGAATTAAATCTCAATTGGTGCAGTGGAGAATTTAAAATGTATTTTTGGTGCTACGAAGTTACCGCCTGTGACAGAAAGCACTGTGAATATGCAAGTCATTATTTTATACTTGCATTACACACGGTGTAAGATAGAGTGCTGCAAAACGCGCAAATAGTTTTACAATAAAATAGTGCTTCCAAAATGTAGATTTTAGTAACACCAGAGTGTATGTAATGGCATTTTATTTTTACATAACTGTCCCTTTAACACCCCTTTAAGGGTACTAAGGCTGTGCAAATGCAGTTTAAATTAAAGGCAAGCACTTCACAGTCCAGTTGTTAACTCTTTGCACTACCACTCAAAAAACAAATCTTTGTCATCACGAAGCTTGGAGTGATATGATCAATTAAAGCCATAACCAGCTCCCAAGCACCCTTTACCCTTGCAGATGAACTGATAGGCACATTTGCATTTCATTCAGGCAGTCATGCACCCTCACACCAAAGCTTTTCACAGTACTAGAGACTCAGTTGCTAAAACTTCAACTGATAAAGATCTAAATGAGCTGTCCCAGGACGGCTGTCTTTTTCCAAAAGGAAATCTAATGTTTTGGATTGCAAGCACAAGTGAAGCAGGGGAATGTGCGTCCCCGTTTCCAGGACTCCAAGGCCCCCCACAGATTGAAGACCTCTGCTGTAGAGACATATGGGATGCAACTAGAGGAGTAGAAGAAGGAAACATGTTGCTCCTACTTAATGTTTTTAATAATTTCGTTTGTTTCCCGTTACCAAGCACATGGACAACCAGCATTATTGTCTCAATTTTTAAAAAGGGCGAACGCTCCCAGCCAGACCCATTTTTGTTGATAGATACTACACTGTGAATCCTAGGCAGGGTTCTATATAAACAGATCAAAATCTGAGTTGAGGAGAACTCTATTTTGCTTCCCACCTGTAGGAGAGTAGGATCTGCTTACTATGGTTACCCCCACTTTTTGCTGGTGTTTTACTGTTTTTCAACTTTAGTCTGGCTTGGGCCATGCTATTCAGGACCCCAGCCTTGCTGCTTCCCCTCTAAAATGATTGCATTTACTTTAGGTACCCTCCAGATTGGCTACTGGGTTACCCTTGTGAGTCCCTAGTATATGGTACCTTAGGTACTATGGGCATAGGTACCCCACAGGCCTACCATGGGCTGAAGCATATATTATGCCACCCCTGGGAAGCCTTCCAAAATGGCACCACGGGTCTGCTACTGCAGCATGGGTAAGATGGTGCATACACCCCTTGCTAAGATATAGGTTACCTATATCTACCTTTTTTTTATCACTGACACATATAAACCTATAAGTCACTCCTATGGCAGGCCTTCATAATCCTGAAGGCAGAATGATTGGTTTTGTGTGAGAGGGTGCCCATGCATGAGCAGAACCCCTCTTTAGCTTTTGGAATCTATTCTTGGGGCTGTTCTGTGATGCAGCCAGACCATATACTCTTAAGTGCATTATAATCTCGCTGTAAATGCTAACTTTGGAATGGCTGCCTGGAAACATGTCTTGTTTGGTGTCAAACACTTTGGAATCCTATCCCTCGCCAGTCCTGGTGGCGGGGGTAGATTTCCACCCTTCTAGAGGGAGAGACATGTACACACTGGTCTAACCGGTAATAGTTTAAAAGAGCCCTGGCATCACAAAATAGATGCCACAGACACGGGTCTGACCTCCTGCTGCTGAACGAAACTCCGGCAGGGGAGGCCTGGACAATAGGTTTCCTGTCACAGGGAGGTGTACCCACCTCCCAGACAGGCTTTAGTGTATTTGGGCTGGGTAAGTGCATTCAGAGAATGCTTTTCAGACAGTGCTGGGGACACACTTGGTGTCCCTGTGCATATCCCAGTTCAAACCAGTTGCTGGGTCACTCAGCCCATGCTCTGGCGCGAAACTAGATAAAGGGAAAGGGGTGTTACTACCCCTCTCCCCAGACCCTTCCATAGGTGGGTCCTCAGAGTATGTCCAACCCCCTATCTTAGTATAAGTATGGGACCCCAGTCCTTAGGCCTTCAGATTACACCTGGACGAAACTCGGCAACATATATCCAGGAACATAGACATTCTACACAACTAGAAGACGGAAGAATCTCCCTTGAGGTCAAAGAGTTACTCCCCTGTCCAAACAGGCACCATAGAAGCGTCTTGCTGTCTGCATTTCCAAAACTCCAGTCGGACACCAAAGTATTTGCGACTCAGGAC
Organism: Lissotriton vulgaris; assembly: GCF_964263255.1. Taxonomy (NCBI): domain Eukaryota; kingdom Metazoa; phylum Chordata; class Amphibia; order Caudata; family Salamandridae; genus Lissotriton; species Lissotriton vulgaris. The sequence goes on from NC_141696.1 coordinate 279,359,043, forward strand.
ACAGACTTCTCTGAGGCCGACATGAGATCCCAGCGAAGCTGGGACCTGCAGCCTTCACGAGTGACGTGGAACCAGAACTCCTGGACACCGTGCACATTTGCTAGTGCATTGACTTCCCGAGCTTTCCTGAAGTTGTGCTTTGCGCTACTTGTAGCCCAAGCCCCGAGCATCATCTGCACCGAATATTGTGGGCCTACACTCCACAAGTGTTCCATGAGCCTGCTTCTTGCATTTCTGCTCTAGGCTCCTTCGTGATCCCTAGTCCCTTGACTGGTGGGTCCCCTCGAAGGTAACTCTTCTGTTTGTTGAGCTTGCCTGGTTGCTCCAGACGTGCCCGGACTCCCCACCAAGGGGTGAGTCCCTCAGACCTTGCTGGTCTGCACCGAAGCCAATCACTGCTTTCTGCGTGGGTTGCTGTTGCCGGGGCTTGTTGGGTCCAATCCGGAAATAGACACCGCAGCACTCGACCACTTTTGTGGGACAGCTCGAATCCAGAACCTGGTCGTCGTCGACGCCTCCCAGTCCTCGTGGCTGAAGAGTCAAGCTTCACCTTCTTCCCCTGAAATCACCTGACATCGGTGGGCATCCGCTCATTGCCTTCCTGGTCACTGGCAAGTGACCTACACACTGTCCCTTCTGCTTTCAAGTTCTTCACATCTGCGATCCACCCGGACACTTTCCACTTGGACGCCAGCAGCACTTTGCAGCAGATCACCATTGAAATCGACGACGAAACCTGGCACAAAAAGAACCCTATGCACCCGGGTGAGGTAACTCGAGTACTCCGGTGCTCCAGGTCCTCTTGTAAGTGTCCTTGTATCTTTCAAATTACAACTGCGACTTTTCCCATAGAAGTTAATGGTGATTCGCAGCTGTGTTCAGATACTGCTCGCGTCCCCAGTGGGTCCCCTCTGTCACTACCTTGGGTGGTTCCTGGTGGCCCCAGCGGTTCTAGGCCTTGTATCTATGTCAGTTGTGGTTCTTCTACCACTTTCTTAATATATGGTTTGGTACGCCTCTAGGGCTCAACGTATATTGTGCTAATTGACTGTGTGCTAAATAAGTTTACTAAATGTACTTTTGCCTCTAGCCTCATAAAGAGACTAGAGGGATGTGTTTAGAATAAATACATATATTTTATATATATATATACCTGGTGTGGTTCTTCTTTCATTTGGTCATTCATGAGATTATAGACTGGTAAAACAAGCTGCTTTACATTTCTTCAAGACTTAGCCTGAAGGCTGCTCTCCACAGCTACCTCTAGGATAGCTTTCTATGTAGGTTGTCTTTAAACCTACCATCAATAAGGGTAGTTTGGACTGGTGCAAGGTGCCCACTAGAATAGTGGACAGCATATGCCAGCCCAACTTCTCACACCGCCCAGTTTGGTTTTAGGAACAACGTGGGTACAATTGAACAATGCCTTAACCTTAAATTAATAATTGGGAAATACACAATTGCCCAGCAGACCCCAAAATATCTGGCTTTTATGGACTTGACTTATGTCTTCGATTTTGTTAATCGAGCCAGACTTTGCTCTATCCTCTTAGTAAGGTGAATGGATGAGGCGTTAGTACACTTCCTAGCGTATCTACATAGAGATTTGAAAGCCAGGATCAGAATTAACATGCATGGGGAGGTTTCTAATGATATTGGTGTTTTTAGAGGTGTTAGGCAGGTGTGTGTCTTGACCCCATTAAGTTCTATTCTATATATTAATAATTTACACGTGTCTTTAACAATGCTCACTAAAGGAGTTCAAAGAGTTAATGGCCATCTACTCCCAGCCCTGTTATACACTGAGCCTAATGGGCTTCACACCCAATGCTTTGCGCCTTTTAGTTTAAGGCTTAGTGGATTTTATGGCCTCTTTAGATTTATGTACTAACATTAAAAAATCTTTTAGAATGGCCTGTGGTCCGAGGAAGCACTTGTTAAATGTTATCTCTGTGGGCAATAAGAGTTTACAATGTACAAACACTTTTCCCTATTTGAGGCATACTGTTTACTGTAGGAACACGTTTTCTAAATCAATTAATTTAGTGCTTTGTCTTCCCCCCAACCCAGGAGAACCGGCTCTATTTTAAAAATCTTAAAATTCAGTGTACACCTATAGCAGTTCACGGTGCCATGGTATGGGGCATCTCCAAATGCAGTAATATTCAGCACAAGGAGAACCAGTGTTGTCAAAAGCTTCTGGGAGCACCTATCTCTTAATATGTCTGCCATAGTGAACTAAACTTACATTACATCAAAGATTATATTAGGGCCCGTCCCGCTTTATTTTGGCTACCCATATGGAAAAACACTGTGGCATCCCGCATTTGAGAAATCATAATAGATTGCCTTAATTGCAAAAAAAGCATTGATATCCCATGGCTAGCTGAGATCTAGTTTATGTGGGATTAATTATGAACATATTTTGATAGCCCACATGAGCTAAACACTGTAAACAAAAGGGATCTCCGCGCGGCCCTATACATGCACTATAAAAATGACCGATTTGATAGCGAGTCCAGTAAATTTACTGTAGCCTCCGCCTCCTTTATGGTTATCGATAATTACCAACACCTGGCCAGTTATCTGGCTAAACCTTTGGGTCGCTGAGAGTGGGCATACTTTTTTGACTGAGGGCAGGCACTGTGTAGTGACTATTCTGTTTTCCTCTTGGCTTCCAATTTGACCTTGTGCCATGCCCATGTGATGGATGCTCAGGCTGAACTACATTGCACTTTTTTATTTTTTTTATTTTTTATACTATACACTAAACTGTATTTACTTCCTCTTTTTAAAAGGCACTCATGTCAATTAGAGAGATGTATATAGAATTCTTCTTAATTTAGAGGTTGATGAATTAGTATTTTGTGTGGGTGCTTTCCTGACAACTGCTGTCTGCGCTCGATAATATAATGAATACTGTATAATAGTATTTTTATTGTTCTGCACAGTATTGATTTTATATAGCGCCTTTTATGATGATTATTATGAATTTGTGTGCGTTTATGTATCATTGTGAGTTTGTCCTTTTATGGATATGTTTTATCCGAATAAAGTAATTGAACTGAACTGAAACATGAGTGCTCCCCCAAAAGGGAAATCTATATCTGCCCATGCTCCCTAGCATCCTTAACCAAGGGAAGGATGCCTTCCACGAACCAGCTACTGCAAGGGCTGTAACATCAAGAGTGAAAAAGAAGTATAAGCATTCCACTCAGGATCCAAAATACATAAAGGGCAATGCTCCAGCAGCCTCAATGAAAGTAGCGACTGCTAGGAAGAGAAAAACTCTCACTGAGTCACCGCCACAAAAGGAAAGCAAGAGGCTTGACTTGGTGGGAAGAAAGATGGAGAGAAGCACCACCCAATGGAGGATTGCTAACTCCAGTGCTCTCTTTAATTGCTACTGCCATCAGCAATGGGATGAAATAGAGGGTCTTATGTAGTACCTCCCAGAGGAATACCACAAGAGAGCCAAGGCTGTAATACAGGAAGGAGAGAATATTGCCAATACCTGCCTTAAGTCGGCACTAGATGCAGCTGATCCTGCCAGCAGGCAGATATGCATGGGGAGAATACTAAGGAAACAGGCCTGGCTCAGGGTATCAGACTTCAAACCGGAGGTACAAGCCTTAATCTTAAACATGCCATTCACAGGGGACACCCTGTTCAGTCAAGCAGTGGTTGATTCCCTTCAACAATTAATGATGGATACCGAGACGGCAGAGGCAATGAGGGCACTTCAATTCAATGGTTCCTTCAGGAGAAGAGTAGTCGCAAAGAGGAGAGCCACAGGCAGGGTGCCCTTCACATCTGGGCAGCAACACCAGCAGCCCCAAAGCAGCACACATCAGGCCACACAGCAAACAACAGCTCAGCAAAGGTAACATACGGTGAGACAACCCTTTCAAGGAAGAGCAAGGGGAAGAGGTCAACCATCCAGAGGGGGAGGACCAAAAGGCAATTGACTCATTCAGTGTTCAAACCTACCACACCTGCGATGGGCAGGATATGAGATTCCTCCAGGAGTCTGGGACAATTACATCAGACAATTGGGTTTTGAACATCATACGGCATGGATAATGCATAGAATGAATCTAAGAACCTCCGCAAATCCCCTCAAAACCAAAGAACTCCGGGGGACAAGAAATCATACAATTCAGAAAGGTCATCAAGTGGTTACAAAATAGAGGTATAGAAAAGGTCTCAGCAAAAAAAGCAAACCAGGAAATCTACTCCCCATACTTTCCTGTGCCAAAGCAAGATCCGACTCTGAGACCAATTCTTGATCTCAGATTTCTAAACAAGTTATCTGTACACAGCACCTCAAGATGACAACACTGTAAGGAGTAATACAAAGAGATTATAGGACCACCCTAGATCTAAAGGACACTTATCTACACATACCTATGAACCACAGGATATAAAAGGACACTTTTCTACACATACCTATTGTTAGAAATGGGGTGGCGTGGTGCAGAGCGGGCAGGCCAAACTCCAGAGGACATGTGTGAAGCATTCACGTAGTACACACAGACGACACCCAAGGCACACCACAAAAAGAGACCACACCAGATTAGCTGAAAAAGAATAACTTTTGTGTTGGGTCAAATATGCAATAGTAAACACAGTAGTCACAATGCTGCGCCAACTGGTGCCAGGGCACTATATACAAGGGGATTATTTACAGGGTAAATGGGGAAAAAAAAGAAGGTCCAGCAGTGCCACTGTTGCAATTAAAACGTAAGCATTAACATTTGGAATAGCCATGTTGTGGACACAAATCATGAGGCCTTAGACATAGATGATATTGAGGCCCAGGAACACTAGGCCTAACCTAAAACCGCCTAATAGGCTTTGCTCTAGAAGAAGCCACATTAACAGTGGGCATCACCCTTAGGGGAAAACATCAGGCACAATAGTGTAGGCAGAACACAGGGCCTAAAAACCTTATCAGCAAGCATTAACATAACCCAGGGCCTGAATCACGGCCGGTTTCACATTGGGTATGGTCAGATTAGCAGGGGCATAGGCAGGAATCAAGAGCATAAAGTCTGAGCCACACCTTGGGTTAACCATGGCCTAAATAAACTGATGCACAACCTCTGCCACCCTGCTATGAGAATACAACATTATACTGTGACATGGGGGCAAGGAGGCCTTATCAGTGGGCAGAGACACAACTTGGCTTCAAAACAACCAGCCCCCCAGGTGGCAGATCAGTCTTTCACCACATCTGTCGCCACTGCCCACTGTCCAGCGGGGCAGTGGTGTAAACTCCAGTCAGCGCTGCCAAGTAGGAGCCCTCAAAACAACCCAGGGACTTTGTAGTCCTTCTGGACCGAGGCTCAATAATGCCTCAATCGCTGCAACGACCCGCCACTGCGGCGTCGCTGTGTAGCCCCCGGGGCACTGTGGCCCTGTCCGTGGTGGGGCCCCACAGGGGATTCAATAATTGTTGCTACTCTGACCGGCGGGGTGGGCTCCCGCTCCGGTCTCTCACCACTCCCGGGCTCCCTTGTCACTACTGTAGCCCCGCAACGTCACCACTGGCTTCGCTTCGGGCCCCACAGCAAATCCGTGTGCGGCTCTCGTGGGGCGCGGCAGCCTCCGCCAATTACTGCACAGCTCCCCTGGGGGCAGGGCACAGGAGCCAATGAGGTGGCGGCTTCAGGTGGGTGTGGCCGCAGGATCCAATTGGGCCCCGCCTACCACCAGACACGGCTGATGACGTCACCTGCGGAGAGCTCCGGGCCTTCTGAAGCCTTTCCTTTACCACAGCAGCCGTCCCAGGCTCCAGGGGGACTGCGGTTGCGGCTCGCAGTGGTGTCTCCTCTTCGCCAAGCGGGGCAAAGTCTGCACAGCTTCTCCCACGTCTCCTGGGTCACAGTGGTGATCGGGGGTCGCACAGCGCTTCCTCTAAGGTACCCGGGCAGCGGTGGTGACGATCTTGCGGGCAATGCGCGTGGTAGGATCCCACCTAATTTAAATAAGCCACTGTGCTGCCATTACGCGGGGTGGGCACCCGCTCAGCAAAATCTTCATAAAGCAGGGTAGGCACCTGCTATTCTCCTGGCATGCAAAGCGCTTAGAGGCTACACAGCACTCTAGTAGCTCAGCGCGTTAGGACCACAGCGCAAGGGCACAGTCTGGCAGCAGCAGTCTGCCAGAGGTCCTGGGCAAGGTAGCGCTTGGGCATTATGGCGCATTGCAGGTCCGGCGTTTCCCAATAAAACAGTTCTCCTGGGCCCCACAGCGCTTAGGGAATTGCAACGCTTCGGTAGCACAGCGCAAGGGGGCTCAGTCCCCTCAATCCAGCGCTTGCGATGGGCTCAGTCCCACCAGGGCTTTGGGGACAACAGGTAGCGCTCCTCACCTCCTTCTGGGCCCAGGCAAAGGTGCTCCTTGCCCATCAGAGAAAGCGCTCTTCTCCAGGCGCTTGCCAGCAGTCATGGCCCCGGGGTAGCGCTCCTTCTTTCTTCAGGTCCCAGGTAGCAGAGCAACAGGCACTACTGGGCAAGGTCAGCAGTCAGTGGGTACTCATTAGGACAGGGCGGTTGGCTTTCACCATCCTCCACTGTAGCGTGGCGTGTACTCCTGCAGTGGGGCTTCCACTAGCCCTGGGGACAGCAGAGCGGTTGTAGTTGGGTGCAGGGTCCAGCACACAGGCCCAAGTGGCGGTACCCCCTGGCAGCAGGTCCCCTCACGTTCATGTCCTTGCTCTGTCTGAGCACATGGTGGCACAGCCCCCTTATTTATACGCCCCTTTCTCCACCTACCAGACAGTGCCAGAAGCTTCTAGAAGCCCCTGGGGAACTGGTTCGAACTGGCTCAGGGGGAGGAGTAGAGCACCCTGGGTGGCAGGCTTTCCCTCCGAAGGCAGGGATGGCTGGGAACCGAACATTTAGACTGCTAGCCTACTACAGTCAGGTGGCATCACACACAGCCATGGCATCCATTTTAAACGCAGCATGTTACCAGGGTACATTCTTTTAATAGGGGGGTTAACAAGTGTGCGCACCAGTGCAGTACATTTCCTAGGGCATCTCGCACCAAATATGGCCTATACAGCTTTCTACCATGGGGGAGACGTACTCAAACAGGGGGGCGAAATGCGAAATGTTTGGGAAAAAAAGGGCCAAGTCCAACACCTATGAACCACAGACACAAAAGTACATAAAGGTAGCACTAGGAGTATTCACAAAGTGCTTAGTGGCAGTAGCAGCCCAGCTAAGAAGACAAGGAATCCATGTCTTCCGGTACTTGGACAGCTGGCTAGTGATGGCACAATCAAAAGTAAAATGCCACAAAGACGGGCAAACGGTGATTGCCACTTTGCAACGCCTTGATTTCTTCACCACAGTCGGAACAATAAAAGGTGTTCATGGGGGCAGCCTTGAACTCCAGGCCTGCACAAGTATATCCAGTACAGAAGAGAGCCGAGGCAATTGCAGAGCAGACTGGCCTTTTCCAAAAGGGCCAGTCCCTGACAGTGAGGACTGTCATGAAACTCTTGGGCATGATGGCATCATGCATCCAACTCATACTGCATGCGAGATGGCATATGCGCCCCACTCAGGAATGGATTTGCAACAAACGGTCACAAGTCACAGTGAGCTGGGAGTATCTAGTGGTTGTCACGGCAAAGGTAGTAAGGGAAATACAATGATGGAATTCGACAACCATGAACATGGTGGAGACCATTCAAGACACCAGCTCCCGTGGTGACCATTGTGACAGAAGCATTCCACAAAGGTTGTTGAGCGCACACAGGCAACCTGAGGGTACAAGGATTATGGAACAACAGAGATGCAGTAAAACATAGCCACTACCTGGAGATAAAGACAGTATTTCTAGCCCTAAAGGCTTTCCAGGTGCACATATCAGGTCAGACTGTACAGATCCAAACGAACAACATAACCATATCAACAAGCAGGGGGGGGAACAAAATCCTTCACCCTGTCAAAGCTAGCCCAGGAAATATGGAGATGGGTGATGCAAAGACAGATCACATTAGATAGTCCACCTACCAAGAAAACAAAATACAGAGCCAGATAGACTGAGAAGGCAGAACAGCACCATGACCTCCCACGAATGGGAGATGAAGCAGGAGACACTGGAGAAGAAACTCAAAGTCTGTGACAGGCCAAGCATAGACCTGTTCACAACCTCAAAATACTCAACAATGCTAACACATTGCCTCCAGGTTTCCACACCACCAATCAAAGGTGAATTCCCTGTCAATAAACTAGTCAGGGAAACTTGCATACGCCTTTCCTCCAATTCCCCATATCCACAAGGTACTGGATAAAGCCAGACAACTGGGAACAAGTTGTGAGAAGTTGGCCTAGCATATGCTTTCACTATTCTAGTGGGCACCTTGCACCAGTCCAAACGACCCTTATTGATGGTAGTTTTAAAGAAAACCTATATAGAAAGCTATCCTAGTGGTAGCTGTGGAGAGCAGCCTTCAGGCTAAGTCTTGAAGGAATGTAAAGCAGTTTGTTTTACCAGTCTATAATCTCAAGAATAACCAAATGAAAGGAGAACCACACCAGGTATATATATATAAAATATATGTATTATTCTAAACGCATCCCTCTAGTCTCTTTATGAGGCTAGAAGCAAAAGTACATATAGTAAACTTATTTAGCACACAGTAAATTAGCACAATATATGGTTAGCCCTAGGGGCGTACCTAACCATATACTAAGAAAGTGGTATAATAACCACGATCGACATAGAGACGAGGCCTAGGGCCTGTAGAACTGCTGGGGCCACCAGGAACCACCCAAGGTAGTGACACAGGGGACCCATGGGGGACGCGTGTAGTGTCTAAACACAGCTGCGAATCACCGTTGACTTCTATGGACAAAGTAGCGATTAGAATTTTAAAGATGTAGGACACTTAGAAGTGTACTTGGAGCAAACCCCTTTAGAACTAGGCAGTTCTTGAGTCAATACCCACGCAAGCACCGGAATACTCGAGTTACCTCACCCAGGGAAGCCTGGTGCATAGGTGTCTTTTCGTGTTGGGTTTCTTCGTAGTTTTTATGGCAAGCTGCTTAAAACTGCTGCAGGCGACCAAGTTGAAACTGTCCGGATGGATCCAAGTGTGGATCGGCGATCTGAAGAACCTGAAAGCAGTGGGACAGAGTCAGGGTCACTAGCCAGTCACCAGGAAAGCGATGACCAGATGCCCACCGATGTCAGGTGATTTCAGGTGCAGAAGGTGAAGCTAGACTCTTCAGCCACGAGGACCAGGAGGCGTCGACGATGACCGGGAGGTGGATTCGAGCTGTCCCATGAAGGATGTCTAGTGCTGTGGTGTCGGTATCCAAATTGGACCCAACAAGCCTTGGCAACAGCAACCCACGCAGAAAGCAGAGATTGGCTTTGGTGCAGATTTGAAGGTCTGAGGGACCCACCCTTTGGAGGGGAGTCAGAGCACGTCTGGAGCAACCAGGGAAGCCCAAGAAACAAAAGTTACCTTCGTGGGGACCCACCAGTCGATGGACCAGGGATCGCGACGGAGTCTCGAGCGGAAATGCTAGAAGCGGGCCCACAGACCACAATCTTCAATGCAAATGGTGCTTGTGGCTTGGACGACAAGTAGCCCAATGCACAACTTCGGGAAAGCTTGGGAAGTCGATGCACTAGCAAATGTGCACGGTGTCCAGGAGTTCTGGTTCCACGAAACTCGTGAGGGCTGCAGTTCTCAGCTTTGCTGGGATCTCGTGTGTGTGTGGTTGTGTGTGTGTGATTGTGTGTGTGTGTGTGTGTGTGTGTGTGTGTGTGTGTGTGTGTGGTTGTGTGTGTGTAGATGTGTGGTTGTGTGTGTGTGTGTTTATGGTTGTGTGTATGTGTGTTGTGTGTGTATGGTTGAGCATGTGGTTGTGGTTTTGTGTGTGGTTGTGTGTCTGACAGTAATATTAAAAGCATGTCAAAATAAAGGAACACAAACATCGAGTTTGTGGAAAGAGAATGCACGTTGTAAGTCAAACGATGTTTGATGTTCTTTGAAGGAGAACATCAAAGGGGCGCTGCGAAAGTGATCGTGTGAGAAAGTGAAAGTGATCGTGGGTGCTTAATGAGCATGACGAGGTTTGCCATATGGCGCATCTGCTCCTAAACGCGCGCCCGTGCACATGCACTGTAACTCTAGGCTGGCCATGGTAGCATTTTTTGAGCCCTCACTAAAGTCTTGCCAGCCAACGCATGCGCTGGGTCAGATGAGACCTAAAAATGGAGCTGATACATCAATTGGTGCACAGACAACAGGAGAATGGAAACCAGGACAGAATAGGGAATGCTACCAGCATCTCAACCACCTATTAGACAGCGGCTAGCATACACGTAACTAAAGGCTCCTAGTAGCAATAGAGGCGTACACCAGAGGTTTATTGGTAACCGCTTCTTCACATCCCCAGTGGTGAAGAGATTCTTGGAAGGTGCTAAGAAGGGTGGACTACCAAGATAGTTTCCAACACCTTTGTGGAATTTGAGCACTGTACTAACACAATTAATAACAGAACTCTTTGAGCCTATGCACAAATCAGATCACAAGTCACTTACTCAGAAAACATCCTTTCTAATTCTGATCACATTGCAATGCAGAGTCAGCAAGCAACAAGTATTGACGATATAGGAACACTACCTACAAATCCCCAAGGACTAGGTGGTCCTCAGAACCAAGCTTTAACTCATTCGACGCTCATGACGAGCTCAGCTCATCAAGAGGCACAGTGCAGCTGTGCTCATGATGAGCTCAGCTCGTCATAACCGCCGCGGAACACCCACGCAGGGATAATTCACCTAATGTGCGAGGCGTTCCATTGAGTGGGCGGAGTTGTGGCGAGCGCAGCTCGTCATGAGCAAAGCTCCACTGTGCAGCATGACGAGCTGAGCTCGCCACGAGCACCGCGGTGCCGCACACTGCCCCCCTCCCCCCAGCACTGGGGGAATTAGCCCCAGGGGCAGGGGTTAATGTACTATCTGTAGGAAACATAGGAGCTTTGGAAGGGTAACAATGTATTTGTCTACTTTGCCAAAACAAGCAAGGGATCACTAGTAGAGAACGGAACAATCGCCAGATGGTTAGTGAAAATAATATAAACTTGCTACTCCAGGGCTGGGAAGACCTTACCAATGCGCCCCAGGGAACACTCAACTAGGAAAAAAGGCATTTCACTTGTGTTCAAAGTGAACGTTCCTATTGACAAACATTGAACAGCAGTTAGCTGGGCATCTTCTCATACCTTTGCAAAACATTGTGTATACATTCAGATGAACAAGGAAGCACAGGTGGGACACCTGTTTGCTAACACATCCACATTTCAACCCTAACCAACCCAAGGGAAGGGATACCGCTATATAATCTAATGCACAGCATGTGAATCCAGAAAAGGATTCATGCTGCAAATCAAAATGGTAACTTACCCGTAGGAGAAGTTTTGCAGCTTGAAGAAGTTTCAGAATTCACCCACCTCCCCAGAAACGGGAGATGAAGCAATCAGTGGAGGGAAAAACTGTGCACCGGAACCTCCGGGGTGCCTTCTGACATCAGACAGGGGATGGACCTACCACCAAATGGTGGTCAACGACGCTCTCAACAAAAAAAACAAGAACGTTTCCGGACTCAACCACTACCTGGTGGAATAATGCACAGCATGTGAATCCAGAAAATTATTCAAGCTGAAAAACTACTCCTACTGGTTAGTACCCATTTTGTTTCCAAAATATGGTAATTCCCTCCAGTCTCCCTTATGCAAAAAACATCTTTCAGGTACATCGATGTTCTCCTGGGTCTCATCAGCATATAGGTACTAGACACGTATGGGTTTTTTATGGGTCAGTAGATCCCACACACAATAAACTGGTACAGTGCATTCCTGAAATTTGGAAAGCAAGTTAAAGCAAAATGCCAGATTACAGTACCTGCCTTTTCATTACAGGCATCACCTCTGGGCCCTATGGAAACATACCACACATATTATTTTTAACAGCTACACATCCCAAGGTTTCTATCACTGTAAGCCAGACTTCTTGTGGGTTAAGTTGGCCAAGTAAATGCTCTGAACATGACGTTTTGATATTTTCACTATTAAACTCCCCAGCATATTTACAAGCCCCTTGCACTGCCGTTGTCACTTTTTTTCGGCACACCAGCAGTGCAATGGGCTTGCATATATTTTCAAGGCCACATAACGTCACCCTGCTTGACTTTTCATGGCCTTGTAAATATGTGCCACATTCATGCATTCCTCTGCGTCAAAGGGTCATTTCATGAATGTTGCTGTGGGTTTTCTAGTGCAAGATCCATGGAACCTGACACAACCCCAAATTCACAATGTTTTGTAAAGCTGGGAATATGTCAGAAACCTACGCCTTCCCAGGGGAGGCATAAGAGTGGTGCAACATAGAGAAATACTTTTATTTCTTCTTGTTTTTTCCTCTTTCTATGCGTACTGAATTCTGGAGCACACATAGAAAGAGGAAAATGCTATAAATTATTGTTTTTGTACAGGAAGTTATCCCTTCCTATACAACAACAATCATCCCGCAACGCAGGCACCCTTGCTGGGAAATTACTAACCTTGGACATTTCTAAAAACTAGAGCCAAAGCAGAATACACGGTGATGAGGCTTGCACAAACCATAATATGTTGTATTAGCCATAATCCCTTGGAAATGTCAAAATCTGATGAGCACCATGTGCAGCACTAATGACAAGCCCAGTCTATTCCCTCTCATTTACTACAGCAATGATGAACTGATTAACTAGGACTGGAGGAGGAGACTGGTAACAAACAGTTGCTGTGGGATTTTGCAAACTGTTTCCTGTACCAGTGTTGCGATATTCAGTTTGGAACTGCTTCCATAATTGTATGTTTATGCCTCTTCCTCTGTACCCTTCCCCTGTACCCTTCAAGTAATGGCAGCTTCATGTACTGGAAGCTAGTTTCTTCTACAAGGTGTGTACCTATCCAGTTATGTATCGGTTCTGGGTAAGAGAAAGTGTCGTCATCCAAGCAAGTCACATCACCTAGATTCCCCATGATGTCTAGATTCTGAAATGTCTGGGTATGGTAAGTGCATTCTAGCATGTTTGTAGGGAATTCCACTGCCTCTGTGGTTAGGTACACAACACACCTACAAAAAATAAGTGCATGAATAGTAATCCTAAATGGCGCTAACATCACTGCAATTCCAGATACTGTGGATATATTTGTTTTCTACCCGTAAATTGTTTCAATTGACGTGCTTCAAAGATCAACATAGGACGCTAGTGGGCAAGAACACTTTACCCCCACCCTACCTCTACCACACCCAATAGCTCCATATACATTATTACTTTAGATCTATTGCAGAGGACTGATAATTTTTTTTATCACAGCTCCTAGATCTATCTCTGTGTATTCTAAATTCTTCTTATAGACTCCAAAGCAATTTTCATTCCTTGTGCTTGCAGTACCTGAGCCCCCATGGATTGAACCTGTGCCCTGAAACTTGGACTCTCATTTACAAGAGGGATGCACCGCCGGGGGTGTTACTTTTCATGGTATACAGTGGCGCAGGCCTCTCAATTGTATCGATGAGGGAACGCAAAGTCACCTTGCATGGCTTTGCATGGCCTCATAGATATGGAGTAAGAAAAAGCAGTGCAAATTGCTCTGCATCAAGGAGTCGGGGGTTCCCACACAACACCCATGGGATTTGATACAGCCCCAGATTTACAACATCATGTAAACCTGTGGTAGCACCAAACACGTATGCCCCCCAGAGCAGGCATAACGAGGAGAAATTATAAAATTTCTCTTAGTTTTTTTCTTCTTTCCACATGTGCTGCATTCTCCAGCACCCATAGAATGTGGAAAATGCCTCTCATGATTGTTTTTGTGCAGGAAGGTGCCCTTTCCTGCACAAAAACCAATCATGCCAACAACACAGACACTCTTGCACCATGGTGCAAGGGTGGCTGTGTTGTCGCTCGGCTGCAAATTGTGTGCCAGCGCTGGCTGAAAGGACAGTAATGCACTGTACCTTGTAAATACAGTGTATTCCGGCCCTTTCAAATTGCCATAGGGCATCTCAGCAAAATCACGTGCAGCGCTGCCCTTCACCAATCTTTGTAAATGAGGCCATTGGTTTCTTTGCATTTCTTTAAATCATCCTTCTTTAGTTGCCTTCCTTATTTGGGTTTGCAGTCCCTCTAAATCATTAGAAATTTGTTGACCAAAAGCAGAGAATAGAATTGAAGATAATTGACGACTGGTTTGCCCACCTTCTGAAACAAGCTAAGTTGTTGAAGTAAATAAAAACCTTATAACTAGACATAGTACAACCATTATTAGGAACTAACATTTACTGCAATAATGTTAAACTGTTCAACTTTATCATATACTTTTCTGCTTCAATCATAAATTGTAGAACAGTGCATTTCCTCTTTATCAGTGTCAGTGCTCAATACAGTTTATTACTTCACCCATGTAGTTGAATCTGTGGTGGTCCAAACAAGAATTCAATAGCTTTATTAGTTCTTTATACCACATGTACTAATAAATCCCGTTTTAACCAGAATCACATTTCTAATACTTTATATACTAAAAAGGCCTAAGTATTTGTTTTGCCCACCACAAAGTCTGTTACATCTAAAGGAAAACTTCCGACTCTTCCAACAACATCTAAATCAAATTTCTTGTTTCGTAATTTTTTATTGGAAAAATGTAAGATATGTAAATACAAGAAAACATAAAGTGCTGCATAACATTATGGGCTCACAAAAGGTTATCATCAATAAAGGTATCACTATATTTCAAAGGAGAGAAGATTACACAGAATAAACAAAAGTAGAAATAAACAAGGGGTTATATAAGAGACAAGAAACAGATAATGGAAGAAAATATATAGTATATGGTATGTTTGTAAGTTCCTAACTCTCTTTATATATGACCATAGAAAAGTTGAGACAGAATAGAACATGAATATGAATAGGGGAGTAGAATTTAATCTGTGGAGCATTGCATGCGTAAGATGGGGGTGAACATTGAAGATGATGGGGAATCATTAAGGAAACATAAATAAATAGTAAATAAATAAATAAGTACATATATAAATAAATGAATGTGTAAAGCTGAATGATTGTAGAATGAATGTAGATTCCTTACAAAGGATAAGAAAAGAACAAAAGCAAGAGGGAAAAGGGGAAGGTTAAGGAGGAGAGAAGGTGAAAAGAGAGAAGGAAGGGTAGGATGGGGGAGAAAGAAGAGGAAGAGAAGAAAGAGGAAGGGGACGGGGAGGAGTAGAAGGAGAGGAGGAACAGGAGAAGAAGAAAAATGAATGAAGTATATGAAAGAAGAAGGGAACATTCAATGATCTCAAAGAAAAGGAGCCCAAACTTGTTGGAAAACTTCCTCATGGTCTTGTAATTGATATATTATACGTTCATGGGATGCCGTCTGAATCATTGCAACCATCCAATCTTCTTGCGAGGAGGGATTATGCAATTGCCAATGCCTTAAGATAAAAAATTTGCCTGTAGGGGGTGCAGTACGCAAAAGGCGATGTTGCAGACGTGTATTGGCTGGTAAGTTCCCAAGATCATGCAGTAAGATGATGGAAGGGGTGAGGGGAGACGAAGGGAAGAAATTGTTTCCCCTACATAAGCCCAAAAGCTCTGCATAGGATATTTGCAGAGTATATAGGGACGGTCACAATTGACTCCAGAGCACCTCCAACACTAGAATGTGGCAGTAATCCTGCCTTTTGCAATTTCAAAGGTGTCCAAAACCAATCATGCAAAGTTTTGAAAAGGCAAAATTTCAAACGTGCTTCTCGAGTACCCTTGTTAAGTGTTTCCACTATATCTGACCAGACATCTTCTTCAATGGTAATGAGTAAGCTCTTCTGCCATTTCTCACGAAGAGCTTTAAGAAGTGGTTGTGAATATAGGTGATGTTAGAACACCATACAGACCTGACATCACTCCTTTATGTCATCCCCAAAAAAGGAGATATTCTAAAATTGGCAAGGAATCTAATGCCCAGGGTAGAGGACCCAGATACCACCTCAGACAGTGCTGTAGTTGCAAATGTTGTGAAGTCTGGTGCAATGGGAGACCAAACTATTTACGTTGTAAATCAAAGGATTTTAGCTCTCCATTTCGTATGACCTGATCAATTGTCTGAATTCCTCTCTACTTCCAACTAGACCAGTGAAGCGCATGACCATTTATTCGAATACCTTCATTAACCTAAAGTAGAGCTTTATAGTGCAAAAGTGCAGTGACCCATAAAAGACGATGTGCTTGCTGCCATGCTTGGTATGTGGCCTGTGTCACCGGATACAGAAGGGAAGATTGTGAATAATGAGCGCCATAAAAAAAGTCACAGCCGTCATTTCGCTTAAGTAGAGAATGTTCCATTGCAACCCATTGTGGAAGGTCAGTCATACCTATTTTTACCTTTGCAAGAAACATATCTGCCTTCTGGATCAAACCAAGTCTCGACAATTGTGATGGGTAAAGATTTGTGTAGGAGGATAGCCACTCCGAAATTCTTTGGTTGGCTCTCCTTAGGAAGAGATTGTATTGTAAATCTACAATGAATGACTTTTCCCACCCAATCGCACCACAATTTACGTTTAATAAAAGGTGTAAAGCCATGAATTTTCCACAAGATAATGTGTAATGGGTGCGCAGAAGAAGAAATGTTCACTGTCATGTGTGAAGGTGCTACATTTTTAAAGAAGAAATTAGATTATAGAGCTAAGAGTTGTGCAGGTAAGGTAGGGGTATACGAAAAGTTGGATAGGAGTAAGAAATAAGGAATAGATCTGTACTGGAAAAAGAGTGGATGATAAGGGAAAGAGCAAGTTCCGGGCAAGGAGGGAAAATAAGTATGGCAAAATCGTCTTCAAAGAATTAGCACGAGGACTACCGAAATGGTTCTAATCAGTGGTCCAAAGGATATATATGTATCTCAATTCCAAGTGGGTGGCTTTTTGTAGCAGGCACAACTCATCCTCTTGCAAATTCTTTGAAGACGATCTTACTTTGGACACTGTACACTTCACCCAGAGGACGAATCCTTGTCTGTGAAGTTTCCAGTTATATTTTGAGAGGCTTGGAACTAGTGACTACAGAATCTTTGCCTCGGCTAGCACGTGCCTCATCAATATGATTTGATTGCACATGATCCACAGCCCTGAGGAAGCTCCCAGTGTGCGAGAGAAACGCTTTGGCTGATCTTTGATGCAACTGAATTTTTTTATCCGAAAGAACTTAATTGAATAAAGAAGAGCTATTTTCACATACTTTTCGTCTCTCTGGACTTTTTAAATTGTGCACCCCCATTAGTATTTATAGATATCTCATACACCCATGATTATGAATGATCTTTGCAGATATTTAAGTTCGGTAATAAGGTATGGAATCTTTCAACCTCAGACTGGTCAATGCCTGTTTCGCTTCCAAATGGAACATTTTTCACCTAATACTGGTGTCCACTATGAAGTTTCACTGAAACCTTATTCCCAGGAGCTTCCGTCATGTATCCATCCATGTCTTTTTTTCCAGTGAAGTTTCAAAATTCTGCATTCCAATTTTTTCTATAGTGTTAGGAAAGTGATGGAGCAAGTACCTCTTGACCTTTTGTTCATAGGCTCTACATCGGGGGTCTTTACATTACAGATAAGTCATCTAATTTTAACATTTATATATATTTTTAAGGTTAGGTTTCTTTATTTGCAATAGAGTTCTAAATTAAATTTTATTTAATATTAAATGACATTTAGTTAATAAGTTAAAATTAAAGTCAATTTAAGTTTTATTATTTACATTTATTGTAGTCAATATTTTTTAACTATCTGTTTTTTATGTTTAAGAAATAAATGGATGGGGGCATGGCTAAGATGGCGGCTCGGTAAGACGTGTCCCGAGGAGGCTCCCCGTTCCTGATCCCCCGACCGGGCTTACAAGCAGACCTATACGCCACTAAGCCCAGCTACTGAAAGCCGAAGGCAAGCGGGACATCAGCTGGGCAGCCAGGGCCCCCAGCGAGACTTGGGGACGGAGAAACGAGCCGCGGAACAACGAGGCAGACCGGAGGCGCGAAAACCACGACCCGGCTCCTGCAGGGAAAGGAGCTTACGGGCCTCACGCTGCACCCTAGAGACTGTGCTGCTGCACCATAGGCTTCCACAACGGGTGAAGCAGTCCCGGAGCGGTGCCTGCCTAAATTTGACTGCGATCCCCGGGGGAGCGGCCCGCGACATGAGGCGCCTACGGAGCTGGCGCCCGGATTCACGCAAGGCCCCGGCTTGGGCCTAAACGCCGGAGGTGCGGCGACCGCGGGCTGCTCTGCCAAGTGAGGGGGACGGCGCGGCGGATCGGAGGGTGCAACTCTGGGGAGCGGACTCACAAGTCCCAAGCGCCCAAAGACACAATGAGACCCTGCAAGGGCCCAAGATAGCGCTGCCACAGTTAAAACAATGGCGCCACAGGGCCTAGCATAACTAGGCCACAAATAAGAGCTGTGGAGCCACCTGCACAGGGGCAAGAGAGCGGCAACCCCAGGGCGGACAGGAGAGATCAGGGGGTGCTAAGCGAGCCTTTGAAGGGAGTCCCGGGCCCCTGACCGTGACAAAGCGAGTGGCCCCAACACCGCAAGCGCTGACCGTGCACCTCCATTGCCCAACAGGTCCACGAACCGGGAGAAGAGGACGAAGGGAGCCGCCGAAACCACAGTAAACGAGAGAGGGCTCAGGGGGCAGTGTTCGGGACCCCAAAGAGTGCCTACGGACAGATTGACGCGCCTGGGGGCTGATTTGGAAAGGGCTCAGCGATCTGTCAGCGGAACACGAGGTGCAGAGAGACCCTGCCACAGGGGTAGCAGCTCGGGGGGCATAACACGAGCCTCTGGTGTTGGGCAGAGACCAAGGGCCATACCGAGGAGATGTGGCCTCCAGGGTGCAACGGAGCAAGCCGCTGCAGGGCGCCACGAGACAGCACATTCCGGGATCCCGGGCCTAGGGATACACGACCCTCACGGAGTCGCAATGCCATCCCGACGCACTGCACCCCCTCCCCCCATTGCGCGTCCGTCACGGACTGACTGAGGTCCTGCCAAGGAAAGCGAGGCGACTGGGGGACTCCCGGACCGGCAGAGGGGAGAAGGATGGCATCCTCCAACCGCAAAGGGAACCGCACCATATCTGAGATGCTGACCAAAGGGACTTCTAAGATCGACAAAAGCCCACGCAGAGGGGGAGGCCCCGGCGACTAAAGCGTTCATGGAAGGCCTCTTCACCTCTCTTAACATCTTGGCTGCTAGGCGTTTTCCCCCTCCTGTGCTGAAAATTGCTATTCTTCTTTATTCATGACGAGCTCAGCTCGTCATCAGCACAGCTCAACTGTGCATCATGACGAGCTGAGCTCGTCATGAGCATCGAAAGGGTTAAGGAAGACATCCAAACCTTCCGGCAAGAAATGGCAGGGGACTATAAAGAACTCCGACGGGATGTCGACGACCTTGGGGAGAGGGTTGCCGCGAACGAGCTCAGGGGACAGGCCAGAAGCGAAGAGATAGAGCTCTTGGGGCAGGAAATCATTAGGCTCAACAAGCAACAAACGGACCTCCAATCCCACACAGAAGACCTAGAAAACCGCTCAAGGCGCAACAACATTCGGGTCCGAAATGTGCCATCCAAAGCAGAGGGGGACGATATGGCAGGATACCTACAACCCCTATTCCGAACGGTGCTCGACGAAGACGAAGCCTTCGAGATCCGTATTGATAGAGCCCACATGGTGGGCCCATTTCGCCGAGCTCAAGGTCCCACGCCAGACATCCTGGCTTTCCTGTCTGACTACCCTCTCAAGGAACGCATACTGAAGGCGGCACGTCTCAAACAGCCTCTCCGCTTCCAAGGCCACGCAGTGGAATTATTCCAGGATCTATCGGCTATCACCCTACAAAAGTGGAGATCATTCAAGATAGCCACCACCTTTCTTCGCAACCAGGGGGTCCCATACTCCTGGGGGCACCCGTTTTGACTGATCTTCAAATGGAACGGGCCCTTCACCAGCTGTGCTCCTTACGAGACACTTGCACCCTGCTGGGCATTCAGCACGAGGAGGACCAACCGGACGACAACGAGGGAGGGCGGTCATCCGGGGCTTCATCCAGATCCCCACAGGTGACTGGCGACGGCTGGCAAAAGGTGAGAAGAGGACGTCCCCCTAAGAAAAGCCTCAAGCCGAATCCAGAGACAATGGCACAAGAACAGGCCGCAGTGATTCAGGAGGTCTCCAAAGACACTGGCGCCGAATCCTGAGAGACTGCAGCAATGGTCGTAATCAGCTAAGTTATGGCGACACGGTTGGGGGGCGGGACCGGGGGTCTTGAGCCGCCACTGCCACATAACCCACACGTTTACTCATCCACCACAGGCCTGGACAGACAGTATAGAGGCCTGGGACAATGTTTACCAGTTGGAGTTCCATGTTTGGACTGGTAGGGGTAGGGGAGGGAGGGGAGGGCGCGGGATGGGGGGGGGGGGGGTCAGGGGCTGAGTCCAGGTGTGTTCCATTTGCCCAGACAGCGAGATTAGAAGGGGCGAGTGATCTTCCACTAAAACCTTGGAAGAGAGTGAGTTGTTATAGGCCTCCTCATGGCTGAAGAGTCTATCCAGATTCTCACCCTCAATGTTAAAGGGCTAAACAACCCAATCAAGAGGAGAGCAGTGCTCTCATACCTAGAACACTCTGGAGCGGCAGTGTGCCTCCTACAGGAGACACATCTATTAGCTAAGGATTGGCACCGCATGCGGTCCAGGGCGTTTCCGACCCAGCTCTACTCCTCCAACACAGAGAAAAAAGCAGGAGTGGCCTTACTCTTTGCTAAACATTTCAAAGGCCGAATGGGGGACAAAGTAGCGGAGATTAAGGGCAGGCTCCTAGCCCACACGATCCACATTGGGAACTTGTCACTCACAGTGGGGTCCATCTATGCCCCTAACACAAAGCAGGAGGCGTTTCTTACAGGGGCACTCTACGAAGTTCTGAGCGCTAGTTCGAGGCGCATACTGATTGGCGGGGACATAAATTTGGTCATGGATAACAAAAGAGATCGGTCGGTTCGTAGGTTTGGCGATTCTGGGGCTCTCTCCATTGAAGGGAAACGTTGGCTCACCGACTGGGGGTTCCTGGATACCTGGAGGAAAACTCACCACACAGCCCCGGGGTACACCTTCTACTCTCATGTACTCCACACGTATGCCAGAATTGACCATTTCCTCAGCTCCGTTGACTTCGCCCAGATGGTGCGAGATATGGAAGTTACCCCAGCGGCCTTATCTGACCATGATGCAGTAGTAATGTACCTACAGGTTCCACGACAACGTACACACAGGGGTATTTGGCGTCTCCGGGAAACTCTGCTCTCCCGCAAAGGGGTCACACAACAGATAGGCCAGAGTATCACGGACTACTTAAGCCAGAATGACACAGGCGAGGTGGCAATGACAGCGGTCTGGGGGGCGCTCAAGGCGGTTATTAGAGGAGAGCTGATTGCAATTTCAGCTGCAGAAAATAGGGAAAGGAAGGAGCGCCGCCAGGAGTTGACGGCACAAGTGCTAGAATTGGAACAGGCGCACAGCCGTACGGGGGCACCTAGAATCTGTCGCAAGCTGAAAGCACCCAGGGCACAGCTGGCGAGCCTGGATCTTGATCGGGCGGAATACGCTGCCATGCGCCTCAAACACACGTACTACGTGGGAGGGGACAGGACGGGCCGTTTACTCGCCAATAAGATCAAAGCGAAAATCGTCCGAGCTAAAATCCCACTCATACGAGGAAGGGAGCCGAGAGCTTTGAGAAGACGACCATATAGCGGAGGCATTTAAGGCATTCTATGCCACGCTCTACACAGCTGATCCCGCCTCAGATGCTGAAACGGGAGCAGCATACCTAGATGGAGCTAATGTGACGGCCCTCAATGAGGCTAACGCCCGGGCGCTGGACGCTCCCATACGACTAGACGAAGTGATCTCCGCTATTGCACGCCTCAAACCGCTCAAGGCACCAGGCCCGGATGGATTCTCCGTGGGCTTCTAGAAGTCCTTCTGCCCCCTTCTAGCCCCGGTACTAACGAAGCTGTTCAATTCCTTTCAGGGGCCTGGATCGATCCCTCCAGAGATGCTAGAGGCCGACATTATCGTTCTACCAAAACCAGGCAAGGACAAGACTCACTGCGCGGCTTACTGGCCAATCTCCCTCCTCAACCTAGACTTAAAACTTTTCACTGGGATCCTGGCAGCGCGACTAGGCCCATGCCTCCCCGGCATATTAGAGCCGGATCAGGCGGGCTTTATCCCCACACACCAAAGCGCAGCCAACACCGGTTAAAGTGAACGGAACGAGCTCCAAACCGTTCGTCATACGCCGCGGCACGAGGCAGGGCTGCCCGCTCTCGCCCCTGCTGTTCGCCCTCTAAATAGAACCTTTCGCCCAACGCGTGAGGGACAACGGGGCCATCACGGGCATTAAATTCGGGGGCGAGGAACACACGATAAGCCTGTACGCGGACGACATCCTGGTCACCGTGGATAATCCTAGGGTCTCGATACCAGCGTTCTTGGAAGAGATGGAACGATTTGGGGAGGTGTCGGGCTTTAAGATGAATATTAGCAAATCGGTCATTCTTCCCCGGGGGTGCAACACCCACCAGGTCAACAGGGGCTCGTTGAATCTGAGAGGGCTATCCACACAAACTGCACTCTCATATTTGGGGATTGAACTAACGCCCAACACGGCTCAAACAGTGGAGCTGAATTACACTAAACTGCTCGCACGCATCCAGGAGGATATTCAGCGATGGAAACAACAACCGTTCTCGTGGCTGGGCCGGGTAGCTGCAATCAAAATGTCCCTGCTGCCAAAGGTGTTGTACTTGTTTCAAACCATTCCAATCACCCCTCCGATAGGCATGATCAAGAAGCTGCAAGACACAATACTGCAATACGTATGGGCTGGCAAGTGCCCTAGGATGCGACGTGACCTGCTCATGCATGTCCCCGCGGAAGGGGTCCCAGACTTACTGCGGTACTTTCAGGCTGCACTGATGCGATACCTGTTGGAGTGGTCCAGGCCGATGTCTGAGAAGCGCTGGCTATTCCAGGACAGGGCAATGGCCGGGATGCCGCTCTGGAAGATTCCGTTCTTGGCGTGAACAGATAGACCAGCATACATTAAGAAATCACCCATCACCAGAACGCTTCTACACGTCTGGGATGCGGTAGCGATAACTAAAGACCTCACGTCCTTTCCCTCGCCAATGTCGCCACTATTTGAGAATTCGGCATTCCCACCGGGAATGGTCCGTAGCTCCTTCCCGCAATGGAAACAGATCGAGTGCAACTCGGCAGGTCACCTATTTGACACACAAGGCTTTATGACACTGAAAGCTATACAAGATGGGTACTCCATCAATAAACCACACAACTTTCAATATTTCCATGTGCGGCATTGGCTCACCAGTACAGACGTCATACCACACACAGGCCGCACTCTTAAGCCATACGAGAAATGGCTTCTTGCCAAAACCTTGGATAAACGGGCGATTACAGAACTATTCAGGATGTTATCTCCCCCCCAGCCAACGGCTAAATCCGCAGGACAGGAGCGGTGGGAGTGGGAGCTGGGCCGCACGCTCTCACACAAGGAATGGCAGGACGTCTACTACCCGGCACATCACACGGCCCGTAATATATCCAGTCGGGAGGCGGCGGTTAAAGTGGCATATTACTGGCACATGACGTCGGAGCGGCTACACAAAAACAATTCTCGCTGAGACCCCATGTGCTGGAGGGGCTGCGGACACATAGGGACAATGCTCCATCTGCTCTGGGAATGCCCGACAGTACTGGAGTACTGGGAGGAGGTCCTTCGGGATGTAGATGACTGTTTCGAAACAGAGATTCCCCGTTTCCCCGCATACGCGATCCTAGGCCTGCCCAACAAGCTCACCTTTCCACTCAAGTCCATTCGGGGACGCCAAATGGGGCTGGCAATAGGAGCAGCGACGCAACATATTCTCTCAATCTGGGGCACCCCAAGGAAACCCACACACACAGGGTGTCTCCACAGACTTTGGTATATACTGGGAATGGAACGGATACAGGCGTCCCTAACACAGACTTCCGACATCTTTAGGGAAACATGGGCACCCTTAATATCCTTGCTGTCACAAGAATTCCGCGAGCTCACTTGCCCAAAGTATCTCAAAGTCCTTAGACTAGTTGCTGAATTCCATAAGCCACCAGAAGATGGGACATGAAAGGTCAACAGAGGAAACACTCATTTGCCACACACCTACACAGCAGAACACACCGGACGAAAAGGGGGAGGGAGGGAGGGGGTTCGTTTCGGGGGCAGTGTGGTTGGGGTTAGGGAGGGTCTTGTTGGGAGGCGGGGTACGGGGGTTTTGAAAGACAGTTGATTACTGGGCGGGACTCGTGCCCTCTTGCATGGACTCATGGCACTTTGCTCCAGAGAACAGCCTCCTGATGCTTATCACGGACTTTGGGGCGACGGACGCACTAGGGGCTATGTCTATCTGATTGCTGTAATGTTGTACTTGAATGCAAATGAAAATAAAAATAAATTTGATCCAGAAATAAATGGATATAAGTTTTTAAGTTTGTTTTTTTTCACCGGTAAATGGTATTTAGGGGTGTATATGGTTGGATGTTTTGGGTGATGAGTTTTTCAGGTTCAGGGATGTATAGTGTTTAGGGGTAGTAAGGTGTTTTAAGGATTCAGGAATGACTAGGCTTTATGGCTAGTAATTGTTTTTAGGGTTCAGGGAAGGGTAGTAAGGATTTTTAGGGTTCAGGGAAGGGTAGTATTTAGGGCCCAGAGATAGTTAGTGTTTAGGGATAGTAAGGCATTTTTATCATTCATTGATGGGTAGTTCATGGGAATGTGCCCTCTTCGGTGACAATGCAATCATGGCTGCAGCCTGTTCTATGCCATGGCCACCAGGGGGTTGAGCTCAGGTTTAATTAGTGCCTTTAGTGGTTCACCTTGACACTGATTGTGACTATAACTTGAGCTGAATACTTACACTCCTCAACTAATAACCCAATTTCTTACAGTAGAACTTTGGAGTATTAGGGGGTGTTAGGGTTCAGGGATAGGTAGGGCTTAGTAATGATCTTTTAGGCTTCAAGGATGGGTAGTGTTTAAGGGTACTAAAGGCTTTTAGGTCTCAGATATGGGTAGTGTTTAGGTGTTGTAAGGGTTTTTTGGCTGGGTAGTGAAAACGTATTCTTTTTAATAAAAATTATTTATTTAACTGATGTTCTTTGTTGGACTTGGCCCGCAGGGCAGGTTCACCCCTAGACTTTTTGCCTTATTTGTGACCCTGTGTCAGTGATTTTAGGGTCCCTGCGCACTTTCCCCTGAGTCCCAGAGTGAAAGTGCGTGCGTGAAGTATGGCTGGCCTGCCCTCCCATAGGAATGCATGGGGAATGTGTGTGTCCCTGGTAGTTCCTGATGCGTGGGGAGTGCAGGCTCGAGTTTGGTATGCTTAAACTCGTGAGAGTGAATGCTGCAAGATGGTGTCTGCGGCATGTGTGTGTCTAGTTGGGAAGTGCTACTTCTGGACATGGAGATATGTGTGCAGTGAGGGTGCTGGAGCGTGATTGGCTGGAGCTGGCTGGCATGCCAGGCTCCAGGAAGTCTGGATGGGTCTGCCCGGTGGTGAGTGGGAGATTAGCATGAGTGATGTGTGGGAGGAGTGTACCTGTGTCCTGGATGGGCTGGGTTTTCCCCACACAATGCTGGCTCCGCCCCCCTGTGGTGTGTCTAATGACCCTAGCCTCCCCAGTGAAAGGAATGGGTGGTTGGGCCATCAAGAGTGCTCCAGAACCAGCTGCGACTGGTTTTCCCCCCACCCTGCACATTGTAACAAAGGAATTTACAGTATAAGAAGGGGCTGTGTCCCCTTGGAAAATGTTCTACTTTGGAATCCTGCCAGAGGGGGCTTGTGCCGCTGCTGGGGCCAGAAGGACCGCCACTTGGGGAGTCTCCCTGCCTGGAGACCCAGTGTGCTGGCTCTGGCCCAGCCTTGTTCCCCCTGCCTGCCTCCAGCCCTGCTGGAGCCCTGTCCTGTCCTCCAGTGCTGGGGAGCACTGAGGGCTTCTTGCCTGAGAGCGCTGCTCTCTGCCCTTCAGCGCTGGGAGCGCTGAGATCGCCTGCCTAGCGCTTGAAAACGCTGGATTTTGCCCGAGCGCTGTGAGCGCTGTATTTTGTCCGCCCCGTGTGGTGATTTGGCGGCGTGGGTGCCACCCCGCTCATTGCCGCTTTACTTTGCCCGGTTTGATTGATCTACGAGGGAGCCCACTCCTCGGATCAACTGGGAAGCCGCCTGCCTGCCTAAAGCGAGCCGCCGCGCTGCCCGCGGCGACCCGGAAGTGGTGAGGCGGCCGACCAATCACCGCGCGGCCCGGGAGAGTCAACCCGGAAGTCCCGCCTCCATCGCCGAGCCGCGAGAGAGCCTGCCGAGGCTCCCCGAGTGAAGAGGAGAGCCCCGGGACCAGCGGGAGAGACCCGCCGTCGCTGGAGAGCCCAGCGCGAACCCGGTGAGTGCAGGTGCCTGCAGAGGAAGGGGGGAGCGTCGGGACACATTGCCGGTGTCCGCCCCGCCCCCTCTCTGTAGCGCGACCTCGCGCCTGTAGTGATTAAGAGCCAGAGAGGCTCTTAGGGGGCATTGTTGAGCGATCCGAGTCCCCAAGAGGGGGACTCCAACCCGAGCCTAAGAGAGGCTCCAACGACCGGCGCATTTCTTGTTTGACGAGCCCAGAGAGGCTCTGAGGGGCATTTGTCTGTGATCCGGGTCCCCAGAGCGAGGGACCCCCCAGCCCAGCGAGGCTGCACCCTTTTGTTGCTGGAGCCCTGAGAGGTTCAGCAGCCCCCCCCCCCCTTACTGGTATAAGAGAGCCTGAGAGAGGCTCACCAGTGCCCCAGTGGTGGTTCTTTGAGCCCAGAGAGGCTCCAACTTTGCGCTAACTTTCCCTGCTCCAGTTGCCCAGCACTTTGTGGGCAACTGCCACGTTTAGGCCCTGACATTGGGACACCGGGACAGTCACAGGTGGTGACTTGTGAGTTTGGCGAAATTGTTATTGATTCTGCACCTCTGAATGTATTGTGTATGCGTCATGTGCCTTTACACCTCTGAATGTTACGACATCATGTTTTTTGCTTTTGCACCCCTACAGGTAGTGTGACGTGTAGGTGGTTGTTTTCTCCCTAGTACAGGTGGTGCTAGAGAGGCCCTGTTACCAGTGATTACTGGTTGTAGGCTCTACTTTTATATTGCTAATGTGCTATTACTGAAAGTATTGCTTTATTACTGAAAGTATTGCTTTATTACTGAAGGTATTGCTAAAGTGCTATTACTGAAAGTATTGCTTTATTACTGAAGGTATTGCTTTATTACTGAAAGTATTGCTGCTAAAAGTGTTGATACCCTTGACAGCGGTTCAAGTGGCCCTGTCCTGTACAAATATCCCTTGTAAATTCAGCCCGTGCCTGTTGGCACAGTGTAACAAGATGTGTGTTTTATCTGATGTATATTTATTATAATACAAAGGCTATTTTCATATAACCTTGTGTGGAGTTTTCCTTTGTGGTGGGCCTTTGGTTGTTGTTGCTGGGGTGCGTGCGCAAATACTTAACTTACATCGCCTCCAAGTTTAGCCTTGACTGCTCGCGCCACGTTACCTAGAGGGCGAGTGGGGGTTGCCTTGGCGTGTGACTCCCTTGCCCTGACACTTGGAAATGGCGATCCCTGACTGACCTCGACGCGAGTCTTGGCCGGCCAGGGTCCCGTCTCCAACATTCTTCAAAGATGAAAAAATCAGTCCCTTAAGGATGGTCTGCTGAAATGGACACTCCATTTACAGAAAGAACCTTCTTTGTTGAAGTTCAAAATGCACTCAAGCTTCGTTATTTCCACTAATGTTAGGCATAACAATTTGTAGTGTTCTGGGGTTTAATTTTATTTGAACGATATGAAATTATCTTAACAGTCGTTCAGAGGGACACAGGGAGTATGAGACGACAACATTTTTATTGATTAGTTATTATGGACAGCAAGCCACCATATTGCTTACACCATCCAGATCAATGCAGAAGTCCAGAGAATTCAATCACAAACATTCTATATGGAATGCTAGAAAATAGAGCTGCCACCAATGTAACCTAACAACATGAGGCATAAACAATCATAATAATAAGCTCTACCGCACAGTACAGCTGTATTAAACAAAGAACTCTCCTCTACAGTACATAGGTATAAACAATATACTATATAAACACTCTTTGAGGTAAGGTTTGTTATCTTCCTGTGGAAACAGCAGCACAATTACACATCCTTACACACATTGTGAACATTAGCCTTAGAACTTTGATGAAGGGCACAGAGGTCAGAAGGTATTTCCAAGGTTCTGGCCTTTTTCAAGAGCAATCAGTAAGATTGAATATGAGGTTGTAGCCTGGAGGGCTATTCAGTTTCACGAGAAGTCCATAGTCTATGGTGCTAAAAATTCATCAAAGACATGAACATTTTAAATCTAATTTGTGGACTGAGGCACAGGTTGTGCCATCCACTAAGCTAACTAAGAAAACATGGCTTTAGGCCTACACGTGTAGCCTGACTCCAACACCTTTTAAACCTCCAGGTGAATCTGTCAAAATAATTATTTTTATCAGCAAAGAACCCTATTCTAAAATATCAAATAAATCACACTTAAGTAAGTCTTATATTCTACTTATTAGGGTGCCTAGTATTCAATAGTGAATCATGCAAGAATTTAATGTTGGCATGTACCTAGAGTAGAGCGACTTGCCCACAAAAGCTATTTTCTCTGTATAGGGCTGTAGATGTCATATGAGAAAAAGTTCAATATAAAATCATAACTCTATCTCAAGTTTACGGCCAGGTACTAGAATAAATCGAACAGTATTTTTAATGTTATTAAAAAACAATTCTGTGGTGGTCAGATCTTTAGTAAATATTTAGAAGTGACACTTAAAAAGTTAGACTTTTTCTGCCTGAACCCCCAGCCAGCTAATTAGCACCAGCCTGCTGTCAGATTGCTCTGTCAGTGCTTCCTGTTAATGAGGTGTGAAAAATGTTCCCAAACCAGAAACATTTACTTAGGTTGTTTGGCTGGAAGATCTGGGTGTGAGATACGTGACACGTATCAGCTCAGGAATGGCAGCTGGGGAGGGTTAAGGAACTTCATTAAATTGAAAGGGACCAGGGTATGGCAGTCCAATTCAAAATTGTATGTAAAGAGAGACCTAGGAAAGAGAAGCCTTTTTTGGCCATGGCAGTCTGTAGCCAAATTGGTACTAGCCCAATGGAAAGGGGAGATTGTCCCAGAACCAGTTTGGTGTGGCTGAGGAGAAGGGGGCTGCTCAATTCCCTACCCACAACCCTAGGTGGACAGCAATCTCCATTTAGGGACAGACCAATTCCTAATTACCTGAGGAAGAACCGAAGAGGACTGGACCTGCTCTCCCTTGTCCACAGGACTAAGAAGTGTACTCCACTGGGTCAGTTGGCTGACCTCCTGTTTGGCTAAGGGGATAAAGTAAGTTGTAGCAGAGTACTTTTTTCCTAAAGTGCACAGTGGACCAGTAGCAACTGGTGCTGGACTGGACCATGCTGGGGATCTCTGCTGGAGTGAGTCCAATGTCGTTTCGTTTCAAAATGCTTTATTCGGTTTGTATAGATACAACCATATAGCACATTCATAAATACAATTGAAGTCACTTTTGTAAAGAATGATGAAACTTGCTAAAACAATTGCATTAGTACAGGCAATCAAGATAAAATCTGAAAGAAAAAATAATCACTAAATGTGGTGTCAGTTTACACGTTTTGTGCAAGAAATGCCGGGAGGAATAAAAATAAGAGACCTATACAGGGCGAAAAGTGCAGTAATATGTGCAAAATAAGCAAGGATTGGACATAGCATTTTAGCAGCGATCAGCAAATTAATGCAAAACATATCACATCAATGTACCATGGGATAATCACTTGTAGATAGCAGCCATTTTTAACGTTTGGTACAACATGCAAATAGGTAGTACTTAAACAAGAGACATATTCCAGGTCTAAAGTGCGGTAAAGTGTGCAAAATATGCAATAAAAAGGGAGGCGTTTATATTTAGCAGCAATTTTTAAAGTGTAGTGCAAAACTTGCTAAGTGGTGGTACCAGTCAAGGGGGGGTTTAGACTGAGCATAAAGTGCAATAGTGTGTGCAAATTATGCAAGAGATAACTAAAGTGCAATGTTTACAACTTCTCTCACGTATTTTAGCAGCAATTGTATACAATCAAAAAGAGGCCTGAACTGGGCATAAAGTGCAGTAGTATGTGCAAAAATATGCCAGAGTAACTAAAGTGCATTAACTATAAAAATCTGTTTACATATTTATCAACAAATATATACAGGAATTTTTAAAAAGGTATAAGTCCAGAGGGGTACAAGCCAAAGGAGCAGTTGATACAAAATCTAAAATCATGATAAAAACCAAAGGTCACGTATAAGAGAAATGCATAAGGTTTGACAGTAGCTCACAATTGATCATAGGTGTCTTTTCCAACGGAGATCATATGATAATTGATTTCCTGTGCCTAATACATTTAAGAATATAAGTGGCTACACGATAACATATGTTAGGGGACGACAGGTCAAACAGTAGTTGCATTGCAGCTCTTATATCATACGTACTGTATTCTAAAAATAATTGTTTTAAATAAAATTTTCTAAAACCAGTATAAAAGTTGCAACATAGTAAAAAGTGGCAGATACTCTGTTTCGATTTCCCATCGCATGGGCACGGGCAAGACCCCGGCTTCTTTATAGTAGGGAAGGCCACCAAATGGTGGACTATACCCAGCCTCAGGCGTGCCAAAACGAAACGATGGGAGTTAATACTGACGAATATAAGGTATGATGGGAATCCTGTATTTAAATTGTATTCCAGGTACAGTTTGAAGGTACTTTGTGTAATGTACCCCTTCATTCTAATCCCTTCAGCATGATCCATGAAGGTGGTTTTAAGGTCACGCTTCGTTAAAACTAATTCTGTTGGGGTATCTTTAAAAATATCCTGGAAAAAAAGGGAATTATACCAGTGAAAAATGTGTTTTAGCCAGGGGATTTTTAAATGCTGGTCCAGTTTAATACAATCTAAAATTAATTCCTGGGTAAACTTGGTTTCATCTTTGGCCCAGATAGAACGCCAAAGGGAGAGGGGACGTAGTGCAATCAAGTCTGTGGCATGGTGTATGCCCAACTCCCTATGTGTAATTTCGTTGGAAGCTGAAGCAGGAAGACATAATAGGCGTTTAAGATACCTATTTTCTTCCTGCTGAATGGAGAGGGCGATCTGGGAATTATATCCCCATATCCCTGCTCCGTAAAGGGCAGAGGACATGCACCTGGAGTTATAAATAGAAATCATCTCCCTTATTCTACGCCCCCCTAATTTGGAGGCGAATCTGAAGATGCGGTTAGTATTTCTGATCATCTTCATGCCTATGCAAGATTGCTCATTAGCCCATCTCCCATCCCCAGAAAAGGTAATGCCTAGGTAACAGAAATGTTGCACAGACTCGAGTTTATCCCCATCAAGAAAAAATGACTTACTTTTCTTTAATTTCTTCCCACAAGTCATAGTCATAGTCTTACCCTTATTAATTTTGAGCATTCTGCCTTTAATAAAAACATTAAATTTGTCAATTAACTTTTGGAGCCCATTCGCGGTCCTGGAAATCAGGACCGCGTCGTCCGCGTATAAGAGGACGGGTATTTGTTTGCCATTTATCATAGGGGCATCTGCATAGGACTCTTGTAGGGACTGATCGACCTGGTTTATAAAAAGGGAAAACAGCAAGGGTGCGAGAACGCACCCCTGCCTAATCCCTCTACCTATTTTAAAAAAGGGGGTGCACTCTCCATTTGGCCCAAATCTAACTTTGCTTGATAGGCTACTGTACATTCTGGCCAGCAGGTGAATAATTTCGGGGGGTGCGCCCATAGCGAGTAATGTTGGCCAGAGCAGTGTGTGTTCCACTAGGTCGAACGCCGAGCTTAGATCGGCAAAACACATGAACAAATGCCCTTCCTTTGCTCTTGTGTACTTGCCGATGATAAGCTCAAGGTTCACACACTGCTCCATGGTTCCTATACCCCTACGGAACCCGTACTGGATGGGTGATAGGACATTATTGTCCTCAACCCAGGACTCTAATCTTCCCAGAAGCACGCGACTAAGTATTTTTAATGACGAGTCCAAAAGAGAAATTGGGCGATAATTACGTGCTTCAGCCCTTGAACCTTTTTTAAAAAGAGGCACCAAAATGGATTGACCCCATGAGGTAGGTAGTTCGTTCTCAATAGCAGCATTGAAATAACGTGTTAAAATAGGCGCCCAAAGGTCAATCTCAGATTTAAAAAAGTCCACAGGGACCCCGTCTGGGCCCGGGGCTTTCCCCCCCTTGCTTTTCTCTATAGCATCCTGCACCTCATTCAAAGATACTGTAAACAATAATTTCTCCCATTTAAAATTAATTGGCATTCCAGTTAAAACATTAGAATCTGAACAATCAGAGTTAAAAATCCCAGTGAAGTGTATAATCCAATCTTGACAACTGACATGTGAGGTAAGCTCAGGGATGTTATCATTTTTTAAGAACGGACTGTTTACAGTGTCCCAGAAGAGTTTGTGATCTTTTGTTTCAGCTGCCCGATCTAATTTAACCCATGCCTCATCCTGTAGTTCTCTCTTCCGAGTAGCCAGGGCAATTTTATAGTTGTGACGGTCTTCCCTTATCTTGCAGTGGTCTCTCGGTTTTGTGTCTAATGAGGTTTTTAGCCTTTTTAGTGACTGGGCACAGTTATCATCAAACCACGCTGTCTTAACTTTTCTTCGTTCCCTTGATTTATTTGTCAATGATTTCTCAACAGTTTGTGTGATGATTAGAAATTTAGACAGCAAGATTTCTGGGCATGGTGTTGGGGATAAACAGTACTCCACTTCTCCGTGGCAATTAATGATTACGTTGGTGACAATTTTGGTGGGGTCAACTTTTGTCCATTTCACCCTCATTCCGTTTGGTCTTCCTACGGAGATGTCCTGGATAGGTTGGCCGTGGAAATTCCTTTTTGACGGCCAGCCCAGTAATTCGACGGATACACTGTTGTGGTCACTGACCGTTTGTTCGATTACCCACACATTTATATACGTTGCAGAGCTGGAGACAATAATGTGATCTATAAGTGAATGGCTGTTCCTTCCGTGGAATGTCGGGCATCTAACATTATTAGCATTCGTATTGCATTCCAGAAGTTCCAAATCATATTTGGCCAATAGGTTATTCAAGGCACTTCCTAAGGTGTTATGTGGGAAGTGGTTGAAGACGCTGGTAGTTTCCCTTCCAGAGTATTCCTCCCTGTGGCCACAAGCCCCCTTAAGCGCATAGGAGCACGTTTTGATGTTAAAATCTCCGGCCCACAAGATTACCGCTGGTTTAGGGGAGTTTGATAACATTGCGTCAATAGCCTGCTCGATCTCAGAGATGAACAACCCCTGGCTGTGGCTGGCGATGTTATTGTAAAAGTTCACGATTATTAAATCTTTAGGTCCACTATGGGTCACACGCAAAACAGATGCATAATCTCCCACGACTACATGGCTACTGACCCAAAACTCAGTCAATGTTGTAGATAGCAGGGTCACTAACCCCCCCTTAGCGCGGCCAGCCTGCGAAGCCACAGCCAGCACGCTAAAAGAGGAATATCCCTCGACATGTACTTCTGCTCTGTCCCACGTTTCTTGAAGGCATATGATGTCATAGCCTTGCTTAAGAAAGCCATCCCATACGGGAGTGTTTACTTTGGAAGCTAGGCCCGCTACATTCCATGTGATAACCCTCAGTGAACTTTCCCTGGATACATGGGATGGAATCATTTCTGTTGTGGCTGTCGATGACATTTGATCGCCTAGATTGTTTACAACAGGACAGGTACTGTTAACTATCGTTGCCATGTCATTAGGGCTGGTTATGGGGTTCTCTATGGACGGTTCATTTG
Source organism: Lissotriton vulgaris (assembly GCF_964263255.1). Classification (NCBI taxonomy): domain Eukaryota; kingdom Metazoa; phylum Chordata; class Amphibia; order Caudata; family Salamandridae; genus Lissotriton; species Lissotriton vulgaris. The sequence continues at coordinate 279,393,216 of NC_141696.1, forward strand.
CAGGTAGGATTTTAGGCGGGCATGTGCGGTTGGGGTCGGATATCGTGGTTAGATTATTTGGACTTAGAGCAGAGGTGTTTATATGGATTTCGCTTTCTCCAGTAGATGTATCTGGCAGTCAATCGTTTTCGTCAAGAGGGTTGAACATCTGGAATCTATTAGATGTTGGAACAGCGAATTGTCCAAAGATGTTACTTCCAGACCCGGTTGTATTGTGGTAATTGAGATAATTGGGGTTAGGCATTCTGTACAATTCCATAGGTGGTTGTGGAACATGCTGGTTATTAAATACATGAGTGGTCGTGGGGTACAAAGGATGGGGAGGATGCCCGGCTAATAGTGCAGGTGCCTGCTGTGCAGATGGATAAGGTGTATTAGTTGCTCTAGGGTGTTTGAAATTCTGCACGGGTGTCTTGAACCCCACCAGGTTTCTATAAAAATAATCCAAAGGGAACAGGGTTGTGTTATATTCATTGTCGGAGGGGATGGGTGCGTTCAAGATGGAGTCACGCGCCCATTCAGTGGTTTTGTAATTTATAATTACGCAGTCCCCGTTTATTTCCTTTTTGCTTGGACCCACCCACCCTACCCTTTGAGTTGAGATAATCTGGCCTGCACCACTTAAGGGGAAGCCACAGTTGTTGACCAGCCAATATAAAATTTTATTTTTAAGAGTTTCACTATTTTCAAATTGGGAGGGTTTGAGTTTTGGTACGTTAGCAAGGATTGCCACCAAAGGCCTACTTTCTGGTGGGAGATTGATCACGGCAGGGATGATATTGTTATAGTAGCTACGCGCCGGTGGGTTCCTGCTTGCTGAGGTATAATCCTTGAGCACCTCCCCGGCTGCTCTGTTAGAGATGGAAGAAGATGGGCCGTTATGGGTGTTACTTTGTAAAGTTACAGTTTTATAGGTAGGTGCTGGTGGGTTCGTATTACTCACTGTTGGAGCCTGTGGTTTAGGTGCAGTATGGGCAGTTGTTTTAGCCTTATTCCTGGTAGATACATTTGTGATGGGTTGAGTGGTTTGTGTAGTTTGTGGGCCTAGGTGTTCAAGGATGTCTAATTTGGCTAGGCCCAATTTTTCCAGGTTTTCCACCTTTTTGCCTATTTGCTCAAGTTTTTCATTTAAGGGAGCAATAAGGTGCTTCATAGCATCCGTGATTTGGACCAGTATTGACTCCATATTAACTACCGGTCCTGTATTAGGCATCAATTGTGCAATTCCATTAAGTGGATCTATGGGCGGTGTTGGTAAGATGGTCTTCTTTCTTTTGCCCTTTTGTTTCAAACATCCCCTTAAAAAAGCCTGTGGTTTCTTGGTGTAAGTGCGTCTGGTTCTGCGTTGGGCGGTGCCCTGGTTGGTTATACTACTGTCGCTGCTGTTGTTGACTAAGTCTATTGTATGCATAGTATCTGCAGTATCGCAGGTAATCAATGGTGCGCTAGGCGCTGCACTGGGGCCCGATTCCTCAAGTGGTGGGACATCAATATGTAAGTTAGGAGTTAGGGATAGACGGCTGTCCCTATCTTGGAGTTGTGTGGGAGATGTAGGAAGATCTACTGTGGGTGGAGGCACAGTTCCAGGGAGACCTGTGTAAGATTGCATAAGAATGGAATCGTTGGATAATGCTGTCATATTGATATTATATACAGTGCTATCAACAGGTAGTGGTGTGCGGTGAATTAAACAGGCACTAGGTGGTAGAGACAAACGTCTCTCAGTGTTTTCGATGGCATTTGCTACCACTACAATTGTCTGTTGAAGCATGCGGTCAATTGCAGTTAACGTTGGTAATGGTGTCTTGATTTGGGCAGCGGTCCTTGCAACGGAGCGTGTGTTAATAGGCGTTTTTTTAACCGTGTTCTTGGTGGTGGGTTTAGATGCAATTGGAGCCATTAGCAATATATTAATCACAAAGCGTTGTTACCTTGATGGTCGCTGCGAAATTGGCCAGGGGGTGGTGCCCAGCCCAGTCTCCTCAGGCCTCTGAGGGCCACAGAGGGCCCGCCCTTTGCCCGGGCTTAGCCCGGCGCCTGCCCGCGCGCTGCCCGCGACGCGGGAAGGGATGCCCCTTTTGTGCGCCTCCTGGCGCGCTCAGCCTCGACGCGACTTCCGTCCTGGTCGCGGAGGCTTCTGGGGTTTGTGGTCCTCAACTCCCCCGCTCGGCGGCAGCACTGGTGGTCAGAGGCTGCAGCGGGGGGAGGAGACCAGCGATGACAGGGGAGCGCGCTGGGCGCCACAGGCAGGTCCCGCGATGGAGAGGAAGAGCCCAGCGGATAACTGCAGCGGACAGCCAGGGAACTCCGAAGAGCAGCAACAACAGGTGACCGGAAGGAAACACACCCACTCCCCAGCAAGGGATGCCCCTTTTGTGCGCCTCCTGGCGCGCTCAGCCTCGACGCGACTTCCGTCCTGGTCGCGGAGGCTTCTGGGGTTTGTGGTCCTCAACTCCCCCGCTCGGCGGCAGCACTGGTGGTCAGAGGCTGCAGCGGGGGGAGGAGACCAGCGATGACAGGGGAGCGCGCTGGGCGCCACAGGCAGGTCCCGCGATGGAGAGGAAGAGCCCAGCGGATAACTGCAGCGGACAGCCAGGGAACTCCGAAGAGCAGCAACAACAGGTGACCGGAAGGAAACACACCCACTCCCCAGCAAGGGATGCCCCTTTTGTGCGCCTCCTGGCGCGCTCAGCCTCGACGCGACTTCCGTCCTGGTCGCGGAGGCTTCTGGGGTTTGTGGTCCTCAACTCCCCCGCTCGGCGGCAGCACTGGTGGTCAGAGGCTGCAGCGGGGGGAGGAGACCAGCGATGACAGGGGAGCGCGCTGGGCGCCACAGGCAGGTCCCGCGATGGAGAGGAAGAGCCCAGCGGATAACTGCAGCGGACAGCCAGGGAACTCCGAAGAGCAGCAACAACAGGTGACCGGAAGGAAACACACCCACTCCCCAGCAAGGGATGCCCCTTTTGTGCGCCTCCTGGCGCGCTCAGCCTCGACGCGACTTCCGTCCTGGTCGCGGAGGCTTCTGGGGTTTGTGGTCCTCAACTCCCCCGCTCGGCGGCAGCACTGGTGGTCAGAGGCTGCAGCGGGGGGAGGAGACCAGCGATGACAGGGGAGCGCGCTGGGCGCCACAGGCAGGTCCCGCGATGGAGAGGAAGAGCCCAGCGGATAACTGCAGCGGACAGCCAGGGAACTCCGAAGAGCAGCAACAACAGGTGACCGGAAGGAAACACACCAATGTCCAATGTCAAAGGCGGCTGATTTTGGAAGGACTTTGCTGGGGACAGCTTTAGGGTTGCCTCGTTGGAGGATTTTGAGCTCCATAAAATATTAGAAGTCCAAAGGTAGAAACCTTGACCAGGCAAAGTCACAAAAGTATTTATGCAGCATGAGGATATCGGTCCCATTCAGCGCTTTTCCTGCCAGAACCAACTGCTTCAGTTTGTCCATGATCAGCTGCTATTTGGCTTTCAGACAACTTCATCAATACAGCATGCAAGCTTGTTCTGCTAGAGGATTTAGACTTTCATTATAGAGATTAAGCAAGAAAGTAAAATCTTTTATCAGAATGAACCAGTTTGGTGTATTCAGTCCATGCTCCATCGAAGTCGGCCTGAAGTTGTACCTGTCAACTGCAAAAAATGACAACTGATTGGCGCTATACACTTTCTTGGTTAATTCTGCCTTAAATCTTTCAAAATCAATATCTCTGGTTCCCCTTATTGGATTTTTGTTTTACTCAATAAATGTTTCTCTATTTCTCTAAATTGGTTGTGGGTTTTTCATTGTATTGATTTCTGACTTTAACTGTTCTGACACTGCTAAACACTTTACACATTTTCATAAGGTAATCCGGTTTGCTCTGTGCCATAGCTACCAGTGGGTTGCACCTATTTATAAGTCATTAAAACTGTGTTTTACTTCAACAACAGTGGCAGTTTGCCAACATGGGCAGTGGTCTTCACCTAAACATACAAAATATACTCCAGCGTCTATATAACAAGAGAACTAAAAAAGGAAGTTCCCACCAAGAATCAAAACTATGAAATTAAATAAACATAAGAATGTATGTGTATGGATTCCCATTATTCACCAAGCCTGGTGATAAGCGTCATCATTTGGGTATCCTTGATGTATAGAATGACAGACTAGCTCTATAGGCATCAGAGCTTGCGAATGTCAAATGGGTGTATTTCCAAGATGAGCAAGATGTAATACATGGGACCCCAAAGAAAATTTTTTTTTGTGGGTATTTTATTAAATGCAGTGTAAAAGTGAAGTGTGAAAATATAAAATTGGTGCGTGAACAGACTAACTCTTCTTATTTGTGTCAGTCACGATCAAAGATTAAAAACATGAACGCCAGGACTAGTTTTCACAAATAGCTGTCCTAGGCAGTGGTGGTCAACATGTTTCAGCACGTTAAGGCAATAGATAAAGCCATGTGCTTTCGTCAGGACCTCAACACAACAAAACTGCAATGACTATTAATTACAATACAAAAAAATGATATGGTGTGAGTACAACATCTCACAATTCCGATTCCTTCTTGATATCTTCAATTTTCTGAAAGATACAGAACACAGCTCGATTGGGCCGCAAGAGAACTACAATTCCCATTGTTTTTGTAGTTCAATCCATAATTTCGCGGGACTTCCCAGACCGCGGGATCACGGAGCAGGACCCGGAAGACTGCAGCAGCAGCCAAGCATACTAATACCGGGTTCACCTTCCGTTCGGTACCTCCCCGACGGCTCTGCTGACCGTCCGAGGTACCGACGGAAAGGTAAGTGGCATACTGAATGTCCCCTTTGGGCTAACAATCGAGCGGAAGTACGCAGAGCATTCAGCAATTAGGGGGTTGTTTCCTCTAACTTAGGCTGATATATTTGTAGACGCATTGCTCTTAAGAAAGGGGCTTAGTATACTTAAGATATTGATAGCCATAGAAACAGTTGTCTGGTTGTTTTTCATGCTAAATAATCGTGTGGCAGAACGCGGTACACAGGACAGATATGGGTTTGTTTCATTAAGACTAGGCTGACAATCCTTCACGTATTACTTACATAGAAGGGACATATTACACCTATGCTATTGAAAAGTCACCTCACTGATTGTCTGTTTGGTAAACAGAGGCAGCACATGACTTAATGGGTTCATATAGATGTAGGATGAGTACCTGCATATGAGAAAGTAGCTACAACCTTTCTTCGAATCTGTGTAATAACAGATGAACTTTATACATATATTTAGTTGGAATGTACCCTAGAGCATTGCGTATTTCTACATCTAGGGTCTGTGTTTTGACATCTATTATTAGGTGCCAAATTACATACATGTGGAAAGTGTACCTAATGCTGAATGGTTTTGTGGTTGTGTACTGAGGATAGATGTTATTGTTTTTAAATGTTAAAGTCTGATGCACCACAAGAATTTTAGTTTGGTGTATTTTTCTTTTTAGAGCGGTGCCTCTTACATCCTGAGCCGTTGCCAGGTGGGGTGAGGCTTTGTCTTCCATATTACGAAGGTAAGATGGAATCAAGCACCATTTAGGGGCATATATGTAGGCAGAATGTTTTGTGGCCACATATAAGAGTGAACTTTTTTGGTCGTTTCTCTCCAAGAATCTCTTGTGTTCTGTATCTTTCAGAAAATTGAAGATATCAAGAAGGAATCGGAATTGTGAGATGTTGTACTCACACCATATCCTTTTTTTGTATTGTAATTAATAGTCATTGCAGTTTTGTTGTGTTGAGGTCCTGACGAAAGCACATGGCTTTATCTATTGCCTTAACGTGCTGAAATATGTTGACCACCACTGCCTAGGGCAGCTATTTGTGAAAACTAGTCCTGGCGTTCATGTTTTTAATCTTTGATCGTGACTGACACAAATAAGAAGAGTTAGTCTGTTCACGCACCAATTCTATATTTTCACACTTCACTTTTACACTGCATTTAATAAAATACCCACAAAAAAAACATTTTCTTTGGGGTCCCATGTATTACATCTTGCTCATCTTGGAAATACACCCATTTGACATTCGCAAGCTCTGATGCCTATAGAGCTAGTCTGTCATTCTATACATCAAGGATACCCAAATGATGACGCTTATCACCAGGCTTGGTGAATGATGGGAATCCATACACATAAATTCTTATGTTTATTTAATTTTATAGTTTGATTCTTGGTGGGAACTTCCTTTTTTAGTTCTCTCGTTATATAGACGCTGGAGTATATTTTGTATGTTTAAGTCAGTTTAGGGGCTACATATTCCAGCTAGTCTTCAAATTTTGGCCTCCGACCCGAATTCAATCTCTCTTTGTGTATGTTGCAGTGGTCTTCACCTTCTATTTTTTTCCCTAGGCCAAATAAATTTTAATTTTTTGGGAAGACTTAGGCTCAGATTTCTAAACGTTTGGCGCAGTGTCAAATGGAGAGAGCAGGAATTATGAATATGGCGCTATCCTGATTTCCCACTGCGCTGATGCAGTTGTGGCTGCCAATGCAGGAACCATTGCACCATAGTTTAAGGGTGTCTACGTTACAGCAAGGATTGTTTTTGTACAGTAAGGGACACCTTCTTGCACAGAAACAATCCCCCAGGGTATTTTCCTCTATGTACGTCTGTTTCAGAATGCAGCACATGTACAAAGAGGAAATCGTGAGGAAAAATAAACATATTTCTCTTTGTTACGCCTCACATGGGAAGACATATAATTTTAACGCATTCCCAGGTTTACTACTCTTAGTAAATTTGGGAACGTGCCAGAATGCATGGGTGGATGCATGGGAACACCCACACTTCACCCATGGAACTCCTTCCCCATGCAGAGTGTGCCTTCTTGCGTTACTCCAGTTTTACTATGTCACGGAAACCCACACAAGGTGGCTCTGTGTTGTATAGTGAATCTCCCTTAAGTGCTTACATTGCCTTCTGTTGCCTTGCATGGCAAATCTGTACCATAGTTTGGACATTGCTCATTTAAATTTTTTTTTAAAAAGCACGTAGATTCCCTTGGTGAGGTTGAGTTTTGAAAAGCGCTGATGCGCATGGGCAGACTTGACATCTGGCTGCAAATAGAATTTGCCTGCCCGACAATCTCACAGCCCTGAGGCCTGTGAGGTCATTAGTCATCTTAGCTGCTAAGTTATACACACAGCTTGTGAATAACATTTGTGTGGTTTCAGTGTGCGTGTGACTATTATTCGGCTGCCAAATGTTGGACATTTTCTTGCAAACAAATTCATGTTCGTTTCCTTCAGCATTGACAAAATTTTGAAAACCATGTATCTCCTTCACACACTTTAAAATACAAATGTCATTAAACTTGACTCACATCTGACCGTCGATTTTTGCGCTCTGCAGAGAGGACAAGGATTGTATGGGCATGTAGTCTGAATGCTTGTAAGACCCATTGATAGGCACTGTGAGAAACTGGCACTGCTTTCAACCCAAACCCAAAGCTTTTATTTGTGCGGAGTTGTGCACAGCCACCCACAACCTGAACTCACCCAGATACCTGGGGCCCTATTTATGAAAAGTGACGCATCGCTGCGTGAAAACAGCGATGCGTCACTTTTCACTGCGCACTCCTTGCGACACCAATGATGCGTCATATTTAATGTATGACGCATCATGTCGCAAGGAGTTACAGATACGTCAGTATTTCTGACGTATCTGTAAGCGCAAAAGTGACGCATTGCTGGAGTGTGTCACAAAAGTGACGCAACTCCAGCAATGCGTCCTTTCACATGGGGAAAGCCCCATGTGAAAGGGCTTGCGTCAGTCTTACGACTGCTGTGAGGCAGGCGCAAGATTTTGACGCAACAGCGTCCTAAAAGTGACACAGTGAAATCTCATAGATTTCACTGCGTCACTATTACGAGGCTTTTTGCGGGGGAATGCTCCCTCTGCATACATTATACCTGACGCAGGTATAATGTGGCGCAGGTGTTTAAAAAGTGACGCATCTACCTAGATGCGTCACTTTTTAAATATGGCGCAACAAGGCGCATGTTTTACGCCGCCGATGCGTCACAAAAAGTGACGCATCAGCAGCGCAAAACTGATGCACAGCCTCATAAATGAGGCCCCTAGAGTTGACTCGGGTCATTTTATGCACTGGTATAAAGAGTCACATGCATTGGAAAAACTACAGAAACCACGTTAATGTTGTAAAAAGTAAGCAGGGACTCAGGCTGCATTGCTGATCTAGATTAATGTAAGGGTTTACAATCACTTTTGAATACTCTGGAGAGGTGTCTCGGCGCTGGGGGCCGTTTGGAAGATTAAGCGAGCTATTGCCCAGAGTCACATGGTGCTGGGCTAACCTGCCGCCTGCGCCAGGGATCGAACCATGAAATCCGTGGTCCAGAGTCAGGCACCCTGGCTGCTACGCCACACCTCTTCCACATATCATGGCAACCAAAGTCAACCCTTCTCTGGACCTGCCTCACACTGTATGGGGAAGTTAAAAAAAATTAGGTGCACTAGCTCTGTCTTTGCACAAGCAGCGCTGATATCAAAGTGGGGCCCTGATTAGTGTTACACATCTAGGGATAAGCGGCTCGAGAAATAAAGAACTAAATATATGTAGAGACCACATAAAGTACGGCAACTTGTTTATTCCTATATTTTACTGAAATAAAGAGGCTCTGCCTAAAGAACACAAAAAGCAAAAGAGATTTGGACGTTAAGCCCTCACCTACTTAACCGTGCCATGCTTCATTATTGGCCAGTTTGCACCACCATGTTAAGATAATACTAACATAGTGGTCTCGACCTCGTAAGGAAGGAGAGCAGAATAAATATTTCTGGTCATGTATCGGGTCCTGATAATATAAAACAACCTCAGTGTAAACCCTGGTACTGCCTTTATTTTGTGGGTACAGAGGGCTGTATTAAAAACAATGCAGTATAATGCAGTGAGGCTATGTCTCAGTCATCCTCTCTATAGTTTGCCAACATGTTTCGGCCACAACAAGATCCCTTGATATAGGGTCTAGGGCCTTCGTCAGGGCAGTCAAGGTACCCCTACTGTCTATCCTTAAATTCTAATCTGTACATGCAGGTAAGAGTAAGTCTTGCCTCTCCCCATTCAACATTTACTTACCTTTAAATAAACAACGGTGTGCACCTAAGCCAGACAAACCACCACTCTAGTCAGGGCAAGTAAGTTACACAGCAAAGATAACATGTACTTGCCCCTTGGTACTTCCCAAGGACCTAGCAAGTAGCAGGTAGCAGGGAACAACCGAAAAGCAGTCCAGATGAGTCCTTTGAGCAGTGCAGTAATCCTTCTGACAGAGATTTAGTCCCAGTTCCAAAAGTGTTCTACCATCATGGGATCAGAGCCCCTGTACTTATACTCAAAATGTCTTTGATGTAGAGGTTACTTCAAGGAAATCTTAGAAGTGCACACAACTCCCTTTCAACTCCACCCTTGCTCCAGACGTACAGGACAGGGTAAATAAGCCCTTTGTGTGAGGACAGGATACAGCCTAAACAAATATAAGCGTGCCCGCCTCCCTTTCTCCCAGCCCAGGAAAACTATCAATATGCAGATGGATGCAGATGCCTCTCCTGTCACACCCAGCCCTTCCTGTGTTGCGGCTGTCTGGAAAGAATGCACAAAGCATAGCTGTCACTCTGCCCTAGACGAGGATTGGAGTCAAGCTGAAAAACACTAGGGGCCTTATTTATGAAAAGTGATGCATCGTTGCCAGAAAACAGCGATGCGTCACTTTTCATTGCGCCCTCCTTGCGACCCCAATGATGCGTCATATTTACAATATGACGCATCATCGCGCAAGGAATTACAGATACGTCAGTATTTCTGACGTATCTGTAAGCGCAAAAGTGACGCATTGCTGGAGTGTGCCACAAAAGTTAACGGTGGGCGGCCAGCTACGCTCCGTCTGCGGAGTGTGCGTAGTGCCGCCTACTCCGCATTTTGCGGAGCTGGCGGAGCCAGGCGGCACTCCGCAGACGGAGCGTAGCTGGCCACCACCCGCCTCCCTCCCGCCCTCCCTAAATACTTTGAAATATAGAAATGAAATAATTTAAAAAGCACTTACCTTGCCGCCGCTGCCCGCCGCGTCCCCGGGGCTCACTATCTTCCGTCTTCCGTCTTCCGTACTAATGCGCATGCGCGGGCGGCCGCGCATGCGCATTTTCACGAGAAAATGCGCATGCGCGGCCGCCCGCGCATGCGCATTAGTACGGAAGACGGAAGATCGCGAGCCCTGGGGACGCGGCGGGCAGCGGCGGCAAGGTAAGTGCTTTTAAATTATTTGATTATTTTATTTCAAAGTATTTAGGGAGGGCGGGAGGGAGGCGGGTGGCGGGGCTGGCGGCCAGTGGTGTTTGCGGAGTGGGGCTACGCGGAGTGCGGAGGTGGGCGTAGTTTCTCGCCCACTTCGCGTAGCTCCGCGAAGCCCCACTCCGCGAACTCCGCCCAGGGTTAACAAAAGTGACGCAACTCCAGCAATGCGTCCTTTCACATGGGGCAAGCCCCATGTGAAAGGGCCTGCGTCAGTCTTACGCCTGCTGTGAGGCAGGCACAAGATTTTGACGCAACGGCATCCTAGGAGTGACGCAGTGAAATCTCATAGATTTCACTGTGTCACTTCTACGACCTTTCTTGCGTCAATACGCCCCCCTTGCATACATAATACCCGGCGCAGGTATAATGTGGCGCAGGGGTTTACAAAGTGACGCATCTACCTAGATGCGTCACTTTGTAAATATGGTGCAACAAGGCGCATTTTTTACGCCACTGGTGCGTCACAAAAAGTGATGCACCGGCGGCGTAAAAGTGACGCATAGCCTCTTAACCCCTTCCGCGCTGATGACGAGCTCAGCTCGTCATGAGGCTTACCTGCTGTGCTCTCATGACAAGCTGAGCTCGTCATGTAACGCGGTATTTACAAAACCGCAGCGCACAGCGGGAAAAGCCACCGCAGCGATGCGGATAAATGAGGCCCTAGAATCCTAAGCACAGAGAAATGCCCACTTTCTAAAAGTGGCATTTCTAATATAGTAATGTAAAATCCAATTACAGCAGTAAGCAACATTTATCACTACCCTTCTAAACATGGCAAATCTACTGCTTTTAGATCAGGAATTACAATTTAAACACATATAAGGGAATTCCCAATGCTAGCGTAGGAGAGCAGCGGGACTCACAGCAGTGAGAAACCAGATAGGCTATTTGTCACTACCAGGACATGCTACACAATAAAGTCCCATGTCCTACCTTTTACTTACAGAGGACTACCTAGGGCCTACCTTACGGTTGACATATATGTAGTAAAAGGGGAGTTTCAGGCTTGGCACGTATTGTTATATGCCAAGTCAATCTGGCAGTAAACTGTGCACGTAGCCACTACAGTGGCAGGCCTGAGAGGTTAAAAAGGCTACTTCTGCAGGGGGCACAATTAGTGCTGCAGACCCACTAGTGGCATATAACTTACAGGCCCTGGGTATATGAGATACCACTTTAAAAGGTACTTACAAGTAAATTAACTATGCCAAACAGGTGTAAGCCAATCATTCCAAATGTAAGGGGAGAGAGCACACGCTATTTAGCACTGATTAGCAGTGGTAAAGTGCCCAGAGTCCTAAAGTCAACAAAAAGGAGGTCAGAAAAATAGGAGGAAGAAGGCTAAAGGTTTGGGGTTAACCATGCAAAAAGGGCCAAGTCCAATAACCGAATCAGGAGTATTGTCATATCTATCCTAGTACTCCGTTATCTCTTTCATTTTATTAGCACTTTTGTTTTCTATGCACATAACTGTCTAGTTTTGACAATAGCGCTCAACTTGTGGGATCACAACGCACTTGGCACATGTGGAAAACTAACTGGTCAGCATGCACAACTAATGCACCTACTTGCCCTAATATTGCAGGGTGCAAGCCTAGCAGTCACACCGGGGAGGAACCACTCCTGTCGTCACACCTCTACTCTGCGTTGTGCCATTCCACTCTGGGCCACTCTACCCTACATGAGTCCACTGTGCTCTGTGTCATTCCACTCTACACCACTCTCCTCTGCGCCACACCAGTAACTTTTAGCCATGCTGAACAGCAGCCTCTCTGGGCTAGGCCTACCCAAGGAACATCCCTGGCCCACACAAGGTCATTCAGAAAAGGAAATCCGCTTTTGTGGGGTTTTTCATAATGTTTCACAGAGGCCTGCAACTCCACAGCCTCTGACGAATGGTTTCATTTTAATGATTAACACAATTTCTTTAAGCTACTTTCAGGCCTAGGGATAGGGTTGAAGTAAAGTTCGAAGTCAGCAGTGTTGGTACCTGCTATTCGCTGCAAATGAGGGGGAATTCTGAACACTTTCATTGTAATAAAAGAGGCTGCAAGCTCCTAAGGTACTTTGCAGTTGAAAACAGTCATATGACCGACATGTTCTACAAATGATTTTTCCTTTCCTAGAAAATTACTTGAAAATGGGAGGGGCGGAGGTGTCCTTTCCTAACTTGCAGCCGTATATCAAAAATAAGGTTCTGGAAAGGTCAACAAAAGAAATGCTGCATCCTATCATTCAGGTAAAGAAAGAACATTCTATGCATCACATAACATTCATGTGTATGTTGATGGTTCCTTGTTATAAGTCGTTGCACTAAGCAGCAAACTATAGGTAAGCCGCAAGACACCTATTTGATTGCTAACAGGATGATGCCATGATTTCATCTTCTGAGGCTGATAAAATAGGCATCACTTGGTCAACAATAGGAACACTTGTTGCTTACGGTGCCACCCAATGGCAATGTATTCAGTAGCTGGTTCCACATAAACAACAAGTGATTATATATTTATTCTGAGTAAAGAAACACAGATTTCAATAGAGGTTAAAGTTTCATCTGCAGCTGGCTACAACACGTAAGGAATAGAATCTAAAATGTCTGAAACACATCAGTTGAGTTTCTTTTGAAAAGAAAAATATATTACACAACAAAAATATTTCACTACAAAAATACCTTAATTCTTAAATTATGCGATGATCATTCACAATCAGATGTGCATTTTATATAACTCTCTTATATTTTTTTTATCAAAAACACATTAACTGATGTATTGTAGTGCAGTTAAGATATATGATTTACAGCTAAAAGTAGGCACCCCTTGGTCCCTTAATTATTGTTTTCATCTGTATTTTAAATGAGTGGTTTAAAAGGGTTATGTGGGGCACAGTATTGTGTTGTCTTGTCTGAGCATATATGTTTGTATGTTTGTTTAGTTTAGGCCATCACAATATCGATTAGCTGAATGAATAAACTTTATTTTATTCTCAGTTCAGTTTGTACATGTTAAGTAATATTTACAAACTTAATATAGATTAGAAAACATCCAGAGATCTAAATACAAGCACATTTGTATTTGTATTTGTATGTCGATTTGTAGAGCGCGATTGCTGCCCGGGGGCGTCCAAGCGCTAAAACCAACAGAACAGGAGGAGGTAGCCAGGGCGTTATCGGACGGCAGTGAAGAGGAATGTTTTTAACTGTTTCCTAAATGAGGTAAGATTGGGGTTTTTCCTTAGGTGGAGGGGTAGGGTGTTCCATAGCTTGGAAGCATTGTAGGTGAAAGTCCTACCACCAGTTCTGGATTTTTTTATTTTGGGGATTGTGGCCGTGAAGGTCTGGTTGGAGCGCAGATTCCTAGTGGGTTGATAGTGTGACACAAGGTTACGGGTGATGAGGGGACCCGTTTTCCAGAACGCCTGGTGTGCAATGCATAAGGCTTTGAATTGTATTCTTTGGGGAATGGGTAGCCAATGCAGTTTTTTCAGTCCGTTTTTGACTGATTGACGTCGAGGGATCTGAAGCAAAGTGCGCGCGGCACAGTTCTGCACCGTTTGTAGTCTCCGTATTGTGTACTCTGGGGCGGTGAGGTAAAGGGCGTTGTTATAATCCAGTCGTGACTGGATAAGGCCCTGGATGGCTACTTGTTTTGCTTCCATCGGTAGAAGATGGAGTACCTTCCTTAGCACTCTGAGCAGGCCAAAGCAGGTAGCTGCTAGTTTGGTGGATTGGGTGCCGAAGGACAGAGATCTATCTAGCCACACCCCAAGGCTCTTGATACTGTCCTTTGGGGCCGGGGGGGTACCTAGGCAGGGTGGCCATAGCGTGCCGAGGGAGTTGGGGTTGGCAGGGCCCAGGAGCATAAGCTCTGTCTTGTCCCCATTCATTTTTAATGAGGAGGAGGACATCCAGTCCTTGACTTCCTCGAGGCATTTCTTGAGCCCTCCTTTCGAGGTCTGGTTAGCCTCTTGTGCCAGTGAGACCACTAGCTGAGTGTCGTCAGCATATGAAATGATCTTAATTCCATACTGACGAACAACTTCAGCCAGTGGCCTCATATATATGTTGAAGAGCGCCGAGCTCAATGAGGAGCCCTGCGGGACTCCACATTTTAGAGGTCTGCTGGTAGAGGAGGATGTTCCGTCAAATACCCGAAAGGATCTGTCCTGTAAAAAGGATTCAAACCAAGACAAAGCTTTGTCTTTTATACCAATGTTTGCCATGCGGTCCAGCAGTATGTCATGGCTGACCGTGTCGAAAGCCGCGCTTAAGTCAAAGAGGATCACTGCCACTGATCCTCCCTGATCCAGGATGGATCTGGATTCCTCGGTGACCATGAGGAGCGCGGTTTCGGTGCCATGTCTTGGTCTGAAGCCCGTTTGAGTAGGATCAAGAAGCTGGTGGTTTTCGAGATATTTGATCAGCTGGCTATTGATGTGTCTCTCTAGGATTTTACTAATCAAGGGAAGGAGAGAGATTGGCCGGTAGTTACTGAGGTTCGATGGATCAAGCTTGGGCTTCTTTAATAGTGCTCGGATCATGGCTTGTTTCCATTGTAGCAGGACTATGCCAGTAGAGATGGAAGCGTTGAGGAGGTCCATTATGACGGGCAGGGTGATAGTCGAGGCTGACATAATGATGTCTGGCGGGGCTGGGTCCCCCGGAGACCCGGATTTGACTTTTTTTGCCAAGGACTCGAGAGTCGAGAGATTAAGAAGGGCAAAGTGGTCGAGAGTGGGGGAGTTCAGGTCAGAATTGCTAGGGGTGGAGGGGGTGCTGGGTAGGGCAGGGAATGATTCATAAATGATGGTGATTTTTTGCAGGAAAAAATCTGCCATGTTATTGCAGTGTTCTGCGGTCTTGGTCTCATCTAGGCTGGGTGATAGTTTGGTGAGGCTTTTCACAATGCGAAAAATTTCCCTGGGTTTAGATTTCGCTAAGATAATTTCGTTGGCGAAGTAGGCTGTTTTGCTGGCCTTGACATGTGTCTCCAACGAGTAATAAGAGCTACTTATGTTCAGTGGAAATCACCCTGAGCTAATAATATTATTAGTGCTGTTAATAGTGACCACTTCAAACAATATTACATTAGTGGCCAACCTATGCAAGATTAGCAGCAGTGATCACCGCAGTGCATGGTGGCCAGCAGTAATATGAAAATGTCTTTCAATTTGAAATGCCTTTAACAAGGGTAATGTTACATCTTGCTTTAAGGGCCTGATGGTAATGCTAGGAGTGCCTCTACTAGAGATAAGGCTACTAAAGGTTAGAGTGGGCACGAAAACAATGTTGCTGAAATGTACCATCTTAATGGTCCACACATAAAAAGAACTGTACCGCCTCAAAGCCAGATGGAAAAAGCCATAGGCCCAATAGAAAATTGGTTGTGGCAGGAAGCATTTACATGCACCCACAAGTGGTCAGCAAGGTATAGTTTCTGCTTGATCCATTTGAAAATTCTCCATAGAATGTGCTACACAAGGATTCAGCAGTGGATATTTGGGTGAACTAATACAGAAATTTGCCTACAACTCTGTGGCCAAGAGTGTAAATGTATCAACCTATTGTGGAGTTGCTCAATTATAGAGACCTACTTGAGAAAGTTGGTAGGAAGATGGGGGCGACACTGGGGTTCTCCTAGCAAAGAGCGATATAGCACTAAGGTCAGGTAGCCTATCACCATCAGCCATTAAGGAATTGACCCACAATATGAACTGGTGTATGGCAACAGACAAGGTGGAATGTAAAGGAACGGGCTGTTCGAAAAATTTGTATTATATAATATATATATATATATATATATATATATATATATATATATATATATATATATATATATATATATATATATATATATATACATATATATATATAGATGAATATCTAGTAACTATTTTGAATGTTTACATCGTTTTTATATCATGTTGAAGGTGGTTATGATGATGATTTCTTCCACTTGGAGAAACTTGCTTTAAAATGCTGACATTGGAGTTTTAGACACACTTATAATACCTGAACATCATGGTCATTTGCTTTGTGGTTGCGGTAATTCACCTGTTTACATTAGAATGGTGACCAACTAATTGGAACTCTATGATCAGATAGTGATTTTTGGCACTTGCCATAACTTCCTTCTTTAATATGATCATTTGAGTGTGTTTAAATTGTTCACTTTATAAGCCTCAGACAACAGCGCCACTTTGATTAATTTGTGTCACTCCTGAAACCACCTGAACATCTGTATTTGCTCCATTTATTATTTGCACTTAAAATTTGACCTTTCAGTCTTTTTTCTTAAGCTGATAGGCTTTTACTTCACTTAAAAGGCACAACCTACAGTGGCGCGTCATGTGATCAAGCTCTGCTTGTCAGAGCGAAACGCGTCAGGGAGGGCAGCTGCCCGTAATTGCACTGAATAAATAATGACTGCTTACACTTTATTGTGTCGGATGGCCTGTTATTGAGCATTTCTACTCTTGGGGAAGAGGTCGTTACCTGCTTGGTGCTGTCTGTGATCCAGCGGTTCAGGATTTCTCTTCGATATATATATATGAGCTAATAATATTATATATATATATATATATATATATATATATATATATATATATATATATATATATATATATATATATATATACTTGAGGAAGATAATGTATTTGGTTATGTGAAGAGAGGAAGTAATGTGTGGCAATGTACCACAGAGCATCTAGACAAATGATTACTTATTACCAAACTACCCTGTAACTAATATTTTGTAGATGTTACGTTAAAATTATTTTTAGAGCGCTAGTACACCGATTGGTTTCTTGGCACTAAGTATTCGAGTAGCTGTGCCCCGGTGAGACTATTCATAATCCTGAACAAAAAGCTATGTCTTGAGGAGTCTTCTGAATGTAAGTAGGTCTGTGCAGGATCTAATATCATAGGGAAGGGAATTCCAAAAATGGGAGCCAACACCGCAAACCTGCTGGTACCTAGTCTCTTCCGTTTGTGGTGAGGTATGACCAGTAGGTTCATGTGGGCAGATCGCAGATTGCGCGTGGTTTTATGTCTCTTGATGAGATTGGAGATACATTTTGGGCCAGTACCCTGTAGCGACTTAAAGATGAGACACCCAATTTTAAAGGCACAGCATTGTGATATTGGGAGCCAGTGTAGCTGCCGCATAAGAGGAGTGGCATGTTGCCATCTTGGTTGATGAAAGATCAGTCTGGCTGCCTGATTCTGCACCAGCTACAGTTTCTTAACTAAATACGCTGGCAACCCGAAATACAAGCAATTGGCGTAGTCTATGTGGGAAATAACCAGGGCTAGGACAGCCTGCACCAATGCTTCCCTAGTAAGGAATCTGCTGATTTTCCTAATTCTCCATAATTGGAAGAAGCCGGTGGAAACTACCATTCCAATCTGGGACTTCATAGACAAGTCACTGTTAATTGTGACACCGAAACTCTTAGTTGAGGAAGATGGAACTGGTGGAGAGCCCAGCTCGGTTGGCCAAAAGTGTGAACTCCAGGGTTTCTGAGCACCGCCAGTCAAGATCAGTTCGGTTGTGTCTGAATTTAGCTTAAATGGTTGCTGTTCATCCAATTACTAATGTACAACATGGTAGACTGAAATTCAGAGATGGAGTTGGGTGTTTTGTCGATAGTGAATATAAGATGCAAGTCATCTGCATAAATAAATGTGCTCACATTTCTTTCACTTAAGGACCGGATCAGAGGGAGTAGATATAGATTGAACAAGTGCAGGGACAATGATGATCCCTGTTGCACTCCACAGTTAGAATTCACCTAAAATGCAATGAAGTGGAACAGACGAACAGACTGGGACCGGTCTAACAAAGCCAGGGCCTGAGGGGTGCCCCTGTCAGCCTCCTTTAATTTGTCCAATACTGTCAGGATTACCGTCTCCGTTGAGTGAGAGAAAACTACAAGTGATGAAACTACTTATAAGTGTACATATTAATTATCATACCATTTTGCTTGCATTTGTCCCATATTTGGTTATAACTATATTATGTACATCTTGCAAAGACTCCACATTATCCTTTTGCATTTTATCAGGAACATTTACCAATTGTTTAAATGTACATAAAAAATAATACAATCACTAAAATATATTTTGAAGAAAAATTCTTCATTCTATAAACTAAAACTGTGATCAGGTTTTACTTAACTTTGTTTGTTTATTCATATATACATCCCAAGATGCTATCTGAAATGTGATAAACTTTAGTCAAATATTTCAAAAGATTAGGCAAAAGCATAGTTTGAATACTGCTTATAGTCACTGAAAAAGATACTGATAAAAACTGAGTTAAGGTTCTGACTCAAATGAGGAGAATGCCCCGGTTACTTACTGGTAATCTGCAGTACTCTGAGTCCTTGTCTTCCTCACAACAGTATTAACAGAATGAGCTTTAGCCCAATTTAACAAGTTAGCATAATAACCTCCCATCCTTTCAATATGGCTGACTTTTTTTTCCTATAAAGCTATAAAAGGAAGTTCACCCACAATCCATCCTGTATCCAAAGCCACAAACCAAGAAATGAAGCCAGACACAACAGGGTAGGGAGGAATAGGAAACCATAGCATGGCGAGGAAGACTAGGACTCGGAGTAAAGAAGATTACTAGTAAGTAAGTAACTGGGGCTTTGCCTCCTCGTCCATCTTCCTAGCCACAGTAATAACAGAATGAGCTGATACCAAAGATATAATCAGCTTTGTTGAGAATGCAATGAGAACACAAACAACTGAGTCATTGCATCACACAATTTAATCCAAATAGCATATGTTTCAACACATACATATTACACCATACTAGAATGTAGTATAGAATAAGCAAATGACAAAGACGCACCACCACCAACCTCCAAGTGATAGTGTTTCATAAAGGAATTAGGAATCACTCATGTGGCTACATTACAAATATCCTCCATGGACACCCACTTGATTGCAGCCCGAGAAGCAGAAAAAGACCTAATAGACCTTACAAGAACTCGATTCTCCACAACCTGGCCCTGGGACTCATAAGCCAGCAGAATTGTCTGTTTAATCCTCCTACCATGGATGGCATCAGACATTTTCAAGCAATTCCTCAGGGGGCCAAAAGTTGACTATCCACCTTCCTGAACGACACTGTCCTGGTCAGGTAAATCAACATGGCCAGTTTCACATCAACAGATGCAACAATCACTCCTCCTTAGAGTAAGGGTCAGGGAAAAACACAAGGAGCACCACATCTGCTAACCTGTGGAAATAAGAGGCAACCTTAGGAACAAAGGTGGATTAACCCACAAGATCACCCCATCTTCCAAAATCCTAAAAAAAGGTTCAGACCGCAGGAAGGGGTCCAACTCCCCAATCTGTTGAACAGACAAGATGGCTACCAAAAATACCACCTTAATTGTCAGGAATTTCAAATCAACCAACCCCAGAGGTTCAAATACCTCCCCCTGAAGGGCATGCAACACCAATGTCATATCCCAAGGAGGGGCTGCCACCATAGGCTTTGGTCTTTTTAGGGTATACGATTTCAACAATCGAGAAACCAGGGGTCCCAGATGATCAAAACAAGGACTCTAAAATGCTCAAAGAGCAGCCCACCTAGCCCTAGTAGTGGAAGTGGCCAACCTCAACTTGAAACAGTCAGAAAAAAAATCCAGTACCTTCATGGGTTCCACATCTTCCACAATCAAACCCATCCAACTACACCAAGCACCAAAATTAGCCCAATGCTTGTCATAAGCACGCAAGGTTGAGGGACTTCTATATTGCTGAATCAAGTCAGCCACCACTGTAAAACAGCCTCTAGCTACCAGCCTCAACCTTTCCATAACCATGCCTGAAGGTGCATCGAATGCAACATGCGGACCGGTAGTTGAAGACCCATAAGCAGATATGGAGGACAAGGATCCTTCGAAGGGGGCTGGAGAGCCAAATCCAACAAGAGGGGTCACCACGGGTGCCTCACCCAGCCTCATACCACCAGCATCACAAAGGATGTTAGACTTGGCATCTTTGGCCTCGTTTCCCCTGACGTTTTGCCTCTACCTCCTGTATTTTTGATGCTGTGCTGGATTTTGTGTTTGTTGGCTTGGATGCTGAGTGTCAAAGTGGAAGTCCTCCCTGTATAAATTGTTATTACCATTATTACCACTGGCTCTCCCTGATTGGCATATTTGATATCCTGGTAAGTCCCTAGCGAAGGGCACTGAGTGTGCCAGGGCCTGTAAATCAATTGCTACTCGTGGGCCTGCAGCACTGATAGTGCCACACACGTGAGTAGCCCTAAGAAGGTATCTCAGACCTGCTTCTGCAGTGTCTGCGCTCAGTTTTAAACTGCACTGTTGACCTGACAAGTGAACCCACTGCCTGGCCCTAGCCTTCCATTTTCTTACATGTAAGACACGCCTCAGGTAGGCCCAAGGTGCCCCCATGGGCAGGGTGCAGTGTATGAAAAGGGTAGTGCATGTACTGGTGTATGTGACATGTGCTGATAGTGAAATACTGCCAATTTCCATTTTCACTATTGAAAGGCTATCTGTCCCATAGGATAACATGGGATTGAATTTGTAACATCTTACAAATATAACTTCTCATTGGGAAAAGATAGAGAAATAAGGTTTAGGCTCTCTAAACTCAGAATTTAAAAGCACATCTTTTCGTAAAGATGTTTTTTATGTCTTGCCTATGCAGCGTGCAAGCGCTTCTTTGGAGACGTTTTGGAACAGATCCAGGCTTTTCTTGAAACTCGTGCATGTTTTGCACTGTTTCCTATTAGTCCTCGTGCATGTCTGGCATTTACCTTCGGAGTGAGCAGCGGTGCCATCTGTTAGCAATTATCCCACCTGCTGCTGCTTGCTCCCGCAAGCTAAACGCCATACATGCCCTCAGCATCTACAGGAATCCAGTATCCTGTTACTAATGACTTTACTGCCCTCCTCCCTTGGGATGAGTTTACAGTTACATTTTTGAATACTGAACACATGTCGGTGCAGAAAGCAACCATCTAAATTCACGTTGTTTCCATTGATGGTCAGATATTCATTCTACATTAAAGCATTATCTCGAATTGCCTTGTTTTCAGCACCATTTGTCTTTGCAACCCTAAGAGCAAGGACTTAAAAGTAATTTCCTTGATTTGTTATAAGCACACACTGCATGTAAATGATTTATTTCAGTAAGGCATTGGTTCGGACTTTGCCAGGTTAAAATATGTGGAAATTAAAGCCTTTTCCAAACCGACATGTTAACTGCTGCAGTGGACTCTGCGGCTAGACATCTAAAATGTGTTTTTTACGAGTAGATATCCTGGGGCATCTATCCAGGAGATGGTAGTGTTTTCCTTTCTCTTGGTTGCAATTTATACTTCTTGACAGCAGAAGCTAACAATTCTTTTGATCAAATGAAAGCTTTTCCAAGCTAAGTGTTTCCTTCACTTCAAAAGCTGATTACCTGAAAATCCCCCCGCCCTGATGAGGTGAAGGGTAAACCTGGATTTCTCTTCGGTCTCCCATATTGCTCTTTTTGTTCATCCTTTATTTCTCTTCTATTGTTTGTCCCGGATTCATCATCAATGTTCTTGTCTTTGCACGTTCTGATTTCTTTTCCATTGTTTTTTTTCTCTTTCCTTATCATCTCACTGGAATTTTCCACAAACCTCTGAATTGTATTTCATTGTAATTCTTTTGCTTTCATTAAAAACCACACTTGTCTTTTTTTCCCTGTCACCCCTGATTTATTTTAGCCCCCATTCTCTGATTTTTCTTTCATACCTAACCCAGTTCTCCAGGTGACGGTTCTAGACATGGAGATAGAAATGTTAACAATATCAAATTAAATATTTTTGTTGCATCACATTTTCCTTTCCTCCTGCTCTCTTTGTCACGTTCATTTTTTAAGGTCTGGCAAGTGACAGCTTTAACTGTTCATAGCCTCATGTAATAATAAAAAAGCATTGGCATAGCCAAAAGGTCTCACCTTTGGGACCTGCTACATAACTAAATACTTATAAGATCCAAAAGGTGAGACCTATTGGCTATGCCAATGCTTGTTAAATTATGTGTTTGAAAATGCCACTTTTAGAAAGTTCAATAAAGAAATGTCGGGGTGGGATGCACACCATGGTATTCCAACTTTTCACCGTTTAATCCATATATAATCATGTTTAGCTTGCAACTTGGCTCAGTGTCATGCCCAAATGACACAATTTAGACAAAAACTCCAATGCAAGGGGAGACCTTTCTCCCCAAACCTGTGCAGAGCAACAATTTGCGTTTGCAGGCATGTTAATTTCCTTGCTCAATCTTTATCTTGTTCATATTTGACCTTTAATAATTATTCCTTTTACTCCATCTACGATGTTAGTCCACACGGGAGAATGTGCGCCATTTTCCAAGTTTCTTATGTAGTATGTATGGAGTAAAAAGAATAAATATTAAAGGTCAAACATGAACAAGATAAAGATTGAGCAAGGAAATGAACACGCCTGCAAAGGCAAATTGTTGCTATGCACAGGTTTGGGGAGAAAGGTCTCCCCTTGCATTGGACTTTTAGAAAGTTGGCATTTTCTTGTTTAACCATTCTGTGCGCCTCGGCCTGTATGTTGGATTTTTGTTGTTTTGGTCTTGTTGAGTTTAGATAAAGATAATTTATTTTTCTAAACTGGTGTGGTGTCCATTTGTGGTGTTATCACTGTGTTGCTGTGTCTTTTGAGTAGAAAAAACACTTTACACGTTGCCTTTGGGATAAGCCTGTCAGCTTGTGCCAAGCTACCAAGGGGGTGAGCAGGGGTTATCTAAAGTGTGTATCTCCTTACACTGACTAGAAGCAAGGGCCCCTACTTGGACAAAGTTGCATACCTCTGCTAACTGGAGACCCCCATTTCTAACAAAGGCCTTGTCTAACCTGACCTTCCTCAACAGCTTGGAAATCAATGGAACTGGGGGAAACGCATAAAGCAGCCATCCCAGCCAGATGAAAGACTTTGCGTCCACCCTCCAACCTTCCTGATAAGGCATAATCATGCAGAAGCAATACAG
Source organism: Lissotriton vulgaris (assembly GCF_964263255.1). Taxonomy (NCBI): domain Eukaryota; kingdom Metazoa; phylum Chordata; class Amphibia; order Caudata; family Salamandridae; genus Lissotriton; species Lissotriton vulgaris. The sequence goes on from NC_141696.1 coordinate 279,416,580, forward strand.
CATGGCGTTTTCTGCGGAGGCAAACAAGTCGATCCTCAGAAACCCAAATCTCCTCTGCAATAGGAGGAACACGTCCATTGTCGGAGGCAATGAGCCCATCAAGGGAAACACACGGCTGAGCCGGTCCACCATCCAATTCTCCTTCCCTGGTAACTAAACCACAGCTTGAGACTGGAGATCCTGTTACTCCCAGCTGCAAATATCCTGGCTCAAGTGACTGAGGGACTGCGCCCTGCAACCCCCCTGGATGTTTAGATATCCCATGACCTCACTGTTGCCCGCCCGGACCTGAACCTGATGATTCAGCAAGTGAGGAGCAAGGGCCAGGAGACCAAATTGCACTGCCTTCATTTTTCGGTAGTTGGAAGAACAGGCCGACTAGATCCTGTACCACCTCCCCATAGCAGAATAATCCCCCCAGTGTCGCTCCCCAGCCTTGCATGCTGGCATCGGTGCTCACAATTTTTAAGGGAACGACGAGGAAAAGATGCCTCTGGGAAAGATTTGCATTGTCCAACTACCATTCCAAGATCTCCCTCACCCTTGCCGTCACTGGCACCCCCTATTTTAACCCTGAGAACTTGTGACCAGTGGGAACGGATGTGACTGATCAACAAATACATATGCTGACACACCCAGGGGCACCATAATGGAAGCGGACATAAGGCCCTGGAGTCTCACCCAATGTTTCACTGGGGGAAACTGCTATGCCAGCAACTGTTAAACCTCTGTTACCAGGATCAGCTTTTAGTCCACCGGCAGAAAGACCTTCCCCACCAAAGTCCTGAAATGCATCCCAATGAAAGTCAGATCTTGCGTCAAAGTCAGACGCGACTTCCTGAGATTCACTAAGAATCCATGATCCCACAACACAGAGCAGACCTCCTGGATCTGCTCTCTCGCCTTGAAAAAAGAAGAAGCAGATATCAGCAAGTCATCAAGGTAAGGAAAAATCTTAGTCCCCTTTCCATGCATTATACTGTAGGAAAGACTTTAAAAATAAAATGTTGACTTGCATAACAAATTAAAATGACAATCTGCCTTGGAATTTTAAAAATGATCTGCAGACATTTGATGCAGAAAATAAAATAAAACATGAGGCTTCAAAAGCCTTCAAACAGAAGCTTTCTCCTATAATAACTCATGTTCTTTGAGAATGTTAAAACATGAGTAAATAATTCATAGTTAATGTAACTGGTTTAGGTTTTTTTAATTATAGAATGTGTTTTTGTCACTTACAATAGTTATTAAACATGTGTGCAGTGGTATTGTATAGTTTGTATTTAATTAACTCAACGTTTAGAAAAAGAAATTGCACAAGAGCCGTGACAGCTAAATAGAATTAATGGTGTGCAGCTTGCTCGGAAGAAGCTTCATTTGACCTTGCAGACAACAGTAGATATGTGCTGTGAAATAGAGACACTCTGAAAGTAACCTTGGAGCCTTCCTGATATCTGTTAGTTGATGGTACGCTGTTACATTGTGAAATCCAAGTGGAACATGGACATACGCACTCCTTTTGTACTTGGTAATCAAAGATTGATGAAATTTGTGGGTGCCTATTGGTGAACCCTCCTGAGATTGAGGGTAAATTAATGTAGAAAACGAGCGCTGTCTCCCGTAAGAGTAACGTCCCCAATGAGAACACCTTCTAATAAATTTCAAAAATGTTTCATGTGGATAGTTCATAAAGTTGTATTTCATTTTTTTTCAACTTGATACTATTAATTCCATAGTATGCATAGCTTGCATGGTTATTCAATCATTTCTGCCCAATGCATTTCGGGCTTAACCCTTCATCAGGGGACTTAATTTCTGAAAACATAAAATGAAATAGAACCTTCCAATAGATAACACCCATGACACCACGTCCTTACAGATCTTTATCGCTCTCGCTTTCCACCAATGTATTTTCACTACATGGTCATGGTCGACTTTTACAATGGCAATACATTCAATCATACCACTCTCAAACCACACTATTTACATATATACACACAATACAAAAAAAGAACATATGAGTTGTATCTACAATGTAATCACGTTGATTTACAAAGAAGCCTGGAACACATTCATATATTTCAAAACCATTCAAAAATAAATATCCCAAGTTTGGTTTTTTAAGGCTTGACAAGTCTACGCGTTTCGAACTCATATGAGTGAATGAGTTCTCGTCAGGACCGAGGTCTGTGAAAAGAGAAGGGGAAACTTATTGGTATGCTGTTTTGTATTGAAACCACACCGACTACCCCTACTACTAGCTTCTATCTCTTACCTCTCAATCACTAGGAAACCAGAAATACGACTATGATTGCCGGGACACCAAACCATCTGTCATGAAGAAATGAATCCCATCAGTATCTCTCACTACATGTCCAAATTTCACCACACTCATACCACAATACCTTTCGCTATGCTTACATGAATTTGGTGGGTCCGGGCCTCCTGATGGTTCAGGGTGGTGGGGCTCCGGCTGTATAAAAAACGTTTTTTTTTTTTTAATGATCGGTAGTTATGAGTTAAAAAATCGGCATGTGAATCAGGGGAGGTTGTGTTCTCACCTGTCGACTCTTTAGTGTGTCCTACTAGCCGGTCTGGTGTGGGGTGACGAAGGACACGTTGTCCGGGATCGTTTGTAGTGAGTCTGGAAAACCGAGACAGAGGAAAACTGTCAGAAAGCGTGTGCAAGTTGTTGCCAAGGTCGAGCGGAGCGAAAGCAAACGGGAGGCTTACCTTCCCACGGGTACGGCAGCGCCGAGCAGCGTTCCGTTCTGCCAGTCGTCCGATTTGCGCGAAGCTTCCGGGTCCGCAATGGATCCTGGGAGTTTGGACGGATGCAAACTGTGTGATGTTCTCAGTCTTTTAAAGGGCCACTAGGATCGTTTGATCGACAGACACTTTTCACAATTGTGAATACTGGCCATAAGTCTCTATGTCCTTCTATTCAAGGGGCTTTATTTGGGCCTGTATTTAAAGCACCAGGAACGCCGTTATGTATTAGTTGACCTGGTGCCCAAATGATTTCTGGGAGTTGTGGTACGTCGTTGAGAATGTCGAAATACAGCAATTATTGTGGAATGTGAATCCCTTCAGCCTGTGTGGTTTTTTAGAGACTTAAATTGAACCAGCAAAAATCCCATTTTGTAGTTGGCATAGTGTTCAATGGTTTCGGGGAGTTGTAGTGCTCCGTTTGCAAATAATCAATTTCAGAAATTGTGCGTATGTATAATAAGTTCAAGAACTGGGCATAGTGTTTGGTGGTTTCTGGGAGTTGTGGTGCTCCGTTTACAAATAATCAAATTCGGAAGTTGTGCGTATGCATGATGAGTTCAAGGACTGAGCATATCAGGGTGAGGTGAAGAAAGTGTCCAATGGGGTCCACATGACGACGTTTATTGTGGTGTGGTTGTGGTGTGCTCATGGTGCAGGTCAGGGTACAGGTATTCATGACTGGTGCCTCGAGCAACTGTTGGTGGTTAGAGTTTGAACATTTCTGACATTTCGTTTAGCCCATAGAATGCTGTATTGAATTTGACGATTAGCATCGCTTCCATTTTTGTTAGTTTCGCTTCAAGGTTACCACCTCTAGTGTCGCTTTCCACTTTGGCGATGACTGTCCAGATTAAATCGGTTTCTTTATGTTGTTTTTCTTTCCAATGATTGACCAGCGGAGCTGTGGCCACATTGTTCCGAATTCTGGATTTATGTTGTTGTATTCGGAGGCGCACTTCTTGATTGGTTTTGCCAATGTATGCCAATTTACAAGGACAGATGATTCCGTACACAACATTGCGTGATTTGCAGTTAGAGAATTTTTCATGTTTCCAACTGATATGGTTATAGGTGAAAACAGACCCTTCGACTGTAGTGTCACAGCATGTACATGTGCCACATTTGCGGTGTCCCTGAATTGGTGGAAAATTTAGCATGGTCCTCAAATCAGGATTCGTTTTTTTAGGCAAGGCTGCTCTGATCAATTGATTGGCGACACTGGAATTCTTTTTGAAAGCAAAGAGTGGTTCTTGTTTGAAGGTTTGATCTAAATTTCGCAGGAGGTGCCAATTTTGTTTGACCACTTTTTTCAAAGCGTTTGAATTAGGGCAAAATGTCGAGACAAAAACCAACCTGTCTGTATCATTTTTTGTTCTTCTTTCGAGGAGGCTGTCACGTGGCGTCCACCACGCTCTTTTCGCTGATTTTGTCAACAGTTTTTTTGGGTAGCCCCGTAGTAGTAGATTTTCCGTGAGTTTGTCTGCATGCTTCCAGTATTCGTCCTTGAATTGGCAATTACGTCTCAACCGTAAATATTGCCCATATGGGAGGTTCTCCTTTAGACTCCGTGGATGGTTGCTACGGAAGTGTAATGCCCTGTTTCGATCGGTTGATTTTTTATATAACGTTATTAGTTCTCCTTCGTATGGGTACACTTCCACATCAAGGAACAGCATTTTCTCTGATGAATGTTCCATGCTGAATTTAATAGTTGGTACTCTGTTGTTAATCCAATCATGGAATCGTTCAAGTTCCTCTGTTGGTCCAGTCCATATGAAAAAAATATTGTCTATATAACGATACCAATGGGTTATCCATTGTATGTAAGGATTGTTGTTATAGACGAATGCCTCCTCATATCTAGCCATGAATAATACCGCTAGTTCCGGGGCGAAAGGGCATCCCATTGCCACGCCGCCGATTTGGAAGTAGAATTCTCCATCAAAATTCAAATAATTCTTTTTTAATGCGAATTCTGCAAGTCTCAAGATGAAATCCGTTGGTATTGGGTGAGGTCTTGGTCTTTCTTCCAAAATTGCTTCAAGGACATGAATACCTTCATCCTGCGGGATTGAAGTATAGAGTGAAGTGATGTCCATTGTCACCATTACTTGAGAGTTTTTGTCAAACTTTATTGTCATCAATTTTTTGATGAAGTCCGTAGTGTCTTGTACTTGAGATTTCACTGTCAACAAAAAGGGTTTGAGAAAAAAATCGACAAACTTAGAAATGGGCTCCATTAAGGAGTCACAACCAGACACTATTGGGCGTTCTGGAGGTGTCTTTTCATTTTTATGTATTTTAGGCAATACATAAAAAAGAGGAGTCCTGGGGTGTTTTATTTTAAGGTACTCAAACTCCTTTTGGCCAAGGAATCCCTGTTCAAAACCATCGTCAATGATTTTATGAAGTTCATTTTTCAGTTCCAAGGTTGGATCTTTGTTCACCTTTCTATAACATGTCACGTCATCCAGTTGTCTTTTGACTTCCATTTTATACAATTCTTTGTCCCAGATGACAATTGAGCCACCTTTGTCGGCCTGCTTTATAATGACCGACGTATCCGTTTTTAAATTGTTTAGGGCTTGTGACTTCGCTTTTGATAAATTGAATTTGAGATGTTTTTTCTTTTTCTCCATTTCCATAACCGCTGACAATAAGGTCCGTTCGAAAGTAATCACCTCCTTAGGTATTTTATTTGTGGGTGGACAGAAAGTTGATTTGTTCCTTAGTCCTGTTATTTCGGGCCTAGGTTGGTAAGGCTGCTCGATGAAGAAGGTTTTAAGTCTTATTTTTCGACAAAATTCAATGACCTCTGTCTTAAGTTTTACAAAGTTTGTGTACTTGGTAGGGACAAAGGTGAGACCTTTTGTTAAAATCTTTTCTTCTTCCGGTGTCAAGATTTTATTAGACAAATTGAATATTGGTGATGGTATTAGTTTTTGTAGTTGTGTCGTCTTGTTGACATTTCCCATGTTTGGGGGGCGAAGCGAGTTTTTCCACGTGGTTTGGGTTGGCCCCTGCCTAAAAAAGGTCCTTGATGTTGTTGTTGGAATCCCTGGTTTTGTTGGAATCCACCCCTCCTATTGTTGTTTCTCCTTGGTGCGGGGTCGTCTCCTTCGTTTCCGCTTGCCGACGACGTGTCTGAGAAGGTTGTAAATTTGTTAAATGATCTTCCCTGGTATCCCTGAAAGTGTTTTCTAGAATCTGGTTTAGAATAGAAATCGGATTGTAAATATGGATAAACCTTTTCCAAGTTGAAATTTTTCTTGTCCTTTTCGAATTGCACCGTTTTTTGATTGATTGTGTAATCTTTGAACTCTCCAATCTCTTTTTGTAATTTCTCTAGCAATGATTTTGAATCTGTGATTAGTTGATTTGTGGAGATTGCTGTTTCAAGTGCCTCTATTTCCTCCAATTGTGTTTTTGAGAGTCTTTGAGCAGTTTCTATTGTTAACACCATCAAATCGCGACTACACTTTGTCTCTATATAACTGTATCCCTTTTTATATATAGGATCTTCTGTAAATATTACAGGAACGTTTTTGATCTGTAATCCTGTAGGGATTGTTCCTCCTCTCAAGTGCTGAAGCAAAAAATGACCATGCAGGTCGGTGCGAATTTGTTTCTTTTTTAAGCGAGTTAGTTTATCTATTTCATTCTGGTTCTGGGCTGAAACGCTCAGAGACGCAGAAGCGAATAGGGGCGGGTCAGCTAGTAGATTTTTTATATGGTCTTCAGTATACGCAAAAGTTTCATTATCACTCATACTCCCAACAACCAATCTACACAAAATGAACAAAAGGTCACTCTATCACATAGGCTACCACCCACAGGAAGCAATACTAACTGCTTGGCGGTACAAAACAAAAATGACAACTTTCAACTTAGAACCTCTCTTATTTCAAGAGATTAGGGACCACACAGACTGCTGTCTGCAAGTACACCTTCAACACAAGACTACTGGGTTTGGGCTCCCAACAGCACTGCTTGCCACAAGCTACTAAACAACAACAGAGATTGCATGTGCTGCCACTCATTTAACTCTCTTATTTTGAGTTTGAACATCTGACCATGGAACAAATGTTACTGATGACCCAAATGTGTGGTTTTATTTATATTTTATTTTGAAAAAGGGGTTATTTCTTATTTTTTGAATCTTAATGAATGATTTAAGAATTTTCAAAGAAAAATTTAAGACCTTATGTACAACAAACAAATGAACATTACTCAAAAGAAAAAGAACTTTTTTCAAGTAGAAATCTTTTTAGACTTTTTTGGACAACATATAATACATACATTCAATCATACCACTCTCAAACCACACTATTTACATATATACACACAATACAAAAAAAGAACATATGAGTTGTATCTACAATGTAATCACTTTGATTTACAAAGAAGCCTGGAACACATTCATATATTTCAAAACCATTCAAAAATAAATATCCCAAGTTTGTTTTTTTAAGGCTTGACAAGTCTACGCGTTTCGAACTCATATGAGTGAATGAGTTCTCGTCAGGACCGAGGTCTGTGAAAAGAGAAGGGGAAACTTATTGGTATGCTGTTTTGTATTGAAACCACACCGACTACCCCTACTACTAGCTTCTATCTCTTACCTCTCAATCACTAGGAAACCAGAAATACGACTATGATTGCCGGGACACCAAACCATCTGTTATGAAGAAATGAATCCCATCAGTATCTCTCACTACATGTCCAAATTTCACCACACTCATACCACAATACCTTTCGCTATGCTTACATGAATTTGGTGGGTCCGGGCCTCCTGATGGTTCAGGGTGGTGGGGCTCCGGCTGTATAAAAAACTGGTTTTTTTTTAATGATCGGTAGTTATGAGTTAAAAAAGCGGCATGTGAATCAGGGGAGGTTGTGTTCTCACCTGTCGACTCTTTAGTGTGTCCTACTAGCCGGTCTGGTGTGGGGTGACGAAGGACACGTTGTCCGGGATCGTTTGTAGTGAGTCTGGAAAACCGAGACAGAGGAAAACTGTCAGAAAGCGTGTGCAAGTTGTTGCCAAGGTCGAGCGGAGCGAAAGCAAACGGGAGGCTTACCTTCCCACGGGTATGGCAGCGCCGAGCAGCGTTCCGTTCTGCCAGTCGTCCGATTTGCGCGAAGCTTCCGGGTCCGCAAAGGATCCTGGGAGTTTGGGCGGATGCAAACTGTGTGATGTTCTCAGTCTTTTAAAGGGCCACTAGGATCGTTTGATCAACAGACACTTTTCACAATTGTGAATACTGGCCATAAGTCTCTATGTCCTTCTATTCAAGGGGCTTTATTTGGGCCTGTATTTAAAGGACCAGGAACGCCGTTATGTATTAGTTGACCTGGTGTCCAAATGATTTCTGGGAGTTGTGGTACGTCGTTGAGAATGTCGAAATACGGCAATTATTGTGGAATGTGAATCCCTTCAGCCTGTGTGGTTTTTTAGAGACTTAAATTGAACCAGCAAAAATCCCATTTTGTAGTTGGCATAGTGTTCAATGGTTTCGGGGACTTGTAGTGCTCTGTTTGCAAATAACCAATTTCAGAAATTGTGCGTATGTATAATAAGTTCAAGAACTGGGCATAGTGTTTGGTGGTTTCTGGGAGTTGTGGTGCTCCGTTTACAAATAATCAAATTCGGAAGTTGTGCGTATGCATGATGAGTTCAAGGACTGAGCATATCAGGGTGAGGTGAAGAAAGTGTCCAATGGGGTCCACATGACGAAGTTTATTGTGGTATGGTTGTGGTGTGCTCATGGTGCAGGTCAGGGTACAGGTATTCATGACTGGTGCCTCGAGCAACTGTTGGTGGTTAGAGTTTGAACATTTCTGACATTTCGTTTAGCCCATAGAATGCTGTATTGAATTTGACGATTAGCATCGCTTCCATTTTTGTTAGTTTCGCTTCAAGGTTACCACCTCTAGTGTCGCTTTCCACTTTGGCGATGACTGTCCAGATTAAATCGGTTTCTTTATGTTGTTTTTCTTTCCAATGATTGACCAGCGGAGCTGTGGCCACATTGTTCCGAATTCTGAATTTATGTTGTTGTATTCGGAGGCGCACTTCTTGATTGGTTTTGCCAATGTATGCCAATTTACAAGGACAGATGATTCCGTACACAACATTGCGTGATTTGCAGTTAGAGAATTTTTCATGTTTCCAACTGATATGGTTATAGGTGAAAACAGACCCTTCGACTGTAGTGTCACAGCATGTACATGTGCCACATTTGCGGTGTCCCTGAATTGGTGGAAAATTTAGCATGGTCCTCAAATCAGGATTCGTTTTTTTGGGCAAGGCTGCTCTGATCAATTGATTGGCGACACTGGAATTCTTTTTGAAAGCAAAGAGTGGTTCTTGTTTGAAGGTTTGATCTAAATTTCGCAGGAGGTGCCAATTTTGTTTGACCACTTTTTTCAAAGCGTTTGAATTAGGGCAAAATGTCGAGACAAAAACCAACCTGTCTGTATCATTTTTTTGTTCTTCTTTCGAGGAGGCTGTCACGTGGCGTCCACCACGCTCTTTTCGCTGATTTTGTTAACAGTTTTTTTGGGTAGCCCCGTAGTAGTAGATTTTCCGTGAGTTTGTCTGCATGCTTCCAGTATTCGTCCTTGAATTGGCAATTACGTCTCAACCGTAAATATTGCCCATATGGGAGGTTCTCCTTTAGACTCCGTGGATGGTTGCTACGGAAGTGTAATGCCCTGTTTCGATCGGTTGATTTTTTATATAACGTTATTAGTTCTCCTTCGTATGGGTACACTTCCACATCAAGGAACAGCATTTTCTCTGATGAATGTTCCATGCTGAATTTAATAGTTGGTACTCTGTTGTTAATCCAATCATGGAATCGTTCAAGTTCCTCTGTTGGTCCAGTCCATATGAAAAAAATATTGTCTATATAACGATACCAATGGGTTATCCATTGTATGTAAGGATTGTTGTTATAGACGAATGCCTCCTCATATCTAGCCATGAATAATACCGCTAGTTCCGGGGCGAAAGGGCATCCCATTGCCACGCCGCCGATTTGGAAGTAGAATTCTCCATCAAAATTGAAATAATTCTTTTTTAATGCGAATTCTGCAAGTCTCAAGATGAAATCCGTTGGTATTGGGTGAGGTCTTGGTCTTTCTTCCAAAATTGCTTCAAGGACATGAATACCTTCATCCTGCGGGATTAAAGTATAGAGTGAAGTGATGTCCATTGTCACCATTCTTGAGAGTTTTTGTCAAACTTTATTGTCATCAATTTTTTGATGAAGTCCGTAGTGTCTTGTACATGATATTTCACTGTCAACAAAAAGGGTTTGAGAAAAAAATCGACAAACTTAGAAATGGGCTCCATTAAGGAGTCACAACCAGACACTATTGGGCGTCCTGGAGGCGTCTTTTCATTTTTATGTATTTTAGGCAATACATAAAAAAGAGGAGTCCTGGGGTGTTTTATTTTAAGGTACTCAAACTCCTTTTGGCCAAGGAATCCCTGTTCAAAACCATCGTCAATGATTTTATGAAGTTCATTTTTCAGTTCCAAGGTTGAATCTTTGTTCACCTTTCTATAACATGTCACGTCATCCAGTTGTCTTTTGACTTCCATTTTATACAATTCTTTGTCCCAGATGACAATTGAGCCACCTTTGTCGGCCTGCTTTATAATGACCGACGTATCCGTTTTTAAATTGTTTAGGGCTTGTGACTCCGCTTTTGATAAATTGAATTTGAGATGTTTTTTCTTTTTCTCCATTTCCATAACCGCTGACAATAAGGTCCGTTCGAAAGACATCACCTCCTTAGGTATTTTATTTGTGGGTGGACAGAAAGTTGATTTGTTCCTTAGTCCTGTTATTTCGAGCCTAGGTTGGTAAGGCTGCTCGATGAAGAAGGTTTTAAGTCTTATTTTTCGACAAAATTCAATGACCTCTGTCTTAAGTTTTACAAAGTTTGTGTACTTGGTAGGGACAAAGGTGAGACCTTTTGTTAAAATCTTTTCTTCTTCCGGTGTCAAGATTTTATTAGACAAATTGAATATTGGTGATGGTATTAGTTTTTGTAGTTGTGTCGTCTTGTTAACATTTCCCATGTTTGGGGGGCGAAGCGAGTTTTTCCACGTGGTTTGGGTTGGCCCCTGCCTAAAAAAGGTCCTTGATGTTGTTGTTGGAATCCCTGGTTTTGTTGGAATCCACCCCTCCTATTGTTGTTTCTCCTTGGTGCGGGGTCGTCTCCTTCGTTTCCGCTTGCCGACGACGTGTCTGAGAAGGTTGTAAATTTGTTAAATGATCTTCCCTGGTATTCCTGTAAGTGTTTTCTAGAATCTGGTTTAGAATAGAAATCGGATTGTAAATATGGATAAACCTTTTCCAAGTTGAAATTTTTCTTGTCCTTTTCGAATTGCACCGTTTTTTGATTGATTGTGTAATCTTTGAACTCTCCAATCTCTTTTTGTAATTTCTCTAGCAATGATTTTGAATCTGTGATTAGTTGATTTGTGGAGATTGCTGTTTCAAGTGCCTCTATTTCCTCCAATTGTGTTTTTGAGAGTCTTTGAGCAGTTTCTATTGTTAACACCATCAAATCGCGACTACACTTTGTCTCTATATAACTGTATCCCTTTTTATATATAGGATCTTCTGTAAATATTACAGGATTGTTTTTGATCTGTAATCCTGTAGGGATTGTTCCTCCTCTCAAGTGCTGAAGCAAAAAATGACCATGCAGGTCGGTGCGAATTTGTTTCTTTTTTAAGCGAGTTAGTTTATCTATTTCATTCTGGTTCTGGGCTGAAACGCTCAGAGACGCAGAAGCGAATAGGGGCGGGTCAGCTAGTAGATTTTTTATATGGTCTTCAGTATACGCAAAAGTTTCATTATCACTCATACTCCCAACAACCAATCTACACAAAATGAACAAAAGGTCACTCTATCACATAGGCTACCACCCACAGGAAGCAATACTAACTGCTTGGCGGTACAAAACAAAAATGACAACTTTCAACTTAGAACCTCTCTTATTTCAAGAGATTAGGGACCACACAGACTGCTGTCTGCAAGTACACCTTCAACACAAGACTACTGGGTTTGGGCTCCCAACAGCACTGCTTGCCACAAGCTACTAAACAACAACAGAGATTGCATGTGCTGCCACTCATTTAACTCTCTTATTTTGAGTTTGAACATCTGACCATGGAACAAATGTTACTGATTACCCAAATGTGTCGTTTTATTTATATTTTATTTTGAAAAGGGGTTATTTCTTATTTTTTGAATCTTAATGAATGATTTAAGAATTTTCAAAGAAAAATTTAAGACCTTATGTACAACAAACAAATGAACATTACTCAAAAGAAAAAGAACTTTTTTCAAGTAGAAATCTTTTTAGACTTTTTTGGACAACATATAATACATACATTCAATCATACCACTCTCAAACCACACTATTTACATATATACACACAATACAAAAAAAGAACATATGAGTTGTATCTACAATGTAATCCCTTTGATTTACAAAGAAGCCTGGAACACATTCATATATTTCAAAACCATTCAAAAATAAATATCCCAAGTTTGTTTTTTTAAGGCTTGACAAGTCTACGCGTTTCGAACTCATGAGTGAATGAGTTCTCGTCAGGACCGAGGTCTGTGAAAAGAGAAGGGGAAACTTATTGGTATGCTGTTTTGTATTGAAACCACACCGACTACCCCTACTACTAGCTTCTATCTCTTACCTCTCAATCACTAGGAAACCAGAAATACGACTATGATTGCCGGGACACCAAACCATCTGTCATGAAGAAATGAATCCCATCAGTATCTCTCACTACATGTCCAAATTTCACCACACTCATACCACAATACCTTTCGCTATGCTTACATGAATTTGGTGGGTCCGGGCCTCCTGATGGTTCAGGGTGGTGGGGCTCCGGCTGTATAAAAAACAGGTTTTTTTTTTAATGATCGGTAGTTATGAGTTAAAAAAGCGGCATGTGAATCAGGGGAGGTTGTGTTCTCACCTGTCGACTCTTTAGTGTGTCCTACTAGCCGGTCTGGTGTGGGGTGACGAAGGACACGTTGTCCGGGATCGTTTGTAGTGAGTCTGGAAAACCGAGACAGAGGAAAACTGTCAGAAAGCGTGTGCAAGTTGTTGCCAAGGTCGAGCGGAGCGAAAGCAAACGGGAGGCTTACCTTCCCACGGGTACGGCAGCGCCGAGCAGCGTTCCGTTCTGCCAGTCGTCCGATTTGCGCGAAGCTTCCGGGTCCGCAAAGGATCCTGGGAGTTTGGGCGGATGCAAACTGTGTGATGTTCTCAGTCTTTTAAAGGGCCACTAGGATCGTTTGATCGACAGACACTTTTCACAATTGTGAATACTGGCCATAAGTCTCTATGTCCTTCTATTCAAGGGGCTTTATTTGGGCCTGTATTTAAAGGACCAGGAACGCCGTTATGTATTAGTTGACCTGGTGTCCAAATGATTTCTGGGAGTTGTGGTACGTCGTTGAGAATGTCGAAATACGGCAATTATTGTGGAATGTGAATCCCTTCAGCCTGTGTGGTTTTTTAGAGACTTAAATTGAACCAGCAAAAATCCCATTTTGTAGTTGGCATAGTGTTCAATGGTTTCGGGGAGTTGTAGTGCTCCGTTTGCAAATAATCAATTTCAGAAATTGTGCGTATGTATAATAAGTTCAAGAACTGGGCATAGTGTTTGGTGGTTTCTGGGAGTTGTGGTGCTCTGTTTACAAATAATCAAATTCGGAAGTTGTGCATATGCATGATGAGTTCAAGGACTGAGCATATCAGGGTGAGGTGAAGAAAGTGTCCAATGGGGTCCACATGACGAAGTTTATTGTGGTGTGGTTGTGGTGTGCTCATGGTGCAGGTCAGGGTACAGGTATTCATGACTGGTGCCTCGAGCAACTGTTGGTGGTTAGAGTTTGAACATTTCTGACATTTCGTTTGGCCCATAGAATGCTGTATTGAATTTGACGATTAGCATCACTTCCATTTTTGTTAGTTTCGCTTCAAGGTTACCACCTCTAGTGGAGGCCACGTGACAGCCTCCTCGAAAGAAGAACAAAAAATGATACAGACAGGTTGGTTTTTGTCTCGACATTTTGCCCTAATTCAAACGCTTTGAAAAAAGTGGTCAAACAAAATTGGCACCTCCTGCGAAATTTAGATCAAACCTTCAAACAAGAACCACTCTTTGCTTTCAAAAAGAATTCCAGTGTCGCCAATCAATTAATCAGAGCAGCCTTGCCCAAAAAAACGAATCCTGATTTGAGGACCATGCTAAATTTTCCACCAATTCAGGGACACCGCAAATGTGGCACATGTACATGCTGTGACACTACAGTCGAAGGGTCTGTTTTCACCTATAACCATATCAGTTGGAAACATGAAAAATTCTCTAACTGCAAATCACGCAATGTTGTGTACGGAATCATCTGTCCTTGTAAATTGGCATACATTGGCAAAACCAATCAAGAAGTGCGCCTCCGAATACAACAACATAAATCCAGAATTCGGAACAATGTGGCCACAGCTCCGCTGGTCAATCATTGGAAAGAAAAACAACATAAAGAAACCGATTTAATCTGGACAGTCATCGCCAAAGTGGAAAGCGACACTAGAGGTGGTAACCTTGAAGCGAAACTAACAAAAATGGAAGCGATGCTAATCGTCAAATTCAATACAGCATTCAATGGGCTAAACGAAATGTCAGAAATGTTCAAACTCTAACCACCAGCAGTTGCTCGAGGCACCAGTCATGAATACCTGTACCCTGACCTGCACCATGAGCACACCACAACCACACCACAATAAACTTCGTCATGTGGACCCCATTGGACACTTTCTTCACCTCACCCTGATATGCTCAGTCCTTGAACTCATCATGCATACGCACAACTTCAGAATTTGATTATTTGTAAACGGAGCACCACAACTCCCAGAAACCACCAAACACTATGCCCAGTTCTTGAACTTATTATACATACGCACAATTTCTGAAATTGATTATTTGCAAGCGGAGCACTACAACTCCCCGAAACCATTGAACACTATGCCAACTACAAAATGGGATTTTTGCTGGTTCAATTTAAGTCTCTAAAAAACCACACAGGCTGAAGGGATTCACATTCCACAATAATTGCCGTATTTCGACATTCTCAACGACGTACCACAACTCCCAGAAATCATTTGGACACCAGGTCAACTAATATATAACGGCCTTCCTGGTGCTTTAAATACAGGCCCAAATAAAGCCCCTTGAATAGAAGGACATAGAGACTTATGGCCAGTATTCACAATTGTGAAAAGTGTCTGTCGATCAAACGATCCTAGTGGCCCTTTAAAAGACTGAGAACATCACACAGTTTGCATCCGCCCAAACTCCCAGGATCCTTTGCGGACCCGGAAGCTTCGTGCAAATCGGACGACTGGCAGAACGGAACGCTGCTCGGCGCTGCTGTACCCGTGGGAAGGTAAGCCTCCCATTTGCTTTCGCTCCGCTCGACCTTGGCAACAACTTGCACACGCTTTCTGACAGTTTTCCTCTGTCTCGGTTTTCCAGACTCACTACAAACGATCCCGGACAACGTGTCCTTCGTCACCCCACACCAGACCGGCTAGTAGGACACACTAAAGAGTCAACAGGTGAGAACACAACCTCCCCTGATTCACATGCCGCTTTTTTAACTCATAACTACCGATCATTAAAAAAAAAACCCGTTTTTTATACAGCCGGAGCCCCACCACCCTGAACCATCAGGAGGCCCGGACCCACCAAATTCATGTAAGCATAGCGAAAGGTATTGTGGTATGAGTGTGGTGAAATTTGGACATGTAGTGAGAGATACTGATGGGATTCATTTCTTCATGACAGATGGTTTGGTGTCCCGGCAATCATAGTCGTATTTCTGGTTTCCTAGTGATTGAGAGGTAAGAGATAGAAGCTAGTAGTAGGGGTAGTCGGTGTGGTTTCAATACAAAACAGCATACCAATAAGTTTCTCTTTTCACAGACCTCGGTCCTGACGAGAACTCATTCACTCATATGAGTTCGAAACGCGTAGACTTGTCAAGCCTTAAAAAACCAAACTTGGGATATTTATTTTTGAATGGTTTTGAAATATATGAATGTGTTCCAGGCTTCTTTGTAAATCAAAGTGATTACATTGTAGATACAACTCAGATGTTCTTTTTTTGTATTGTGTGTATATATGTAAATAGTGTGGTTTGAGAGTGGTATGATTGAATGCATGTATTATATGTTGTCCAAAAAAGTCTAAAAAGATTTCTACTTGAAAAAAGTTCTTTTTCTTTTGAGTAATGTTCATTTGTTTGTTGTACATAAGGTCTTAAATTTTTCTTTGAAAATTCTTAAATCATTCATTAAGATTCAAAAAATAAGAAATAACCCCTTTTCAAAATAAAATATAAATAAAACGACACATTTGGGTCATCAGTAACATTTGTTCCATGGTCAGATGTTCAAACTCAAAATAAGAGAGTTAAATGAGTGGCAGCACATGCAATCTCTGTTGTTATTTACAAGGCAGCGTTAAGCCATTTAAGAAACGTGTAAAGGGAAGACCACTCGGTCCCCCTGAACGTATGGATGGGTGCCCCGATCCCCCCGGGAAACCGTTGTGGGCGGGGGGCGTGTCTCGGCTGGTATGCCCAAAGCGGCGTAGCCGGAGCACGCCCTTCCCGCCCAGAAGGGGTTGTCCGAAACACCCGCCCGGAAGTCCGCGTACGGATGGGCGTACCCAAGGTGGGCCCCCGCCCTCCCACAGATGGGTAAATAGAGAAGGAATCCAACAAAGCGTCCTCTTGTTCCTGTACTCTGAAGGCTGCACCACTCGTCGCTCGTGAGCCCTCGAAGGAACAAGCGGCAATTTTGAGAACGTGTAATCTTTGTTGTTTCTCTTTCAGTGTCAGGCGTGTTGAAGATCTAGTACCTTGTGGATCAGGTCGGACGGAGTAACCGAAGGCATGTCTGGCAAGAAAGCGGGAAAGAGCTCCGAGATGGAGAAGATGCTACGCACCTTGATGAACCGAGTAGCGGTGATGGACCGGAAAATGGGTAAAGTGGATTCAATCGGTCGGGGCTTAGCGGCCATCAAAAAGCAGATGGCAGCCCATAACACCCCCTCGGGGCGGCCTAAAAAAGTCATAGGGCCGGCCTTGCCGGATGTCGCCCCAGAGGGTAAGGGTAAGAGGAATAAGGGGAGGGCGGGTTCCAGGGAGGTCCCAGTCCCAGAAGTGCCTCCATCGAGCCCGGGCGCAGACAACCCAGTCGCGCCGGTAGATAGCCCGGTACCAGGTCCGGATGTGGGTTTACCAATCCCCGTAGTGATAACACCAGTTGGGGATGACCAAATGCCCCCGGAACTGGCCCTTCAGTTAGCAGCAGTTTTGCCTTGGCTAAAGAAGAGAGCAGGGGGATCAGTGGCTGCGGGCGATCCGGCTGAGGAAGCCAGACTAATTATCGAGCAGTTGCGGCAGTGAAGGGATGCCGGGACAGCGAATGTACCTTCTCTTCCCCCGCAGGTAACGACAGTGGTCACGACGGATGGTCGAGCGAAGACAACGGACACGGCGGCTGAACCCGGTAAGAGACCATTGCCATTGGTGGGGGAGAGTTCAGTGCCTTCAAGGCGGGAAAGTTTGTCTCAGCACATTCCGGCGGCCACGAAAGAAATGATATGGGGGGACAAATACATCAATATGTTTTCACTTTTGACTGACCATCGTGAGGTAGAATATGCAAAGACCCAGAAAGATTTGTGGCACCCCAGCGTATGGCGGGCCAAGATGGCGGAATTCAGGGTCGATGAGACCATGGTGAACTGGGTCAGGGCCTTTTCTATTTTTACGGCAGTAATGGGTGAGCGTAAACCTGAAGTGTTGCCCGACTTATCATGTTACCAGAACAGGATCATGAATTTCTATGCAATGTACGGGGGAAATGAATGGAAGGGTTATGACGTTAACTTTAGAAAAGCAAAAGAGTTTAACGAGGCTTTAACATGGGATTGTCTGGACACGGTGTCGTGGCATAATCAGCTTTTGCCGGGACCGGCGGGTACGTCGGTGCCGAGCACGAGCGTTTCTGGGACATTCCAACAGAAGCAGGCACAACCCTTTCGGGCGAGCGCCGGAGGGGAGTCACATCCCAGATCTGGCGGGAATGGAGGCAAGCGAGGGGTTTGTTGGGGTTTCAACAAGGGAACCTGTAACAGGCCTCAGGGAACGTGTAGGTTCCGGCATGCTTGTTCGGGCTGTGGGAATTCCTCACACCCAGAACTTAGCTGTCGATCCATGTCCAATGGTGTGGGAGGAAAGGGGGGATCCAAGCAGGATTGAGGTGGTGCCTTGGAAGCGAACATCTTCGCCCATTGATATCTTGGCTTTGACCCCCTGGCTGAACCGATACCCAGATCATGTATCCGCCGGGATTTTGAGGAATGGCTTTCTGTATGGCTTCAAAATCCCGGCGGGAAATTTTCGGGGGAGCCCCTTCTGTAAGAACCAACTGTCTATTCAACATAACCCGGCGGTGGCCGCCAAGAAAATAGCGAAAGAGGTCAGCTTGGGACGGGTAGCGGAGCCATTTGCCTGCCCGCCAGTTGCGGAATTTGTGTGTTCACCTCTAGGAGTGGTTCCGAAGAAGGACCCGGGGGGTATAGACTCATTCATAATCTGTCGGCCCCTAAGGGGGCCTCGGTAAATGAGGCTATTGACCCTGAGGTGTGCTCAGTTCGATACGCATCGTTCGATGATGCCGTCGTTCTGCTGAATCGCCTGGGCCCCAGTGCACTGTTGGCAAAATCAGACATCGAATCGTCATTCAGGTTGCTCCCGGTACACCCTCAGGACCAGCGCTTGCTGGGATTCACGTTCCAAGGGAAGTACTACATGGATAAATGTATGCCCATGGCTTGTTCAATTTCATGTGCCTATTTTGAAATGTTCAGCTCCTTTTTGGAATGGGCGTTCACCGAGGCCACAGGGCATAGACAGGTAATGCACTATTTGGATGACTTCCTTTTTCTAGGTCCGGCGGACACTACGGAATGTGCACAAACACTCAAGGACTTCTGCACACTCATGCGGGAGTTTGGGGTCCCATTGGCGCCAGGTAAGACGGTGGGGCCATCTACCTCACTGGAGTTTCTGGGGATTGAGCTCGACTCAGTGGAGGGGTGTTACCGTCTGCCAATTGAGAAGGTGGCCAAGTTCAGGGCTTCCTTGATACAATGTCTCCGTAAGGACAAGGTGACCCTACACCAGTTACAACAGACAGTGGGTCAGCTTAATTTTGCCTTAAAAGTGATACCGATGGCTCGCCCCTTCTCACGTTCCATTGCACAAGCTATGGTAGGCCTCAAAGAAGGACACCACCGCACTAGACTGTCGGCAGAGGTTCGCCAGGACATGCGCATTTGGTTGGCATTCCTGGCGGATTTCAACGGTCGAGTAGCGTGGAATAAACCCCCAGCATCGTCTGACGAACTGGGCTTGTGGACCGACTCGGCTGGGAGTGTGGGATTTGGTGCGATCTTTGGTAACCAAAGGTCGGCGCAAACATGGCCGGCGTGGTGGCATTCAAGTGGTCTAACAGGTAACATTGGGTTCCTGGAGCTATTCCCCATTTGGGTGGCTCTGTTGGCATGGCCGGAAGACTTTAGGAACCGCTCAGTGGTGTTTTGGTCAGATACCATGACGGTGGTCGAGTGTATTTATCACCAGGCTGCACGATGCAAGTGGATCTTGAGACTGTTGAAAGAAATTGTATTGTGATGCATGAAATTGAATGTACAATTCAGGGCAAGGCATGTGCCGGGTGTCCTGAATAATGCAGCTGATGCACTCTCTCGTTCACACATGCAGGCATTCAGGGGTTATCTACCTACAGCGGACCTAATGGCGGCACCGTTCCCCGACGCACTATGGCAGATCGGTGCACCGGATTACAAGACCTCGTGGCAGCCAGTTTAGCGCCCAGGACGAGGAAAGCTTATGAAGGAGCGTTCCGTTCATACTGCGCCTTTTTAGGGCCGGTAGGGGGACATAGCTGGGGGCGGGAGGAGTCCTTCCTCAGGTTTTTGGTGACACTTCATAAAGAAGGCCGATCGGCGGCAACCGCCAACAGATATAGGGCGGCCATATCTTTCATGGCACATCTCCACGGGATACGGGACCCAACGGGTTCCTTCTTAGTCAAGAAGGCCCTCCGCGGTTGGCAGCGCCTGGAAGGGCGCAGACAAGATAAAAGGCACCCGATTGGGCTAGACAGATTGTCCTTACTACTAGCTAAACTGGATGAGACATACTCATCGCCCACCGAGGTAATTCTGTTCCGAGCAGCGTTTGCATTGGCATTCCATGGGGCCATGCGGGTAAGTGAACTCGTAGCAAGGAACAAGAAGGATGTGGAGGGAGGTCTATGCAGGGATCATGTTCAATTACAGGGTGATTCTCTGTTGATCTCGATAGCCAGGTCCAAAACTGACCAGGAAGCTTTGGGGAGTAGTGTGGTTCTGCAGCGCGCCCGAGGTAGCCCCAGTTGTCCCATAAGGTATTTAGAGGACTACCTTGCACAGAGATCGGCAACATGGGGGGGGCCCTGCTTAGACACCAGGACGGCGCCCCGTTGACGAGATTTCAGTTTCGGAGGGTACTGGCAATTACAGTTGCTGCGGCGCGCTTGAACCCGTGCGATTTTGGGACCCACTCATTCAGAATAGGGGCCACTACTGAGGCTACGGCTTGGGGTCTGGGTACGGAGGAAGGGAAACAGTTAGGCCGTTGGTCCTCGAACTGTTTCAAGAGGTATGTGCGTCTGCACATGTTGTAAAAGACTGATGAAATGCACTCACACTTGTTGTCTTTTGTTTGGATTACAGTTTCGCAAGCCTGTAACGCGGGGCGAAAATTGGGATCGGCCCAACACCAGAGGACCAGCGGGAAAGGATCACCGATTGGAGATCAAGTGGTATGGGTCATGGGCCACTCATACGTGAGGCGTGCCGGGGTCATATTCAAGGCAGGTGACGCGATCCACGCACCTGGAGAGTATGGGTTCAGAGTGTCCTTCCATGGGAAGGGAGGCCTCTGTTTTGACCAGTTTCAGAGTTATATGGAGGAACTGTTAGGGCGGCAAAGGTTACCGCCATCTGTAATTATAGTGCATCTGGGAGGCAACGACTTAGTAAGGCTGGGAAGACGGGTATTGCTAGAGCACATATTGTCAGCAATCAGTTGGTTGTCCAAGAGGCTTCTGGGGTGTACGATTGCTTGGTCTCACATGATTCCCAGAAAAGTTTGGCGGGGGGGACTGTCTGTGTCGGCGTTGAACCACTCGGTAAAGGGGGTCAACAACAAGATCGGGAAACTGTTTCGCTCTACACACTTACAAAGCATTCCTCACGGGTGTATCCGGGGTGATCACTATTATTTGAATGATGGGGTGCACCTGTCCAGGGCTGGGAATGAATTACTCATAGGAGACTTCGTAGCATGGCTAAGGGCATTGAGGAGACATGACCTTTAGGAGGTGTGGGTCGGTCAACTATCCGGCCTGTGGCGGTAAGGTCATGATCGGTGAGCAGTGGTTTAAAGGTCCCTAGGGGGGGCACCACCCAGTACGGATGGGAGCGCCAGGGGGGTGGCGGCCATTGGCCCCTCCCACGGGGGGCGGCACCCACTACGGATGGGTCGCCCAGGGGGAGACGGCCATAGGCCCCTCCCAGGGGGAGACGCCTATATGCCCCTCCTACGAATTTCCCGGGGGCCGGATATCCGCTCCGGCGGAAGAGAGTGTGGGGAAGGGGGGGAGTCCATGCTGTCCTTCTTACGGATACCTCGCACGAGAACTCGGACGACCTTTAAGATGGCGTCGAGTGAAAGGGGGCCCCCACGACAAGGGAAGTTACAGTTGGCAGCAAGGGTAAAGTCCTCTGCGCATGCGCCACTCACACCGTGAGGGCGGGAATTTGGTAGTAGGGATCTGACACCGGTTAAGACCTTGCCGTTGGCCCTTAATGCTAGGATGTACAATTTTATTCTAGAATGTTATGCATTTTCAGGATGCTAGACTTGGCTAGGAAACCTTTTTATTAGAGATTTGTTAAGGTTAGCCAAAGAACTTGTCTTCATCAAAATGTAATGAAAGATAAAATTGTACATGATTCATGAAACGTTTAATTTAAAGTTTTAAATTTTGTTTCATATTTTAATAAATACGGCCGGGGGGGGGTAACCCCCCCGCCTTCCAAAAGCTCAAACGTGTGTCTGTCTCCTCCCATGGGGAATTGGTGTTGGGAGGGGGTGGCGGGCATCCCGGCCCATATGGAAAGGGAAGACCACTCGGTCCCCCCGAACGTATGGATGGGTGCCCCGATCCCCCCGGGAAACCGTTGTGGGCGGGGGGCGTGTCTCGGCTGGTATGCCCAAAGCGGCATAGCCGGAGCACGACGTTCCCGCCCAGAAGGGGTTGTCCGAAACACCCGCCCGGAGGTCCGCGTACGGATGGGCGTACCCAAGGTGGGCCCCCTCCCTCCCACAGATGGATAAATAGAGAAGGAATCCAACGAAGCGTCCTCTTGTTCCTGTGCTCTGAAGGCTGCACCACTCGTCGCTCGTGAGCCCTCGAAGGAACAAGCGGCAATTTTGACCCACCCACCAGCCCCCTTTTTGCAATGTTTTTTTTTTTAATAAAGTAATTGTTGGTGATTATTCGAATGTATTAAAAAGATACAGTCAATTTTTGCATCATGGATGTATGCCTTTGATTGAATAGATGTTTGTAGGCCTTTTTTCCTTTGTAGAAATGTAGAGGAATGGATCAAATAATAAAAATTGTCTTGTGTTTTAGGACTTTTTTCCCTTTGTAGTAATGTCTAAATTGGTGAATTGTCAAGCTGTTACAGTTTAGGCGTTTTTTTTCTTTCCTTAGTAGGTAAAACAACTGTCGTATTTATTTTGGTCGGGCGGTAAGGTCATGATCGGTGAGCACTGATTTAAAGGTCCCTGGGGGTGCGCCACCCAGTACGGATGGGAGCGCCCGGGGGGAGGCGGCCATTGGCCCCTCCCACGGGGGGGCGGCACCCACTACGGATGGGTCGCCCAGGGGGAGACGGCCATAGGCCCCTCCCAGGGGGAGATGGCTATATGCCCCTCCTACGAATTTCCCGGGGGCCGGATATCCGCTCCGGCGGAAGAGAGTGTGGGGAAGGGGGGAATCCACGCTGTCCTTCTTACGGATACCTCGCACAAGAACTCGGACGACCTTTAAGATGGCGGCGAGTGAAAGGGGGCCCCCACGACAAGGGAAGTTACAGTTGGCAGCAAGGGTAAAGTCCTCTGCGCATGCGCCACTCACACCGTGAGGGCGGGAATTTGGTAGTAGGGATCTGACACCGGTTAAGACCTTGCCATTGGCCCTTAATGCTAGGATGTACAATTTTATTCTAGAATGTTATGCATTTTCAGGATGCTAGACTCGGCTAGGAAACCTTTGTATTAGAGATTTGTTAAGGTTAGCCAAAGAACTTGTCTTCATCAAAATATAATGAAAGATAAAATTGTACATGATTCATGAAACGTTTAATTTAAAGTTTTAAATTTTGTTTCATATTTTAATAAATACGGCCGGGGGGGGTAACTCCCCCCCGCCTTCCAAAAGCTCAAACCTGTGTCTGTCTCCTCCCATGGGGAATTGGTGATGGGAGGGGGTGGCGGGCATCCCGGCCCATATGGCTTAACGCTGCCTTGTAAATAAGCCCCCCTTTCACGCTATGCTAGCTTGAATGGGGAATGCAATGGGTGGTGCTGTTGGCGTTCCACCACAACATCCATTGATTTTGACGCCGTCCCATATTTACAAGGGAGGCATAAATAGGAGGCACCACCTGAATTAAGACCAGGGTAAACCTGTTCTTACCCATGCGCAACGAGGAGAAATGTTTCATTTGTCCTCGTTTATGCTGTTTTCATGTGTGCTGCCTTGTGCAGCACACTTGAAAACAGCAAAAGGCCAATGATATGTACAGGAAGGTCCCTCTTCCTGCACATAAACAATTATTTTTGAAAAATCCTGTTTTGCAACTTCTATGTGTGCTGCATTAAACAGCACACGTAGAAGTTACAAAACGTCATTTAAAGATTGTTTACGTGCATGAAGGGTAACCTTCCTGCACATAAACAATCTTATCCTGCACGCAGACGCCGATACACTATGGTGAAAGGGTGCCTGCATTGGTTTTAGGCTGCTAAATGTAGCGCCAGAGCAGGGGGAAATGCAGGCTGCACCATATTCTCGTAAATATGATGCAGCCCTGCATTTCTGAAGTTGCGGAGTGAGGCGTTAAGACAGGAGGCTAACGCCTCACTCCACCACTTCCCTTGTAAATATACCCCTAATTTGTAAACTTCAATGAGTGAGCGGGAAGGGGGCCCCTCCATGTACTTTGCAGGAGGTCCCCCTCGGAGTTTCATAACACCACTGATTTAATGCTTTACAAAGTGATAAGCTGCCAAAGTTTTTTTTAAGCAGCCAAGTGGGTGTGTGTGGCAGCAGAAAATACTGCATTACACCATGAGCATGCTGCATACCTTCCGTATCTTAAAGTTCTGAAAAGCAGCGCCCCTTCCCTTCATCAAGGCCAGAAGCCGTGGTGCAGGAATTCTTGTAGCTCATTGGTTGCTGGGTGTGTTGTTAATATTTTCAACATTGGACAGATGTCAGCACCTAAGCTATCAGATCCCCGACATGCTTTGTTGAATTTCTTGGCCATTATCATTTATCTTCATGGCCCACATATGCTTACTCATTGCCAACCTAGATCACAAATGCTGGAGCCGGACCTGGGGGCAACCCTAGTGACTGGGTGGGGGTAGGATCACTGACCACAATCCACCCTGTTGTGAGTTGTGAAAGTGTGGGGTAGAGGAAGCAGAGAACTTGAGTCTGCGCAGTAAACCAATACTAGTTTTGATGACAGACTGTGCAGACTCATTTCTATGCCTCTCTCCTGAGTTTAGAGAGCCACCACATAGCAGACAGTGGACTGCTATGAACACTGAGGGGAGTGTGAGGTGTGGGTTCAAAATCTTCAAAAGAGAAGCTTAGCTTTCTACTTTTCTGTCTCTTGCCATGCCTCCCACACAGAAACAATATGCATATCTCTAACTACGAAGTGGTAGGAAAAGAGAACAGTCATTTTAATTAAACAAACTGGTGGCTCAAGCGAGTCAGGCAAGCAAGCTCTGATACGCTGGGCGCTGACCTGGAACTGGCTGAAAACGTTGGACCTGTCGCTTCTGTGGCGTAAGGGCAGTGTGCTCAGGAATAGGAGCTATAGCTTTATTTTTAAAATGATTGATAGATTGGACATGTGTTAAATCGAAGGTGCCACGAAGCCACGATTATTTGCACCGTTTCACAGTAGCTTGTGTTTTGCCAGCCCACTTGACAAATAAAATTCCCATCTTAGAGAAGTGAAAATTGTCACCACCCTCCTCCCTCCCTGCACCCAACCTCCTGCTGACCTTTGTGCTGTTATGGAACTAGCGGAACATGTCGGAGAATAGGATACTGAAATGGACCCCACTTTGCTCATGTAAGGGCCTATTCAGAAGATGGTTTGCATCACTCTTGTACCACGCAACATGGTGCAAATGCAATGCAAACCTTAGGACAGATTTATGAAGCCACACAGGATCCCTTTGCATGGCCATGAGTGACTCCATATATCTGGAGTAAGCCAACGGCGCTCAAGTTGCTGTGTTGCCTCACTCTGCTCTGGGAAGGTGTTCCATGGGCTTTGTGTGGGGGTTCCCATGCAACTCCTATGGTTTTTGATGCATTCCCAGATTTACCAGAACTGGTACACATGTGAATGCGCCTAAAAAATAAGTTTTCCCAGGAGAGGTGTAACGAGGATAAATATATTTATTTCTCTTTGTTATTTCCTCTTTTTATGTGTGCTGCATTCTTCAGCACACATAGAGGTATATGCCTCTCAGGATTGTTTTTTGGAGAAAAACAATCCTGCATGCAACACAGACACCCTTGCACTGTGCAAGGGTGCCTGCACTGGCACTAGACTGCCAAAAGGGCACCATCGCTGATGTATAGGCAGGAATGTGCTTTATAATCGCTTAAATATGACGCATTCCTTCCCTTTCCCAATCAGGCAGCGCAAAAAGGTGACTTGCTGCACTGACCCTGCTGCCCCCCTTGACTTTTTCATAAATAGGCACCATAGTTGCATTTCCTCCTTTTTAATTTGTCACAACATATAAGTACTCAGGGTTCTGTTACTGTTACGCCTGTAACGCTGTGCTGTGCACATTGATTGCCTTTTTACTCACGCACATTCACTCCTTTTCTTCAGGTCTGCCCTTAGCAGGGCTCCATTCTGCTTTGAATTACACAAGCCTTAAATTATCTAGGGTTGTCATTAAAACCCGACCTCCGCTGCCAGAGTAAACATGCCCTCCGTGGCAGTCCCTATTGGCATCAGATGTGCACTTCCTCGGGCATCCATGGAACTGCACAAGAACAGGATTTTTTCGCGAAAGAGGAGCAACGAAATCTCTCTAGGTGGCACCGTGGCAGGGTGCATAGATGAACGCTCACGGTTGGACCGTGCTGTGATCTGCGGACCACGTCAAGTTTTGTTTTAGTCCCAGGAAAGCTAACTCCAGCTTTTGTAAGTTAGTAGAAATATAAGTTATTCCCAGTGCATAGAAACTGCAAAAGCGCTTCTTTAAAATAAGCATTATAGAGGAGTATTGTGAATCCTCACAATGAAAAGCCAGATGGTGACGTGGCTGCACCTACGGTATGTCTCAGGTACAGGCAATATACTTATACAGCGAATCACTGAATCAAAGCAGAACAGTGGGATTGCGGGTGGCACCGAGACAAAATGGCCGCTCTTTAGAGCTCCTCCGTCACACTGAGGAATGGCCAGTCTCGAAGGGACTCCTCTAGGTGGTGGTGCGGTGGCTTGAACATGGTAAAACACGTCGGAGGTACTCGGGAGCGGAGAGGCAAGTGTTTAAACCACTAATCAGTCTGATAAAGTGCTGGCTACTTTTTTCCCTCTGCTCCCGGGCGCTCCGCATTATGGCTGCCATTTTGCAAGCTTGGCACTCGCATTCTCCTCAAGTGTCAGCGCGCATGAAACGCTCTTTTGGACGGTTGTTTTTGGCCATTATGAGCCTTCTTTACAATGGAAATATGCACATTTCTACAAATTCATCAGATTTTAAACGAAATTTGTATATTGCATGTCGATAAACCACTACTTGAATTGTGATTGATATATCTCAAGTAGGAAAATATGGTTACTGTTCTTACTTTGAATAAACGGCTCATCTTTAAATTTGGAAGCAGTGTATTGAGGTCAGAAACGCCTGGGTTCTGAGAGGCAAGTAACTGAATATATCTAACTGCCTGCTGGGTAATTCACCTCCTTTGCGCTTTCTTTATTTTGGCTGCCATTTTTTGAGCTTCGTGTCTGTCACTATTCCAGGAAGCAGTGTACTTTATTGTCTTTTTGCGTAAAAATTCTCATTCCTGCTAAACTGAAATACTTATTCTCTATACGCTTTGGGTAAGGTACATTAATTTTTGGAAAATATTTAAAATGTACTCATTCTGCTTTAAACATGGATGCCGCACAATGAAACAAATCTCAAGGGTCTACAGGCTCTAATGCTCATGGTCGCAAAGACTCTGGTGGCAATACCAACAAAAGAGTAAAAAAAGATCCTTCCTCCCCAAATAAATCACCTCTTCCTTTACCTTGGAGGATATTATGGATGAACTGAGAAATATTCGACCTTTCATGATGGATACCGCTGCAACGCTTTAATGGATAGAAGAGAAATGGTCTGGTGTGCATTTAGGGCTTACAGTTGTGGAAAAAAGGATCAGTGACGCACAAGATGTCGCTAGAGTGGACATTTTATCTAAAGAGGTTGCTCAACTGAAGAAAACATCAGAAGAATTGGAAAACCGGAACAGAAGCAACAATATAAGAATATATGGAATTGTGGAAGGTTCTGAGGGTCCTGATGTGATTACTTTCTTGAAGGCGCATATTCCACAAATAGTAGGTTTGTCGAAATCTATAGACCTAAATATTCAAAGGGCTCACAGCATAGGTCCACTCAATGTATCAGCCTCAAACAAACCACATGGAATCATTGCCTACTTTCTTTTATACTCTGATTCTTGCAGGTCATAACATTTTCTTTAGTCAAGATGTCTCCAAACCCACAGCCAATCTTCAGAAAGAGTTTCTAGACCTCAGATACATGCTGTGATCCATGAATGCTCGCTATGGTCTTATCCATCCTTGCTTTTTCAAAGTAACATATAAAGACAGAGCATTCACCTTTGAGGATTCTGCAGAGCTCAAGAAATGTATGCATGTTCACAAACGAGAAGAAATGGAACTTAGTAAAAGCTAATTGTTCTCTCTCATTTTCTCTCTCTTTTGTTCCACAGGTTCCTAACCATATCTTGTTGGACGATGAAGTCTTTGTTCACGTTGTCCAAATGTTTTATTGTTCGTACTGCGTTCCATTGCATTGTTTTCCTAATGTCCAGTAAGTTTCCTTCAATTGTGTTGACTTTGTTCTCTTTTCATTATTATTGTCCTTCCAATATTTGTTGATTATACATATATTTTTTCTCGGTGTTCCTCTTCGGCAGCTTCGGTCCTTCGCGCCCCCCCCTTTCTACATTAATGCTTTATCGTTTGTGACTATTATGGCTTTTTCTCATCTTTTCTACATATATGCTTCAGAGGAGAATGTGTTCTGCTTTAATTCTTCTTTACCCTTTCTCACCTCCTATCTTTTTTTTCCTCCCCATTCACCTCCTTTCTTTTTTTCCTCCCCATTCCTTTCTTCTTTTCTCTTCGGTATATTACAGCTTTTCTTCCCATATTGAAACATGCTCTTATGGTTGTTTACTATTTTTCTCATGATTTGTATGGTTTTGGAAAACATGTTGACTGTTTTGTCTCTTTTTCTGTCTTTAACTTCTTATTTTCCCAAATTCTTTGTTTTAATACTGTTTCCTTATTATTTAGCATTCTTTTCTATCTGGATTTGTATTATTATCTATCATTTTGGCTTTTGCTGATCAAATATTTTACTTATTTTAAGTATCATGTATGCTTTTTTAGAACCTTTTATATATTTCCTCGATGAGGGGATTACGTATTATCTCATGGAATGTTAACGTCATTTGTAACCCTGTTAAAAAACAAAGATTATTATCTCACCTTGCTAAATTGAAATGCCATGTAGCGTTACCACAAGAAACTCATCTTAAGGAGCAAGATATGCTCTCCTTACGTAGACAAAGGGTTAGAAATGTTTTCTATTCTCCAGCAGTTAATAATAACAATGGTGTAGTAATATTGTTTCACAAATCATTGAATATTCTTTTGCTAAATGTGGTGAAGGATGACAATGGTAGATGGCTCTTACTGAACATTAAAGTAAACAATACTCAGTTTTTTATATGTAATGTCTACGGTCACAATGGTGTAGACTTAGTATTTTGGAACGACTTTTCCACTCTCCTCTCTTCTCACGCTTCAGAATATCCGAATGTGGGTGGTGACTGCAACCAATTTATGGACCTTTCTTAGATCCGAAGTCCCAAACCAAATGTATCCAAAATAAAATGCATAAGACTTTCCACAAATCTATTACTTCTAGTGGGTTGATAGATGTTTGGAGAATTTCTCACCCTGATGTCTTGAAGTTCTCCTTCTTCTCCCCTGTTCATAGGTCTCATTCCAGAATAGACTACATATTTTTCACTCCATCATCTCTCCAATTCATGACACATGCAGAGATAGGCTCAATTCTTATCTCTTATCATGCCCCGTCATTTAGATCTTGATTATCCCGCTTCAACACCTACCTCACGCAGTTGGCGATTCAATAATGTCCTTTTATTAGACAAAAATTTTACAAACATTTATTTATAATTGACTTTTTTGCCCCAAAAAAAGAATGCATTTAAAAAGGCAACATTCATTTTAAATCAAATCAAGACCATAGAACATGAATATTTTACCTCAAATCATGCTGGTACTCTACCCATTCTCATTAAGGCTATATTGCAATATAATAAACAGTCCTGAGATAATGCTTGCGGTATTCTGCTTAAATTTAACTCTAAAATGTTCGGCCTCGAAAGAAAGCTGGCAAATCCCTAGCTAACCACCTTAAAATTAAAAAACAGAAATCCAAGATTGTTGCCATTTAGGAGAGCACAGGAGTTAGGCTTATTAGCGACTAAGACATTGGAATGCTTTACTGACTATTATACTACTCTGTATACTGCTGAGTCCTCTCCCTCATCTGGTCTGATAGATGCTTATTTTCAAGCCATTCCCAAATCCTCAGAAAATCCTGTTGACCTGACATCTCTCGATAGTCCAATCCTAGAACAAGAATTACAAACACTATTAATCAACTTCCAAAGGATAAAACCCCTGGACCAGGGGGTTTTCTGTACGTTTCTTTCTTCATTTTAAACAATTACTTGTTCCTCGTCAGCTACTTCTCATAAATCACTTCTTAGCAAATGGAAATATCTAAGGATCCTTCACTCAAGTTATGCTCTGATTGATTCCCAAAAAGGACATTGTAGTAATTATAGATCTATTTCTCTAATTAACACGGATTGTAAAATTTTTGCCAAATTATTAGCCCTTTGCATTGATCAAGTGATTCTGGATTTAACTAATATATATCAAACAGGGTTTGTAAAGGGACGTTCAATTACAGATAATTCCAGAACCTCCCTTAACATTATTTATTTATTTGCCTCTAAAGCTGGTTCACCGGTTGCTGACATAACGTTAAACGAGGAAAAGGCTTTCGACAGAGTAAATTGGGAATTCATCGACAGAGCATTAAAATGGCATGGCTTTAGTACTCACATTATTCGTTATATTAAATTGTTATACTCTGTACCATCCACCTCCATTTGGGTTAATGGATGTCAATCCAATTACTTCTCACTTCATAGAGGAACCAGACAAAGTTTCCCTCTATCTCCACTTTTATTTATTCTTGCCCTAGAACCTTTTTTGGAAAACATTTGTCGTTGTCCACAGGTTACGGGTTTCCAATGAAAAAACATTGACATTAAATGTACTGCATATGCAAATGATATCTTACTGTATCTATCTAACCCTATCCCTTCTGTGCCTGCGTTTTTCTCATCCTTAAGGGAGTACTATACAGTTTCGGGATATAAACTCAACATTGATAAATCTGAGGATTTGCCCTTAAATAAACCATGTCTCCCAGGCATGTTTAAACGTACAGGATTCAAATGGAATTTAAAAAGTATTAAATGTTTTGGTATTTTATATACAAATATCAAAGAAACCATTAAAATCAATCTTACGGATATAGTTCCAAAACTCTCGGTGTTAATAGATAGCTGGTCCCCTTTATTTTTGTCTTGGTGGGGTAGACTTGCAACAATTAAAATGATGTTGCTTCCGATAATTAATTTTTATCTGTCCATGCTCCCAATTACTCTTCCACTCTCTTTCTTTAAAACCATCAACCGTTCCTTGATCAAATTCCTATGAAATAATAGCAAGATTAGGATCTCATTAATTCGACTTCAACAACAAAAAAGAATTAGGAGGTGTCAATTTCCCTAATCTAAGACGTTACCACTCTGTATTTACACTGAAACAAATCTGAGATTTTCTTTTTGATAACCTACATACAATATTAACTACACGGAGTCTATTAGGACATGCCCAATATACACCATTTTTGTTCAACGCGGCAATTCTTTGATCTCAGCCTCCGAGGTGCTTTTTATCTCCTATTCTCACCCATTCTGCAGCTATACCTAATTCTTTCATTATTGTCCATATCTCTCATACATACATTTTTGCACAGACTCCTATTTGGTATAATAAACACCTAAAATTAAATAACATAGCTCTCTTTTGGAAAGAATGGATCGATGAAGGCATTATCACTATAGGGCATTTAATGACTGATGCGTCTCTAATGGACTTCCCTTAGATCCAGAAGAAGTACGATATATCTACCCCAAGGAAGGAGACAACTGGTCCTGACCTGCACAGCCCTTTAATGCCCCTAAATCTAGTTGTGAGGGGTGACCCTGAATCGTGCTTCCTCAGATTTGAGGAAGAAGAAGGACCGAAGAGCCGTGCTGACCCAGGACAAAGAAGAGGACACCAACGCCTTGGCCCAAGCCCTACCGGGCTGTCCTGTCTACATTCTGACTACAGCAAGAACCCCAGCGAGTCCAACAGTCAGCAACCCCCAGAGCCTGGAGGACCTGCCCTGTGACCTTCCCACCGACTCTGTCTCCCGTGAGCACCAGATTTGCTCAACCAAAGACTCACCTCCAGAATCCGTAGACTCTGCGATTCTACACCACTCTGCATCTGACCCCCACGGCCCGAGTTCAAGTGGCCCAACACCCCAAGAAGGTATCCTCAGTGATCCTGCCATGGGATCTGGTGATCCAGACCCCCCTCAAGACTCTTGACGATGCCTACAGCCTCAACCTGAAGGGTCCCCTCCAATCTCGACCAGAGCTAGTAAGAAAAGCCTGATGCCAGAAGACGCCCCTGCACCCGACGCCCCATGGCCTTGAGTAGCACAAGCGATGGTGTCCAGGCATCCCCCAGGATCCCAACGTACCTCTCCAGCTGGTGGTCGCCTTCAGGAAGCCTCCCAGCCCGAGCCTGCCGCAACTTAATTAAACCAAAGGTCTCCATTTGAAACCACAGGGATCTTGACAGGAATCTCGACGCCTGACTTGCACCCTGCTCCCGGCCGCTCCAGTGGTGCTGGTGGTGCATCTCCTTTGTTGACCTTAACTCCCACAGCAGAGTGGCCTCCTCGTCAGCAGACCTCAACCGGAGGCCCCCTTAGACCCATAGACTAACATTGGGCCCCTGCACTTTATACCCGGCCACCCCAGTGCCGCTGGTGGTGCAACTTGAGTGCCCTCCTATACCTTGGGGAACCTTGGTCCTAACCCGCGAAACTCATCCTCGTGAGTCGAGTACTTACCTCCAAAACCAATAACAATTTTTCTCCTATAGGAACCCATGTTACGAGATTTTGGGCCTAAAATTGATCTGTGTGGACTTGCTAATGTATGGGGAAAAGTTAATTCAATTGCCACGTATAAAAAGTCATATTTGTATGAAGAACTCTTGGGGTGTGGTATCTAGGCACACCACCCCCAGTACTCAAAGTCATCTAAAGTAACTCAAAAGTAATCTAAAAGTATTTACTTTTGATACAAACTTCATTTAGAAGTGATACAACCCTGTAAGAATTTTATCTCCAAGCACAACTTTATTTCTTTTAACATTATTGTATTTGGAAGTATATTTTACTCCCCTATGCCAAGTCCTGCTTGGTTCAAAAATAAAACCTAAGTATATCTTTTTTAATACTTACCTAATTGGGCTGGATTCTGTCTCTGAGTGTGTGTATCAGTCCTTGATTGAGTGAATACAATAAATGCTTAACTCACCCTCTCGGTAAACCTACCTGCTCGCCCACACTACCACAAAGAGAGTTGTTAGTACTTACCTAATTTAGCCTCTGCTATACAGAGCCAGCTTCCTACTTGTACCATCTGCATATAGACTGATTTTCTTTATATTTTGGAGCAAGTAGTGAGGGCCTCTGGTGCTGCCCAGAAACTTCCCAAACCCACCTTCCTAAGCAAGGAGCTAATGTGCGAAAGCCACGGTATCTGATGGATGCCGGGAAGGGCTAATACCTCTTTGAGAGAGTCTCTATAAGCATCCAGGGCAGTTGAGATCCATAGCTAATGTTAATACAGTAAAAGGCATAACTCAGCTTTAACAAGAGATTTTCTTGAATGCCAGATCTAGGTGCAGTGGGACCAATGGTGTGCTCTTTGGTAGTGCAAGAAGCTACCTAATTAATCTATTCTCGGAGTGAGAGAGTGTTGGACAGGCCTCGGTGAAGGCCCACTCCCTCCCCGCATGACAGGGCACGGACACCGGCTCTTCCAGTGTCACCAGAAGAACTACACCGACAACCCGCAGAAACCAACCGCAATCCGTCCCCCCACGGGACGATTGCTCCCGAACATCCCAACATCGGCTGACCCGAACCACCGTCAGCACCATTGCTCGGGGTCAGCCGCCATCTTGGACACTGCACCACGAGGCCGCGTGGCCTCAGACTGACCCCAACCCTGGGCCTGGCCAAGCCCCGACATCGAGGCACCACCATCCACCCAGGAGGTGAACGGATCACTTGGCAGGTCAATGGGAGAGAGGAGTGTCGATGGCTCTCCCCCGCCAGGTGCCGATCGCCCCCAGCCTCCCCGGGCGCTGGCTCCACCCCCCTGCTGGGTGTCTGGACTCCCCCATCCCGGACCTCCCGACCTCCAAGTGCGAGGGTCCGGACATCAAAGGGCGCCAGACCTATAACTGGGGCAGCGCCAGAGCAGGAAGGCAGTTGTATCCTGGAGTCGAGAGACACCTAGAAGAACTCATACTTGACGGACTGCTGGCGCTGCCGCAGCCCTGCCTTGTGAATCATCGTCCTGCCTGCTGGCGCTGCCGCGGCTTCTGCAACCTACATCCTCGTCGGGACCTGCTGGCGCTGCCGCGGCCCTCTGCAACCTACGGCCTCATCGGGACCTGCTGGCGCTGCCGCGGCCTTTTGCAATCTACATCCTCGTCGGGACCTGCTGGCGCTGCCGCGGCCCTCTGCAATCTACATCCTCGTCGGGACCTGCTGGCGCTGCCGCGGCCCTCTGCAACCTACAGCCTCATTGGGACCTGCTGGCGCTGCCGCGGCCCCTCCTTGCGTGAACTACCATCCGAGCCCGCTGGCGCTGCCGCGGCCCAACCTCCCGGAACTCCGAGCTCGAGGATTGTGAGCTATCCTACCACCTCCGTACCAAATCGGTACCAAGACTGTCCCGCTACCCCTTTCCTTACCAGAGACTAGAATTGAGTGGACCCTCGTGTCCCGATCTCACTGTATCGTTAACTTCCTTGCCTCAAGAATCGTATATAAAGAGTGTTGACCTCATCCTTGTGTGGTGTCCATCTGTGGGGGGGAAGTTACTTGTCTGTACGATCATGGGAGACGGCCCTCTCTGGAGGCCTCTCCCCTTGTCCTCGGCCGACCCTCCCGGTCCCCGTCTAACAGAGAGGGTGCTACAGTTGGCGTTGCCCCAGATCTCTGCTCTGTATAGAGCCTCTCGCAAAGCCTTAACATTATAAATATTAATTGCTGTATCAGCCTTCTTTGAAGGGTTTTGTTATATATCTTTAGAAGTTGGGATGAATAATGTAATAGCAAGCAATATGCTTTATGGACCTGCATGGACCAATCTAGGGTAGGAGTTAGCCTTAGCCCTAGATAATCAAAATATAATACCTGCTCTATTGTAGCTGTGCCAGCAGAAAGTTTGCAACTGTAGGTTTTAGTTCTAGCGGGTTGAATACCATAAATTTAGTTTTTGCAATGTTAAGTTATAGTCCCCACTCTAGACAAAAACATTTTCAATAATCCAACAGCTATTGCAAACCTTGTAGCGATTTAGAAATCAGGAGAGTGTCGCCTGCAAAAAGCAGAAAAGGCACCCTCTTGGCCCCCACCCTGGGAGCATCACATCCATCACTGTCTAATCAGTCATAACATTGTTTATATAGAGGCAAAACAGAGTGGGGCCAATACACACAAGTGCCCAACTTCCTTCCGGATCCTTATGGGTGGGGTGAGCTACCCCCTTGTCCCCCCATCTTACATGGGCATTGTTCTCCTTGTGCAGCCTTACCAAAATTGCCACTGAAGTAGGAGGAATGGCTATCCTATCCAGTATTTTCCAAAGCATGGCCCTAGGTACTAGATCAAAGGCTGTGCGTAGGTTGACAAAATCGACAGTCGTCCCCTGTTTACTGTCACACTCTTCCAAAAAAAGACAGATGAAGCAGTAAATCTAGTCTATTGTACCGATTCCACTCCTGAACCCTGCTTGGAACTCAGATAGAATTTTTTTCTCCCATATCCACTCTAGAATATGATTCAAAATTTGGTTGCAAAAAATCTTTCTGAGAGGCATCAATGAGACTTATCGGTCCATAGTTGCTAGGGATGCTGTGATGTCCCTTCTTATAAATTGAGATCATTTCTGCCAGCCTCCAGGAAGCGGTGACTAGCTTGCTTTTCAA
Source organism: Lissotriton vulgaris (assembly GCF_964263255.1). Lineage (NCBI taxonomy): Eukaryota > Metazoa > Chordata > Amphibia > Caudata > Salamandridae > Lissotriton > Lissotriton vulgaris. Next base: position 279,452,653 of record NC_141696.1, read on the forward strand.
AATGGTGCCTTAAAGATGGTTCATGTAAGAACACTAGATACCCAGGTTTAATTTGTAATGCTCATTTGGGATCTAGTCTGGACTAGGTGCCCTCTCTAATGGTATTAAACTAATAGCCTCTTCTGTCTCCTCAAGGCTTACCTCTATATTTTCATGGTCCTTGAGTTTTTCGGCCAGTTAGGGATCCACGTCAACCCACCCCTGGACATCCAAACAGGAATAAAAGTTACTCAAATAGGGCCCGGCTGAGCTCTTATCCGTGTAATATCCGCTCATTAATATTGCATCGGAGCCTGTCGCTGTCTGCCCTAAAGTAGGAGCTCATGCAGAAGAGAGGGAGGTGAGCTATTTTATCCTACGGCCCTCCCGAACGCAAGAACAACAACTTTTCTGCGGAGGCTGCTGCGCCGCAATATGGTGGCTGCCGCAACCTGCCTGATGTGATCCCCACAGGCTGGCCTTCCTGTGTGGTATGCGGTCCTAACAGAGAAGCTCCGTCTGAGGGGAGTGAGTGGCACCCGAACCCTCGGAGCTGCCCAGTGTGCGGGATTGCAGACAATTTACCTTGGCTTGATCGACTGGAGTCGGCCGAGGGGAGTTGCGGCCTCCGACCCCACATGTGCAAGGCCTGCCACTATCGCTTAGCGAGAAGTGTGCTGACCTGAGAAAGCGGCGTCAGGCCTTCACCTGAGCACTCCGGGCTGCGGGGAGCGAACTGTCTCTGCGGCTTACGCATGTGCGGATCCTGGGCCAGACAGGGAGCAAGCTGAACTTCAGCGGCGGGGGACCACGCGCTGATAGCGCCGTCAGTGGGCCGCGGTGAGTGGGGTGCGGCTGGGCTCCTGGCCTATAGCCACGGAGGTGGGTGGGGGCCAGAGGGCCGGGTTGCGCTCTGCGAGTTGGGGCCTGTTTGAGCGGTGTGGGGGTGCTGTGCGAGTGGTGTGATCTTCTGTGGAGGCCCTTTGAATCCCATGCCTGCCTCTAACTGGACTTCACCTGGGCTGCTGAACCACTGCTATATAATTCCTAGCGATACCAAAGGGGATGATGGACGGAGCGTTTGAGCAAATGGCATGGTGAGCAAAAAAACGATAGATTTAGGCCCAGATCTCTGTACTAGGGTGAATGTATGACATTGTTCTGCATTCTGTCCATCATCCGTTGTTTTTGCATTTGTCACCCTGAGTGGGACGGGTATGCTCTGACGTGAGTCCCGTGCTCTCCATACCACTGGAATCAAGCTATCCTGGCTGATGATGGCTGAAAGCCTGAAACCGCTCCTAAGATACTTGTTTCCAGTCCAGGGAGGACCTGGCTTGGCACTTCGGGCTGGACTGTTCCCATGGGGCACAGGGTCAAGACTGATTTGCATATGGCTGGTTTCAAACTGGAATGGCATGGTGAGCAAAAAAACGATGGATTTAGGCCCGGATCTCTGTACTGGGGTGAATGTATGACATTCTTCTGCATTCTGTCCATCAACTGTTGTTTTTGCATATAATTCCTAGAGGCACCTGCAGCGCATCGCAATACAACTTGGTTGCCTGGCCATGACCTGCCTGAGGATCGGGGGCTCCTGGGCCTGCCCTGTTCACCTCATTTCTATGCCTGCCTGACAACACTAGCGGGGGCTGATATTTGAACAGTGCACGTTTGCTTGTACCTGGTGCATTATGCCTTTCATATCTTTGGAAGATTAGGGGATGTGACTGTGTGCTTTTGGGCCTGACTCGACGTGGGGGACCTTTGCCTCGCAACACTGCTGATCGTGACGGACGGACATTGGGCCCTGATTGTGGAGAGATTCACCCACTTGCGCCTTGTTCTCACTCGCTATGGGGTGCACTGACAAGTCACAGACTCGCCTCCCGTTTGAGGCACGTAAATCTACCAAACCACAGCAGCATGCTGCCTCGGCGCGGAGGCGGACGCGCCTGGGGAAGGCCCTTCCACATTGGAATCCACCTTACTTGCCATGCAGAAGAGCCTCCAGTCCATCGAAGGGACCATGGCAGCGGTCAATCACAGACTTGACCATATGTCCTCCCAACTTGATGAACAAAATGTGAGAATGAGTGAAATTGAACAGCGTCTCCACCAACGACGATGGCCTAAGTGAAATGGCAGGCAAGTCTCTTCAAATGAAGAAGGTACTTGCGTTTATTCAAGCAAAAAATTAAGATTTGGAGGCCAGATCCCGCCGCAATAATATTCGCGTCTTGGGCCTGCCGGAGCCCACCAATACTGGCAGAATAGAGTCCTACATCGAGACCTTGGTCAGAGACATTTTCTGTCCTGAAAATCTATCATCGATATTTATTGTCGAGCGGACCCATCGCCGGGGGCACCGCTACGCCCTATAATAGCCCACTTGCTAAACTACAGGGACCATGATACTATTCTGTGGCTTGCTAGAGATAAAGGCACCATTACTCACCAAGGCTACACCTGAAGAAGAGGAAAAATGAGGATGGGCTTAAGCCTGTTCTGATGCTGGGACACTGTTGAGCTCCTGAGATATATTTCATCTGTCATGTCTGTATCTCCACTCGTACTGTTGCCTAGTCGTGCCATGTACCCCTCAGCTGTTATTTTCATGTGCACACCTGGTAGGGTTTGGGTGTGCCCCTATTTTGTATGGGTCTTGCTCCCGAGGGGGGAGGAGGACTTGACCCTAGCCTTCGGCCCGATAGTGATTGGGGCCCGGATTCATGATTGCTGGTCTGCTTCTTCCACTTTTGATCTTGCCGCTTGTGACCAGGGGGTGGCTCCTGTCCTCTTCTACCTTCTACCTCCCTGGGTATCTGACTTCACATGATGGCCTTATGAGTTCAGGCCTAGCCTTTCCCATTGTTGTACCCTTTGGGAGTATTTAGTTGTCAGCCGATAATGTGCCTTCTGCTCAGTTTCTGTCACTACCCACTTCAGTTTTGCAATACTCATTGATGCTTGCTTGTTATCTTTTTCCATATTTTCTTTCCATACTCAGTCCCCTCCTACTTTGTAGGAGGTTGGTAGCACTTTGGTCCCCCCCTCCATGGGTGTTCCCCAAATCCAGTTGCATGACTGCTGTTCGCCATGTTGTGGGCTGTTTATGGAGGGACGGGATGGCTTTAGCAAGTTAGGTTTGCTAAGGTGGGTGGGGGTTGTGGAGGGTGGGCTGGGGGGGTGACAGGCATTTTTTTCTTACTCTCTCACTGTACCTCACTAAGGAGGTTCCATCACTCAATGTTGCACTGCTGACTGTATCTGACTTTACACATCCATGGGTAGTACGATAAAGTTTGTCATATGGAATGTACGTGGTCTCTATAGCCCTAGGAAGATACGCTCAATTTTGACACAACAAGAGAGTCTAAGCGTCCAAGTGGAATTCTTGCCGGAGATGCATCTTACACAGCTATCGGAAAAGACAGTTGGTGCTCGCTGGGCGGTGCTGCGGGTAGCCTCTTCCTATTCTTCTTATGCTCCGGGGTGATGATATTAGTGAAAAAAGGGGTTCCTTTTACTGCGCTGCACACGGAAACAGATACACAGGGCAGGGTGGCGTTAGTTCATGGGCAACTTGGGGGGAAGGATTTCCTGCTTGTCAATGTATACGGCCCAAATGTTGACGACCCCGCCTTCTTCACGGATGTGTGGCGTCACGTCTCAAAATTTTCCTTGGCTGAACTGTTCTGGGGCGGCGACTTTAATGTTTGTCTGGATCCACAAATTGACAGGCAGGGCAGTAGTACGATATGACAAAGCCAGGCGTCCGAGGTGCTGTTGGGATTCTTGGAGGTACAGGCTATACAAGATATATGGCGCGTACGACACCCGGGGGCCCATGAAATCAAATTTATTTCTACGGTGCATGGCACATGGTCCTGTCTAGATTACTGGCTCTTGTTGGAGATTGCATGTACATGGGTGGTGGATGTCCGGCATTTAGCCAAAACGTTATCTGACCATTCTCCTTGGATTATAGAGGTGTGTGTACCTACCTGTGAGCGCCCCCATTTCAGTGGCGATTGCAGCCCACCTCGCTTACGGACCAGGTGTTTCAGTGTACAGTAGGTGTGGCCATCAGTGATTTTTTTAAAGACTACACTGGCTCAGTGGACAGTCCCGGGGTTTTGTGGGAGGCATTTAAAGTTGCTATCCGTGGAATCTGCATGGGGGCTCAGGCGAGGATACTAAAAGATCTCTGACGTCTCATGCAGAAACTGGCAGACAATATCTCCGCCTTGGATCGTAAATATGCCCAAAACCCAGCCTCCTCTATACTGTCCAACATACAAGAGTTGGTATCAGAATATAATGACACGGCTGATCAGGAGATAGCACATAGATCAAGACGGTGCATAGCACGTTATTAACGAGAGGCAGGGCAACCCAATCATTCGCTGGCTCAGAGACTGGCTGCGCCACGGGCTCAGGATTCCATCACGAAAATGCTAGATTCTGGGGGAACAGCGCACTATACTTCCACTGAAATTAGCAAGGTGATGTTGGATTTCTACTCCACCCTATATGATGCGCAGGGGCATGTGTCGGCTGCTGATATCAACGAGTACTTGGATGATTTTGCACTGGGCTTCCTTTCTATTAATCAACAAGAGTATATTACCCAACCCTTCAACGTGGAAGATGTAAAATTGGCTATCAGATCATTGCCTAGGAGCAAGGCTGCAGGGCTAGACAGGCTCCCAAGCGAGCTTTATAAAACTTACGCCGACGATCTGGCAACTAGGCTCCTGGATGTCTTTGCAGAAGCATACGACAGTGGTACTCTCCCCCTTTGTTGAAGGAAGCCCTCTTGGTGGTACTCCTTAAACCTGATAAGCCGGCTAACCGCTGTGACTCCTACCGCCCGCTCTCCATCATTAACATAGGTGCAAAGATCTGGGCAAAAATGATTGCGAGTCAGCTTCAACCACTCATCCCTAATTTGGTCCTCCCGGATCAGTCGGGGTTTGTCCCTGGCCATTCCACCGCGCACAATTTACAAATGATTTTCTCTACCCTCCATTATTTTGAAGCTGATTTTCAGGCAGTCGCTGTGCTATTAGACGCTGCAAAAGCATTTGATTCCCTGCAGTGGGAATTTATGTTCACGGTATTGCTCAGAATGGGGCTACCTCCCTTCTTTATGAAATGGATACATCTGTTATATGAAGAGCCAGTGGCATGAGTCCGGGTCAATGGCTGGGCATCTAAAGCGTTCTCTATTAGACACGGCACGCGGCAGGGTTGCCCTCTGTCACCCATGCTTTTCGCGCTGGCCCTAGAACCGCTGACCTGCAAGCTTCGTCAACAGCATGCACCAGCAGCATTACACTTCAGGCAGCGCCCATTAGTAGTCTCAATTTATGCTGATGATATGCTCTTATATATTAGGGAACCTGAGAAGCATCTTCCAGAACTCATTCGTGAATATATAAAGTATGAACGCTTCTCGGGACTTGGCATAAATTGGGCAAAATCAACGGCATTTCCTCTCACAGTGGGTACGCCACGTATTAAACTAGACTTCCCATTAGCATGGTCGACTGACCCAGTGAAATATTTAGGGGTATGGCTTCATAGGGACCCTGAGGTAGTTATCAGGGAAACTATGGCCGGGCTGTGGTCCAAATCACGGAACGTGTAACGCGATAGGCCAAACTACCGCTTTCCTTAGCAGATCGCATTGCGTTAGTCAAAAGGTCACTTTTGCCCACACTCCTTTCTTTATTTATCAATATCCCCTTTCGGCTCAATTTAGCACTTTTTAACTCACTCCAGTCTGTTCTACTCTCCTTCGTTTGGGGTGGCAAGAAGGCTCGCTGCAGCTGGGAGGTGTTGACATTGCCGTTTGAGATGGGTGGCTCTGAGGCTCCTGATCTGCGCCTCTACTATCTCTGTGCACAGGCCCAGTATGCGCACTACTAGTACTACCCACAATGATTCCAGCCGCATGTAGCCATTGAGGCTGACGCAGTCCGCCTGATGACCCTTGCCGCGACCACCTTGTTGGTTGGGTGTAGAGGACCAAGACCCTGCTCTTTTTACAGCATCGGCATGGAAGGGGATTGTGAAGCAGGCACAATTGCAGCACCTCTACGCCCCAAGGCTACTGCTTTCCGCTCACCCGGGAATTTCTGCCGCGAAGGAGCCGGCTGCGCTTAAAGCACTGAGTGGGGTGGGGATAATTCATTTAGGGGACCCTTACAACCAAGGCCAGTTCAAATCGCTCTCTGACACACAGGGGGACAGGGACCATGGGTTTATGCTGGGGTTCACTTATGTGAGTATGCGGCAGGCTATGCACTCCGTTTATCCTGATTACCCAGCGGAGTCCTGGCCACTGTTAGCGTTTCAGGCAGTACTGGCAGGGGCGGGACGCAAAGGCCTGATCATGAAGTTGTACGATTCCTCCCTCAGGGAAAGGGAACAATTGGATTCTCCATCCTACAATCACTGGGTGTTGCTACTGGGGGCCTCATTCACGCCAGAGATGTGGAAGTGGTGCTGTGTCCTCACTGGCCGACTAACGGAAAATGGCAACCTCCGCATCATACATTTTAAATCCCTGCGCCAGCTATATTACACTCCATTGCAATTGTTGTGATATGGTTTGCGGGACAGCTCCTGCTGCATTCGCTGCGGACGGGGAGAAGCAGGCTTGTTGCACCTCGCTTCGGATTGCCACAGTATTTATACATTTTGGGGGGAGGTGACCAGTGTACTCACCAAAGTGGTGTTGGAAACAGTACAATGTACCCCTGAGGTCTGCCTACTGGGATGGGTGAAAAATCTAAAGCCCTGCAATCGCAGATTGGTAGCGGTCTAGACCTTATTAGCAAAACAAAAGGTTGCACAGTGCTGAGGCTCTAGGCTCACTCCAACTTTGAAGGGATGGGTTTGGGACCTGCTTTACTGTAAGGAACAACTAGAGGCCTACGCCGAGGAATTGCCTGAAACTTCCCTCCCTAAAGATTTTTGGGCCCCACTTACTGTGTATCTACTTACAAATCCTGTCATCTGATAGCTGCAGCGCTCCCTTATTTCTGGTGCTGATGTATTTTTGGGACTGTCACTTACTGCAATGTTGTCGTACTGGATGAGATGCTCTGTTGAGGACATGATTATTCTCTCTGTGCCCTGGGGTTAACAAGTTGAAGGGTGGTTGGGTGAGTTGGAAGTTAGGGTATTGCTTTATGATCTGAACAAATGCTTGTAATATCATTGATTCTTTAAGTGCATTTGCCTCTTGTGCGAGGACCGATTGTGTTTATATGCAAGCTTCTCAATAAACAAATAAAAAAGAAATGTTACAAAAATGGAAACTCATTCCTGAGATTGTACAAAGTATTCCACAGATCTCTTGCCAGCATGGGATCGTAAAGCCAGTTTTACGTTTTCCTTACTTGTCAGAACATGGGACAACTCATCCCAGAGAAAGTCTTCCCAGTCCCGCCTGGCCCCTTACAATTTTTTCTTGTAATTTGTCCTACAAGCCTCAAGCTGCAACTTATTCCTAGTCTTAATAGCTTGCAGAAGTTTTGGCTACCCTACATGCCTTAGTATAACAGGGTGATTCTTTCTGCCTTGTGTGCATTTGCTTAATATCTTGGGACATCAACTCTCTTATGTTGTCAAAGAAGGGCTCATGCACTTTTGCCAAAAATTGCTCTCTCTCCTCTGGGGCAAGCTTATTCAATAACTCTACATGCTCTGTGGCCATAGAGTTCACTACCTCTACAAGTTCGGGATGCCTTTTGATGCAACCCTATTTGATGGCCTTACCGTTATTGGAAAGTTCAATATTTCCTATTTGGGGACAACCCTGGGATATTGGGGTGTTAGCGAGGGAGCCCAGCAGGGTCAGACTAAGGGCATTGTGGTCACTGTCCACCCTTTCAAGGACCACCATGCCTTGAAGATAACACCAGCACTTCAAACTAATTAATAAAATAGTCAATACGGCTAGTGTTACCAGGCCTAGGCTATTAAAGGTGTGCTTGTAGTCAGAATCACCTTACGTCCGCCCGTTTTTGGCTCTTAAATCAAAAGTTAGGGTGAGAGCAAGTATCTGGGCTGCCCTCTGGGACCACTTAACAGAGGGTAGATCTAAGAGCAAGATTCTCCATTCCCAATCTTGCTCTGCCAATAGAGCTGTATATAGGGAGATGAGTGGTTCAAAAGTAGCATATAGATAGATCACCTCCTATAATGAGCTCTCCACCACCCATATGCTCCATTAGGAAATCCTCCAGATTGTTTAATACTTGGGTGCTGCGTTCCTCCCTACACCTGATTATAAACATTGTAGGTCTGTGCAGATCCATGTTGTCAGGCCAACTGAGGGCGTGCCTCTGGGTGATTGAAGTGCTTGGATGTAAAAAGAAGTATACCCATTCCTGGTGACAGGCACCGTGCTCCAGGTCTCCATGAAAGAGGCCTATATTATGGCTTTCAATGAGCTGTCCCCAATCAGCATCCCCATTGGTGCTGATCCCAGCAACATTCAAGGGCAGGATCTTTAATTCCTTAGCCTCAATTATTATCTGTCTCTTTGTGGTGGCCACTCTCTTGCCCCCACAGAATCTCTCCTGCCCACCAGGAGGCATCACAAGCCCAGCTTCCACCCCAGAAAGTTCCACCAATGGGTTATGTTATGTTATGTTAAGTGTTGCTTATAAAGCGCACTGACACCGGAGCTTCCCGGCGCTGGTAGACAGAACAGAGTGAGGGGAAGGTAGAAGTAACAGAATCTACGTGGGGGTAGGGAAAAGGTACGTTTTTAGCATTTTCCTAAAATTGAGAAAAGAGGAGCAGGATTTGATAGAGAGAGGGAGGAGGTTCCAGAGCCCAGGGGCCAGATGGGAGAACCGGCGTCCGCCGAATCTCTTAGTTTTGCTCCTGGGGGTGATCAACAAGTCAAGGTGGGCGGATCGAAGATTACGTGTAGGACAGTAAGGGTGGATGGTAGATTTCAGGAATGCAGGGGAAGGGCAATGAAGTGCCTTGAAGGTAAGACAAGCTACCTTGAAGGCAGCCCTTCGCTCAACCGGGAGCCAATGCAAATTCATAAGCAAAGGTTTAGCTGATTGCCATCTAGGTGTTCCATGGATCAGGCGGGCAGCCTGGTTCTGGACGATTTGAAGGCGTTGAGTCAGGTATTGTGGTAGACCGTGATAGATGGCGTTGGAAAAATCCAGACGGGAAAGTACCAGCGAAATAACAGTTTGGGTGAGTGCTGCCGGGGGGAAGAAAGTGGCGGATTTTGCGGATCCTCCGAAGTTGAAACATACAGGAGGAAACAACCGCTCCCACCTGAGCCCTGAGAGAAAGCTCGGTGTCGATAATGACACCTAAACTTTTTACTGTTTTTGCTGGGACGGGGGGGAGCCAAACTCTGGAGGCCAGAACTGTGGACCCCAGTAGGTGGAGCTGAGTCCAGGAAGTAGGAGCTCAGTTTTACCGGGGTTCAACTTCAATTGGTTCTGGTTCATCCAGAGTTGGATATGAGTCATGGCTCCATGAAAAGTTTTGATGGCATTTGGTAAATTGAGGGGAAAGATGATCTGGAGATCGTCAGCGTAGTTATAAGTGACGATGTCCCATTTCAGAAGTGATTGAATGAGTGGCCGGAGGTAAAGATTAAAGAGGAGCGGGGAGAGGGAAGAACCTTGGGGAACACCACAGGATGTGAGAGTTTTTTTAGCAGTGTAGGGGCCAAGGCGGACCGCCTGTGTTCTCCCCGTAAGGAAGGACCTGACCCACTCAAAAGCAACGCCCTGGATGCCCGCCTGCCTGACACGGTGGAGAAGGATGTCATGATCCACGGTGTCGAACGCGGCCGACAGATCCAGTAAGACGAGGGCTTGGGGTTTTCCCGCGTCCGCGTTGTCTCTGAGTGTGTCAAGGATTGCCAGGATAACGGCTTCTGTGGAATGGGCGGGTCTGAAGCCGGCCTGGGTTGGTACAAGGTAGCCAGAGGATTCTATAAACCTGGACAGGCAGCGAGTGACGTGAGCCTCCATAAGTTTAGAAAAATAAGGGAGAAGGGAAATGGGGCGGTAGTTCGATGGCTCCGTCATGTCGGCGCCAGGTTTTTTTAGTAAAGGTACCAGAAGGGCTTCCTTAAAGGAAGTCGGGCAGATGCCGCTGCTGAGGGAGCTATTAAGTAGATGTAGGATACTGTCAGGTAAATTGAGACATATGCTCCGCAAAACGGACGGTGGGCAGCAGTCATTTGGGGAGCCGGATTTTACACGAGTGGCTAGTTCCGCCAGAGAAGAGGAATCTAGAGCCGGAAAAGAAGTGAAGGACAGGGGGTTATTGAGGGATGTATCCGGTAGTGACAGTTGGGGGAGTGAAGGAATGGATTTTTTAATTGTGGAAATTTTTTCTAGGAAGAACGAGTTCAGGGTGTCACAGGCCTCCTGAGTAGGGGTCTGGGCTGGTAGGGTCCTGTCGTCTGTGGTTAACTCGTTCAAAACTCTGAACACCTCCTTAGATTTGTTAGCTGCCAGAGAAATCCTACTGGCGAAGTGTTCGGTTTTTGCTGAACGGATAGCTGTCTTGAATTCTTTGCGGGCAGTCAGGTAAGATTGTTTGGCTAGGTCAGAATAATCGTGTCTCCAGATGCGTTCCAACTGACGTGTTTTGAGTTTCCGGGCTTTGAGGTCGTCGGAAAACCACCTGTGAGAGTTCCTGTGTCTGGTACAGGGGAATTTAACCAAGGGGGCAAACAGATCACTGGCCGACTCGAGCCAGGTGGCCACGTTATGTTCTAGCCTGTCCATGTCAATAGGGTCAGAGATCGCCGGGCAGGAGTCAGCCAGGGCAGTAAGAAATCCCTGGGAGTCATATGAGCTCCATTTGCGGGCGAGGCCGCCGGCCATCAAGGGAGCAGGGGCCTGAACAGCAACCGTGATAATGGTGTCTACCAAATGATGGTCAGACCAGGCACACGGACGTATGTCTGGTGGGGACAACTCCAGGTTGCAGGTCCAGATCTGGTCCAAAACATGTCCCTTGATGTGAGTGGGTTCGGAGACATGTTGGACAAGGTTCAGACTTTTAAGCATCTCAAAGAGCTCAGTAGCATGAGGGCCGGCGTGGCTGTCGCCAAACCAGTAATTCAGGCCGCCAAAAATGGCGAGGTGGGAATGCGATATAAGAAGGGAAGACAGTTGTTCACTTAGAATGGTGGGAAAAGATGGCATGGGGTGTGGGGGCCGATAGAGTAAAAGGAAAGTGAGGGGGCCAACGTCCGTTTGCACGCTGATAATTAAATTCTCCACCTCAGGTAAAGGAAGGGAGTAAGAGGATAAGGATTTCAGGCGCTTGGAAATAATGGCCGCTACTCCACCCCCAGGCCGGTCGCCGTGGCGGTCGGCGCGAAGGATGTAGTAATCGGGGGGAGGGCTGCCAGAATATCCGGCATGGACTCTGAGGTGAGCCATGTTTCTGTGAGTAAAAGCATATCGGGGTTCGAGCTAGTTAGCAGGATAAAAATATCCTCAGAATGCTTCACCAGTGAGCGGGTGTTAAGATAAGATACCCTGAGGGATGAGGTGTTCACTGGTGGCAATGCTAGGGGTATGCGGCCATTGGGGAGGAGTTGGTTAGGGCGCGTGAGGCCTGCTGACGTAATGCGATGCACAGCCGTAGGGGATGGTAGAAAGACAGTGTGCTGAAAGTCCCTGAGTGCTTGGGGGGAATATCTAATAGGCTGGGCGGCGTGGCATGCCCTCAGGCCCGTCCTGGCGCGGACGGGCGCAGACGGGCGCAGACGGGCTTGCCTTTGGCGCGCTGCCGGCGCGCCCGCTGCGCCCGTCCGCTGCGCGGCCGTGGAAGGCACATGGTTTATGTAGGTGGAAAACAGGAAGGGGCGTGGCCCATGATGAAGGGAGCGTGGCCTCACCAGGCTTCCCCGGAATGACGTGGCAAGGTATGGCGGCCCGCGACAGCGTTCAGATCGGCTGTGCGGGGAAGGGGTAATAGCGAGAATGTCGCCAGAAGTAAGTTTTTTAAAAGTACACAAGTACACAAGATATACACAATAAAAGCAAATTTTACAAAGGGCTCGCTCGTTGCTCCCGGCTTCCGCCTCAGGAGTTCAGTCTATCTGCCGGCGCCGGCAATTTGGCGCGTTTTAAAGCGGGGGCGTGGCCCGTGATGAAGGGGGCGTGGCCTCACCAGGCTTCCCCGGAATGACGTGGCAAGGTATGGCGGCCCGCGACAGCGTTCAGATCGGCTGTGCGGGGAAGGGGTAATAGCGAGAATGTTGCCAGAAGTAAGTTTTTTAAAAGTACACAAGTACACAAGATATACACAATAAAAGCAAATTTTATAAAGGGCTCGCTCGTTGCTCCCGGCTTCCGCCTCAGGAGTTCAGTCTATCTGCCGGCGCCTGCAATTTGGCGCGTTTTAAAGCGGGGGGCGTGGCCCGTGATGAAGGGGGCGTGGCCTCACCAGGCTTCCCCGGAATGACGTGGCAAGGTATGGCGGCCCGCGACAGCGTTCAGATCGGCTGTGCGGGGAAGGGGTAATAGCGAGAATGTTGCCAGAAGTAAGTTTTTTAAAAGTACACAAGTACACAAGATATACACAATAAAAGCAAATTTTACAAAGGGCTCGCTCGTTGCTCCCGGCTTCCGCCTCAGGAGTTCAGTCTATCTGCCGGCGCCTGCAATTTGGCGCGTTTTAAAGCGGGGGGCGTGGCCCGTGATGAAGGGGGCGTGGCCTCACCAGGCTTCCCCGGAATGACGTGGCAAGGTATGGCGGCCCGCGACAGCGTTCAGATCGGCTGTGCGGGGAAGGGGTAATAGCGAGAATATTGCCAGAAGTAAGTTTTTTAAAAGTACACAAGTACACAAGATATACACAATAAAAGCAAATTTTACAAAGGGCTCGCTTGTTGCTCCCGGCTTCCGCCTCAGGAGTTCAGTCTATCTGCCGGCGCCTGCAATTTGGCGCGTTTTAAAGCGGGGGGCGTGGCCCGTGATGAAGGGGGCGTGGCCTCACCAGGCTTCCCCGGAATGACGTGGCAAGGTATGGCGGCCCGCGACAGCGTTCAGATCGGCTGTGCGGGGAAGGGGTAATAGCGAGAATGTTGCCAGAAGTAAGTTTCATTAGGCTTGCCGGAATATGTCCCCCTTGACCGATCTCTGGATACATGCCTCCCTGGGACCCTTCTTCAATAACTTTATGCCTATTCTCAACGTGAGGAAGTAGTGCTCAGTAAATTGATGTATCCCAGACGTGGTCCTGTTGGCCATGACTGGAGACCTTCTGCATGTTGTAGTTTCCCCTGAAACTAATCTGGATCTTAGTGGAGGTGAGACAAATCCTGCAAGCATCTATGAATAATAACCCATCAATCAGACCACAGTCCCTATGAGACACCATTTCCTGTTCAACAAAGAAGAGTGCTGAACTGTTCCTAAAGAAGATTAAACAGACTGGCGTGACCGTAGGTGTGTGTCTTACACCTTTGGGCATCCATTATGTTGGACGTGTTTGCCTCACACACCTGAAAGGGTGTCATGCTTCATCATGGCGTTGCTCCTCGTCGGGGAGGCGGTGCAATCCCCGACGGGCTCACCTCAGAGAGGGGCTCTTTGGCGGAGATCTTTTTGTCCAACAGCCTATTGGTGAAGTGCGGGTATGTGGGTCAGGGCAGTAGGTTTCCTGAAGAAAAAGTGATTAAAATGTAGCAGGGGGTGCCGGAAAACACTTTATTCTGGGGGTCCCCCTACTGCAGTTAAAAAGTGGAACTAGCTCGCTGGGTGACGGCAGATTAGGTAGCGTAACCCTAGACGAGACTAGAGTGCGGGTTGGTCAACATGTTTCTCGCCTGGGAAATTTCCCGCGATTCGTCAGGACCTAGTGGAGGTGAAGTTTAAAAGGAAAGAAAGCAAAACATGCTGGTGTCATGTGTTTCGTGTAGTTTTACCTTAGGGGTTAATCCTATGCCTAAACAATGGAGAAAAAAGCAACAAGGTTAACATATTTAACATTCTCTTGTAAAGGTATAAACGGTCACAGCCAAAACAACAACATAGTGCAGTGAAATAGCGGCAGGGCCAAAACATGCCAGTGTTGTCGTCGGGTGTAGTGTATAGTGAACACTCTTCCACACTATGTACGTGAAAGGAGCACTGTGGTGTGAATTTAAAAACCAGTGTTACTAAAAAACCACAGCAGCAATCTGCGGAATCACCTACCCATCACCGCCGAGCTCGAATTGGCACAATGAAGTTTGACTCCATAGTTCAACTCTAATTACCACCACTTAACTATGGCCGTCACCACCCCACCAGTTAACACGTGATCCACACAGTGGGTGTCCACTGGCGCAACCCTATGACGCGGTCACCTATAAATAGTACACGCCCCCGAGCGTCTTAACCTATTCGAGATTGGCGGTGATGGGTAGGTGATTCCGCACGGACACAGGAAGCTTGAGGTAAGACAGTCCCCTCCATACTAACCACTGGCAACACTCACTGCCGGAGTCAACACCTCTTTCAGGGGCTGCATTTACTTGTACCTTCCCAAGCTAACAGTTCCTTCCTCTCCCTCAGCCAGAACTGTAGGCACAACCCCGTTGTACCGACCCGCCGACTACTCAGGTGGTAATTAGTCCAAGACCATTAGGTGAGTTGTGAGTCAACATCATACCACCACCACTGTTGGCCCTCACACCTCCATAGTCATGGTATTCTCCATGAGATTGCTGCTGCGGTTTTTTAGTAACACTGGTTTTTAAATTCACACCACACTGCTCCTTTCACGTACATAGTGTGGAAGAGTGTTCACTATACACTACATCCGACGACAACCCCCCTGGCATGTTTTGGCCCTGCCGCTATTTCACTGCACTATGTTGTTGTTTTGGCTGTGACCGTTTATACCTTTAAAAGAGAATGTTAAATATGTAAACCTTGTTGCTTTTTCCTCCATTGTTTAGGCATAGGATTAACCCCTAAGGTAAAACTACACGAAACACATGACACCAGCATGTTTTTCTTTCTTTCCTTTTAAACTTCACCTCCACTAGGTCCTGACGAATCGCTGGAAATTTCCCAGGCGAGAAACATGTTGACCAACCCACACTCTAGTCTCGTCTAGGGTTACGCTACCTAATCTGCTGTCACCCAGCGAGCTAGTTCCACTTTTTAACTGCAGTAGGGGGACCCCCAGAATAAAGTGTTTTCCGGCACCCCTGCTACATTTTAATCACTTTTTCTTCAGGAAACCTACTGCCCTGACCCACATACCCGCACTTCACCAATAGGCTGTTGGACAAAAAGATCTCCGCCAAAGAGCCCCTCTCTGAGGTGAGCCCGTCGGGGATTGCACCACCTCCCCGACGAGGAGCAACGCCTATGATGAAGCATGACACCCTTTCGGGTGTGTGAGGCAAACACGTCCAACATAATGGATGCCCAAAGGTGTAAGACACACACCTACGGTCACGCCAGTCTGTTTAATCTTCTTTAGGAACAGTTCAGCACTCTTCTTTGTTGAACGTGTGACTCGCACGGGCACAAGCTGACACTGGACCTTCCCCCTCTTGTTTTGGGTGGTAATTGGTGCCCGTCTGATCGACTGATCTCTCTCCCTCCTTCTTGACGACAACACCCTTTCCTGTATCATCATCCTGAACAGGGTTTTCAATACACTCTACTCTTAGGATGTACCTCCTAATGATTGAGTAGCACCCCTTCATATGCCTAAGTCAAATGGTGACTTTATTTACCGAAGAAGCCTGATCTTTCCAGCATCAAGAATCCAGCTTTGGTATGTCTACCATGAAGAACTGGGACTGTTTGAGGTCTGGTGCTCTCTAGGCTCCTACTAGACAGGTAAAGAGGGCAACTTCGACTGTACATACAATAGTCTTGATGGATGCAAGCCCCCTATTGCCTAAGGCATGTGGGTCCTCCATTTATTACGCCCTGGCCCAACCCGGATTTTGTATCGAACTCCATCCCATATCAGTACCATCTTTATTTCTGTACTCCCCCTCCTGTGATCCCAGATGTTTTAGGGTAAATGTATTCTGGATACCACTACCAGGGTGATGTGAGGCTGGCTGTGCTACTAGGCCCTGGCAAGCATGGTTGGGTAGAGATAGGGTGGTTACCCATACCTGGTGCGGGAAAATAACCTGGGACTCAATGAGAGGGCAACTTGGCCCTATACACAAGAGTGTATAGTTGGTAATCTCTCCAATACCCCCAGTGGCAGACATGACACATATGGAGCCCCCTTGATTAGCTTAAGCTCATCAATTGTTTACTAATTCATTCAAAGCCAATACCTCGTCCCTGAGCCCCCAATCACCTAAAATGGGCTTGCTAGATCTGTAGGTGCCCTTGTAGGGTCAGTGGCAGTGGCCCCCAGCTCTTTCTCACTTGTGTCACTGTCCTGTGGACATAGAACAGCGAACCTGTTACATCCGAGTACACTGTGGACACAGCATCTTCCCCTGCTGGATGGGCCAGTTCATTATGGGTCAGGTGTGAGTCTGTGGAAGGTTCAACAGACAGTAGAAGGGCCCTCTTCCTTGTGAACATCTCTGGGACTCTCTTCTCGTCCCTTCTGGTCTTTGCAGAGCAAGCCTGAGATTTGGGCAAGACGACAGATTGTGGGTCAGCTGGGGTGCTCACTATTCCATCCACTTCTTCCAGGATGTCATTTAACCTGTCCATAACACAATTCTCACCCGTGGAGCTTAGGCATTTTTTGCAGTGGGGGACCTTTTGTTGCCTCCACAGCTTTCCGTTTCCCCATAGCTAGACTGGGGGTTGCACAGGGTATGCAAGATCTCAATACGAAGTCGCCCTCTAAGCTGAAGCTGAAAAGATATGTTGTGCACGGAGCATGTAGTATCTTTGCTCTGGATAAACGAGGGGTGGTGGGCTTGGACTTGGCATCTCACGCTACAGTGCTGCAGAGTGACTCTGCAATTGGGGCTCATGGTGGTGGCGTTGCTGGTTCCATAAGTCCCTTGTGCTCCTTGGGGTCTCTGGGGGCAAAACACACCCATTCTGGTGTCCTTGGTATCCATATGAGAAATATTTCCTGGGTCATAATTGGGGTATAAATATTAAGGAAACTGACGCTTCCCTCGGGGCACAGCCTCTCTAGATATAGAAAGCACCCCTCCTGAGTGTCCTTTACTAGCTTGATCTTTTCCAGTGGGAAGTCCCTGTGTAGGCCTTGCAAGCCCACCCCTATTTTATTTGAAGCAAAAAAGTGCTGGGTGGGGTACAATTTATGTCTAATGAGATGAACATTTGAGAGCCACAAATCTCTTGTAGGCACACCTCATCCAGGAGGGCCTCCCTTCAACTTTTATGTCGCTTGACGCGGGAGTTCAGCCTCTACACATTCCATGGCAGGACTCTCACCATGACTCAAAGCGATGGAGGCTCTGACTATGAGAAGTGTTCATTTCAACCCACACCCCAATTTCCGTTCCCATCCATCTCATCCCTCACCAACCTCCAGAAATCAGAAGCTTTCCAACATGTTGGTTAATCTCACAGTAATCTCCACTCCCCCACCTCTCCCTGCAAGTCTTCTGCTTGTGTAGTTCTACCACTATGTCAACTTTGTTAGCTTAGGGTTCTTATCATGGCAAGGGGGTGCCTGGACAGTGTCTGCTTTTGCTAGAATGTAAAAGGCACTGAAAAAAATCACCATCCTTTCCTTCACTACCAGCCCCTTTGCTCTTTGTGCAGACCCTCTAAGCAGACCTCAGTTCCATCCCAGGTTGACTCTCTCAGGTGCCTTTCACAATGTCTATTTCTACGGGTGTCATACGTACTGCCCTTATTTTCAGGTATTTTTCTTTGACGTTCTTGGCCACTCCCATTTTAGTTTTGGCTTTGCCTTGTTTTGTTCTTCTTTCTTTGTGTGCGTGCTTGGGATCTCATTGGCTAGACCTGGAATTTCCTGTGCTTCCTTTACTACGTAAACCACATGGGAATTCAATTGAACGCACAGGGCAAATGGAAAGGTTTTGGAAAAGGTCCACAGTCTGATAGCTGATCACATCTAATTTCCTGGCCTCTCTCATTATTCTGTGCTTGAGGGAAGAGGACCCCAGCTTGGCAATAATTTCTTTATGGTGGGCCCTTTGTGCCTCTCAGGGAGCCCTACTCTAGGGGTTAGTACAATAGGGACATCATAAGTAAGGTTCTCCTTCAAGATAAAGCTGAATACTTGTTGGCAGTACTGGACTATATCCAACTGCTGTAGTTTTCCTTTGCATTTGGTATCCTTATATTGTCACAATGGGAGATATGTTCTAGTTCCGTGCACTTGTCCCATAGTGCTTTGATGTCCTCCTTGATTTTAGGACATTATTGCTGCAGTGCTTCCCGGGTTAGCTTCCTCGGAAGTGTTCCATGACGAGTCAGGCTAAAAGAAGGTTGACAATGCTCTCTGCGCCCCGTTTTTTTTTTATATCATTGGGGTCAGGGTCTCTCTGGACACTGTGCAGTACATGCAAATATGGGCTCTCTTACTGAGACTACAGGTGGGTGGTGTAAGAAATTGAATTACTAGTTGACTGGGGTGTGAACCCTGGTCAAGTAGAAAGCACAATCCATGTCAGGGTAAGGCACAATCAAGCCCCAAATTAACCTGTGCTCAACCCCTTGGTAGCTTGGCACAGAGCAGTCAGGCTTAACTTAGAGGCATTTGTAAAGTATTTGTGCAACTCTTCAAACAGTAATAAAGTGAAAACACCACAAAAAAAAAGATCATATACCAAGTTAAAAAATAGAGTTTTTAAAAATAAATAAAACAAGACCAAAACAACAAAATCCAACCAGTAGAACCAGAGATATTCAGTTTTAAGTCAAAATAACTCCAAAAGCACAAATCGCCATCTATGAACATTTGGTCGCACAGGACCAGGACAAAGTCACAAGTTCAAGTCGACCATGATGGAGCGTGGGCCCGCTACAGGTCTTCAGGTAGGCCTGCTGATTGTGGAGCATTGCGCGGATCCGCGTAGAAGTTGCATTGCACAGCTAAAGTGATGCAGCTTTTCCAAGAGCGAGCGAGGCTGCGATGCAAGAGCTTGAATCGTCGTGAAGGATCCATCAATGGGGCTTTTGATGTGAAGTCCAGCGTCGAGGATGGGGCATGACTTGGTTCAGAAGATCAACAAGGCTGTGATGTGGAGTCCTTTGTCATCGTCGAGGCTGTGTTGACAAGGGATGTGAGGGCCTGTGACGATGGTGTGTCACGCAGTCGATGCGATACAGTGGTTCTGAAGAGCTACGATACAATGCGGGTAAAGACTTCAGCCACCTGCTTCGCCATATTAAAATGGCTAAAAAAGATCTGTTGGATGCTGCCTGAAAACACCAAGAAAACAGTTGTCAATGCCCTAATAACATCTAGGCTAGATTATGGCAACGTTTTGTACCTGGGGGCGAACAAAGTTACTGTCCGCAGGTTACAATCAGTACAAAATGCAGCAGCCAGACTACTTTGTAAAATTCCCATCTCTACTCCAACAAATAAATACATCAGGAAGTTACACTGGCTAAAAACACTCACCACAAGTCAAGAGATCTGGGTTAAATGCATAGTTCTTTTGCTCACCGTGCCACCCCAGTTTGGACCCAGCCATATGCAAATCAGTCTTGAGCCTGCTCCTTATGGGAACAGTCCACTCCAAACTGCCATTCCAGGTCCTCCCTGGACCGGAAACAAGCATCCTGGGACCGGTTTTGGGGTATTACCCTATATCAGCCAGGCTAGCTTGAATTCAGTGGCACAGCGAGCAAGTGTACCCTTTCTGGGCATACCCTTGGCCACTTAGGTCTAACAGTAGGGCAGAAGCTACATGTCATGAGTGATGTAATATGTGAGGTCATAAGCAGTGCATTGTGGGGGTGCGAGTTATAGTTAGCTCACTAACTATAACGGCTGAATTTCACTCGTTTTGTATGAGTGAAACCTGAGCCTAACTGTAATGTTCCTGTAACCTTTGTTTTTTTCTGTGAATTTCTAAGGTTTTTTTAAATGCTAATTGCTAACTATAAAGTCCCTGTAACCTTTGATTTTTCAGTGAATTTCTATCTTTCTTTAAGTAGTAGTCTTGCTTGCAGAGTGGTGGAGAAAGGAGCCGGGGCCTCCAAGCAGCTCTCAGGAATTCCGCTGTATAGGACTTACAGGAGGTACCAGGAGAGCTTCTTGGCCCCCTAGTTTCCTCAGGAGCAAAGTGGACTTCATCCCCCAACCAGTAGTGCACCAGGAGCTGCATTAGCAGAGTGGTGGAGGAAGGGGGCTTGGCTTCAAAAGACCTCTTAGCAATCCTGCTGTGTGTGACTTACTGGAGGTAACAGGAGGGGGCCAAATACCACTCCTGTTACCTCTAGTAAGTCCCACACCACAGGATTACTGAGAAGTTGTCAGAGGCCATGCCCCCTTTCTGAACCACTCTGCGAATGCGCCTCCTAGCACTCTGCTAGTTGAGTGGTCCTTGGGGGCAAACTACCCCTCCTGTTACCTCCAGTAAGTCCCACACCGTGAGATTGCTGAGAGGTTTTCGGTGGCCACGCCCCCTTTCTCCACCACCTTGAAAACACACCTCCTGGCACACTACTAGTTGGGGATAAAGTCCCCTTGGCTCTTGAGGGTCCGTGGAGACACACTACCCCTCCTGTTACCTGCAGTAAGTCCCACACAGCTGGATTTCCAAGAGGTTGTCTGAGGCTATGCCCCCTTTCTCCAATACTCTGCAATCGCCCATCCTGGCGCACTACTGGTTGTAGGAAGAAGTCTATTTTAGTCCTGAAACCCTCAGGAGTAAATTGGAATTCATTTCCCAACCACCAGTGTTTGAATATTCCAAGAGTACCCCTACCCCTCCAGAATTAGCTTTCAAATATAAAAACATTTCTTCGATTGCTTTTGTAAAAAGTGGTTTAAAAACATTTTTCCTCTATTTTTCAAAACTTTTTGGAGGGAAAACTTCTCTTGCAATGTGTGATCTTGCTCAGTCACTGCAATTCAAGCTTCATCCCTTGTGGTGGACTCCCCTCCAGCTCAATTTATAATCCACTCTCTTAAAATGGGAACAGTGTAACCAAAGATAGTGAAGGGTGGGCTTAGTTGGTTTAATGGTTTGGGACTGTGGGGCAGACCTACGATTTATATCTCAGTTTTTTTGACCTGTTGAACTTTAGACTGCTTTCCCACCTCCTTGTTTCAGTTGATATTTTACATCAGTGAATTGATCTTTGTGTCTGTAACCTGAGGCACTTTTGTGTGTGATTGGCACAGAAGGGGAGGAGGAGATTCAGGGATCTGAGCAGCTCCATCAGAGGCTTGGCATAAATGTTGAATGTGGTTGAAAAAAGGTCCTTGGGGTACAGTGCACGTGTATGGGCAGGGTGAGGAGGCTATATGCTCCAGTCTGAGTTTTTGGCGGTGTTCTGGATAGTTGATTTGAACTTTTTATGAACATTGTTCTGGCACATTTACTAGAGATTGGGTGAATAAATGAGAAGGGTTTGGCCCACTGTACTGAAGATTGCAAAGATATTGTGGGTAATGAATTTGCTGTTTGAGCTTTGTCTACTACTTCTAGTAGAGTGCTCTTACCCCCTTTAATGGCTCAGTTCCTGGAGCTGTGCCGTTGACGAGTCGCGAGGAACACCTGCAGATTGGAGTGGCACTTGAAGTGAGGAACTAAAAGTCCCATGAGGAACTAAAGCACCATTTTAAGCACCCAAGCCAAAAAGACTGGTCTTTCCTTATGAATGGAAACTCTCATGAAACACATGCAGTGAGATACCTAGTTCTGGCTGCACTAATATTTGATGACAAACCGCTTTACTTGTAGTACTTTAGAGCACTGCATAAACCATAGTGCACTTGTGAAGACTGGTGCTAATATGCCAGCATTATTCTCCCAGCCCCTGTAAATGACAATAGAACATTATTTCATGGTATTGTATCTAGACTTTGATTACACGTACAAAGAGGTCAGTACGTTTATGTCAGACACTGGAATCACATGTGCAGAGGCTACATACTCCATTTTCCGTAAGTTAAGGGTTTTTTGGATATTTTGTTTTGTTCGTGCAGGCTTCTCTATTTCTCAGATTCAGATGCAGAAAGGGTAAGAACCGGATATGTGTCTTAGAAGGGCGAATATTAAAACAATGCTATTTGGCAAGAACACTGCCGTGTTTGACAGTTCACAGCTGCCTCGTTTACAGTACAGGAATACCAATTCATTTACCACACCCTTGACTCCCATTCTGTGCAGCGAGGCAGCGACAACAGATGGCTTGCTGCAGCTACAAAATCTGTCTCTTAAAGTATGCAGTAGGGGGTGAATACTGCAGAACCCATTAGTTGACAACTCTCTGCATTGTTCTGCTTGAGCAGGGTAAAAAAAGTGCTGTTTGCAATCAGTGCTGCGGGTTCAAAATCAGACTGCAAGATGGAGTTCCATTTCGAACAATACCATAGGTAAGTACTAGAGACTGATGAAATATTAGCATTTATTTATCTTGGAAGTCCAGCCTCTGTGGTCACGTTAATATAAAAAGCATAAGGGAATATGAACCCATTGACAGATTACAACCTGCAATGCAGTAGGCCAGCTGAGTATGCAGTAACACGTTTATTATATCAATTGCAACCACACCCGGTCATGTTCCCTGCAGTTATTGAAGTCACACATGGTAGATTTCCTGAGCATCAAAGGGAAGCAGCAACTTCTTCATTGGAAAGGAAAACTGTGAGGTGTCTCTGCCCCCTCCCCCTGGGTTCTACTTGTGTGGGAAAGTATGCTAGGAGTGAAACAAATGTCTCTGAGAGTCGCTTATCTTTAGGTAAAAATGTGTCCAGAACTTCAAAATTGGAAAATGCTCACAAGTATTGAAATTTTACAACAAATATATATTATGTACCATTCGCCTACAAATCATGTGAATGCGAATTATTGTCATAACTCCGCGAAAAAAATGAATACAATGGTAAACGCTAAATAAACCGGTCATATGTAATCACCCATTCCAAATCAATAAGTCTAATCCCTATCTATGTTATAATTTGCCTACCGACAGCCTAATTTAGTCTAAAATTAATATTCAGGGTTATATGGAGCCCCTCATACCAGAAGTCGGAGATTCATTTCTCAGCATCCCTCGAGCAACCGGTCCATCTTCCTTGCCCCATCCCAATTATCAGTATCCCTTATAGATGTTTCATGCATAGTAATCCATGCAGCAAGAAGGGGTCTTCTCATGCTGAACTTCTGTTGCAGTTTCACTACATGGTAAGCAGTACTTTTGTTCAGATTCCAGGAGTCAAGAGGAAGCTGCACCTAGTATATCTTTTAGTTTCTCTGATACGGAGCCATGAACACTGACTATATTTTGCATAGCAGCTCCACAGATACCGCAAAAGGAAGCAGCTGCAGAGAGTGAAAAAACCTCTTCCTTGGCCTACTGACATTGAGCAACAGAAGATACGCGACGATTGGGCATGCATAATTTGAGAACTGAAAGCCTCAAGTCAGTATTCGACAGACCTGCCCTCTATCCTCTAGGCCTGAACTACTGTCGCGCACTTCACTGCATTCTGGGCCAAATTTAGGAAAAACTTTGCGTTGCCCTGTGCCAGGCAAGGGGACACAGGGGCATATTATTAAGGGTATTATCGCCTCTTTAGCAGGACTTTTTCCAGCGAAAGCGGCAATAATTTTATTGCCCTATTAGCAAGCTGTCGCTAACAGCAGTTAGCGACAGCTTATAGGCGATAGCGACTGGTTTGGAGCCCGCTTTGCATGTCAGCGATATTTATCGCTAATGACATGCAAAGTGGGCGTACCCAACCTGTTAGGGGCTGAACGCAGTCGCTAACATCGCTATCGCCTAATATCAACGCAGGCGAAGGGATAAAAGAATTGCGCTAAGTGAGAATATCGCCAAAACCTAACGTCTGCTCAGACCACTTCTTAGCCTGTATATCCAATGGGAGGTGGATATTCAGGTTAAGACCCTAGTGGCGATGATGTCTGAATATCGCTGGATTTCCAGCGATATTCACGCATTGAGCCGCTATCGCCGGATATTTCATTTCATTTTAGATAAACGTTGCTAATAGCATGCTATCTCTGCGATAAAATCCGGCTATGCGCGGCGATAAAAAAAATATCGCTAAGATCATTTAGCGATACATATCGCTAGTTGTTGATAATATGCCCCGCAGGGTGATGTAAAACTTAAAATGAGACTTAATTTACCAAGCCACGGAAGGGCACCTTGCTTGGCTTGATGAATCAAGAGTAACGCAAGGCAGCGATTTGCGCAGTCTTGTGTTGTTCTGTGGCAGGGAGGCGTGCCAAGGGTGGAGCGTGGGTTTTCTCATGCATCCATGCATTCTGACATTACCAACACTAGTAGACTGGGGAATGCGTCAGAGTTGCATGCCTCCCCACCAGAACGAAAAGTAGTATCTTCATTACTCCTCATTGATTCCTCTTTCTAAGTGTGCTGCATTGTGAAACACACCTATAAAGGGGAGAATGCCTGAGGATTGTTTTTTTAAAGGAAGGTGCCCCTTCTGGCGCAAAAACAATCCTGCCTCCAACGCAGGCACCCTTCCACCAGGGAGCAAGTGTCCCTGCATTGGCCCTGGGCGGCAGTTTGTGCACCAGAGCAGGCAGAGAGCAGGAATACACAATATAATGTTGAGTACGGTGCATTCCTGCCCTCTCCCTTTCACGGAGCGCAGCATGTTGAGTTGCTGCGTTGAATATTTGTTAAGATCCGCTAAATATACAAAATATAGCCATTTTAACATGGAGCAGGGCCTGTGCTACATGTAACATTTACTAACAGCTATGCCACACATAACATCCTGTTTATACAGCAGCACAGAGTACATTTTAAAATTGGTATAAATGGTTCCTGGACCTTTCACCTCAGTTTATTATCTATTTACTGTGCAAGAATCTGAACGTTGAATCTGGAGATCTATATTTTTCCTTCAGAATAAGATAATTTGTGTTCTTTGCCACAATTTAGTACATTTACAAAACAATAACTTACATACTTTAATTTTAACAAAGCAGTGCTATGGTTGTCAGACGTTAGCACTACCAGATTCCACATTTTAGTGACAGACTTCATGCTTTCTATTCTATTTTGGGGTAGTTGGTCAAAACAGATCTGTTCAGAATAGGTAAAGTGGGATGCCAAGTGTGGTTTATCACAGTTAAGGTGTCACAAAAAAAGTACTTTGCCACAGGAGCCACCCACCTTGCAGTAGTGTTCACTCGTATTAAGAAAGTGGTGAGGCGCGGGGATGGGGAATACAATAAAAAAAAGAATAAAAATATTTTAAAATTACACCTACCTGCTCCGATGGCTGCCGCCTTCCTCCTGATCCTCACCGCCCGAACGCCCAGGAACTGCTGCACACTGTCGCAGGCTCCCAGTTCCCAATCCACTGCTATTCCCAGCATGTGAGCAGCGCTGGGATTGGTCTGAGCGCCTCATTTCGGCACTCACTGGGAGCCTGTGTTGGTTTCTCCACCCAGTTGTACAACACAGGTAGAGGGAGAAAGGCTAAGTGTGCATGATGGTTTGGCTGGCTCCAAAGGGCCGCCCAAACCATCATGCTCACTTGGCAGTGCCCACCACTCCCCCCTTCTCCCTGGTGTTGCAGCATCAGTATGGGAGACCATGCTGTTCCCTCGCAGCCTACAGGGCTAAAATTACAATGATAATAAAAAAGTTGTATTATCATTTTATTCTTTTGGGTTGCCTCTGCTGGGTTTCCGTTCTTTTCTCTCCCAGCTACGTGCCAGATCCAGGATGCCAATCAGAGGACCTTCGCTCCCTAAATGACCACAAAAGATTAAACAGTAAGTATTAATAATACGGAAAAATAAATAAAGGAGAAAAAGAAAAACAAACTAATAAAGGGAAGTCTTCTGCTAATTCTCTTATCCTCAGAGTTTCTTGTCTACTTTAGTTTTTCGTCCTATTACTCTGTGGGTTCTCCCCTCCTATTCCAGGCTCGATAAATCTAAGATTTGAACAGGGACCCTTCCTCAGGTCCTCACTGTCTTGTTTTATTAAAAGCTCTTCCAGACTAGGGTAACAACCAATTTTTGGCGTCTTCTGAGAATGTATCAGTGTGTCATCTTTAGGCTAGGATAACCAGTGTGTTATCCTTTGTATCCTTAGGTTGAGGGATTTACTCTTTCCTTTCAAAACTGAATAACAGATCTTTGCTTTGGAGGATATGTCGGAAGGAACTGGGTAAAAGAATTCCTAAAATCCACACTTCACCTTCCTACTCCCATCCCGTTGGCCTGTGTCAGGAGAAATCACTTCCCTGGGGAAGTGGGTGCCACGGTGCCAGGTAGTCACCCACATGTTAAGCCTCGACCCTCCCGGTGGTTTTAACAGGTTTAGGACTTGGTGAGGTTGGTCCACCAAACCTGTTTTTTACTCCACATGGTCAAACGTTATGTTGCCCCTGCTGTTGTTCTTCCTTTGCTGGATCTTTGAGAGCTTTCAACTCTTCTTGACTGACATCCACTCCAATGTTTTTCTGCTCTTCACTGCTTTGAGTTTCCTCGTAGGTCTGGCATGTGTGGCAGCGGGCAGCATTTAAAATGAGACACATGTGTTAAAAAAACTCATCCTGTGCGTGTCCGCTTGTTTGTCCTTTCTTCTGTCTCTCTCCTCATTCTTCCTGTGTTTTTACACTTGGTTGTTTTTCCTCAGTGTTTAGTGTTAGTCTTTCTTTCCTCCTTTCGGTGTTGGGGAAGCTGAACCAGAGAAGCTCTGTGGCCCTGTATGATCTTCTTCTGGTAAGTTCACTTCATTCAAGCCCGTCTGGCAAGTCACTCAAATAACAGCCCCAAATGTAATAAATCTGATCAATGCTTCACTGACCACCGGAATAGTTCCTTCCAAGTGAAATGGTACCAAGTGTATGGGATGCACCAGCACAGCCACAGAAATGCAGGTACTTACATTTTTTAGTTTCAAAAACTGCCACTTCGGGACCCACTGCGGTCGCCTACATATGACTCATTCAAATGTAGGGTAGAATTTCATGGGACCATGAGTAGGATTAAACTGAAAAAGTGTTTTGCCAATAAACCACAAGAAAGTCTCAGAACCTTTGGCACAAATTTAATGCGGCCATCATCATTCTGCCCTCCTGCGACTGCAGTGGGTCCCGAAGTGACAGTTTTTGAAACTAAAGTATTGCAAGATATTGCCAGATTTGAAACAGAAAATAACTCTTTTAAGTATAAAAACATGACTAAGGAAGGCTGGAATGCTGTGAAGTGTTAACAGGGCAACCACTCCCTAACTATAAAGTCAGCCGATAAGGGTGGGACAGTGGTTGTGTTGAACTCTAAAGATTATGATACCGAGGTTATGAGACTGTTAGAGGTACGAACCAACTACCGGCCCCTCAGCCGTGACGCTGTTCAAGAGCTTCTCAAGACTATACGGGAGATGGTGGGCAGAGCTAAAGAAAATAAGTGGATTTCGGTGAAGGAGGCAGAGTTCTTGGTTAATGAAAATTCCAGAACTCCTGCCTTCTATATACTTACTAAAATACAAAAGCCCACCCGCCCCCTCCTGGACGACCTATAGTGTTGGGTATTCAATCTGTCTTAGAATACTTATCCCAATACGCAGATTTTTTTCTTCGTGAATCAGTCATTAATCAACAATCATTCATCAAAGACTCTACAGAAGTTCTGAACATTCTTGACGGTATGAAATTTGACCAGTTAGCACATTTTTTGTCACGATCGATATAGAATCAATATACACCTGTATCCCCCAGGACGCGACGCTTGTGGCAGCAGCTCGCGCACTGGGGGAGCAAGAGTGGGTCTATGACGCTCCCCAATCCTTTGTGATGCAATGTGTCGAATTAGCTCTTACCAGGAACTACTTCAGATATAAAGATAAACTGAATCTCCAAACAACAGGAACATCAATGGGGGCCACTATGGCCCCCAGTCTGGCATGTATTTATGTCAGGCAGTTTCAAGGGCATGTCGTCTATCATTCTACCAATCCCTACTAGAGGAATTTGCGCCTCTGGAAGAGGTATATCGACAACGTGCTCTGCATTTGGGCAGGAACTGAAGAGTTCCTTTTGGAATTTCTCAGTTGACTCAACATACAGGATCCCAGTCTGAAGTTTACATGGCCCTATAGTCATAACACGGCTGTATATTTGGACCTGATTATAGAAGCCAAAGAAGAGGCTATCACCACACGTGTCCATCAAAAACCAACGGACAGAAACTCATTATTACTTCATGACTCATACCATCCTAGAGCTCTAAGGGATAATCTCCCAGTAGGGCAGTTCCTGCGTTACAGAAGGAATTGTTCAACCACTGAAACTTATTTGGAACAATCTCAGGGACTTACAACAAAGTTGCAACAGAGGAATTATCATCCAAGAATAATTAAATAAGCCCAGAAAAGAGCCCTCAGCACTCCACGTAGTGTCCTTTTAGAGGAAAATGTGAAAGAGAAGGATAACTGTGTCCCCGTAGTCATGACCTTTGATCCGGTAGCAACTAGGATCAGACAATCGATCCGTAAACACTGGTCTCTTTTATCAAATAAGGACTTTAAAATGCCACCTCCTAGGTTAGCTTTTAGGAGATCTAGCAATTTGAAGGACAAACTTGTTCACACTCGTGTACCCACTACAGTGAGAACAAATTAAACCACTATTCCTAATGGGCATTTTCCATGTGGTTCTTGCTCGATTTGCCCCTTGACCAAGAAAACAGTGTAATTTCAAAATCAGGAAGGGAGCGGTTTCTTAATCACTTCAGTAACTGTAATACCACCAATGTGGCATACAGACTACTCTGTGAATATGGCCTTCAGTATATAGAGCTTACATCCCGAAAGACTGAGACCAGGATCGAAGAATACCTAAGTCCCATAAGGGCGGGAACATTGACAACGAAACTAGTGCAGCACTGCCATACAGAGAAACATAGTTTTACCTGGGTAGTACTTGAGAGAGTACTGGGTACCCCATAAAATATTGAAAAGGTTCTTCTTTCCAAAGAAGCACAATGGATTTATCAAGAGAAGAGTGATCAACATGGACTCAATGAGGTCAGTGAATGGAACAGGGTTGGTTAATACCTTTCCTCTACTCTTGAAACTAAATCCCTTGGTATCAGTTAGGGTGGTTTTTTTAAACTCCTTTTCCAACCTTTTGTTCTAATGAGTATTTTGTAGAAAAGGATAAAAAACTGCCTTAATGCAGCATCACTTTGGCCCCCACAGAGTTCCTATCATCTAGCGTGCGTCAGTGTCTCCCCAGTGGTTTGTATGAGTATTGATAAAAAAGGATTCTGAGAAAACAAATTGATAAAATCCTTAGGACGCTATATAAATAATTTTAATTCAATGATCTGATGGTTTTAATTTGAATCTGACACTCTTGTGGACATGCATTGGCGTCAGAAATCTATGATCATTGTTTGCCCTTTGTAGTGTCTGTTCAATAGAGTTGCCGAGATTAAAATTTGCAAACAGCCCCTTTTTCTGTTTTATTTTGTTTTAAGGGGACACTGCAACATGTTTGAGCATTACCGCCCCCAGGTTTTTGAAGACCGCATGTATTATTAAACATTCGTACATGTATGGTAAAAGTAATCAATAACGCTAGAAAAAAAAGACTTTTTTTCGAAGTAAACAAAACTCTCCCATTCAAAGATGGTGGCCGCTGTACACGCCGGGTACGCCATCACGTGACTGCCCTCTGCGGCTTTTAGATACACGGAGAGATAGCAGTCGTGCACAGGAGGAGACGCTGCGATCCGTGAGGCTTCATTCGGTGAGGAGTGGGGTGGCCGGTAACACTTTGAGAATCGTGGCCCTGAGATATCCTGACTTTGGTTTGGGGAGATGCATAAAGAGATATGATTTAGAAAAGGGGGTGGTGATGAACAGAGTGTCTGAGTTAAACAGACCACTCTTACCCAGTCCAAAGATCAGGGCTTGATCCATCACCGTTATTTATCTCACTGCCCCATCCCGGCTCAGAACCTGGCTATATGCAAATCAGTCTGTCCCTGGCCCAGTGCATCATGGGAACAGGGCAGACTAAACTACCAAGCCAATTCTTCACCAGAAAGGAGACAAGCTACCGGGGACCGGTTTCTGGCATTTCAGCCTTCTTCGGCCCGGCTTGCTTGAATCCTGATGGAGCAGTGAGAAAGGGACTCATGTCTGAGTATACCCTGCCACACCTATAGTGGCCAAAAACGATTTAGAAAAGGGGGTGGTGATGAACAGAGTGTCTGAGTTAAACAGACCACTCTTACCCAGTCCAAAGATCAGGGCTTGATCCATCACCGTTATTTATCTCACTGCCCCATCCCGGCTCAGAACCTGGCTATATGCAAATCAGTCTGTCCCTGGCCCAGTGCATCATGGGAACAGGGCAGACTAAACTACCAAGCCAATTCTTCACCAGAAAGGAGACAAGCTACCGGGGAACGGTTTCTGGCATTTCAGCCTTCTTCGGCCCGGCTTGCTTGAATCCTGATGGAGCAGTGAGAAAGGGACTCATGTCTGAGTATACCCTGCCACACCTATAGTGGCCAAAAACGATTTAGAAAAGGGGGTGGTGATGAACAGAGTGTCTGAGTTAAACAGACCACTCTTACCCAGTCCAAAGATCAGGGCTTGATCCATCACCGTTATTTATCTCACTGCCCCATCCCGGCTCAGAACCTGGCTATATGCAAATCAGTCTGTCCCTGGCCCAGTGCATCATGGGAACAGGGCAGACTAAACTACCAAGCCAATTCTTCACCAGAAAGGAGACAAGCTACCGGGGACCGGTTTCTGGCATTTCAGCCTTCTTCGGCCCGGCTTGCTTGAATCCTGATGGAGCAGTGAGAAAGGGACTCATGTCTGAGTATACCCTGCCACACCTATAGTGGCCAAAAACGATTTAGAAAAGGGGGTGGTGATGAACAGAGTGTCTGAGTTAAACAGACCACTCTTACCCAGTCCAAAGATCAGGGCTTGATCCATCACCGTTATTTATCTCACTGCCCCATCCCGGCTCAGAACCTGGCTATATGCAAATCAGTCTGTCCCTGGCCCAGTGCATCATGGGAACAGGGCAGACTAAACTACCAAGCCAATTCTTCACCAGAAAGGAGACAAGCTACCGGGGACCGGTTTCTGGCATTTCAGCCTTCTTCGGCCCGGCTTGCTTGAATCCTGATGGAGCAGTGAGAAAGGGACTCATGTCTGAGTATACCCTGCCACACCTATAGTGGCCAAAAACGATTTAGAAAAGGGGGTGGTGATGAACAGAGTGTCTGAGTTAAACAGACCACTCTTACCCAGTCCAAAGATCAGGGCTTGATCCATCACCGTTATTTATCTCACTGCCCCATCCCGGCTCAGAACCTGGCTATATGCAAATCAGTCTGTCCCTGGCCCAGTGCATCATGGGAACAGGGCAGACTAAACTACCAAGCCAATTCTTCACCAGAAAGGAGACAAGCTACCGGGGACCGGTTTCTGGCATTTCAGCCTTCTTCGGCCCGGCTTGCTTGAATCCTGATGGAGCAGTGAGAAAGGGACTCATGTCTGAGTATACCCTGCCACACCTATAGTGGCCAAAAACGATTTAGAAAAGGGGGTGGTGATGAACAGAGTGTCTGAGTTAAACAGACCACTCTTACCCAGTCCAAAGATCAGGGCTTGATCCATCACCGTTATTTATCTCACTGCCCCATCCCGGCTCAGAACCTGGCTATATGCAAATCAGTCTGTCCCTGGCCCAGTGCATCATGGGAACAGGGCAGACTAAACTACCAAGCCAATTCTTCACCAGAAAGGAGACAAGCTACCGGGGACCGGTTTCTGGCATTTCAGCCTTCTTCGGCCCGGCTTGCTTGAATCCTGATGGAGCAGTGAGAAAGGGACTCATGTCTGAGTATACCCTGCCACACCTATAGTGGCCAAAAACGATTTAGAAAAGGGGGTGGTGATGAACAGAGTGTCTGAGTTAAACAGACCACTCTTACCCAGTCCAAAGATCAGGGCTTGATCCATCACCGTTATTTATCTCACTGCCCCATCCCGGCTCAGAACCTGGCTATATGCAAATCAGTCTGTCCCTGGCCCAGTGCATTATGGGAACAGGGCAGACTAAACTACCAAGCCAATTCTTCACCAGAAAGGAGACAAGCTACCGGGGACCGGTTTCTGGCATTTCAGCCTTCTTCGGCCCGGCTTGCTTGAATCCTGATGGAGCAGTGAGAAAAGGACTCATGTCTGAGTATACCCTGCCACACCTATAGTGGCCAAAAACGATTTAGAAAAGGGGGTGGTGATGAACAGAGTGTCTGAGTTAAACAGACCACTCTTACCCAGTCCAAAGATCAGGGCTTGATCCATCACCGTTATTTATCTCACTGCCCCATCCCGGCTCAGAACCTGGCTATATGCAAATCAGTCTGTCCCTGGCCCAGTGCATCATGGGAACAGGGCAGACTAAACTACCAAGCCAATTCTTCACCAGAAAGGAGACAAGCTACTGGGGACCGGTTTCTGGCATTTCAGCCTTCTTCGGCCCGGCTTGCTTGAATCCTGATGGAGCAGTGAGAAAGGGACTCATGTCTGAGTATACCCTGCCACACCTATAGTGGCCAAAAACAATTTAGAAAAGGGGGTGGTGATGAACAGAGTGTCTGAGTTAAACAGACCACTCTTACCCAGTCCAAAGATCAGGGCTTGATCCATCACCGTTATTTATCTCACTGCCCCATCCCGGCTCAGAACCTGGCTATATGCAAATCAGTCTGTCCCTGGCCCAGTGCATCATGGGAACAGGGCAGACTAAACTACCAAGCCAATTCTTCACCAGAAAGGAGACAAGCTACCGGGGACCGGTTTCTGGCATTTCAGCCTTCTTCGGCCCGGCTTGCTTGAATCCTGATGGAGCAGTGAGAAAGGGACTCATGTCTGAGTATACCCTGCCACACCTATAGTGGCCAAAAACGATTTAGAAAAGGGGGTGGTGATGAACAGAGTGTCTGAGTTAAACAGACCACTCTTACCCAGTCCAAAGATCAGGGCTTGATCCATCACCGTTATTTATCTCACTGCCCCATCCCGGCTCAGAACCTGGCTATATGCAAATCAGTCTGTCCCTGGCCCAGTGCATCATGGGAACAGGGCAGACTAAACTACCAAGCCAATTCTTCACCAGAAAGGAGACAAGCTACCGGGGACCGGTTTCTGGCATTTCAGCCTTCTTCGGCCCGGCTTGCTTGAATCCTGATGGAGCAGTGAGAAAGGGACTCATGTCTGAGTATACCCTGCCACACCTATAGTGGCCAAAAACGATTTAGAAAAGGGGGTGGTGATGAACAGAGTGTCTGAGTTAAACAGACCACTCTTACCCAGTCCAAAGATCAGGGCTTGATCCATCACCGTTATTTATCTCACTGCCCCATCCCGGCTCAGAACCTGGCTATATGCAAATCAGTCTGTCCCTGGCCCAGTGCATCATGGGAACAGGGCAGACTAAACTACCAAGCCAATTCTTCACCAGAAAGGAGACAAGCTACCGGGGACCGGTTTCTGGCATTTCAGCCTTCTTCGGCCCGGCTTGCTTGAATCCTGATGGAGCAGTGAGAAAAGGACTCATGTCTGAGTATACCCTGCCACACCTATAGTGGCCAAAAACGATTTAGAAAAGGGGGTGGTGATGAACAGAGTGTCTGAGTTAAACAGACCACTCTTACCCAGTCCAAAGATCAGGGCTTGATCCATCACCGTTATTTATCTCACTGCCCCATCCCGGCTCAGAACCTGGCTATATGCAAATCAGTCTGTCCCTGGCCCAGTGCATCATGGGAACAGGGCAGACTAAACTACCAAGCCAATTCTTCACCAGAAAGGAGACAAGCTACCGGGGACCGGTTTCTGGCATTTCAGCCTTCTTCGGCCCGGCTTGCTTGAATCCTGATGGAGCAGTGAGAAAGGGACTCATGTCTGAGTATACCCTGCCACACCTATAGTGGCCAAAAACGATTTAGAAAAGGGGGTGGTGATGAACAGAGTGTCTGAGTTAAACAGACCACTCTTACCCAGTCCAAAGATCAGGGCTTGATCCATCACCGTTATTTATCTCACTGCCCCATCCCGGCTCAGAACATGGCTATATGCAAATCAGTCTGTCCCTGGCCCAGTGCATCATGGGAACAGGGCAGACTAAACTACCAAGCCAATTCTTCACCAGAAAGGAGACAAGCTACCGGGGACCGGTTTCTGGCATTTCAGCCTTCTTCGGCCCGGCTTGCCCTTACCCTTGCTCATTGCACCATCAGGATTCAAGCAAACCGGGCCGAAGATGGCTGTAATGCCAGAAACCGGTCCCCGGGAGCTTGTTTCCTTCCCAGTGTAAGAATTGGCTTTTGTAGTTTAGTTTGCCCTGTTCCCATCATGCACTGGGACAGGAACAGACTAATTTGCATACAGCCAGGTTCTGAAACTGGGATGGTGCAGTGAGCTAAAAAACGGTGTTGGATCTAGCCCTGATCTCTTGACTGGGTGAGAGCTTTCTGCTTAATTCAGAGACTCTGTCCCTCACCACCCCTTGTTGTAAATATTTTTGTCCACCCTAAGCGTGGAAGGGTATTCTCAGATGTGAGACCCTTGCTCATTGCACCATCAGGATTCAAGCAAACCGGGCCGAAGACGGCTGTAATGCCAGAAACCGGTCCCCGGGAGCTTGTTTCCTTCCCAGTGTAAGAATTGGCTTTTGTAGTTTGGTTTGCCCTGTTCCCATCATGCACTGGGACAGGAACAGACTAATTTGCATACAGCCAGGTTCTGAAACTGGGATGGTGCAGTGAGCTAAAAAACGGTGTTGGATCTAGCCCTGATCTCTTGACTGGGTGAGAGCTTTCTGCTTAATTCAGAGACTCTGTCCCTCACCACCCCTTGTTGTAAATATTTTTGTCCACCCTAAGCGTGGAAGGGTATTCTCAGATGTGAGACCCTTGCTCATTGCACCATCAGGATTCAAGCAAACCGGGCCGAAGATGGCTGTAATGCCAGAAACCAGTCCCCGGGAGCTTGTTTCCTTCCCAGTGTAAGAATTGGCTTTTGTAGTTTGGTTTGCCCTGTTCCCATCATGCACTGGGACAGGAACAGACTAATTTGCATACAGCCAGGTTCTGAAACTGGGATGGTGCAGTGAGCTAAAAAACGGTGTTGGATCTAGCCCTGATCTCTTGACTGGGTGAGAGCGTTCTGCTTAATTCAGAGACTCTGTCCCTCACCACCCCTTGTTGTAAATATTTTTGTCCACCCTAAGCGTGGAAGGGTATTCTCAGATGTGAGACCCTTGCTCATTGCACCATCAGGATTCAAGCAAACCGGGCCGAAGACGGCTGTAATGCCAGACACCGGTCCCCGGGAGCTTGTTTCCTTCCCAGTGTAAGAATTGGCTTCTGTAGTTTGGTTTGCCCTGTTCCCATCATGCACTGGGACAGGAACAGACTAATTTGCATACAGCCAGGTTCTGAAACTGGGATGGTGCAGTGAGCTAAAAAACGGTGTTGGATCTAGCCCTGATCTCTTGACTGGGTGAGAGCTTTCTGCTTAATTCA
This sequence comes from Lissotriton vulgaris, assembly GCF_964263255.1. Taxonomy (NCBI): domain Eukaryota; kingdom Metazoa; phylum Chordata; class Amphibia; order Caudata; family Salamandridae; genus Lissotriton; species Lissotriton vulgaris. The sequence continues at coordinate 279,488,357 of NC_141696.1, forward strand.
GAGACTCTGTCCCTCACCACCCCTTGTTGTAAATATTTTTGTCCACCCTAAGCGTGGAAGGGTATTCTCAGATGTGAGACCCTTGCTCATTGCACCATCAGGATTCAAGCAAACCGGGCCGAAGACGGCTGTAATGCCAGACACCGGTCCCCGGGAGCTTGTTTCCTTCCCAGTGTAAGAATTGGCTTCTGTAGTTTGGTTTGCCCTGTTCCCATCATGCACTGGGACAGGAACAGACTAATTTGCATACAGCCAGGTTCTGAAACTGGGATGGTGCAGTGAGCTAAAAAACGGTGTTGGATCTAGCCCTGATCTCTTGACTGGGTGAGAGCTTTCTGCTTAATTCAGAGACTCTGTCCCTCACCACCCCTTGTTGTAAATATTTTTGTCCACCCTAAGCGTGGAAGGGTATTCTCAGATGTGAGACCCTTGCTCATTGCACCATCAGGATTCAAGCAAACCGGGCCGAAGACGGCTGTAATGCCAGAAACCGGTCCCCGGGAGCTTGTTTCCTTCCCAGTGTAAGAATTGGCTTTTGTAGTTTGGTTTGCCCTGTTCCCATCATGCACTGGGACAGGAACAGACTAATTTGCATACAGCCAGGTTCTGAAACTGGGATGGTGCAGTGAGCTAAAAAACGGTGTTGGATCTAGCCCTGATCTCTTGACTGGGTGAGAGCTTTCTGCTTAATTCAGAGACTCTGTCCCTCACCACCCCTTGTTGTAAATATTTTTGTCCACCCTAAGCGTGGAAGGGTATTCTCAGATGTGAGACCCTTGCTCATTGCACCATCAGGATTCAAGCAAACCGGGCCGAAGACGGCTGTAATGCCAGAAACTGGTCCCCGGGAGCTTGTTTCCTTCCCAGTGTAAGAATTGGCTTTTGTAGTTTGGTTTGCCCTGTTCCCATCATGCACTGGGACAGGAACAGACTAATTTGCATACAGCCAGGTTCTGAAACTGGGATGGTGCAGTGAGCTAAAAAACGGTGTTGGATCTAGCCCTGATCTCTTGACTGGGTGAGAGCTTTCTGCTTAATTCAGAGACTCTGTCCCTCACCACCCCTTGTTGTAAATATTTTTGTCCACCCTAAGCGTGGAAGGGTATTCTCAGATGTGAGACCCTTGCTCATTGCACCATCAGGATTCAAGCAAACCGGGCCGAAGACGGCTGTAATGCCAGAAACCGGTCCCCGGGAGCTTGTTTCCTTCCCAGTGTAAGAATTGGCTTTTGTAGTTTGGTTTGCCCTGTTCCCATCATGCACTGGGACAGGAACAGACTAATTTGCATACAGCCAGGTTCTGAAACTGGGATGGTGCAGTGAGCTAAAAAACGGTGTTGGATCTAGCCCTGATCTCTTGACTGGGTGAGAGCTTTCTGCTTAATTCAGAGACTCTGTCCCTCACCACCCCTTGTGGTAAATATTTTTGTCCACCCTAAGCGTGGAAGGGTATTCTCAGATGTGAGACCTTTGCTCATTGCACCATCAGGATTCAAGCAAACCGGGCCGAAGACGGCTGTAATGCCAAAAACCGGTCCCCGGGAGCTTGTTTCCTTCCCAGTGTAAGAATTGGCTTTTGTAGTTTGGTTTGCCCTGTTCCCATCATGCACTGGGACAGGAACAGACTAATTTGCATACAGCCAGGTTCTGAAACTGGGATGGTGCAGTGAGCTAAAAAACGGTGTTGGATCTAGCCCTGATCTCTTGACTGGGTGAGAGCTTTCTGCTTAATTCAGAGACTCTGTCCCTTACCACCCCTTGTGGTAAATATTTTTGTCCACCCTAAGCGTGGAAGGGTATTCTCAGATGTGAGACCCTTGCTCATTGCACCATCAGGATTCAAGCAAACCGGGCCGAAGACGGCTGTAATGCCAGAAACCGGTCCCCGGGAGCTTGTTTCCTTCCCAGTGTAAGAATTGGCTTTTGTAGTTTGGTTTGCCCTGTTCCCATCATGCACTGGGACAGGAACAGACTAATTTGCATACAGCCAGGTTCTGAAACTGGGATGGTGCAGTGAGCTAAAAAACGGTGTTGGATCTAGCCCTGATCTCTTGACTGGGTGAGAGCTTTCTGCTTAATTCAGAGACTCTGTCCCTCACCACCCCTTGTGGTAAATATTTTTGTCCACCCTAAGCGTGGAAGGGTATTCTCAGATGTGAGACCCTTGCTCATTGCACCATCAGGATTCAAGCAAACCGGGCCGAAGACGGCTGTAATGCCAGAAACCGGTCCCCGGGAGCTTGTTTCCTTCCCAGTGTAAGAATTGGCTTTTGTAGTTTGGTTTGCCCTGTTCCCATCATGCACTGGGACAGGAACAGACTAATTTGCATACAGCCAGGTTCTGAAACTGGGATGGTGCAGTGAGCTAAAAAACGGTGTTGGATCTAGCCCTGATCTCTTGACTGGGTGAGAGCTTTCTGCTTAATTCAGAGACTCTGTCCCTCACCACCCCTTGTGGTAAATATTTTTGTCCACCCTAAGCGTGGAAGGGTATTCCCAGATGTGAGACCCTTGCTCATTGCACCATCAGGATTCAAGCAAACCGGGCCGAAGACGGCTGTAATGCCAGAAACCGGTCCCCGGGAGCTTGTTTCCTTCCCAGTGTAAGAATTGGCTTTTGTAGTTTGGTTTGCCCTATTCCCATCATGCACTGGGACAGGAACAGACTAATTTGCATACAGCCAGGTTCTGAAACTGGGATGGTGCAGTGAGCTAAAAAACGGTGTTGGATCTAGCCCTGATCTCTTGACTGGGTGAGAGCTTTCTGCTTAATTCAGAGACTCTGTCCCTTACCACCCCTTGTGGTAAATATTTTTGTCCACCCTAAGCGTGGAAGGGTATTCTCAGATGTGAGACCCTTGCTCATTGCACCATCAGGATTCAAGCAAACCGGGCCGAAGACGGCTGTAATGCCAGAAACCGGTCCCCGGGAGCTTGTTTCCTTCCCAGTGTAAGAATTGGCTTTTGTAGTTTGGTTTGCCCTGTTCCCATCATGCACTGGGACAGGAACAGACTAATTTGCATACAGCCAGGTTCTGAAACTGGGATGGTGCAGTGAGCTAAAAAACGGTGTTGGATCTAGCCCTGATCTCTTGACTGGGTGAGAGCTTTCTGCTTAATTCAGAGACTCTGTCCCTCACCACCCCTTGTGGTAAATATTTTTGTCCACCCTAAGCGTGGAAGGGTATTCTCAGATGTGAGACCCTTGCTCATTGCACCATCAGGATTCAAGCAAACCGGGCCGAAGACGGCTGTAATGCCGGAAACCGGTCCCTGGGAGCTTGTTTCCTTCCCAGTGTAAGAATTGGCTTTTGTAGTTTGGTTTGCCCTGTTCCCATCATGCACTGGGACAGGAACAGACTAATTTGCATACAGCCAGGTTCTGAAACTGGGATGGTGCAGTGAGCTAAAAAACGGTGTTGGATCTAGCCCTGATCTCTTGACTGGGTGAGAGCTTTCTGCTTAATTCAGAGACTCTGTCCCTCACCACCCCTTGTGGTAAATATTTTTGTCCACCCTAAGCGTGGAAGGGTATTCTCAGATGTGAGACCCTTGCTCATTGCACCATCAGGATTCAAGCAAACCGGGCCGAAGACGGCTGTAATGCCAGAAACCGGTCCCCGGGAGCTTGTTTCCTTCCCAGTGTAAGAATTGGCTTTTGTAGTTTGGTTTGCCCTGTTCCCATCATGCACTGGGACAGGAACAGACTAATTTGCATACAGCCAGGTTCTGAACTGGGATGGTGCAGTGAGCTAAAAAACGGTGTTGGATCTAGCCCTGATCTCTTGACTGGGTGAGAGCTTTCTGCTTAATTCAGAGACTCTGTCCCTCACCACCCCTTGTTGTAAATATTTTTGTCCACCCTAAGCGTGGAAGGGTATTCTCAGATGTGAGACCCTTGCTCATTGCACCATCAGGATTCAAGCAAACCGGGCCGAAGACGGCTGTAATGCCAGAAACCGGTCCCCGGGAGCTTGTTTCCTTCCCAGTGTAAGAATTGGCTTTTGTAGTTTGGTTTGCCCTGTTCCCATCATGCACTGGGACAGGAACAGACTAATTTGCATACAGCCAGGTTCTGAAACTGGGATGGTGCAGTGAGCTAAAAAACGGTGTTGGATCTAGCCCTGATCTCTTGACTGGGTGAGAGCTTTCTGCTTAATTCAGAGACTCTGTCCCTCACCACCCCTTGTTGTAAATATTTTTGTCCACCCTAAGCGTGGAAGGGTATTCTCAGATGTGAGACCCTTGCTCATTGCACCATCAGGATTCAAGCAAACCGGGCCGAAGACGGCTGTAATGCCAGAAACCGGTCCCGGAGAGCTTGTTTCCTTCCCAGTGTAAGAATTGGCTTTTGTAGTTTGGTTTGCCCTGTTCCCATCATGCACTGGGACAGGAACAGACTAATTTGCATACAGCCAGGTTCTGAAACTGGGATGGTGCAGTGAGCTAAAAAACGGTGTTGGATCTAGCCCTGATCTCTTGACTGGGTGAGAGCTTTCTGCTTAATTCAGAGACTCTGTCCCTCACCACCCCTTGTTGTAAATATTTTTGTCCACCCTAAGCGTGGAAGGGTATTCTCAGATGTGAGACCCTTGCTCATTGCACCATCAGGATTCAAGCAAACCGGGCCGAAGACGGCTGTAATGCCAGAAACCGGTCCCCGGGAGCTTGTTTCCTTCCCAGTGTAAGAATTGGCTTTTGTAGTTTGGTTTGCCCTGTTCCCATCATGCACTGGGACAGGAACAGACTAATTTGCATACAGCCAGGTTCTGAAACTGGGATGGTGCAGTGAGCTAAAAAACGGTGTTGGATCTAGCCCTGATCTCTTGACTGGGTGAGAGCTTTCTGCTTAATTCAGAGACTCTTTCCCTCACCACCCCTTGTTGTAAATATTTTTGTCCACCCTAAGCGTGGAAGGGTATTCTCAGATGTGAGACCCTTGCTCATTGCACCATCAGGATTCAAGCAAACCGGGCCGAAGACGGCTGTAATGCCAGAAACCGGTCCCCGGGAGCTTGTTTCCTTCCCAGTGTAAGAAATGGCTTTTGTTTTTTGGTTTGCCCTGTTCCCATCATGCACTGGGACAGGAACAGACTAATTTGCATACAGCCAGGTTCTGAAACTGGGATGGTGCAGTGAGCTAAAAAACGGTGTTGGATCTAGCCCTGATCTCTTGACTGGGTGAGAGCTTTCTGCTTAATTCAGAGACTCTGTCCCTCACCACCCCTTGTTGTAAATATTTTTGTCCACCCTAAGCGTGGAAGGGTATTCTCAGATGTGAGACCCTTGCTCATTGCACCATCAGGATTCAAGCAAACCGGGCCGAAGACGGCTGTAATGCCAGAAACCGGTCCCCGGGAGCTTGTTTCCTTCCCAGTGTAAGAATTGGCTTTTGTAGTTTGGTTTGCCCTGTTCCCATCATGCACTGGGACAGGAACAGACTAATTTGCATACAGCCAGGTTCTGAAACTGGGATGGTGCAGTGAGCTAAAAAACGGTGTTGGATCTAGCCCTGATCTCTTGACTGGGTGAGAGCTTTCTGCTTAATTCAGAGACTCTGTCCCTCACCACCCCTTGTTGTAAATATTTTTGTCCACCCTAAGCGTGGAAGGGTATTCTCAGATGTGAGACCCTTGCTCATTGCACCATCAGGATTCAAGCAAACCGGGCCGAAGACGGCTGTAATGCCAGAAACTGGTCCCCGGGAGCTTGTTTCCTTCCCAGTGTAAGAATTGGCTTTTGTAGTTTGGTTTGCCCTGTTCCCATCATGCACTGGGACAGGAACAGACTAATTTGCATACAGCCAGGTTCTGAAACTGGGATGGTGCAGTGAGCTAAAAAACGGTGTTGGATCTAGCCCTGATCTCTTGACTGGGTGAGAGCTTTCTGCTTAATTCAGAGACTCTGTCCCGCACCACCCCTTGTTGTAAATATTTTTGTCCACCCTAAGCGTGGAAGGGTATTCTCAGATGCGAGACCCTTGCTCATTGCACCATCAGGATTCAAGCAAACCGGGCCGAAGACGGCTGTAATGCCAGAAACCGGTCCCCGGGAGCTTGTTTCCTTCCCAGTGTTAGAATTGGCTTTTGTAGTTTGGTTTGCCCTGTTCCCATCATGCACTGGGACAGGAACAGACTAATTTGCATACAGCCAGGTTCTGAAACTGGGATGGTGCAGTGAGCTAAAAAACGGTGTTGGATCTAGCCCTGATCTCTTGACTGGGTGAGAGCTTTCTGCTTAATTCAGAGACTCTGTCCCTCACCACCCCTTGTTGTAAATATTTTTGTCCACCCTAAGCGTGGAAGGGTATTCTCAGATGCGAGACCCTTGCTCATTGCACCATCAGGATTCAAGCAAACCGGGCCGAAGACGGCTGTAATGCCAGAAACCGGTCCCCGGGAGCTTGTTTCCTTCCCAGTCTAAGAATTGTCTTTTGTAGTTTGGTTTGCCCTGTTCCCATCATGCACTGGGACAGGAACAGACTAATTTGCATACAGCCAGGTTCTGAAACTGGGATGGTGCAGTGAGCTAAAAAACGGTGTTGGATCTAGCCCTGATCTCTTGACTGGGTGAGAGCTTTCTGCTTAATTCAGAGACTCTGTCCCTCACCACCCCTTGTTGTAAATATTTTTGTCCACCCTAAGCGTGGAAGGGTATTCTCAGATGTGAGACCCTTGCTCATTGCACCATCAGGATTCAAGCAAACCGGGCCGAAGACGGCTGTAATGCCAGAAACCGGTCCCCGGGAGCTTGTTTCCTTCCCAGTGTAAGAATTGGCTTTTGTAGTTTGGTTTGCCCTGTTCCCATCATGCACTGGGACAGGAACAGACTAATTTGCATACAGCCAGGTTCTGAAACTGGGATGGTGCAGTGAGCTAAAAAACGGTGTTGGATCTAGCCCTGATCTCTTGACTGGGTGAGAGCTTTCTGCTTAATTCAGAGACTCTGTCCCTCACCACCCCTTGTTGTAAATATTTTTGTCCACCCTACGCGTGGAAGGGTATTCTCAGATGTGAGACCCTTGCTCATTGCACCATCAGGATTCAAGCAAACCGGGCCGAAGACGGCTGTAATGCCAGAAACCGGTCCCCGGGAGCTTGTTTCCTTCCCAGTGTAAGAATTGGCTTTTGTAGTTTGGTTTGCCCTGTTCCCATCATGCACTGGGACAGGAACAGACTAATTTGCATACAGCCAGGTTCTGAAACTGGGATGGTGCAGTGAGCTAAAAAACGGTGTTGGATCTAGCCCTGATCTCTTGACTGGGTGAGAGCTTTCTGCTTAATTCAGAGACTCTGTCCCTCACCACCCCTTGTTGTAAATATTTTTGTCCACCCTAAGCGTGGAAGGGTATTCTCAGATGTGAGACCCTTGCTCATTGCACCATCAGGATTCAAGCAAACCGGGCCGAAGACGGCTGTAATGCCAGAAACCGGTCCCCGGGAGCTTGTTTCCTTCCCAGTGTAAGAATTGGCTTTTGTAGTTTGGTTTGCCCTGTTCCCATCATGCACTGGGACAGGAACAGACTAATTTGCATACAGCCAGGTTCTGAAACTGGGATGGTGCAGTGAGCTAAAAAACGGTGTTGGATCTAGCCCTGATCTCTTGACTGGGTGAGAGCTTTCTGCTTAATTCAGAGACTCTGTCCCTCACCACCCCTTGTTGTAAATATTTTTGTCCACCCTAAGCGTGGAAGGGTATTCTCAGATGTGAGACCCTTGCTCATTGCACCATCAGGATTCAAGCAAACCGGGCCGAAGACGGCTGTAATGCCAGAAACCGGTCCCCGGGAGCTTGTTTCCTTCCCAGTGTAAGAATTGGCTTTTGTAGTTTGGTTTGCCCTGTTCCCATCATGCACTGGGGCAGGAACAGACTAATTTGCATACAGCCAGGTTCTGAAACTGGGATGGTGCAGTGAGCTAAAAAACGGTGTTGGATCTAGCCCTGATCTCTTGACTGGGTGAGAGCTTTCTGCTTAATTCAGAGACTCTGTCCCTCACCACCCCTTGTGGTAAATATTTTTGTCCACCCTAAGCGTGGAAGGGTATTCTCAGATGTGAGACCCTTGCTCATTGCACCATCAGGATTCAAGCAAACCGGGCCGAAGACGGCTGTAATGCCAGAAACCGGTCCCCGGGAGCTTGTTTCCTTCCCAGTGTAAGAATTGGCTTTTGTAGTTTGGTTTGCCCTGTTCCCATCATGCACTGGGACAGAAACAGACTAATTTGCATACAGCCAGGTTCTGAAACTGGGATGGTGCAGTGAGCTAAAAAACGGTGTTGGATCTGGCCCTGATCTCTTGACTGGGTGAGAGCTTTCTGCTTAATTCAGAGACTCTGTCCCTCACCACCCCTTGTTGTAAATATTTTTGTCCACCCTAAGCGTGGAAGGGTATTCTCAGATGTGAGACCCTTGCTCATTGCACCATCAGGATTAAAGCAAACCGGGCCGAAGACGGCAGTAATGCCAGAAACCGGTCCCCGGGAGCTTGTTTCCTTCCCAGTGTAAGAATTGGCTTTTGTAGTTTGGTTTGCCCTGTTCCCATCATGCACTGGGACAGGAACAGACTAATTTGCATACAGCCAGGTTCTGAAACTGGGATGGTGCAGTGAGCTAAAAAACGGTGTTGGATCTAGCCCTGATCTCTTGACTTGGTGAGAGCTTTCTGCTTAATTCAGAGACTCTGTCCCTCACCACCCCTTGTTGTAAATATTTTTGTCCACCCTAAGCATGGAAGGGTATTCTCAGATGTGAGACCCTTGCTCATTGCACCATCAGGATTCAAGCAAACCGGGCCGAAGACGGCTGTAATGCCAGAAACCGGTCCCCGGGAGCTTGTTTCCTTCCCAGTGTAAGAATTGGCTTTTGTAGTTTGGTTTGCCCTGTTCCCATCATGCACTGGGACAGGAACAGACTAATTTGCATACAGCCAGGTTCTGAAACTGGGATGGTGCAGTGAGCTAAAAAACGGTGTTGGATCTAGCCCTGATCTCTTGACTGGGTGAGAGCTTTCTGCTTAATTCAGAGACTCTGTCCCTCACCACCCCTTGTTGTAAATATTTTTGTCCACCCTAAACGTGGAAGGGTATTCTCAGATGTGAGACCCTTGCTCATTGCACCATCAGGATTCAAGCAAACCGGGCCGAAGACGGCTGTAATGCCAGAAACCGGTCCCCGGGAGCTTGTTTCCTACCCAGTCTAAGAATTGGCTTTTGTAGTTTGGTTTGCCCTGTTCCCATCATGCACTGGGACAGGAACAGACTAATTTGCATACAGCCAGGTTCTGAAACTGGGATGGTGCAGTGAGCTAAAAAACGGTGTTGGATCTAGCCCTGATCTCTTGACTGGGTGAGAGCTTTCTGCTTAATTCAGAGACTCTGTCCCTCACCACCCCTTGTTGTAAATATTTTTGTCCACCCTAAGCGTGGAAGGGTATTCTCAGATGTGAGACCCTTGCTCATTGCACCATCAGGATTCAAGCAAACCGGGCCGAAGACGGCTGTAATGCCAGAAACCGGTCCCCGGGAGCTTGTTTCCTTCCCAGTGTAAGAATTGGTTTTTGTAGTTTGGTTTGCCCTGTTCCCATCATGCACTGGGACAGGAACAGACTAATTTGCATACAGCCAGGTTCTGAAACTGGGATGGTGCAGTGAGCTAAAAAACGGTGTTGGAACTAGCCCTGATCTCTTGACTGGGTGAGAGCTTTCTGCTTAATTCAGAGACTCTGTCCCTCACCACCCCTTGTTGTAAATATTTTTGTCCACCCTAAGCGTGGAAGGGTATTCTCAGATGTGAGACCCTTGCTCATTCCACCATCAGGATTCAAGCAAACCGGGCCGAAGACGGCTGTAATGCCAGAAACCGGTCCCCGGGAGCTTGTTTCCTTCCCAGTGTAAGAATTGGCTTTTGTAGTTTGGTTTGCCCTGTTCCCATCATGCACTGGGACAGGAACAGACTAATTTGCATACAGCCAGGTTCTGAAACTGGGATGGTGCAGTGAGCTAAAAAACGGTGTTGGATCTAGCCCTGATCTCTTGACTGGGTGAGAGCTTTCTGCTTAATTCAGAGACTCTGTCCCTCACCACCCCTTGTTGTAAATATTTTTGTCCACCCTAAGCGTGGAAGGGTATTCTCAGATGTGAGACCCTTGCTCATTGCACCATCAGGATTCAAGCAAACCGGGCCGAAGACGGCTGTAATGCCAGAAACCGGTCCCCGGGAGCTTGTTTCCTTCCCAGTGTAAGAATTGGCTTTCGTAGTTTGGTTTGCCCTGTTCCCATCATGCACTGGGACAGGAACAGACTAATTTGCATACAGCCAGGTTCTGAAACTGGGATGGTGCAGTGAACTAAAAAACGGTGTTGGATCTAGCCCTGATCTCTTGACTGGGTGAGAGCTTTCTGCTTAATTCAGAGACTCTGTCCCTCACCACCCCTTGTTGTAAATATGCATAAAGAGATATGGCGTGGAAGGATATTTACAAAGGCTTTGCATATAATGCCTGTAGATTACTATGTTGATCCTGCTTTGACGTTCAAGTTAGAATTAACGGACACGAGCAGTTCTACTCGTTTCCTTGAGTTAGGCTTATGTTTCACATACACTTAACGCATTGAGACTATGAGCCTACATATTTAAGGAGCCAACATTATTACGTTACGCGCTTCCTTTTGTTGGGCTTGTCACGCATTTGTCAGTAATTAGTGGAATATAGATGTTGTCACGACACTGAAACACACAAAAGTCATGAAGATATAGTTATATTGAGACTGTTGGTGCAAAAATATGCATGATGTGCACCTCTCTAACATGCTGTTTTGAAAAACATTAACAGCCTGATTCATGTAGCTAAATAGCGCCCGCAATCGCTGCGAAAAGGCAAATGCGGGCGCAATTTCCGTAGTCGGCATTCCACAACAAAATAGCGAATTCGCTAACACATATTAGCGAATTCGCTAATATAATCGCAGAATCCCTGCCGCTGAGCATTAGCGAATCGGTAATAGCGACACACCACGGAATCTGCGAAAATAATAGCGAATTCGCTATAAAAAATCGCAATCGGCATTCAAAAAAAATCGCAATTTGCGAAAAACCCAAAAATCGCTATTTGCACGGCGCAAAATAAGGACAACTCAAAGCAGGTGGTAACCATGAAAGGCATAGAAAATTTTTTTTCAAAAAACTGTTGTCCTATCACCAACAGGGCCAGGCCTGACCAATCACACATAAGGACATTCAGTAGCAGCATTAGGCTTTCCACAATGCCTGGGATGTACATGGTGGTGAGGCGGCGAAGGCTACAGCGAGCAGCACGGAGGAGACGCATGAGGCAGGCAAGGATTTACCGGCTGCGGGTCACCTTGCTGGGCCAAACCAGAGAACAGATCTATGCTAAATACAGGCTGAATGGGGAAATGATCACCTGGCTGATACAAGAACTCGACCCCATCATGCAGCACCCAACAAGGCGAAACAATTCTGTGCCCACACATGTGCAGGTATTGAGTAGCCTGCACCTCCTGGCCTCCGGAAGCTTCCAGGGGGTAGTAGCGGCCGCTGGGGGAATATCCCAGCCCACCATGTCACGCTGCCTCAACAGTTTTGTAGACGCCATGCTCACCCAGCTACACCGTCACATCAAATTCCCCGCCAGCCAACAGGAATTGGACATGACAAAGCTACAATTCTACAATGTAGCCCATTTTCCACATGTGCTCGGATGCATAGACTGTACCCACGTCGCCGTCTGCCCACCAGCTGGCATGGAGTACATGTTCCGCAACAGAAAGTGCTACCACTCCCTCAACATCCAGATGGTCTGCAATGCCAAGACATACATCACTGACATTGTCTCACGGTACCCTGGGAGTACCCATGACTCCTACATCTTCCGGCACAGCGCACTCCACACACGGCTGGTCAGGGGAGAGTTTGGGGAAGGACACCTACTTGGTAAGTACACTTTGATTGAAATGTCACATTGCAAAGATGTAACAGCGCAGCACAGGCAATCACCATCTGCTCCTCCCATTCAGGTGACAGTGGCTACGCCCTCCGTGAATACCTCCTGACCCCATACCTCAACCCTGCTACACCCCAGCAACGGCGCTACAATATTGCTCACATACGGACAAGAAATTGCATAGAAAGGACATTTGGCCTGCTCAAGAGCAGGTTCCGCATACTGCACAAGACAGGTGGGGCCATGTATTACAGTCCTGCAAAGTGCTGCCGCATAGTGGCTGTCTGCGCAATACTACATAACATGGCAACCAAGCGCCGGATACCTGTTGACATCTCTGGCAGTGAATCTGAGGGGGACAACCAGCCACCTGCACATGCGCGCCATGCACAAGGGGAGACCCCAGCAGAAGGGCACAGACGTCGCAACCACATCACAGTGAACAGTTTCTAGTACAACCACTGCCATCACCCCACGAATCGACAATGCATGCAAAATGTAAAGAAGACACAACGCTAATGTGTGTAGGAAAATAAATGTATTTGTTCACTTCACAAAAGTAAATGTAATGGTCCGTGCCAAATATCAAAATAAAAGTAACTGTTCACTTCACAAAAGTAAATGAAATGGTCCGTGCCAAATATCAAAATAAAAGTAACTGTTCTCTTCACAAAAGTAAATGAAATGGTCCGTGCAAAATGTCAAAATCAAAGTAACTGTTCTCTTCACAAAAGTAAATGAAATGGTCCGTGCAAAATTAGTCCCACACACAGTATTTCGCCATACTGGTGTGCTTGCCAGGCTTCACCTCAGCCTGTGCCAGTGGTGATTCCAGTCCTCTAGGTGTGCCTAGAGCGTGCCCCTCCACAACGCCTCTGAGGGCCTTCCTCCTCCGGGGCGTCAGGCAATGGGGGGGTTCTGGTGCTGCGGGTGGGTAGTGGGGCCTGTGAGGCTGATTGCGAGCTCATGCTGGACGCCCCCTCACTCGCATCATCACCCCCCACTACAGATGGAATGGGTGGAGGGTGAAGAGCCACGACAGCTGTGGTGAGGGTCTCCAGCACCCTCGACATGTCCACACTGCACTGTATGACAGTGTGCTGCTGTGTCAGACAGCGCCTCGCCAGTAGGGAAGTGGCATTTGCCGACACGTAGCTCGCCCTGCTGTAGGTGCCAAGCTGTGTCAGCAGTTGGCGGTGGTGCCGGCGTTGGCCACCGTACATTCGATTCATGGCGCGGGTGTTAGCCTCCACGGCTGCAGCAATGCGGGCCATTCCATTGCCCACCCCGGCCAGGTCGGCCCTCATTCCTTCTATCTGTGTAGCAACACATGCCACGTTGCGGCCAATGTTGCATAGTTGCAGGTGAATTGCCCCCTGCTGCCGTGCCTGGCGCTGGTGTATGTGCAGCATCCGTCGCTCGATGCTGAGCCGCGCCTGTCCTTCACTATTGGCCCGCCTGGTAGCAGCTGCGGATCGCTGGCGTGACCTGCCACGCCTGCCCTGCTGGCCGGATTGTGAGGCTGGGGGCTGACTGGACTGTGGCGCAGCCCCGGATGTTGCGGCGCCAGCTGATGGGGATGAGGCCACCGGTGTTGCAGGTGTGCTCGTCGCTGGGGGTGTGCCTGCTGGTGTGGCTCTGGCAGTCGCTGCGGGGGCCACAGGAGTGACTGACCTGGCTTTAGCTCTGGGAGGAGCAGCGGTGGCAGGGAGCACAATGGGTGCTGCGATGGCAGCAGATGAGGGCGCTGCAGCAGTTGCAGGTGGGACGCTGCCGGTGAAAGTTGATGGTGGTACAGTTGCAGCGTTAGGGGCTGGTGCCTGGGTATGTGTTGGCTCCTCCAGGACGCTGTCGTCTATCACCAGCCTGTCACTGTCACTGGTATCTCCACCTGTGGGGGTAAGTGGAGGACCATTAGTTGTATGCATCTGGCAGACGTGCAGTTGCAACATGCATGCTGGGTGACATTCCCTGAATGGCAGTGGCTTTGTGTGCATTGGGACCTGACTACATCTCCCACAATGGCTGCATTGTGGTACTACTACATTGTGGTCAGACTACATCTCCCACAATGCTTCAGGACAATCCTTGATGTGCAACAATTACATGCCTATGGGACATTGGGGGGGCCTATTTGGTCATGGACATCCATAGGGGGCAGGGTCGCAGTCGCATGCCACTTACCTTGGGTGTCTTGTGTGGGGGCGGATGAGTCCAGTGCAGTGAAACCCACTACGGCCTCCATCTCGAGGGTGTTTTCCACCTGGTCCTCCAGGGGGGTGTTCTGTGGTACCGTCGGACCTCCTCCGCCTGTGCCCGAGGACTCCCCGAGGCGCGCCGCCACCTTCTCCTTGGCACGGCCTCGGAGGTCGTACCACCTCTTCTTCAGTTCTTCAAGGGACCTGGCCGCCACTCCCACCGAGTTAACTGCAGAGGCTATCCCCTGCCAAATGCGCCTCTTCTCCATCTCCGGGACCCTCCTGGAATTTGCACCGAACAGTTGGTCGTGGTTAGCCACGACTCCCTCGATGAGGTGCTCCAGCTCCTGCTCGCTGAATTTCAGCTTTCGCTTCCTCCCAGTCGAGCTGCTGGTCCCTGGTGCTGCTTCCTCTGCCATGTTATGGGTTGTGGCTCAGTGGTGCACTTTGCAAGCCAAGATGTGCAGCTGCTCTTCGATCTGCTCCCTGTCTCTCTGCCTCACTGTGGAGAATGGTGCTCGGAACCGGCAGCTTCCTGGTTGTGATGTCATCACTGGGCTCGAAATGCGACTTCCCGTTTTCCCGATCTCGCGAGTTTGCGATCTCGCAAATAGCGATATCGCTAATAGCGATATCGCTATTTGCGAGATCGCAGTCCAGCCGCGGGTAGGCCGAAATAGCGATTAATCTGCGATTAATCGCAATTTCGATCGGATCGCTATCGGATTTTGCGATCGCGTGCGAATCGCTTTTTTTTATCGCAAATCTTCAGGAATTCGGATTTGCGATTTCTGAATAGCGACTCGCTATTTTTCGCTATTTCAGAATCGCAAATGCCGATTTTCATGAATATGGCGGTTATTCTTTCCTTGGGGTATTGTTTCAGATTGATAGAACAATTGAAGAGTCAATCAAAAGGACTCACATGAGGAGTTTGTCACACTAGAAGTGTACCTCTCAAGGTGGTATGAGAAATATGAGCTGACTGAGGGTAACTATCATGTTATTTTAACTCCAAAATATGGATTTTCCATGGGTTAAAGTGGGTGTGTCTTTAACAGAGTGTTTTTTCTATACCTTTTCAATTGACAGTCTATAAAAATGATGTGTCCAACACTGGTGCTGTGACGAAGTGTTTGGCCCTGAAGAATCTGCAAAAATTTTGTGGCAGAGAAACATGTAGGCATAGGGTATTGGTATGCAAGGATAACTACCAGCCTTCTTTTTAATCTGACAGATTACACTTAAAAATGAGTAATAAAATTGTGAAAGAAGTGTGTCTGCCAATTTGAATCACTTTTTGTCACCAAGTGAAGTGTGAATATGTATCACTCCACTGCACTGCACGATTTTCTTTGTTATGACACGTTTCTTTTCTGGGACAAAAATGACCGCCTATGATGAGAAGAGGGGGCCTATCTGGTGAGTACCTACCAGTTACCCCATTGGTGGTGCGCTTGTGAGGGGTCATTATGTCCTCCTCACATTTTTTCACTGATTTAGGTGTACTGAATTGATTGGGAACTGTGTAAATTGTATTTCAGTATTTCAGTCACCTTGCATGTTTCTTGAAGACTGTCTGTTGAAAACGGTTTTTATATTAAAAATAAAGGGCAATAAGTATTGCACACTACCACATATGAAACAGTAATAAGAGGGTTTTGTTGCAGAAGAGGAAATAGATGTGAGGTACATACATACTTCTTCCAGAAATAGTTTGCCTTAGGGACTGGGTTATTTTGTGTTTATGGCTAAGGCTTGCACCAAAGCCAGGCAGAGACCACCACTCTAGTCAGGGCAAGGGAGTTACACGCCAAGATAAGCCCTGCTCACCCCCTTGGCAGCTTGGCACGAGCAGTCAGGATTATCCCAGAGGCAATCTGTAAAGCGTTTGCACAACACACAGCAGCAACACACTAGGAACACCACAAAAAGGAACTCCGCACAAGGTTATATATCAAAATAGCCTTTGTATTACCATAAACACATTAGATCATCATCACACAGATACACTGTGCCAACTGGCACTGGGCAGTATTTACAGGGGATTATTTACACCAGGCAGGGCCACGTGGGCCACTGTCAGAATCAGCACTTAGTAGAAATAGTAGATGTAGAACATAGAATAATTGTAGCACAAAATAACAATTGTAGGACACAACCAGTAACCACTGGTCACGCAGTGAAACATAAACTGACTAGCATTAACTATACTAGGCACAACAACCTCCTACTCATGAAAACACATTTAGATGTGTAGAACAGGCATAAAGGCATTGCACATTACGCACAAATCACATTAGGCATTAACAGTGGGCCCCAAGCTGGGGTGCAACACATGAAAATGGTCCCCCCCAGGCCAACTGGCCTCTCACAGGGCCCCAATGCCCCAGGTCCAACAATGTCAGGGCGTGGTGTCTAGGCAGCGAAGGTCAAAGTGCGAAACAGGGGCCTAAACGTAGCAGCTGCCCACTACTTGCTGGGCAGCTGTGTAATCCCAAAGAACATGTCCCCAAAAAATTAGGAACCTAAACTGCGCAGCTGCCCACTACTTGCGGAGCAGCTGAAAATGCTTAAGTGAGACCTGGGCTCCGTGTGGCCCTCCAACAACTTGTGCCAGCTGTGGGAGTCTCCAGGGGCTCAGGAGACCAATTAGCACGCGTAGGGAGCCCCACGGGCTCTTCAGGAACTATGGCCCCAAGCTCTGTGGGGCAAAACACGGGGTGAGATCACGGGCCCCTCTGGCCCTCTCAACAATTATGAACTCGCAGGAGCGCCCACTGGCAACCGGAGCCACTGGATCTCAGGGCCTCTTACTGGGGTTTCTTAAATCAATAGGTCCCTACACGTTGGAGCGGCGCGCAACGACAGGCCCGCTCAGAACATGAGCCGGGTTGGGACCGGCTCCACTGTTACACTCGTGGAGCCCCCCCCCCAGCCCTCCGTTACTCACCGGGGGGCTCTCGGGGGACTCTGGTCCTATCTACTGGGTCAGCAGCCTCCTTTTGCTGCTCGGGTCCCCAGGGGCAGGCTTGGCGATGTGCGGGAGGTGGGCAGGGACCGAGGTGCTCCCTCCGCGCGTAATGGCTGCCGTCCGTCGAGCCCCCTTTGTTGCGAGACCAATCCCAGCACAGCAGCCTCGTGACGTCAATGGCAGCACGGCCAGGGATTCCTAGGCCAGCGGCGGTGATACGGGGTAGGCACCCGTTTAGATTAAAGGCAAGAATCCGGGCAAAGTCGCGGGGTAGGCACCCGCACAAGTATAAAACTTAAGAAAGGCACAAGAGGGGTAGGCTCCCTCTGGATTCAGGATAATGCACAAAGTCCCTGGCAGAGTGGAAACCCGCTAGAGATGTCGAAAACGGCAAATATGCGGGGTGGGTACCCACGCCCAAAATCGGGCACAAAGGCTGGGGATCCCAACGCCGGGGACTCCCTCTGGACAGTGATCGCAGCTCCGTGCTGCAGTTCAAAACAGAAAATAAAGCGCTTCCAGGAGGAAAAATAAAGCGCTTCCAGGCGCTACAGGCAAGACTTATCGACACTGTTGGGGGGTTGCAAGAGCCCTTGCTGGCAGGAGCAGACTAGCGCCTTGAAACGCAAAACAGCACTACAACTTGCCGCACCCGCTTCGCGGGTGCCGCTCCGGCCTTTGCACCGGGAGATAAGATCACTGCCTGGGCTGGAGACCCCGTGTGGTATCTGGGGCTAATCAACAACGTACGAGACATTCCTGAGGGGCGAAGAGTTACGCGGTAGGGACTGCAAGTCCCAGGAGCCCCAGACTGATGACCTGCACCTGGTCCTGTGTGCCCTGTAAGCCCCGCCCATTGGACTCTGGGTGATCTCTATATATTGGACTTTGCCTGCCGCTGCGCGGGAGCGGGCGGGAGTGCCGGGCGAAGCCCAGGCAAAGGGCGGGCCATCTGTGGCCATCCGAGGACGTCGAGGGACGGGACGGGCCACCCCTCTAACACTAAAGGACCAGCAATCATGGGTAAGCGCACATTGCCATCTCCCACTACTGGAGGGGGTTTTAAGGCCAAAGTTCCCTGTAATTCTGAAAGTATCATCTCATATCTGACTACCGCGGTGGGGGCCCTGAACACTGAAATAGCTAACACAGAATGTGAATTAGGCTTGAATGTTACTAAAATCAATACCCAAGAGGGAGAAGGAGAAGTCATTGAGAGCCTACCCGCAGGCCAGGTGCCTCTGGAGCCCAGGATCATAATTGAACACCCTAAGACTATTGTAAAAACTAACCCTACCACATTAGCTGATCCGGCCCCGGAAAACACTGCTTCCGTTACACCTGTTAACCTCACTCCAGGGGATGGACCAAACCAAGCCAAGAAACAGGGAAAGAGACAGCATAAAAGAGGGAAGTCCCAAAAAACTGATATGGCGGAAAAAGGAACCCTGAGCCCCCTCGAATCTACAATCAGAGATATGCTGGAGAATATCCTTACAGAGAAAGTGGAATCTACATTGACGTCAATTGCTAAAGACATTATCGACACCCTGAATGAATGTGTTGCAGGGATCCTAAAAAAATGTGAGCGTCTGAATGCCTTCTTATTAGCCAAGGAGTCACCCACTTTTGTGTTTAAGTGCACCCCTACGACAATACAGGGGCCACAGAACCCCCAACAAGTAACTGGGAGGCCCAAGAATATACTGCCATTGATTAGTAAGGAAAGGGTTTCAACAGAGATTCCTAGTAGCACTGCTCCTCAACAGGCAGGACACTCCATAGAGGGGTTAGGGGCGGTGCGCTCTCCTTCTGTAAGGGAACCGGATGTTAGGAAGGCCCAGCGAAAGGAAAAAGCCACATTCCACCAACCCACGATCAATCTCCCCCCGAAAGCTGCCCCCTTTGTTGCCATTATAGTCAATGTTCCCCCCTTGGAAGTGGGAGAGAGGGAATCCTTTGCATCTCTATTAAAAAACATCAAAACCTGGTGCAATGAAAACTGTACAGGTGAGAAAAACATATCTTCCTGAATTCTAACGGGAAGACGTGTGGGATGGCTGGGCCGCTCTAAAATACTTTTGAAGGGGGATTGTCTGATTGTAAATTTTGATAATCCGAATGAGGCTTCACGACTTTTCTGGGATACATCTTATCTGGATAATTTGGACCAAGGGATCCGAGCACTCCCATTGGGTTTCTTTTACCCAATCTCCAGTTCACGCATCTCAGAAGAGAGGGCCATCCAAGCGAGGAGTGAATCTACTTGGAAGTGTCCACCCCGTATTCTCCCGTGTCAGATAGAGAGAGAACAGACATATAGCTGGACTACTATTAATACAGCATTACGTCCTAAACCACGCAGTGACTCCGGTACCCAGAAGAGGGAGGTTCTGGCCCTTCAAAACCGTTTTTCACCTTTTTCACTGGTGGGAGAGATAGATTGACTTGTAGGCTCTTCTAGGGGGCCTCAAACACTTGACCTAAAAGAAGCAACTGAGACTGGGGGATTGGAGAATAAGGTAAACATTTTCAGCTGGAATATTGCAAGGCTATGCTCAAAAAGGGAAGATAACATCTGGCTAACTTATGTCAAGCAGTATGATATTATAGCGTTTCAGGAGACCTGGGATAGGGGGTGTGATTTCTGGGTCACGGGCTACATGTCTTTTTTTGTTCCAGCATGTGAAATGACAGTAGGGAGAGATAAAGGGGGTCTTATGCTCTTGTTATCGGTAAAAGTAGTTGGCTCAGCGAAAAAGTTAGACTCTACCTCCCTAAACCACTTGCTAGTGGAGATTAGATTGCCAAATGACACCAAATTATTACTTATTAATTTTTATAATTCCATGGTAGATGGATCGCAAAATGAGCATCTCTGCTCACTGGATTTTTTTTTTAAATATACAAGGAGAATCAATCCACTTTTGTACATTTTATTTTGATGGGGGATTTGAATACTCATTTATGTAATCTAAATTGTCAGTTTGAAGATAGGGAAGGCCCCGTAAACTCAGTATACCAACATTTTGAACATAGCCCAAAAGGTGAAGCACTGGAGGGCCTTATTTCAAATATTGATCTGTATGAACCTGGGTTTCAGGATAGGAACGACTGTGTAGTAACATATTCTGCTAGGAAATCTGAATCTATTATTGATTATATATTTATATCTCCGGGATTGTTACGTTTTGTGATTTACTATAATGCTGTGTTATCAGCTTTTAGTGATCACAATCCGGTAGTCTTGGAGTTGGATAATAGTATTAAATTCCTTAACAGAACGGCCAACATAGTAGCAGAAACTGCGTTAATGCCCAAAGATCAAGGGAGGAGGTTAAAGTGGAGTAAAGTAACTCCCGTAGACTTCTTAAATACCCTAAATGTGAAAGCTGACATTGAGTTAAATATCTGTTTGGACTCCTCTAGTATGGGGATGGATAAAATCACCTCATATGAAACCATTTGTGCCCTAGTGGCCAAAGAACTCACTGTAAATACCCGACCAAAAAACCCCTTGGCTAAGGGATGGTTTGACAGCAAGTGTTCCAGAGCTCATAGCATGCTCATAGGGGCCCTTACAAAGACCCCTAGTGATAAATTGCAAGTAATAAGACTTAGGAGGGAGTATAAAACTATAGTGCAGGCTCGCAAAAGTGATATAAAAAAGGAAGCTTGGGCAACATTAATGGATAAGGCGACAATGAGTGACAGCTCCAGTTTCTGGGCAATTGTTAACAACCCATTGTTCTCTGGTATTGAGAACGGCACATTAGAAGTTAACATTAGTGAGAAGGATTGGTTAACTCATTTTGAAAATATTTATGGCAGTAATCTGGAATTAGAACCCTTTGTGGTATCTGACTTAAATCCTCTGTGGCCAGCACTTTGTTTTTCGATTGAGGAAGTTAGGAAGGCAATCGAGAATACAGTGGGGCAAAAGGCACCTGGGCCCGATGGTGTGCCGGCGGTCATGTATAAAGCCAATCCCGATTTCTGGGTCAAATTACTAACAAATGTATTTAATGCTTCAATAAGATCTGGGTTTCCAGAGTCATGGTCATGTTCAACCATAATTCCTGTGTTTAAAAAGGGCCAAAGAGGGGACCCTGGGTGCTACAGGCCCATATCGCTCCTAGACTCATCCATAAAAATTCTAGGGAAAGTGATTTTAGCAAAAATAGAAGATTGGGTTGTAGAGAAAAATATTCTGTCCAACGCCCAGTTTGGGTTCAGAGCGGGTAGAGGCACCGAAGATCAGTGTCTCAACCTGCATTTAATATTAAACAAATATACGGTTGCCTCTAGAGGATCGGTCTACCTGGGGTTCATGGACTTGTCCACAGCCTTTGACCTAGTAAACAGGTCTAGGCTGTGGACTATGCTCATGGACCTACGGTTGGATCAACCTCTGGTATATTTCCTGGCAGAGCTACACAGGGACTTATATGCCTCAATAAGAATGACACAGGAGGGCAAATGTACTGCAAGGTTTAAGTCAGGTAGAGGGGTACGCCAAGGGTGTATATTAGCCCCCATGCTATTCACCCTTTATATAAATTCACAGGAAGATTCCCTGGGTAAGGCTACACTTAACATACCGCGTATGGGAGGAATTTCAATCCCAGTACTCCTTTACGCGGACGATGCCGTCTTATTGGCACAGACTCCTTTAGGCCTCCAAAGATTACTGAATTCTTTTGGTGATTTCATGACATCACTGGACCTAGTGATTAATAACGGAAAGTCGCATGTCATGTCTGTGGGAGCAAGAAAAAATAGTATTAACTCCTTCTACTGTAATGGTGGAGCTATTTCCAGAGTTAAGGTCTTTACCTATTTAGGGGTGGTATTCGATGATAGAGGCTCCTGGGCCACACAATTTTCAGCCAAGGCCAATGCGATAAGAAGATCCTCTGCTGCTATACTAGGCTTTGCAAAACATTTAGGAGGGAAACCTATTGAAGCAATTTTATCCATTTATAGGGCGAAAACAATTGCAATTGCAAGATATGGGGCCACTGTATGGGGGTATAAACACTCGGAGGCTATTCAAACAGAGGAGAATACATTTTTCCGTGCACTCCTAGGCCTTCCCCAATCAGCGCCCACCTTTGCAATTCATCAAGAGCTAGGGATGGGCTATATTGGAGACATAATAAATATGGCCCCTATTCTGTTATGGATAAAAACCTGGCTGACCCCTAACCTCACTCTAAACCATGCGATTCTGAGGGATTGCATGCACTTGGAGAAAGGGAAGAATATCCAGTGGTTGTCTTATATTAAAACCACCTCGAGGGACCTGGGGCGACCAGAAATTTTTACAAATCCAGCTGGTCTGGTAAAAGCAGATATAGGATGGGTCAAAACCAACTTTATTAAGATCAGAGAACAGGAGCGGGAGGCGGTACAACTTAGGAAACCTATGGTAAGGGATCATTACCTATTAATCTCATCCCTATCAATTCAACTGTACCTTACCACTGTGACAATCCCGTTCCACCGCTGGTTGCTGACCAAATTTAGATTTAATCAGATTAATTTGTTGCTAACTAATTCTAAAGTCTGGTGCATGCCCGAGGATGCGGCCCCCTGTAAGTGTGACGGCCACTCCCTGCAGGACCCATACAATTTACTTTCTTTTGCTCTTACTACAGATTAACCAGGATAAAGTTTATTCTTCCATTACTAAAGGACAAGGGGTTTCTGCAAGTTAAACCAGCGCTGTTATATTTAAAGTTAATGGAATCCTCTGTGACTATGTTTGGAGTGGCAAACTACTTTGTTGCTTCTATTCGCTGCAGAAAACACAGTGTGATGTATTAAATGGTTCTGTTGGTGTAGATATATTAACTTAACCTCTTAAGTGCTGTGTCAGGGCGTTGGCCGACGGCAGCACTACCTCCCCAGTGCTGCGCACGACCATTGGACGTCCATTCAGCACTAGTTCCAATGGACAACGCAGCACTGGGGAGGGATATTTGCGCCGCATCTAAGGTGTTAACTGAAAAATGAATAGTTTTAAATTATAACTGTAAATATATTTTAATTGCTTTTATATGTAATCATGTAACCCCACATTGATTTGTATGGCTTACTTTTTATGATTTTTATTATTCGAAATAAAGTGGAATTGAACTTGAACTTGAACTACAGGCAAAGTCCAGTGAAAAGTTATTTAGGAATGCAGAGGGGCAAAGGCTGGGCCCAGGGGCCAGCTCACAGGGCCCCCCAGCAGGGAAGCAGTCCCCCAGTGGCGGTCCTCCTGGTGCCCAGCAGCAGCAGCAGGCCCCCCTCAAGTTAGGTCACAGAGAGAACACTTTACATGGGGTCACAGCCACTTTTTATATATACATTTCCTTTGTCTAAGGCTGTAGGGCGGGGGGAGAACCAGTTACAACTGGTTCTTGGGCACTTTGTTTTGCTCAGCCCCTCTCCCGTTTCACAGGAGAGGCTAGGGACATCAGACGTACCACAGGGGCAGAGGCAGCATTGTGGAGGGAAGTCACAGCTCTATTCAGGTCCCATGTGCAACTCCTCCCTCCGATCTACATGCAGATCTCCCTATTCAACACCGTGCAGACCCATCCTGGCTCCTGGAGCCAAGCACACCAGCCTGCTCCAGCCGATCACAGCTAGACCGGCAATTCACATTCACTGCACACAGACATGCCAACTTCTAGAAGTGGCACTTCTCCACTAGACACATTAAATCTGCGCACACCGTTGTGCAGCATTTAATCTCACGATTTCGCACATACCAAACTTGACCATGCACTCCCCACACATCAGGAACTACCATGGACACACATATCCCCCATGCATTCCTATGGGAGGGCAGGCCAACCTCAACACACGCACTCAGACTGCGTACGCACTTTACACTGGGACACAGTGTTAAATTACGCAGAAACCAAAAACAACTAACATCAGGTCACATGTAAAAGCAAAAGGTTTAGGGGTGAACCTGCAAAAAGGGCCAAGACCAACATGTGGCCTCCAACTCTATGTTTTGCGTCTCCTCCGTTTGTAATGATCCCCAGGGTCCTGGCCCGGACCAAATGTGATCAATTGGAGTTGATTCTGATCACTCCTCTTTGGAGGGCTCAAGCGTGGTTCCCGGTACTTCTGGAAATGCTGTGTAAAACACTGATCTTTCTACCACAGCGGTGGAATCTGTTACTGGATCCGCTCAAAGTTCCGCATCCCTTGATAGCCTCAGGCCAACTCATGCTGGTCACTTGGCGAATTTCGGGGATCGCTGGAAAATGCCAGGCCTTTTGCGAGACGCTGCCAGATTTATCAGTGAGGCTTGGTGGCCCAACACACACGAGCGTTATGCTGCAGCCTGGAAATTATGGTGTGACTGGTGTCTCAATGAGAGGTGGATCCTGCTACAGCGGATGTCTCCTTGGTAGTGAATTTTCTAGCGTACATTGCTTCTTCGGGTCTTGCCTATTGCACTGTCTTTTTTTTATTATTAATTTTGCAGTTACAAATAATCTTAACATCACAAAGACTTTGAATTAATTTTAATTTTCGCCCCCCTCCCCGCCCACCCCTGGGAGCCCGGTATTCCTTCGGTGCTGATAGTTCCACGAATAATGGCAATCAGAAGTACAAAAAATATATATATATATTGTGATATGCATGTACAAGATAATATGTGAAAATAGTTATTGGCAGAAGAAAAGAGGCGAAGGATTAAAGAATTGAGGAAAGGATAAGAGCCATACGAGTTTCAAACATATTTTACATGTAACAATCTCCTAGAGATTTACTGAGCCCGATTGTCCCCGTTGCTTTGTCCAGGAGGAGAATCTCTCCCATACTTCCAACCCTATTTTCTTTTTCCTTCTTCCTTTCCTGGCATAGACTGCTTTTTCTAAATGGAAAGAGGCAGCCAACCTAGCCAGCCATTGCGCGTAGGAGGGTGAGTCTGTGTCTAGCCAGCTTGAGGAGATGCATAGTCTCCAAATTGCCATAGCGATAAATATCAGCCCTTCTTCCTTTATTCTTGGTGAGTCAGACTGTGTGCCAAGGAGAATAATTGTGGGGTTTAAGGAGATTGGATGTTTCACTATTTCGCTAAGTGTATTCTGTATCTTAAGTAGTGTCAGAGCTATAGTTAAACACGTCGCAAAGATGTGTACAGAGTCAGCCCCAGCTTCAGAGCAGCGTGGGCATAGTTTTCCTTTACCAGTCCCCCATTTGATGATCCTGCTGGGTGTCATGTAGAGAAAGAAGATAGTTTTGAAATGTTGTGCTTGCAGCTTGGCAGATATTAAGATCTGTTGTGATAATGCGAGAGAGTTGTGAAAGGTACTTTCTGGTGAATTAAGTTTGAGGTGCCATTTTGCAGCAATGGCCTCTAGGTCATCGGGGGTTTGTCTATTGAGTATGTTATACAGAGAGCCGATGCGGGGGTGATAGTGTTTCGAAGTGTGTTTAAAAATTCAACTTCTGAGATGCCCGGGGCTCCTCCCACTTTATTGGAAAGAAAGGCGTGAATAGACAGATGTTTGAAGGAGTCTTGGCTTCTCGGTTGAATTTGGCTTGTAGGTTTGCAAAAGGTTTGATTCCCTCTGTGGTAATCAGGTCCCCAAGTTTAACTATTCCGGCCCGATACCACTTTGAAAAGTATGATGTGTCAAAGATAGCTGGTAAATTATTATTGTTGAGTATGGGTGAGTAAAAATTAAATCTACCTATCCTATAGATTCTTCGGATGTTGCAGAATACTTTGAAGGAGTTCATTAAGGTCTTAAATTTGACCCGGTTGTAGTAGCCGTAAGTTGTTTCTCGAAGTAAGCATCCCCAGTATTGATCCCCCATTAGGATCTGGAAGGGAGAGGGCAGCCCGGTTGTAGAGAGAGTAGGTTCCATAACCAGCTCTGAGCTATACTGCGCGACTGATGCCCAGTAATAGAGGATGATGTTGGGAAGGGCCCAGCCACCTCTTTCTTTCGACAGAGTAAGGTATTTAAGGGAGCGTCTGGGTTGAGCATATGCCCAGATGAATTGAGGGAAAATTTGTTGGAATTTAAGCAGGTGATTTTTGGTGAATTCTAGGGGTATGCTGCGGAAGAAGTACAGTAGTTTAGGGAAGTACGTCATTTTGACAACGTTGCATCTTCCCACTAGCGTTAAGTGCAAGTTGTCTATCTGTTGTAAAGCTTTCCTTGTTTGGGCTGCCAGGGGTGTTAGATTCTCTGTTACGATGTTCTCCAGTTTGGGTGAGATATGGACCCCTAGGTATTTAGCATTGGGCACCACCCGTTCGTCAGTCCATGTGATTTTCGTGTTTACCAAAATCTGTGTTTTATCTTTGTTGAGGGCATAGCCTGCCAGTTTGCCAAATTTCTGGGCCTCAAGTTCTAAAGCCTGAATAGAGCTGGCGGGATCTGTGGAAGTGATGGCAAGATCGTCGGCATATGCCAGGATTTTGCAACAGTTTTGGTGATAGCATACCGGGGAGATGCTCTCATTCTTTTCTATCTGTTTGATAAAGGGGTCCAGGTATAGAGCAAACAGCAAGGGGGAGCAGGGGCAGCCCTGTCTCGTCCCCCGAGATATGGTAAAAGGGGCCGTAAGTAGTCCGTTTATAGTGACGCTAGCCCTCGGTTTGTTATAGAGTGCCTGTATTGCCCTAATGATTTTATTCCCGAACCCCATCTTGCTCATGACATTCCACAGATATCGCCAGGACACTCGATCAAAAGCCTTTTCGGGGTCGAGTAAAATGAGTGACATTGGGTCTCCGGCGACCTGTGCTGCGTCAAATAGAGTGATCACTCTCCTAACGTGTTCGGTAGTTCCTTTCATGGGAATGAACCCGAGTTGCCATTCAGATACTAGAGGTTCCACTATTTGAGAGATCCTAGAGGCTATTGATGGAGCAGATTTCATCTGGAGTCAAGCATTGTTTTATTTTTTGTGCTTCAGACAAACTGCATTTAAATTGCCACGCACATTTTGGTGCAAGTTAAAGACATGGCACATGAAAAACATGAAAGTGAGGCCTATTCAGTCTGTAATTCTTTTGCAGAATTAACATGTGTTTTTGCAATGTAGAGAAAAGTGACCTTTTTAGCTTTGAAGATTAATAGAATGTGTTTCTCTCTTCCCAGCTCACCCCTAAATCCACTATTTCTGTCTTAAAAGACTTTGACTTGTTGCATATTTTGATAAATATTTTCAGTTAATAACACCTCTTTTTCTTTGTTGCACATTGCACATTTAATTTGCATGTTGTCATAAATATTAGAAAAGCTGCTTTACACTAGTAGCTTGGCTAGGTAAACATTTATAAGGAGTATTAGTATGGTGTTGGGAAACATAATGGGTTGATTTACATGAAATTAATATTATCTTTGTGTTTGTTTTATTTTGGGGCCTACCATTAAATGGCTGCCTGTGAAACCAGCAAGGCTATGGCTTGCTTTGAAAGAGAAGAGAGCATGCGCAGACTGTGGCAGCTTGACTCAAACCACGAAGAATTCAAGGACATCTTGAACTGTACATTCTTGTGACTGTGCCAATGTACCAGTTAGTTAAAAGTATCCATCTGACTGCACTGTGAAAGGAAGGAAGGAACTATAGAAACATTTTCCCTAGCAATTGTTGCAAACTTATAAAATGTAGTTATTCATGTATGCTTCTTTTGTTAAAACTGATAAAGCCAGGTTTTTTAGAATGAGTCAGGGTTGTGAGAACTCATGCCATCATGACTGACCAATCACGTACAGGTTTTCCTGAAGTTGAAACATTTTGTGTAGTCTGCCAAAATGTTGTGTATAAATTCTGACCTCTCTGGAGGAGGGGCTGGATTTCTCAGCTCAGCTGGCTTCTAGGCTCATTAGGGGGGTGTGTGAGATCTTGAGAGAAGGAACAGATTAGGCCAGACATTCTATGGGTTAGGTACGAGAAACGTCCCGGAAGATTGCTGAAGGGAGGAGTGGCGTCCGAGGAGTGTCAGGGGGAGGTTTCTTGCTTCCACGTCATATTTTGGCACTGCAGGCCACATTCCTTTGAGGTCTGGTGAAGGGCGGGCTGTCTCCATCCCTGCTTGCTCTTTAGACACAGACAGATGCAGAAGAACAGCAACAGATAGAAAGGTTTTTTTAGATTTAGATGCTAAACTTTCAGTTATGCTTTGACTAATTAATTAGGTCTGAAAAGATTTATTTGACTTATGCATTTATTTCTCTTAATGGGAGATTTTTGCAAACTATTTGATTTTTGATTAGCCTTGCAAGACTATATTTTTCTTAGAAACTCTTTAAGAGTTTTGAATGACATTTTGCGCCACATTCCTATATGTAATGTTTATATGCAGACAGTAATAAGTTCTGTATTAATGCTATTTTTCCTGTTTTCCAAATTCTGTAACCTGATTGATATTTTACTAATGAATAAAGGGTCAGAGAAAAATTAACTTTTGACTAGAAAATAAAACCCTTTAAATGCTCAACAACTCTCTTTATTGGCTTAAATAATAATTGCATTTTTGACTGTTCATCTTTATTTAAAGTCTCCTGAAGGTAATACATGGTGTGAAGGGCCCAACACCTTTTGAGCGGTAAATTAGAGGTAGCATGAAGGTTTTGCATTGAGAAACTACCAGAAGAAATTACCGCTCCATCAGTTTTTGGTAATCAGAGGATGGTCATTATTGATTAGTTTGGTGATTAATGATTATTGATTTCACCATCAACTACTCAACTAATGGATCATTGACCTTAAGAGGGAAGTAAAGTAATTTACCAAGTTAGATAAATGTCCAAGTCCTGATTCCTGACTCCAATGCTCAGAACATGAAGACTGGCAAAGCAGTACTGGAAGGTGATGCAAGAAGTGGTGTGAGTATCAATAGGGTTGTGAAATGTTGTTAATATGCTAGGATTTTTTTTGAAGTGTTGAAAATAGTAAGGATTTTTACTGTTGGTGACATTTTGCTCATTTTGAATTGATGGTGTTATTGATTATATTGGTAATTTCATAGGACATAATTTTTGGTTATTGATTACATGTTTTAACTCTTTATGTTAAGTAAGTGTCTTGTTCTATGTTGTCTGGAACACGCAGGTATGCACACCTGTGGAATACCGGGAAGGAATAGCGGGTGGTAAATGGAAGCCACACTGCACTGAGGTTACTCGTCTGTTGGAATAACACTGAGAAGCTAGGTAGGGCTGGCAGTGTTAAATTAGGGACTATTTTCTGTGTGAGTGATTGATAGCAAAGAGTTCGCTGGTGAAACTTTGGCCTAAGATATATCCTGAAGGATAAGTCCAAAGGAGTAGCAGGTTCTTCTGAGCTTGAGTGAAAGGTAAGCAGAAGGGATTTACCTGTAGTGTTTGAAGAGTAAACGGAAGGTCTTACTTTGTGAAGGGTAAGCGGAATGTGTTACTCGCAGTGAATATAAATCTATCCTTTATTTAGCACAACAGACAGAGTAGCGAATGTATTTATGTTGTTACTAATAGAGCTATTGACTAAGAGAAATATTGCAGTAAGATTTTGTGGAGGGTCAGTAGTAGGAGTAAAACTGAGTAAAATTGAGACTGACAGCTTTGGAAAAAAGAAATTGCATTGAACTATTGCAAAAATGAAATTGTTGGAAGGCTTAAAGAAGCTGTTAGGAGGTAAAGTGAAAAATTTGTTTTTTATTGGTGATGCTCCCGAAGGAACACTTGTGCATTTTATGTCTACCAATTTGGGAAAAAATACATGTATGTGGGTTCACCAATGGTGCAAGATTACTGAAAAAGAGGGTGTTTTGAGGTTTCCAAAAGATGGTACTTTTGAATTGCAAATTATTGACAAATTAAGGGAAGTCTTATGTGAAATAAAGACACCATCTAAAGCTGCACAATTTGAGGCCTTAAGCATGTGGGAAAAAGCAGCAAGGGAGAAAGCAAGTGAGGATAAAAAGGTAAAGCACCAAATACAGGAGAAGAGAATTAATGATGATAAAGAGCTTCAAATAAATAATGATTCAGGTGATAAAATAATGGATGCATTGTTAACTGAGTGTCCACCACTTTATGTGGTTCCCATTAAAAATACTGAAAATAGTGTGCTAGTAAGCACTACAGTGGCTACTGCTTCTGTTGAACAGAGAAAAACACAGATTGAGAAAACTGTGCAGACATTTTATATTGACCCATTACCTGTTGATTCAGCACTGACAGTGATACCTCCAGGTGTTACTGCTTCAAATGTGCCTGGTTCAGTCCAAGAATTGCTAACTGCAGATGCACAGATAATGCATAGAAAAATTATGACTGTCCCAATTAATATGGTCCCTACTGAAAACGTTCAAAGAGCTGCAAAAGGAGTGATTATGGCAGAGTTTATTTCAGAAAATCAGAATTCACAGATTCTTGAACAGAAATTTCCCCAAGCACTGAAAGGTGAGGGAAACATGGCCTTTACAACATCTACAGCACAGGATAAAATAAATATATTTGAAAATGGGATTTCTCAAACCTGCTTAGAGGAAGCAGCAGTGATTAAAAAGATAGAAAACATGGGAGAACATATTAACACATGCCCTGAAAAAGAGAAACAGCTTAGTGTTTTAAATGGAACAGGTGAACATGGAGAAAATAACAGTCCATGCTGTCTAAATAATGAAAATGTGAACCAGTGTCAGGAAAAATAATGATTTTCCCTGAGTAAGGAAACAGTTGCATGTGCATTAACTACATATAACGGCCTGCCAGATTTGGCTCAAAAATATGAAACTGATGGTTCAGGAAGTTTTCCATCTCAGAAAAGTTTTAGGGTCATATGGATGATGAAGCAAATGAGAAAATGTGTTCTTCAGGAATGCAATTGCACATTGCAGAAATAAAATATATTTTTAAATGCAATGGGTTTGAGAAATTAAGTGACAAATGGGCAAGAAAACATGAGAAGAAAAAGAAACCACCAGACCTAGCAAGGAAACTGGATAAGGAAAAGAAGCCACCAGATTTAGTTGAGAAAAATAATAAGCAGAATGAGGGAGAAGCTTTTGCTTACTCATTGAGAGAAATAGCGGGAGAAGTGCATGTTCCTAGCCACAGAATAAAAGTGAACTTGCAGCATTTCTGAACACAATCCCACAATTAAGAGACAGAATTATGCTGTGGTACCCAAATGTTGATGGATTTCTTGAGATTTTAAAAGAGCTGTGCATTAATTTGGAAATGTTCTTTTACATTGCCATGCAGAATTAATTGTGGTTTGAATCTAAAGTTATTCAAAGGCCAAGTGAAGAGACAATGAAAAGGGTTTGCATGAATGCACCATCATTTTCTGTTGATATGGAGAAAAACATAGCAGTGATTACTTTCCTGAAGGGTGGAGTGCAAGCAAATGATGTTGATTGGGTACAGATTAAAAGAACACAGGATGGAAGAAAAGTTGGTTTGTTTTTGTGCAAATTCAGGTATGGATGTTGTACTGCTGGAAAATGTGTCCTTTTGCCATCTTTATAGCAGATTTGAGCATTGGAAGAAGAAATATACATTTAAACATGATGCACAAAAACATGGAGAAATGCAGATACGAAATATGCAAGCTAAGCAAATGAAAATGTCAGTTCAGAAACAGGTACCTATGGCAGGATTTTTCCAAGCAAAGATGGTCCCACAAAATATGGAAAATGCTCAAATTAATTTAAATAAGATGTCCAGAGCAAATGTGAATTATTTCCAGAGTCAAAATCAGAACCCAGTCCAACAGGTTGCTGTGTTTGAAAATGAGAGTTTTAACACTCACAATTCTGAATTTGCCAAGTCCATTGTGGAGGCAGAGGAAAGTCCAGACTTAATTTCAAGAGTTTTAAAGAAAGAAATTATAAACCCAGTTTTAGAAAAATTTGCACCAAAATTAGGCCCATTTGAGAAAAACTGCAAATCTGTTGCCTGTGATTCAGGCCTAGCAGAAAAACAATTGTTTTGCAAATTAAGCAGCACAGATTACTGTATATCAGATAATGTTCATCTTCCTGATGAGGATGTACAATTTAAAATGGCCCAACAAGAGACAGCTGTAGCTTTATTTTCAGAAAAGAGAGTTGAAAAATTACCTTCTGATTTTGAAAAAATAATAAACACAGAAATAAGAGAGTGCACAGAGAAGGATGTCAGATTAATAAAATGTGCAGAACATGTCTTATTAAAGTTAGAACCAGATGACATGTATTCAGGAACACCATCAGTTGCAATTTAATTTCAATTTAATTTTATTATGTTTTGGCTCTCAACGAGGGCCACATAAAATACACAATACAAGTTACATGCAAAAGAAAAAATTCAATACAACAATCACGAGACTAACTGCATCGATTGACAATAGACAAGAATAATCAACACCAAACACCTCCATATCTTCTTAATAAATAGCTAAAAAACCTTTAAAAAAGTTAAAAATATAAAAGCAAAACATTTCATTTGGAGGACAGTACAAAGCTTGCAGGAAGATATTTACATTGGAAATGCCTAGTTGAAGACATATTGGCTTTAACCATTTCAACTGCAATAAGCGGAGTGCAGGGCATATCAGCAGCACATGAGTTCGATCCTGAATACTCATATTACAGAGATTACACCTCGGAGAGGATCCATACCATTTGGATAAGAGTACATTTAGAGGCAATAGATCATATCCTAGAAGGAATCATAATCTTCGGACACCATGTGGAATATTCCATGTGGCATAGGGTTGGGAAACTTCATAGAGTAAGAATTAAGAAGGAGATCACAACCCCCCTTTTCTTGTAATACATTCTTATCTGTTTTAAAACAGAGTTCCCACGATGCCTGTTTCAGCAGGGTTTTTAGCTTGGCCGGCGAATGGAAGAATAAAACACTTTCATGTAACTCTAGAAGTGACACAGCTCTTCTAAAGTTCCTTACTATTCGAGAGAACTCTTTAAAGTTGCCCAACAGTTTTCCTTTGAGAAGAGCTCTCAGCGATCCCGGTTCTGCTCTGGCCAAGCATGCCACCCATCTTACCAAAAACGATTTAGAAAAGGGGGTGGTGATGAACAGAGTGTCTGAGTTAAACAGACCACTCTTACCCAGTCCAAAGATCAGGGCTTGATCCATCACCGTTATTTATCTCACTGCCCCATCCCAGCTCAGAACCTGGCTATATGCAAATCAGCCTGTCCCTGGCCCAGTGCATCATGGGAACAGGGCAGACTAAACTACCAAGCCAATTCTTCACCAGAAAGGAGACAAGCTACCGGGGACCGGTTTCTGGCATTTCAGCCTTCTTCGGCCCGGCTTGCTTGAATCCTGGTGGAGCAGTGAGAAAGGGACTCATGTCTGAGTATACCCTGCCACACCTATAGTGGCCAAAAACGATTTAGAAAAGGGGGTGGTGATGAACAGAGTGTCTGAGTTAAACAGACCACTCTTACCCAGTCCAACGATCAGGGCTTGATCCATCACCGTTATTTATCTCACTGCCCCATCCCAGCTCAGAACCTGGCTATATGCAAATCAGCCTGTCCCTGGCCCAGTGCATCATGGGAACAGGGCAGACTAAACTACCAAGCCAATTCTTCACCAGAAAGGAGACAAGCTACCGGGGACCGGTTTCTGGCATTTCAGCCTTCTTCGGCCCGGCTTGCTTGAATCCTGATGGAGCAGTGAGAAAGGGACTCATGTCTGAGTATACCCTGCCACACCTATAGTGGCCAAAAACGATTTAGAAAAGGGGGTGGTGATGAACAGAGTGTCTGAGTTAAACAGACCACTCTTACCCAGTCC
The DNA here is from genome assembly GCF_964263255.1 of Lissotriton vulgaris. Taxonomy (NCBI): domain Eukaryota; kingdom Metazoa; phylum Chordata; class Amphibia; order Caudata; family Salamandridae; genus Lissotriton; species Lissotriton vulgaris. Next base: position 279,522,266 of record NC_141696.1, read on the forward strand.
AAAGATCAGGGCTTGATCCATCACCGTTATTTATCTCACTGCCCCATCCCAGCTCAGAACCTGGCTATATGCAAATCAGCCTGTCCCTGGCCCAGTGCATCATGGGAACAGGGCAGACTAAACTACCAAGCCAATTCTTCACCAGAAAGGAGACAAGCTACCGGGGACCGGTTTCTGGCATTTCAGCCTTCCGTAAACCGTGGCAACGCAACCAGGGTAAAAATTTCCAGCCAAAAAAGAGGGTTAGATTTTTTGATACGTCATATACCAGCACAGATAGCGAAAATGAAGCCCAGAACGACAACAGGCAGGGCAATAAGGAACAGGCTAACGCCAAAGTCCAAAATAAACCATCCCTTCCTTTTTTAGAACAACGCCAGAACTTTTCGCAACAGAGAGGAACAGGTCGAGGGAGGAGCAAATATGTGCCTCAACATCAACAGAGACCCCAAACAAGGAGCCAGAAGAATTGGGACATTTAAATAAAGCTCCCATAATAAATCTGTCTGACACAACCCTCACCCCTCATCAAATTCAAGTTCTAGAAAAGGGCCTAGGATATGCTATAGCTGCCCCAGTAGATAAATTCAGTTTAGAAAGAGACCTTCAAAATTTTTTTAGAAAAATTAGATTAATGACTTTCTTCGAAGACAAGGAACGAACCATCCGTCCAAACAAATCAGGCCTTAAAGTTAAATCCACCTGGACCCCACATTTAGGTCAAATTAACAAACAAATAGAAGCCTTTGAAATAACGGTCACAAAAAGCGTATCAGATGTGGTAGGACAGAAAAATTTGACAAAATTTAATCTTGATAAGAAAGAGAAGGAAGCACTACGGGAGTTAGAAAACAACCATATGCTCACGATTAAACCGGCCGATAAAGGCGGGAGCATAGTTGTTATGTCCACTTCATACTACAAAGAGAAAATGCTTTTACTCCTTAACAATTCAGACCATTACCGAAAATCTAATAGAAGAGAGTGGACTGACCTTGAAACTAACATAAAGAGCCTCCTAGACTTTGCAAAAGAGGAAGAAGTTATTTGTGAGGAAGAATATAAATTCCTCCGAAATAATAACCCCACCATACCTGCCCTTTATGGACTCCCCAAAGTTCATAAAGATACCAAAGATCCCCCCATGAGACCCATAGTATCTAGCATAGGTTCCCTTACTGAACCCCTTAGCAAATATGCCGATATTTTTCTTCAACCCCATGTCATCAAACAAAAAGCATACATAAAAGACACTGCGGCCATTATCCAAAAAATTGAGAACCTTCCTTTCAACCCAGATACACAATACTTAGTTACGCTTGACATAGAAGCCCTATACACCAATATACCCCAAGATAGCACCATAAATACAATCAGTCAATTATTATGCACAAATGATCAAGACCCAACCCCACACGCAACTTTCATCATAGATTGCGTTACCATGGTTCTCAAAAACAACATCTTTTTGTTTGAAAAAGAATTCTACAAGCAAACCAAGGGCACCAGCATGGGAGCCACCTGTGCTCCCAGTCTGGCTTGTCTTTATGTAGCCCAATTCGAAGAGACACACATTTTTAACTCAGCTGCCCCATTTTTTGAAAATATTTCTTTATGGTCTAGATACATAGACGATATTTTTTTCATTTGGACAGGACCTATCGAATCTCTGGAGGAGTTCATATCCTGGTTAAATCTAGGGGATGAAAATCTCAGATTCACTAGCCACTACAACCAAGAAAGGTGCGAATTCTTGGACATAGTTATAAAACACTCTGCGGGCACCCTCATAGTGGAACTGTTCACAAAGAAAACTGACAGAAACACTATGTTGCACTACGACAGTTACTATCCCCCATGTCAGAAGAATAACATCCCATTTGGGCAATTCCTCAGACTCAAACGAAACTGCACAGATAACAAAGACTTCATGAAACATGCTGGAATTCTGTCTAAAAAACTTACTGACAGAGGATACCCCAGAAAAATGGTCAATCAAGCACTAAAAAGAGCCAAATATTTCAATAGGGACAATCTGTTTACAGAAAAAACAAAAGACATAGAAACCAACAACAGGTTAGTGTTCGTGACAAATTACAGCGGAGTGAGCAACAAAATCAAGAATATAATAAACCGTAACTGGAATTTAGTTAATACGAATAGCAGCAAGAAACAGATTCCCAAACCGATCTTCGCATTTAGAAGAAATAAAACAATCAAAAACAGCCTAGTACACACCTATAGAGAAACAACCCAAGCACAGCGAACGATAGATAACAACCCACTTCCAGTTGGGACCTTCCCATGTAGCAATTGCACAAACTGTAACCATGTAATGAAAGGCAACCAGATAGAGCACAACAAAATAAAACACTTTACTAAATCTTTTATAAATTGCAGATCTAAGAATTTAATATATCTAATCAAGTGCCCCTGCAACTGTGTTTATATCGGTGAAACAAGTCGCGAAATTAGGATTAGATTAAATGAACACAAATCTGCAATAAGATGTAACAAATCAGGAGCCCCACTCGTAGATCACTGGAAATCAGCGGGACATAAAATAGAACAACTAGCATGGTGTGGACTAGAGATAATAACGCAGAACATGAGAGGTGGCAACATTGATATGAAACGCAAAAAACGGGAGCAATTCTATATGTCCCGCTTTAACTCAGTGAATGCCGGTCTCAACACAAGGGAGGACTGGGAAAGAATCCTGCAATAACTGTAAAAATCTTTTTCGATTAACATTCCTCCATAAGAATCTCAGCATAAGAAAAGACAGCTTGCACGCTGAGTTCTATCAAAAACAACCCAAATCCTCAGTATTAGGCATTCCTTTTGATATGTCAAAAATACTATATAGACTGCTCGGTAAGTACCTGCCCCAACATCGGCCCTCTATTATTAGCAAAGAACTCATATTCTAACTGACCGACACAATACCATGAAAGTATTATAAATACCGCTCGGGAAGTACTCGTCCCGATACCACTCCCCTACCAGTAGTAAAGAACCCGTATTCTAATGGATACACTCCATACAATGAACAGATGATAGGTAGCAGGAGTAGAATGTAGAAAACGTTAAACACGGTCACCATAACTTTTTCACCTTAAGAAATATCGAGCAGTTAAGATTAAACAAGACGGGTAATTTCCTTTACCGCCGCATCTAGATGACGGCAAACTATAGTGTAAACACCCTGGAAAACAATCCAATTGTGAATAGAACCCAGGACGTCTTTAACATACACAACATGCAGTGTTGTTTACATACGCACTGTCATCATTGTGCGCGATATAGACACAGAACTACAATTGTAGTTCGTCTCGTAATAGACACAACCAAGACATGAGAGGCGGAGTTTGCAACGTCATGTCATTGACCTGTTTTTCCCGCGAAAACGGACATTTAAAAACGTAGCGGACGAACGCCTTGACATACACTTGGCAGATCGCCCAGGATAACAGACGCCGAGAGACCGCGAGGGCAGCAGGGAGGCCGATCCACAAGCCAAAGGTAAGCGCTTCTGTGAGATCACACCAGGAGCATCCCGTAGTCGGGAGATGGCCAGATATAGTTATATATATTTTTTTCATCAGCCCTACCTTTGCAAAAAACAGCGCACTGTTGTATACCTCTTAAACCAGTGGGTCCTAATCCATGCTCATGCCCCGTTAACTATTTTCGGCACTACCAGCCTCTAATTAACAAATGAAGTATCGCCCGGAAACGTTAAATAATAACAGACTTTTGAAATAAACCCTTTATCTTAAATAAAGAAACCTTTAGAGGTAAATGATAACTGATGGTAGTAGTTGATAAAACTAACACCGTGTGGTAATTACACACCTAGCGTGGAATTACTCAGCAAAGCTAAAAGTATTTCTGCTTTCAAGAAACGTGCATAGAATACAAATGCAGGGCATTATATGATCCTTTACAGGTTGGATTGATTATCAACCACGACCATAAAACAGGGTGTCGCCGCGGACAAAATTGAAAGTATCCAGTGGCTGGCATACGCAAATCGAATTGACACAACTATTGGGGTAAGTAGATTTGGGGCTAATATCAACTGTAGGACTGTTTGAGGCCTTTCCTCAAGCCCTGTACGAAAGCGTTTAAAGTCTAAAAAGAAAAAAGCAATGATATAGCAAACGCCTGCAATTTAGAACTACTTACTTATTCCCACAGTGTTCATATTCATAATTCGGTGGCCCCCCTCCGGTAACCTCATCAAAGCTGATTTTCCTGACATGAGAAGGTAAAATCAACATATTAAGTTGGGGGTTCTCCCAAATAAAGAATAATCTGTCCATATATCAGAATTTAAGTGGACATGTGAAGTAATTATATGTATCTTTACATTAAGGAAATCCAAATGGTCAATTTAAAAATCCCAGATGTCTGATTGAAGCTGACCAAGAACTCCTCCCAATTGAATCTGTGAGGATAGTGTCAAGATAACACACAGGTAGGCTACAGGTGTCTCATACCTCATAGCCCTCCCTCATGAGAACCAGATATTCTCATTTGTTAAAAACCCAAGTGTACAGTCACATAGATAGAACAACTCCAGGAATGTACCACTAAGAATGCTGATGTGATAGTTTTGTAATTTTAAAAAACCTCTCCCTAACATGTGTCAGAATATGTGCCCAAACATGTAGAAAACTGTTAGCAAGAATAAGGCAGAATATGCCAGCCTTACACAAACATGGCGTGTTTCTAATTGCAATGTTCTTTTATAGAATTGTTTGTCCTGAAGAAGGTGTTATCACCGATTCACCGAAACACTGCGTCGACTACAAGAACAACTGTGATATTCGTGATCAAATATTTTTTTAAATATTTTTTTAATAAATTGTGATTTTCAACTGTTTTTAAAGTATCTACAATTGTATTTTTGGGCATATTTATTGTATAAACTACCTGTTTTTAATTTTGAATTGTAATAAATTGTATATTTTTACAAGACACACTCTCTATGGTTTATATCTGCTCTAAGTATTTGTTGATGTGTACATGCTACATAATTCAAGCGAAATCTGGCATTTGGAGTAATAAGTGAACTACACTTGGGTTCTTTTCATTTTGAGTTAATTTGTTGTGGGACCACTTTCTTGTTCCTCCTGACAAGCTACCGGGGACCGGTTTCTGGCATTTCAGCCTTCTTCGGCCCGGCTTGCTTGAATCCTGATGGAGCAGTGAGAAAGGGACTCATGTCTGAGTATACCCTGCCACACCTATAGTGGCCAAAAACGATTTAGAAAAGGGGGTGGTGATGAACAGAGTGTCTGAGTTAAACAGACCACTCTTACCCAGTCCAAAGATCAGGGCTTGATCCATCACCGTTATTTATCTCACTGCCCCATCCCAGCTCAGAACCTGGCTATATGCAAATCAGCCTGTCCCTGGCCCAGTGCATCATGGGAACAGGGCAGACTAAACTACCAAGCCAATTCTTCACCAGAAAGGAGACAAGCTACCGGGGACCGGTTTCTGGCATTTCAGCCTTCTTCGGCCCGGCTTGCTTGAATCCTGATGGAGCAGTGAGAAAGGGACTCATGTCTGAGTATACCCTGCCACACCTATAGTGGCCAAAAACGATTTAGAAAAGGGGGTGGTGATGAACAGAGTGTCTGAGTTAAACAGACCACTCTTACCCAGTCCAAAGATCAGGGCTTGATCCATCACCGTTATTTATCTCACTGCCCCATCCCAGCTCAGAACCTGGCTATATGCAAATCAGCCTGTCCCTGGCCCAGTGCATCATGGGAACAGGGCAGACTAAACTACCAAGCCAATTCTTCACCAGAAAGGAGACAAGCTACCGGGGACCGGTTTCTGGCATTTCAGCCTTCTTCGGCCCGGCTTGCTTGAATCCTGATGGAGCAGTGAGAAAGGGACTCATGTCTGAGTATACCCTGCCACACCTATAGTGGCCAAAAACGATTTAGAAAAGGGGGGTGGTGATGAACAGAGTGTCTGAGTTAAACAGACCACTCTTACCCAGTCCAAAGATCAGGGCTTGATCCATCACCGTTATTTATCTCACTGCCCCATCCCAGCTCAGAACCTGGCTATATGCAAATCAGCCTGTCCCTGGCCCAGTGCATCATGGGAACAGGGCAGACTAAACTACCAAGCCAATTCTTCACCAGAAAGGAGACAAGCTACCGGGGACCGGTTTCTGGCATTTCAGCCTTCTTCGGCCTGGCTTGCTTGAATCCTGATGGAGCAGTGAGAAAGGGACTCATGTCTGAGTATACCCTGCCACACCTATAGTGGCCAAAAACGATTTAGAAAAGGGGGTGGTGATGAACAGAGTGTCTGAGTTAAACAGACCACTCTTACCCAGTCCAAAGATCAGGGCTTGATCCATCACCGTTATTTATCTCACTGCCCCATCCCAGCTCAGAACCTGGCTATATGCAAATCAGCCTGTCCCTGGCCCAGTGCATCATGGGAACAGGGCAGACTAAACTACCAAGCCAATTCTTCACCAGAAAGGAGACAAGCTACCGGGGACCGGTTTCTGGCATTTCAGCCTTCTTCGGCCCGGCTTGCTTGAATCCTGATGGAGCAGTGAGAAAGGGACTCATGTCTGAGTATACCCTGCCACACCTATAGTGGCCAAAAACGATTTAGAAAAGGGGGTGGTGATGAACAGAGTGTCTGAGTTAAACAGACCACTCTTACCCAGTCCAAAGATCAGGGCTTGATCCATCACCGTTATTTATCTCACTGCCCCATCCCAGCTCAGAACCTGGCTATATGCAAATCAGCCTGTCCCTGGCCCAGTGCATCATGGGAACAGGGCAGACTAAACTACCAAGCCAATTCTTCACCAGAAAGGAGACAAGCTACCGGGGATCTAGCCCTGATCTCTTGACTGGGTGAGAGTTTTCTGCTTAATTCAGAGACTCTATCCCTCACCACCCCTTGTTGTAAATATTTTTGTCCACCCTAAGCGTGGAAGGGTATACTCAGATGTGAGTCCCTTGCTCATTGCACCATCAGGATTCAAGCAAACCGGGCCGAAGACGGCTGTAATGCCAGAAACCGGTCCCCGGGAGCTTGTTTCCTTCCCAGTGTAAGAATTGGCTTTTGTAGTTTGGTTTGCCCTGTTCCCATCATGCACTGGGACAGGAACAGACTAATTTGCATACAGCCAGGTTCTGAAACTGGGATGGTGCAGTGAGCTAAAAAACGGTGTTGGATCTAGCCCTGATCTCTTGACTGGATGAGAGTTTTCTGCTTTATTCAGAGACTCTATCCCTCACCACCCCTTGTTGTAAATATTTTTGTCCACCCTAAGCGTGGAAGGGTATACTCAGATGTGAGTCCCTTGCTCATTGCACCATCAGGATTCAAGCAAACCGGGCCGAAGACGGCTGTAATGCCAGAAACCGGTCCCCGGGAGCTTGTTTCCTTCCCAGTGTAAGAATTGGCTTTTATAGTTTGGTTTGCCCTGTTCCCATCATGCACTGGGACAGGAACAGACTAATTTGCATACAGCCAGGTTCTGAAACTGGGATGGTGCAGTGAGCTAAAAAACGGTGTTGGATCTAGCCCTGATCTCTTGACTGGGTGAGAGTTTTCTGCTTAATTCAGAGACTCTATCCCTCACCACCCCTTGTTGTAAATATTTTTGTCCACCCCAAGCGTGGAAGGGTATACTCAGATGTGAGTCCCTTGCTCATTGCACCATCAGGATTCAAGCAAACCGGGCCAAAGACGGCTGTAATGCCAGAAACCGGTCCCCGGGAGCTTGTTTCCTTCCCAGTGTAAGAATTGGCTTTTGTAGTTTGGTTTGCCCTGTTCCCATCATGCACTGGGACAGGAACAGACTAATTTGCATACAGCCAGGTTCTGAAACTGGGATGGTGCAGTGAGCTAAAAAACGGTGTTGGATCTAGCCCTGATCTCTTGACTGGGTGAGAGTTTTTTGCTTAATTCAGAGACTCTATCCCTCACCACCCCTTGTTGTAAATATTTTTGTCCACCCTAAGCGTGGAAGGGTATACTCAGATGTGAGTCCCTTGCTCATTGCACCATCAGGATTCAAGCAAACCGGGCCGAAGACGGCTGTAATGCCAGAAACCGGTCCCCGGGAGCTTGTTTCCTTCCCAGTGTAAGAATTGGCTTTTGTAGTTTGGTTTGCCCTGTTCCCATCATGCACTGGGACAGGAACAGACTAATTTGCATACAGCCAGGTTCTGAAACTGGGATGGTGCAGTGAGCTAAAAAACGGTGTTGGATCTAGCCCTGATCTCTTGACTGGGTGAGAGTTTTCTGCTTAATTCAGAGACTCTATCCCTCACCACCCCTTGTTGTAAATATTTTTGTCCACCCTAAGCGTGGTAGGGTATACTCAGATGTGAGTCCCTTGCTCATTGCACCATCAGGATTCAAGCAAACCGGGCCGAAGACGGCTGTAATGCCAGAAACCGGTCCCCGGGAGCTTGTTTCCTTCCCAGTGTAAGAATTGGCTTTTGTAGTTTGGTTTGCCCTGTTCCCATCATGCACTGGGACAGGAACAGACTAATTTGCATACAGCCAGGTTCTGAAACTGGGATGGTGCAGTGAGCTAAAAAACGGTGTTGGATCTAGCCCTGATCTCTTGACTGGGTGAGAGTTTTCTGCTTAATTCAGAGACTCTATCCCTCACCACCCCTTGTTGTAAATATTTTTGTCCACCCTAAGCGTGGAAGGGTATACTCAGATGTGAGTCCCTTGCTCATTGCACCATCAGGATTCAAGCAAACCGGGCCGAAGACGGCTGTAATGCCAGAAACCGGTCCCCGGGAGCTTGTTTCCTTCCCAGTGTAAGAATTGGCTTTTGTAGTTTGGTTTGCCCTGTTCCCATCATGCACTGGGACAGGAACAGACTAATTTGCATACAGCCAGGTTCTGAAACTGGGATGGTGCAGTGAGCTAAAAAACGGTGTTGGATCTAGCCCTGATCTCTTGACTGGGTGAGAGTTTTCTGCTTAATTCAGAGACTCTATCCCTCACCACCCCTTGTTGTAAATATTTTTGTCCACCCTAAGCGTGGAAGGGTATACTCAGATGTGAGTCCCTTGCTCATTGCACCATCAGGATTCAAGCAAACCGGGCCGAAGACGGCTGTAATGCCAGAAACCGGTCCCCGGGAGCTTGTTTCCTTCCCAGTGTAAGAATTGGCTTTTGTAGTTTGGTTTGCCCTGTTCCCATCATGCACTGGGACAGGAACAGACTAATTTGCATACAGCCAGGTTCTGAAACTGGGATGGTGCAGTGAGCTAAAAAACGGTGTTGGATCTAGCCCTGATCTCTTGACTGGGTGAGAGTTTTCTGCTTAATTCAGAGACTCTATCCCTCACCACCCCTTGTTGTAAATATTTTTGTCCACCCTAAGCGTGGAAGGGTATACTCAGATGTGAGTCCCTTGCTCATTGCACCATCAGGATTCAAGCAAACCGGGCCGAAGACGGCTGTAATGCCAGAAACCGGTCCCCAGGAGCTTGTTTCCTTCCCAGTGTAAGAATTGGCTTTTGTAGTTTGGTTTGCCCTGTTCCCATCATGCACTGGGACAGGAACAGACTAATTTGCATACAGCCAGGTTCTGAAACTGGGATGGTGCAGTGAGCTAAAAAACGGTGTTGGATCTAGCCCTGATCTCTTGACTGGGTGAGAGTTTTCTGCTTAATTCAGAGACTCTATCCCTCACCACCCCTTGTTGTAAATATTTTTGTCCACCCTAAGCGTGGAAGGGTATACTCAGATGTGAGTCCCTTGCTCATTGCACCATCAGGATTCAAGCAAACCGGGCCGAAGACGGCTGTAATGCCAGAAACCGGTCCCCGGGAGCTTGTTTCCTTCCCAGTGTAAGAATTGGCTTTTGTAGTTTGGTTTGCCCTGTTCCCATCATGCACTGGGACAGGAACAGACTAATTTGCATACAGCCAGGATTCTGAAACTGGGATGGTGCAGTGAGCTAAAAAACGGTGTTGGATCTAGCCCTGATCTCTTGACTGGGTGAGAGTTTTCTGCTTAATTCAGAGACTCTATCCCTCACCACCCCTTGTTGTAAATATTTTTGTCCACCCTAAGCGTGGAAGGGTATACTCAGATGTGAGTCCCTTGCTCATTGCACCATCAGGATTCAAGCAAACCGGGCCGAAGACGGCTGTAATGCCAGAAACCGGTCCCCGGGAGCTTGTTTCCTTCCCAGTGTAAGAATTGGCTTTTGTAGTTTGGTTTGCCCTGTTCCCATCATGCACTGGGACAGGAACAGACTCATTTGCATACAGCCAGGTTCTGAAACTGGGATGGTGCAGTGAGCTAAAAAACGGTGTTGGATCTAGCCCTGATCTCTTGACTGGGTGAGAGTTTTCTGCTTAATTCAGAGACTCTATCCCTCACCACCCCTTGTTGTAAATACCCATCTTACCAAAGCACATAGTCCCTGAACCCAGCTGCTCCTAAGGCCAAAATCGAGCCTACATGCGGCCAGGGAGCACGCGGTGTTGAGGGTAGATAAAGATCTTAGGAGTTTCCCTTCAATTGTATGGCAGAAACCCCAGTGCTTTAGCTCTACAAGTTCTATTCCATATAATATCGTAGCAGGAATCTTTGCCCTATACACCTCAAGAAGACAGGAGAAGTGTCTTTTACCAGTGGCGAGATAGAGGGAATTCAGACCTTTCCCATGAGCGAGGGCTTTACGTGAACTATGCTCGATATGGGGCTTCTCACTTAAATTGGCCACAATTATTTTACCCAAAAAAGTATAGGATTTGACTACCTCTACTTTCTGGCCACCTATGGACCATCCAAAGTTTTCAGATCGACACTTCTTTTTCCCTGCAATACACATAATTTTACTTTTAGATGTATTAATCTTCATAAAATGAGAGTCAGCAAATGCCTGTAAAGCCTGCAGATGATTTGCCAAGCCCTTAGGTGTTAAATCTAGGACGAGGATATCGTCTGCATACATCAGACAAGAGATAGAAGACCCCCCCACCACCGGAGCTATACCCACACAAGCAGACAAGGAGGCAGGGAGATCTGCAGTATACAGGGAAAACAATATTGGAGCCAAGAGGCAACCTTGTTTAAGGCCGTTCAAAGATGGAATTAATTGCGACAGACCCCTTTCTCCACCTTGGAGCACACTACACCAAGTATCCGTATGAAGGGCACGCACAAGATCCAATAAGTAAGATGGTAAACCTAATGCTGCTAGTTTTCTCCACAGCGTACGACGATCTACTTTGTCGAACGCTGTGGAGAAATCAATAAACGCAGCAAACACCACCCCCCCTCGGACATGTGTGTATTTGTCCGAGATCACCTGTAGGGCGGTGAGGTTATCTAAAGTACCGTGCCCCCTACGGAAACCAGTTTGTTCTAATGGTAAGATGTTATTCTCTTCGACCCATTCGTTAAGTAATATTAAAATACATTTTGCAGAAACCTTTCCGATTGAGTCAAGGAGAGCTATCAGACGGTAGTTCATGGGGTTGTCCCTGGCTCCCTTCTTAAAAATTGGGATCAATATACTTCCCCTCCAAGAAGCAGGAACCATTTTAGTGACAAAGCACGATCTAAACAATGGATAGAGTATCTTACTCCATAAAGAGGGCTCCTGCTTCAGAACCCTCATAGGTAGCTCGTCAGGTCCCATTGCTCCAGAGGAGCGCATGTTCTTTATGGCCATTTCTATGGTTTTCTCTGTTGGGAAGTTAGTAGGACCATCAGATGATTGAACAAGCTCACTATCTTCAAGCAGTGTGTCATTCCCAGCATAAAGCTTCAAAATGAAGGAGGACCATACCTCTTCAGAAATAGGGATGGGGAGAGGACTAGTTCTGGCACCACATCCCTTACCAACTATAGACCAAAATTCTCTAGCCTTACCATGCAGAACCGCTTCCCTTAAATGTATCCATACAGCATCTTCCTTCTCTTTTTTAAGTTTCAATTTCAATCTAGTTCTCCTTCTTTTTAACTTCGATATTTCCTTTGCTATTTCACCAGATCTACTTAAAAATTGCTTCCTCACTAGTTTATTTATTTCCTTATTCAGGGACACAATACACTAGGGTGTACCACCTTTTTCCTAGAACAACTAGCCTTTTTGACATCCAAGATCATCTTCCTCATAAATTTTTCGAAGTTTACAATTTCGGAACCCTGCCAATTGCATAATTCTAATATGGTTTTGCTGAGAATATCCTGCACACCAAAAATGGCAGTTGGATTCCAAAAGCATCTACCCGAAGATCTATGGAAATTAACACCTTTATTATTAAGGGACCAACCCCCACATGCATCAAGCATTTTTGGAGTCGCAAACGGTGCGATTCCTTAAAATCGGCCGTTTGCGATTCCAAAAGTGCTTTTTGGGATGCATGAAGCAATTTTAGAAATCGCAACATTTTTGCGATTTCTGAAATTGCGATTGCTTTTAAGAAATCGCAAATTTGCGATTTCTTAAAAGCAATGCATGATTACTTTTAAAATTGCGAAATCGCAATTAGGGGGTCAAATTTACCGAGTGGTTGAACCACTCGGTAAATTTGCAAAAAGTGTTTAAAATGCTGAAAATGCTTTTTTTTCAACATTCATGTTACGGACACACATGTCCTTAGGACATGTGTGTGTGAAACATGATGCGAAAAATAAATTTCAGGGGTGCATTCACCCATGAAATGCATTAACAAATTGCGATTTTTAAAGTGAAAATCGCAATTTGCTAATGCCTTCCCATTGCTTCCTATGGGCCTTTTGGCCCATAGGAACCAATGGGAATAGCGAATTCGCAAATTGTATTTCGGTAATTTATGCGATTCTGTAAAAATTGCGATTTTTACCAAATCGCATAAATTTACCGAAAATATTCATGCATCCCGTTTTGAGAATTCTAAATTGCGAATCGCTATTTTTCGCAATTTAGAATTCGCAAACACCCGGGATGATGCATGTGGGGGCAAGACTCAGTGGGCGGAGGTTTTAAAGAAATAGTTATACTGATCATACTGTTGTCACTCAAAGCTGTTGGAGATACCATTAGATCCTGAACAAGCGGAAAAATACCATAATCGGAGATCACATAATCAAGTATTGAAACGCTAAAAGGGGACCTATGAGTAAATTTCGCGGGCACATCAGAGGGGAATGTCCCATTTAGAATAAGCCCCTCGACTGCCGACAGTTCTTCCAAAAGAGTCTTCCCTCTTTTATTAGTTTTTATTTTATCTGGGAAGCGAGATTGTGGGATAAGATAGGCCTCTTCTTTGGCTTTGTTTCTAAATAGATTTAAACTAGAATTAGTGATTTTACAGTTCAAATCTCCGACAAGTATAACTTCAGGTGGAGGATAAACCTCTTTAATCTGTCTGATATAATGAAACACTTGCTTCAATAAAATGTTAAAACACTCTTCGGGAGGAATGTAAGCATTAATGATTACGACAGAGGACTTATTTGCAGAGCTAGGGAGATTGGCTATTGTTATAGCTTGGAAGAGATTACTTGGGTCAATATAGTGAGAGAATCTCCACTGCAGTTTGTTAGACAAAAAACAAGCAACTCCCCCTTTAGCGTGGCCTTTCTTGGAGGGAGCAGCCGGTGCCTCCAACACATAGTAATCCTTCCCTGCATAAATGTTATTAGTACACCATGTTTCTTGGATGCAAATCACGTTTGCTTCCATCGAGAGAAAAAACTCTAATTTCTCTGGACTACTATATATCCCGGCTGCATTCCAAAAAATAATTTTCAAATTATTGTTAAAGGTGTTGAAATAATTTGGGATTATCTGTGATCTTATTAGATAAGGCACTAGGCAGCCAATTCCACTGTTGATTATCCTCTGAGGGAAAAGATTTCTGAATTAGTGGAGGGGGCAATACCTGGGAGACCGAACGTTTGCCCTTTGAAACCCAAATCTTTAAATCATTAAAGGGAGAAGGGGCCCCATCTTGTTTATCACCCCTTTGTGCCAACCCATGGGGTGGATTGGCTTTTCCTAGAGTGAAAATAGGCAAGACGTCAATTCCTTTACATTGGAAATTCTCCGCTTGTTGTAATATAAGATTTACAATAATTTTAGAATGGAATTTGACCCTTATGCGTGTCACACTATCTCCACCTAACAGAGTAACTAACTCGATGTCACTTGATTGTATGAGGTGAAGACTATCCAAGTCTTTAAAACATTTAAGCAACCATGATCTATTTAAAGGCAAGTCAGCATCAAATAAAGGCAAAAAGTCCAAAACCAAAGTGTCCACATAAGACATTGATACTTTTGCCTGGGAGAAAAAATGGGGACGTACACCGTCCTCTTCTAGAAGTAAAAAAGAAGAAGCCAAGGGGTTGAGAGCCCCAAGTTCGGCCGGGATAGGTCTTGTCACCTCTGCCACTGGGGGGGGGGGCGATCAACCCATGTCCATCATTCTGGGGAAGGTCCTCCACAGCCATAGGAAGAGTGTAGAATATGACCTTTGGTCCACAGACGGGGAGGCGGTTATCAACAACCGGGCTCGTGGCCACAGGGTTAGACTCATTAACATTATCCTCATTATCAGTTAACGCAATTGGATCTTGGAAGATTATCCGCCTCTGTCTTTTCTTCCTGTATTTGCGCACAGGTTTCCTTTTTTTTCCTTTATTATTTCTATGTTTGCCGATTTTTTCCTTTTCCTCTTTCTCATCAACATGTTGCCCATTTTTGTCCAGGATGAATATTGGAAATAATTCTTGTACCACTTTTAAGTCAGAAACAGACAGGTTTTCTTCCTCTATTTCCAATTCTGAAATCTTTACACAGTTAGCTGCCGCAGTGGTCGGAAAGATCGTGGCATCGCTTTCTTGAACTACTACTGCAGACTTTATACCAGAATTACCTGCAGGAACATTTACATACTCCGTTGCCTTGCTGGTACCCGCCTCAGATGGAGGATCAGTACTCTTTTCGGGTACTTTTAGCAACAATATTTTCAATATTTGTGTGACAGAATCAAAGATACAGTCAGAGCTACCCACAAATTTGCCCAAAAGTAATAATATAGAGGCCAGTAAATGTTCCAGGGCAATCAAAGATTCAGATATAGGTTTTTCGCCCGCAGCAACAGAAGGACAAATGCCAGATAGATTAAGCTCAGGGCTCTTGGAAACGTTTAGCAATGCAGACATGTCCTGCACATTTATTGATGGAGTGCTGCTATACAACAATAGCCCAGAAGGAGTAGCACCCACTGAAGACTTGATGGTTTCTGGAGATTTCAAGTTACCGCCATCCAAGTAACGACCACAAAGTTCTAGGTCAATGGATGACAATGAAAAATCACCTCCTGACCGAACATGAGGAGCAGAAACTTGTAGTGCTTGTAAGTTGTTAGCTTGTTCTCCCTCAGCAGTTTGAGCATGGAGCTTGATATCGCTATCAAATTCAGAATGTACAAGACAAGTCCTCGCAGCAGTTTCTAATTGAGATGGATCTCTCACAAACAAATGGGGGTCCAAATTGTCTACCACTTTTGTCGGTCCCGCATGCAAAACTGTAACAGAGCCTTCAGTTATATTAATTGGTAGATTCTTATCCACGGGTTTTTCCCACAGTTTAAAGAGCTGACATTGACCCTTCAATAGGGGATTATTAACTGATTTATTTCTTAGGGGGTTGGATTTTGTTTTGGCACATGACCTTCCCCCCAATATTCTCCCAGAGCGAAGTTTCTTCGTCATCCTCCCCAGCACTTATACAAATTAAGCCGTTTAATGGACTTAAACTCCACAAAGAGTGTGATTAAGAACGTAATAGGACCATGAAATAAAAATAGCAATGGAGGAAAATCTGGTGTTAGGTTCTAGTCAGTGTCAAAGGAGTAGGACGCCGATTTTAAGTCTCACGAGGCGCCACTTCACTTAGAAACGCAACACAGATATTAAAATGCAAAAGTTAATAACGTGGCCCAGCCCCGCCTACCTCAGTCACCGAGGGCCACAGAGGGCCCGCCCTTTGCCCGGGCTTAGCCCCGTGTGCTCCCGCGACGCGGGGGTGATGCCTTTTTCAAGCGCCGCCTGGCGCGTTCTCTGGCCGGGATTCCCGCCGCTAGGGCACTTGGGAAATGTAGTTCCGTCGATTCAATGCCCCCCTCCGCTCTGCGACCGCTATGTAAATGGCTGCGGCGGCGGGAGGGGAACAAGAGGCGGCAAATGGCGAGAGTGTCAGCCCAGCAGCGTAAATTTCACATCCAGGTCCCACAGGTATGAGACAGCGTCACCCGCTCCAACGGGGTGACGCCTTTTTCAAGCGCCGCCTGGCGCGTTCTCTGGCCGGGATTCCTGCCGCTAGGGCACTTGGGAAATGTAGTTCCGTCGATTCAATGCCCCCCTCCGCTCTGCGACCGCTATGTAAATGGCTGCAGCGGCGGGAGGGGAACAAGAGGCGGCAAATGGCGAGAGTGTCAGCCCAGCAGCGTAAATTTCACATCCAGGTCCCACAGGTATGAGACAGCGTCACCCGCTCCAACGGGGTGACGCCTTTTTCAAGCGCCGCCTGGCGCGTTCTCTGGCCGGGATTCCTGCCGCTAGGGCACTTGGGAAATGTAGTTCCGTCGATTCAATGCCCCCCTCCGCTCTGCGACCGCTATGTAAATGGCTGCGGCGGCGGGAGGGGAACAAGAGGCGACAAATGGCGAGAGTGTCAGCCCAGCAGCGTAAATTTCACATCCAGGTCCAACAGGTATGAGACAGAGAGACCATCAGTTGCAGGAATTTTACCAATAAAAGGATTTTTGATGGAATTGATTAGATGTTTATGTAACTTTCTGATCACAGGTTCACAGAAAATAAACGAAAAAAACAGCATAGTGCAGGAGATTAAAAGCATATTTTTTTTCATGTTGTCCTGTGGTACCGAATCCAGCCAATCTATTTTTTCACATTCCATGTGCTGAAGAATGGCTTACTCTTATTGATTTTTGCCAAGTTCATGTCACAGTGCCATTGCATGAGAATAGCCAGGAGTACTGTCAAAAAGAAGATGAATATCTGGGACACAAAATTGGAAAGGGAGGTAGAAAGGTGTCACCAGAAAGGGTGGAAATAATTTCCAAGATAAATCCACCTCAAATAAAAAAAAGAAGTCAGGACATTTTTGGGAATGGTTAGCTGCTGTAGAGAGTGGTTACTAAACCTTTCCCTAGTGGCTAAGCCTTTACTGAGGCTGACACACAAAGGTGTGTCTGATCCGCTTCCATTGGACAACAGTTGCACAAAAATGAAAGTTTATTTGAAAGAAAATACACCAATTTGCAGTGAGAGGGAGGGCTGCACTCTCTCATTGCCTATTCAAAAAGATGACTGTGTTCAAAGGTCTGTGATGTATTGCCCAATGACCTTTGACCCTAACTTCACAAAAATGTCAGCTAATGAATTGGATTGTGATGAAACTGAATATGAGTGTCTAAATATCATGAAAATATGCATAAAGCCAAATTCAGACTTTAAAGATGAACGCCTGAGTCAGCCCAACAATGTCCATTTTGTAGATGGCCCATGTTTGAAAGGTGACACATTAAAAGCAGCACGTGCTGTGCTCCTTATACATTATGTTGTCAAAGCTTCATGGCTTTCAGTAGTTACCTCAGCACAAAATTCGAAATTGATTGCCCTTACTATAACATGCAGTATATCTGCTCAAATGGGAGTCACTGTTGTCATGGGAGAGAGAAATGCTTATTCAGTTGCACACATTTGTATTCTGTTAGCATGTACATTCTATGGAATCTTCACAGGTGAATTAAAAGAGGCTCAGGAAAATGTTTTTGAAGCAGCACAACAGGGTTGTATCAGAACTGTTTTGGGGAAAATTGACAACAGTATAGTGGCAAAAGTGTTATTGCAAAGACTGATGCCCAGGTATAGATTGCCAGTTTCTCTAAAATCAGATCACAAGGTGGTCTCAAAGATAATGAGTGCAGGACAACAGATTGGACACGAAATGGATTGCAGCTATCTGCCTGAAGTGTCAAGCATAATAAAGCAACACAATCGCAGCACAGAATTACCTTTTGCAAAAGAGTGTGTCTCACCAACACCAAAGTGGCTTGAAAATGCATATGCAAATGCACTTGTGGAAAAAAATGATGTGAACACTAGCCATTGCTGTATAGGTCTGGTTGGTGTACAGTGTGCAGTTTCTCACCAGATTGCAGCTGCTACACAAGATCTGCATAATGGATGGTGCAACGGCTTTGATCTGAGAGATGCTGTGGTGAAACATCTGAATCTGATCAAAGTGAAAATAAGAGTAAAAGGCATTGGTTGAAAAAGTGCAAGAGATTGATGGTGCTCTGTCAGAGTTTCTCAGCACCTAAGTAGTCTAATTTGCAATGAAAATGGTACAGAATGCCAATGAGCCATTCTGAAGGCAAGCTGATGACAAAGAGAAAAGAAATGCTGAAACTGTCCTGTTTAATATTCCTTTTTTATTATTTTAGTTAGTTATTTTAAAGAAGACTATCTGTTCCAAGAAGCTACTTACAGAACTCTGCACTAAAACAATTGAGCTTGGCTATATATGATCTGATTACAGATAGACTTGTGTTTGCCTTAGAAATAGAAGTAAAATTGTTATATGCTCAGCTTTTGCAATTTAAAAAAAAAGATATTGTCACTTTTGAAAATGAAATATGTGTGATGAATTATAAATCATTTTATTATGATTTGAATCATCAGAAGGGTGGATTGATGGAGCAGATTTCATCTGCAGTCAGGCATTGTTTTATTTTTTGTGCTTCAGACAAACTGCATTTAAATTGCCACGCACCTTTTGGTGCAAGTTAAAAACATGGCACATGAAAAACATGAAAGTGAGGCCTATTCAGTCTGTAGTTCTTTTGCAGAATTAACATGTGTTTTTTGCAATGTAGAGAAAAATGACCTTTTTAGCTTTGAAGATTAATAGAATGTGTTTCTCTCTTCCCAGCTCATCCCTAAATCCACTATTTCTGTCTTAAAAGACTTTGACTTGTTGCATATTTTGATAAATATTTTCAGTTAATAACACCTCTTTTTCTTTGTTGCACATTGCACATTTATTTTGCATGTTGTCATAAATATTAGAAAAGCTGCTTTACACTAGTAGCTTGGCTAGGTACACATTTATAAGGAGTATTAGTATGGTGTTGGGAAACATAATGGGATGATTTACATGAAATTAATATTATCTTTGTGTTTGTTTTATTTTGGGGTCTACCATTAAATGGCTGCCTGTGAAACCAGCAAGGCTATGGCTTGCTTTGAAAGAGAAGAGAGCATGCGCAGACTGTGGCAGCTTGACTCAAACCACGAAGAAATCAAGGACATCTTGAACTGTACATTCTTGTGACTCTGCCAATGTACCAGTTAGTTAAAAGTATCCATCTGACTGCACTGTGAAAGGAAGGAAGGAACTATAGAAACATTTTCCCTAGCAATTGTTGCAAACTTATAAAATGTAGTTATTCATGTATGCTTCTTTTGTTAAAACTGATAAAGTCAGGTATTTTAGAATGAGTCAGGGTTTTGAGAACTCATGCCATCATGACTGACCAATCAAGTACAGGTTTTCCTGAAGTTGAAACATTTTGTGTAGTCTGCCAAAATGTTGTGTATAAATTCTGACCTCTCCGGAGGAGGGGCTGGCTTTCTCAGCTCAGCTGGCTTCTAGGCTCATTAGGGGGGTGTGTGAGCTCTTGAGAGAAGGAACAGATTAGGCCAGACATTCTATGGGTTAGGTACGAGAAACGTCCCGGGAGATTGCTGAAGGGAGGAGTGGCGTCCGAGGAGTGTCAGGGGGAGGTTTCTTGCTTCCACGTTTTGGCACTGCAGGCCACATTCCTTTGAGGTCTGGTGAAGGGCGGCTGTCTCCCTCCCTGCTTGCTCTTTAGACGCAGACAGATACAGAAGAACAGCAACAGATAGAAAGGTTTTTTTAGATTTAGATGCTAAAGTTTCAGTTATGCTTTGACTAATTAATTAGGTCTGAAAAGATTTATTTGACTTATGCATTTATTTCTCTTAATGGGAGATTTTTGCAAACTATTTGATTTTTGATTAGCCTTGCAAGACTATATTTTTCTTAGAAACTCTTTAAGAGTTTTGAATGACATTTTGCGCCACATTCCTATATGTAATGTTTATATGCAGACAGTAATAAGTTCTGTATTAATGCTATTTTTCCTGTTTTCCAAATTCTGTAACCTGATTGATATTTTACTAATGAATAAAGGGTCAGAGAAAAATTAACTTTTGACTAGAAAATAAAACCCTTTAAATGCTCAACAACTCTCTTTATTGGCTTAAATAATAATTGCATTTTTGACTGTTCATCTTTATTTAAAGTCTCCTGAAGGTAATACATGGTGTGAAGGGCCCAAAACCTTTTGAGCGGTAAATTAGAGGATAGCATGAAGGTTTTGCATTGAGAAACTACCAGAAGAAATTACCGCTCCATCACTATCACTTTGGAAAACAATTTGGAGTCGGTATTGATGAGGGTAATGGGCCTGTAAGAACTCATGTCCAAAGGGGATTTATCTTTCTTTAAAAAGATAGAGATCCTGGCGTTTTCCCATGAATCCGGTGGCAGAGCCTCAATGAAGATAGATGATATTACATCTGTGAGAATAGTTTTAATTTGTGGAGTAATTTTCTAGCGTACATTGCTTCTTCGGGTCTTGCCTATTGCACTGTCAATAACTTCCGTTCAGCCATCTCGGCTGGTCACATGGCAATTGATGGCAAACCGGTTGGTGAACATCCTTTACTAAGTAAATTACTCAGAGGTATCCGGTTGGTAAAACCACCTTGTTCTAAATATTCTTCACTATGGGATGTAAACTGGGTAGATTAGGCTCGGCGCACTGCGGTAAGTATCAGGAGAGGGTTAGAGAAGGTTTAAGGATGGTAATCAGTTTAAGGTGCTCCTGCAGTTGACGTAACTGTTCAGGTGCGTCCTAGAGGATTGAGGGGTTGAGTGCGCTACTGGGGTGTAGGCGCATCCATGCGGTGGGCACACTTGGGTGGAGCCGTGTGTGGAACACAGCGAAT
Organism: Lissotriton vulgaris; assembly: GCF_964263255.1. Classification (NCBI taxonomy): domain Eukaryota; kingdom Metazoa; phylum Chordata; class Amphibia; order Caudata; family Salamandridae; genus Lissotriton; species Lissotriton vulgaris. Next base: position 279,543,371 of record NC_141696.1, read on the forward strand.
TCCAAATATGATTCAAATAAAGTTAAAATGAATTTTAAGTTTCAAAATTTATTTGACGTTTTCTGTAGTAATATACTTCATATTGATTTCATATGCGTCGTCTGACGATTGATTTTAGCAACATCAAAGATTGAAATAGCCCCAATGCATTTCGGACGGAAAGTCCTTTTTCAAGGAGCACTGCAACAGAGAATATACAAAAGATGCGGATCAGTTCAAATGACTGTGCACAGTAAAGTAATAGAGAATGTGTGGGTGTCTGAGTGAGTGGATCTCATGCATCCGTGAAGGAGGATAAGAGTGGTGAAAAGCGAGGAAAGTCACACCGGGGTTTGAAAAAGTGAGTCGGGTTGTCGTCGGCTCGAAAGAAGCGTTTGTGCAGATTGGTGAAGTAGGTGATACCGGAGTGATTGGAGTTAAAGAGAAAAATCGGGGTGGTGTGTGCGGAGGTAGGAGGAAAGTGAATAGGCGGTGTGCCCAAGTTACGGAGAAACAGTGAAACAAGTGAAAAGGTGAGGGTAATACGAACTGCTCGGAAAAATGCGAGGCTTACGTAAACATCTTTGGTGTTCAAGAGGATCCTAAAAAGGAAACATCGGGAATAGAGCATAAGCTAAAAATACAGAAAAGTGAAAAAATGTGCGCGTAGGTGTGGTGTAAGAAAGCCTTACTTGGTCTGACGGTTAGACAGGAGTATACGGGTCGGGTTCCATGTGTGAGAAACTCCGCGGAGTTAAAGGAAAAATAGTGAAAGTAGAAGAGGGACTGTGAGGGAAAAAGACATGCCTTTTTGAAGGATTCTCGTTTCGTATTCAGAAAGATGATCTTTCTTTCAATCTTTGATGTTGCTAAAATCAATCGTCAGACGACGCATATGAAATCAATATGAAGTATATTGCTACAGAAAACATCAAATAAATTTTGAAACTTAAAATTCATTTTAACTTTATTTGAATCATATTTGGAATTCGCTGTGTTCCACACACGGCTCCACACAAGTGTGCCCACCGCAGGGATGCGCCTACACCCCAGTAGTGCACTCAACCCCCTCAATCATTAAACCTCTCCTCAAGAAACCAACATTGGACCCTCTTCTCCCTGCTAGTTATAGACCCATCGCCTGCCTTCCCTTCCCAGCTAAGATCTTCGAGAAGGTAATGAATACCCAACTCTCCAAATATATCAACGACAACGACCTTCTAGACGACACTCAGTTCGGTTTCAGGCAGGGCCATGGAACGGAAACTGCACTGCTCAAGGCAGCAGATGAGATCAGAACAGCTATGGACAAAGGAGGCGCGGCGGTCCTAATACTACTGGACCTTTCCGCTGCATTTGACACGGTCGATCATGTCACTCTGATCGACCGTGTCTCAGCTTTAGGCATAAGAGACAAGGCCAAAGACCTTATCGCCTCATTTTTAGCTAACCGCCCACAAACAGTCAAGATGGGTAACTTCACTTCCCAGACCTTCTCCCTCCCCTGCGGAGTTCCACAGGGTTCCTCGCTAAGTCCGACACTTTTTAATATCTATGTGTCGGACTTGGCGAGAGTAATAAAATCCCATGGAATTGCCCTCACAACGTATGCTGATGACACCCAATTAGTGCTATCAGTGCACAATGACGGAACACTTGTCGCAGCAAATTTTCAAGAAGGGATGAAGGCGATAAGCTCCTGGATGTCATCTAACTGCCTCAAGCTGAACTCCAACAAAACAGAGGTGATGACATTCGGGAGCTTGCAGCCGGCCTGGTCCCCACAGTGGTGGCCATCACAGATGGGCTCGCCCCCCCAGCCAGTAGTCAAGGTACGAAATTTGGGAGTCACTTTTGATAACAAATTGACGTTCCTCCACCACGCCAATTCTGTGGTATCCTCTGCTTTCTTCATCCTAAAAAGAATAAAGAAACTCCTCCCCTATCTGCCACAATCCGCCGGTAAAACATTGATCAGTACCCTAGTGTTCTCCAGAACAGATTATTGCAACTCCTTATTTCTGAATGCTCAGGAAAAGGTACTTAATAAGCTCCAGACGGTACAAAATGCCGCAGCCAGAATTCTCCTATCCATCCCCAAATTCACCCCTACCTCCCCTTACATCAAAAAATTACACTGGCTCCCCATCAGGAGCCGAATAAAGTTTAAGGCACTCTGTATAGCCTACAAAACTTTGAACAGTCCCGGACCATTGTTCCTAAAAAAAGCCCTCTGCCCAGTGGAACATCAGAGAACATTACGGTCAGCATCAGCCCACCTGTTAAAAGTCCCTCGGACAAAAAAAACCAACTGGGGAGACAGATGCTTCACCATCGCAACTGCCAAACTATGGAACACTCTGCCACTCCACATTAAAACTGCCCCTACGCTGCTAAAATTTAGAAAAAGCCTCAAAACCTGGCTGTTTACCTCCTAAATTCTACCCCAACTGAAGTGAAGTTCTGTAACATTAGCGCCGAGACACCCGTATGGGTAATTGATGCGCTCTAAAAATTGCGATAAATAAATAAAATAAATAAATAAATCACTATGGGATGTATCCACTGTATTACGCTTCTTGGAAGCCTGGCCTACTAATAAATATCTGTCACGTAAGTAACTTTCTGCCAAGTAAGCCATGCTACTCTGTCTTGTGTCTTGTAAGCGGGTTTCAGATATCCACGCGTTTGATCTAGCAGGTTGTAGTTTTTCTCCAGAAGGTGTTACTTTTTTTAATCACCAGACGCACTAAATGTAACACCACTTCTATTACTTACCTGTTTTTCCTGATAATGCTACACTGTTTTGTGTACAATGTATCTGGGATTATGAGGTAAGTACTGCAAAGTTTCGACAAGATTTGGGGGGTCCATTGTTGATTGCTTTGCAAAAACCTTTTTGCCCAGTGACCACAGCTACCTTAGCAAGATGAGTGCGTTGGCTCATGGGCGAAGCTGGAATTGGTGCTCATTCTGCTCGTGGAGCTATGGCATCTAAAGCTTTTTATGTTGGGGTTAATTTATGTTAATTTATTAGACATTATGAAGGCAGCTGACTGGCCTTCTGACTCTATGTTTAAATCTTTTTATTATAAACCTATTGTGAATATATAATCTGTTGTGGCGGCACAGCTTTAAACAAGCATAATCGGACATGGAGGCGAGGATTATTCCACCCATGATTGTATATATATATATATATATATATATATATATATATATATATATATATATATATATAATTATACTATATATATCTGCTGTTTTTTACCCTTCCTTGTATGATATAAGTTGTTCTTGAATAGGTTAGGGTACCACAACTTTGTCTTTACATTTCAGGTTCAGATCTCAAATAGAGTTCGCTGATTTTCGCCTTTGGGGAAGTCTTCATGGTCTTCGCATGATGGAGATATTTAGTTGAAGCTCGCTTCTAGTCTCCTGTTACTGTCCGTTGGCCTGCTGCTTTCGTCCTGAGGACTTGGTTTTTGGCGCTGCCTCACTTATGATTTCTCCTAAATGTGGGGCCGTGTCAAAAAGCCATGCATGTTGCTGGGAACGCCCCCAGAAACACCCATGGAACATCCTTTTCACGTTGTTTTCTGCGTGAAAGGAGCACATATTTATAAGGCCATGAAAAGCCACATAACTTGGCTTTATGTGGCCTAAAAAATACCCCAGTGGCACACTGTGACAACGGAACATCAGTTCAGTTCAAAGCTTTATTTCGATAAACATGTGATATCATAAAAGCACATACACAAGATAAAAACCATAATTCATTAGTCATTACAATTTACAGAATTAATAACAATAAAAAACGTCCATACTACAATAAATAGGTTAAGAGGCATATTAAACAGTAAAAGCTTTGCAGAAGTAAAAATTAAGGATGTTTAGTTAAAAAGTGGTTCATCACAGAGATTTTGCTCTTATTACCCAGGCCCCGCTCAAGAATTTAGCAACCCCACAGACTAAACGTGTACTGGTGTCAGTCTTAAGAATTCTCAAGGCTACGGAATGACTCCTGGTGCCGAGCAATAAGCATGTGGGTTTTAGCCATCTCTGCCTAGGCTTTGCATATGCCGGGCACACAAAAAAGACATGGGCAATAGTTTCGATAACGCCATTACAAGTAGTGCACTCAGATGAGGTTTGGTACGTGGGCTTCCATTTACAGGTGTAATCATGCAAAGGTAAGTTTCCCAAACTGAACTGGATGAACAGGGATCTATCCCTTGGTTTTACAATAAGGTCCAGGTAAGGCTCCCAACGAGGCTGAGTTTTATGCTGTTTAAACTCCTCAGTCAGCCTACCCTGGTTACAGTCCCTTAGATCTTGCTCATCCACCCAGTTCCAGTAGGCTCGCTTAAGTTCAAGCTTGGGTACGGAAGTTCCACGCTCCCAACCAATTGGCAAGCCAACTTCGCTCAAAAGCTTCTTTATATTGTGGATCCAACTGACTTTATGGGAACCATTAAGGTTCATGACCTCTATCAAACCATCAAGATATTTAGAGAGCTCGGGTGTCCGCCATAACCTGGCCCAGTATAAGAGAGGTCGAAGCCTAGCTAGATCCCGAATAGGGCGGCGGCCCAGATCACTCAATAGTGGTTTGATAGGGGTACCCATCGGGAGGGATGCTAGCTCTCTAAGGAACTTATTTTCGGAGTGGTAAGTGCACTAATACATTCGAAGCCCCAGAGCTCGGCACCATAAAGGGCGCTGCCCACAGCCTTTGCAGCATAGATATCTAGGGCCGGGGCGATGGGCTTAGAGATGGACATGCGATGTTCTCGCCCCAGAACACCGGTCACCCTTTTGTGGTTCAGAAGCATTTTATCAATATGGGGCTGCCACTTCAGATTGTGAGAGACTCTGATTCCCAAATAATCGAATTCTTTTATGCGCTCCAAAGGTTCTCCATCGAGATATAGGGTGGACCTGGAGGACTTACTTGGGTTGAAATAGAGAAGCTTAGTTTTGGTGGTATTAATGACTAGGCCTCTAAGTTTACAGAACAGGCTGAAGCGATTCAACAGTTTTTGCAAGCCCACAGGAGTTTTTGAAACCAGCAAGGTGTCGTCTGCGAAAAGTAAGGTGGGCACTTTATCGCCTGCCAGAACCGGGGCATCTGCGTCAATTCCAAGTAAAAAGGAAACAACACCATTTACAAACAAAGAAAAGAGTGTTGGGGCCAACACGCACCCCTGTCTAACCCCTCGCTTAACAGGGATCCTATCGGTTTTTTGCCCTTGAGAGCCCCATCTAATACGGGCATAGGTGCCTTCATGCAAACGTATCAGCAGGTTTAGGATTGGAAGCGGGATCCCCATCTCCTCCTGTATGGGCCACACTCGATCTCGAGGAACCAGGTCAAAGGCGGTCTTCAAGTCAATAAATGCCAAATAAAGTCCGCCTTTGCAGATAGTGACCACCTTCCAATGGAGTAGGAGCAATCTAAAGGCTTGATCAATTGTGCTAGTACATGCCCTGAAACCAGCCTGGTAAGGGGAAATTATTTTATTTTCCTCTGCCCACGAGAGGATCCTTTCGAGGAGAACCCTGCCAACCAACTTCTGTCCCGCGTCTATCAGACTAATTGGACGGTAGTTGGCAGGGTTCTCCCTAGGGCCCTTCTTATAAATGGGAATCACCTCGGCCGCCTTCCAGGAACTAGGGACTGGAGAGCCTGCCAACAATGCATTTACAAGGAAGGTGAAGTACATTGCCCATCCTTCGGGATTGGCTTTAAAAAGGTCACCAGGCACTCCGTCCTGTCCTGGGGCTTTGGCAGAAACTATTTTGGCTATTGCAGTGAGAACCTCTTTCTTATTGACTATGGTTGGCGTGAGCTGACCGGATCCATCACCCGAGACACAGCTAAAGTGATGTTCCAGCGGTGCAAACACACTCTGACCACAGAATTGCTTAGCCGGAACATTTCAAGCTTGATACAAAATCGGACTCATACAGCTTCATTTTGGGCTTTTGTCCTTTATTGACTTTAAACCGAAATGGATGGAAAAACCACCCTGGCAGGAATGGCAGCTTTGTAACAAACAGGAAGCTTTGGCCCACCTGCTCAGCACTTGCTCCAGCTCGCTTAATCAGCGCAGACTTTGGAAGCAAAACCTTTGAAGCACTTTGGCATCCCTACCTGTCGTGATGCAGTCATTGTTTCTTTCATTGGGCCAACCACAAGCAGCGACTCATTAACTGTACAAATCACGCTGACAGGCTGCTAGCGAGGGTACCAGAGCACTCGTCCCCCTGAGTTTTCTGAAGGGCACTGGGACAATTGAATGAACTCATCTGCTCACAAAAACAATATCAAAAGTGCTTTTTAAGTAGCTACCCGGTCATCCCCTTTCTAAACTCGACTTGTATCAGGGGCGGCCTTAGGCCTGTGCAAGCTGTGCACCTGCACAGGGCCACCAAACCCCAGGGGCCACCACGCCAATATATATCCTTAAAATAATAATCCTCTTAGGATGGATACATATTTGCGTGGCGGCCCCTGGCAGGGATTTGGCGGCCTCCGGCTCTGTTCCACTTCCAAACACCCTGACCCCCCCCGCCCCCCTCTTCACTGGCCTCTGCACTCCGCCCCGCCCGGACCCCCTCTTCCGGGGCCTCCTACCTACGCTCCCTGCCCAGGGCCACCATGAGCCTAGAGCCGCCCCTGCTTGTATATGTAGCCTTTTATAATACATGGATTCTATAATCACTGTATAAACAACAGTCTCCAATTTCTAAATAATCAGCTACTTGGTTTTTGATGTGTTTAATTCTGCACTGGAGGTTTTATTTTTATTGTTCATGATTCCAAACATGCTTGCACTTTCATATGAAAGAGTTATGCACCTTGGTCCTCATTTATAAGACGCCTGCACTTCTGGTGCATCAAACATTTTGACACACCAGAGGCTCATGCCATACTTCATATTTACAAGAATTGTAGCAATACATACATTTCTGTTGTTTGTATATGTAATGCCCCAGATTGGTTTATTTGATCTGATGTGACTTAGACTTAGCTGCTCTGTATGTGCTTGTTTGTCCATGTTGTGAACATTTACTGTTGTGAAGAGCTCTGACTCAGATGCTCTGTCTGTATAGACTTGTTGTCTTTGATGTGAACATTTGCTGTTGTGGGGCGCTCTGATACCTACGGGATTGCCTCATGCTTCCGGCTCGAGAGATATTTGAGGGCTTTACAAACTTACCTGGCACCCTTGCCTGCATAGCACTAGATATGTATATGGCATCAACCCGAATTTTAGAAAAATGTACGCTTCTGCTGTTTGTATATGTAATGAATTGATTTGATCCGATGTGACTTAGCTACTCTGTCTATACTTATCTATGTTGTGGACTTTTACTGTTGTAAAGCGCTCTGACTCAGATGCTCTGCACAGACTGGTTATCTTTGATGTGAACATTTACTGTTGTAAAGCCCTCTGATAGCTTTGGGTCTAGCTTGCACTATATAAAACTCTCAGATTAATAAATAAGTGGACTTGTGGCCAAATGCGTCAGTATTTCTGGGCCTGCATCGGAATATACTTGCGCCAAAACCGGCTGCGCCATGCAGAAAATAATATATGCAAGGTAGGTGTTCTCACCTAAAATCCACTGCAAAACGGACACAGTGACATTTATGGGTTTTCCTAGAAGTGAAGACAGTAAGTGTTGGCATGGCGCACTGCTTGGTTTCGTGGTGGAAATTGATTTGTGACTATAATGTAAAGTTCATGTGGTTTAAAGGTGCACCAGCAGGTGACGTAACTGTCCAAGTTTTCCTAGAAGTGAGAAATGGTTGGCGAGTGGTGCACTGAGCCTGAAATGCATTAGTATTAGTATTCCTGCGCGTCGGTAGGCTTAGGAAATTATGCATTGGGTGTTGCATATGAAGACAAGGCACACAAGACAGTTTGACAAGCTAAACTAGACCATGGAGGTGCTTATTTTACAGATGAGAGTTGGAAGGAGATGGCCACTCTCACCTCCACCCCTCTAACACCCTCCCCACCACGTAGGTAGCGCAAGAGAAGGGAGCACGTTTATCGTCTGCGGACTTCCATCATTGATCTCAGTAAGGATGAGGTCATCACATACTACCGGCTCAGTAGGGAGTTCAAAGTCTGACTGCTGCTCCAGATACTGTCAGGTTCACCAACATCCCTCCGCAAGTCAAGCTCATGGCTGTCCTCCACCAGCTAGCATCTGGGTCATTCCAGATTACAGAAGCTGGAGTGGCAGGAATCTCCCAGCTATCGGTCTCAGCATTCCTACCTTCTGTCTTGGATGCCATTATCCGCCTGACACTCCAGTACCTCCTCTTCCCCAACACATAACTGCAGCTGGAGATCAAGCAATGTTTCTATGCCATCACTGGTTTCCCACATGTGCTGGGTGCCATGGACTGCACACATATGGGCCACTGGTTTCCCCTGCAGCAATATCCCATCTCTACAGGAACCGGAAGCACACATACTCCATCAATGTTTAGGCCATCTTCTACCATCAGGGGATGTTCACCAATGTGCTGGCCACATACCCTGAGAGTGTGCATGAAGCAAACATCTTCAGGCTCTCTGTCATCAATCAATGCTTCCAAAACAGCAGATATGGGAGTGGCCTACTTGTAGGAAAGCAAAACTCAAGTACCTAACAGACCTACTAACAGTTAGAAATGTATGACATAATACTCATCTCTGTGTCTGTTGACACAGATAGAGCGATATGTATGAGGTGTGTGCCTTATACATTCACCATGGAACATCTGGAATGCAAACCCTCAAGTCACACATGTTTAGACATGCAATACCACTTTGTCTGCCTGTAAATGGCATAAAGCTACAGAACAATGCATCACAGGCCAAAGTGCAGTATAGCATTACTGTGTGCAAGGGATGTGTCACATGGGCATTGTGAGGGTGTCTCCATGCCACTCCCATGGATCATGAGGCATGTCATGTATTCCAGCCCCAGGAAGCTGCAAAATGTGACAAATCATTTGGTCTACCCAGGTGATCTGTAATAAGAATTGAAGTCATCAAAGTCAATCCCACTTCCTATGTGTGCAGCATTCTGTGGCACACATATATAGAGTTCTCTCAGGCTGCGCCCTGTACACAAAAGTTGATCCTCATGCAGGAACACAATCCTTCATGCGATGCATGGCCTAAAGCAAGCATCCATTGTACAAGTGTGTATTTGTTTCTGCAATGCAGCACATTGTGTGTGAGTGTAGACTGGGTTTTCCAGAAAGTGTTGTTTGGTCTAAATACTGTGCACTACTGCCCTTTATTCACTGCCCTTGCTGCACTGCACAGTGCCACACTCCAATATATCTGTGTCCATGTGTCATGTAAGCATGGTGGCAAGAATTCACTGCAACCTGTATACAATGATCTGACACATTGACATGCACTAACTAATCTGTCAATGTCACTTGAGACAACGTCATTGAGTTACAATGTGTCTGTTAACTCCGTGTGGATTAATTTGAACCACTTCAGTTGCACAAGCTAACAAATATAAACTTTAATCAGGTGGAAGGACAGACAAGTCAATTATGAGTACTAATGCAACAACACAGAAAATTATGCGTTGAGTGTCTCCTCAATGGTGAACCAACTCTTCATATCAGTCACGGGTTAACAAGCTCAGTGGGGTGAGAACAAGTGCTGTGTAAATCAGCAAGTGTGTGTCGGGGTATCCCAGTTCCTCAGGAGCAGTACCCATAAGAGGCCCACCTTCCAGCAGCTCTGAGTAAAGCTTAGTTGTACAGAAGATCGGAGTGGCTAGACGCGGGGAAGGATATTAGGGAGGGTATAGCAAATCAAGGTCATGCACAAATGCATCACTGTAATGCTCACTGATAATAATGTCAAGAGCAAACAGTGACAATCTTAAAGGCAAGTAAAGGTAACAAGAAACAGTGGCATCAATAAGCATTGCACCCTACAAGTCAAGAAGCATTGCACCATACAAGTTTGTAGTGTACTCCACTGTCATCGTAAATGTTAATCAGACCGCTTATGGACAAAGCAGGGTCATGACAGTCCACCCCATCAAAAGGAGTGGTACTCCCAAAGTACGCAGGAAGGTAAGGGTGTTTTTTTATGGAAAGCATGTATCAAGCACGTCGCATGAATTGAATCACTGGATTCCCAAGAGTGCTCTTCTGGTCCATAGCCTTTCCAGGAGACCAGATTCAACAATTTGCCTTTCATGGTTTACTGTTCTTGATGTTTTCCACGTCATATTCAAAGTGATCCCCAATTAGAAATGGCGGTGGGGGAGTACGGGTTTTTCCCCTAGCGGTTTTAGCAGTAAAGTGTGAAAAACTGGGTGAATTTTCATTGTTGCTGGTAATTTCGGTATACATGCAAAAGGATTGATACACTGAAGAACTTCAAATGCTCAAATAAAACTTAGATGGAATTTGTGTCATCTCTTAAACTGAAAGTGTTTTGTGGAAACCCATACGTGATATCCTGGATTATGGAGTGGACTTGACGGTCTCTTTCGGTCAGCAAATGGTTTTATAGATCACCTTAGCTTTTGCTATATTGTGTTGCAAACAAACATCGCATTACTGTTGTCACGTCTCTTAACCTGTCGTTTATTGATGGAATGTGCGTCTCACTCTGAGATGGTAACAATGGGGAGAAATGTGGATGAACTCGATGATTAGCAAAAAAAGGTGTCATATCTGTTGATGCATGTTTTAGGTTATTGTAAGCAAACTCAGCTTCTCAGAGTGGATCCACCCAAGAACCATGTGTCTTGAATAAATAACAATGAAGCCAACGTGTTTTCTTTCAACACACATTGACCTCTAGTGTGCATCCCTTGCATTCAACCCCAGTTTGAATTGGTATATGACAGAAGTTTGGCAGAACTTTGAGTGGTCCCTACCATGGTAGGCTACAACAGTGTGCTCTTACTCCACACTTGCCACAGCTGCGTGCAATGTAGTTTCATGCTAGTGAGTTTACACATGGCTGTTTGCATTTTCCTATGTGTTGATATCCGAGCCCCCTCCCGGCTGAGGAGTTTATCCTCTGACAAGCCCATTCCATTGCTTTGCAGTCCTGATTTTGGGGCACAGGCCCAGGTTAGACACACTAGCCTCATGCTGCAAGGTGGCCTGCATTGTCACAGTCAGGTTTTGCAGGGTTCAAGTATCCATGCATGATGTGTTGTTCCAGTCCATGTTTTTTGCTTTGTATTGTGGGACTTGTAGTTCTGGTGACTCATGTTATACATTCCACTACAAGTCCCAGTATACAAGGTTAACCATGGCCTGATGCAACACATCACACATGGAACTGATAAACTTAACAGAGATGGATTGAGCTGTGGATCAAATTACTAAGCAGTGTGACTTACATGATTGTGATGTTTAACTGTACATGAGAAAGGCTGCTACCCTTTACATTGCTCACAGCGCAGTGGAACGTAGAAACATAGCTTGCTGTGCTGCATAACATGACCTTTTTGCCCCTATTGCCCCTTGTTGCCACTTACCCTATAGGTCTTGTTGGTCCTCGTAGCCAGCACGGTCCTGTACGGGAACCTCCGCCACAAGCTCCCCTGGGATGACAGCTGCCACTTGCTCCTCTAAGGGGTCCAGCTTTTCCTGGTCTGCATGTCCTCCTCCTCCAGTCTGTTTGGCTTTCTTAAGGTTATCCTTCATCCTGCGCTTATAATCGTGCCAGCGCTTCTTGCTGTCAGTCACTGTCCTCTTAGATGTCTAACACTGTTGATCTTGGTCACTATGGACTGCCAAATGCACCCCTGCATTCCTAATGGCAATTTAGAGGTGACAAAAAGCTGATACTCATGATTTGTCAGCTCTTTGATCAAGATATCATTCTCCTCTGCACTCAAGTTAGACTTTCCCTTCCCCTTGGAGTCTGTCTGGACATCCTGGCTGGTACTGCGGTTGTTGCCTGGCTGCTGTTATATGCTCCTTGTCTGCCTTCTGTGAGTTGTTTTTGTTTTCTCTTCAAAAGCTTCATTTTTTTATTGGCTTTTTGATGCTTGGCACACTCAACAGTGATGTAAAGTGGTTTGCGTTGCTTTATGTGCCACTAACCAGTCTTATGTCACTTTGCCTACACATGCTTCATTTTTCACTTTGTCACCCATCCCACAGAATTGTCCTTTTTTTTTTTTACACATCGTGTGACCAACGCCTCGGTGCGCCATCCCGTAAATATGACGCATCCATGGTATTTTGATAAAGCTCAAATATTTCTGATGTATCGCTGCCTTAATGCAGGGATGTGTCTGTTCCTGTACATGAGGCCCCAAGGTTTTAATTCGTTTGTGGGACAGGTGATGTTGTGACCATGTATTATATGGGATAAAGAACCCCCTGGCGGAAATGGTAAGGCTATTTCAAATCACATCAGAGTTCCCTAACCTTATACAGAGACTCATCCTTTGGCTTTGTTCCCCTATATGGTTATGTAACTCCTCAGTGACTTGCAATATCCTTATAACGTATGGCAGGGGTACTTTATCCCTTAATCTACTTGACAAATTATTTTAATCCATTGTGCCTCTGAATAGATTTTATTATGCGAAATGGTTTTAATTAATCAAAATAAATAACTTACTTAAGAAGTATAGATTCTGACTAGAGTTTTGTGGGTATGTGTTTGTATTACCGTGTTCCTTCCTAAACCCTCCTTAAATTTCCCTAATCCTCTCCCATTTAATAGTATATATTTCCCATTTACTCCCCCCTCCTCCATTTACTAATAGTTCATATACATACCTGTGCAGAGATATTCTCTGTGGGGGTTATCTCTGCACAGAAGAGACAGGAGAGGCTGAGTTCTTTGAGAATGTGAATTGCATTTTGTAGTAAGTAGTAATACTATAGTACAACCTTAATTACTGAAATGCAGTTTGTGAAGTGGGCCCTTTACGTTTAGAAGACTGGATTATGAAAGGGGGTGGGTTAGGCAACAAGCCATATGCAAAGCTCCCTTCCTAATTATTCTCATCTTCCTTATTTTCTTCCTTGTATTTTGGGATGGGCTTTGTTGAGCAATCTGAGGTGTTCTAGACAAAGCGATCAGAAATCTGCTCTTCCTTTCACCTTTCCAGAGACTCATTGTTCTATGTCAGAATAGACATTTGAGGCGGAGGGCATCATACATTCACACACTGAGTGTCTCTGCTCTGTCTTCCGCATCCAGTACCCACAGACAGGGAAAATGTGGATCAGCAGTGTACCTATCCCTGCATCTCTTGAGCACGTGTGGTAGCGCCAACTGTTTCACATGGGTCCTTGGCAAAACAACTCTTGCATCCTTAGTGGCGGAGTTCGTGGAGTTCTGCTACACGGAACTCCGCAAAGTTAACAAAACACTCTGCTACGCTACACGGAGTTTCGCAAGCGGTGGAGTGTGTTAGGTCAAGCTGTTCATGCCGATTTATAGCACTGGGTGTTTGTCTCATGCTGGACAATCAGCACGAATGGCACCATGCACAGAGCATGACGGCACTGCATCATTCTGCTGCTCGGGTATATTTTCTACTAGAGTGGCAGCTCCTCAACGTGAACGGACGGTTTCTCAACATGATCTGTCGCGACCACCTGCATTGAGAAATCTCTCTGGAGGTGGTCTAGTGTATATTTTCCTAGCTTGCCATCGGCAACTTAACGTTGGCAAGCGAGGAAAAATCTCCACGGAGCGTAGATTTTAGGAAAGCAGCATGCACAGAGTGCGGAAAACAATGTCTGGGCAGGACATACTGAAATCGGCCTCAGATGTGAATCCAGCGCAGTTGAACCCCCTTCCCAAGAAAATGTATGCTAAATGCGGAGCCCAGACAGTCCACACTCCAAAACAACTTACATTGAAGATTCTGCAAACTGAAATAAATGTGTCGACAATACCAAAGGCACTCCACCTGTAGCCTCTAGCACAGAAAATATTTTACACCGACAATGCAATGATGAACATTGTGTCCTGGCTAGATAGTTTTATTCTAATTATTTTTGATTACACCAGAGTGCTCTTCCAACATTTCAGTGAGGTGAACTCCCGTTATCAACAGAAAAGGGCACTGTTTGGCCTCCTTAGACGCAAGGATTTGCCCTAGTAAATATTTTTCTTTGTCAGAAAGTGTAATCTTTAAGTAAGCATAGTTTACATTATATTTCATCCTTGTTTAATCTGCATCTCATATTTCCTGTGCATCTGGCCCAACTTTGATTAATAAGGGGGCTGAGAGTTTGAGCAGTGGTGTAGCAAAAATCAAAGGCGCCAAAGGGGCAAGTGGACCAATAATAGCTTCCACAATTAAGAGAGGCAACATTTTAGTTCAGGAGCTAAACTTCCTCCTGTTTTTTAGGTCTCGCCTAAAAGACCTTTAGCAATCGATTTGGCTTTTCAGCCAAAAATGTGCACGGGTTCCATTGCCTTCAATGGCAACGTGTGAATGTTTGGCGATTCACTTGCGGGAGCGCACGGCGCCATATAGTAGCAATTATCGCTCCTGGCGCTGCTGGCTCTCGCAAGTGATACGCTTTCACTTTCAGCTTCTGGAGGGCGTGTCCGAGGCTGCATAGAATTCTGTCAACCCGTGGGCCGCGAGCTGGAAGCTGGCTGTGAACAAGCGCAAGGTAAGGGTGGAGGGGAAGGGTGTGCAACTGGGTACAGGGTCCTGGGGTTTGTAATAATGGGATGAGGGGGTCCATGATGGCTGACTGGGGTGTGTACTCATTGAACTGCAGAAGTTATTGAGACATCATGGTGTGCTGTAGAAGGAGCCGTGTAGGTCACTTGCATATGTAGCTGTAGGTGTATGGAGACATTTAAGGTTACCAGATGACTCCAAGGCATTAGGAACTTAGCCTCATGTATTCTGGGAGTGGTAGTTCTGGTATGTTTCCAACCCATTGAGATAACACACTTGAAAACAATAATTTATAAAATGAAAGCTTATTCCGGAGCCTGTTGTCTCTCATGACTTAGAATCATCTGGTAAGCTTAATTGCATCTTTCATCACGGAAGCTGCTGAGGGTAGTCGGTAGAGGGCCACATGAGAGGTGCGAGTGAGGTTCTAACAGATGCAGAGCAGGAGCGGATTTCGAATATACAATAGGCCTGGTCGAAATGTATATAGTATAGCATTTACCAGGAGCGGCTGGTGACATTTGAAAGTGGTGAGGCGTAAACTAATTTGCATATTGCACAGCAGCGAGCGAGCCCGAACTACCTTGCATCCATCCATACATCATTCATGCATGCATCCACCCACCCACCCATCCTGCATCCATACATAATTTATTCATGCATCCACCCATCCATCCATCATGCATCCACCCATCATGCATGCATCCATCCATACATCATTCATGCATCCACCCACCCACCCATCCTGCATCCATACATCATTCATTCATGCATCCACCCATCCATCCATCCACCCACCCATCCTACCTGCATCAATCATTCAAGCATCCATCCCCCCATCATGCCTGCATCCATCCATGCACCCACTCTCCTCGTTCAATTTCCTTTGCTGCGGCTCTTAGAAACTGGCCTAATCACGTTTAAGCTGGGTCCCCCAACTCCACCATCTAATATATTCACATTCATTTTACCCTTACCGTAAACATCCGTGGTCTCTTTGGAGGAAAACTGACCTGACAGGAGTCTGCGAGAAACTGGCTATAAGTTTGTGATTTACATCCCCACGGAACTTTTTTCGCACTGTCTACGGTTGATTAATAGCCACATTGCACAAATCCGTACAGGGTGCACTCTTTACTTAAGACTGCACGCTTTTCTTCTTTCAGGCATCTTAAACAAATAAAACACGT
Source organism: Lissotriton vulgaris (assembly GCF_964263255.1). NCBI lineage: Eukaryota > Metazoa > Chordata > Amphibia > Caudata > Salamandridae > Lissotriton > Lissotriton vulgaris. The sequence continues at coordinate 279,559,213 of NC_141696.1, forward strand.
CAAAACACTTTTTTCCTCCTTACTTGCGTGCGGTCACTCTTTTGCACAGCTTGTGTCAACAGGCTGCCATGTCCGCACTAATTGTTTCAGTTTTTCAGACAATCCTGGTGCTGCAGGGGCACAGGTTACTCTACGCCCACAGCACGCCCATTAGGAGACCGAAGGGCTCCTAATGGGCATGTGCAAAAAAGCACAAACACAAGTGCGCATGCGTGGGCATGGGTAAAAAATTCACCCTCCGTCCCCACGCATGCGCACTCGTGTTGCTGCCTGCCTGGTGACAATCATGTCAATCAACATGACGCCTCCCGACGTCATGCTGACTGGCATGCATTGTCAGTTCTCCCTCGGTGTCTCATGCGGGCGGCTGCGGGCTACGCCCCCACGCCCCTATGGACGCACCGCGCCTGGCATTTACATAGCTCTTGCTGACCCGGATGAGGCTCAGATGCACTTTGCAGATGGGCTGCACCCTACTCTGTGGAAGCCAGGTATTAGAGATTTAGCCAAGTTTAAGCCCCAAACTACTCATTTCATCCTGACACCTACACCTAGTTTCTGTTACGGAAAGGTGGCAGATAGCTGGCATCCTCCAGTGGCCGAGATGCTGACAATCAGCAGATCACAATCAACGCCCCTGGTCTGCTGGTGAGGAAGATAGCTCCCACAGTATATCTGTTTGCTCCAAGGAGCATGGGAGTGATAGAGCCCTCCACTGAAGCAGCAGCAAAAATAAGGATCACTACAGGGATCCACAGTAAAAAAAAAAAGCACTGGCATAGCCAATAGGTCTCGCTTTTGGGACCTTATAAGTATTTAGGTATGCAGCACAATATCCTTAGTGCAACAACATTCCCTGTTGCATGGCTAAACACTTATAAGGTCCCAAAGGCGAGACCTATTGGCTATGCCAATGCTTGTTCTGGACTGCAGCGGAGAAACAAGTATATCAGCTAATGCACTTAAAAATACAAAATAACGCAGGCCTGACCGAGACAGCTGAAATCCTGAGCTTCCCTGCAGATCAGTAATGCACGTGAAAAGTGTGGAAGATTGCTCACGTGCTAGGTGATACTGACTTTAAAATGAGAAGAAAAAAAACAAAGAATGCATCTAGGAATGTGGTAGGTCACTTAACCCACAGAGTTCAGCAAGCATTAATTTCCTTATATTCTTTCACACTACAGAGCAGGTGCCAATAGTTTCCTTTAAGAAATACGATTTTTGCACCAATTTTGTATCGCATGCCCGTGAAAGAGGCTACACGATTAGGTCTTCTTGGGATTGTGACTGCAATTTGACAAAAGTCATTATAAGGACTGAAAGACTGTTGAATGAGTCCAGTTTGTTTCCAGGGGGCAATCTTTTTTGTAAGATTCCCCTTGTGTCCCGAGAGTGAGAAGACTGAACTAGACTGACACGAGGGTCATTATCTGATGGTTTATTCTGCACCTTATGCAGAGGCCCGTCCTCTACTACCAAGCAAGGGGATGGGCCTCTTTGGTGACCTGTTGAATAATGTTCAGTAACGCATTATTAGTTGGATTCAGGGAAAAGCATTCTAAATCTCAATAAATCTGATAAAGATAGTGGAGAAGTGTGGCTCAATGGTTAGAGCGGCAGACCCTGATGCAGAGGTCTTGCCCGGGTCCAGGGTTCAATTCCCCGCCTCGGCAGGTCTTGGGCTCTAAAATTCCACGGACCTGATGATTCTCGCCTCGGTGCCTATTCCAAACATGGAGTCCCACTCTGCAACTCTGGGCAATAGCTTGCTTAATCTCCACATCGGCCCCCACAACGCTAAGGATGCCTGGCCTCCACCTTGGGGGTGCCCAGGAGTGGATGCCTCACAGGGAAAGCAGGCTGGGTTCCACAGCGGTATTCGTACAAGCGCTTTGAGACCCTTGCGGGTGAGTAGTGCGCTATACAAGTATCAATTTACAATTTACATTTTATTAGACAAGTCTTTTTAAACGTGGTGTGTTAAACACTACGTCACTTCTTATACTCTTAAGTCATACTTATAGCTCCTTCTGAAAATTCCTTAGTTCAATAGTTAGATCCCTGGAGTGGAGATAGGATGTTTTTTGTTTCGGGCTGAAATGTTCTCTTCAGAGTTTTCCACAAGGCTTCACTGTGCATTCTGTAAGAATGCACATGTTGTTTTCCTTGTAAAACATCTAATGTGTTACAGGACCTATTTACTGACTTTGAGCGTCCACTGTGCCAGGGCCGGACTGGCCATAGGGGGCAGCGGGCATTTTCCCGCGAGGCTGGAAGGGTGGGGCTAGTTTTGTTACAGGGGATCAGTTTTGCAGCCCACAGTAAAAAAAGCAGGTGCTTCACTCCTCCGCCTCGGGTTGTTCCCCGCTCCCTTGGGGGCTGGTGGTCTGACTAAATTGCCTAGGCAGCTTCGGGTTCCAAGTCCGGCTCTGCACCTGGCACAACCTTTTGCACTCATCGTTTGTGGGAGTGCTGGGTCAGTCCTGGGAAGACATCAGGACTTTAAGTGGGCTGGGTCTCACCGTGCTCAGCACCGGCAGTTTTTTAAAGGGGGGCTCAAAACGGGTCTCTATCAGGCTCTGTTTTGTGTCCTAGCACAGACAGCAGTGACAGCAGTCCGGAAAAAAAGTGCCAGGGCACAAAACAGAGCGAGATAGTGACCCGTTTCGAGACAGCAGGCACATCATGAGCGCTGCTGGCGCTGCTCACTTCTCACTAGTGCGCCTGCTCACTTCTCACTAGTGGAGAAGTTACAGCATGATGTCATGCCAGGTGAACTTTGTAGGGGAAGGGAAATCCTTTAATGAGAGTCATTTTCTCTCTGGATTTCCCTTCTCTTTCTGAGACTCAGAAGCAGCAACATTGTCGCCGTGGCACCAGGGCTTTAAGCAGTGCTTTAAATGGGAAAAAAGAGTGCAGGTACTCATTTAAATAGGGCGAGTGGGCGGGGCTGGGCTAAGAACAAGACAAGCTGATACCTATTGACTTTAATACTAGTTGTAGCACATACCAAAACGTATTTCAAATGCTTTTCTATAAATAAAACAGGTTAAATCATTACACAAAACGACAGCCAAACGTGGTGATGTTTTAACATTTCCTTGTTATATAATATTTGCAGCTTCCATACTGTTATTTGCTGTTGCTTGGCACAACACAATATATTTTCGAGCGTGCACACACACACAGAAAAAATCAAGCAGAAGTGCACACACAAAGCATTCCACACATTTCCTTTAATATACCTCCCATCGTATGGAATCTCCCCCTTTCTCTCTTTTTACCTCACACAAAAAAGCACTGGCAAACAGACAAACATAACTCACTCACGCAAAAGAATTAAAGGATTAAACCCATTAACCTGGTCACCTTCCTTTGCTTTCTTAATTGCGCTCTCACCTGGCTGCCTCGATCCTGTGTTTGCAACACAGCAGGATGATGAACACCAGATGTTATGCAAATGAGCCCCCCCCTCCCCCCCGCTGAATAGTTCAGCGGGTGCTTAGCTCACCAGTCACGGCTACAGAAGTGCCTTGCTGGCAGTCCGGTCACCAGCACAAGCAGCCAATGCGCCTACCATTTATGAGTACCAGTACTCTCCTCAGCAGTAGAGAAGTGCCGGTACTCAGAGTGCTAAAAATAAGAAGTGCCGGTACTCAGTACTGGTGAGTACTGGCCCATTTAAAGCAGTGACTTTAAGTGAAAGCTATCTCAATATTATATACAAGCGGCAGTTGCTGCTTATTTATCTTTTGCAACTAACAACCATTCACAAAGCCAATAGTCCTGACTTGTAGGTATGATGTTACTTGTTGTATCATATATCTGGCTGCAATGACAGAGCCATCAAAATACAAGTCTGGCGCACACTATGCTAAGCACATATTTTTGGCTTACGTGTTTTAAGCCACACCCCTAATTACATTGGCCACGCCCCCTTGAGAGACCCCCCTGCCCCCAGTTTTTTTATCCCATTTAAAGCCCTGGAAGACATGCAGCAGTAACTGCATGTACTGGGCACAGGTAGCCATCTAACTCGATGGCTGGTTGGCACTTTACATACACACACACAGCTAGCCCTGTCACTGCGCAGACACTGAGTCACAGACCTAGGGTTTATATTTTGCACAGAACATATTTAACTTCCAGCAAAATCAATCAATATTTCAATCGTACTGATGGTGTATGTCCCAACTTCCTTGCCCCTGACCTGGAACTCTTACACATGCTTTGGTTCTGACTGAATACTGGAGGGAGGTCAATACGCACTTAAAACAATGCACAGGCACCACTGTGTGGACTATGCCTGGGAGGTGTGTATAATTTGTCTTAGTCGTCCCGCAAAAAAATATAGAGCGGTAACATGATTCGCGGACCTAGCTCTTATTTTGGCAAAATGACTGATGACCCACAAATGGACAGCGGCAACCGCCACCGGTTGTCTCAGCATGTGTATTATCGCTGATTGCGTGGGTGCAGGTGGAGAGTGCGGCGCTACATAGGGAAGAGGTGAAGAGTCTCTGTAAATATCCAATTTCTGATACATGGGATGTGCTTCTGGACAAGCTCCGTGAGGGTGCACAAGATGCAGATCATTCACCTTGAAGATTCCTGTGGACCCCGCCAACTCTTCCCCTCCCCCGTGCTATCATAGATGCTTTGCCTCTATACATGGACAACTGTGGAGCTTTGGTGGCGCTCCCTCCTTGGGGCTGCAACTACCATGACATTCCCTCGGTCATCTTGTTCGAGTGCAGGATTTCTTTCTTTTTAGTTCAGTTCACTGCAGTTGTAAGCAGTCGTAAAATATGACACTTTTAAATTGCAATGGACTTTCAATGCCTATATATACACTTGCTCTTTGACATATGTACACTTAGGGGCCGATTCCAATTTGGGGAAAACCGCTCCGAATAGCTGTTCAGGGCGTTTTTCCCGTACGAATCGTACCCTGCAACGTCCCCCGTACGTACGATGAATTACGATTCATACCAGGAGCCGTACTCTGTACGAGTCGTACAGAGACCGTACAACTCTAATTTCTGTACAATTCTCCCTCGGAACCCGCTGTACGCGACATCTGTATGGTTCGCAGCTGGTTTTTACGACCCAGCAAGTACGATACGTGCCGGGTACGCACCGTACGACCCTTTTTCTACGGGAGCTGAAAACAGCCGTAAAAGCAGAGTTCGTGCCGAAACAGGTACGGAATGGTCCTGCCGGGTATGGTGCGTACCCCCCATGATCGCAGGGGTACGGTGCATACCCCTACGATCATGGGGTGTACGCACCGTACCCCATGTACGATGGGTGTACGCACTGTACCCCATGTACGATGGGTATACCCATCGTACATGGGGTACGGTGCGTACACCCCATGATCGTAGGGGTACGCACCGTACCCCTGCGATCAGGGGGGGTACGGACCGTATGGTGTGTATGTGTTTGTGTGCTTTTCTGTACGACTCGCCCTTACCGGACGTGGACCATACGAATCGCGTCCTCATACCCCGGTCCGGATCGTACGCTTCGGGTCGTACGGCATGTGTACGAGTAGTACGGTTCACGGTTTCAGCCTTGCAATACGTACGGATCGCGACGATTCCGATGGATTCACGGATTACGGATCGTACTACGCGACTGGGACGGACGGGTACGATTCGTATGGAGAGGGCTCCGGATACAAATCGTACGGATGTTTTTTTTCCCCGATTCGGAATCTACCCCCATATGTTAGAGTGATCCTGATTATTACCATCATACCAATGCCTGATTTTCCTAATTCAAGTTATTGCAGATTATTGTGATATTTGATGGTGTTGTCCTTGTTAAACAACTTGTACTGATGATTGCTTGAAGCCCAGGCTAAGTTTTGTAAAATAAAAATAAAAAATGGCAATAAAACCTATTAAAAAAAGTAATAATAATAAAACGTCTAATGTGCACCGTTCCTACAAAGTGGCTTTAACAAAATATTGTGGTGTGTGCGCTTTATCAAATTATATTAATTACCAAATGACCATAATTTATAGGGAATTTACATAAACACATTAAAAACATAAAAACATTTTAACTAATTGATTATAAAATGTAATAAACTTTTTTTTCTTTTCCGTATACTTTACCACAGGGAAACCTTCACCCTGACTCTCCTTATGGTTAAAGATAGGAAAAAGTAAAAAAGTTTATTTATGTAAACAAAAACAAAAAAGAGTAAAAACATTTGTATGTTACCTATTAATGTAAATACATTTTAAATATTTTTTTTAACTATAAAAAATTACACAAAATGCTACAGTACTGTTAAATAATATTGAATTAAGTCTTTAATTAATTTAAATATATAACATTAAAGTAAAATATTTTTTCTGATGTATTCATTAAAAATAAATGTACATCTAAAGTTTCAAACATTGTTTTTATAATTTATTAATAGTTATTAAAAGTGATGTATAGAATTAAACAGTGTTAATTACATTTAATAAAAATGAATGTTACATTTATAAATTCAAATAAGGTATTTAAAATATATTCACCATTAATAAATGTTTATTTTTTGATTTTACAACACTAAATTATATTTATAACTATTTCAAACAAATACATTTAATTCATCATTATTTCCTACTGGGTTTTATTTTAAGTCACTACCTCTATTATATTGTGTGTAAGGTTGTCTATGTGTGGTGTGGGACTTACTCCATCTCTAAGGTCCTTTTTGGCTGTGATAACCGTAGAAGTGAAATTTATGAATAGCAATGGGCTTACTCTTTTCTAAGTGGGTGCATGTCCCTCGCTATTACCCTCTGCAAAAGCCTCCTTACTCCTCCCTAAACCCCTCCCATTAAGTAGTAAGTATGCACCTTCTCCACCCACTCCCCTGTCCCTCAAAATTGTAATAATAAGTAGTAAACTCACATATGTGAGGATCTCTCGGTTTGAAAAGATGGAAGAGCAGGAGATTTACACTTGTAGGTTTGTGAATATAATTTTGTAATACTTTAGTAGTATTATAGTAGTACTACAAAATGCAATTTGTGAATAGGCTCCTAAGGTTATGGAAATAGTTAAAAAGGAAGTTTCCCTTCATTACATTAGAAAATTTTTACATGGCAAAGTGGCTAGACTCACACAGACAGTAGAAGACCATTATAACCAAAAAGCATTGGCAAAGCCAATAGGTCTCACCTATGCGAGAGCTATAGGCTTTGTCAGTGTGCTTTAGGCACATTGTACACCCATATGGCTACAGTCCAGCATGGCTAAAAACTTGTGGAGTAGAGTTTCATGGAGCATCATAGAGTGGTGTGTTGTAAAGTGTCATAAAGTAGAATGTCGTGGTGTAGAGTGTGGCAGGGTGGATTGTGGCACAGTGGAGTGTCCTAGAGAGGAGTGTCGCAGACTGGAGTAGATTGTGGTGGAGTAGCATTGAGTGGAGTGTCGTGGAGTGGTGTTGAGTGGTGTGGAGTGTGAGAGTTGAGTAGAGTGTTGCCGAGTGACGTACAAAGGAGTGGCATAGAGTGGAGCGAAGTGGTCTGGAGTGTCTGAGTGGGATACTGTAATAGAGTGGAGTTGCGTAAAGTGGTGTAGGAATGGTGTGGAGTGGAGTACAATGGAGTGGCATATAGTGGAGTAGGGGACTGTAGAGTGGAGTAGCATACAGTCGAGTAGAGGGTCATAGACTGGAGTGGCATATAGTGGAGTAGAGAGTCATAGAGTGGTGCCGAAGAGAGTGAAGTAGAGTGTCGCAGAGTGGCGTGGAGTGTTGTAGACTGAAGTGGCTTAGAGAGGCACAGAGTGTAGTAGAGTGTCGTAGAGTGGAGGTGCATACACTGGAGTAGAGAGTCGTGGAAAGGGATGTTGTAAAGTGGAATAATCTAGTGTGGAGTAAAGTGTCTTAGAACGGAGTGGCATAAAGTGGAGTTTCACAGAGTGTCGTAGAGCGCAGTCGAGTGTCATAGAGCGGAGTAGCTTTGAGTGGAGTGTCTTGAGTGGAGCAGAATAGAGTGGAGTGTCTTAGAGTGAAGTGACGTACAGTGGAGTAGAGGGTCATTTATTGAAGAGATGTAGAGTGTAGTGGCATAGAGTAGAGTGCTGTACACTGGATTTGCATAGAGTGGAGTAAGCATGGTGTGATAGCTCACTACCATTACAGCGAACAAATTTTCAATTGAAATGACCATTCCATTTGCACACACATACAGCATTACTGATAAAACTATACAGGGCACAGATGATGTGTTGACATCAGCTTAGTGTATTGATTTGTTTTGTTCCAATTAAAATATTTGATTTCCAACACACTTCAGAATTACAAAACAATGTGCTTCTTTTGTGCTTTCCGAATTCTGATATGTTATAACATATTTTTACATTTAACATACAGGCATTTACATGTTGTCTGCAAAAAAAGAATAACATGCTCCAGCCTTTTTACATTTCCATACCCAGCACGATTGTCACATAAATCCTTCCACTTTGCAGTCAGAGAAAGACAAGTAAACACCAAGCTCCCTGGAAGGACAGAGCCTAATATTTGACCTCTGTCTTTGAATGCATAGCAAACGTGACAAAATAAAAACATAATTTAAAGGCCTATTTATTCCTCATTTACTTCTGAACTTCAGCATGGTTATTTAGGGGGTGTTTCAATACTTCCAGTGCCTATTGCATTGCGTGTGTCTGAAATTAATGAAGAGGATTGTTTAAGTTATGCTATTAGAAAAGAGCACTGACCAAAATAAACAAGCTTGTAGACAGAAGTCTGACAAAGATAAGTAGAATCATTCAAGCAGAAAGATAGGCGGCAGGAAACCTTTTCAAAGAAATACAGTATTTTACTGCTTCCTGAACTAGCATATAAGGGAGATAACTGAAAACCCATCTACTCTAGTGGAGTGCCTCACAAAATAGAAAACAAGCATTGTCAATGCCAATAGGCCTGGCTTATAAATGCACTGTAAAGCCAGATCTAAGATCCATGTACGTTAATGACTGCCTCCTCCCATCTGTGCTGCTGCCAGAGATTATGTCATATTATCTAGTTCTCTGAAACACTTTAATAGCAGTACAGTGTCATGTGTGTTCTTCTGAAAGTTCATGCTCCAGCAGCTGGATAAATAAACAAATGTTCACAGATGTGCGGAGGGCAAACAATTCTTTGTGGCAACACACTGCTTCTGCTCAATCAAAAGATGTACTCCGGCCTCGAAACATGTGGGTGGAGTAAAAGCCTCTCTACTGGTGGTTCTCACATAATTACCTGGTGACAGCTGTGCTGTCAAGACAGACCATAAAAGAATTCCCAGGAAGTGATCACTCATGGAAGAATACAGGGTGCCAGTCATATGGGTAGTAAATATGCTATGCTCCTCGGAGGGACATGCTGGATGGCCTAAAAACACTAAAGCAGGCAAATAAAAAGCATGCAATGAGAGTTACAAACCATAAAGCCAATTGTAAGCAATGGGTGGAATGCATTCCCAGAGAAACTTTCAGAATGTCCTCAGGAACTAATTTGCAACCAAACAGATGCGCTGTGTGGTAGGCTTCGACCCAAAAAGCAATCCTTAATGAGGAAGATGTTGAAGATGAAGAAGAGTTAGAATCTTCTCAATATTTATCTTCAAAAAGAGATGAAATACATTCCCAAATTTGAAACGGTAGAAACACAAAGGAATTGGTAAATGAAATATTTGGAAAAATAGAAGGCATGTAAAGCTTCATTTTTTCACCAGAATGTTATACATCTTGCTTGAAATTTCAGAGGGTTCAGCCAGCATCCACACGTCCTTCATGCAGTGGGGCTCCGGCAGGGTTGGTATGTATGTTCTCTGCTTTACCCATTATTATGACCTCCTAGCATGAGGTATTTTGTAAAATACATATACAAATATACAATAAGCGTGAATTGTTCTTGGCATTCTGCATGATTTAATGAACCCAGGTTATCTGAAAGCATTTATGTTTAAATGTATGGTAATTAGGCTTCCTATTGCCAAACACTGTTTCGAAGCCCCAACTTCTAGTTCCTGGTTACAGGAAGTTATTACATGCCTCTCCTTCCAAATAGTTATGACTAAGGCCAGGAATGTTTCACAGTCATTTATGTGTACATGGCAACCTGTGATCGAGTCCTTTGTCCAGGAGAGTGGTGCTATAGAAAGCTAGCTCTCTATTTAGGGTACTAAAAAGAAGTGCACTGTGCAGATACTCCAGGAGGTCCCCAAGGCTAAAGTAGATAAAACTAACGCTCTCTTTTGTGTTAGTGTGGGCTTATCAGAAGGTAGTGCAAGCATTTGTTGTACTTTCAGAGAAAATAAATGAGATACACCCTCAAAGAATAAAGCCAAGACCAACTTAGAAAAACAACACTTCTTTGTATATGTTTTATACTCAAGAACTTTGTTTCAAAATAAGTAGAGTTTTCGATAGAAATATTCACAGGTAAGTAAAACATTCAAACCTGTCCGCTTTTACGCACAATGTAATCCTATGGGAGGAAAAGTAAAAAATGCATAAAGGTAGGTACAGTTGGTTTCAGGGGTTCACCTTCTGGGATCCGTGAAGTACTAGGCCAAGGTTCAAAGTACTACCAGCAGTTCTTCGGAAACCACCCGGTTCTACCAGAAGCATGATGCTGGTGAGGCTGTTAGCTGACCCGCTAAGGAGAAGGGGACGAGCCCCGAAAAGAGGCTGCACATGGGGACTTGCGAGCAAGTCTGAGGGCTTCCAAATGGGATCTCAGATCGCAATGGGTTTTGGAGCACAGGGGCACACCTGGTTCATCAGAACCCTGGCCGGGGGGTCAGGGACAGAGGGGTATGGTTGGCTGGTCTGGGTGTGCAAAGATGCACCTTGTTGTCAGGGACAAACAGCTGACGGGAAAAATCAAGGCAGCTGGGCCACTCTCAAAGTGGGTCTCAGTGATGCTGATGTCACTTGACAGCTGCTTGGTCCTGGTGCAGTGAGAATCCAGACTGGACTCTCGTGGTTGGGGTTTGATGAAGGGCCTCCGGTACCCCGGAGGTTGGTGCTGCACAGCTCTGGTTGGTCCTGGTGTCTTGACACTCGGTGGGGAGACAGCTCTGGTATTCCAGAGCATGAGTACCTTCTCCAGGTTGTCAGAGGCATCAGTCAGGCCAGAGAGCTGCAAAGCAGTGGACTGGACTCTGCTTGTCGGTGCCTGCGTACTGCAGTGGATTAGCACCTCTACTCCAAAGGAGACTGTTAGTGGTTTTTGAAGTACCGGCAGGCTACCCAAGGCTTTGGTCGTTCTCCAGTTTGCAGAAAGACTCTCTCTAGAAGGATTGTCAAGAGAGTTGTGAGGACGGCAGGGTTTTGCACCAAAGTCCAAAGTTCTGTTGCAGTCCTCGCCAGGCAGTGACTCTTCTTTGTCCTTCTGTTGATCCGTTGAATCAGAGTTCTTGGGTGCCACCTAAAATCTCAATTTAGGGGCATTTATGGGGAGTGACATGTATTAGCCAATGGGATACCTTCCTTTAGGGTGTCTACACCCTCTATGTGACCATTTTCTGTGGGAATTGGGCATAACCCCGACCGTAGAATGTTAATTCCGTCCAAAACAACATGGAGGAATCTGAAAAGTGGGGCTCACATCAGCTGGCTCTCCCAAGGGATGGTGCTGGCGGAATGTGGGCACACCTCCTAATCTTACTAATTTTCCCGTCTGTGTTGTCGCTAATAAGTGGGGTCACGGGAGTGGGCACCTCCACTAGCTGGAGAAGCCCGGTGTCGCATAACAGAGACAGCAGGGTCTTTGAAGCTTCCCACTCTGGAATGCCCATCCTGCTTGAAGGAGGTTTGAACACCTCTGGCCAGAGCAGGCTTTGTTCCTGGCCTCTGAGAGTGAAGGCTCTCACCTCAGGAGATTAGAAACGTGTCTATGGTAGCTGCTTGGTCAAGACCAGTCAGTCAACACACTAGTAGTTGGGAGATTTTCAGGGGGCACCTCTAAGGTGCACTCTGTGTGCATTTCTTAATAAACCCAATCCTGGCAACAGTGTGGGTTTATTAAGACAAGGTGTTTGGTACCAAACACCTTGGGGTACAGTGAAGTTACAAGGCAGATGGGCATTTCGTAATGACTAGTGTCCAGCCCATGTATTCAGTATGGCTTCCTTGTGCACTGGTATTATCTAAAGGTAAACTTCAATATCACCGGGACATATCCACTCTGACAGAAATGTCCACATATGCATATAATGCACCCTGCCTTAGGGCTGTAAGGCCTGCCATAGGAGTGTCTTACCTAGGCCACATGTAGTGTTGGTAGGCATGCCAAACAGGGATGTGTGTCAGGTCAACTCTTCAGTTTTCTCTGCACCAAGACACGCAGGCTGCAATGGCAGTTTGCTTGCGCTTGATGAGGGGTCCCTTAGGGCGACACAATTCGTTTTGCAGCCCTGAGGGACCTCCTTAGCTCTGAGGCCCTAAATGCCAGGGGCACCACTTGCTAGGGGTTTACAGGGATCCTAAAGGGTGTCAATTGTGGAACAACCATACAGTTTAAGAAAGAACACTGGTACTGGTGACCTAGTTAGCAGGAACCCAGCACACTCTCATTCTAAGTTGCACCAGATACCAGGCAAAAGGTGGGGGTAACCATGTCAAAAGGGGCACTTTCCTACAAAAGGGCAGGAAAATGAGCAGAAAAGGCAAAAGAGACGGCAGAAGATTGAGCAGGAAAGGCAAAACAGAGGGTGGAAAAACAAGTAGAAAAGTCAAAACAGAGCAAGAAATGAGCAGAGGAAGCACAACCAGAGGCCAGCAGGTAGACAGGCAGCAGAGGGTAGAGGACTGCGGGTAATCTGGACAGGAAAACTGTTGCAGCGGGAACTGGCACAAGGGCCTGCGCAATATGGTCGCACTGAGGCCATCATTAAGTAGGGCCTGGGGAAGGCTGAGATGCTGGTTGGCAGAAGGAGGGAAATGGCGGAAGGAGGGAAACAATTAGCAGGAAAAGGCAAAACAGAGGGCAGGAAAAGGCAAAACAGAGGACATAAAAACTAACAGAAAAGGCAAAACAGACAGCATAAGAACAAGCATAAATGGCAAAACAAAGGGCAGAAAAATTAGCAGAAAAGGGAAAACAGAGGGCAGAAAAATTAACAGAAAAGGCAAAACAGAGCAAGAAACAAGCAGAGGAGGCACAACCACAGGGCAGCAGGTAGACAGGCAGTAGAGGAAAGCAGACTGTGGTCGAGCTGGACAAGAGAGCTATCATAGGGGGATCTGGCACGAGGAGAAAAGCATAACAATAAAATAAAACAGAAAGCATTTTTATAATGCAGTTTTTATGCAATTACATTTAGGCTTTAGGCAGTGCTGACACTGCTAAAAGGAATTATTAGAGACAGGCTAATCTTAAAAACTCCACAGCATTAAATGAACTTAGACCATGCTTGTTAACCGCATCCCATCTGCCAGACTAGCGTCTAGAAACCATGACAGAATTCACAAAAGGACCAACAGCAATTTCTGCTCCACATCCCGCGTAACTGCTGTAAATTGTACTGTTGAAGAAGTGCTGTATTATGTTCCAACTGTGCCCATTTCACAAACTAATTATTTTGAAAGCAAACAGAATTTTATTCAGTATAATGATGCCATGGATACATTTGGCTCTATGAGCATTTAGCTGATCAAAATACTGCCTCGTCAGTGGCCCGGGGCCAGCTGAAGGGGGTCAATCAATCAATCAAAGACATTTATAGAGCGCACTACTTATCCGTAGGGTCTCGAGGCGCTGGGGGGAGGGGGGTGCCGTTACTGCTCGAACAGCCAGGTCTTCAGCTTCTTCCTGAAGGAGAGGTGGTCTTGGGTCAGGCGCAGGTCGGTCGGGAGGGAGTTCCAGGTCTTGGCGGCTAGGTAGGAGAAGGGGGTTGCCATTGCTTACACACTGGTTAATGATGAAGGCCATTTGCATCACAACATGGATGTCAAATGTTTGATGTGTAGCATGGATGTGTAACCTAAGCCATAGCAGGCTGAAGAGAGTAACAAAACTAAACACCAAAGCGCTGTCTCTTCTGGAAGAGAAGCAGCTGCTGGCAAGGAGGAGCCATGGGTGGCTAACACTAAAACTATACGGAGGTATCGCATTAAGGCTATTTAGCGATACCTTACAGTAATTATAAAAAGGAACCATTTTTAAAGTACAGGCTGGGGATACTGCCTGTATTAAAATATTACCCGCCATGGAGAAGAAAGGAAGGTGGGAAAACTTGCTTGCCCTGCACACAAGCATCATTCATATGCTGTGTCTTTGTAAAGCCTCCTTGGGTGAACATCGGAAACTCCTATGCAAAGACTTAATCAAGAGAGGGGTAAGATCATTTTAGTTTCCTGCTGAACACGATCTAGTGTTTTAATAAACACTTGTATTCCTAGCCACTCCCTTAAGAGCTGTACACATGCACCCCCCCATCCAACACAGGCGTCGCGATTGACGTGACCCTGCCAATAAATGGGCCCGGGTGCACATGCTTATGGCCAGTTCTAGCATCTCACTACTGTGTCGGTGTGATTTCTTGAGCAGCATGTGGGCCTAGGGCCCAAGACATTACATCTGCGATGAGGCGGGACAACCCCCGCGTCCCTGTCGCTAGGTGCTTCATCGTCCCTCATGAGGAAGAGATGAGCCAGGGTTACGACCCCCTTGACTGCGGAGAAGGTGGGGCTCAGCATCGCAAAGCAGCCCTCTGCCTTTAAGGAGGAAGGCACGGAGACTGGCTGTCTTCTACCCACATCAGTTCCGCCAAATGGAGGAGTGGACGAGCACCCCCAACAGCAGCTGCCTGAATGCAAGTGAAAGCATGAATCTCCTCACCATGCTTGTGGTATGCCCGCCGCCGCGCTCAGGCATTCACTGCCAGAATTAAGGAGCCCTTTGACCCTCACCGTGCAGCGACCGAGAGGGACTCTTCCGCCCTGAGCAGGACACAGCTCCCCCCACTGCGATCCTTGCATGTGCTGAACCAAAGGGAGGCCCGCGACGACACCAGCCCTGCATGCCATCCCGCACCCTCACTACACTGCCCGTTATTGCCGGGCATTGCAGGGACTCACCATAGCTGAGGATTCCAACCTCCATTGGTGCTGCCTGAGGGACAAGGAAGAATGTCCTGCGCTGCTTGAGCTGTGAGGCCCAAAGATTCTCCTGAAGAGAGGTGAAAGCATGCAGCCCTGCCACCTCTCAACGACCACAGAACCGCCTGCCACAACCCCCGCCTGCTCGGAGGGGAGATGGGAAGAGAGTCAGCGAGACGGTGCTGACCGCACCAGGGCCGTAAAAGAGACTACCAGCGGATCGGCCTCTGTCTCTGTAAAGTACAGGCCGGTCGACCCTGCTCCCTGCACCAAGAGGTATCTGCAGCGACCTCAGCGGCAGCGAGGAGAAGCGAAAATAACCCCTGCTGTCTCATGGGGCACATCCACAGCACCCAGGAGCAATGACCATGCTCCCTGCAATCCGCTTACAATGCCGGCACAGTCAGGAGCAGCCCACCATACTGACAAGGCAGACTGTGCATGCATATTGGAAGTAGATCAAACTCTTACCGAAGCCATTCCGTGTGCCCACATTGACCGGGGTTAAGATAATCAGCCTTTAACCACATCCATGCTAGAGAGTTTCCCCTGCTGTGCTGGACAGCAATGAAAACGGGTGTGGTCATGACGAGCTCAGCTCGTCATGAGCAGAGGAGCACTGTGCTGCATGACGAGCATGAAAGGGGTTAAACACTGCATGCCCCTTCCCGCATTGACAGCTCGAATTGAGTACAGCTTCAGCGTAGTGAGCCGTGGCCTGCGAAGTGCCTGCAGTGCCACCTGGCGGACACGGGCATCACCGCATCTGCTACAAGAAACGGTAAGGAGCAACTGCAGAAGTTACTGTCTCTGCGTAGACATCCCCCGCGGCCCGCAGCAGTAAGAAAGTTGCCGCGGCCTAGAAAAAAAGCGGCAGCGCCACCTGGTGGTCAATGTGCCACACCACACACAATGCATACAAGCACCATGCAAGCATGTAAGCCAGCAGAGCACTGACTGCACCCTGTGACCTCCAGGAAAGGATTCTGTCTCCAACAGCAGCCCATCTTTCAGGCACGGGTAAATAAACCACACACCAGCGCAGATTGACACAAACCATATGCATCTGGCAAGTAGTCCACACCCTGCAAATACCCAGCCCTCAACAAGTAAGAAACTTTTCCCTGAACCCAATGGAAAGCCCAATGCTGCCAGAGTAACTCTAAGACAGGAGAGCCAAGGCTGTTATGGAGCGTACCCTGAGCCACCTAGCGGCCACTTGCTACCACTGCAGCATCCAATAAGCAGGAGAGCACACTGCAGTAGCTGCTACGTCTCCAGAGGCCCTCGGTATCAGGAAATCTATTGTGGTCTCCCTGAAAACACTCACAGCACCACCCAGCGGCCACAAGACCACATCACTTCCTGAAAGACAAAGTGGAAATAGAAAAAGCACAGCCAGAAGGCCTGCGTGAACTGACACCAGCAGCACATGAAGGAATCTCTCCCGCACCCACAATCCAGCTACACCGCTGCTCCTCTGACAAGGTCTTCACTCACACAAGACCGCCGTAGTGCTAAAGCCCAGGGGCAACTGCTACGAATATGGCGTGCCTCCACAATCTTCACACTGAGCCACAAGAGTTTGCGACCAGCCAATTTACCGCAACCCAAAGGATAGCACGACATAGACTTAATCAGCGATGCAATGGCCCAAACAGCGACCATGGCAAGCGGCCCACCCCGACACGCAAGCGCCTGCAGTGTCCAGAACAACAAGGTGCACACGTAGGAGGGACCTCAGCATTTCTACGCCCCAGAACTCTGGCAGTAGAAGAAAAGAGCACTGCCTGCCACCCCTGCAAAGCATGGGGAGAGACTGACAAACCCTGCAAAGAGCTGCAAAAAACTCAGAACCAAACACAAGCAGCAACGCCAAAGATAGGCATTACCATCAAGGGTGGAAGACCAGCCAGACAGCAACGTCTCAAGGTAGCTATCCCCACCAACAGCACAAGAAAGACTGGTGCAGAGCATGCACCACAAGTAGCTGCCCAATGCCACCGCCAGAGAGAAGATCGCATTACTCGCTCCTACTGGTGTACAGACACAACCACAAGCTACAACACAAGCACACCAAGTGTCCGAAGAGAGCGCCCAGGGAGAAGACGGAGTGCACTAGATCAGAGTGCGCAGAAGGCTGCGCCAGCGAACCTGACAGCAGGGCCAAGCGCCCGGGAGATAGACACATCTCCACAGAGAAGCGCTGCTGAACGCAGAACGTAGAGTAACTAAATCTCTACTACACCAGCGAAGCCCCGCAGTGGGCTGAAGACAACACAGTGTCCTCCCTCGCACTGCCTCAAGACAGAGTCGTCGGTGATCCCAGACAGGCAAGAGAGGAGTCGCACACTCCACGTGGATGGCCGCCACAGCAATATGTGCTCCAACAACAGGTGACACGTGGCTGGACGTCACATCGCACATTAAGCAAGGAGCACGTCACATGAAGTGACCAATCCTGACAAGCATGCCGGAACGAAGGCAGAAGCAGACGCCACAACGGCGCCATCTCGAGGTTCAAGTACAACGCCCTAGAGTGAAGAAGAGTGACAGTCCTGTCACCCTGAAGAACCGGATGAACACAGGTGCACTGAAAAGACCAACAAGAGAAGACAGAGGATTCGTACAGCAAGCCAAGACCGCACCCAGACACACCAGACAGCCACCAAGGCGGACCAGCGTCCCTGGACACAGCCTCACGGGAGAACCAAACATAAGCCACAGCAAGCGCTAAATGCGTCTCTCCCCAACGCTTCCCAGTACGACAGTCAATCCCGAGCATCGGTAGTCTAAGTCAAACAGCATCCCTGCTCCTGACTGCAGATGCAACGGGTGAAGATCAGCACCGAGTGTCCTTCCTCACACTGCCTCAAGATGGAGTCGCCAGTGGCCCCAAGACAGGCAAGAGAAGAGCCGCACACTCCGCCTGGCATACCGCCACCGAAGATCAGCCTCAGCAAGGCAAAGAAACATGGCGGCTAAATCCCTCCAAACATACAAACCCCTTCTTGAGCAACTACATTGGCTCTCGATCCGGCAAAGAACAAAATTTAAGATAGCCTGCCTGATACACAAATGTCTCCATGGACAAGGGCCTGCATATCTGGAAAAAAAATGTATTCCCTACATTCCATCACGGACACTAAGATCAAGCAACAATCTGCTCCTAGTGGTGCCCCGCGCTAAGAAAGCGAGGCATGGGAATAAAGCGTTGTCAATTGCAGGACCTACATTATGGAACAAACTCCCTCTGTCCCTAAGACAGTGTACTGAGCACTTAAAATTCAGAAGGCAACTGAAAACTGTCCTATTTAAAAATGAAATCTAGCATCTGCTCCAATCTACATCTTCTGTTTAGTCGGCACCATAAGCGCAGAGATACTCCATCTGGAGTTGATTCGAGCGCTATAAAAACCAGCAAATAAATAAATAAATAAATACAACTCTCCCAACAAGTCACCACCACCTGTTATCCAAATTCACCATATGGCTGGCCATTGCCATCACGCCACATGCATCAAACACTACCATCTCCAGAGTACTGATGGACTGGAGTCCTATACCGTTGCCACACCAGTTGACAAGAGAAACCAGAGGCCACCTGCGAACCTGGCCTACACCTTAACCGCAGCAGCGAGAGCATGTCTTGGCCAAGCCTCATCCACCCTTGAGGGTTGTGCGTGTGACTAGGCACTGGCTCCTCAGTGGTCTTGCAGCTACCCCCAGTCAGCACACAACCGGCCCCAGCGCAGCCCTCCCACAGTCCTGTAGCAACTCCGACAACGGGCCTCCCCAGGCGGGAGAGTTGGACTTGATATTGCCCCACCGATGGGTTACAGGCTACAGCCAAGGAGTTCAACTGAGACAGTCGATCAGGCTACACCTCCGTGAACTCTCACCATGGACTCCATCCATGCTCATGACTCATTCCCATGTTATGAACTGTTAAAACCCACCACAGACCATCCTCGACATCAGCAGAGTGTAGCAACGCAGAACCTCAAGATATGTTCTCACTAATATGCTGACGGGATGCAGCCGACGTCTCCAGGCCAGTTGTCGTGTCATGAACCACTCAAGTTTAACTATGAGTGCCCACCGAGATCGTCCTGCTGCAGGCACAGTCACGAGCCCTTGCCTGCTGTCTTCCCGCCACCTGACTCGTAAGGTTGATGGACCCTATGGTGTTCACTTGTCAGTTGTTTATTCCCACAAGTTAGACTAATGTTTTGTTTTGTTTCTTCAGTAAAGTTTGGGAGGAATGTAGTGTCCTGCAGGACACGTTCTAGTGTTGTAGCAAACACTTGTATTCCCAGCCACTCCCTTGAGGGCTAGACACATGCACCCCCACCCATCCAACACAGGCATCATGAGTGACGTGACCCTGCCAATAAATGGGCCCGGGTGCACGTGCTCGTGGCCAGTTCTAGTATCTCACTACTGTGTCGGTGTGATTCTTTGAGCAGCATGTGAGCCCAGGGCCCAAGACATTACAATCATGTAGAGAGGCAGTTGTCGCGTATTTCAACCCTACGGACTTCAAGACTGAACTGCGTACTGGTAAAGTTTCTCAGGATAGTGGGAAAAAAATGGTATTAGCCAAGGGTGATCAGGCGTCTTTGCCCTGTCCCGGTTTTTCGCCACAGAGTCGACTGAAAACGGTGAGAGGTTATTTTTTTATGTTTTACGAAGCAGGGATAGTTAGCAGTTGTTTCAAGAAAGCAATTTAATTAACAGGCAAGCTTCTTAGTTTAAAAATTGCATTTTTTGCATTTTATGTATGTTCTTACTGCCTGTTCTGTAATTCTCTGCTGAAAAGTCATTCTGTGCGCTCGTTTAAAGTAAACTTGCTTTCCTTCTTTTTTTTTTCGAAATTTCCCGATTTTTGCCGTAAAAATTCTGATCACCTAATATTAGCCAAAGAACACAGAGAAGAAGTTGAGGCCTACCGAGCAGGGTGCGTTTCACCTACGGGGCCCTTCTGCCAAGATTTGAAGGGGTGACATGCAGAAACATCACAATGCTTAGGCACATTTGCACTTTATATTTTACGATCTCTAAATGGCTCGACATTTGCTAGGAGGCTGTTAGAGCACTTAGCACCGAAATGAAAACTCCCTTCTGTGCATTGGTAGCGTTAATCCCCGCCGCAGAGCATGGCTCCGTCATAGGTAAAGAGTCCTTGCAAGTTTTCCAATCATTTTAAAGGTCCCGTTTGCATAAAACTGGTAGCCAGTCCCCCACTCAACCCCCCCCTCCCCCCGCCCCCCTTTTGTCTCTACACCTAAGATTGTAGGAGAACGGCCAGGAAGAGAGTAATTGACAGTGTTACTTGGATTTTACTCTGTTCAGAGATTTGGGCTAAGTACTTAGGGGCTTATTTACAGCCCCTTACGCTGCCAGTGCGTCACTTTTTCCCCATAATAAAAGTGACGCACTTGTGAATACGCCCCTTAGTTTCACTAGGATGTAATCTTAGATCAGGAGATTTGGCTACAGTTTTACTAATGAATGTTTTATACCTCAGTAACGATCAAATGAAAGACAGCAGAAGTTTTAACGTTGTATTCGATTTATTTTACTGTAATGAGGGTCATTTTTTTATTGTAATGGTTTTAATTAACTAAGAAAATAAACTAAAATTGATATGTAGAACTGACAGATGAGAAAATAGCTTGCGGTCACTAAGAACAGTACAAACTCTCCCTCTGATGGTACACCGTAGGAACTACAGGTTATTTGCTATAAATGCACAAGGAAACTAGTAGAATGTAGGAAAAAATGTACTACGTCCCATAAACTGCTGTTGTACAGTGCTGCCTCCATTAACAGGTAATTATTAAACACACATATAGAATTAGACATGCCAGATGTTGTGCTTCAACATACACCATTGAAATGCGCTTGGCAAATTATGCAGCTACGTGTGCGAGGGGAAAGCAGTGCTTATGCATGCATCATAAAAGTTGTGAGAACTGTTTCTGTGCTTTTTCGAAACCGGACACCAACAAATCCTTGACTTTTCAAAAATATTTCAAGAATCTTTCAAATACTAGTGCAACTGAAAACTATTACAAATCTTTCATTTTTAGGTCTGGGCACAGTCAGCTTCATCTCGATGCCAAAGCTTGTTATCAATAAAAAAGAAACAATACTCAAATGGGGAGACTGTGTAATTCCATTTTACCGTGATACTGACATCTGATTGGGCATTGAATGCATCCCTCTTCCTGGGGAGTACTTTCATTGCAGTGCATGTAGTATAAAGGGACAACAAATTCCAAAGTAGGCATGTTGGTCTCAGTGGTGGCTTGGTGACATTTGAAAATGGTGAGGTGTATACACTGCACTGTGGAGAGCGAGCGTAGCGAGCCAGCCCGAACCAACTACAAGGGGTTCGGGGAAGGGGGGGTTCTATCCCGAGAATTAAAAAAAAAAAAAAGAGTGGGCAAATGGGGCATTTTCAAGCACATATGAGAAAGTGGTAGCTTGCCGAACACCTCTCTGGGAGTAGCCAGACAAGTCTCTTTGCACTTGCACAGATACATCACTCTCCCTGCATTCACATAGGCACACTAGTCTCCCTGCACTCATGGACCCATTACTCACCCTTCCCTGACATATCACTAAGCCTGCATTCATCCAGCCACATCACTCACCCTGGACTCACACAGGCACACTGCTCAACCTGCACTCACACAGACATCACTCACCTTTTGCTACACTGCACTCAAAGATGCACACTGTTTCGCTTTCCCAACACTTACAAAAGTAGACTGTTCACCCTGCACACAGAAGGGCACACCACTCATCCAGTGTATTCACACCACTCAACCCTCACTCATGAGGGCAAACCACTCATGAGGGCAAACCGCTCATCCAGTGTACTCATACAGCGACACAACTCACTCTGCGCTCACACAGACTCAGCATTCACTGCTGGATGCAATGGATACACACCCAATAACAGAGACAGGTCTTCCCCCGGGCCTGTCCTGCCAGATTTGTTTCACTTCAAAGTCACAGAGTCAAATCTGAGAACGAACCGTGGGGAAAAAGGATTAAAGGAAAACTCTATATTAACCCTACAGTGGGGAAGGGGGAATTAAAGCAAAATAATAACATGTACAAAAACTATAAAACACTAAAGGTAAACACACTAACTAGTGATCAAAGAGCGTATACACTTGGGTTGGGGGAGTGTAGGGACAAACCAAAGTATGAACAAAAGAAAGAGTGCAAATAACACCATATGAACAAAAAAGAAGCAACATACCAACATATGAACAAAAGAAAGGGAGCCAAATAGGGTGGATGGGTTTAAGAAAAATACGGAACAGAGAAATAAAATTGATAGGAAAATAAATAGTATGAGAGAGAACAACTGGAAGTCAAGAAATTATAGCAATGATAAACAAACAAGGGAAGAAGTAAGAATCACAAAAGCAAAAAGCAACAGGAAATTAACTACGAAGGGGAATACATGGTCCACAATAAAACAGGGCGCTGAAAGTGAAGCAAGCACTGTAAATAAAGTAAAAAGCAGAGCGGGGGGAAACGCAATGCTCCGAGGAAAAGCGGGAAAGAAATTTGAACGCAAAGGTGGAAGGGAAACATTAAACAAATGAAAACATAGCAGACAGAAAACTATTTAAGTACCAGTCATGGCCGGTATTACGGGCGGGTGGGTGGATATGGGGTCGTCCCAGGGGGATGAGGGGGAGGTAGGATTGAGTATTCACAGGCACCACCTTTTCACGTGTGCTGTTGGAGTCCTCCTGTGCAAGGTCAGAGAGTTCCTGCGCATGGAGTATTCAGGAGAATTGTCAGGGTCATATGGCTGAGATACCCGCCACCCCCTCTCAACACAATCCCCAAGAATTGGGAAACCGGAAACAGTTCTTGAACTTTTGGAAGGCGGGAAGGGAGTCACCCTTCCCGGCCGTATTTATTAAAATATGAAACAAAATAAAACATTAAAATAACAGTTTCATATTATGTACAATTTCATTTCCACATTACGATGTTTGGCTAACCTTAACAGATCTCTAATACAGAGGTTCTCCTAGCCGAACTAACATCCTACAAAACATTTGACTTGAAATTGTACATCCTAACGTTAAGGGCCAACGGCAAGGTCGTAACCGGTGTCAGATCCCTAAACCAGACATACCCCCCTCACTTGTGAGAGGAGCGACCGCACAGAGGCGTACCTCAAATGCATCCACCAATTTCCCTTTGTACTTGACGGGGGCCCCAATAAACTCGACGCCATTTAACGGTCGTTCGAGGACTCGTGTGAGGTGTCTAAAAGGTAGCGTAAACCCCCTCCCGCACCCCACACAACTTACCCATCTGCCGTCGCAGATGTCCTGGCCCCGGGAAATTCCCCAGGAGGGGCCGTAGCCCCTGGTATCCAGGAAGGGGCCTTGACCACCTTTCCTTTCCTTCCGGCGGCCTCTCCTTAGACAGGACCGCCTCCCCGTTGAGGGGCCAATTGGCCACCTCCCCCGCGCGCTCCCATCCGTAATGGGTGACGCCCCCTCATAGGGATCTTCGAATTACTGCTCACCGATCATGACCTTACCGCCCGACCAAAATAAATACGACAATTCTACCTAATTTACTAAGATTACAAAACAAACATGACTTATTACAAGCATGAATACTGATCAACACTAGTGCAAACTTACTTTATTTGCAAAACATACTGAAGATAACCATTCTTTATTGCATATTCAAAACTTTCACGACGATCATCACAACCTGCAAGAAACAGAGTTACCACATCAAAACTTTATTCCAACACAACTAGCTGTCCTCAGGGGCTGGTGGGTGGGTCAAAATTGGCTCTTCGTTCCGTCTCGAGCTCACGTGCAGCGGGGAGGTGCAGCTTCAGAGCACAGGAACAAGAGGATGCTTTCTTGGCTTCCGCTCCTTTTATCCGTCTTCAGGGTGGGCGTAAACCCGCCCCCGCCTGCCTCCGAGGGCGTGGCTGGCCGCGTCGGTGTCTAGGCCAGCCCACTCTAGGGCGGGAAAAGGGCGCGCCCCGGCTACGCCGCTTCGGGCATACCAGCCGAGACTCGCCTCCCGCCCAAGATGGCTTCCCGGGGGGATCGGGGTACTCCACCATACGTTCGGGGGGACCGAATGGTCGCCCCTTTCCATATGGCTGAGATACCCGCCACCCCCTCTCAACACAATCCCCAAGAATTGGGAAACCGGAAACAGTTCTTGAACTTTTGGAAGGCGGGAAGGGAGTCACCCTTCCCGGCCGTATTTATTAAAATATGAAACAAAATAAAACATTAAAATAACAGTTTCATATTATGTACAATTTCATTTCCACATTACGATGTTTGGCTAACCTTAACAGATCTCTAATACAGAGGTTCTCCTAGCCGAACTAACATCCTACAAAACATTTGACTTGAAATTGTACATCCTAACGTTAAGGGCCAACGGCAAGGTCGTAACCGGTGTCAGATCCCTAAACCAGACATACCCCCTTCACTTGTGAGAGGAGCGACCGCACAGAGGCGTACCTCAAATGCATCCACCAATTTCCCTTTGTACTTGACGGGGGCCCCAATAAACTCGACGCCATTTAACGGTCGTTCGAGGACTCGTGTGAGGTGTCTAAAAGGTAGCGTAAACCCCCTCCCGCACCCCACACAACTTACCCATCTGCCGTCGCAGATGTCCTGGCCCCGGGAAATTCCCCAGGAGGGGCCGTAGCCCCTGGTATCCAGGAAGGGGCCTTGACCACCTTTCCTTTCCTTCCGGCGGCCTCTCCTTAGACAGGACCGCCTCCCCGTTGAGGGGCCAATTGGCCACCTCCCCCGCGCGCTCCCATCCGTAATGGGTGACGCCCCCTCATAGGGATCTTCGAATTACTGCTCACCGATCATGACCTTACCGCCCGACCAAAATAAATACGACAATTCTACCTAATTTACTAAGATTACAAAACAAACATGACTTATTACAAGCATGAATACTGATCAACACTAGTGCAAACTTACTTTATTTGCAAAACATACTGAAGATAACCATTCTTTATTGCATATTCAAAACTTTCACGACGATCATCACAACCTGCAAGAAACAGAGTTACCACATCAAAACTTTATTCCAACACAACTAGCTGTCCTCAGGGGCTGGTGGGTGGGTCAAAATTGGCTCTTCGTTCCGTCTCGAGCTCACGTGCAGCGGGGAGGTGCAGCTTCAGAGCACAGGAACAAGAGGATGCTTTCTTGGCTTCCGCTCCTTTTATCCGTCTTCAGGGTGGGCGTAAACCCGCCCCCGCCTGCCTCCGAGGGCGTGGCTGGCCGCGTCGGTGTCTAGGCCAGCCCACTCTAGGGCGGGAAAAGGGCGCGCCCCGGCTACGCCGCTTCGGGCATACCAGCCGAGACTCGCCTCCCGCCCAAGATGGCTTCCCGGGGGGATCGGGGTACTCCACCATACGTTCGGGGGGACCGAATGGTCGCCCCTTTCCATATGGCTGAGATACCCGCCACCCCCTCTCAACACAATCCCCAAGAATTGGGAAACCGGAAACAGTTCTTGAACTTTTGGAAGGCGGGAAGGGAGTCACCCTTCCCGGCCGTATTTATTAAAATATGAAACAAAATAAAACATTAAAATAACAGTTTCATATTATGTACAATTTCATTTCCACATTACGATGTTTGGCTAACCTTAACAGATCTCTAATACAGAGGTTCTCCTAGCCGAACTAACATCCTACAAAACATTTGACTTGAAATTGTACATCCTAACGTTAAGGGCCAACGGCAAGGTCGTAACCGGTGTCAGATCCCTAAACCAGACATACCCCCTTCACTTGTGAGAGGAGCGACCGCACAGAGGCGTACCTCAAATGCATCCACCAATTTCCCTTTGTACTTGACGGGGGCCCCAATAAACTCGACGCCATTTAACGGTCGTTCGAGGACTCGTGTGAGGTGTCTAAAAGGTAGCGTAAACCCCCTCCCGCACCCCATACAACTTACCCATCTGCCGTCGCAGATGTCCTGGCCCCGGGAAATTCCCCAGGAGGGGCCGTAGCCCCTGGTATCCAGGAAGGGGCCTTGACCACCTTTCCTTTCCTTCCGGCGGCCTCTCCTTAGACAGGACCGCCTCCCCGTTGAGGGGCCAATTGGCCACCTCCCCCGCGCGCTCCCATCCGTAATGGGTGACGCCCCCTCATAGGGATCTTCGAATTACTGCTCACCGATCATGACCTTACCGCCACAGGCCGGATAGTTGACCGGCTATCCGGACCCCCCACAAAACACTCCTACCTAAAGGTCATGCTGCAAACCCTTTAACCAGGCTAAGAAGTCTCCTATGAGTAACTCGTTCCCCACCCGGGACAAATGAACACCGTCCCCCAAATACATACTGTCCCCTTTGATACAACCATGCGAGACCGAATGCAGTGTATTTGAACGAAACAATCTACTCACTTTGTTATTTATCTTCCTTACTGAATGATTCAAAGCAGTAACCGAAATAGCCCCCCGCCACACTTTCCGTGGGATCATATGGGACCATGCAATTGTGCACCCTGGAACTCTTCTTGCCAACCAACTTACCGTGGAAAGCATCGCCTCAAGAAGAAGTCGTCTACCAGTGGCCACGAGATCGTTACCCCCAAGATGGACTATGATTATAGACGGCGGTGACCTCGTCCGCTCTAACAAACCCTCAAAAAAGAATTGAAACTGGTCAATACAGAGCCCGCCCTTTCCGTAGAAGGACACCCTGTACCCGTATTCCCCAGCCACGTGACTCATATCACCTGCTTTGAATATGTCCGCGGCACGCCTCACGTATGAGTGGCCCACGACCCACACCTCCTTATTCGCAGACGGTGATTTCTGACCGCTGTTCCCCAGGAGTCGGGCCGTCCGTACAGTCCGCCCCGCTTCGTAAGCTTGCGTAACTGAAAATCAAACAGAGACAAGAAGCGTGAGTATATCATTACAGCTTCACAACATGTGCAACCGCACATACCTTTTATAACAGTTAGAGGACCAACGCCCCACACGCTTTACTTGCTCCACACTCAGACCCCTGGCTGTAGCCTCAGTAGCAGCCCCTATCCGAAAGGAATGGGTCCCGAACTCGCCGGGGTTCAAGCCCGCGGCCGAAGTAGACATTGCAAGCCCCCTCCGGAACTGAAACCTCGTCAGTGGGGTGGCGTCAGCGTGCCTCAACAAGGTCCCCCCCATGCTGCTACCCTCTGTGCTAAATATTCCTCTACGCACACCACAGGGCACATGGAAGACCCGGGGACCCTCTGAATGATTACACAGTCCCCGATTGCATCCTGATCGGATTTGGACCTAACAAACGAGACCGTCATCGTCTCCTCCCTGACCTGAATGTGTTCTCGGCACAGTCCCCCCATCGTATCCCACTTGTTCTTTGCCACTAATTCGCCTACCCGCATAGCCCCATGGAATGCTAGTGCAAATGCGGCTCGGAACAACACTGCTTCGTACTGGGATGAACACGTTGCCGGAAGTACGGACAACAACAGGGTCAACCTATCCAGACCTATCGGGTGCCTATCGTCTACTCTGCGACCCTCAAGGCGTTGCCACCCACGTAGCGCTTTCTGCACAACGAAAGACGCTGTCGGGTCCTGGATCCCATGAGCCTTTGCCATAAAGGAAATGGCGGCCCGATGCCTCTGGGCCGTAGCTACTGATTTACCTGCCTGATGTAAAGAGAGCAGGAATTTCACCACAAACTCTTCCTGACCCCAAAGCTCCCCCCCGGCAGCACCCAAAAAGGCCCAATAGGAACGGAACGCCCCTTCATATGCCTACCTCGTCCTGGGTGCTAAACTCTCTCCCACGAGGTTTTGTAGTTCGGGGCACCGAGAGACCAGAGAGCTTCGGGAAAGGGTGCCGCCACCGGGTCCGCTGTGGGCAGAAAACCCCAGAAAGCCTGCATACGGAAACGAGAAAGCGCATCAGCCGCTTGGTTCATCACCCCCGGCACGTGTCGCGCCCTAAACAGTACATTCAGTTGCATGCATAACAACACAATTTCCTTGAGCAGTCTCAGAATCAATTTGCATCGTGCTGCCTGACTATTGACACACTCAACCACGGTCATGTTATCAGACCAGAACACCACAGAGTGATCCCTAAACCCTTCAGGCCATGTTTTCAAAGCCACCAGAATAGGGAACAATTCGAGAAAAGCAATGTTACTCGTCAACCCGCATTCATGCCACCATGACGGCCATTTTTGTGCCGACCATTGTGTACCCAATATGGCGCCAAAACCTATACTCCCCGCCGAATCTGTCCAAAGCCCCAACTCCTCAGAAGACACCGCTGGTTTGTTCCAGACAATTCGACCATTGAAATCCGCCAGAAATGCGATCCAAATGCGCATGTCCCGGCGAACCTCTGCCGAGAGTCTCGTGCGGTGATGTCCTTCCTTCAAGCCGACCATGGATTGTGCAATCGAGCGGGAAAAGGGGCGCGCCATTGGTATCACTCTTAGGGCAAAATTCAACTGACCCACCACCTGTTGTAATTGATGCAGGTTTACTTTCGTTGCACGAATACATGTCTCAAGGGATAACCTGAATTTTAACACTTTTTCCATGGGTAATCGAAAACAACCTTCCCCCGAGTCGAGCTCGATGCCCAGAAACTCGATCAAGGTCGAGGGACCCACAGTCTTACCTGGCGCCAATGGCACACCAAATTGATTCATTAGGACACAAAATTCATGTAAAGCCTGTCCACACTCAGAATCCCCGGCTGCCCCCAAAAACAGAAAGTCATCGAGATAGTGCATAACATGTTGAAAACCTGTCTTCCTTGTGAATACCCACTGCAGAAAACAACTGAATTTCTCGAAATAGGCACATGAAATCGAGCATCCCATTGGCATACATCTATCCATGTAATAGCGACCCTGAAACTGAAAACCAAGGAGACGCTGATCGTCTGGGTGTACCGGGAGCAACCGGAACGCTGACTCGATGTCCGATTTTGCCATCAGCGTCCCGGGCCCCAGGCGATTCAACATGGCAACGGCCTCATCGAAAGATGCGTACCGCACCGAACACATTTCCGGGTCTATCGCGTCATTCACGGAAAGACCACGTGGGGCTGATAAGTTATGTATCAGCCGAAACTCACCCGGGTCCTTCTTGGGGACCACCCCTAGAGGGGAACAAACAAAGTTAGCAACTGGTGGCAACTCGAAGGGACCGGCGACACGACCTCGAGTCACCTCTTTCCCAATCTTTACCTGCACCACCGCCGTGTGCTGCAAGACCGACAGTTGGTTCTTACAGTTTGGTACACCCCGAAACTCCCCCACTGGGATGCGGAAACCATATGAAAACCCGTTTCGTAACACCCCAGCGGAAGCATGATCCGGGTATTCGCTGAGCCAAGGAATCATTGCCATGGTATCAATCGGGGTAGGTAAAGGCGCCCCTCGGACTGTATTAGACCTGTTTGGCGCCTCCCTTACCACCGTTATCACCCGTTTTGGCTCTGCACATGGACTCAGGATGGGATGACTGCCCACACCCCCCACACTCATGTCTGAATTTGCATGACCCCTGGGGCCTCGTACATTTCCCTCTGTTAAAATTCCAACAGATCCCCCTTTTACCTGTGTTGCCACTCGGCTTCGAGTGGTACTCGTTACCTGCACCCGTCCGAAAGGGTGTCGCAGAGTTTTGGCGGGAAGATTCTCCCCCATTACTCCCTACCAATGGTACTTTCAACATTCCTGTACTCTCCATTTTTTGCCATGACACGGAGTCGTAACAATCCCAAGACAACAATGGGTTGTGTTCTTTAGCTTTTCTAAACAGATTGTCATAGCAGAACCACTGATTGCCCCCATATGCCACAGAATACTCCATAATACGCGACTGATAAATGGGTAACTCGGTCAGCAACTCGGGCCTGCGCTCACCCATGATGGATGTAAAAATGCCCCACGCTCTGCCCCAAGTACCAATGGTCTCGTCGACCTTAAAGGCGGCCATTTTTGCGCGCCAAACACTCGGATGCATGAGCTCCTTTTGACTCTTTACATGCTCTATCTCGTAATGGTCGGTAAGCAATGAAAACATGTTTATATACTTATCCGCCCAAATCAACTCCTTAATTTCTAGCGGGACATGCTGTGCAATCTTTTCCTTTCGAGACGGCACAGACCCCTCCCCCGCAATCGGCAATGGCCGCTTACCTGAAGTAGACCCCGTGCTTGTCGCCGAACTTGGGCCCGCTGTACTTCCAGCCGCCGGAACCTGTAAGGGAACAGAAGATGTTGCCTTCGCAGCCTCCCTCGATTCCCGCAGTTGCCTCATGACTGCCCGGGCGTCGTCAGCCGTGGCGCCCTCGCTATCTTTTCCCAACCACGCTGCCAATTGTGCCGCTAACTCGGGGGGCATATCCACCCTGTTCACGGGGGTGACCACCACAGGAATTGGATTCCCTTCTTTCGGCACCGGGATTGGCTCCTCACGTGGGGTATCGGGAACCGGGGTGTCTCCCCCAAGTGCTCCCCTTCTGGGCCTCTTGCTTTTTTCACCGGGAACCGCTCCCTGCAAAGGCCGTTTCGTTCCTCCCGGCCCGTCTTTAGCCTCCACCTTTTTCTTCAGATCGGCTATCTCCTTCATGAGCATGTGGAGCATCTGCTCGGTACCGACCCGCTTTCCGACTTTCCTGGGCATTCTCAGACGGGATATCTGTAAGACAAAAAGAAAGATTACAACGCTCAAAATTGGCTCTTCGTTCCGTCTCGAGCTCACGTGCAGCGGGGAGGTGCAGCTTCAGAGCACAGGAACAAGAGGATGCTTTCTTGGCTTCCGCTCCTTTTATCCGTCTTCAGGGTGGGCGTAAACCCGCCCCCGCCTGCCTCCGAGGGCGTGGCTGGCCGCGTCGGTGTCTAGGCCAGCCCACTCTAGGGCGGGAAAAGGGCGCGCCCCGGCTACGCCGCTTCGGGCATTCCAGCCGAGACTCGCCTCCCGCCCAAGATGGCTTCCCGGGGGGATCGGGGTACTCCACCATACGTTCGGGGGGACCGAATGGTCGCCCCTTTCCATGCGCGCAACACCCATTGGGCTCACCGGGCTTCAACCCTCCTCGTCGTTTGTGTCAGCCCGGGCTTAGACAGCTTTGCAGGCTGGCGGCATCGAATTGCAGCTGCACCCAAGTACTTCACAGGTCTTTAAAAGACCGTGTACTTGTAAATGAGGCTTTTGTTGTGTTTTCATCCCTTTTACAGCCGCTCTGGTTACGGCTGGAAGAATTAGCCCCCCCCAAATCTTTTTCACCCTCCCCCCTCCCCCCCCCAAAACTTGTCTCTAGTTGCCCACCTGGTCAGGGTATATGTACACCCAGTGTTACCATACATTGTTTCCCGTACTCTGTCCTGGTGTTCCGCTGTCTGTCTGAGGGTGCCTGTGCAATGAAGTGTCATGTACGCTGTCTGAGTGACCTCTCGCTCTCTGCGAGTTTTCACACCACTGTCTGGAGATTCATGTGTACTGAGTATTAGAGCGCCACCATGACTAACTATCTGAGCGTTCACGTGCACTGACTGGATGCTCATTTGTGCTGTCTGATTGCACCGATGAACTTACTCAGTGTTCACTGCCGGAGTGTTCCTCAGCCGTGGGTAAGCGTTCCGTGAGTCTGTGACTGTTTGATGGTTGCTGTGCACTAAGAGGCTTATTTACGTATATTATGACAATTGACAAAGTAATATATGTGGGATTATTTTGTCTGTTGACAAGCTCCTTGCACCGGCGTCACTTTTAATATGGGGACTCATTGTAAATAGGCTCCCCGCAGGAGGTGTTTAATTAAATCCATAATCTATACTACTATTATAAAGGGAGAACACAAACCTTTGAGCCAATCCACACACCCGATACATCGTTGAAATTGCCAGGGTGTGCAGATGGACATAGGCTATAAAAAATAAAAATTAAACTTAAATTTAAAAATGTAACTAAAAAAAGTAGTCCCCTGAAAGTTTCGCCGGCCGTGACGTTGCGCTGGCCGCGACGTAGCGCTGACCGCGACATGCGTGATGATGAGGAGGAGCGGCGGACATGGAGCGGCGGTGAAGTGAGGAGCGCGGGGAGGAGCGGCGGCTCAGGTAAGGCAAAGGCGAGGCGAGGCGGGGCGGGAGGGGTGCCGGGGGTTGGCCCTGTTTCCATCTGCTCCGTGTCCGTCCCGGAATACTGCTTCCATCTGCTCCGTGTCCGTCCCTGAATACAACAAAAAACCATATCAACAAAGAGAGAGGTAGGGAGGGAGCAACAATCTTAATCCCCACTATGACTTGAAGAACAACAATGAAAGAGTGCTACTTGTTTAGAGAATACACAAGTATCAGAGCACAAAGGAGAAACAACACCTATTTGGTTTGTTTAGAAAGCCCTCACTCACCGACCTGGTCGGTGACATGCTTCATCATCGGGCCCCACTGGGAGTGACCGAATGTCACCCCAGTGTGCTTCAACACCAGATTTACTGCGGAGCGGGTAATGTGAAGATGTGAGAGCTAAGTGATAGATTACGTGAAAAAAGTGACGTTGTGGGTTTAAAAATGCCTTGATTGTATATAAAATTGATTTAATGGCTGATCAACAAGGACATATTAAAAAATGTGTTGGTAAACAAGACCAACTAAATTGAATGGTCTGTTTCCAATATCATTATGTGATGGTCAACATGTTTCTGCCAATGTCGGTGTAATTAACCTGGCATTCGTCAGGACCTATGGTGAATTAAACCCCGGCGGTATGGACACGCTAAGGCCCACCCTACCAAGGGACTTGAAAGTTAAAAGTCGTCTGAAAAAGTGCAATTGGGGAGGGGGCCACACGAATAAAAAAACTGGTGGCAAGAACCCCTACTTGTCTCTGGATTAGAGACTCCAAAAATTAAAATGCACCTATGGAGGCAAACGACACGGACAAACATAAAGAGACAAACAAACAATTAGTTATTGCTCTCGAGTTTGGGAGTCTCAAAACTGTGACTAGTGCTCGTGTGGACCGGCAAATACACAACACTAAACTAACTCTAAAGTTAAGTGACACCGCCTGCAGGTGTGTGTTGAGCTGCGTCCAAGACAGCAGTTCGGTGTTCTGCCGATCAATAGAAAAGTGCCCGTGCCAGTGGGCAATGGATATTGCCCACCGGAGCGCGTGTGTGATACCATGCGCCAAGTGGGGCCAAAGAAATATGTGACACTACGGGAAAAAAGGGAGCTTTAGTAGTAAGCCCTTAGGCAACGCGAGATGCGTTGTATGTGTGTGTCACAGACGGATCAATGGGCCAAGGGCCAGTGACCCCTATCCCCCGCAATGACAAAATAACAATGCGAAGGTTCTCACTTCAAAGGTGAGAAAATATCACCACATAGACCGCGGGAGGGGAGTGATGGCGTATTTGGCACATCCTGCAAAGAAATAAACAGAGGGACAAACTGTCAAAAGAAGCCATGAGAGGTACTTAGCTGGTACTGGTTATGCGGCCTGGGAAACAAGCGGGAATCAGAATGTAACACAATATGTCTCTGTAATATTATTTATAGTCGAGATAACATCCATAGCCTTCACTTAATAATTGTGGTATTCTCTATCATAAATCCATATCACGGACTGGACTTGAACTCCATTTCCACATATGC
This sequence comes from Lissotriton vulgaris, assembly GCF_964263255.1. Lineage (NCBI taxonomy): Eukaryota > Metazoa > Chordata > Amphibia > Caudata > Salamandridae > Lissotriton > Lissotriton vulgaris. The sequence continues at coordinate 279,593,038 of NC_141696.1, forward strand.
CGCTATAATCAGGAATTACCGTTCTAGTTGCCAAGGACGTTCACGTAACAACGTCCTTATGACGCTTTGTACTTCCGGGTCACGTGTCCAAACAGGAACACGGCCCGGGGAGAGGACGCGCTACACGCCGCTCATAGTTACATCAAGGTGAGCACTTGAAATCGCAAGACTGCTTTATACCAATCCTTTTGACGTATAATTTAGGGTCCTTACCAATATGATTTTGAGCCCTAATTTCAGTTTATTATATTTTTTAGACTCTGGCGTCCTCTTGTTTCTACTGAAGTCGTACCCGACTCCAGGATGGGTTATCACAACCTCAATACCCGTTGAGGTAAGATTAGTACAAATGAATGTTTGGTGCTGTCAACAAATGCACAGAAGGTTTAACTCACTCTTGACGGGATACTTTGCTCCTTTCAGAACGTTACGTCGTAACATTACTCCACCTCAACATCCATCCAATAGACTACTCTGTAATCTCCAGAAGTTTTCTGTCCATATACCTCTTCACACTGGTAAGCTAATTCGACAGTTAGACTGTTATACGTTGCAGACTGTACAGATTTGTAATTCTGATGTCCTGGTTAGCGCGATACCTGCCCCAGGGTCTATGTGACAATGGTCTAGATTTAATAGACCTAACCCCTTTCGCTCAATCAGGAAGTCCTCAAGTCTAGATAATGTGATAGAATATATACAGGCTATGTAATCTGTTACCACAAAGATTACGTTGCTCTCTGACAGCTTCAGATCCATTCATTTTAACTATAGGATGAACATTATGCTACAGGTTGCACATTATGCTATGTCTATGGATGTTTAATCGATTACTGCGATTAAGTCAATGTTACCGTTTGTTCCTGATATCTTTAGTTTGACCTTCAACCCGTCCAACCCTCCAACTGGGGGTCTATAGAAGAAACTATGCTCTGTTTTTCTTTTGAATTGGCTCTCTATTGAATCTAACGGTCACCATTACACTTTTTTCTAATTATTTATATTGTTTGGCCCCTTCTCAGTGCGGAGACCAGTACCCTGTTGTCTCTTGATCTTGCACATCGACGGTCTCGTGCCCGGCGGGTCGGAATTATCACCATTTGTGCGGTGAGCTTACATACTATTTTATTCTCGACGAGTCTCTTTACTCTGACCTTCATTGCCCATTATTCAGGATATACGATACAATAGTGATGAGTTTTTCCTCCCCTTGTTTGTTTATTTTTGTTTTGATATACAGACCTTTTGATCTTGACATAGCCATTTAGGTATGTGCTCTTTACTTTATAGAGTCACAGATACATGTGACTTTATCACATATCACAAAGCATGTAGTGTGTTTGAACCGTGCACCAATAATGGCACCATCGCTCTTATCCAATTCTTATCAAATACGTTGTTTCCTTATGATTGGGTACACCCAAGAACCCTCCACCTGCTATCACAAACTCACTGGTCACCAGCACGTTTATAAGAAAACGGCGTAAAGGCACTTTCGACACGAATGTCTTATGGTTGCACTTAGATGGAACAAGGTGTAATAATGTTGATCCATACTAGTGGTAGCGGTACGAAGTGTGCATGAGACCGTATTTAACGGCCTTCTCTTTAATTACACTCTTGTACGATGTATGCTCCATTGTTACCTATTTGTCTGTTTCAGCCTCGAGGATTCGCAATAGCGATGAAACACGTGTCGGCTGGCTGTTTGACTTATTAAAGGACTCCAACGAACCACTCTTCCACTGGAGTTTCCGAAAATCTTTTGTCACTTTGATTTTTGTACTGAACGTTGTATGTTACATAACAATTGCTCCACTGTTGATTGAGTGCATTGGCAACCCCATCATTTCTACAATTGGTAGCTTGTCTACTTGATTTGGAGTGGTTACAAGGACTTTCCACTCGCCTTTTTGCACCACCTGATAATTAGCATTTAGGGGCACATGCATCATTGGGTTGAATTGCGAATCGTAATTTGCGTAAAATAGGGAATCGCAAATTATGAATCGCAATATGGAATGCATGAATATTTTTGCGAATTTTTACCGAATCGGTAAAAATCGCAGAAATATGCGAATCGCACTTTTTATTGCAAATTTATTGTGAAATCGCAATTTGCGATTTCACAAATTGCGATTTCGCAAAAAAATCGCATTTTTATGCATCACAGCCAGGACACATCCAGGAAGACAGGAGCCTGATTGCACATGCCTGCGAAGCTGATTCAAACTGAAAAAAGGCAGTTGGTGCATTCAGCTCTGTTTGTCTGCAGTGGAGGAGTGTTTTGGAGTGCTGCTGTGGGAGAAATGGAGACAGAAACTGCCAGTCAGGATTTACAAGCCAGAAAACGAAAAATTAAGTTCAGTGAGCATGAACTTGAGATTGTAATTGAGGAGGTGACTTCGCGCCACGACCAGCTGTTTGGGAAGCTGTCTTTAAAGGACCCTGAGGCTGTAAAAAGGAAACTTTGGCTAGCCATACAGGCTAAAGTGAATGCAGTGGGGGTTGCCCACCGGGACATCACCAACCTCCAAAAGCGTTGGTACGATTTACGCTCACGCGCAAAAGAAAGTATTGCGACAAGAACGAAAAGTTGCAAGACGACTGGTGGAGGCTCCCCTAACGACAAACCCACAACTCCCCTTGAGGATTTGGTTGAGGGGACACTGGTAACAGAAGCTGTAATAGGAGTGACAAAGATAGACACCTCTGAGCATGCTGGCACTTCTCAAGGTAAGATTTTATTTTTTTTCAAATACAAACTTAAATTAAATAGGGTTTCAGGATGTATTTAGACATGTATTAGATGCTGTAACATAATTCTAAACTGTTACATCCTCACTTGCACAGAACTAGTGTAAAAGGCATTTTTATTGAACAGTGCAATGCATCATGGGAGTTGTAGTTTTTAAGTCCAAAAAATTTTCATGACTGCAATATGTACATAGTCTGTTGGCCTAAAAAGTAATTTTCAAAGACATGGTAAATTATGTTTCAAAAGGCGTACTTCATCTGGAACACATGTAGACTTTATTTGTATTTATTTTTAAGAAAAGACATTACATTGACATCATGCATCATTTTTTAAAATTTTAGATTTACAAAAGGAAAATGAAACAAACGCTTTTAATGAGATCAGCATGGAAATACATAGGCAATCAGACAATAATTCTGTGACTTCATCACCCTCTGTGCACTTAAAAAAATTAGAAAATCAGTGCGTAAAGTACAGGAATTAGACTCTGAGGAAGAGGCAAATGTCACAGAAATTGTAGTTGATGATTCTGGAAAGCCTGCCACTTCGACAAAACAGTTTAGTGGTCGTAGAAGAATCCAACAATTCTACAGAAGAAGGCCTCGCTCTTCCAATCCAAGAGACTCCACAGTGGATGATGCCCATGCAAGTGCAGTTGAGCTTAAATTATTGAAAGTGCAGCGTCTTCAGGGTAAAGATCTGAGAGTAATAAAGGGGAAAATGAGTCATATGGTTGAAGACCTCAGTGGAATCAATAAGACATTGAAAACATTATCCAAGGTGATTGAAGGGGCGAATACTGCCTCAAATCAGAATTTTGAGCGTGTAGCAAATGCTTTAGTAACAATATCTGATGTCTTTCAAAGTCAAAACATTGCCAATTGTAATAGACATTTGAGAACTGTGGCAAGTATGCACACTTATGCCCGGGCTCTGAATAGGGTGACCAGCAGCAATGCACGTCTCATCAAACACACAATGCGCATGCAAGAGGAAATAATAAAATGTTGTGCAGATCTATGCGAAGGATTCAAAAATGTGAAAAGTGGGGTTAATGTGCTGCCACCTGATGATAACCAGAATACAGCTTATGAAGGCAATGTTAAGAATGATTCTGCAGGAACCAGTGGTGATGCACACACCAATGACGTGTGTGAACGCCGTAGCAAAAGAGGGAAAGAAAGTAATATTTGCCCTGCCATGGTTTCAGATTCAGTTAAAAATAAAGCTTTAGGTTTGCGTGGAAGGAAGAAGTGATGACATGATATTCTTGCATTGCATTTCTTTCATTTTCTCTAAAAAAAATGATATGGACTAAAAATTATATTAGTGTAATATCTGGAATTTATTTTATAGGAGAAGTCATGCTTTGAAATTTTTTTTACAAGTTCCTATTGTCTGAAACATGTTAAAATAAAGTGTTTACATTTGGAAACAAAAAAAATATTTTCCTACCTTTTTTTTTAGAAGTAATGTGTTATTTCTGCCCTTCTTCTTCTCCCTTCCGCTGCGTCCGGTCCATGAACTCTTGCATGTGGTTGTTGTGGCTGGTTGAAATAATTTGGTAGCAAATCGTCTACATCTAGTTCAAGGCCTCTCCTAGTTGCTAGGTTGTACAAGACTGCACATTTTGCAACTATTTTGCAACAAACATCTGGACGATATTGCAAGGCTCCACCAGTCTTATGCAGTATGCGGAACCTAGACTTCATGACCCCAAAGGTCCTCTCTATTATGCTGCGGGTTGAGATATGGGCATAGTTGTACTGCTGTTCTTTGCGGGTAGTTGGAGTCAGGTATGGGGTGAGAATGTAAGACCTCATTCCATATGCACTATCTCCTAAGTTGAAAGGTGATATATGAAAATAAACATCAGACACATTGAAATGCATGTCAGAAACATTACATTTGGCAGTAAACATAAGCAATTTACCTAATAAATATCCATCACCAAATTCTCCAGAAAGCAGGCGATCATGAATGGCACTATGTTTAAAAATGTATGAATCGTGGGCACTACCTGGGTAGCTGGCAACTAAGTCAGTGATGATTCCTTTGGAATCACAGATTGCTTGTATGTTTAAAGAGTGGTCATTTTTCCTATTTCAAAAAATTTACTCATTTGCAGATGGGGACAAATGGGGACATGTGTTCCATCAACACATCCTATGACATGTGGGAAGTGTGCCATGTTATAAAAGTCTAACTTGGTCTGCAGCAACTCCTGATGCGTTGAGTGGAAAATTATGTGGTGGTTTATCCTATGGAGCATTGCATTGAGGAAGTCATTGAAAAATCTAGACAATGCACTCTGTGAAACACCCCCCGCAACTGCAATTACACCTTGGAAGGAGCCAGAGGCTAAAAGGTGTAGACAACATAAAACCTGCACATGGGTGGGTATAGCTTGAGTTCTACGCGTTTGCCTTTGCAGTATGGGGTCCAACTCTGCAATTAAATCAATGATGGTGTCTGCATTAAGTCTATACTTATCATATATGGCAGCCTGTGTCTGCCCAAGCAAAGTGATGCACAACCTAAAAACCCTTTCACTGAGTACTCTCCTCCTCCTCCCTGCTGCTCTCATCCGCCATCTACGTGCTAGGAAAATTGCTGCTGCCATCCTGGAAGAGATCCTGAGTCATTCTGAAGTCCCTTTTATAGGTCGTTAATCATTTACACATGTGTAGTGAAGAAAAAAAAAATACCACCTGCTCTCACTTCTTATTTTTGCACTTTTTAAATGTGTTTTCTGAGAATGACTTTAATGTGCGAAAATTGGTGCATTCCGTTTTTTTGCACATTTTTAAGGATGCCTTAAATTTGCGATTTTTTAAAGATTCGCAAACAGAATTGCGAGTTTTTAAGGAATCGCAATTAGTTTTGCGATTTCTTAAGGAATCGCAAAAGTAATTGCGATTCCAAAATGAACAAAAAAATGATGCATCACATTTTCAGATATTGCATTCGCAAACGGCCGAATTTTGCGATTCGCACCATTTGCGAATGCAAAATCTGTTGATGCATGTGCCCCTTAATTCCTAGTGCGCTTATACAGGCTGTGCACCCAGTTGCTTCTCTGACTAAAAGCCTTGAGGGATCCCCACATCCATTGAATGTGGTTTGCTTCGTTATTTAAATATGCATTATATATATAGCAATTTGCATTGAAGAATGACTGGATATATATAAATAAATATTTGGATGGAGGATTTAGTAGCAGTGTAATTGACTGTTTACTTGACCAATTTATAGTGTCTCACTAAATATAGTGGATAGGGACTAAACTGTGTGAATATCTGTATCACTTTGTCAGTTGTTGTGTAAACTGGTTCTACAGTTGGTTACTAGCTACGTGAAAGTCTATATTAGTTATTGATTAGATAACTGAGTATTTGTATGGGAGAGTGAAAGTGTGTGTGGTTCGGTGGGGGGGGGGGTGACTGTCCAAAGATGTGTGAATAGTTGATTCAGAAGATATATGAAGTTAAAATTACATGTTCTAACAGTTTGGGTGAGTGAATCTCTTTATGGGTGTGGTGATGAGCAAATATATTTCTCAATGGTACATGTCCAACAAACTAGAAAAATAAAAGGCAGTGTATGTGTCAGTTGTTCTATATAAATAAGTATACATAAGACTCAATGATTGTGTGAGTGACTGTATGGATAACTATATATTTGTAATAATGATTTTATAATTCACTAAGTATGACTTACTATCTAAATGAATAGATGAAGTGGTGTTTGTATAAGTGTGTAGTTAAGGAAATATGTAAGTATGATCCATTGTTTGCATAAGTGAGTAGGATGACTTCATATGTGAATAGGATGTGTGCTGTTGTTTAATGTCGATATAGGTGCATAAGTATTTTTGATAGTGTTCTATTGTTCATTGACAGCATGTATGAGTGGATCTACAGGTAAGTGATTAGATGTGTGTATACATCTATGAATCACTGAGTGGGTTTTTAGATACTTGTATTGCTGTGACAATGGATTAAAATATGATACTCTGTATTTTACAAAGAGTGATGAAAGATTTTACTAGTGTATGAAAAGGTGTATGTGATTGTCACGTGGATGATGTCATCAGTGATGTCATCAGTGATGTCATTTGAGATGTTATCAGTGATGTCACTGACCATGTCATGAATGATCTAATATGTGACATCATCAGCAGTGCATTGCAGGTGCGCAAATTATAGTTAGTACAACTAACTATATAGGAGCAATTTCAATGGTTTTGTATGAGTGAAATGTCCAGCTAATTATAACACCCCTAAAACTTATAGTTTTTTGAGTGAATTTCAAAGGTTTTTTAAAAGCTAATTCCTAACTATATAAGGCCTGAAACCTATGGTTTTTGCAGTGAATTTCTAAGGTTTTTTAAAAGCTAATTCCTAACTATATAAGGCCTGAAACCTATGTTTTTTTTCAGTGAATTTCAAAGGTTTTTTAAATGCTAATTCCTAACTATATAAGGCCTGAAACCTATGGCTTTTTCAGTGAATTCGCAAGGTTTTTTAAATGCTAATTCTATTATCGGATAACGTTTAAATATGTTAATATCCTTGTGGGACAACCTGAGCAGCCCTAGGGGGTCAGGTTGTTTCTACCTTGCCCCCTTTCTGCATTCTACAGGTTTGTTTTTCTGCTTCTTTTGTGCCTCGGTCTACCTAGCACAAGATGAATGCCAACACTTCCTGGTCCTTTCACAGATCCCACCAAAATGCCGACGCGTTTCGAGATTGTCCTCTTCTTCCAGGGCTAATGGTGGAAATGCACTCCGGTCACTCCCCTTGATGAATGCTGTCCACGGCACACCTGTTGATCGTCTGCCGCGTGTGCATTCCGCATAGCATTATGGGCTTTGTAGTGCCGGTTTGAATAAATGTGCCAAATGTCCTGCTGACTGCGGAGCCCCCAATGAGCTCTGGCAAGCAAATGTCCTCCTCAATGATACTCCCCATACAGAAGCCCGCAAATGCAGACCTCTGGGGCCCCCAGGATCTCGGAGTGGTGCTCTTCGATGGCACGACCGCCGCCAATAACATGAAGCTCGTGCTTGGTTTGGTCGTTCAATTGAAAAGCACTCGAACATCACTATATATATATATACATATATACACATACACACAAACACAAAAGGTTGCCTCTGTTGAGAAGGCCACTACGGAGAAACTTCTTCTAACGAGGGCCCCAGTCAAAGCAGCTCACTCAAAACATTCAAACTTCTTTAGACGGCTTAACGCGGTTCTGGCCTGCGCCCTTGCTCACGAGCCTCAAGTACTGCACAACTGGCTATGATGGGTTTCATTCACCTGCTTTATTTTCAACATAATCCCGGCACTGTGGGCGTGTACTTGTGCCATGTTTGGCATTACACAACAGTGCATCCTGGTATTTGCAGTGAAGCCAGCATTGTTACCCCAGTCTGTTAGTGCGGATGGTCCATAAAATTACATTAATCCACAGTGGGTGAATAAAATTGCAGAGCTGGTCAGCTAGGTTAAGTCTTCCCATTCGTTTTGAATAACTCTGTTCCTCGTAGACACACACGAATCTGAGTGCCTGGATCCGCTGCTGTGCGGCGGGCCTTCTCGCGACCGGACAAGGCCGCTAATTAATCCACAAAGGTTGCCCCTGTTGAGAAGGCCACTACGGAGAAACTTCTTCCAACGAGGGCCCCAGTCAAAGCAGCTCACTCAAAACATTCAAACTTCTTTTCGCGGCTCAACGCGGTTCGGGCCTGCACCCTTACTCACGAGCCTCACGGACTGCACAACTGGCAATGATGGGTTTTATTCACCTGCTTTATTTTCAACATAGTCCCGCCCCTGTGGGAGTGTACTTGCACCATGATTGGCGTTACACAACAGTGCATACTGGTATTTGCAGTGAAGCCAGCATTGTTACCCCAGTCTGTTAGTGCCGATGGTCCATAAAATTACATTAATCCACAGTGGGTGAATGAAATTGCAGAGCTGGTCAGCTAGGTTAAGTCTTCCCACTCGTTTTGAATAACTCAGTTCCTCGCAGACACACACACACATCTGAGTGCCTGGATCCGCTGCTGTGCGGCGGGCCTTCTCGCGACCGGACAAGGACACTTCAATGCTGTTCATCAGAACTGCAAGTCCCAGAATTCAGTGTTCCTGGTAAGTGCTGTGTGGGGATTTCTTAGCTGTTGTGTATATATATATATATATATATATATATATATATATATATATATATATTCACTGAAAAAAAACACAGGTTTCGGGGATGTTATAGTTAGGTGGACATTTCGCTCATACAAAACCATAGCAATTCGGCCGTTATAGTTAGTTTAGCTAACTATAACTCGTGCCCCCGCAATGCACTGCTGATGACGTCACATATTACATCATTCATGACATGGTCAGTGACATCTCAAAGGACATCACTGATGACCTCATCCAGTGACTGTGTGTTTCTATAAAGTTTAAATAAGTTTTATATATATATGCCAAGGTGTATTGAAGAATGAGTGGGTGTATAAGTGTCTGGACGGAGGATTTAGTAGGTGCATGACTGACTGTATAAGTGGGTGATTAAATGTGTCTTACTGAATGCATGAGTTAGTGACTAAACTGTGTGAATATCTGTATCAGTCTGTCTGTTGTTGTGTAAGCTGTTGCATGGGTTGGTGAGTAGCTACACGAGTGTCTATATGGGTTATTGATTGGTTGCCTGAGCATTTGTATGGGTGTTTGGGTGGGTGGGGGGGTGACTTTGTGCATAGATGTGTGAGTGGGTGATTCACCGGGTATATGGGTTCAAGAGTGTGTCTGTGAAGGGCTGTATGGGTGGGTGAGTGTGCGTATGGCTGTGGTGGTGAGTGAATGGATATCCCAGTGGTATATGTGTGAGTAACTACATATGTGAAAGGCAGTATATGTGAGTGTTGGAGTATATAAATGACTATGTGAGAGTGTGTGATTGTGAGAATGGCTGCATGAATGAGTGTGTGCTTGTGTCAGTGATTGTATGAGAGAGTAAGTATGCGTTAGTATCTGTATGAATAGATGAGGTGGTGTGTGTATAACTGTATAGGTGAGTAAATGTGAGTGTGATTGATTCTTTACATGACTGACTAGGTGTGTGAGTAACTCTATGGGTGAGTGGTGGTGAGTGAGTGTCTATATAGGTGTATGAGTGCATACAATAGTACTGCATGTATGAGTGACTGTATTGGTGAATGAGTGGATGTGTGTGTAGACCTAGGAATCAGTGAGTGAGTTTGTAGTAACTGGTGTTGGTGTGTCTATGGTTTTGAAAATGGTAGTCTGCATTTTAGAATGGGTGTATCAAAGGTTATATTAGGGTGTGAGGAGGTGCATCAGATTATCACGTGGATGATGTAATCAGTAATGTCATTTGAGATGTCATCAGTGATGTCACTGACCATGTCATGAACGATGTAATATGGGACGTCATCAGCAGTGCATTGCGGGGGCACGAGTTATAGTTATCTAAACTAACTATAACGGCCACATTTCTCTGGTTTTGTACGAGTGAAATGTCCAACTATAACATTCCTGAAACCTGTGGTTTTTTCAGTGAATTTCTGAGGTTTTTTTAAATGCTAATTTCTAGCTATAATGTCCCTGAAACCTATGGTATTTCAGGGAATTCAAAGGTTTTTTAAATGCTAATTTCTAACTATAACGTCCATGAAACCTGTAGTTTTTTCAGTGAATTTCAAAGGTTTTTTAAATGCTAATTTTTAACTATGCCTATAGAGGTAGGACATGTGCTGAAAGAGGAAGAAAGGCGCAGAAATAAGCAAGAGAAATGCAGAAAGATGCAACAGAAGTCCAGAAAGACAAAGAAAGGTGCAGAAAGAAGCAAGAAATGTGCACAAAGAACCAACAGAGGAGTAGAAAGAGGCCTTGTTGCAAACTCATCCGGTGCCCCCAACTTTTTGCTGACGGGTTCTGGTGGTAACTGACTAACCAGGCTCTGAGTCAGTGCTATGCTGAAAAACACATAGAATACAGTGAAAACACCTACGTACACTATGCGTTGGGGTATCCCTATGATTGGCATGACCTTCCCTGTGTAGCCCTAGTACATAGCAGGGGATTAAAACTAAGATTATTAAATTAAAAATTAAGAGGTGCAGAAGGAGACAAACACAGGTTCCGAAAGAGGCAAGAGAGATGCAGAAAAAAGTAAGAGAGGTACAGAAAAAGCAAGTGAAGTGCAGAAAGAGGCAAGTGATGTGCATAAAGAAGCAAGAGCAGTGCAGAAAGAACTAACAGATGTGTAAAAAGAAGTAAAATGGGTGCAGAAAGGGGTAGGAGAGGTGCAGAAAGAAGCAAGAGAGATACAGAAAGAAGGAAGAGCAGTGCCGAAAGAAGCAAGAGAATTGTTGAAAGAAGCACCAGAGGTGTAGAAAGAAGCAAGAGAAGTGCAGAAACAGGCAAGTAAGGTGCAGAAAGAAGCAAGAGCAGTGTAAAAAGAACCAACAGAGGTGCAGAAAGAGAGAATAGGGATGTAGAGAGGCAAGAGTGGTGCAGAAAAAGGTAGGAGGGGTTCACAAAGAGGCAAGAGAGGTACAGAAAGAGGCAGGAAGGGTGCATAAAGAAGGAAGAGACGTGCAGAGAGAAGTAACAGAAGTGCTGAAAGAGGCGCAAAGGGTGCAGAAAGAGCAAGCGAAGTGCAGAAAGAGGCAACAGAGGTACAGAAAGAGGCAAGAGAGGTGCAGAAACAGGCAGGAAAAGTGCAGAAAGAGGGAACAGGGGTGCAGATAGAGGCAAGAGAGGTGTAGAAAGAGACAAGAGGGGTGCAGATAGAGGCAAGAGAGGTGCAGTAATAGATAAGAGGGGTGCAGAAAGAGGCAAGAGATCTGCAGAAAAAAGCAACAGAGGTGCCGAAAGAGGCAAGTGAGGTGCCGAAAGAGGCAAGTGAGGTGCAGAAAGGGGCAAGAGATCTGCAGAAAGGGGCAAGAGATCTGCATAAAAAACAACAGACGTGCTGAAAGAGGCAAATGAGGTGCAGAAAGAAAAAAAAAGTGCAGAAAGAGGCAATGGAAGTGCAGAAAGAAGCAGCGGAGGAGCAGAAAGAGGCAAAAGGGTGCAGAAAGAGGCAAAAAAGTGCAGAAAGGGGCAACAGAGGTACAGAAAAAGGCATGAAAGGTGCATTAAGAGGGAACAGGGGTGCATAAAGAAGCAAGAGAGGTGCAGAATGAGAAAAGAGGGGTGCAGAGAGGCAAGAGATCTGCAGAAAAAAGCAACAGAGGTGCAGAAGGAGGCACGAGGAGTGCAGAAAGAAGGAAGAGAAGCACAGAAAGAAGCAACAGAGGTACTATAAGAGGTATGCGTGGTGCAGAAAGAGGGAAGAGAGGTGTAGAAAGAGACTAGAGAGTTGCACAAAGAAGGAAGACAGGTGTAGAAACAAGCAACAGAGGTGAAGAAAGAAGTTAGAAAAGTGCAGAAAGGGGCAAGTGAGATGCAGAAACAGGCAAGAAAGGTACAGAAAGAGGGAAGACGAGTGCAGAAAGAGACAACAGTGTTGCAAAAAGAAGCAAGACAGATGCAGAAAGAAGCATACATTGTGCAGAATGAGGCAACAGGCGTGCAGAAAGGGGCAAGAGAAGTGCAGAAAGAAGCAACAGAGGTGCAGAAAGAGGCAATAGAACTGCAGAAAAAGGCAAGAAAAGTGCAGAAAGAGGCACAAGAGGTACACAGAGACAACAGGGGCGCGGAAAAAAGCAAGACGGATGAAGAAAGAAGCATGGAAAGTGCAGAATGAAGCAACAGGGGCACAGAAAGAGGCAAGAGACGTGTAGAAAGGAGCAAGTGAGGTACAGACAGAGCCAACAGAAGTGAAAAAAGATGCAAGAGAAGTGAAGAAAGAAGCAAGTAAATGTAGAAAGAGGCAAGCGAGATGCAAAAACAGTCAGGAAAGGCACAGAAAGAGGGAAGACGAGTACATAAAGAGACAACAGGGGTGCAGAGAGAAGCAAATGAGGTACAGAAAGAGGCAACAAACATGCAGAAAGAGGGAAGTTTGGTGCAGAAAAAGGCAAGAAAAGTGCAGAAAGAGGCAAAAGAGGTACATAAAGAGACAACAGGGGTGCAGAAGGAAGCAAGGCAGGTGCAGAAAGAAGCATGGGAAGGAAACTGCAGAATAAAGCCACAGAGGTACAGAACGAGGCAAGGGAAGTGTGGAAATGAGCAAGTGAGGTGACTAAAGAGCCAACAGTGGAACAAAAAGAGGCAAGAGAGGTGCAGAAACAGGCAAGAGAAGTGCAGAAGGAGGCAAGTGAATTTCTGAAAGATGCAACAGAGGTGAAGAAAGAAGCAAGAAAAGTGCAGAAAGAGTCAAGTGAAATGCAAAAACAAGCAGGAAAGGTACAGAAAGAGAGAAGACAAGTGCAGGAAGAGACAACAGGGGGGCAGAAAGAAGCAAGTGAGGTACAGAAAGAGGCAACAGACATGCAGAAAGAGGGAAGAGAGGTGCATAACGTACAAGAGATTTGCAGAATGAGGTCAAGAGAAGTGCAGAAAAAGACAGAAACGTGCATAAAGAAGCAACAGAAATGCAGAAAGAGGCAAGAGAGGTGAAAACAGATGCAAGAGAGGTGCAGAAACAGGCAAGAGAAGTGCACAAAGAGGCATGAGAATTGCTGAAAGAAGCAACAGAGATGTAGAAAGAAGCAAGAAAAGTTCAGAAAGAGGCAAGCAAGATGCAATACCATGCAGGAAAGGTACAGAGAGAGGGAAGACAAGTGCATAAAGGGACAACAGGGGTGCAGAGAGAAGCAAATGAGGTGCAGAAAGAGGCAACAGGCGTGCAGAAAGAGGGAAGAGAGGTGCAGAAAAAGGCAAGAAAAGTGTAGAAAGAGGCAAAAGAGGTGCATAAAGAGACAACAGGGGTGCAGAAGGAAGCAAGGCAGGTGCAGAAAGAAGCATGGAGACTGCAGAATAAAGCCACAGGGGTGCAGAAAGAGGCAAGGGAAGTGTGGAAAGGAGCAAGTGAGGCGAAGAAAGAGCCAACAGCGGAATAAAAGGAGGCCAGAGAGGTGCAGAAACAGGCAAAAGAAGTGCACAAAGAGGCAAGTAAATTGCTGAAAGAAGCAACAGAGGTGAAGAAAGAAGCAAGAAAAGTGCAGAAAGAGGCAAGTGAGATGCAAAAACAAGCAGGAATGGTACAGAAAGAGGAATGACAAGTACAGAAAGAGACAACAGTGATGGAGAAAGAAGCAAATGTGGTGCAGAAAGAAGCAACAGAAATGCATAAAGAGGGAAGAGAGGTGCAGAAAGTACAAGAGATTGGCAGAATGATGTCAAGAGAAGTGCAGAAAAAGACAAACGTGTATAAAGAAGCAACAGAAATGCAGAAAGAGGCAAGAGAGGCGCACAGCGAAGTAAGAGTGGCTTGCACACCATTAGTACCAATTTAACACCCACATTTAGCAATACGTGACAGGTGACCGTCATAGGTTTGCAAAGGGCCTTCCACCACGCTGTAACACTTGTTGCTGCATTTTTGGTAACGTTTGACCCGTTTCAACTAGAAACAAGACTTTTTTTGTTCAAATCTGCAGATTAGGGTGCAGATGATGAATTATGTGGCTAATGCAGAAAATGTATAACTGTGCGAAAGTCGGTTCAGCCAAACAGCCACATAATTCCAGTGGCCCTGCTCATACCGCTGACTAGGTCCACAAGTGCTCCTCAGCGATTCCTTCTTTTTTTGTCTCACTGAGTTCATAGTTGAGCATCTATGGAAACGAGTAAGACTAAACCTGAGGTTACCACTCCACAACACAGACTACCATACCACATAATTACTCTCCATAACACAGCATCCCACTCTACATAATTCCTATACACTAAATACCACATACTTTCTATCCACATAATTTCAATGCACAACATACCACGTAATTCCACTACACACAACGTACATCCACCAAAAACATTAAAAAACACATTTGCATTTACAACGCCAATAGCTCCAATTCTCTCAAATGCAAAACCTATTACATTGCAAACACTTCTTTAACTAGTAGTCGCGTGAATTGAGAATGACAACACCTGCTGAGTTTAGCAGTGCCTCTGGGTCTTTTATGAGTTAAACTTTAGTTTAGTTTATTTTTTCTGCACACACAAGCACCCGACACTACCACAGGGGTGTTTCTTTTCTCTATGTCTACACTCCCACAGGGGGGTGTCTTTTCTCTATGCCTATTCTCTCATTCAGACTCATCAAAAGACAGCCTAAACCAGCACCTGAAACCCATTGAACCAGTCACAGTGGTTCCCAAATAACCGAACTCGCCAACACCTGTTGGAACCAGCAGAGTATTCAAACCACCACCCACCTGTACTCAATCTACCACGGAGCTCCATGGCAGCTGAAGCAGGTACAGAGAAGGGTCCAAGACTTTGATGAGGTAAGTGGGAAGATCCTAAGGGGGGTATGCTTTAACACTGCCTCTCCACCCCGCTGCTGGCATTCTCTCACAGCCAAGCATGCAGGTAAATTTTTAATCGCTTTTGTCTCCTATTTTAATTTTTGGCACATAGAGTGTGACAACAGGTCGGGACCCCACGTGGAACTCAATGGGACACTTTCCGAATATTGTTTGAGTAAGATACATTCCTTTTTTCGCTTTTTCGTTTTTAAGTTAAATGATGCACCACGTTATGTGCATCTTGATTACCACTCGGTACCGCATACATTACCAGGCGTCTATTATATTTAATTATGCCACACCCCGTCCTCACTGTGCCTTTGACCGCATAAGAGCACGGACACTCCACTCCTGAAACAACTATACCAGTATGGTAAATGTTTCTCTGTATGTTTGTTTTTTTCCTTCCACACAGGAATGCGCCACTAGAGGAAATTCTCCTCTACCACATATCACACCTTAGCACGTGAGTCACATATATGGTCTTTTAATTACACGTTTTTAGACCACTCACTTTGCACTACACATAGGTCCTGAAAAAAATCATACCATGTAGAGAACATGGCTCAAACATGTTGACCGACTAGGACATTGGAGTTACCTTAAGATCTCCTTAAATATCCGACTCTCATTTTTATTAACTGCCAAGGGCCCACTCGTTAAAATAGTAATTTGTATCCCAGGGACCCTTAGGACAGCCTTTTTAACATTCACTCACTTCCTTTCACTGCACTCTCACAGCACAATACCAGCTCCGCTGTATCCAGGTGTCGTAGCACATCTGTGGTGCACTCAGCGTCTTGGGTGGGGCGCGCTGATTAAGCATGTCACCAACTAGGTTGGGGAGTGAGGGCCTTACTATAAACATAATGTGTTTCCTTTCCAAAACAAACATACGCTAGAAGCACCCACTCCAGAGCTAGCACTCTTTGATAAACATATATACCAGGGGAAGTGAACTGGCTCCAGAACTTTCCTCCCTCTCCTTTTGATTCTTATTAGCATAGACCGTCTTAAACATGCATTTTTTGGGATGCACTGTGCAAGTAACTTTTTCAGGGATAACACAACGTGCGTATTTGTAAAGTGCACTTTCACCTGTAGGTATCTTGCCGCTGAATAACGATGTTTATTGTTACCCAACTCAGTGGTACTCATTTTATCGATCTCAGAAAAATGAAAGGCTATGTGACCCGCTGGGATTTGAACCTGTGACCATTAGATCGAACACAGGCCCCTGCAGTAGACCCATTAATCCACTAAGGGGAAACATCCTGAAAAACGACTCCTGAACAACGAGTTCTGGAGTCACGCAAGCCGAACAACGACTTGCCCGAACAATGACTCAGCCTTAACCATGCTTGTGCGCATGCGTGGTTAAGGCTGATTCGGTCTAATGTTCTTGCAGGGTGGAGTTCAGAGGAGCGTCACAGAGGAACAGGTAAAAGGGATTAATTTTATGGGTTGAGGGGGTTTAGGGTTCGATTTTCGGGGTTGGGGTTTAGTTTTTAGGGGGTATGGGTGTTTGTATTTATTTTTAAGGTGGGGAAATTAGTTCATAGGGTGTTGAGTTCATTTTTAGGAGGTGGGGTGATCGTGAATATTTTTAGGGAAGGGGAATTAGATTTATGGGGTTGAGTGTTTTTTAGGGGGTGTGGGTGATCGTGCTCATTATTAGGGTGAGGGGAATTAGTTATTAGGGTTTGTGGACGATTGTGTTTATTTTTAGAGTGGAGGAATTTGTTTTTAGAGGGCAGGGGTTTGGGGTTAGTATACAGGGGTTGGGGGGTTGGGGTTCGTTTTTAGGGGGTATGGGTGATCGTGTTTGTTTTTAGGGTGTGTTGGTGATCGTGTTCATTTTTAGGGAAGGGAAGATTTAGTTTAGTGTGTATGGGCGATCATGTTTATTTTTAGGGTGGGGGAATACATTTTTAAGGGGTGGGATGATCGGGGTAAAAAATTGTGGTAAAGGAACGCGTGGTAAAAAATATCCTGGTTTAGACGAGGTCGTGATTGCGACCTTGTTGTTAGGGAAGTTGTGATTGGGAAACTCAATGTTCCAACATACAACCGTCCACTGAGCCACAAGACCCAGATGAAATCAAGGTTTCAGCAAGATGAAAACTTTGGGGAATAGGGAATCATTTGAGGTGGTCATCACTTCAAACAATGCGAGCCAGAGTCATTTTCAGAGCAGCCATGTAGCCCCACTCGAATGTACTTGTGGTGGCCCATTCTTGTACACTGGTGATTTGATGTGTCCAGTGATGCTGAAGCAGTAGTTTGACTGCCATCAGGACACTAAAGTAGGTTGTGAAAAATGTGAGTGTTATTAAATGAGCAAATCCATTGGATGCAAGAGAGTATGTGTATGTGTCCACGCAAGATTGAGAGAAAGTAGCAGGGCAGAAGATGAAGTGAACCCCTGAAAAAATGGTTTTCAAAAATGGGGTTCAATAATGCATCCTGAACCACATATGCTTAGATCTATGGGTGTATTTGTCGAATATCTGATATTGTATATCATCTTTGATATTGAGTAAGTTCTCCATCAATATGATGCCTGGGTGCCAATAATAATTGATCACAAACAACCACAGTGCAAACATTTGACTGTCAGATTTAAAAGATGGTCTGAAGAGGCGTGCAGGAGTTCATCTCAGGTTCAGAGCTTTAGCATAGAAATTAAATGAAAAAAAGCATTTATTAAGCGAGTAGCTACCCAGAGGCATCCCAGCGCTGATAGCAGTAAACCAAGATCATCGCAGTGACACTAAAGGAAAAGCCAAGTTTTTAGCAATTTCCGAAAGGCCAGATGGCTGGGGACCTTCTGCAGGGGGTGAGGAAGGGAGTTCCACATCTTAGCGGCATTATAGTAGAATAGGCGACCGCCACTTCTGGCCTTCCTAATTCTGGGAACGACGGCAAGAGGCAAATCGTCTGAGCGCAGCTGTCTATTCGCCAGCTAAGGCCGAGCAATAGAATGGTTGATCGCTGGTCAATTCCCTGCTAGCGTCCTGTGGGCAATACACATAGCCTTAAAGTTAACTCTCTCCCGAACAGGGAGCCAGTGGAGAGACTTCAAGGCGGGTTTTGCAGATTACCGGTTCGGGGTCCCCACAAAAATCCTCACAGCGCAGTTTTGCACAGTTTGGAGTTTTGAGAAGGTCGAACTAGGAGCTCCAAGGTAAAGGGCATTCCCATAGTCCAGGCGTGAAAGAATGAGTGCCTTCACCATGAGCCTTCTTGCCTGGAAGGGAAGAAGTGAAAGCACTTTAAAGAGCATCCTTAGGATGCTGTAGCAGGAAACTGCAACATTCCGTGCCTGGACCATACTAAAATGCATTATTCCTCTCCCGCTAAAAATCTTTATTGTCCCATTAGAAACATTTTGTTTCAGGAGGTAATTTGGATACACAACAGGAAAATGTTTATGGGACTATCAAATCTTTTCCACTTCAAAGCAAGGCAGCAGTCACGTTCAGAATCCATATGATTTCATTAGAACTAATAGCCATCAAAAATATTATATGTCATTTTTGAAAATTAAAAGACCGAGGAGAAGGAGATGCGTGCAAATGCAGTTCAAGATGGCAGCCAGACTTTGAGCCTCCTGGTCGAATCTGGCGGAATCCAGCAAACACTGTGATTTAACTTCATTAATCCTCCTTCAGGGCCTGGAATTTGATGTCGGAAGGTGGGCGCCTTCCATTTAAATATTTTATGTGTTTCTAACGTTAAGTGGTTGCACAGTGTGTGATGTAAACAGCCACTTCAAACACCTGACAGGAATTAATGAGGTGACAAGACAACACCACCAGTAAAAAACACTCTTTAGATTTGAGGTATTGGCAAAGTTACAGGCCTACTTTATTTAAAACATTATGACTTAGAGACAGCATGAATTATATATTTGACAAACTCAGCTGAAACCATCAGATGGCGAATTACGTACTTTGTTTTGGAGGAAATGAACAGGCTATTCTGCTCCTTTGGACTGCATCATAGTTCTATCTTAATATCATTTTGTGGTTCTCTTACTTGTACTGCATTGTAAATCTATCTTCATGTGGATGCATTCTTAAATTCAGAGTTGCTCTTTGGTCATTTCCTAGCAATAATTTAGAGACGCAGTAGGTTTTCTCTTGTCATTTTAACCACAGCCTCAATTTCCAGGATTACTATCTTTACTGCATTCACTTCCGTTTCAGAACATTCAGAACTTTTGGCCTGCGCGCTCTTTGCTGTAAATTTAGTTTAACTGTGATTTTTAAAACTTATATGCGCTGCTGGGCATCGCGTCAGAGAGCTGCTTTAGCTCGCTAATCCTGCTAATAATTGCACCGCTCACTTAGTGTCGGCTCCGTAGGCCGGGGAATTGGACAGGCTTACCTGCATTTTAATTATTCTCCACCCGCATTCGGCGGGATATAGACAGACTAGCGGGTCCGACCGCCATCTTGGGTGGGGCTGAAGCTAGGGAGCACTTCGGGCGCCATCTTGCGAAGGGCAAGGGACGCAGGAGGCGGACTTCCGCACTTGGTGAGCTTATTTAAGCCACCGAGTGCGTAGACTGGTCAGAACTTTTGGCCTGCGCGCTCTTTGCTGTAACTTTATTTTAACTGTGATTTTTAAAACTTATTTGCGCTGCTGGACATCGCGTCAGAGAGCTGCTTTAGCTCGCTAATCCTGCTAATAATTGCGCCGCTCACTTAGTGTCGGCTCTGTAGGCCGGGGAATTGGACAGGCTTACCTGCATTTTAATTATTCTCCACCCGCATTCGGCGGGATATAGACAGACTAGCGGGTCCGACCGCCATCTTCGGTGGGGCTGAAGCCAGGGAACACTTCGGGCGCCATCTTGCGAAGGGCAAGGGACGCATGAGGCGGACTTCCGCTCGGTCTAATACCATAAAAAAGGATGGCCGACCAAGCGCGCAGCGGTAGCGCGCAGCGGGCGCGTCGTAGGCGCGCCGGAGGTGCGCCAGAGGTAAGCCCGTTTGCGCCTGTTCGTGCAACGGGCGCGCATAGGGCCGCTCCCTCTGGTCTTTCGCATTCTCCCCGCCTAGTTTATTCTTGGGCTGCCCTTTTGGAACTAAGACCGACTCAGGCGCCCCCGACTCAGAGGGCTACTGCTGTACTCCCGCCTCAATCTCTGTCTTGCGGACTGCTTAACGTTCGGTTGCTTTGCAAACACCATACAGAGATTGCCTTCCTGATTGAATCCTCAGGGTTGGATGTGTTGTTCCTAACCGAAACTTGGACTCGGGAGGACTGTCTAGTTGAATTGGGATTGGCTTGCCCCCCAGGCTTTAAAATCATTCACACCCCTCGGCCGAAGAACAGAGGTGGTGGAATTGGTATCATCTATAGAGAAACGCTGGGTCTCTTCCAGCTTAAAATTAGTGAGGTTTCGGGCTTCGAACTGATGGGGTTCTCTATTAAAGATCTGGAGAGAACACTGCTCACAGGCATGCTATGCTATCGTCCACCGGGCTCTGTACCCTCCCTATCAGACTTCCTTGACCTGAAATATGACATATCTAACACTCGGGGGCGTGGCCAAGTACGCGATGTGAGGAGACGTGCCCGGGCTGAGCTCAGAGCGAAGCTCCCCTTCCACGGGCTATTTCTCCTCCAATTCTAGAGCATTCGGGCCCAAACTCGAGCCGAGTGCACCTGGGGACCTGGTCAGCCATCACTGAAATTTTCGGAAGGATCGGAGCACTTGACCCTCCGACCGTCGACTGCCGCGGCACCTGCCCGCCCAGGGCTCACTTCCGGTCGGCGGCCCCGTCCACCCGAGACCGGGGATCCAATCCATCGAGGTAGGCCGCAACACGTGTGCACTCCCCGGCGCGATCAAGTGGGGGAAGGAGATCGCGCCGCAACGCCGGCTGCCCACCAGCGCTCCAGCTGCGTAGGGGCCCCAATCACAACTGTAAGGCACACCACCCTGGCTTGCAACAGGCGGTGAAATCGGCCCGCCCTGCCAACTGACACTGGAGGCACCCTGCCAAGCCCTGTGAGCACCAGAGAAGGGTTGCACTCGGATCTCTGGGGGCCCATTTGGACAGCGTTGCCCCTGGCTCCCGGCAGGCTACAGCGAGGGCTGGCCCGCTCTGCCCCCTGGGCCCTCAAACTCGCCCACCGCCTCGACACTGGCCCAGCAAGAGGGAAGGGACCGTACCACAACGCCCGGAGCCCCCGGCGAACCCACAGCGCAGGGATCCCAGAAGCTGCAAGCGGGCACGCCACTCTGACCCGCGGCGCCCTGTGCCACTGACCCGCCTTGCCTGCCGGCGCTAGGGACTTCCCGCCAGAATTAGCGGACGCCGGAGGACGGTCGTGCTCCACTGTTTGGAGACCCACACTGGCGACATCGCCCCTGGGCCTGAACAACCAGCGGCGGAGGCAGTGCGGCCCCACCTCCTAGACACCAGTACCCGCCGGCTGTTCAGATACAGCCGCTGGTCAACACAGGACCCGTCCAGCACCGGGGAGCCCGGCCCGCACGACCCACGAACTGCGTCCACGCTGCAACGGCCCATCTAACAATCGGCCCTATCCAAAGTGGCCTACCCAGGCCCACGCGGGTGAGCACCCAGGACAGCCCCGCATTCTCCACTCCGGCCACCCCGGTGCTGGACTCCACGGTGCCCCACGCATCGCTTGGTGGCGTCTAGAATCCCGCACGCCACCCGGCAAGGGCGGAGCTGACGGCCTGACCAGGAGAGGCCAGAGCGCACAGGCCCCGACAGTATTCACCGCGAGAACCTGCCCAATCGGCTACCTACCCGTGACAACCACCCTCATGTCAGGAGGGACCAGAGCAAAGTCCGGCACCGGTGGGACACTGAGCAAAGGAAAGATGGTGAAGAACACAGAGACTGACCAAACCGCCTCCAAACTGGACACTATGCTGGCAGCCATGGAACGCCTGGAGGAATCCATGCAGCTAACCCGTACGTCACTAGAGAACAGGATCGATAAGGTGGCTGTGGACCTGACGCTCCTTCGCGCGGACCACAAGAAACTGTCCGACCGCACTACGACCTTGGAACAAACGATGGCGGAGACCGCACCCAAGCTGACGCAGACAGATAAGCACGTCCGTGACCTACTCAACCGGGTGGAGTTCCTCGAGGACAGGGCGGAGGATGCTGAAGGACGGGCCAGAAGAAACAATGTACGCATAGTGGGCCTGCCGGAACGATCGGAACGGAGGGAGACGGCGGAACATATGGAGACCTGGCTCAGAGAGCTCCTGCCAGAAGGCACACTGTCTCCACATTTTGTGGTGGAAAGAGCGCACAGGGTACCATCCCGTCCACCCCCGGAGGGCTCCAACCCGAGGCCTATGCTTATGCGGGTGCTGAACTACCGTGACCGGGACGCCATTCTCCGCGAAACGCGGAAACTATCGGACATACAGGTAGACAACGCCAAGGTGATGTTCTTCCCTGATTACACCATCCAAGTCCAGCGTCGGCGTCAATCGTTCCTCGAGGTGAAACATCGGCTCAGACGCCTGGCTCTCAAGTACTCCTTGCTGTTCCCAGCACGTCTCAGAGTGGTGGTACAGGACAAAACCCACTTCTTCGATACTCCAGAGGCGGCGGCGGCCTGGCTGGATTCAGGAATAGATGCGAACCACGTACCCGCACCGAAGGAGCAGCGCCGAAATCTAGGTACCCGCAGGCGGAGACAACGACACGCCTCGAGGGCCGGGTCGCCAACCACGGACGCAGAAATCGGACCCACTCCGGAGCAAATACAAACTGAACAGCAGGAGGCCATCTGAATAGCAGCTGAGATCAGTGGATCACAATCACCCATCCTGATCTCCAACGCAAGCCCGAGATCACACGGGAGCGAAGACGACGACTTCATGTACGGACTGCCAGATGACTCGAACACAGAGGGCCTGCCGGATGTCACGCCCCAAACATCGGATCAGATAGTATAAGCAACTCCCCTCAACCTGGTCCGGGCTAGGCCATTGCAACTGGCATCTTGGAACGGTTTGATCACTTCTCAGGCTGACTTGACCGGAGGTCCACATCGGCACTACTGGGAACCACGACAGCTACGTTCAGCCCCATCTCTGGGATCTGAGCTCCACTCCTGATCCCCCCACCTACCGACCCATCACGGACCCCCCGTGACAACGAGAGCAGAGCCGGAGCGGTCCCAATGACACATCACCGGGAACGAGCGTCTGAAGGGGTGGACGGACCCCCAGAGGTGAGTGTCCCCCCCGAGGGAATAGCAGATGGGATCCCCCCTCTGGGGTGGACTGTCCGAGACCAGTGTCATTGGGAACTCTGACCTGTCTGCGGACACTGCCACTGACTTTTGGTGCCCCTTGACCCACTGCCCGTGGTGGGGAGCCGCCACGGCTCTCTTGGCGACTTGAACTAACTTGTTTCACCCAAGTGCTAAACTTCCTCATCCCCCCATTGAACTCACGGATTGATTGAGCTCGATAGAGCGTTTGGGCGGCGACTTGTTCTGTTGTCGCCCTTTTGGTATTATGTTTGTGTTAAAGTTCTTCCTTTTGAGACTAGTGTGGATATTGAAGAGTTACGACGTGCATCCCTGGGCCTGTGAGAGTGGGCGAGGGGAAACAATGGTCACTGTTCGCGGCTGCTGTGCGTGTGTGGGTGGGGCGGGCTGGGGGTTGGGGGAGGAGGAGTGGGCGCTTGGGCACGATGCACACTGTGATGGCTACAGTTAAATTTTGTACCTGGAATGTCAGGGGCATGCACACACCCTCACGTAGATACCAGGTGTACTCATATCTTCGGCGACATCAGGTCCAGATTGCACTACTACAGGAGACGCACCTGGTCGCCGCACTTCGCCGTAGGTGGAGGGGGCAGATATTCGCCACAACCTTTTCAGCGTTCGCACGGGGGACCCTGATCTGGGTCAGACCCGGGGTTCCATTCGCACTAACACACAGCAATATCGACACTGAGGGACGCTACGTCTTCATACAGGGCAGGCTAGACAGGCAACAGATTGTCATAGCCTCCATATATGCACCTAATGTAGAGCAGGGGAAATTCTTCACGCGCTTGTCAGCAGTAATTGCGCCCTGGCCAGACGTACCTTTGATGGTGGGTGGGGATTACAACTGCGTACTAGATGTTTCCCTTGACCGCTCGTCCCCCCCAGCAGCGATCGCCCCAGCGCAAGCAACTTCCAAGGCCCTACTTGATGGGGCAACGCAATGGAACTTACACGATGCCTGGCGAGTCAGAAATCCCACCGCCCGGGTGTATTCCTATTACTCGGGAGCCCATTCACTACATGTCAGGTTGGACCGATACATGCTGTCCCGCGACCTGATTTCCTCCGTGACTGACGCAGACTATCTGGGACGGACACACTCAGACCATAACCCGCACACACTGGTCTATGGATGGGGGCGCCCGCGTCCGCCCGTACCCACATGGCGCTTGCAACCGGACCTCCTACTTGACACACCATTCCGGGAGGAGATGTCCAGGAGAATCATACAATATTTCGAAGACAACAACGACTCGACCTCCTCACCGGGAGTCGAGTGGGACGCCTTCAAGGCGGTTACCCGGGGAGGCTGCCTCGGTGTGCAGGCGGGCCTACGAGGTCAGGTGGAGAGGGATCTGATAAGGGCGGAGGAGGCACTACTAGATAAGGAGCGGGAGGCGACGGGGGGGCCACGATTCCCAACTGATTTCGGCCAGAGCGGATCACGCTGTATTGCTGGAGCGCCTAAAGAACGTTAACTTCGCAGCCCACTCCGCGCGCACTCACAACGCGGGGGACAAACCTGGCAGGCTGCTGTTGTGGCTGATACGGCAAGACACGCAATCCGCGTCGGTCCTGTCGATCCGCACGACCCAGGGCGTCGAGGTCTATACCCAGACGCAGATCCATGAGGCGTTCACGTCACATTACAAGTCCCTGTATAGCTCACGGCTGCGGGCCACTGTGGTGGAGATTGTGGACTATCTAACGACTCTACGGCTCCCAACAGCTACTGCTGCCCACCAGACTGAGTTGGGCGCTGCGCTCACCGGTGAGGAATTACGGGAAGTGATTTTCTCCCTTTCCAGTAGCAAAGCACCGGGCCCTGACGGGCTCCCGGCAGAATTCTATAAAGCCTACTCGCTGGTGTTAATACCGGAACTGCTGAGAATGTATAAGGCGGCATTGGAGGATGCTGAGCTCCCGGCGTCCCTAAACGAAGCTAACGTGGTCTCTCTACTGAAACCGGGTAGGGACGCGTCCGAACTTGGCTCATACAGACCATTGGCACTCCTCAACACCGATTACAAAATATTGGCTGCGACGCTAGCTCGGAGACTTGCACCGCTAGTCCCCACGCTGGTACACGCTGATCAAAATGGCTTCGTTCCCACCCGGAGCACGTCCTACAATCTACGCCGTTTTTTTAAGATCCAACGGTATGCAACCCCCACCTGGCCACGTTCAGGGTGCATCGTGCTCGATCTGGAAAAAGCGTTTGACTCGGTGGAATGGCCGTATCTCCTCCGAGTCCTCGAGAAATACGAACTGGGCGAGGCCTATATCCAGATGGTGGGGCTCCTCTATCAGGCGCCCGAGGTACGCGTCCGGACTGGACGGTTGTTCTCTGACAGGATCCGCATAGGGCGGGGTACCAGGCAGGGCTTCCCCCTCTCCCCTATGATATTCGCCCTGCCGATGGAGCCATTGGCGGAGCTGCTCCGCACCTCCGGCGCCACATGGGGCATCCCGCTAGCGGACGGCGTACACTCGGTGTCTCTGTATGCCGACGATCTACTACTGTATGTCAGGGACCTCACGCATGTACCCGAGGCAATCGCGGACATCTTCCGTACATTCGGGGATATGTCGGGACTCCACGTTAACTGGGCCAAATCGGGAACCTATGCATTCAGTAGCGAGATGCTGCAATGTGAGGTGCGCATGATGGGGGAGACGCTCCGGTGGCACCCGACGGTATTCAGGTACCTAGGGATCTTGATATATCGAGACCCCGTGGATCTCCTGGAGGGTAACCTAGTGAGAGCTATATCCTCGCTCACGGCCCAGGTCACGTTCTGGAACTCCCTCCCACTGAATGTGCCGGCCAGAGTGGCGCTGACCAAAATGATAATGCACACCCGGCTCCTTTATTACTATGCTAACCTGCCAGTGTATGTGCCAACGCGCATATTCAGAGGACTGGAAACTCTCACCAGGCGCCTCATTTGGAACAAGGGGAGGCCCCGGGTAGCATTAAAGACCTTATATGCTGCCACGGACGCTGGAGGCTTAGCAGTCCCCAATCAAGAGCTATATTACTTAGCAGCCCAGCTACAATGGGTCGCTTACTGGCTGAGCGGCAAGAACCTGATGGACACGGCCACGGCCGACACCACCCTGTCCCCCGTACAGGTGCTAACACTCTTCCACCCCCTAACGCAGGGGCGACACCCCACGCAAGTCCATGTGGCGCTCACGAGGCGGTGCTTAGCGCGGGCCCTCAGACTCACCAAAGGTACAATACCCTATGCCCCGAACCTACCTCTACTAGGGACTCCCTTAGGCACGGGCATACTGTCCTCGACTGAGCTACGCAGCTGGACTGCGGCAGACCTAGACGACCTGAGCGGCCTATATAGCGACGGAGAGCTGCTGCCCTTCGAGACCCTGGCCGCAGATGCCGGGCTCCCGGTGGGTCAATTCCTGACACATGCCAGAATCCTCCATGAGTTGACGAAGGCATGGGGTGACATGAGCCAAGAACCGCCCACTCATCTACTCATCCAGTACCTACACGTGACGGGCAATGGGTCTCATATAGTGCACTGGCTGGCACAGGCACTACACACCCATACCCAATTCTCCTCCCAAAGACTGAGGGAGAAGTGGACGACCGACCGGGGCTCCGGCTGGACGGACAAACAATTGGTCGCGATATTAGCGGGCGCTAGAAATGTTCCCCGCAACGCGCGATTTCAAACCATCCAATATTATATCGTTCACCGAGCGTATTTGTCTCCTGACAAACTGAATCGCTATTTTGGACTCACTTCGTCGGCGTGTCCCCGATGCGGCCTCCTAGACTCAGACTTCCTACACGCACTCTGGAATTGTGCCCACCTCGCCTCGTACTGGTCAGCGGTCACTGACACACTGACGGCGGCCACAGGCGAAACTCTCCCCAGGACGTGGGAAGTATGCCTACTGGGACTCTACAAGAGAACCAAGCAGACCAAGCTGCGGGCACGCTTTTGGGACTTAGGCCTCATTACGGCTAAGCGCCTCATCACGAAACGGTGGAAAAGCACCACTCCACCGCGCCCTGCGGACTGGCGTCGCTCTTTTGGCAACTGGGCCTGTGCGGAGAGTGTGTCACTGCACAGGGAGGAGACCGCTGGCCTACGGAAATACCCGATCGCCCAGGACTGGGACGCTACCCTGATCGCGTACCATCGGGCGTGCGCCCGGGCCGGTATAGAATGCCAACTCGACGCGGAATAGACAGGACCCAGTTCATTGCTGTCCATGTAGGGCACGGAATTCACCCCCCCTGCCCTAGCCCACTACTGTGCTAAACAGGGAACACAACTTAATACAATGACTGTTGGATTTCTTGAACACCCTGGCCCTTGCGCAGTGCTACGAGCCGCGAGCACTGCGGCACGAGACATTTCCTAGCACCGCCACTTGTGAACTAATGCATCTCCACTGGCTACTGTTTATTTTCACTCGTATATAATTGACATGTCATTTTGTGCTGATAGCCAAGTACCGTTTGTAGTAATGATTCATTGGTATGACACTGTATGACTACTGCATAACTCATCTGTGAAACTAAATAAAGTTTGGGACCGTTGGTCTTAAAAAAAAAAAAATGACATATCTAACACTCACTCTAAGCTGTTGGTCCTGGGGGACTTCAACTTATGGCAGGGTGGTCCACTGGATGGTGAGTTTACGACACTCTGCCAAGCTTTTGGCGACATTCAGTTGCAGCAACTGGTCCGTTCAGCGACTCACAGGGGAGGTCATGTCTTGGATCTGATTTTCGCTGACGCTCAATCAGTAGTGGTCAACGATATCCTATGCCAATGCTGGACCGACCACGCACTGGTGGCTTTCTCCCTTTGCATAGGGGATTATCCCTCTGAAGCAGCCGGTGTAGGACTGTCGAAACTGGGTAGGCCTTGGTCCCGACTACTCAGCTCATCTTCACTGCCTTCTTTACTACCAGACAACTTCTGTCTGAGTACCTCGGTGGAGGAAAGTTATCTTACTCTGTGCCGGTCCATTACTGACACGCTAGACAAGGTTGTGCCCCTTCGTAAGTCTCGAGGGAGAGTGAACCGGGCTTTTCCCTGGTACACGAAGAGCTACGACAGCTGAAGTTGAGCTGCAAACGCGCTGAGAGAGCTTGGAGGAAGCAGTATTCAACCTCAGCAAAGGCCTCGTTCAGGCTCGCACTGCAGGGCTACAAGGCGCAAATTAAGCTGGCTACGGCGGCTTTTCTGGAATCCACCTTGAACCAGGCGCCTAATAAATCTCAAGCCCTGTTTAAAATTGTCAGGGACCTGTCCCACCCCGTGTGTGTGGCTAACACGGTGCTTGCGTCGCAGGCCCTGTGCGGCTCCCTGGCGGGTGCTTTTGAGGAGAGACTGCAAAGATTTTAGAGGGCTTAAAAAACTCTTTGCCCGCTGCTCTCAGCTTGGGAGCTCCGGTTAGCCCGTTCAGTCGACCCCGGCCAGTTGTTTCTAGCCTTGGCTTGGGAGCTCCGAACGGGTTACCCAGTCGACCCCAGCCGACTGACTCAGCTCTCATACTGGGAGCTCTCGGCTCGGGAGCTCCGGTTGGCCCGCCCAGTCGACCCCAGACGGGTGACACTGGCCCTAGTCTGGGAGCTCCGGACGGATCACCCAGTCGACCCCAGCCAAGAGGCCCAGTTCTTTGCTTGGGAGCTCCGGATACTTCTTCCAGTCGACCCCAACTAAGACTCTTTCCCTGTCCCTCCTTTGAGGAATTCTGCAGCTTAGCACATACGGTGTCCTCGGGCTCTCCGCTCGACCCACTGCCTCCCAAATTCTGGAAGGTTTTCCACGCTGAACTTTTTCAGCCTTTGTATTCCATCTGTCTCCAGTCTCTGGAGTTGGCATCTGTTCCCGAGTGTTGGAAGCTAGCAGTAGTGTCACCTCTGCTCAAGAAACCAATGTTGGACCCTGCCTGCCTTTCCAAGTATAGGCCAATCTCCTTGCTCCCTTTTCCTATTAAGATCATGGAAAAATGGGTGACCCGCTCACTCTCAGGCTTCCTGGAGAATATTGGATGGTTCGATGAGGCACAGTTTGGCTTCCGCCCCGGGCACGGGACGGAGTCCGCACTGGTAACCGTATTGGACAATCTTCGTTCGCGTGTCGACAGTGGTCGGGCAGCCTTTTTAGTGCTGCTCGACATGTCGGCCGCGTTCGATATGGTCTGCCATCGGACACTTATCAGGAGACTAGAGGAGTGTGGGGTCACAGAGGGTGCAAGAGACTGGCTGATATCCTATCTTGGCAGCCGTCAACAGTTGGTCTCGCTCCCTTCATTTCGCTCTGAGCCACGGAAAGTAGGGCAGGGGGTCCCACAGGGCTCGGCCATCAGCCCTATACTTTTTAATCTGTACCTCCGCCCCCTGGTCCAGCTTATAAAATCTTTTGGTGTCTCTGCTTTTAATTACGCCGACGACACCCAGCTGGTCTTTTCTCTGGAAGGAAACAATGCGGTCCCGCTGGAGACATTTCATCGCTGTATGGCAGCCACAGCGGACTGGCTACGGGCCAACTCCTTACAATTTAACAGCTCAAAGACGGAGGTGCTCTATTGTTCCATAGATTGGATCCCGCGGGTACTTCCCGAGAACTTTTGGCCTGCCACCTTTCCCGAGCCAGTGTCGGCGGCGGAATCAGCTTGTAACTTGGGGGTGATCTTCGGCCCAAATTTACAGCTTGACATGCACGTCAATAAAACCATTTCTACGTGCATGATGCTGCTACGCATGTTGCGTAAAGTTCTGCCCCTTCTCCCCGCCCAGGCCAGGCCGGAAGTAGTTCACGGTACCATACTAAGTTGTCTAGACTACTGTAATGCGCTACTTCTGGAGGCCCCAAAAAATCTGTTGGGGAAGTTACAACGGGTGCAGAATATGGCCGCCAAGTTGGCTCTTTCCCGCGTTAGGTCTAGCTCTTCTACTCTAGCTTTAAGAGATCTACATTGGCTCCCGGTACACCTGTATAAAGCCGCGTGTCTGGTGTTTAAGGCAGTACATCAACAGGGCCCAGTACCTCTGCAGAATATGTTTGCCTGGTACTCTGCCTCGCGGCCCCTCCGCTCTTCTTCGGCACAACTGCTTGTAGTCCCGAGGTTTCAGAGAGTTAGGATGGGCGGCCGCTCATTTAGTGTTGCAGCGGCCAAACTTTGGAACTCCCTGCCACTCTCTTTGAGAAGCCACAGGGACTACTTTCCGTTCAGGAAAGCGTTAAAAACGTATTTCTTTCCCAAAATTGTTTCAGCAGTGAAAAGTGCAACCGCTCGAAGTTCATTGCGCCAGGATGCCCTTTGGGTGACAGGACTGCGCTCTATAAGTACACAAAATAAATAAATAAATATAAATAAACATTAGACTAAGCTGCATCACAAGAACTATATCTTGTATTGAAAGTTTTGTGGAATGTTAATAATTGAACAGCCCCTATATAACAGCTTTGAAGCTTCATTCTCTTATATGAGTGGATCTATGAAGCAGAAAGATAAAGTCACACTTTTCCTCTATCAAACATATCATTAGTCAAAAAGCTGTCAGCTCAATCTGGTCCTTAAGACCCTATCAGTTGAGTTGAGTTGGGATTTGTAAAGCGCGTAGCTACCCTAGGGCGTCCCAGCGCTGGCTTGACCTAAGTTCCAGAGGGGAGAGCAGAAGAATTACAGTTTTATGGGAAGAGCCAAGTTTTTAGTTGCCTCCGAAAGGCCAGGTGGTTATATCAGTCCTGATGTAAAGTTCAAAATACCTAGATGGGTTGTCCTGCTTCTACATCTGGGGCTCTGCCGAATAAAAAAAACTCAATTTTAGTCAAGCGACACAAGAAGGATTCAGATTCACATCCTAAATCACCTTCTCCTTTCACTCTAGAAGATGTCCTTGAAGAAATTAGGACATGAAAACCTTTTGTATGGAAACAAATGCTTCACTCTTATGTAATGAGGGAAAATGTTCCTCTCATGACCAACGTACCGCAGCAATTCAGTAGAGGAATAGTGATGTAGAGGACTCAATTCCTAATGTAGTTGTGCTGACTAAAGAAACTGAACTACTCAAGCGAACCACTGAGGAATTAAAAACAGAAATAGGAAAAATAACTCATGCCTATGTGGTATTCCAGAGAATTACAGAAGGATTTAATAAGATCTCATTTTTGCAATGGATTATACCTTCATTGTTCAACTGCAAGATCATAGCCTGCTTAATATTTAAAGAGCACATCGCCTAGATCCTAAAACATCAACTACTGCTTCAAACACCAGACCAAGAGGTATCATAATTCTTTTCTTACAGCACACCGATTTAATGTGCTTTCTCTCTGCTGATAAGCGAGTGAGCTCTCTGCAATGGCCTGGTGATAAGATTGTTTTCTCCAATTATGTTTCCAATGCAACTGCTGCAAGGAGGAAACACTTTCTTGAATTTCCTCCACAACTAAAATCAATGGATATATAATACGGATCAGTCCACTCTTGTTTCTACAAAATCAATTACAAGGAGGCTTCTTACACCACCTTGAGGACCCAGCTAAATTACAAGACTTTCTTCCACCACATTGACTCGAAGATATGGAAAATCTGTACAGCATCTAAAACATAATTGTCATTCTAGTTACAGTTATTTGCCTTTTTGTCTCACATAATGCTCAGTTTCATTTTGCATTATAGTGTGACTTTTCTGACCAGA
The DNA here is from genome assembly GCF_964263255.1 of Lissotriton vulgaris. Lineage (NCBI taxonomy): Eukaryota > Metazoa > Chordata > Amphibia > Caudata > Salamandridae > Lissotriton > Lissotriton vulgaris. Next base: position 279,625,249 of record NC_141696.1, read on the forward strand.
TGCTTTGTTCTATGACCATTTGTTTCTTGTCTTCTTATCATCGTTGTTCACCCAGAGTATAGTATGGAGTATTATATCGGTTTATATACAGCTTGCCCAATGTCATTAAATGTTGATTTATCTCCAACCTACCACTTTCCTTTTGGCAAGTTTGTTATGTTTTTTTATCCTCCTGTCTAAACTCTTCTCCATTATTTGTTTAATAACGACATTATTTTTCTTGCCTCTGTTGTTTCCCCTAGCATATTTTCTAAGTACTTTTTTTATCTGCTTTCTATTTTTTCTTCCTTTCCTCTTCCACTGGGGCAGAGTTTGGTCCCATCCCTTTTGGTACTTTGCTCTCTCGTCATCCTTTTGAAAGTTCCTGGTTTACTGTAACGGAAATACTGCAACTAAGGTTCTTTCATCCTGTGTTGCCTCTTCTGACATTAATAAGCTTAACAAACAATGGATGGGTGAACTTTACTACTCCGCTGCTGCGTAATGTAAGAATGGGGTGGTAATACTTTGTCATACAAAATGCAACACATCACTTATAATGCAAGAAAAGGATGAGGAGGGAAGATGGGAAATAGTACAACCCAAATTTATGACACTTTCTATATGGTTATGAATGTATATGGTCCTACACATCCTGACCCCATTTTATGAGGAATGTTTCACAAAAGGTCACAGAACATTATACTGACAACTTTGTTCTGAGGGGACATATCAACTAAATCCTTGATCCCTTTCTAGAGTGACTTTTAACCACTACATTTATCCCCAATGAAGCTCATAAAGCATTCGAACATGCAATCAAGCACAATGCCCTTTCAGATTCATGGAGAATGGTGCATCCTACCCTTCAGGAATTTACTTTTATTCCATCTCACATAGACCCCAGAATAGAATACATCTTCATTAGCAAAAACGTAACCTAATGACTTGCACTCAGAGATAGGTTCTATTTTGATTCCAGACCATGCCCCTGTGCACACTGATCTGGAGGTTCCCCGGAACGCCCTTTTCAATTCTCGTTGGAGGTTTAATAACCACTTGCTTTCCGATGAGGAATTTCTTTCCTTATATAAAGAGTTTTCTCTAGAGTATTTTGACATTAATGATACAGGAGAGTCTTCCTTCCATTTTGTCTGTCAACACTGCTTCCAGAAGATTCGTTATAAATGATGTCTTCAACAAACCAAAAACTATGGAAAAAGAATCCACTTCCAACTCAAAACAGATCAAAAGATTAGAACATAAATATTTCTCTTCTAAAAATAATAAAACTGATTTAGAAGCTTTAGTTTCAGCTAAAATTCTATTTTATAATGCTATTACGGAAAACGCATGCAGTACTCTTCTTAAAATTAATGCTCAATTTTATAAAGAGAGAAACAAATCAGGTTCTCTATTAACCAATTACATAAGAGGCCGAAAAGAAAAATCAATTACCAGCCAATCCGGTGATACTTTTTTTTTTTAAAGATTTTGACATTGCTAGAACTTTTGTTGATTATCATCAAGCTCTTTACAATCCTCAATCTACACCTTCTGAAGACTCTCTTAAGTGCTTTTTTCACCCTTCAATACGCAAGCCTTCTCAGATATAGTTAGTCTCTTTAGAGACTTCTTTACGACTGGAAAAACAGCAGCAAACGCCTCCCAACAAGCAAGGCACCTGGACCAGATGGTTTCACTGTCAAGTTTTTCCTTCATTTTCCGACTTTATTATTTCCCAAACTATTTAGCCCCATCACTGCGGGGGATATTCCCCCGCTGTGCTGGGGGGGAGGGGGCGCGCACGGCACTCCTGTGCTCATGACGAGCTCAGTTCGTTACGGCCACACCCGTTCCCGTGGAACGCTCAGCACAGCAGGGGAATTATCCCCGCATGCGGGCATTCCATGGCTCATGACGAGCTGAGCTCGTCATGAGCACCGGAGCGCCGTGGCTCATGACGAGCTCAGCTCGTCATGAGCATTCAAGGGGTTAAATTAGTTAACTATTTTCTCTCAGAGAATAAATCGTCTGGCTCCTTTACAAAAGTTATGACATGTCATTCTGAAAAAGAAAAAAATCACCCCATATCATTAATAATTACAGATTGTAAAATCTTCACCAAGGCATTGGCCCTCAGACTTAAGGATCTTGTGCCAGGTTTGGTCGATGTTGAACAATCTGGTTTTGTTAAGAATAAGAATACAGTGGATAAGTCACTTGTCTTTCTTAACATTCTCAGCAAGGCATATAAACATAAAATATTTTCTGGGGGTAATACCCACAGATGCGAAAAAAACATTTTGATAGTCAATTGGTAATTCCTAATGTACGCCCTCTGTTGGCATGGTTTTAGTTCAGGATTCCTCGAACTAATTTCTCTATTTTATTCCTCACCTCAATCCACTGTAATAGTCAATTGTGTACAATCTCCATATTTCTCCCTCAATAGAAGTACAAGGCAAGGGTGTCCCTTATCACCTCTACTCTTCACTTTAGCACTCAAGCCCTTCTTATTTAGACTGAAAAGGTCTGGTGCCTTTTTTGTTTTCAACTGAAAAATGTCCAGATTAAATTTACATTTACAACAACAAGGGGCCCCAATTAAGTCAACAAGGGACCTCGGGGAACTAACTTTTTTCAAACAACAGCGGTCCCATGCATTCATTAATAAAAGGAACAATAAATATAGACAGAATCAGTTCTATATTCCGAGTGACATGTCCAGCCGGACAGAGGTCTTCAAGTTTACTCAATAAACAATTCAATTCAGACAGAATACCTTCAACTGATCACCAGTGTGATACACAAGCCTGTGCCCAACACTAACGGATCTAATACAGAAGGTAGGTTTACAGACAAAGAAGGGCTTTTAAGGCAGACAAACGTTTTCTGTGTAATAGATACAATTGTACAGAAAAATCAGAAAAACACCATTACATCACATAGCAATCACGTTTTGTATAAGGTGTTACAGAGGTCGACGGCGTTTCGGTCCACCTATTGGTTATAGGGACCATCATCAGGACACCGGACTAGTCGGTAGTTCAGTGAATGCCTGACGCCAGGCATTCACTGAACTACCGACTAATCCGGCAGTATCCTGGCGCCGTTGGAACACGTTATTATACCGCGGCGCGTATAGCACCCTATTTTGGGCTGCGGTACTTAATTTATGGTACTCCTCCTAGCCGGCCACACACGAGTGCCCGGGCAATTAGAGGCTAACAACGTTTAGGCATTATTTTAATGTCCTGAGGTGGTGGGGGTCGGTGGTTCGGTCGTGGCGTGCGTCGGTTGAGTGCTGAAGCTGTTGTGTATGTCCGCGATCTTGTTGTAGAAGTAGGAGGCGAGGGAGTTGCAGAGGTCTTGTGAAGGAGTGATGTCGTTGATTCCGGCGTTGGGGTTGGAGAGCTCTTTAACGATGTTGAAGAGTTCCTTGCTGTTGTGTGCGTTGTTGTCCAGTCGTTCCTTGAATGCAGTTTTCTTGGTGGCGTGAATCAGTTGGTGGTGTTTTCGGGTGGTGAGCTTGAGGGCAGTCATGTTTTCCGGTGTTGGGTCTCTGCGCCAGGCTTTCTCGAGGGCTCACGTCTACATGAGCCCCCTCGCAGCCATCACACGCCAACACAACCTTAACATCATCTCCTACGCCGACGACACCCAGCTGATCCTCTCCCTCACCAACGACCCCGCCACCGCCAGAGCCAACCTACATGAAGGGATGACAGACGTAGCCAAGTGGATGATGAACAGCCGCCTGAAACTGAACTCGGACAAGACGGAAGTCCTCATCCTGGGATCTTCACCCTCCGCCTGGGACGACTCCTGGTGGCCCCCCGCCCTGGGCAGCGCACCCAAACCAACAGACCACGCACGCAACCTGGGCTTCATCCTGGACTCCTCCCTCTCCATGACCAGACAAATCAATGCAGTCTCCTCGTCGTGCTTCAACATCCTGCGCATGCTACGTAAGATCTTCCGTTGGATCCCCACCGAGACCAGAAAGACGGTCACCCAGGCCCTCGTCACCAGCCGACTGGACTACGACAACTCCCTCTACACCGGTACCACCGCCAAACTCCAGAAGAGTCTCCAGCGGATCCAGACACCCCTCAGCACGTCTCATCCTGGACATCCCCCGTCGCAGCCACATCTCCGGACACGAGAGACCTGCACTGGCTCCCGGTCAACAAGAGAATCACCTTCCGTCTCCTCACCCATGCACACAAAGCCCTGCACAACCAAGGCCCAAGATACCTCAACAGCCGCCTCAACTTCTACACTCCCACACGCCAGCTTCGATCGACCAGCCACGCCCTCGCCGCCGTCCCCCGCATCCGAAGAGCCACCAGAGGGGGAAGGTCCTTCTCCTACCTGGCCGCCAAGACTTGGAACTCCCTCCCGACCCACCTCCGCCTGACCCAGGACCACCTCGCCTTCAGGAAGCAGCTCAAGACCTGGCTGTTCGAGCAGTAGCGGACCCCCCCCTAGCGCCTTGAGACCCTCCGGGTGAGTAGTGCGCTTTATAAATGCTTTGATTGATTGATTGATTATCAACGACTGCGCCAACACCCTCACCCCGCTCAAGAAGCCCCCATCACACACACCAGCAAGAGAGCAGCTGGTTCAACGAAGACCTCCAGGCCTCCAAGTGAACCTGCCGAAAACTAGAAAAAAACTGGACCTGCAAAAGAACACCGGAAAGCTACACAGCCCACAGGAACGCACCCGCTGACACCACAAACTTATCAGATCCGTAAAAAGGACCGCCTTCAGAGACCGCATAGACAGCAACGCACACAACAGCAACAAACTCTTCAGCACCGTGAAGGAACTCTCCAACACCAACGACATCCCACCGTCACAAGACCTGTGCAACTCACTGGCCACCTTCCTACATCGCAAGATAGCAGACATCCACAACAGCTTTGATGCCGCCACCATCCTGGCAACCGCCGACACCCCCGCTCCCACAACCACCGCCCGCACCAACCTCCTGGACCAACATCAACTACGACAACACCATCAGATCATGTACATCGTCCACTCCGGATTCCCGGAAGACCCCTGCCCACACCACATCTTCAACAAAGCCAGCAGCACCATTGCACCCCACCTCCGGAAAACCATCAACATCTCCTTCCTGACAGCGACCTTCCCGAAGAGCTGGAAGCACGCAGAGATCAATGCCCTACTAAAGAAACCCAAGGCGAACCCCAAGGACCTCAAGAACCTCTGACCCATCTCCCTGCTCCCGTTCCCCTGCGAAGGTCATCGAAAAGGCAGTCAACAAACCACTGACCAGCTTCCTCGAAAAGAACAACATCCTGGACCCGTCCTAGTCCGGGTTTCACAGCAACCACAGCACTGAAAGTGCCCTCACCACCGACAACATCACGATCCTGCTCGACAATGGGGAAACTGACGCCCTCATCCTCCTGGACCTGTCAGCTGCTTTCGACACAGTCTGCCACCGCACACTAAGAGTACGCCTCCATGACGCCGGAATCCAAGAGAAGGCCTTGGGTTGGACCACCTCCCTCCTCACCGGGAGAACCCAGAGCGTCCGGCTCCCCTCTTCCGCTCCAAAGCGACCAACATAATCTGTGGCATACCCCAAGGCTCATCCCTCAGACCAACGTTGTTCAACGTCTACATGGCACCGCTCGCCCACGTCGCCCAACAGCATGACCTAATCATCATCTCCTATGCCGACGCCACCCAGCTGATCCTCTCGCTCACCAAGGAACCCCACACCGCCAAAATCAACCTCCACGAAGGACTGAAGGCAGTCGTCGAGTGGATGAGGAACAGCCGACTGATGCTGAACTCGGACAAGACAGGGGTCCTCATCCTCGGTTCCTCCCCCTCGGCCTGGGACAACTCCTGGTGGCTGATGGCACTAGGAGCACCCCCCACACCCACCAACCACGCACAAAACCTAGGGGTCATCCTCGACTCCACACTCTCCATGACAAAGCAGGTCAACGCCGTCTCCTCCTGCTTCAACACCTTTCGCATGCTTCACAGGATATTCAAGTGGATCCCTATCGAAACTAGAAGGACGGTCACCCAGGCCCTCATCAGCAGTAGACTGGACTACGGCAACGCACTCTACGCAGGAGCCCCGGCCAAACTCCTGAAACGACTCCAACGCATCCAGGACGCCTCCGCACGCCTGATCCTTGACATCCCACACCACAGCCACATCACACCCCACCTGAAGGACCTACACTGGCTCCCCATCAACAAGAGGATAACCTTCAAGCTCCTCACCCACACACACAAGGCACTCCACAACACCGAACCAGCGTACCTCAACAGCAGACTCAGCCGCTACACCCCCGCCCGCCAGCTACGCTCCGCAGACTGCGCCCTTACCACCGTCCCCCGCATCCCGCCGGCTGCAGATCATTCTGCCACCTCGCCGCCAAGACGTGGAACACCCTCCCCATCCGTTTACGGCAGACGGAAGTCCTCCTGACCTTCAGGAGACTCCTCAAGAAAGGGATGTAGAAAATGATTGTTTGCATTTCAGTTCAATGTCACCTTTCAGTTCAATGACTCCTCCATTCATAGCCCCGTGACCAGTAAAAATACAAATAAAGTTACAATATAGCAGGAGTTGTCCGGTAGGCCAATATAAAGACAGGTTTACACAATAAAAGAATCTGCAGTGGCATGTAACAAATATTGTGTCTGGGCTCTGCTTAGTTATGACTTACAGTATGCATATGCAGCAAAGTCTGCATGTTAAAAAAGTGTTCCGAGGGTAGGCTATGTTATTGTCCATTAACCGTCTGAAGTGTCCACAAGACTGGGGTGCTGCAGTACCTCCAACACCCCTAGTTCCAACCCAACTGGCAGGGTTTGTTTTTGGGAAAAAGTGTGGCAAGTTGAGCACCTTTTGGGGAAACGAGTGGCACATGCGGTATTTTCAGATACATTGGGCTAGAAGAAATTAGAGCATTAAGAATTTGGCACTCACACTTCTTTTGAAAATTAATAACACGTATTACATTTTCAAGCCCACCAGGCCATTTGCATTGTTTTAATGTCACCAGACTTTTGGTGATTAACACACTTGATGTCAAAGTAGGTTTGCTGTAATAGAGAACACTGCAAGTCCTCTGTATTTTCTACTGTATGTCTGATTTTTGGGAAGGAGGAGCCTGGGCAAAGGCGGAGTGCACTGCAGTATTCCTTATAAATGTATGGGTTCCTGAGGGTCAGCAGGGAACGTGCCTAAGGCCCTCCATATATGTGGCCTTTTTTACCAAGATGTCCTACTATAGGAAGACAGCCATTCGTTTATAGCCTACATCTGTCTGAATTTAGCTTTTTCTTTTCTTCTGAAAAATGTTATACGTAATGCATGTTGGAAGGTACTGTTATTTTATTAATGAGTTAAGTATTGTATGAAGGAGTTAAGCAGGAGACCAGGTAAAATATGATAGGCCTCAAGAGCTCTATCTCTAAAATCGGTACTATTACTGATCTTGTTTGGGTGAAAGTCTGAGTTAATCCTGGAGGGACTCAGTGAACTAAACGTTATACTTACCTCGGAAACAGGTTGCCAGATGCCTCCATGTTTTTCTAATGTCTTGCTCATTCATTCAGGCAATTGAAATAGGGTTTCCAAATATTGCAACTATTTGTACTCAAACACCAGCTTACAATCATTTGTAAAAACAATGTAGAGGACTAGGTATTAGCTCATTTTGGAAATGTATAGCTGTTGGAAAGTGAAGCTTACAGGTCACACACAGATTAGTGCTGTGAGTACATTAGCCTGCCAAGCAGACTTGTGGGTATTAGATCTGTCATACAGTTCCGACAAATTAAGGACTTTGCATCCGGACAACATAAACGTCAGAATAAGGAGGCTGAGTCCATCCAAACTATCAGAGTATGTTGTTCTGATTACCCGCTAGCCTACAATGCCCCATTCAAACCCCTAACCATAATAGGGTACCAGATGGTGTCTGCAACCTCAGAACATGACCACTCTAATTCCCCAAGAAAATCATGGCAACAGATCTACCTTTTTGTTTGTTACTTAGGCATGCCCAGAAGGAGAGACAAAAACATTTTACAAATTGGTTTTCCAAACATTTATTGAATCAGTTGTATTCTTGTGTAAAAAAAAAGCACGAGCTGCAAGTATTAGCAGCAGGAAACAAAACATTGTTACCAGCAGAATAAGAATGGTGAAGAAGACTAACAATTCAACCAATATGACAATATTGCACGATTACATGATTATATGATAATGCATGTAGGAGTATCCTTGATCATACTTACCCTTTCTGGAGGCTAGTCAGAGTTCTCTCTGCCACATCTCTTGGGACAACCACCCCCCCCCCCCCCCCCACCCCCCATACCTGTGTATGATATCAGGCAGCAGTCTGGTGTAGAGTAGGCCACCGTCAGAAGGATAAAGATTGCAATCAGCAGAGCTGTGCCTTAGTCACAGCGTTCTGGATAATCCATGGAAGTGCTACTCTGGAGGGTAAAGCTCCGAGGTGATTTATATATATATATTTTTTTAACAGCGTTGCAATTGCACTATGCAGAGGTGCAGCGCTGATGTGGCTTTTTGTCTTTGCGACAATATGGGATAAAAGTGCCTCCGCAAAAATTCCTTTGTAATACATAATTAATAGAGACGAAAGAAATATCCTACACGAATATCTTCTATGGGCCAAATATCGGTCCCATCAGGGCAGCCTTAGCTATTTAATCATACGTAGATATGGGTAAAATTACCTCATATACTCAATCCACCAGGTATTTTGATAAAAATTTGCAATGTCAGAGAATGTAACCTGTCGCCACTCACAGCTGAAACAGCCCATATTTGGCCCACAGAAGATATTCGTGTAGGGTATTTCTTTTGTCTGTATTAATTATGTATAACAAAGGTATTTTTAAGGAGGCCCTTTTATCCTGTATGTGTGAACTTTCTGATAGGAGGAAGACCGTTTCTACAATGAAAAATGATTCTCTTCTATATGTCGTAGTATTGAATACAAATAGAGTGGTTGTTTCTTTAAATAATTGAGGAATGTCAGTAAGCATGTTGTGTCCATAAAATAGAAGGTTGTGGGTATTAGTGCGATTATTATTATATATATATATATATATATATATATATATATATATATATATATATATATATATATATATCAAGGTCCACAGTTACCCAAAGGTTCGGGGGCACTCTCCCAACAGCGTGTTCAAGTTTTAGGCAAGAAACAGGAGCATTCAGCGTCAGCAGCGCCTGACGCGTTTCGGGCTACGCCCTTCCTCTGAGGCTTGCTGCTTCACTCAAAAACTGCCAGCACAAGGACTCCAGGTATACTCCCACATTTATTCAAATGTTATACACTCAGGTGAGTATGATTATCTCAAAGCTTTCTGGGACAGGTAGTCCTTAACATCAACACCCCAGTGGGCTGCCAGCAGTCATTGAGTCAAATATGATTAAAATCACGAGTGCTTCTGTTCAGTTCTCACCCATGTAGATATGCGCCAGTTGTATCTGCAGCGTCGATCATAGACCGGCCGCGGAGCTGTCAGATTCCACAGCGGTGCACCCCACGGCCGGGTTGGCCGTTATTATATCATGGTCTACAGTTACCCAAAGGTTCGGGGGCACTCTTCCAACAGCGTGTTCAAGTTTTAGGCAAGAAACAGGAGCATTCAGCGTCAGCAGCGCCTGACGCGTTTCGGGCTACGCCCTTCCTCTGAGGCTTGCTGCTTCACTCAAAAACTGCCAGCACAAGGACTCCAGGTATACTCCCACATTTATTCAAATGTTATACACTCAGGTGAGTATGATTATCTCAAAGCTTTCTGGGACAGGTAGTCCTTAACATCAACACCCCAGTGGGCTGCCAGCAGTCATTGAGTCAAATATGATTAAAATCACGAGTGCTTCTGTTCAGTTCTCACCCATGTAGATATGCGCCAGTTGTATCTGCAGCGTCGATCATAGACCGGCCGCGGAGCTGTCAGATTCCACAGCGGTGCACCCCACGGCCGGGTTGGCCGTTATTATATCATGGTCCACAGTTACCCAAAGGTTCGGGGGCACTCTCCCAACAGCGTGTTCAAGTTTTAGGCAAGAAACAGGAGCATTCAGCGTCAGCAGCGCCTGACGCGTTTCGGGCTACGCCCTTCCTCTGAGGCTTGCTGCTTCACTCAAAAACTGCCAGCACAAGGACTCCAGGTATACTCCCACATTTATTCAAATGTTATACACTCAGGTGAGTATGATTATCTCAAAGCTTTCTGGGACAGGTAGTCCTTAACATCAACACCCCAGTGGGCTGCCAGCAGTCATTGAGTCAAATATGATTAAAATCACGAGTGCTTCTGTTCAGTTCTCACCCATGTAGATATGCGCCAGTTGTATCTGCAGCGTCGATCATAGACCGGCCGCGGAGCTGTCAGATTCCACAGCGGTGCACCCCACGGCCGGGTTGGCCGTTATTATATCAAGGTCCACAGTTACCCAAAGGTTCGGGGGCACTCTCCCAACAGCGTGTTCAAGTTTTAGGCAAGAAACAGGAGCATTCAGCGTCAGCAGCGCCTGACGCGTTTCGGGCTACGCCCTTCCTCTGAGGCTTGCTGCTTCACTCAAAAACTGCCAGCACAAGGACTCCAGGTATACTCCCACATTTATTCAAATGTTATACACTCAGGTGAGTATGATTATCTCAAAGCTTTCTGGGACAGGTAGTCCTTAACATCAACACCCCAGTGGGCTGCCAGCAGTCATTGAGTCAAATATGATTAAAATCACGAGTGCTTCTGTTCAGTTCTCACCCATGTAGATATGCGCCAGTTGTATCTGCAGCGTCGATCATAGACCGGCCGCGGAGCTGTCAGATTCCACAGCGGTGCACCCCACGGCCGGGTTGGCCGTTATTATATCAAGGTCCACAGTTACCCAAAGGTTCGGGGGCACTCTCCCAACAGCGTGTTCAAGTTTTAGGCAAGAAACAGGAGCATTCAGCGTCAGCAGCGCCTGACGCGTTTCGGGCTACGCCCTTCCTCTGAGGCTGGGGTGTTGATGTTAAGGACTACCTGTCCCAGAAAGCTTTGAGATAATCATACTCACCTGAGTGTATAACATTTGAATAAATGTGGGAGTATACCTGGAGTCCTTGTGCTGGCAGTTTTTGAGTGAAGCAGCAAGCCTCAGAGGAAGGGCGTAGCCCGAAACGCGTCAGGCGCTGCTGACGCTGAATGCTCCTGTTTCTTGCCTAAAACTTGAACACGCTGTTGGGAGAGTGCCCCCGAACCTTTGGGTAACTGTGGACCTTGATATAATAACGGCCAACCCGGCCGTGGGGTGCACCGCTGTGGAATCTGACAGCTCCGCGGCCGGTCTATGATCGACGCTGCAGATACAACTGGCGCATATCTACATGGGTGAGAACTGAACAGAAGCACTCGTGATTTTAATCATATTTGACTCAATGACTGCTGGCAGCCCACTGGGGTGTTGATGTTAAGGACTACCTGACCCAGAAAGCTTTGAGATAATCATACTCACCTGAGTGTATAACATTTGAATAAATGTGGGAGTATACCTGGAGTCCTTGTGCTGGCAGTTTTTGAGTGAAGCAGCAAGCCTCAGAGGAAGGGCGTAGCCCGAAACGCGTCAGGCGCTGCTGACGCTGAATGCTCCTGTTTCTTGCCTAAAACTTGAACACGCTGTTGGGAGAGTGCCCCCGAACCTTTGGGTAACTGTGGACCTTGATATAATAACGGCCAACCCGGCCGTGGGGTGCACCGCTGTGGAATCTGACAGCTCCGCGGCCGGTCTATGATCGACGCTGCAGATACAACTGGCGCATATCTACATGGGTGAGAACTGAACAGAAGCACTCGTGATTTTAATCATATTTGACTCAATGACTGCTGGCAGCCCACTGGGGTGTTGATGTTAAGGACTACCTGTCCCAGAAAGCTTTGAGATAATCATACTCACCTGAGTGTATAACATTTGAATAAATGTGGGAGTATACCTGGAGTCCTTGTGCTGGCAGTTTTTGAGTGAAGCAGCAAGCCTCAGAGGAAGGGCGTAGCCCGAAACGCGTCAGGCGCTGCTGACGCTGAATGCTCCTGTTTCTTGCCTAAAACTTGAACACGCTGTTGGGAGAGTGCCCCCGAACCTTTGGGTAACTGTGGACCTTGATATAATAACGGCCAACCCGGCCGTGGGGTGCACCGCTGTGGAATCTGACAGCTCCGCGGCCGGTCTATGATCGACGCTGCAGATACAACTGGCGCATATCTACATGGGTGAGAACTGAACAGAAGCACTCGTGATTTTAATCATATTTGACTCAATGACTGCTGGCAGCCCACTGGGGTGTTGATGTTAAGGACTACCTGTCCCAGAAAGCTTTGAGATAATCATACTCACCTGAGTGTATAACATTTGAATAAATGTGGGAGTATACCTGGAGTCCTTGTGCTGGCAGTTTTTGAGTGAAGCAGCAAGCCTCAGAGGAAGGGCGTAGCCCGAAACGCGTCAGGCGCTGCTGACGCTGAATGCTCCTGTTTCTTGCCTAAAACTTGAACACGCTGTTGGGAGAGTGCCCCCGAACCTTTGGGTAACTGTGGACCTTGATATAATAACGGCCAACCCGGCCGTGGGGTGCACCGCTGTGGAATCGGACAGCTCCGCGGCCGGTCTATGATCGACGCTGCAGATACAACTGGCGCATATCTACATGGGTGAGAACTGAACAGAAGCACTCGTGATTTTAATCATATTTGACTCAATGACTGCTGGCAGCCCACTGGGGTGTTGATGTTAAGGACTACCTGTCCCAGAAAGCTTTGAGATAATCATACTCACCTGAGTGTATAACATTTGAATAAATGTGGGAGTATACCTGGAGTCCTTGTGCTGGCAGTTTTTGAGTGAAGCAGCAAGCCTCAGAGGAAGGGCGTAGCCCGAAACGCGTCAGGCGCTGCTGACGCTGAATGCTCCTGTTTCTTGCCTAAAACTTGAACACGCTGTTGGGAGAGTGCCCCCGAACCTTTGGGTAACTGTGGACCTTGATATAATAACGGCCAACCCGGCCGTGGGGTGCACCGCTGTGGAATCTGACAGCTCCGCGGCCGGTCTATGATCGACGCTGCAGATACAACTGGCGCATATCTACATGGGTGAGAACTGAACAGAAGCACTCGTGATTTTAATCATATTTGACTCAATGACTGCTGGCAGCCCACTGGGGTGTTGATGTTAAGGACTACCTGTCCCAGAAAGCTTTGAGATAATCATACTCACCTGAGTGTATAACATTTGAATAAATGTGGGAGTATACCTGGAGTCCTTGTGCTGGCAGTTTTTGAGTGAAGCAGCAAGCCTCAGAGGAAGGGCGTAGCCCGAAACGCGTCAGGCGCTGCTGACGCTGAATGCTCCTGTTTCTTGCCTAAAACTTGAACACGCTGTTGGGAGAGTGCCCCCGAACCTTTGGGTAACTGTGGACCTTGATATAATAACGGCCAACCCGGCCGTGGGGTGCACCGCTGTGGAATCTGACAGCTCCGCGGCCGGTCTATGATCGACGCTGCAGATACAACTGGCGCATATCTACATGGGTGAGAACTGAACAGAAGCACTCGTGATTTTAATCATATTTGACTCAATGACTGCTGGCAGCCCACTGGGGTGTTGATGTTAAGGACTACCTGTCCCAGAAAGCTTTGAGATAATCATACTCACCTGAGTGTATAACATTTGAATAAATGTGGGAGTATACCTGGAGTCCTTGTGCTGGCAGTTTTTGAGTGAAGCAGCAAGCCTCAGAGGAAGGGCGTAGCCCGAAACGCGTCAGGCGCTGCTGACGCTGAATGCTCCTGTTTCTTGCCTAAAACTTGAACACGCTGTTGGGAGAGTGCCCCCGAACCTTTGGGTAACTGTGGACCTTGATATAATAACGGCCAACCCGGCCGTGGGGTGCACCGCTGTGGAATCTGACAGCTCCGCGGCCGGTCTATGATCGACGCTGCAGATACAACTGGCGCATATCTACATGGGTGAGAACTGAACAGAAGCACTCGTGATTTTAATCATATTTGACTCAATGACTGCTGGCAGCCCACTGGGGTGTTGATGTTAAGGACTACCTGTCCCAGAAAGCTTTGAGATAATCATACTCACCTGAGTGTATAACATTTGAATAAATGTGGGAGTATACCTGGAGTCCTTGTGCTGGCAGTTTTTGAGTGAAGCAGCAAGCCTCAGAGGAAGGGCGTAGCCCGAAACGCGTCAGGCGCTGCTGACGCTGAATGCTCCTGTTTCTTGCCTAAAACTTGAACACGCTGTTGGGAGAGTGCCCCCGAACCTTTGGGTAACTGTGGACCTTGATATATATATATATATATATATATATATATATATAGATATAGATATATATCTATATATATATATATATATATATATATATATATATATGTGTGTTTTTATATTCCTATTAGAACTTTGTTACACAAAGTGGGAAGAAGTTGTCTTTCCTGAAGAAGGTGGGGAGCTATTTTCGTTGAACCCACCAAAACGCGTCAATGCTCTTGTTGAATGGAAACTATCACGGATAAATGACGAATGCAAAAACTGCTTTATTAATATCTAGAAAGAATCTGTTTTGCCTAAAGCTGTGTGCATATACATTGTCTCTCTAGATGTCTGATTACCGTGGTGTTTCCTGGCTTGTAATAATTTTTCCTGCTGTATTTTTTGTCCCACTTTTTAATAGATTTTTTTAGTAATATGTTGGTATTTTAACCTTGACCGTCATACTGTATAAACACTTTTTAATGTGTGAAGATGCTGTAAATATAATGTGATTTGGAATAAATTGAAAACAACACAATCTTTTTTAAATAATTGTTTTTGCAGTGATTTGATTCTTTGGTTCATAGAGTGGTTGCTCTTTAGTGAGTTAAGTGTGCCAAGAAGGTTGTTGAGTGTGGTTGTGTGATTAAAGAGTTATTACGTTTCCCAAGGGGATTTTCTTGACGTTTGTCTTTTGGTACCCTACCCCTGTGGTGTTATAGGGTCCCTCTTTTTTTTTCGAACTGCTTGCTTTAAACCCTTTGTGGTGTTTAAAAAACATGTATGACAGCCATTAATGTCTGTTGGCCACGCTAATCATCCTTCTGAACCCGAAAGTATAGAATTATATGTACCATTCTGTTTCATGTTGTTGAGCAGTTCCTCAAACTTATATATCGTTTTATTTATTTTTCCTATTTAGAAAGGTTTTATGTAGCACTGGCTACACCCATGGGTATCAGAGCGCTTTACATAAGTATGAAGATAGTACCGTTGATAAAGTATCATAATTAATGCATATAATAAAGTGAAAATACAGTGGAAAAGTGCGATATTCAGATGAGATCAGTATAGGAAAACATATTAAACATAAGATTTGCTTTGGTAGATAAGCAACAGAGGCGATTGATTTAAGGCCAAGAATTAATGGGTATATACATATTTACAACAAGAGGATTAACTGCATGGTCAGTGTGAATAAGGAGCAGGTTTGATGTGAGTGGAGGGGTGAAGGAGTCGAGGGAAGGTGTTAGGGACTTGGAGGGGGGAGGGGAAGGAAGAGGGGGAGAAAAAAAATGAAATGGGGAGGATAGGGAGGCGGATAGGTGGGATGGATGGGGGGCAACACACAAGGAGTGAGAAGACTTATGGGCCCCATTATTTGTTGATCAGGTGAGTTTGAGGTCTTTTTTGAAGCTGAAGTAAGAGGGATTGCAGTGCAAATCAATAGGGAGGGTGTTCCATATGTTGGGAGCATTACCAGAGAAGGAACGAGATTGAGAGGCTTTCTTTTTTTGCAGAGGGGGGCCGAGGAGGAGAGTGTTGGTGCTTCTCATCGGACGGGAGCAGCCCGCTACTTTGAGTTTGCTCGAGAGGTAGAACGGGGACTTTTGGTCAAGGGCTTTGTGTATAATGCAGGCAATTTTGTAGGTAGATCGGCCTTCGAGAGGGAGCCATTTAAGGACTTTAAGGGCAGGAGAGATGCGGTTGAAATGTCTAGTGTCCATTATAAGCCTGGCCGCAAGGTTGAGGATGGTTTTGAGTGGGGCAAGGTGGACTTTGGGGTTTCCAGAAAGGATGGCATTGCCGTAGTCGATTTTTGAGAGGACAAGGGATTGGACTGCTGATTTGAAATCTTCCTCAGGGATGAATGGTTCAAGTTTTTTGAGTTGGAGGAGTGTGCAATGTGCTCCTTTAGCCGAGTTTGTTATGTGTGAATTGAGAGTAAGCTTATTGTTGAAGGTTATGCCCAGAGTTTTAACTGCTTTGGATAAGGAGAGTGGGCAGTTGAGGGCATGGAGGTCAGAGATCCACGCTTGGATAGGAAGTGAGTTGTTTTTAGGGGAGCAGAGAATAATTTCGGTTTTATTAAGATTGAGTTTGAGGTGGTTGGAGTGGAACTAAGATTGGATCGAAATCAGGGTGTTATTTAGGTGCAGGACATCCAAATAGAATTTAATTTTATAGTATAGTTGAGTGGCATCTGCGTATAGGTGGTAGTTGATTCCAGCTTGTTTTAGTATGGCAGTAAGGGGTTCCATAAAGAGGTTGAAAAGTGCTGGAGAGAGAATAGAACCTTGGGGCAATCTTTTTTAAATAATTGTTTTTGCAGTGATTTGATTCTTTGGTTCACAGAGTGGTTGCTCTTTAGTGAGTTAAGTGTGCCAAGAAGGTTGTTGAGTGTGGTTGTGTGATTAAAGAGTTATTACGTTTCCCAAGGGGATTTTCTTGACGTTTGTCTTTTGGTACCCTACCCCTGTGGTGTTATAGGGTCCCTCTTTTTTTCGAACTGCTTGCTTTAAACCCTTTGTGGTGTTTAAAAAACATGTATGACAGCCATTAATGTCTGTTGGCCACGCTAATCATCCTTCTGAACCCGAAAGTATAGAATTATATGTACCATTCTGTTTCATGTTGTTGAGCAGTTCCTCAATAAACTTATATATCGTTTTATTTAATTTTCCTATTTAGAAAGGTTTTATGTAGCATTGCCCATTCATATTCGCAAGGAGGAAAGCTATATGAAATTCAGAAAAAGCGTAAAAACCTGGTTGTTCGACAAATAAGTGCTTTGACTGTTCTCTATCCAGTTGTGTTTTGTGTTTTGCTGGTCCGGCGCCGGGAAACCCTTTGTGGGTAGCTGTGCGCCTTACAAGTGTTATAAAATAAATAAATAAATAAATTGGGGCACACCAAGAGAGACTTGAGAGGGATTCGAGAGACAACTTTGGATTTTGACTTGTTGAGTTCCATGTTGAAAATAGGAAGTGAATCAATTGAAGACAGGACCATTAAGGCCGAACCGATACTTGAGTGTGTTAAGTAGGGTTGAGTGGCTGACTGTGTCAAATGCGGCAGAGAGGTCAAGGAGAATGAATAGGGAGTACTCACCGTTATCCAGGGTGTGGTGGATGTCATCAGCGGGAGTGGATGGTGATACGTTGCGGGGGGAGTCCCTGGGAGCTAGGAGAGAGAAGGATTCTACTGGTCCCAAGGATAACTGGAATGAGGGGTGAGGGGGAGCGATCTTTAAGCGGTGTTGAAGGGGGTAAGAGATTTCGGATGCATGGCAAGCGGTTGAGTGGCCGTTAAAAGGCAGTTTGGGGGGTTAGGGTTACTTTTGGGGAAGGGCAGGATTGGATGGTGGTGTGTTGAGATGGGAGCTGGGAGAGGGGGGGATTCCACTAGTCCCCAGGATAACTGGGATGAGAGAGTGAGGGAGGGAGGGAGTGATCATTGTGAGGTGTTGAAGGAAGGTAAGATTTGCCAAGGGCAGAGAGGTCGGAGTTAGAGAGAACATTTAAATGGACTACATATTGCAATTCTTTTATTATACAACGCTGGAGGAAGGAGATTAGCTGTTGTCATCCCACAGTTACATCTAAAATGCTGTTGCATCAAATTAAGCATTTCCAATTCTGTGTAATCAGCAGAAACTCTACATATAAAATCATTTCCACCAATGTACCCCTTATTTGTAATCTGTTTCATTCTGAAACCAAACTCCCTAGAATTATTTTTTAAATGACAAAGGAGCCTCCGTGTTCAGTAAGGGTTACTGAGTTTCTACATCTGAATCTAAAAAACGGATTAAATCAGATTACAGTTATATAACATGCACAAACACTTCCAAAGAAGTTTAGTAGGATCTGCATCTGTTGTTGTATTTGGCACATTTGGCAAAATGTGCAATTGAAGGAATATTTGGTGTACTTGCGCCTTTAATCTTAACCAAACCCTGGCAGGGTGTTTGCTGCACTGTTTTGTTCAGGAAGATCATTTGTCTAGGGATTAGACAAGCTATAAATAAAGCTTTACTGCCCTGTAGTTGCCAATTGCATGTTCCCCAAATTGATTTTTAATCAATGTTGTCCTTCCAAAATTCATAACCTTGTATGGACAGTTAAGAAAAAAAGGAATCCGAATAAATGAATTGTGTGCGAGTTAGCATATTTTAATTCGCAGGTGAAGGAGTACGTTTATAATAATAAGACACTGGATCTAGGGGGTTGTTGCCAGAAACCTATATGCAAACTTTTGCAGCTATTTTTTTTTAAGTACCTTTGGTGGTCTCTGGCAATGTTCGCATGATGTGAAATTAAAAACTGCACGTGGTACTTGCGCTATGTAAATAACGGTGTGCAAAAAATATAAAACAGTTCACCATATTTAGGTACATATCAGCATTAAATACTGTGGAAGATTCTAGGTCAGAAATCAGATTTCACTGACATCACATCCCAATCATCAGACAGTTCCAGTACTAGCATCGCCCATACTGATCTTGAATACATTTGGAATTTGTAAAGTTTCTGTAGAATTAAAAATATTAAATGGGAGCTTATCCCAAACAGTGTCCGTCCTCCGGGACAGGAGATGCAGAAATGTTCACACAGGACCAGTCTCTATACTCTTTGTGGGAAGAAGAATGAGGGTTTAATACCTCAGTTACCAGCTTAACAGCAGAGCAATAAGAGATAATATCCATTTAGAAGCACAAACAAAACGGTCACATATCCAATCCAAATGAAGAGTAAAAGCAATGAAATGGTTATTCATAAACGGGACCAAGGTGGAATCAGGTAAGTGTGTTTCAATCAAAAAATAAATGCACAAATCCCATGCAATAACATGTGTGACAAAGCCAAGGAAAAGTCATGAATGTCGGCAAAATAGCCAGAGGAAGTCTATGCAAAAACAGGAACCTCACGGGACAAAGTAGTACTTGTTTGTACCGTCAAAGGTGGTTGATAATAATCAACTTCGTTGTTAGGAGCAGTTGTTGATGACTGAATTCACATAAGGTGAGTTAACGGTGTTAGCAGCTGTAACAGAAAGTAGTAAAACTTCAGCATCGGACGCCCTTAGCAAGGGAGTAGAAATGTCTATTTAATGCTTGTAACTGTATTTCCTGTATGGTAGTGAGGAGACAGGTAACTACCTAGGAGCTCTCAGGGCCTACTGCTTAGGACTGGCCACATGCTGTAGTTTGATGAGGTTTATGGACACAAAACGTTTGTTTTTATAACCAGTTAGGGGTGTTCTGTTACCTTGAACTGACAGGACCGGCACAGGTTCTCTGTCTGATGTTCCAAAGTCCTCCATATGGACAATCTTCTCTCAAACTAGATCCCCAGTCTTTGGAATCCAGATTGGAGCTGGTGGTTGTACCTTCACTTCTTCAGTGGCAGCCTGTTTGGCAATTTCATTGGAGCACTCCTCTCAGAATTCTTGTAGTTCCTGTAAGACAGCAGAACGTTCACTGCTGCTAAAAGGCATATCAGTCACCACTGTGCCAGGATTATCAAGGGCTGGAAAAAATGTCTGGACGCTTATTAGAACTTTGTAGGGAGTACAGCCTCCCAAGGATTTTCTAAACAGATTATTTAAAGCTCTTAGACTTCATACAAATAATGGATCCAACTATGACCTGAACTGAATATCCTAGCTGTTAAAGACTGTTTTAAGTCACATTTTCCTATCTACTATCGAATTTCCCTCAACATGATAGGGAGAGGAATAACGCACAGCCACACTCATGGTGCTCATGGTATCCCGGTAAGCCCTTGAGGCAAACACTGTTCCCTGGTACGAATGGAATGCAACTGCTGCCTATGTCCTGATGAAGTCTTGCAGATCCTTTATATTAGTTAGATCCTCAGCCGATGGCTGTGGCCACACCCATTGAAATCTAGATCTTAAATCCACTGCCAAAAGATTATCTGTACAGGAACCATCTGAGTTTAGAGGTCCGTAGTGGTCACGATATAAAGAAGCCAATGGTTTGTTTGAGACTAGGAGAGGTGTCTGCTGTGGCTGAGCTGTGATAGAACTTTTAGATTGATGAAAAAATTCACAACTAAGGACATATTGCTTTTTAGGTTTCTAAAAACCATACCACCAATAGTGTTGCTGCAGTAATGAACCACACCAGCATGGGCTGATGCTAAGCAATATACTCCGCTATGAGTAAATCTAGCATGTGGTCTGAATTTGGCATGATTCGATCTCCCACGCTGGGAATAAGCGCAAAAGGTATGGCTTGGGCACTCGATAAGTATTTTGCTGGAAATCGTTTTAGGTAATGGTGTGCCAGTGCTTGAAGCATTGACAGCTACCATGATGTCTCTATCCACTCTTGTATGAGAAAGAGAAATTTCAGTTACCACAGCAGTCTGGATGGTTGCCTTTGCAGCTTCATCAGCCAGTGAATTTCCTGCAAGGTGTATTCCAACATGTTGGTGACTCAATGTAGGAATTACATAAGGGTGTGGCAAGCATTTTTTTTTTTAGATGCGCCACCTTTCCCCCCAAAACAGTCTATGTCTGCCTTTAGAGGCTCTGAATCCATGCAAGTGCTCACTGAAAAACGGGACACAGTAATACGAATTGCACACAGTGTGGGGAATTCAGGATCAGTATTCTCTAGTGCCGGAATTAGAGCTTTGAGTTCAGCCAGCTGAGTGGTACAATCCCCTAGAGATTGAGTAATTGTTTTTTGGGGTTGGAATTCCCTGTTCCTCATGACACCGCATACTGTAGCACAGGCTGCTGAGTATTGCTGTTTAGTTCAACAGAGGACATACTGGTCAACAGGCAAAACGTCATTGGGGACAGGGTATTCTTGGTCACATTGGAAGTTACATTTCTAGCCTTGTTCTGCAAATTCCACAATTATAAGATCTACTCTGGCTAAATGTGTGTTTACATCATCATTCATAAGGTATATGTCATTGACATAAGACAATGCTTCTGTATTAATCGCTTGTTACACAGGCAGAGAACAGACCAAGGCTATTCTCATACTCCTAAGGGAGTGGACAGAACCTTTCCTGAGATCTTAATCTGATGAATGCCGTTAAATCCCAGCTTTCATGTGTTGTGTTTTGGCAGAAAAAGCTGTTTGAAATGTTCAATGTTGTTTTGTATTTTTTGCGCAGTACGTAGTTCATTAGGGTGGCACGGTCGGCATTTTGCAGAGCAAATGTGCATCTGTGACTGTTTAAATGTCTGTAGTCGAAGACTAGGCATAGTGAATTGTCTGATTTCACTACTGGAAACAAAGGATTGTTCATTGAGGAGATACAGGGCTCAATAGTACCTTGATTTTCTAGCTGTGAACATTTCTTGAACTGAAGTTTTAGCATCATGCTTAAATGGGTATTGTGGTTGCACTTGCAGGCTGGACCTTATAGGTATTATGTGGTAAGGCGAGTCTTTATTCCAGCCTACATGATTGCTGTATAATGCCAGGGCCTGTGCAAGGGCCCACTCTGTGGCATATGCTTGTTTTACTGCTTCAAGAACAAAGACAGAGAAAGATGGTATTATTACATCTTCCCCTTGTGGAACTGTTCTAATAAACATGGGTGGCCAATCCCTTTCAGCCAAGAGAATGTCATATTAGTGTCTAATTTTCCCACAAAAAATACTTTAATGGTATGAGGTATATCACCCTCAACTGGATGCCCAAATCAAATAATTTGTCTGGAGAGCTAACCCGTTGATCTGGTATTTCCACTTGAATAAAATCATTAGGCGCTCTCACCACTAAAACGTTTTAAGAGTGTGGTGGACTATCGGGACCTTGGCAGCACTGTCTAGGAGTGTCAGTGTTCCTTGATCAAGAGAAGTGTCCTCAATATTTGTCATATTTAAAAGAAATATCTGCCACTTTCTTGTTTTTGAATTGAGACTTTTTTTAAAGACAATTTTCTTCTTTTTTTATGATTATGTCAGACAAGCGTTGTGAGTCCTTTCTTGGATTCACATACTCTTCTGGTCTGTACTCTGATAAGCCTCCTCTGTCCGAACGTTTGTCGGGTGAGTCCTGAAAGGAACATGAAGGACATGTATCAGTATTCTGATACGTATTAGGCTGTTTAATTGTTTCACAGTTATCCAAGTTATAGCACTTTTCAGTGGAATCCTATTGGGGTGATACAGCCTGTGACTTTGTCTTTTCTTTTGTTTATCCCAGCATTTTTTAGAAGACTCATGTGCCTGTTTCGAGTTATCCTTTTCAGAATTATCGCTAATTTGGGTTTATTTGATCTGATCCCCGAGTTATCACAACATATAGATGTTTAGGTTTCAGCAATATTTTTGGGTAATTCGTGCTCTTGATCCGCCAATGGAACCTGCATGAGGAGTCGGTCTACCGCCAAGGATGCTGCTTCACCTCTTTTAATGTTACTTTAAAAAATTGAGGTGACTGTGGCATAGTTCCCAATAAATTGACTCTGCTGATCCATGGCAGGGACAGCCCCGTATTCATTTTCAATCTGTTTAGGCACTTCAGGAAAAACAGTTATTGATGGTGTACCATGTGTCATGATATATATCGCAGAAGTGACTGTGCCCCACGTGGCACATTTATTTACCGGAGGAACCATCCCTAGTGGTAGGTAGATTGTGAGAATGTTATTTTTTGCTCGGGGTCCCGTATAGGGAAGTGCTGGTTTGTTTTCAGTGTAATACAGCATGGGATTTCTTCCTGTCTGGTGGGAACCTTATCCATTATTGCATTATTAGTCTCTGGACTAATTGAAAGTACTGTCATATGTATCTGCGCAGCGTGAACAGCCTTCGCTTGTGTTACTGTGATTGTTTGCATAACAAGCTGTATTAGATGTCTGTATAGTCTGACTAGACCAGAGTAGAGAGCACGGAGCTCTACAGCTGTTTATGTACCAAATGTTGAGTATGGTGTATAGCTGGAATGGACTGGCCAGGTTGCTCCCTCATTGCTGAGGGGACCCATTCTTACATTGTGTAATGCATGTGGTAGGGCGCCTTGGAACCAATTTGTATGTTCCTGAAATGATAATGGTATTTTTAAATCTTCATAAGGTCTGTATTGGCCTTGGTGGTAACGCTTCCATGTAGGTGTGAAATGTTTGTGTATTTACATCTGATGCAGAAAGCCTATTGCTGACACACAATTTAACAGTGATCTTCATCTTGGTAATGTTGTGCGAAGATGGCTCCAAAATATACTGGGCTGACATCTACAGTCAGGCCATTGCACCAAGTTGGGTGAAGTAGACCATGTTTGTGGCACTGCAAAGTCTCTTCTTGACCTGCTGAAATGCCTGTTCGCTTGACGGAGTTAACTCTTGCTTGCATCCTAGATTTGTTAATTCTCAGAGACCATTGCTAATAGTGGCTGAGCCCTTCATGTATTAGGCACAGTAACTGGCCATTCCTCGGAAAGACAGAATATCACAGATATCCTTGGGGGATGGTATCTCATTGATTTGCCAGGATCGGGCTGCATGCCTTGACTAGAGAATATGTGTCCGGGAAATTTATGTAGTGTGGATTCACATGTGCAGGGTTCAGGGTTGGATTGGCTATCCAAAGTGTTCAGCATTCTTGTTCTCAAGCCTGTTTATCCTCCTCTGTCGTAGTTCTGAACTGCTGAATGTCATCACTGATGACACCCCAAAACTAAGTCTCTTGTGGCAAAATAGACCCATATGTTGGTGAACCTCAAGATATAGAGTGAGTCATTGAATAGCTGGATCGGATATCCTTTTTTTGAGATCTGGTTTGGAGAATACTGGTGCCCCATTGAGAAATGGTATGTTGGTCAAGTGATGTTAAGGGTATTATTCCCATTGACTGGCGAATGTTTGATAGTCTCACGTTGACACATGCAGGCACCTGACCTTCCATGTTGTGTTTAGGTACCACAGCCACAAGTTAATTCGATAACATCAGCTATTAATAATTCTTACATTTCTTCTTCAATTGCCTTTTGAAGGTGGCCATGTATTCTTCTTTGGTGTGAATCCACTGGTTTAACTTGTTCATTTATGATGGGAGGGACTGTGAAGTCCTTCATTTTTCCCAGCCCTGTGAAGAGGTTCGGATGTTGCCTTACTGCTGGCAAGACATCTTCTACCATGTAGAAAACAGCAGCTTTGCTGGGGCAATCTATGATATGTATTTCGGTTTCCACAGTGTGATCCTTGTATGAGAGTGTGGTCACAATTTTGCCAAAACATGGAAGTGGCTTCTTGGCCATCCAGGTGTAGACTCATAACTTGGCCTGTTACATCTATGGTTTGGATTTCATTTTGTTGATTTGCTGCATAGATATAGTTAAATGATGATTTACACTTGAGCACAAAACAGAATAACTGCCTATCATAAGCTGCAGTCCTGGGCATTTCTTTATTGCTTTTTCATCGGAGTAACCATAAATAAGTAATCATCACTGTCTTGAGTGTACAATGACGTACTCTTTGGTTTTATTTTGATCAGTGAGGCCATGCAAGACCTGGATGAGCTGTCATTTTTGTTTCTTGAATTGAGTGTAAGGTGTTGCATTGAGTATTCTTTTCACGTGGCATACTCCTTTTCACATCTTTTCAAAATGATTGTCTTTTCCACATTTGTGACATTCTTGACCCATTGCAAGGCATGTGACCTCATATGGACATGACCGACAATAGAGCATTATTTTTTCTTGTACCAGTAGTGCTGTCTGCATTTCTGTCGGAGATGATCCCTTGACTTTCAAGGGTTGTCTTTGTGTGACAACTGGAGTGAAAGTTTTTTTAACCAAAGCCTTGTTCTATTTTTTCTGCCTTTCCAGATTCAATCTTTTTTCTTGAGCTTCAGCTGTTATTTATGAGAGTCAGCCACTTAGTGTCTTCTAGACTGTAGCTCTTTGTCAACACCTGTCGAAGAGCTACAGTCTAGAAGACACTAAGTGGCTGACGGCAGGTGTTGACAAAGAGCTGCCGGTTGGCAGCCCTCTATGATTCGCAGTCTGACGGCATCTTCATCTGTGAATTTGTCAAATTCACAGTACTTGACTAGAGGACTTGAACTCATGATTAACTTACCCTTTGGTGCTCCCTTTTTCTGAGATGCTAAATTGAATGTGTACCATTCATAGTTTCGGGAGAAACCTTGGATCCAGGGCCTCTCATACTTTTTTGATAGATTGCTGCTTGTGCAGTTTATAGTTCATTTTTGATTTTGCAAACTTTCTATATGAGATTCTTCATTGTGGACATTAATTTTTCATGTCTTTCTCCGATGCTTCAATGAAGTTGTCAAAATCATCCAGTGACTACAGCCTTCTTGGTCCCATGATGTTGTCTGCGATCAGGTGTAACTGGTTAGGAGATAGTTGGAATGATTTTGACCCTTTCCTGGGTTTTACCTCAGAATAGAGGATGCTTGTTATTTCCAACTTGCTTTGCTTCCTGCATGCCACTATTCTCGTGATGTGATGGCTTTCCTTTTTCAGCTGCACTGTTCTGGTTGTTTTTTTTTTTATGCTGCCAGAAGTCCCTTGCTCACTTTGCTACTGGATTAAAGCTAGCCTGGCTTATGAAGAGTGTTACCCAGAAACTGGTCCCAGAATGCTTGTTTCCAGTTCAGGGAAGACCTGGCTTGGCATTTCGGGCTGGACTGTTCCCATGAGGTACAGGGTCAAGACTGATTTGCATATAGCTGAGTCTGGACTGCTGTGGCAAAGTGAGCTAATGAATGATGTTGGATTAAACCCAGATCTGTGACTAGGGGTGAGTGTTTGAAAAGTTTCAGCGTTCCATCCATCATCTCCTTGTGTTTGCTTACTCCCCCCAAAGTTGGAAGGGTATGCCCAGTCGTGGGTTCCTTGCTCACTTTGCCACTGGATACAAGCTAGCCTGGCTGATGAAGGGTGTTACCCAGAAATCGGTCCCCGGATGCTGGTTGCAGCTCAGGGAAGACGTGGCTTGGCAGTTTGGGTTGGGCTGTTCCCAGGAGGTACAGGGTCAAGCCTGACTTGCATATAGCTGTGTCCGCACTGAGGTGGCAAAGTGAGATAAAGAATGATGATGGATTCAACCCAGATCTGTGACTAGTGGTGAGTGTCTAAAAAGTTTCCCAGCCCCATCATCTCCTTGTGTTTGCCAAACTTCAAGATGGCTTCTCCAATGGTTGTCAGTGGGGGCACCTGATATCAAAATAGTATTGTTTTATCAATGTAGTCGCCTTGGTTGAAGATGACAGTTTGCTCTAGGTTCAATAAGTGTTCCTGAACCCAAAGTGGCAGCTTGCCTGTTGTAAATAGTGATTCTGCCAATCTTTTGCTGCACCTGTATACGATTCTTGCCTTTCTTCTGGTGGTCTTCTTTCTTCCATTACCAGCGCTTCTAGTTTCTTCTGGTGGCAGTGTTCGGGTTCCCTGCCTTCATCACCAGCTGTTGTGTTTGCCACTGCATCAACACCCGGGGGTACACAAATGTACAGAAACTCAGGGACACAGCTGGTGAGTTTCCTTGTTCTTTATTTAATTATAGTGATTACAAAGGGGGGGGGGGGTCTACTGATGTCAGAGGTGACCTCCAGCACTTGTCTTTGATGTTCCCCAATTATATCCATTTGTCCACACACTCCTCGTGTCCCTAGCCATTTTCAGTAAGCGAGGTCCCAGATTTATCTAGACCGCTGATCTCGGCCAGGCTGTCCAGTATCTACAGTCTAATGACATAATAGAACCTGTAAACAGAAGGCTACACTCAATTTACACTTAATTGCCCAGGGTTTACCTGCACTAAGGCATCCTTTGTTTAAGGGCATCTGATCTAAAAAGTGACTGTGGAAACTCCCATTTGGCCAAGTTAGGACCTTAAGCCTCGCCCTCTGTTTCTCCAAAGGACACCATCTACATCGGTCTCCTAGAAAGGAGCAGATCACGTACAACAATCTTTTAAAAATATACAAAATTGTTTTGCATTTGCTTACTGCTTTATAGGAACGCTATATGTACTGCTGCCACATCCTTCCAGAGCATCCGAAAAATAGGATAGGCGAGTCAATGATTAAAAAAGAAAAAACATTAAAAGGAAATGTACTTTACACACTCGATAAAATCACTGGCGTGTGGGACCAATAAACACATTCCAATTTCTTTCTGTTAGATTAACACATATATAACAAAAAGCTCAATTGCACCGAACCAGGCTGTGATAATACGGCACAGAGTCCTCAAATAGGCAAATTATAGGACAATCAAGGCCCACGGCAAATGCACATAAAGTAAGTTCTACGCCTTGGAACCCAATACATTGAAGGACTTTCCCCCTCAAGATTTTAGTAAAAAGGAAGGTGATCTCAGGAGGTTTGATCTGGTATTTAAGACATTTAGGGCCTATGGACTTAAAGGCTCTATAGACAAGAATAATTTAAAAAAAGGATCCTTTTATGAATGGATAACAAGTGTAGTTTTTTAGCACAGTCAATGCTGAGCTCGGCTTAGGAAGCTGTAAAACCAATCTGCCTGCGGTATTCTGTACCCTCCAAAGTTTTGAAAGAGGCGTTTGAAGCAGCCAGCACAAAGACTATTCCAGTAGTCTAATCTGAATGTAATTAAGGTAAAGACTACAGTTTTCCTGGTGGCCAGAGGCAGAAAGTGGATTTAAAAAAAGCAAATTGTATGAGATTAAAGCACATACCTGCAATTCCCGTGGATTGTGGAAAGAAAGACAGGTCAGTGTCAAATATGACCAAGGGTTTTTGCAACTTTTTATGTGGTTTGGGAGAGGGGGGGTGGGGGGGGGGGGGTTAAGGGCAAGGCAGACTATGGTCACCATTTTATTGGACAGACTATGTTGGTTGCTCAGATATATTTCTGTCTTGTCTGAATTAAGTCTAAGATGATTATTCAGCATCCATAAAATTATGTCAGCAAAGTCATTCTGCAAGTTGACTTCGGAGATAAATGAACTTTTATCTAAGGACAAAATAATGGGGTGCCTTTAGCATATGAGGTAGTGGCAATCCCATATGAGGCAATTAGTAAAATGAGGGGAGCCATATAGATGTTAAAAAAGGCAGGGCTCAGAGAAGAGCCCTGTGATACACCCATCGTAACCAACTGCTCTTCTGGTGACAAACTATGTCCGAGGGATACTGTTTGCCTTCTATTAGTCAGGAAAGATTTAATCCAGGCTAGGCAGTGCTTAATTTGAGCAGGTGGTTTCCGGTGCTGGGCACCAGAACTTAGGACAGTTGTTCATTTAAAAATGAGCAGAAAAACTGTTGTTGATTAGTTCGATAAACGTTTAAAACAACTAATACCTGCCAACCAAATCATTCTTACAGCTTGAGGGCCTCAAAAAGTCTGAATTGTCACACTTGTAGCAGTGTGATGGTTAGTAGTTGTGAAAGTTCTGTCATTGGCAGCGGCAATGTGTGGTGCACACTGGTGGCCACATCAGAGGGCTCCGGCACCTATTTATTTTTTTTAACAAATTAAGCACTGAGGCAGGGGCTTTGTGACAGATTCTGATGTTCTTAAACCGCTAAAATATAAAGGCATCTGAGATGGAGCAAAAGATCTTTAAGTGAAAAGGCTAACTGAGTGACTTTCCTTTTGCGTGGAGCAGATCCCTTCTGTAACATTTCTGGGTGTGGAAACAGTCCTGGCTGCATAGACCCTCTTAGAAAGTTCCACCCATATCTCTGTTTGCAGATGATCGATGCAAGAAACAGCATGACACCTACCATGATCTACAATACCGCAGAACGATTTGTTATCTCCTGCCCTGACTGCTTCTACAAGATCCTCACACACTCCACATTCAAGGTGGTTTTAGCCTGGGTCAGGGTGTCTTTGTAGTTCTTTCTGGCCCAAGATATTTCAGTTCTATTTCCCACTTTAATTGACCCAATGAGGTTGGCCCTGGCCAATCTACAGTGGCTGCAAAACTACACGCATCACAGGGATGATTGGCTGGCCTTGCTATCACCCTTGGTTAAGAATGCCTGGACTCTATTCATGAGAGTTGAATACAGAAACAAGGTCTGGGTCCAAGGACTCTCTAGGTTTTATGGTCTCCAAAGTGTTGGCAACCAACCCATAGATCTTTGCCAGTGTATTTGTATTAATGCAGACAGAGGCTCATTTTGGGGCCTGCTAATTATTGGAGATGGTCAGTTCTCCCGGTAACTTAGAGGTACCATGCAATTGGTCTTGAGTCCCAGGTCTATTAATGGTCAACTTAAACGTGCTATGGTCGCTGTCATTGTGATCATCAAATGGTTAGTTGGCCATTTTTTAACAAGTTTCAATTCTAGCTGTTGGACATCCCAAGATGAATCTTCCTCTTCTGTTAAATTGAGTGGCGAGGGGCCAGAAGGTTTAAAGGATGCGTTGAAGTCCCCTGCAACAACCATCAGAGTATCGAAGGGTGAAGCATTGATCGCCTTCTCAAGGATGGTAAGGGTATTGGACGGCCTATTCGCCCCAGTTGTCCTATTATATAAATTGCAAATGTAATAAGGGGAACCTCCCCTAGCATGGGACAGCTCCAGAATATTCATGGTGTTTAACTTAGGCCTCCTGATCATGCAAGCTAGAGAATTTTGTACCCAGGTGATTAACCCGCCAGTAGGCCAGCCTCTAAACTGCGAAGTAGCTAGATAATAAAAGGTTGTGAATCAGATTCTATGTATGGGGTCTGTACACCAGGTTTCTTGTTGCAGACATTGATCAAATGAATCAACCTCAGTCCGGATCGGCTGTTTTAGATTTCAGGCCAGCAGTGTCCCAGGAAAATAAGTTCCAGACTCCGGATTGCATCCTTACGGTGGAAGGCATTAAAGATGGTTATGCTATGGGTTTTGGCAGTCAAATCTCAGTTGGTTCAGTGCCCCTATGCTGCAGAGTGCTCCGGTAAGCTTCATTTGCAAGCCTGGACGAATTGATCTTTAGACTCATTGATCTTTAGGCAGATGTTTGTTGGCAAGGCAAATGCACCTACAGAGTAACGATGTTATGAGCCACATCATGGGAAGCCAGCATTAGCTCAACATAATTTTAATCACCTCCTGAATAAACATGGCGTGTCAACCCAACAATGTCCTGCCAGATATCGGCAATATTTCTGCACATTGCGTATCCAATGGATCACTTTATATGGTCAATGACTCTTGGTCTTCTCTCGCCCCATCTGGCAACCTGGGAATATTATGCATAAAGATGTTACCACCATTCTCAGGCTTTCGATCCATTGGGGAAAAAGGCACTTGCTTGTCAGTTGAAGCACCGCAGGTGGCAGCTTTGCTATCCTTAGCTCAGTGCATGAGCTGTAGGAAGGATTTCCAGCCCCTATGCGCCCTGGCTCAGATCTCACATACTGTGGGGGGGTAGGAAGCATGCTGTTGAGAGACCAGTCAATTTTGTCAGGACCTTCCAACCACTGCCCAGGCCTCTGGAAATTCCTAGATAAACTGGTTCCTGGGGTATGCAAGTGACCAGCCCGGGATGAGGCAGAGAGTATGTTTTGGTAGAGTGGAAAGCATGATATGCTTTGCCCACTGGATGCAGATTTCCCAGCTGCAGATGTTGGGGTGGGGGAGTTCTAGCTCGATGTAACTCCATTAGGGAACTGATCTTCACTCTCAGATCTTCTACCTCATCCTTGACTTCACCAACGGACTTTATCAAGGCTGGAATCAGATCTGGCAAGGAACTATCTTGATATTCTGTAACCCCAACCCCAACCCCCCCCCGGGCAGCCCACAAACTAAAGGGGCGTATCGATTACTGCATGGAACGCTACACATGTTGAAGGAAGGGGGTAAGACAGGGAGGCCTCTGGAGCAAATGTGAGGTCTAAGGATTCTGTCATAATGCATACGTTTCTCGATCCCAGGGACTTGCGAGATTGCGTTTGAGTAGCTTTTTCCATTTTTCCTGTAGTTTCCCAAACCCCTTCGCACCACCCAGTGAGGGAGGGAGGGCAAGGATCAAATGAGAATTTGAGCAGAGTTTTGGATTTCAACATAGTTTCCACTTCCTCAATCAGAATATCACTCTCCGCTAGGGTCTTTCTACTAGTTGCCACACTGATCCTTTTCTTGTGGTGGTGCCGTCATGAATGTTTCCAACAATTTCCTCTTCCCTACATTGCAGTACTCCTGACCAGCCAAAACTGCAATAGAGGTTTCTCTATCCTACCCGAGATATACAGTAAAAGATAACGTTCGTACCATATGGCCTTGTAGATGTCAGGAAGTGGCCCAGCCCAAACCTCCTCCGGTGCAAGATGGGCCCACCCATGGCCCACACAGCAGGTGATGGGACAGTGCTATATGCGCTGTGGCACAAGAGTGAGGACGAAAGCCCCTCCTCACAGGGCAGTGCCTCCTGCGACAACAAGTCCCCTCCTGGCCAGCAATAAAGTTACAGAGCGATATTTATTGCCTTATGTTGTTCGAACAGCCCATGTTCTCTGCTGAACAGAGCTGTGAATGGTGAATCTCTATGAAACGGTAAGCGACTGCTGGCAAGAACACTTGCATAACAGGTTGTATGACTGCCTACATGACCATATCTCTTATGCTAAAAAAATGTAATCCCTAACTCCACGTTTATGTATAGCTGCAGTGACAAAAATAAGATGAGTACGGCTTTGGTCCTTATGCATGGCATCAATACTATGCATATACTAACCATATCGGTAATTTGATACACACCTGTCTTTGGTACTCCCACATAATACTGTTCTAGGGGTCTACAAAAGGGTTGAAGCTCCTTATGAAGAAAAGAAGTGATATATAGAGGAATTGCAATACCGTACAATGATCCATCTACTAGGGATTCAGATGGAAAACACACATATGCTTACCAGAGTAGGGACTCTCCTGTTGCAACTTCCATTCAAGACTAGGTTCTGGCATAGCAACTAGAGAAACTCCACTCATTCTTGCTTGAGAAGTAGACAACTCTACAAACTGCAGATTCCCGACTGGAAGAACAAACGGGAACAATTAGCAAACTGAAGGATTTGAGCCTCCCAGAAGCCATGGAGGCCTTACAGTTCCTCACTGAAATGGTTTGATGTAAATATTTTTGATTTGCATTGTGTGACATATTTGTGGTAAGCAGTGTGCAGAAGACAAAGTGAAGGTTTTGGTGGCTAACCTGCATGGGAGATTAAAATTGTTGAGGAAGATGGTGTTGGTACAGCTGATCCATGCTTTGAGGTGAAACATCCTGGTGCTAGAGGATGAAGTACTTACTGTGTGTTTGTTGCTGAGATGGAAGGTGACAATCTGGAATGCCAAAGATAAGCAGAGGAAAAAGTTGAATTCAAATAACTTGTGTATGGATTATTTCCAGGCAGGGTGAGGGCCATGTGAAAATTCTGCTCACTGTAAGGCCATCTTCTGTTGATAATCTGTATGCTAGTTGCTACAGCTTAATGGAAAAAGGGTATTGTGTGTGTGTAGCGGAGTGTGAGGTTATCACAATTGTATGTGTTAGTTCTATTTGTGAGTGGGATGAGACCGCAGTGGTTGGCTGTATATGAATGTTAGTAGAGATTGACAATTCGGAGGATGAGGAGGCAATTGGGGAGTGCTGAAGTGAGCATAAAGTCTGATGTGTTACAAATTGGGTTGTTGCCCTGAGCCCTTCTAGGTCTCAATGGGACCAAACAAGAGACACTTTTTTTCCTTCATGCTTCCCTAGGATATCAAGATAAGGACAACACTGGTGGTGCATTCAGTGAGGACTGGGAATTACCAATGGTCTAGAAATTGGCAGTTCATGACAGGGCTGTGTGACATAGCTGCCCGCTTTCTCCCCTGAATTTTGACTTGTCCTGTAGCCTCTCACAACCTGGATTAGAGGAGACTGTGTGTCAGAGGATTACTGTGAACAAAGGACTGGGAGGACAGAATCTCCCTTTATGCGGATGACATCCTGCTCTATATCGCTGATCCGACCTTCTCACTAGATAGGGCGCCTAACACTTTTCCGTTGCTATGCAGAATATACCATTAACTGGATCAAGTCCTTGGTCTATGTCCTCCATGGACCTGCTCCATGCTGGTCTGATGGCTGTGTATGTGTGTATGTGTATAGGCATTTATATAGCGCACTACTTACCCGGAGGGTCCTAAGGCGCTTCGACCGCTGCAAAACCCTTCCAGGCTTCCCTGAGAGATGGTCCCTTAATGAGTATCTCCAGGGTGAGACCAGGCATCCCCAGCGGTCTGGTGGGGCCGTTAGTGAAGATGAGGCAAGCTAATGCCCAGAGTTGCCGAGTGTGATCGCTGATCAGAGTGGGCACCGAGGCGAGAGAATTATCGAGTCCGCTGACCCTGGTCCAGAAACCTGCCGCGCCGGGAATCGAACCCTGGTCCCGGGCCGTCCTCTGCTCTCGGGTCTGCCGCCTCTAACCAGTGAGCCACACTACTTCACTAGCCACACTACTTCACTGTGAGGATCAGATAGTCATGGAGGCTTTCCGCTATCTGATAATATACATTACTAGGGACCCAGACGTTTATTACACACAAAACCTTGACGTAAATACATTCAGCACTGGAGAATCCTGCTTCTTTTGCTGATGGGGACAGCTGCCCTATTCAAAATGATGGCTCTCGCCCATTTTTTGTATGTTCTCCAAAACACACAGAAAATAGTGCAATCCATACGTCCTCTGGGATGGGGGGCCCCCTCGCATAATGCTCCAGAAGTATAGCAGAAGCTGGTATGAAGGGGGAATTGCGCTACCCCCATCTCAAGAAATGTTACGGGTTATCGCAACTCACATTTGTTAATCATTGGGCTCACTTTCCGGATGATGAGTCTGCCGATAGGATGGGAGGAGAAATAGGAGAACCCATGGAATACCTTAGAACCATCTAAGGAGGAAAATGTGCTATGACCCTCCCTGTTCACTCTGGTCAAAATGGGAAATACAGATATGGCACTCTGCCCCAAGAAATGTGATCAGGAAGGGACATTCTTTCACATGATATGGACTTGCCTGACACTCCAAAGGTATTGAACAGCAGTCGTAAACTGTCTTAATAGTGTAAGTTGGAGCACTGTTGCACTATCAATCAATCAAGACATTTGTTAAGCGCTCTACATACCCGTGAGGGTCTCAAGGCGCTGGGGGGTGGGGGGGGGGGGGGGGGGAGGATGAGAATGGTGCTGCTACTGATCGAAGAGCCAAGTTTTGAGAAGACGTCTGAAGGCCAGGAGATCTTGGGTCTGCCGTAGGTTGGTGAGGAGGTCTTGGCGGCGATGTGGGAGAAGGATCTGCTGCCGGCGGTTGTTCTTCGGATGCGCAGCACTCGGGCGAGGTCGGCGGAACGGAGCTTTTGGGTAGGGGCGTAGAAGCGGAGTCGTTTTTTGAGGTACACTGGACCGGCGTTGTGGAGGGCCTAGTGTGCGTGGATGAGGAGTTTGAAGGTTATCCTCTTGTTGACGGGGAGCCAGTGTAGGTCTCTGAGGTGCGGTGTGATGTGACTGCGGCGGGGGATGTCGAGGATCAGTCGCGCCGAGGCGTTCTGGATGTGTAGCAGCCGTCTCAAGAGCTTGTTTGATGTTCCTGCGTAGAGCGCATTTCCGTAGTCCAGCCTGCTGGTGACGAGGGCCTGGGTTACTGTTCTTGTTTCAGTGGGGATCCACTTGAAGATTCTGCGGAGCATCCGTAGGGTGTTTAAGCAGGATGAGAATATGGCGTTGACCTGTTCAGTAATGGAGAGGGTGGAGTCAAGGATGACCCCCCAGGTTGCGTGCATGGTTAGTGAGTGTCGGGGCTGTTCCCAGTGATGTCGGCCACCAGGAGTCCTCCCATGCCGAGGGGTTGGAGCAGAGGATGAGGACCTCCGTCTTGTCAGAGTTCTGCTTCAGTCGCCTGTTCCTCATCCATTCGGCGACGGCCTTCATTCCTTCATGGAGGCTGGTTTTGGCAGTGTGAGGGTCTTTGGTGAGGGAGATGATCAGCTGGGTGTCGTCGACGTAGGAGAGGATGTTGAGGTCGTGCTGACGGGCGACGGAGGCGAAGGGTACCATGTATATGTTGAACAGCGTTGGGATGAGGGAGGAGCCCTGGGGTACGCCGCAGGTGATCTTGGTGGCGGTGGAGCTGAAGAGGATGCGGGACGCTCTGTGTTCTGCCGGCGAGGAAGGATGTGGTCCAGTCCAGGGCCTTCTCTTGGATCCTGGAGTTGTGTAGGCGTGTTCGTAGTGTGAGGTGGCAGACCGTGTCGAAGGCGGCTGATAGGTCCAGGAGTATGAGGGCTGCTTTTTCCCAGTTGTCGAGCAGGGTCCTGATGTAGTCGGTGGCGGCGATGAGGACAGTTTCGGTGCTGTGGTTGCTGCGGAAGCCTGATTGGGATGGGTCCAGGATGATGTTGTTCTCGAGGTAGCGGGTCAGTTGTTTGTTGATGATGATTTTCTCGGTGACCTTTGCCAGGAACGGGAGCAAGGAGCTGGGACGGATGTTCTTGAGGTCATTGGGGTCCGCCTTGGGTTTCTTGAGTAAGGCGTTGATCTCGCCGTGCTTCCAGCTCCCGGGGAAGGTTGCTGTCTCGAGGGAGGTGTTGATGACTTTCCGGAGATGGGGTGCGATGATTGTGCTGGCTTTGTTGAAGACGTGGTGTGGGTATGGGTCAGACGGGGATCCAGAGTGGACGGAGTTCATGGTCTTGATGGTTTCATCGTCGTTGATGTCGGACCATTCGATCAGGCGGCTGGTGGTTGTAGCGGTGGAGGATCTCGATATGGCGGAGTGGTCGTGGTGTTGAAGCGGTCGTGGATGTCTGCGATCTTGCGGTGGAAGTAGGTGGCCAGTGAGTCGCACAGGTCCTGCGAAGGGGGGATGTTGTTGGTGTTGGAGAGTTCATTCACTATGCTGAAGAACTCTTTGCTGTTGTGTGCGTTGTTATCCAGGCAGTCCTTGAATGTGGTCCTCTTGGCGGTTCTTATGAGTTGATGGTGTCTGCGGGTGGACTTCTTGAGGGCTGTGTGGTTGTCTGCTGATCGTTCGCGGAGCCAGTTCTTCTCCAGTTTACAGCATGTACGCTTGGAGGTCTTCAGTGAACCAGATGGCTTTCTTGCTGGTGTGTTTGTTGGAGGGTGTCTTGAGCGGGGTGAGGGTGTTGGCGCAGTCGTTGATCC
This sequence comes from Lissotriton vulgaris, assembly GCF_964263255.1. Taxonomy (NCBI): domain Eukaryota; kingdom Metazoa; phylum Chordata; class Amphibia; order Caudata; family Salamandridae; genus Lissotriton; species Lissotriton vulgaris. The sequence goes on from NC_141696.1 coordinate 279,661,752, forward strand.
ACTGTCGGTGGTTGATGGGCGGCGGTGTCTGGTTCGGTGGGGTCAGCTGGTGGGCTCTGGGCGAGGGCTAGCTGCTCTTCGGTGACTTTTCCTCAGCAGCGATGGGGCATCTGTTGGGCGCAGCGACGTGCAGTGGGCTTCTTGAAGGTGAAGTGGACGCAGAGGTTGTGTGGTTAAAGGAGACGCGGGGGTTGCGGAGAAGATGGGGTCTAGCGTGTGGCCGGCGGCGTGGGTGGGTGTTGTCACAAGCTGTCTGAGTCAGAGGTTGGCGAGGTTGTCGATCAGGGTGGTGGAGTTGACGTCGTTGTTCTCGAGGTGGAAAATCAGGTCCCCGAGGAGGATGTAGTCAGTGGAGGCGAGGGCGTGGTTGCTGTTGAGGTCGCTGATAGAGTCGCTGAACTGTGGTCTGGGTCTGTAGATGAGGGTTCCTCTGAGGGTGGTGTTGGGGTCGGTGTGAATCTGGAAGTGCAGGTATTCGGCGGTGCTGAGGGTGTCGTCGGTGTTGGTCGAGATGCTGAGGGTGTTCTTGTGGACGATGGCAATTCCACCTCCTGTTCCTATAATGCGGTCTCTGCAGGTGATCTTGTATCCTTCCGAGATGGCTATGGTGATGTCTGGTGCGGAGGCGGGGGTCAGCCAGTTCTCCGTCAGGAAGGCGACATTTGGAGCTGTTGAGTCGAGGAGGTCCCAGATTTGACGGCGTGTTTGCGGGCGGAGCGGGTGTTGAGGTGGATGCACCTCAGGAGGTTGGGTTCGTTGGTTGGTGGTTGCGTGGGTTGGATACTGGTGAATCTGCAGTTACGGCAGGTGAAGGGGCCTTGGGTGCGCTTCGGAGTGGCCCGGTAGCATGTGTGTTCTCGCTCGGGGTTAAGTTCATGGAGGGTGCTGGCGTCGTAGTGTAGTTGGGTGTCGTGGTGTCTTCGGGGTCCTGGGGTTCTGGTGCTGGGCGCGTTCTAGGCGCGGACGGTTGCAGACGGGCTTGCATTTGGCAGGCTTGCATTTGGCGCGCCAGCGGCTTGCGCACGGCTGCACAGCAGCTGCCAAATAAGGGGATGTAGGAGGGAGGGGCAGGTGGGAGAGGAGCGGCGAATGGGAGTGCAGGTTGGGTGGGGCCGCAGGGGTGCAAGGGCGGGAAGAACAGGACAGAGAGAAGCAAAAGCTGAAGGGGGCGGGGCAGGGGCGCTATAAGCGAAGCAGTCAGATTACTTGTTTTTCTCCCCTGAGGCGGAAGCCGGGGGTATCTTACATCTATCCCCTATCTTAGCGACGATTACCGAATATTGGCGATATTTACATTCACTTTTTAAAACTTGTACTATATTTTAATGAGAGCTTTTTTAACTGTGTAAATTAGTGCTTTTGCTCATCAAACTGTTCTTGACGAGATTACTTCGTCCTGGGCTTAGGCACTCGGCTCTCACCCCCGGCGCAGCCGATTGCAGCGCTGACGCCGGCTGGTGAAACGCTAAGCCGCCATCTTGGGGGGAGGCAGGGTAGCGCTCCAGCTTTTGGACGCCTCCCGCCCTCCCGTGCTATTTAAGGCGTCCTCTTTCCTACTACTGCTGACAGATTACTTGTTTTTCTCCCCTGAGGCGGAAGCCGGGGGTATCTTACATCTATCCCCTATCTTAGCGACGATTACCGAATATTGGCGATATTTACATTCACTTTTAAAAACTTGTACTATATTTTAATTGGAGCTTTTTTAACTGTGTAAATTAGTGCTTTTGCTCATTAAACTGTTCTTGACGAGATTACTTCGTCCTGGGCTTAGGCACTCGGCTCTCACCCCCGGCGCAGCCGATTGCAGCGCTGACGCCGGCTGGTGAAACGCTAAGCCGCCATCTTGGGGGGAGGCAGGGTAGCGCTCCAGCTTTTGGACGCCTCCCACCCTCCTCCAGAATGGATATAAACAAGGGGTCTTCCCGTCCGCGCAGCGGGCGCGCCTAAGGCAAGCCCGCCTGCGCCTAAGGCAAGCCCGTCTGCTCCCGTCCGCGCCTGGCCCGCGCCCAGCGCCGGTCCCCCTGCCACTCTTACCTCGAAAATCACTTGGACCAATACACAGGTCCTTCAACTCAGACAAGGCATATGCTCTCCAGATGCCTGCTGCTGTCCATCTACCTTAGAGGCCCTCCCCTATAACTGTTCTTTGTGTAGGTTCGCCATTGCTCCTTATCAGAATCAGCGCTCTCTTACAGTGAAGGTCACTAAGCCCCAGACTTCTCCTACATTAAAGGCTGCCCTAGTCAATTGTCGCTCCCTACCGTGCCATGCCAATGAGATATGGCTATCTATTGATACGCAGGATTGGGATATCCTATTTCTCACTGAAACGTGGCTTAAAGATACCTCCAAACCTGATATTCATCTAGCCACTCTTTCTGGCTACCGATTAGTAGGCATCAATCGTGAGAATAACAAAACAGGAGGGGGCCTTGCAGTGATTTTAAAATCACATTTCAAATTAACTACTAAGAAGCTCACTAATCTAGGACTTATTGAAGCTATGTACTTTACAATCTTGGACTCAGCTGCTATTATCTTAGCTGGTATCCTGGTATATAATCCCCCTACGGCCTCCTCTTCCTCACTCACTAGCTTGCTTCAAACAATAGCTGATCTCTCCTTAAAACATGCTTATTTTACGGTGTTAGGAGATTTTAACTTACATGTAGACAACCCTTCCTGCCCTCAGGCGTCGCTCCTAATTGATACCTTGCAAGGTTTAACCCTGTACCAATTGGTTAAAGGCCCGACACATACTGCGGGTCATACCCTTGACCTCATATTTACGAATCACCCTGGTATTATTTCGCTTCCTGCACTGCCCCTTACCTGGTCTGATCACTTTCTCCTCCCTTTTGAAATCACCATCCCCTCCCTGCCTCTCCCCTCCTCCTTGAACAGAGAGAATGGACGTAAATGGCCTAATGTAACCTGTGCCACCTTAGATCCCCATTTCTCCTTCCAGTTTAATCCCTCCTTAGATTTCAATGAGGAAGTTGCTAGATATAACTCAGCGCTTACTACTGCACTTGATGTCACATTTCCCCCTTGGCTCCTATTTCTTCTGCCAGATCCCGCCTCTCTACTCCCTGGTTTTCTCCCGCGTTGCGGGAGGAAAAGAGTCGATGCAAACGACTTGAACGCATATGGCGGCAGTCCTACGATCCTGAGTCCAAATCACTATATAAGTCAGCTCTGAACAAATTTCAAAAGCTAAAGCGGTCTACAATGAGAGGTTACTTCTCACAGTTAATTAAAAAAGCTGAGAATTCCACTAAAACCCTCTTCAAGATAGTGAAGGATTTTGCTAATCCTCCTGCTCTGAAGGCCCAGAGCTCTCCTAGTCAGACCCTTTGCAATGGACTCTCTGATTTTTTTCAAGATAAAATCATTAAGCTATCTTCTTCATTTCAATCAATCTCATCCTCCCCTATGACCTCTGAGCCTGGCACTTTGAAATGTTCATTGAATTTCTCTGATGAAATTATGCCTGATATAGCCGTCAAATTACTCCGTCAGGTCACCTCGGGATCACCATTGGATCCAGTCCCCGCTAAAGTGATGGGAAATCTTGCTCCGATCCTAACCAACCCTCTCCTTTCCATATGGAACGCCTCTCTAACCAGAGGTCAGTTCCCCACTCCGTGGAAACAGGCTATGCTGGTCCCAATTCAAAAAAAGACGGACACTGAACCCTCACAATTTTCCAACTACCGCCCGATATCTCTTCTTCCCAAACCTGCAAAGATTCTAGAAAAGGTAGTTCAGAGGCAATTGTCTCACTACCTAGAAATAAATCAGCTGCTGCATGACTCCCAGTCCGGCTTTAGAACCGGCTTTAGCACAGAAACTGCTCTGCTAGAGGTATCGGAGACGATTCGAGAGTGTGTGGACAGGGGAGAGGAGGCAATGCTGGTCCTCCTCGACCTGTCTGCCGCTTTCGATACGGTGTCTCATGATATATTACTGGATCGTCTGCAGCAGCTGGGTATCTGAGGCACTGTACTGACCTGGATCAGTTCGTTCCTTACTGGGAGGACGCAGAGAGTTCTTCTTCGGCCCTTTGTATCAGAAGATAAACCTCTCCTGTGCGGTGTGCCTCAAGGCTCGGCCTTGAGCCCTCTGTTTAATGTTTATCTGGGCCCTCTTGCCAGAGTGGTTGAGTCGTGGGGGGTCAGGGTGGTCTCTTACGCTGATGATACGCAGCTTATTTTTTCTTTTAGAGACCACTCTGATCACCACTTCTCTAACTTCCGCAACTGCCTGGGCAATATTTGCTCTTGGATGGCTGCTAACCATCTGGTTCTAAACGCTGACAAAACGGAGGTCCTATCTTTCAACCAAAAAACGCCCCCCCGGCACCACCCTTTGGTGGCCTCCCGTTTTGAATCCTCCTCCTATTCCAATTCAGTCTGCCCGCAATTTGGGTTTCCTTTTTGATAACACTTTGTCTTGTAAAGCCCAGATCAACAAAGTGACATCCGCCTGCTTTGGCAAACTGCGCATGATCAGGAAGATTTTTCCTTTCCTCCCTTTGGACTCCCGTAAGACTGTTGTCCATGCCCTGATCACGTCGCATTTGGACTATGCCAATAGTCTCTATGCAGGCGCCCCTCTCTACCTTGTGGAAAGGTTAGAAGTGGTTCAAAATGCAGCCGCCAGATTAATTGGAAATATTCCCTTCCGCCACTCTGTTGCTGCTTATCGGAAGGAACTGCACTGGCTTCCCATCTCCAGACGTATTCAGTTTAAAGTCCTGATCCTGGCCTTTCGTGCCATCAATGGCTCTGGTCCTGCCTACCTGAGTACAAGACTTAAACTATCCCGTTCTGTCAGAACATTAAGATCTAACAGCCTACGTCTCCTGGTGGTACCCAGATTTCGCCGCGCCAGGAGCGGTGGCAGAACGTTTGGAGTGGCTGCCGCCAAATATTGGAACAGCCTCCCATTAGACCTTAGGTTTATCGACTCAGAGCAAGTGTTCCGTCGTAAACTTAAGACATGTCTGTTCACTCTCCCTTAAATTTCTTTCTCCCTCTACCCCCCTGCTCCGCTCATCCCCCCCTCTGACTGACAGGTATTTTGTAGCGCCGGGACACCCCCTTCGGGGGTAGCTGTGCGCTCTATAAGCTTCCTAAATAAATAAATAAATAATAAAAACAGAGGCAGTGAGAAATACAATACAAATACAAATAGCACAGTTACAGAGAATAAAATGAAAATGGCAATGGTGCAGTGCAAACTAGAGCACTAATAGCGAAATGGTGCCTTCTGAATATCTGATGAAAGTGGCCTTTTTCGTATGGGCCGTCTTTGGTTTACGTTGGGCTTGATGGTAGCTAAACGTAACATTGCATGAATGTGGGGAGCCGCAATGCCACCACAATTAGGCGATTGGAAGCAGGACATTGATTGTTGTATGCAGGAGGAGAGGGTGGTGTATGATAGCAGGGGCTGCCCGAACAAGTGGTAAAAAATTTGGGGAAGTGGAACCCCTATGAAGGAAAAATCTGTGCCCCCTGGTGAACAACAAACAAGACTCTCAGGGCCCGCGTGGCCTGGACCATGTGGTTGTCTAGCGGACTCGAGAGGAGTGGAAGGGGGTTTGTGGGCAGGCACCCACAGATGGGTGGACAGGGGCTATGGGGACTAGATAAGTATTTGTCATTGGAAGAACTACACTATGGTGTATCAATTTATGCTGCTTAACGTCACTGTGCTTTTTTGTCTTTTCTATGCATAAAAAAAAATTTAAACAAGAATTGCCAGTTTGTTACTGATTGGCTAAAGAGTAGCTGGTGAGCAGGGTGGACATGCAACCACATCTGTTAGCAGATGCTTCAACACAAAGTTAAATTTAAACAATAGTACTAAGTAATCATTTATCAAACATTTCATCCAAAAAAAGAAACAACATCACCAGGTTCTCACTGTCAAACAACAGAATTAATTAAAAGGCGGAGTTTTTGGAACCACCGGACAGACAAACTGGGCCTAGCTGCAACGTAGTAGATATCGATATCGTGGAAGCAAAATGAATTTTGTTGCATCAGTTTAAGGTACTTTATGTAGAACCACTAGACCACGATTAAGGCACATCAGAGTGCTTCAATGACCTGACAGCAGGGTAGATTTACATTTATAGGCCCAGAGAGGAGAGTAAAGAATTAAAATGATTCTACTTGGGTACATCCAACTATGTCAAATTATATAAAGGTAATACAGAAATGCTTTTAAAGAAGTGTTATTCAAGAATTCGACTCATGATTTATCGAGTGTGAATCTCTAGCATTTGATTAAACGTGTGTGCCCTACGTTATTGTAGACATGGTTAACTGTGTTTGGTATATTTCATCTGAAATGTGCGAAATTTGAGTTTATTTATGCCACAACTCAAGCAAGCGATTATTTTTAAATGTTTTATTGATAAAAATCAAAAGAAAATGTTATTGTATTCACAGTAAAAGCCCAGTATCAATACAAAGCAACCGCAATCAACTGCATATCATAATCCCATTAAAGAAGTACAGGAGGGCATTGCTGTAAATGTGGGAAAGATCGACGAACAGCTGAGTTTGAAGCTCTAATTAACGAGGAGGTAAAAGAATAGTTACTCGCCTTCCATGGAGTCTACCATAGCGCACGACTCACTTCAACCTGGATTGGCCTCAAATAACCACCGTATGGAAAAGGGTAGGTGAAAAAACAATATCTCTTAACAAGAAGGATTCGAATTAATGTATAAAAAAATCCCATTTCCTCCAAAATTTGGTCTGGTTTCCCCAAACCATTTTTTACTTTTGAGCAGCATACACTTTGTGAGCAACTTTTATTAGAAATGTGACTTCTACTTTTAAAAAAAAAAATCAATCTCCTCAGCTGATATCGCTGGTCAGGTACCCCGTAAGTTTGAAGTAAATTAAATTAAATATGAACCTTTCATGTGAATAGTGCATCACCAGCACATTAAAGTACATCTAGGTGTTTAACGCCATCTAAGAAAACCACCCCTCCACGCCTCTGATGAATACAGGGTTGTAGGTTAAGAAGAGTTTATAGGCATCCGTCTACCAGTTTTGAGCTACAAACGCAGTGCAGGTCAAGATGTTAGTGGTTCTGTCGGTTTCGGCTACAGTGTAAATGTGTGAGCTTGCATTTGGAGTGTTTAGTTTGAAGGAGTGACTTATGCGATCGCAGGACTGATTTGTAGATACACCCACAGTTCACTCTCCGAAAGGAGTATTCAAGCCGGACTGGGTGGATCTTCTATAATGTCCAAGCTCAGTATTTCAGTTCACATTTGATCTCATTTCTGCCCTCATCTTGTTCCACAAGACAACTAGACGGCTACATTGAGAGTATCAGTGGTGAGGGAATAAATCCTTTTTTTGCAGTCTGTGTTCCATATGAAGGTCTTGTGGTAAAATGTAAACCAGAACAACAATTCTAAAATTAATTGTTGTTCTCTCAATCAATAATTTAGAAAGCTGAAGGAGATCACTTCATTTTGACTTCAACATCATCTTCATTCTTGCAACATTCTTAGAAGCTGATGAACACGACTTCATGCTTAGACCACTGTTATGCCGCTATTCCTGTGCGAGTTGACAGGCAAAGCATTATACTACAAGGAAACAAAGATAATGGTTATTAGTATATCACAAGAGCCTCACTATTGCACGTGTCATTTGTGGTTAACCTTTGCAGTGTCTTTGATCCGATTGAAAACTTCTAAATATACAAATTAAGAAAGAACCACAGTTCTAATACACCTGTGCTTGAAATTGCAGAAGTGTAGGAGTTGCAGTAGTGCAGACACTATCACAGAGTACCTATTCACCACTGGGACTTGCCAACACTTTCCGTTTAAAAGCTTTGCACTCACACTGAGAAGTGTGGATACTGCCCCATTAAAATTAAATAGGTGTGGTTAGTCAGAACATCACAGTTGCTGCCCATTTAAAGCAGCGTCCACAACCGAGAGCACACACTGATTAGTCCTACATGCATTTCATGGAATTCCCTGATCATGCAACTGAGGGCTTGACTACGGAATAGATCAAAAAGTTACTTACCTTTGATAAGACTCTTTCTGGTGGATATTCTAACTGCAGATTCCACATTTTTAGAATATCCCCAGGTAGGAGACAGGATCCAGAAGACTTGACTTAGCAACGGTTCCACATGCCTGTGGGTGCCATTAGATGGCTTCGCACAGACCTCTTTCCTCCCCGGAAGTGTGAGTTGAGTAGCACATAAGCACCACCCCTGCGCACTGACCTCCGTTTCTTTCTGGACTAGGTCTGCGTCCTTGGACACAAACCCAAACAATCCGTAATACCAGTATGAGGTCTTCTAGTGCGGAACCTTTTTAGAGCGCTAAGGAGTCCATTCACAGAAGAAGGTGGGAGACAGTGAGGCATCAGAGGTTAGACAGAGTATCCACCTAAAATAAAGTTACTAAAGGTAAGTAACTTGTTCTTCTGATTGATACTTCTAACCACAAATTCCTCATCTTTTGAATAAATACGAAGTAGTACCTACCAAGCAGGGTCTATGGAATGACTCCGATCCAAACGTCCTGCAGTCCTGAACGGTCAAAATACCCTTCTCTTCGGACTGGACTGTCAAGGCAGTAGTGTTTCGTTAACATGTGTACGGATGCCCACTTAAAAGCCTGACAGATGTCAAGTACAGGGACTGTGCGTGCTAGTGCAGTGGTAGCAGCCTTCACCCTTTTGGAATGGATCCTCAACCCCTCCGGACACTCCTTCTTTTGAGGTAATAGATGGGGCAAAGAACGTTGGGAAAGTGCTGGATTGTCCAATATGAAAAGCAGTAACAACCCAAGGTAACAAGCATTTACAATGCAATGGTCTCAGCATTGTTAAAGTTAGAGCTATTGGCATTGCTCATGACATTATTTTTATTTATGTTTCTGGCTTTAAAACATATAAATAAATGTCATTGTCATTTACAATGCCAATAGCGTAATCTCTCGCAAATGCGAGACCTATTGCATTTGCGCCCACACACAGAGCCCCCCACACACACAGAGCCCCACACATACACACCGAGAGCCACACACATACACACACACACACACACAGAGCCACACACACACACAGAGGCACACACACACACACACACACACACACACACAGAGCCACACATACACACACAGAGCCCCACACACACAGAGCCCCCACACGCACACACAGAGCCCCCCCCCACACACACACAGAGCCCCCCCCCACACACACAGAGCCCACACACACACAGAGAGCCCCACACACACACAGAACCCACACACACACACAGAGCCACACACACACACAGAGAGACACATACACACACACAGAGCGACACACACACACACACACACAGCCACACAGACACAGAGAGCCCCACACACAGACACAGAGAGCTCAACTCACAGACATTGAGAGCCGCACACACACAGAGCCCCCCCACACACAGAGAGCCCCACACACACAGAGAGCCCCACACACACACACACACACAGAGCACCCCCCACACACACAGAGCCCCACAGACACCGAGAGCCCCACACACAGACACTGAGAGCCCCACACACAGACACTGAGAGCCCCACACACAGACACAGAGAGCCCCACATACAGACACAGAGAGCCCCACGCACAGACACAGAGAGCCCCACACACAGACACAGAGAGCCCCACACACACAGACACAGAGCCCCCCCACACACACAGAGCCCCCCCACACAAACACACACAGAGCCCCCCCCACACACACACACAGAGCCCCCCACACACAAAGAGAGCCCCTCACACACACACATAGAGCCACACACACAGACACACGCACACACAGAGCCACACACACAGACACACACACACACAGAGCCACACACAGGGAACAGAGGCCAGAAAAAATGGTCACAATGAGGGAACAGAGGCCAGAAAAAATTATCACAACGAGGGAACAGAGGCCAGAAAAGCAAGCACAACAAGGGAACAGGGGACAGGAAAGCAAGCACAACAAGGGAACGAGGGCATTCGTGTGTGCGGGTCACGGTATGTGCAGGTGATGGCTGTGGTCCGGATGTGCCCTCGTGTGTGCGGGTCATGGTATGTCCAGGTGATGGCTGTGGGACGGATGCACCCTCGTGTGTGGGGGTCATATGTGCAGGTAATGGCTGTGGTCCAGATGCGCCCTCGTGTTTGAGGGTCATGGTATGTGCAGGTGATGGCTGTGGTCCGGATGCGCCCTCGTGTGTGCAGGTCATGTGTGCAAGTAATGGTTGTGGGATGAATGCACCCTCGTATGTGCGGGTCATATCTGCAGGTAATGGTTGTGGGACGGATGCGCCCTCGTGTGTGCGGGTCATGATTTGTGATGGCTGTGGGCAGGGTGCCCTCTGGTTCTGGGTCTTTGTGAGAGCAGTGCTTGCACCTGGTGGTGGAGGGATTCTCCAGACGTTGGGTGCTGACTCTGAGTGATTTGTGGTGAGAGTGTGTGTGCGTTAGCGCTGGACTGCTGCATAGGTCTGGCCGGCGTTTGCAGGATGCGCGGTACTCATGAGCAGCGGGTGCGGCTTGACTCTCCTCCTCGCCCGGCAGTCGGTCATTGGTGCAGCCACCCTGCTGCAAGCGGGGCTCGACAGAGGCGTAGCAGTAGGGCAGGACACAGGAGCTGCAGCAGACGGTGGCGTCGGCGGTGTCGAAGGCCTTGGGGCACTGGAAGCCCTCGTGGTATCGGGCGCTGCTGTCCATCCAGCCATTGCAGTGCTCGCCCTGAGCGGCTGCCGCCCACCAGTGCAGGAGCAGCAGGAACAGCAGCGGCGGCGCCTGCATGGCCTCAGCGGGTCCCTCTAACGCCCGGGCTGCGGTCAAGCGGGGCATGGGATGGAGGGCTGCACTGGAGCCCCCGCAGAGGCGATCCTCACAGCCGCTGCAGTTCCGAATTTTCCAGTCACTGCCTTGGGTCGGTGTGAGATTAGTCCGTCAGGAGAACCATCCTCCGCGGAGCGAAACGCAGCCTGTTTCCGCCTAAATCCTTAAATTCTGCTCTGCTGCCGTGGGTGCCCGAGCCCAGCAGTATATTGAAATGGAGGATGTCCAAAGTGCGGTTGAGTTCTGTCCTCTGAGGCCACCATCTTTACTCGCTCGCTGTACAATAAGACGTAATCCTGGATTGTATTTACGGAGCAAGCACTCGTCAATTGTACTTTGTAATGCTTTTCTGTTAGGTGTTTGCAATACCAGACCCTCTCCCTACTCAAGACCGTGCTATGCAACACAAACAACGCTTACCTTTTACCTCACTTTGGTTGGCAGTGGCTAGCGGACTGGCATGCAAGACTCATTCGGGAGAACGAGAGACGGTTAATGACGCAGTCACAAGTAAAATCACATTTTAGTTTGTTAGGAGTTCGACAACGCTGCCTGGGCCCAGGTGCACGTCTGACTGACTACAGCGTGAGAAGATGGATGAATATTATTGCATTGGGAAACCGTGCGAGTCTCTTTGTTTTTAGATGTCTGCATGACTCGGAGCATTGGATGCTCCACTTAGTGTCTCTTTGTCTAGGGCATTTTCACATTAGAAAACAAAACAGACGGGCAGCATGAGTCTGTAAGCCCCGTCCTTTTCGTATTGGGGGTGTGTTTTTCTTTAGAGAAAGAAACGAAAAAAACACGCCCCTCAATCCAAAAAGGACGGGGCTTACAGCGAAAAGAGATCATCAGAGACCTCTTCTCCAATGGCTGGCCGCCGTTTAGGAGGCCAGCCAATGAAGAAGAGGGGCGGGTCTCAGCCTCGCTATTCTGAGACATAAGATCTCGCCAGCGAGACTGCGCATGCGCAGCCTACGCTAGCCGAGACCTAAAAAGGAGTATGTTAAATGGCAGGATGAAAGTAAGGAAAGCAATGTGGTTGCGCTAGAAAAATTAACATGCAGAAAAGTAACAAGAACAAAGTGAAAGGTTCGGTACACTTTCCGTTAATGACGTGGGCAGCCAAGGGCCAGATGTAGGTGGCCCAATACTAGTCGGTAACGGCCAAAATTATCGAATTTCGGCCGTTACCGACCGCTATTGGGCATTTGGGATGTAGGTGGCCTAAATTGCAAATTCGGTAATTTACCGATTCGGTATTTTAAGGAATCTGTAAATTACTGATTCCTTAAAATACCGAATCGGTAAATTACCGAATTTGCAATGTAGGGAGCACTCAAATGAGTGCTTTTCCCATTTTAGGATTCGTTATTTACCACCAACTTCAAGTTGGTGGTAAATAAGGAATACCTTTGAAAATGCAAATCTGTGCATTTTCAACTGTGCCATGTGGCAGACATACATGCCCTTAGGGCATGTATGTGTGCCACCTCTGCACACAAGCATGATTCAGGGGTGCAACAGGGTGTCAAAGTGACACCCTGGCACCCTTGAATGTTTTCCCCATTTTACCGAATCGGTATTTACCGATTCGGTAATTGCCATTCATTCCTATGGGCCTCAGCGCCCATAGGAATGAATGGCAATTACCGAATCGGTAAGTACCAATTCGGTAAATACCGATTCTTACCGATTCGGTAATTTTTACCAAAAATGTATCTACATCCCATTTACCTATTCTTAAATACAGAATCGGTAAAATTCGGTATCTAAGAATAGGTAAATTGGGATTACCTCTATCAGGACCTAAATTTCCAAGTTAGAACTTTTAAAAGGGCCTGATATACCTAGCTATGCACAGAATTTAAAACTGTTGGGGTATTCCCAAGCATTTCTTCAAACGTGTAAATTACATATGAATAGACTGTATGAGTAACTCCACTGTATTGCAAAGACAGTGATTTACGTCTATTTCCTTAACATTGAATGTGTTGTTATGTACATTGAGCACTTTCACAAAATATTTTCTTTTCACGCTTTTCTCCCAAATTATGTTTTCTGTGCATGCCTCCAATCCAGGTTGTCATTTAGCGGTCACCAGGGTTTGCAGCTGTAACCCCTGTCGGCTTATCCTGTGTGGCCCCTGGCACTGCATTTGCAACCCCTTCCTCAGGCGTGGCAAAATTAGTGCTAGGAACACAGTGACTGCTCGACCTTATCGACGTTTTTTGGGACTCCACTGTTTTTGTTTTGTGTCATTTTTGTATCAAACATTTTTTTTCTTACAGTAATAGTGAATAATGCAACATTATGCACTATTAGGGCCATATTCTCAAGGAGATATAATCAAGTTAACAGCACTTTAACAAAGCCAAAGATGCAATAAATTTACCACCCCATTCACAAGCTGGTGTAAACAGCCCACAACACCAGTTTATCCGCGATAGCAGCCGCAAAAAACATCACCACAGATGATCCCTGCAACTATCGCTAATGAGATGCAGAGTAGGCGTTACCGTGCCAAAGGCCGCAACAACACCGCACCACAACATTCTCATCGACTAGCCACATTGGTGATACGACCACAAAATATGCAATAAGGCGCGTTAGCAGCAGGAAACTAACACCAGCTCTGACCTGGTGTAAAGTCTGATGGCAGCCGGCACCAGAAAAGGGAGCCCAGCCAACTGCCACACCTGAAGAACAACAGATGCCATGGAGCTACTCATCATGCAGCTCGGAGCCCCAACAGGCCCAGAACACCCACCGCAACCAGCCCCAGGCCCGCCACCACCCCAGGCCCCCAGCACCACGCTCCAGGACCACCACAGAGGCAGCGCAGACATAGACCACGGACCTTCTGAAAACGCACCAGTCTCACAGACATGACACCAGAGTAGAGTATGTCATTGCCCACTACATGCTCAAAAGGACAACCATCCTCCACATCCTGAACATCATTGCCCGCTGATGGTACCAACACAGCGAATAACCAACATGCCACCTTAGACAGCTGCTGGCTGTGCTGCACCTGTTGGCCTCTGGTACCTTCCAACCAACAACCGCCAGAGTCGGAGGAGTCTCACATCCAGCCCTATCAAAGTTCCTCAAACCAGTCCTGGATGCCATCATCAGCTTGGTACCGCAGTACCTATACGTCCCCCACATTGCGCAGGAACAGCTGGAGACCAGCAAGGCTTCTGCGCCATAGCTGCATACCCACACGTGTTTGGGACAATTTACTGCACACATGTCCTACGTGTGCCCCCTGCTGAAACAGCACACAACTACCGCAACAAAAAGCACAGGCATTTCATCAATGTGCAGGCAATAGTGGACCACTGGGGACTATTCACCAATGTCGTCGCTAACTACCCAGGCAGTGTGCATGAATCCTACATCTTCCGACAGTCCATCATTAACCGGCGCTTCCAGGATGGCACTCACCGAAATGCCCTGCTCGTTGGTAAGTACCAAATGAACACACCACAAACCTCAACTCCACAATTGTGCAACTCACAATTCTGGGAATGCACACATTACAAACTCACATACAACATGCCAAACAACATGCCCACCTACCAGAAACAACAGCACAACTTAATGTGGTAACCTGGGCTAGCCATGTACACAAGACACAAGACACAGTAGCAGATTGTGGGGAGAGGTGGGAACCAAAATGAAAACGAGAGGTTATGGTGAACCAAAACCTATGTGAAGCAAAGCTACTGGTAAAAAATGACTCGCTTAAAGTACAAAAATTTAAGAAAATGAGTCAAAAACACATGCGGTTATATTAAAAATGAGCAAAAAAATAATGTTATTTAATTGAAAACATTGTTTTGGAGAGAGAACTTTTTTCAAACAATTTTTTGCGCTCTTGGCAATTCAATTAATGTTAAAGAAAAACCATTACTTTAGATCAATGGGTGACTAAACATAAATAGAGCAATATATGGCCTATTTACAAAACACAATTACAGCTAAATCCCAATGCATTTCAGGTTAAAAGAACCCTTTGTCAGGGGTTACACAAATAATCGTTGTAAATTGATAATCTGACTCTTGTTGTCCTCTGTGCAGGGCTACAACACATAATAAATGCTTGATAAGCAACACATGTATTGTAATCACAAAAAAATACTAATAAGATTTGCATTTGTAGGATAAAATGATAAACAAAAGGATTGAAAAAAGAGGGGATGTGAGGGAATGTGTAAAAAAGGTTTCCACCGAGTATGGTAAACGTACTACCGACGTGATTAGAAATACCAACAGAAGACTATAGGTCATCTCATCTCACCCCTGTGTGAATGTCAAAATGCAAAAGTAGTCAAACTAACTTACCGATACTCCCATGTGAATACAACTACATGAGACCAGTTGAACAGGCATGTGCGAGGGAGGCAAGTGGCCCATTAATGAGCATGTACACAATGCCAAGTGTGGTGTGGATGTGCTGGCCAGACTGCAGTATGCATACCACACATATCAATGGCGACACACACTGCTGGTGTATGGAGTGTAGTGGACATTGGATGCAACCATGTCACCCCAGCCAGTGGGGAAGATCCCGTGAATGTAGCTTGTTACGAACCCCCTGTAAGCGTGAGTGGAGTGGGCTGGCCCGGCGTACAATAGTACTGTGTGCGGCTGTGGCTCCTCCACACGTGGATCTGGGTGTGGTTCAGTGTGGGCCTTGCCAAGGATGTGGCTGATGCGTGTGTCTCTGGTGTAGTGTTTGCACCACCCGTCACACAATCAACAATGTTGCTATGTGGCATGTCCCCGGTGTGTGTGGTTGGCCGAAGGGGTACATGGCGGAGGGCATGCCCGCTTGTGGTCAGGGATCACACAAGCCAACTGTTGTGTGTGTGGCTATTAGAGCAGCATGAGCCAAAGATGTACCCTCAACAGCATGTCGAGTTCAGCTAGGCAGGTGCTCTGCATCTGTGTCAGCACTGTCCTTGCAATGGGCCTACACACTCGTGGCCTGCCACATTCTGCGCAGCATCATCACTGTGTTGTACTGTAGCTTGTAGACTTGGGCAGACAGTCATGTCAATGGTGTGCCATAGGGGTGCATGTGATGTAATCGCGCTGTGCACACTAGTGAATGTTCTGGGGGTGCAGCAGTAAGGCTACGTAGTACACAGTGATGCAGCTCATTTACAACACGCAGTACATGTCATACAGGAATCACTAAGTCACACATATCACACACCAATGAACCAGTGAGCCTGCCAACACATCATGCAGAACCAACTATTGACTCATGTCTCTCTGCCCTGTCACAGGTGACCAAAGATATGCACTCTGCGCTAGGATGATGACACCCCTCCGAGCCCCAAACACACAGGCCCAGAGGCAGTACAATGTGGCCCACAAACACACCAGGGGCACGCGTGTTGATGTCACATTTTAGGTGCCTGGATATCACAGGTGGTAAGCTCCTGTACAGCCCAGACCTCGTGTGCAAGATAATCGTTGCATGTTGTGTGTTGCACAGCATATGTGTATGTAGCAAAGCCCCATGGATATGAGTGCCAGATGCACCGGACGATGATGATAAAGATGAGACGGGTGGACAGCACAGGTATTTGACTGCTCGCCAGACTTAAACGCTGCCAGCGTGCGCCAGGGTCCTGAAGCTTGAAATGCTCCGTTAGATCGCAGCCGATAGATTCAATCGGTCCACCCGCTTCCAGCAGAATAAAGGCTGTCAACGTGCATCAACATCGTTGACCCTGCCGGCCCCCCCTCTTGGGTCCCAAAATTCATACAGAGTATACAGCAACGGACTACACACCAAAAGGTTGCGTCGAGGATTGTTAGTCAAAGCTTCCTTCATTGAAGCTTCGGTCCTGATGAGAACTCAAAAATGTTTTGTAGTTCGAAACGCGTAGACCATATTTGTTGAGCCATAAGTTTCTATAATACTGTTTGAAAAAGAGCTCCAAATTTGTCACAATTAACAGATCAATTATCTATGGCTTTCTTGTGAATATTGTAAAGTTGTAATGAATATGCAAATATTTTGTGCTGATTATGAATGTGTTAGACTGAATGTCGAATGTATGCAATCGTGGTGAGTTTGAAAAGATTATGAATGTATAGAGGGTGATGTTTTTATGAAAAGGTGTATTCATGTTATGTATTTTTTGATGTTGATGTGTTGAAATATAAAATTGGTGAAACTTAACCAAAATAATGATCTTTAAGTGAAGAAAAAATAAAGAAGTGATTCAATCAATCCAACAAATAGTGGAGGTATGTGGTGTTTAAATGGCATGTACAGAAGAATAAGAATAGGAACAAAGGTAACAGTATTGGCATTCGGTTTGTTCTATGTTGATTTTATAACGGCGAGGTGACGCGTTATCTGGTGACTATCGCAGGGCATGTGGCACTGAGTTGTATTTGGAGTGTATGTTGCATTGAGTGCAGTGTAATTATGTGGTGTGTAATTATGTGGCACTGAGTTGTATTTGGAGTGTATGTTGCATTGAGTGCAGTGTAATTATGTGGTGTGTAATTATGTGGCACTGAACTGTATTTGGAGTGTATGTTGCATTGAGCGCAGTCTAATCAGTAGAGTGTAATTATGTGGCGTGTAATTATGTGGCACTGAGTGGTATTTGGAGTGTATGTTGCATTGAGCGCAGTCTAATCAGTAGAGTGTAATTATGTGGCGTGTAATTATGTGGCACTGAGTGGTATTTGGAGTGTATTGTATGTTGCATTGAGCGCAGTCTAATCAGTAGAGTGTAATTATGTGGCGTGTAATTATGTGGCACTGAGTGGTATTTGGAGTGTATGTTGCATTGAGCGCAGTCTAATCAGTAGAGTGTAATTATGTGGCGGGTAATTATGTGGCACTGAGTGGTATTTGGAGTGTATTTTGCATTGAGTGCAATGTAACTATGTGGCATGTAATTATGTGGCACTGAGTGGTATTTGGAGTGTATGTTGCATTGAGTGCAGTATAATTATGTGGCACTGAGTGGTATTTGGAGTGTATGTTGCGTTGAGTGTAATGTAGTTATGAAGCATAATTATGTGGCACTGAGTGGTATTGTGTGGAGTGTGTTGCATTCAGTAGAGTATAATTATGTGGCGTGTAATTATGTGACACAGTGGTATTTGGAGTGTATGTTGCGTTGAGTGCAGTGTAATTATGTGGCGTGTAATTATGTGGAGTGTATGATGTATTCAGTAGAGTGTAATTGTGTGGCGTGCAATTATGTGGCACTGAGTGGTATTGTTTGGAGTGTATGTTGCATTGAGTGCAGTGTAATTATGTGTGTGTTGCATAGGGTCCAAACCATGAGGCGGGCCCTCACCCCCCCCTAGACACTTGCTTGTTGTTTATCAACTTCATGTTACGCAATCACAATCCGGCCCTTGAGCCCAGGCTCCTTCCTGCCAGTGAGATAGATCAAAAGAGACTTCTTGACCATGCACAGACAGGCAAAGGGAAAAGAACACAACCCTTCTGAGATGCAGGTAGGTTACGTTTTAAATAAATACTATTATTGTGGCGACTCGTTACACATTTTTGCCAAAACTAATATTGCATTGCGAATTTGAGGGTGCCTACCGCTGTTGCCCCCAAAAGAAATCACCGCCGCAGCCCTGCTCTGTGAAAACCGGAAGTCAGGCACTTTTGGCCGAGACAGGGGCGGGGCCTGCAATCCAGCAGGAAGTTCCGCCCGCCGCCGCCGAGGAAGCAGTGAAGCCGGCCGACTCCGACCAGCGCTGCAGAGGAGACACGGAACACGCCGAAAGAGCCTGGTGAGTGGGAGGGGAGGGGGTGTACGCGTGTGTGTCTGTTCGAATGTGTCTGTGTGTGTGCGCGTGGGTCTGCGTGTGTGTATGCAGTGTGTGTATGCAGTGTGTGTGGCTGGGTATGTGCGCATGCGTGACTGTGGAGTGTGTTTGCGCAAGGGAATGAGACACGAGAGGGGCAAGGCGACGTGCGCGCCCACGAGGAAAATTAAAAACTACATCAAAGAAACTTTAGGGGTATCCGGAAAGGTTCATTTTAAACAACTTTTCCTATGCTGGTTACGGAATGCCCATTCATATAGCAAGACAAAACTGGTTTATAGGTACACGGCGACATCAAGGACCATGACGCAGAACGGTCGAAAAGTCTTTGGAAATGAGAACAGAAGTTTACCTGGTTAAAACGTTCTTACAAAAAGTACATGCTTTGTATGCCAAGGGCCCTATTACAGATAGAGCGCACTTTTCCTGTTTGCGCCACAGTGCACCTTTAAGCAGGTTTGCCGGGCACAAATAGGGAAAGTGTGCCCTATTAGGAAGAGGGTAGCACATTCAAAACAAATATGTAGCAGCGGTGTAAAAACTGCTCCTTGTTTCTCTGTGTAGGTGGCAACCCGCTAGCATATGCAAAAGGGAATAGTGATGTCCTGCAAGCGGGTGCAGTGAAAGACTGCACCTGTCTGTAGGGGTAAGTCTGGGGGTCCATGGGACCCCCTTTCGTCCCTTATTGGCTGCACCCTGGAGGCACACTAACAGTGGACCACCTTCTTGTGGCGCACTTTCAGTGAGCCTCTTAAGGACATGCTTGCCTCTGCACCCGCGTCGGTACTATAGCACGAGCACAGAGGCAAAGTGATTCCGTCATTTGCATGTGTCCACGCCACATGCACATGAGGGAAAGCCCTTTCTCAGTATCACTACATGTGCACCATCGCTTTTGTATTACAGAAGGGGCTACACTAGCCTCTGCAGCCCCTTCTGGAATACAAAAGTGCCCCAGGGGCAGGCAAAGCAGCGCAAAACACCATTGCGGTTATTACATAGCAAATGAGGTAACACCTGAAATATGGACTGGTTAAAGCATAAGCCTGTGAGTTTCTCAAAAGAAAGGTTTAAATAAGAGCAAAACATGGCAGCATCAAAAGTTCCGGTGGACACTACCTAAAGGGGCTCTCACTCGAGATTAGGAGTGGTTTCTTACCTGTAACTCCAGTTCTGTAGTAGGGGTATCTCTGTTATAGTCATAATCTGTGAATATAACAGAGATATCCTACTACAGAATCATCGAACCACTTTCTGACCGTCCCCTAAAGTTGGAAGTGAACACTCACCCTGTGCTGCCCGGTCCCTGCACTGCTATCCCGCAGTTACAGAGGTAGAAATCTCATATTCAAGTGTGGGCAGGACAGGCCATCAGTACTCCTATAACATTAAATGCAAAGGCACCGAATAAAGAATATCCTGGCTTGAAATAGTGTTCATGCAAAGCTAAGCAAGACACAGTTTTCCCTACCGGGACATGTGTTCCCGTCATGGACCCAGTACCTATGGGACGTGGAAAATAAAACCAACCAATCTCTGTGTTTATTACGTTTATGACACTTCGAATAGTGCCCTAGTGTCAAAGCCCTTTAAAAAATGGCATCTTCAATAATTCGAGTATCCCAAACATTGAAGGTCTTACATTACTGGAAACTGCTAAGAAACACAGGAGCACGAGCTGTCTTCTATTTCTAACCCTGACAATTACCACTTGGTGTAACATCCTTTGGTTAAAAGCCTGCGGTTTGCTTCAGTTAAGTATTTCTTCAGCAAGGGGCGCACACGTTGCTTAAACTCCCAGTCGCACATAGACATATTCCCTCTTCCCCAGCATATGTCATGGAGTCTGCTGCCTCGGAGCCTTCCAGCTGACATCTGCCTCTATTCCACTGAAAGCCTTCTGTCAGCATTACAAAAGCACATGCCCACGCAAAATGGGTCACAACAAAAAACGCATGTACACACTGCACCGGTGGGTACAGCCGCTTGGACCAGTCACAGAGTAGGTAGGAATTAGCTTCTTGTTTCCCTTAATCCAGCTTCCTCACAGCACGCGCCGCCTTCATGGAACGATGAAATGCGCATAGACTGAGGTACACTTTGGAGCACAAGCAAGAATTATCTCACTGGCTGCCTCTCAATTGCAAATACCTTAGAATGGCGTCAAAACGAAATTGCTTCAGATCCAAGAAATAAACATGACATTTTGACTCTATCGCAACTTAATAATTAAAAATATGTATCTTTCTTTACGTTTTACATTCCTGTTATGAGAAACAACCCGTAACGGGGAGAAAATGTTCAAGATTCTCACCCACACGTTCCCCAGCCGCCCACACACAACTGGAACATGAATAAACCATTGAAACCAACATCAGCGGCGACGCTGGAGGTCTGCCATTACCGAAGATGCCCCTGGCCTACGGAAGTCATTCACTCTAAAAATACATTGCGTAATGGCTGGCAGATCAGATGATGCGTCCGCTGGCGCCAATTACACTGCAGTTCTCATGCCAACCAGCATCCTACAGCATGCTAGCATGCTCCTACATACGCACAAGCAAAAGGGTTTCAGTCCTGACCCGACATTGACAAATCGCCGTGCACACCAGTCCAATTAAGAAAAAGGGAAGTCAGGCATCCTTGCCCGTGACATGGGCGGGGCCTGTGACGCGGCCGGAAGAGGCCGGTGTTGCGCGTTGATGCGGGCTCCCATCATGGAGGGAGAGCGCCGAGGTAGCGTGAAGAACCACAGAAGTGCCCCGCGTGTGGAGAAAAGGAGCTCAGCGAGGCGATTCAGCGAGGCGACTCAAGCACGGTGAGTGGAGGGGGGATATGTGTTAATGTGTGTGTGCGCGCGCGTGCGTGTGTGTGAGCCCCGTGAGGAGTGGTGGGGGAGGGGGGTGCATGTGTGTGTGTGTGTGCGCGTGCGTGCCTGCCTGCCTGTGTGTATGCCTGAGGGGGAGGGGGGTGAGTGTGTGCGTGTGGGAATGTGTGAGCGCATGCGTGACTGTGTGTGATTGAGTCTGTGTATGCGCATGCGTGTGTGTGGTGCCGTGCGCGCCCTCGCGGAGGAATCTGAGACGGCGACGCTCGTGCGTGAGCTCCGTCTCAGATTCCTTCTAAAACGCCAACAAAAGATGTCTCGCAGACAGCAGGCTTACGCCTGCTTTTTACGTCTGCGAGACCTAAAAAGGCTGCACTGGTCCATGGTACCACTTTGAGGAAAAAGGTGATATAAGGTACTGAAAGAGCCAGTAGACAATGAGCTGAAGTTACACGAACGAGGAATACAGTCTTCAGAGACAGGAGACATGGTAGACCAAACTGTGGTACCACGTACGGCATCGGAGGGTTTTGGAGGAAATAGATGAACCAAATAAAAAAATTAAAAAATGTCACCACAAAGGGTCATTTGAATAGGGATGTTATCAACAATAAACATAAAAAAGTAAAAAGGGTGACTGATAACCTTTAACCTTGCCCATCAAGTCCTTGCTGGGCCAGAGATATAACAAACAATAGGACATTCAATAGTTTGGCCTGCAAGAGTTCAGCATTGCCGGTATCAAACCAGGCTACAAACTTGTCCCAGTGCACACACTTTGTAGAGGGACACCTGGCAGCAAGGATGACATGCACAAATTCGGGAGTGTGATCAAATGCAGTCATTTGCCACTGCTCAATCTACACACATGGAGTTGGAGACTGTGCAGATTCAGGTGCAGGACCCAGCCCTGCTAGTACAACAGGAGGTCCTTCCAAAGCAGTAAAACATATCTAACGCCCTGGGTATCACTCTCTCCTTGACCATTGTGGAGCCACTATGACGACTATGGCACTGTCAATCCTGATCATCTTCCGAACTCAAAAGCATGAGAGGTAGTGGTGGAAAGGAGTACAGGAATCCTGTGCTTCACTCTACCCGAAATGTGTCCCTAACACCTTAACCGCGGCAGCAATTGCGCCGAGCGGTGTTCCATTATGTGGGCGGGGCCGTGTCAGCCAATGGACGTGCACAGCACTACGAAGGTAATGCGCGCCACGGCCGTTGGCTGACAGAAGCACGCAAGGGGTAATAGAGAGCCTTCTTGGAAACTCCAACGCACAAATGTTTTGACATTGCACATTTTCTATCGCGGTGAAAAGATCTACTTAGCCTCCCCCCCACATTGTTACAAGATTCCCTGTGCCACTTTAGAGTGTAACCACCATTCGTAATCTGTCAGGCTCCACCAGCTGAGTTCATCTGCCCTGGCATTTATAGATCCCACCAGGTGGTTCACTTTCAAGTGGAAATGCCCTGCAGCTTCAGAGGCGAAGACCCTCCTGGCACAGGCACCAGGATAACACCATGCCCTACTTGTTGCAGTACCCTGAGGCAGTGGAGTCTGTGAGACCCCTGAATCAGACTCAATTTGATGGAAGGTAGGAAGGCCTTCAGCGCCCAACCAATGGTCCAGAAGTCCAACAGGCTGCCGCACAGACTATTATTGGTTCAGAGGCACCCAAATGTAGTCCCATTTGCCATCATCTGTGCTGCCCAGCAGTGTTTCGCTTTTGGACTGGTAAAGGTGATTTGGGGGTTATTTTCTAGCATAGATTACCAAAAAATATTGTGCTTGTTAATTTCCCAGGAAATTGTTTTTATATGGTTTCCATGAAAGTGAAGGGCTTTTTCCAGTTGAAGAAGTAAAAACATGAGGGAAGGGTTATCCACTCAGTTGAGCATTCGACTACAGCAGGTGTTTCCCATAGCATCCTGATGAAGCCATAATCACCAGTGCCTTGTAAGAAAGCATATCTGCTGCTACGGTATGCAAACTGTGGACTGTTGAGTAGGTGGGACTGCTGCTTTTCTATTCCTATTGCATTGATGCATCACCTTCCACTCCTGCAAGATAAGAACGTCAGCGAAACCGGCCTTGAAAGCACTCCATTGGCTGCCCATAAGAGCGAGAGTGAAATTCAAAGCGCTCTGTAGTGTTCAGAGTCCTCCAAGGCACAGGCCCTCCGATCCTCAGAGATCTGATCCGCCCTTACAAATCATCACGAACGCTCCGCTCTGGCGAGGAAAACCTGGTAGCTATCCCGAGAGCAAAAAGAGCAAGGGCCGGAGGACGCCGCTTCTCAATAAATGCGGGTCAGCTATGGAACTCCCTCCCAACATCAAATGAGGAAACCTAACTTGACCAGATTCCGAAAATCTCTGAAAACGTTCCTTTTCCCCCAGAATGAATAACATCTCTGGATGCGGTTCAGAGGAGGTCTGTCTGTGTGTGCACGTAGCGCTGGGACGCTCAAGGGCAGCCATGCGCTTTAGAAATTCTTTTTCATTTCATTTCATTCATTGCTGTCCCAGGATCTGACCAGGATTGGCTCAGAGGCACCATATAGTAGACCCCACTTGTCATCCTCTGGCTCTCTTTGTGCTGCCTGGTAGTGTTGTACTGATGAATTGGCAAGGAGGTTTGGGACTGGTCGTTACTTCTACTAGTGTAAAGTGGGTATTTGTATGGTTGTGCTGCTCTGGGCAATATTGGACGATAGTCCCTCTAGTGGAAAGTGCTTGCTTGGCTAGCTTTGCTGCTCTGTGGTCTCCTGTCATGACCTGCCGAGCTGCACACTGAGGAAAGCCCACCTTCTGGTCACTTGACCTCTAGTGTTTTCCAGAAATATGAAACTGTCTTTAGGTCAACTGGGATGAGAGACATTTGGAGGAAATACAATGTACTAAGTCCGTACTAAGTCCTATTGTGGAACGTGGCAAGACCTACATCTCCACATCAGAGCCACCTCTTTTCTTGAATTCCGAGAGGAGCTAACCTATTTTATTTTATTTGTGTGTTTTTATATAGCGCGGACTTTACCCGAAGGTGTCAGAGCGCTTCACAATAGGAACTACTACAGGTATGGCTAAGCATACCCACCTACACAGTGCCAGGATACCTTCGCAGTAGATGGTACGTTTTACAAACACACAGCATATTGCAGGATCAATTTTTAGTTCACAATATGTTTACTCTGATGGTCATTACTACTGCTAGTGGACTTAGAACTTTGTCTTGCTTGAGGTGCAGATTAGGAAATATTCTGAACACAATGAGGGTTGAGGGGTCTTATTCTATCATTTGGGAAGCATTTAAAGCAATGAAATAATGCACATTTTTGTCCCCAATGTCTGGGTTATGAAGACTCGGACTAAGAGACAAATTTAAAGGAGAAACGAGATTAGACCTAAAATTAAAGGAGAAACGAGATTGTGACAGAATACAGACCGGTTCCCCAAAATTGTCAAGAAAGCTTATAGGGATCAGGGGTCAATTGAGAACAATCGCCTTTAACACAGTGGAGCTTACTTTGCTCTGGTTTAAGAGATGCTTAACAATTTGGCAACAACGCATGTGCGACATTAGAACACCAGGTTCAAGGTGAAGCAGCAGAGGGCATAGGCCACTAAACTCTTCAGCACAACAAAATCAAAAAAAGGGGGCAAATGTAAAGAATTTCAATTGTCTGTCTGTACAGAGCAACTCTACACTCACAAAATGTACAGGTGTCAAATCTAGATGGTACACTCCTTGTAGGACTACTACTAATAACATTGGTACACGAGGTGTCAAATCGGTTTTTCGGTAGGTAGCACGCTACTCCGGAACCCATAAAGGATTAGTGTTGAATTAGTCTAGTGAAATATGAAAGTAATTTGAATGGTGGATATTAGTCAGTTATTTGGATTGCGGAAGATAGCGGAGGGATAGAAGAGGGAAAAAAGGTTTTCATTTATTTAGTGCCTGCTACGCCTGATGGGGTGTTCGAACTTTTTTGGCGAGTAGGGCGCTACTCCGGAATCTATAAAGGATTAGAGTTGAATTAGTATAGTGAAATATGAAAGTAATTTGAGTGGTGGATATTAGTCAGTTATTTGGATTGAGAATGGTAGCGGAGAGATAGAGGGAAAAAGGTTTGCATTTATATAGCGCTTGCTACCCCGGATGAGGCGTTGAAGTGCTTTTTTGTCGAGTAGCACGTTACTCTGGAACCTAAAAGGATTAGTATAGTGAAATAGGAGTTGACATTTTAGTCTTATTTGGATTGAAAATGAGAGTGGATGGAAGGATTAAGACTTTTAGTTTTTTTTGTTTTGGAGGTCATAGCAGTATGAGGAGGTTTAGGATGAGTAAAAGGGGAAGAGTCAGAGGGAAGGGTTGAGAAAAGCTTGTTTTGGGGGATCGGTATAGTAAAAGAGGTATGAAATGATGCAAAGAGGGGTGGAGTAGGGAAGAGTCTAGAAAGGGTTATTTTTGGGGATCATAGTAGTGATATGGGGTTTGGGATGAATGAGAGTGGAGGTAGAGTACATATTGATATAGGAATTGGGTGAGAAATAAGGTTTGGATATGCTGAATTAGAAGAAAAGTAATAAATATATAGGTCCATAAGTACATGCAAAAATGTATAGATGCATAAAGGAAGTATGTATATGTAGATTTAAGATATTGATAGATAGGGTGAGAAATAGATTAGTGCATTGGAAATAGTAGAAAGTTTGAATGAGTCAAATTTGAGGTAGAGAGGTATAGGGTGAGAAATAGGGTAGTGCATTGGATATGTTGAATTAGCTAAAAAAGTAATAAATATATAGATCCAAGTACATGGCATTGAGACGAGTCAGAGTGTTGAGATAGAGGACATGTTGAGAGAGGTATAGGGTGAGAAATAGGGAAGTGCATTGGATATGCTGAATTAGCAGAAAAGTAATACATATATAGATCCAAATACATGGAAGGTGTATATAGGCGCATTAAGGAAGTAAGTAAATATGGATTAAAGATGCATTAAATAGATTCCAGCTTTCAAATGTTCTTGTACTTAAAAATGTATTTAATTATTTAAAACCATTATTCTACACGTTTACACATAGCAATTCACATACATAGGTACATATCTACAGTAAAAATAAATGCGTATATACAAATGGATATGTTGTATATTTCTGTTTGCGTATGGTGCTTATGTGGGGAAGAGCCAATTCATGAGTAGTTTTCTGAAGATAAGTTGGTTGTCCGTGGATTTTATGTTGGGATGTAAAGAGTTCCATAGTTTGGCTGCTTGACCTGAAAAGGATGTGTCACCCATGTTTTTTTCTTGTATCTTGGGATTTTGAGGCAAGGTGCCAAGCTACAGCGGAAGTTCCTTTGTTGAATGTGTTTGGTGATTTTATTCCTGATAAAGAACGGTCCTGTTCCATGTATCGCTTTGTTGGTGATACAAAGCAGCTTGAACATGGATCTTTAGGCAACCGGTAACCAATGCAGGGCTTCAAGGCAGCGGAGATGTGGTCTTGCGGTTTAATGTGCAAGAATACTCTGGCAGCTGAGTTCTGAATCCGATGTAGTTTTTTCATGGTCGTTACAGGTGATCCTTGGTAGAGGCTATTGGCATAATCGAGTTTGGACAGAACAAGGGAGATGGTAGCTTGGACCTTGTGGGGAAATCCCAACTGGGGAAAGATTAGTCGCAGAGTTTTTATACTAACAAAGCTTGATCTTGATAGTTTATCCACTTGGACATTCATAGAAAGCTTGGAGACCATGGTCATTCCGAGGTTTCTTACTTCCTTCGATACTTTAGGCAGTGATACAAGTTCATCAGGGCAGGGCGGCGAGCGGGTCATAATGTTTCCAATCGTCACACGTAGTTATTTCCATTTTGGAAGGATTCAATTTGAGAAGGCTCCAAGTCATCCATTGATCCACGGCTCTGTTACAACTGAAAATTGGCGAGTTTCCAATCTCTTTGGGGCATTCCAGCTGAAGGAGTATTTGCGTGTCATCTGTATAGTTATAGCACGTGAGGAGAAATTGATTGAGCAGTACCGGTAAATAATTCATGCAGATGTTGAAAAGCATAGGCAAGATGATAGAGCCTTGAGGGACCCCTGCTTTTGTGGAGTACAGTTTGGTCGAGAAAGATGGGGTATGGATGACATTAGTTCTGTTGCGAAGGTAGGATGCGATCCAATCCAGAGCAGACCCCTCTATGCCGGCTTCGTAGAGTCTATGTATCAGAGTGTTATGGTCAACGGTGCCAAAGGCAGCCAAGAGGTCCAAGAGAATTGGCACAGCAACCCTGTTGCGGTCAACTGTGTTACTCAGGCCATCCCAGATGGCAAGGAGGGCAGATTCTGTGCCTCTTCCCTGACGGAATCCCGTTTGGAAGTCTGAAAGTATGGCATGGTCTTCATTGAATTGTGACATCTGGGTGAACGCTGCTCTTTCTATCAGTTTGCCCAGGAAAGGTCCATTTGTAATGGGTCTGTAGTTGTCAGGTTTCAGTGGGTCTAAGCTTCTTTTCCTCAGTAATGGGCTTATGTATGACATTTTGAGTTCTTCTGGAAATATTCCGGTAGTTAAGGAATCGTTGATAATTCTTCTTACTGGAGTGGAAGCCGAGGTTACTAGTAGAATTGTCTTGAAAGTTTGTAGTAGACACGGGTCAGAAGGGCTGCCGGCAGGCCTGCTTGCTTTAACCAGGTCCATAAATTCATCGTGTTAAATGTGTTGGAAGGAAGGGAGAGGCTGGGTTAAAGTATTCTTGCATTGCTGTTTTGGAAAAGGTCAGCACTGGTGTTTTCTCTTTGTTTTAAATAAGAGTCCAATGTGTCTGCTTTGTCCTTGTAATGATTTGCCAGTTTGTCTGTGAAATCTTGATTAACGGAATGAGGTCCTCCTAGGCAATTCGGTTTACAAAATTCATGGAGTATTTTACATTTAGCATTTTGAAATCTGTCTGAATAGTACATTGTTTTTGCTTTTTTGATAGCTGACTTGTATAAACTTTTCTGTAGGCAAAGTTTGTCTTGATTAGCGTTTGTTTTGAGCCAGGCATGTTGCAGCTTTCTAATTTGTTGTTTTATGCGTTCTCTGTATTTCTCTAAGGTGCTGGTTTTCTTCTGTTCTATTGTGTGGTTTTGAGTGGTATCAGGATATCAAAAGCTTCCTGTAGCCACTAAGTTTTTGAACAGAATTTATTGTTTCCAGATCTGTACTGGATGTTAGTTGTGCTTTTAAGTGTCCCAAATTGAGTTTATTCCATGGTCGATAAGTGGATGCCCGTAAGGTGGTTTTAGGTGCATCGCTTAGTGTTGGAAAGAAAGCATATGGTGGTCTGACCACAAGTTTAAAAAGTAACTAGTTCGGCATTAGCAAAAATGACATCTAGGATGTGTCCAGCATTGTGTGTGGGTTTGTAGACTATCTGATGCAGGTTCAGGGCGTCTAGGCCAGCGATTATGTGGATGGGGTATATTGGGTTTGTCAAACTAAATGTTGAGGTCAACCAGAACACATAGGTGTAGTGTTGTCAGGTTTGAAACCGTGTCTGGAAGCGTGTCTGGGAACGTCGCCTTGCTAGGTGGAGGTCTGTAAAGGAGCAGGAAGTTTTAGGAGGAAGACGGTGTAGGATTGCATGTGGTGAAAGGGCCTTACAATCTTTAATGGAGATTGTCGTCAACTTTAGTGATGTGTAATGTTTGCCTTAATACAACAGTTAGGCCACCTCCTTTTTTTGCCTCTACGATTTTGGGTGAATGTATGATAGCCTAGAGGAACGACTTCATGCAGGACATCAACTCCCAACCATGATTCAGTTATGAATAGTGGGTCTGATTTTGCGTCCGTGAGAAGGTCGTAGATTTGATGTTTGTCTTTAGAGAGCGATCGAGCATTTTTTAGGGCGGAAGGAGTACGAGTCAGTGGTGGTGGTGGTGCAGCATGTGGGTCATGTAGTAAGTTTCTAAATTGTCCAATGGATGAGAGGCGGTTGGAAGAGAGTTGCAGTGTTGCTGTATGTGTGTTAGGTGTGGTGGTAGGGAGAAAGCTTGGCATTTGAGTTTGTTTGCGTAGTTTGAGAGCTGGGTGTATGTTAGTATTTTATGCCGCTAAGAATTATGAGGTGTTGTGCTTGAAAGATTTTGTTCTGCTGGTGTACGTGATATGTTTATGAGGAGTAGTGAAAAGAGGTGATGTTGTATTTGTTTCATGAGATGGATTTGTTTGTATAGTATTGTTTGTGTGTGGAAGTTATAAGATAAAGGGGGTGGTGATGTGCTTTTGAGTAGAGTATGTTGTGTGTAGGAGGGGATGAAGTAGAGTTAAGAATGTTGGTCTTAGTCTTGTTTGTTGCAAAAGGTAAAGTAGGTGGGGCTGTCGAACGTATGCGTTGTGTTATTGTGGTAGAAAGAAGAAGAGGGTGTTGGTCGGACAAATGATGGACCCCCTTCAGCCAATAGGAACCCTAGCCCCAAACCCTAACCAATCACAACGCTAGTCCTAAACCCTAGAACCAATGAGACCAAAACCTTACAACCAATCATAGCCGTAGTCCAAGCACTCAATCAGGCACTAAACCCTACCACCAGTAGTAGGCCTAACCTAAAACCCATCCCTAATACCAACCCTATTCCCAGCAAACAATCCTAAAGCTATTAACCAATCAGATCACTAACCCTAAGCCCTACATCAGTTGAATCACTGACCCAGGAACCAAAAAGCAGCCTCAATTAACAAACCAATGAGAACACTAACCCTAATCCAATAGAAACACCTGAGGCAAACACCAATCAGTGCACATATGTACCATCCAATAGCAGACAGAATAAGGTCCCTATGACCTCAGTCAAGATTTGCTGGCCAGGTAGTTGGAACCTGCTCCTCTATTCAGAATCTCCTAGTAGATAGACTTCTGCAGGTAAGGGCCTAACAAACATTGCCCTCTGACAATACTGTTTGTATAATACTTTACCCACTCTCCTAGCTAAAAAACAAGTGCAAAATCCCTAAAAAAAACACACAGCTTAAACAGCTCACAGCACCCTCTATTCACTCTCGCGGATGTAAAATATCCCTGTTGCTAAGGGGAATAAAGGGGGGGGGGGGGGGGTTACTCGCTAACACAGACCGGGAGCTGGGGATTTCTTAACATACAGATCTGAGCACAGAGCAAGGGAAAAATAAGGAGGGGAAAAACAGATGGTCACTGGAATGTGAGGAGAGAAATGAGATTTTGGACTGCAAATCCCACAATTCAACAGGTTAAATGAAACAATCACAGGCAAGAAAAAAACCACAAGTCTCTACACAAAACAGGTTAGAGATGATGCAATCACAGGCAGGTTAAAAACGACAAAAGTCTTAAACTGTAAAAGCCACAAGCAAAATAGTTAAAAATAATGCAATCAGGGTAAGGAAGACCGCTTTTAAAATTTTAGGGAAGAGACAGCACTAGTCTGCCTCCTTACCACCTCCTGGTACTTGGTTCATTGCAATCTGGGGCACAGAAACAGCAGCTCACAAAATGGAGGTGAATCCAGTGATTTACATGCACAGATTATTACTTTTAAAGTCCTCGAGGCAATCTTGTCTCTGGAAGTTAATAAAGCACCTGGAACAGATAGTTTGAGGAGTACATTTTCAAAATCTTTGTGTCGCTAGTGGTACCCAGTTGACTTCACTTTTCAATTATTTGCTTACATAGGGACCCTCATCATCCAAGCCAATACCCAAGCCCAGTATGGACCACTGCTTCTGACAGGGCAATTACACTTTAGAAAACAGTTGCTGAAGTATTAACAAAAACCTTGGCTTCAAGGTTAGATACATTGATGGATCCTGATCAGCTGGGGTTCAAAACGAAATAGCAGACCCATGACAATGTTCAGTTATTCAACCAGTTGACAAGGTTCAGAGAAAGACGATCTATGTATTGTTAGGATCTTTGGATGCCAAGAAGTCCTCTAAGGGGGTTGGACCCTTCTGACAGGACTGCTGAATGCAGTGGGTCTGAGCCTGTCCTTCATTCCTTAGCTTATTGCAAGTTACAGGACTATGTATCTAGATCTCGTTCATCAGAGGGGCGTGATACAAGGTTGCCCAAGTGCACCCATTTTATTAGCACCACACATTAAAACTGAAGTGTTATATTTGGTACATAAAGGAGATTGCTGGCATTATCTTTTGTGCAGATTCGAACAAGAGCTCTCTTTTGGCTTATGACATTAGTAAAAACCAGGTTCTTAAGAGTGCCCTCACAGGGCAACTGCAATATCTACAGAGATGTTGAACATTTATCTAGCCTTGGGAAACTGTAACTCTACTAGGAGGACTCTAAGGTAGCAACTAAATTATATAAGGCAAGTTGCCACTTCCTCCATAGAGATGTGGTCCATAAGGGCCCAAAGTGAATAGGGGATTCCTGTTGTCTTCTCTTGGATAGCCTGCACAGAAGAGGTTAAAAGTAAAATTTACATTTTTCACGCTTTACTGACTGCTACAGATTTAGAGGGGTTGTACCAAGTTGCCTCCAAATGTATCTCCAAAGGTGTCTGGCCTATTCGGTCACTTAAAAGATTACAAAGATCTAAAGCACATAAAGGCCGCTCTCTATTACAGACTGTGTACTATAATACTGGAAGGCTCAATTAGGAGTGTTAGGGGAGTGGCCCAAAAAGCCTTGGAAAAACTATATCTACATGGACCAAGCCATCAGGAGAAGTCTGCTTTGGTTCACTACACAGAGACCAGTGATTGTGTATGATAGTACCACAACCAAGATTGCGCCACAGATTTTAGGAGAGGGTGGGTCACAGATTTTGAATAACCCCATAACCTCTGATCAAGTGGAAATTCTAACCTGCTAGTTGTCTGGGTCCCATTAATAAGTGGCATTGAGGGGGTTAGAGGATTATTCTGGACATATTCATGGAGACAGACCACCAAATCATTTTATCAATGCAAGTTTGGATTACAACAGGATGAGCTTGAAAAAATTCGCTAGGCCAATATTAAACTATGGGTAATGCAACCACACAAAGCTGCTAAGACAAGGGAACTATTAAGTCTGAGAAATTCATAGAATACGTCTCAGAATCTAGAATTTTATTACAGGCATATAATTAGTGCTGACTGCAACAACTATCTTGTTTGTCCCATGTCACCAAGATGATTTCCAATGAGGAATGGAATAACATTACTTGGAGTGGGAATAATTATGCAGGTCCATGAGGGTGTGTGCATAACAGGTATGTACACTACAAGATTTTATTTGATTGGTACAAATCGCCTTCAAAGTTGCATCATCTTCATTTTTATCTAGCCCAGGTTGGTATATGGGAGGTAGGAAGCAAAGTAAGACTGAAATAAGATTTTTTTGGAAAGAGGCTTGCATTGCTATAAAAGAAATAATAAGTATTCCGATCAGCATACTGGGTATCTGGGAAGAAACATTGCAATGTCAAGTGACAGCTAAAGTAGCTATTGCTTTTAACTGTAAAATTAGCAATCCTCCAACGTGACTTTGGAGTATTTTGACCATGAAGATTACTTTAAAAATGGCAGAGTCTTAAATAAGAGGCCTCGCGGAATCCCTCATTGGATTACCTGTTCAAAGGTTTACTGGCATCGACATGTACAGCATATTGAGAACACAGATTAATTCATTGTGTGGGAGGTTAGAATTAATTGGTGGTCCTA
Organism: Lissotriton vulgaris; assembly: GCF_964263255.1. Taxonomy (NCBI): domain Eukaryota; kingdom Metazoa; phylum Chordata; class Amphibia; order Caudata; family Salamandridae; genus Lissotriton; species Lissotriton vulgaris. The sequence continues at coordinate 279,695,002 of NC_141696.1, forward strand.
TTATTTAGTGAATGTTGGATTGTGTGTCCATGTGTGGGGAATAAGCACTGTTAGACAAGCTGAATCATTCGTACTTTGAGAATTCAAACTGAGGTTGGGAGGGTTGTTAATTGCAGGGCCGTCATTTGGAGAAGCCTTATGTGAAGAGAAGATGTCAAACTTTACAGAAAATTGTCAGGAAAATGTGTGCTGCCTCCGACATTCAAATTCAATACAAAACCACTTTAGTAAATGCAAACATGTTATTGCATTTTTGTTTCTGTTTCACTTGCTAAATAGCTTTGTTAGCAATCCACCAAGGTATTCGGGACTTCGTCCTGCTTAGTGAACCAATCCAGGGTTCTTCAACGTAAGACTGTTGTTAATTTGCCTACCTTGCTGTTGTAATATTCAAGTTCAACAAATTGGTCATAATGATTAGTTGCAAATTATGGGCTGGGGAGGGATTAAAGCCGCCAACTATAGTTTCTTTCAGTTTGTACTGTAAGTTGCTACTAACTGCTCGACAAGGAATACTTTTTTTTAACATTTGTACCGGATTGCCTTTGTGCTTTGGTTAAAGGCCGTAATTTGTTTAACTGTATCGTGGGGAGCTCAAAATCTATGAATACTTACTGAGGTACAATTTCATGTTTTCTGCAATCTTTGTTAAACATCGTGCATAAGTAATTGGATGATAATCTGGAGTAGACCTACATTCGAGGCATGTTGGTTTACTGCAATTTGCCGTGATTTCTATGTTTGGATGAAGGGTAGTAGATAGAATTTAAAGTTCTGGCATCACACAAACATCTGTTTTATAGTGCGTTATCGTTTGTTGTCTGAAATATTGCCATTCTAGCTGGTGACTGATTACTGTGTGAAAATTGAAAAGAATCAAAAATATCTACTTTGGAATTAAAACAGGGCATGATGTTTCCTTTTCGGCTCTTTTCATTTGTTGCTCTTTACAGATTCGTTGCCGCTGGCCTACCGAGTTATTTTGTGGAGTGTTTATGCTTTGTTGTTAGGTCGAGATGGTGTAGCAATGCGAAGCATTGCGTCCAGCGAAGTATCTATTGTTGCCCACTTCCTGGGAATCTGAGACAGGGGATGTGCACGCGCAGCCCTCGGTGATTTCACCTCGTGGGCACGCACGCCCGGCGCCGTGCACATCTCCTATCCCACATTCTCAGCAAAAGACACACACACACACACGCAAAAGACACACACACACACACACACACACACACACACAAACACACACACACACACACACCCTTACTCCCCACCACTTACTGGGCTCTTTTTTCGCTGGCTCAATCACTCCGTCGCATCACCGGATTTCTCTCCTCCTGCTCTCTCCCGGGAACCCCAGCACTCCCGGAATCCCTGCTTTCTTCTGGGCTCTACACTACCCACACCCCTTGCCTCCAAGGTGCCGCGCTTGGGACGAGCTACGTCACCGCGAGCCTGGCACAGAGGCGGGGCATCTCCCGGAACCTCGCAGGCTCCAAAGAACTTTCTTGCCCATCAAATCAGAGCCCGCCTCTCACCTGCGTTCCAGGCCTCACTCGTAGCATACGCACGTCTTCCATCTTTTGGTAGCTCACACTCCACTCTGTGCCTTATTCAAGTGAAAAACCTAACCATGTGAGTCACAAAGTAAGAGGATCTATTTGCTTTTCGGTAATTGACATCAGCTAGCACAATATGTTTGTAACATCCTTTTGGCAGCGCTGAAGTGATCCGTTTGTTTTGATTGAGGACGTAGATATGACCCAGCACACTGGAATTGATAAGAGGATGGTTTCGGTTCCAGAAACGAGAACATCGAAACCTAGATAATCCTGGTCAAACACTAACCACATAATGTCTGTGCTCTGCTGCCTGCGTTTTTCGCCTTGCACAGTTTACTCACAGGAAATAGCAGCGTTTTGTCTCATGTGATGAAGCACATTAATGTCACCCTAGTTTCTTCTATCTCGGAATCCTGTAGTTAACTGTGACAGGCTGCTTTTTTCCGATCGCAAAACGAAATATGGTGACCTGATTAAAAGCCTTACGCGGTTTTCTGGGTTTCTAACAGACATTTTACTCTCGGCCTTTCTCGAAAGCGCTAGCTTCCAGGGCCAATTATGCAGACGCCTAGGGAATAATATACAGTGGGTGTTAGCTCTTCATTTGGCGGTCCATGGCAGCGACTGGCTGCAGCCAAACCTGGGCCAGGAGGGAAGCGGAGGTTCAGGAGCCCAGGAGGCGGACAATGCTGGCCCATCCTCCCCAAAAAACGCAAGACCACAGCCCAGCCACAGAAGAAAGCCCCCAGGAAGAAGCCACAGAGGAGAGAGCGGCCACCTGGGGACACTCCAGTGAGGACAAGTGACCATGGCGAGGCTGCCAGCAGAGTGGCAAGTGGTGAGCATATTACCACCATTGTTAAAGAATGTTTAAAATCTATGGCTCCCCTATTATTTAAGGGTCTAGGACAGGGGGCTGGAGGAGTAGCGCGCAGACAAGGCATCGGGGATGCCTTGGCACCTGTTAGACCCAGGCTGGGCGTGACACTAGACATCAAGTGTATGAAGGGCCCTTTCTGCCATGGTCTCTGGTTAAGCAAAGAAGACTGGCAAATCTAGTGTTTGATACAGATGGAAGGGGGAGAGGACCTTTGGGAGACATTTTGGGTGTCTAACATTATCCTTGAACACGTGAAAATAAGGCTCTTCAATAGTTAGTGCATGAATTTTACTAACTCTCCTTAAGGAAGTTATAACTACAAGGAAAGCTGCAGAAAACATAAATGCAGTGGTTCAAAAGGTGTGGAAATTAGTGGTATGAGCACAACATTTAAATTCCACGAAGGGACTGGAGGTGTATGTGGCAAAATTACTATTTTTAACCCTTCCATAAAAGTTTTGATAACTGGTGTTCGAAAAAGTGACTGATGCTTGCGATTTTTCAGATAAGTTGCAGTTGTTGCTAGATGCAGTCTTGTGGAAGTATGTGCTGAATGTAACTTTTGGAGGTGTAGCAAGTAGCACACTAGTTGTACTGTAGATGCTGAAGAGTCTATGCTTTGATCCATGCAAAAGTGAACAAAACGTTTCCATTTCGTCGGCTACCATTCTCTTGTGGTTGGGCGCCTTGCCTCCTTCTGAATGCCCATGCATTCTGGAGGCAATTGTAAATATTCAATCTCTACGACTTCAAGAGCCAAATTGCTAGGTTAAGTTGCTTGGGATTGAAATGAAAAATTACATTTGTAGAGCGCATATACTACCCGTAGGCCTCGCAGCGCTTTTAACTGAAGTCCAGTTAAAAGTCCATGAGTACCTGATTCTGCCCTTGCTGTGAATGAGAAGATCAGGTATGTTGGAAGCTTTTCATGAGGTGCTATGGACAACTCTAATAGCATTGTGAACCATGGCTGTCGTGCCCAGGTTGGAGCTATGAGAATCAGCTTGAGTAGGGTTTGCCTGAGTTACCTGACCAGATTTGGAATGAGTGGGAGGGGTGGAAAAGCATGAGCAAATATCCCTGACCAGTTCATCCATACAGCATTGCCCATGGACTATGGGTGTATGGAGGCGAAGTTTTGGTATTTTGTGTTTTCTTTGGTGGCAAATAAGGATAATGTTACTTACCCAATAAGCACCTGTTTAGGCAAGTAGAGCTGTAGATTCACAGGCTTTGCAAACTCCTGCCATCTTGTGTTGGGTCCGGATGTCTGCACTTTGTTTTACAGGTACCCGGGGAGGTAGGTGGGCGCATGTGAATCTACAGCTCTACATGCCAAGAACAGCTGCTTACTGGGTAAGTAACATTATCCGTTCGAGTAATGTGAGCTGTAGATCACATGTTTTGCATAGACTATATAGAAGTTTCCTCCCAAAGTGGTGGCTAGCCTGTAGCTGTTGGAGTTGTATGAAACAGTGTTTTAAGAACTGCTTGACCCACATTTGCTTGTTGTCTCGCTAACATATCTACACAATAGTGTTTGGTGAATGTGTGCGCTGTAGACCATGTTGCAGCTAGGCAAATGTAAACTATGGGGATGTTTCCTAAGAAAGCCACGGTGGCCCCTAGCTTGCGGGTGTGGAATGCACTCTAGGGGGTACAGTTAGAGTCCTCTTAGCTTCAGCATAGCAAGCTTGAATGCACTTAACAATCCACCTAGCAATAACAGATTTGGAGATAGGATTGCCCTTGTGTGGTGGTGCAAACGCAACAAAGTTGTTCAGTTTTACAAAATGATTTTGTTCTTTCGATGTAGCACAAGAGTGCTCTTCTGACATCTAAAGTGTGTAGAGCATGTTTTGCAACAAAAAAAAAAAGGTTGAAGGAAGAATACAGGTAATTCTACCAACCGATGTATGTGAAATGCAGCAACTACCTTAGGTAAAATTTCGGGGTTGGTACGAAGAAACACTGTCGCTGTGTAGTGGAAAAAAGCTTTTTTATGGTTAGTGCATGTAGTTCCCCCACTCTCCTCAATTAAGTGATTGCAATGAGGAAAGCGGTTTCTATGAGAGGAACTGTGGTTCACATTTGTGCATGGGTTCAAAAGGTGGGCCCATTAATCTTGTGAGTTCTATGTTAAGATTCCACACTGGAGCAGGTGGAAGTCTTGGTGGTCTGACTCTTTTTAGTCCTGCCATAAAAGCTTTTATTACGTGTACTCTAAATGCAGCTATTGCAGCGAGATGTAGTCTGATGGAGGTGTAAGCCAATGCTGACTGCTGCAAGTGTAACGGGTAGCAGATGATGTTTTGTATGGAAGCATCAAGAGGGTCGATATGATTCTTATTGCAATAAATAACAGATTGCTTCCTCTTAGCTGCGTAACATGCTCTTGTGGTAGGGCTTCTGGCCTCCCAAATGATAGTCATACAGTCTGTGGAAGATTCATCTAATAAAACTGACTTCAGGTGCCAGATCGAGAGGGTCATTTGTTTGGGATCTGGGTGTCTGATTTCTCCATGGCTCTGTGTGAGGAGACTGGAGGTTAAATGCAGATTTTGATGCAGTACCAGCGACAGCTCCAACAGGGTTGCGAACAAAGGTTGACATGCCCATGCGGGAGCTACTAGGATTAGTTTGAGGGATGTTTGCCTGGGCTTCCGAACCACTCATGGAATGAGTGGGAGAGGCGGAAAAGCATAGGCAAATATCCCTGACCAGTTCATCCATAGGGCATTGCCCATGGATAGCGGGTGTGGGTTACTGGAGGCAAAGTTTTGGTATTTTGCATTTTGGTGTGTGGCACACAGATCTATATGAGGGACTCCCCAAGCTTGGAAGTATTGGAGGAGAACCTGAGGGTGGAGTTCCCATTCGTGTATTTGCTGCCTGCTTAGGAGGTCTACAATCTGGTTGTTCACTCCTGGGAGATGTTCAGCTAGGAGAAGATTTGTGGTGAATGGCCCACTTCCAGATGTCTTGGGCTAGGTGGGACAGTTGAAGAGAATGTGCCGCCCCCTGTTTTTGTATGCAATACATAGCTGTTATGTCGTTGGTACAAACCAAGACAGCTTTGCCCTCCAGGTGAGTCTGGCAAGCCTTGAAAGCTAGAAAGATTGCAAGCAACTCGAAATGATTGATGTGGAGCAACTTTTGCCGTTGGCTCCACAGGCCTTGCACTGTCTGTGGTTGAAGATAAACTCCCCAGCCAGTGAGGGACGCGTCCGCTGCTTGTACTGCCTGTGGAACCGGGCCGTCTTTTTGATACATTTAGTGTGTTCCATCACTGCAGAGAGCTGCTTAAATGTAAATGTAGTATACTTGTAAAGCGCACAGCTGCCCCAGCAACGGGGCGTCCGGGCGCTGTATAACGCTGTGGAACCCTTCCTGGCTCTCCCTGTGAGATGCCCCTCCTGGGCACCCCCAAGGTGAAGCCAGGCATCCCAGTGTTGTTGGGGTCGTTGTGGAGATTAAGCAAGCTATTGCCCAGAGTTGCAGCGTGGGACCCATGATTAGAGTAGGCGCCAAGGCGAGAATTATCGAGTCCGCGGACATTGAGCCCAAGACCCTGCCACGTCGTGACTTGAACCCTGGTCCCGGGCCTGATCTCTGCTTCAGAGTCTGCCGCTCTAACCAGTGAGCCACACTTCTCCACATTACCAACTCCAACGCTTACCAACAATAGATCGGTTAATACACCCTGTGACTGGTTCCACGGATTAAGCATTCTTAAAGTTGATGCATGTGCAGCTTGGCATGGGGGACGATCATGATGCAAGATGCCATAATTTCCAGCAGTTAAACCAGAGCTGGAAGCGATTGATTGGGTTGAAACTGGAAAACTAAAACCGGAATGTTGCGAATTCTGGCTGCGCTGGGAAACACCAGGGCCTTTTGAGTATCTAGAGTAGCTCCTCTGTAGTTCTGAGTAATGTCTGGTTGTAGATGTGATTTTAGCACATTGACTGAATCTTAGTTGATGTAGTACTGAATTGTTCAGGAAGTGTGCTGGAGACATTGCTGGTATGTGCTGGCTTTGATGAGCCAGTCGCCCAAGTATAGGAAGACATGGATGCTTTGTCTTCTCAGGTGAGCAGCTACTACCGCCAAAAACTTAGCGAAGACTCTGGGGGCAGTGGTGATTTCAAACGAGAGTACCCTGAACTGGTAATGTTGACCCGCTAACACAAACCGGAGGAATTTGCAATGAGCGGGGTGGATTGAAATATGGAAATAGGTGTCCTTTAGGTCTAGAGTAGACTGAAAGTCACCCTTTTGCAGAAGAGGTAGCACTTGTTGAGGTGTTACCATGTGGAAATTAGCAATTGCTTCATCTCGTCCAAGTGTGCACGGTCATATCGTGCTAGCAGTGTCTGGGTGTTAGAGATGCGTCAGAAGTTTGCTACCCGAGAGGCCACCCTTTTCCCCGAATCATCAATAAGCTTGGAATCTTTATCTGGGGTGGAGCATCTCCTGTAGTTTGTGAGTTGGCCCTTTTTCGTGTATTGGACACCACAAGGGAGTCCAATCGTAATTATCCCTTGCATACACTGGGTCAGATGGTCCTGGCTTGAACTTCTTATCTACCCTAGGGGTAAGAATGCGAGCCCTGGCAAGGTCATTAAAGAGGTCATCTACATCCCTAATCAACCCTTTAAGCATGGGTAGTGTGTGTGATAACTTTTGTGTGCTGCTAAGGGTTTCAAAGAGGAAATCCTCTTCGGGGGATTCTTTGTGCAGCTGCATCCCATGGTAGTTGGGAGCTCTACCCAGCAACTCAATGTAACCTACACAGTCGTCTGGTGGAGAGGGCTTGGTAGGGTACAAGTCAGGATCATTGCCTGTGGGTGAATTAGTGTTGTAGTCGTCCCATGGGTCTGTAGGTACTGGTTGATAATCTTCATCCCCATTGCCATCCCCAATATCCTGGTGGTCCGGTGTATGCGGTGGTGAATGCTCAGGTGAAATTGATAAAGGTTGAAAATGAGGAGAAGGAGGTGATGAAGAGTAGGAGGAAGAGAAGGAGGGGAGGGTTAGTATCAATACTTCTCTTTCTCAGAGGAATGTGATAATCATCTTCTGTATCAATCTTTCTTTTTAAAGTCACTTTGGTGGTAATGCGTCCAGTCTTTGGATGAATGTACAACACCTTCTGTTTCGGGTCCAGTTTGTCGAGCGGAGCGAACAGATGCTTTTTGGGTGATTTTGGCACGTCTGACTGTTTCGGCGCCGAAGTGTGGGTTGGATCCGGACTTCGGCTTCTATCCCCCAGCGCCTTGAGACCCGTAAGGGTGAGTAGTTCGCGCTTTACAAATCCGTATTTATTTATTTATCCCAGAGGTTTTGGCTCTGAACCAGATTTGGAGTGAGGCTTTTCGGAGCCGGAAGGCTTTGTTGTAGGCTTCGGTGCCAAGCCAGAAAGCGTGGTCTCGGTACCGACCAGGGCCCGATGGAGTGGGTTGGACCGGAGCCTTCTTTTGGGAGGATCTTGGGGCAAGGGAGTATCTGTACTCGCAGAACGTTGTCCATGCAGGATGTCTTCATCCTGGGCGGAGCCGTACTCTGAAATGTAGGTCGGCTTCTGCTCCTCCTCTGCTCCGATGGTGTCCCCGGCCTCTTTGTCCGATTGTTGACCGAAGATGTCCGGAATGGAGCCTGTGTGTTGGCTTTGCAGGTCACGACGTCGAGCCTGACGGTCGCAAGGTGTCTTCTTGGAGCGGAATGCCTGGCATGCATTGCAGTCCTGTTCTCCGGAGACAAGCACCGGTTGCACACTTCATGTGAGTCAGTGCGCGGATACTTCGCATGGCACTGAGGGTAGGATTTGAAGGGAGTTTGTTTCATAGAATGCGAGTCGGACCAACGCAGGTAGGCCCTACGACCTTCCAAGAGTTTTCAGATCGAAAGAGGATTTTTTTTAAAGTAAATACGATACGCAAAGAATGGGAGACGCTATCGGAAACAAAACCGTTAAGGATGAGGTTCTTGCGCACCGAGGGAAACCGAAGGAACGGTGTCGAACCGGAGCGCAGTAATTCAGACCTGAACCCGATGGCGGGAAAAAACAACAATCTAACAATGGAGTCGATGCCCATGCACATGATCACTGAAAGGATGAGTCACCAACCTCGTGACTGGAAAAGACATCTTCAAAGAAAAACGAAGTGCAACCATCCGGACCCAACACTAGATGGCAGGAGTATACAAAGCATGTGATCTACAGCTCATATGCCTCGAACATTTATTTCTGGTGTTCTCCAATGCTAGTAGCACTTGTAGATGACTTGGGGTTGGAGGCCCACTCCTGGGGCGTATTGCTGCGTCTTGCTTAGTAGGTCCTCTACTGAACTGTCCACTCCTGGAAGATATTCCGTCAGGAGGTGAATACGGTGTTTAACAGTCCAGTGCCAAATGGTCTGTGCTAATTGAGACAGCTGTACTGAGTGTGTCCTCCCTTGTTTTGGAATGCATACATTGCAGTCATAGTGCGTGCGGAGAACATCATTTTTCCCAGTTGTATTGGGGGAAGAAAGATTCCAGAGCCATCTGAATGGTTAGGAGCTCTGGAATATTGATGTGGAATGTTTGGGGAACAGCCAATTGGCCCAGTACTGTGATGTCCTCAATGTTTTATCACCCAATCCTATGAGTGATACATCAGTGGTAATAGCCACTAGCGGGATTGGCTGCAGAAAATATCTGCCCTTCAGGATGTTGTGTGCATTCAATCCCTCTAAAGATGGATGGACACTGGGTGAAAACAACACAAGATCCTCCAAGTTTCCTCCTGCTTGTGACCACGGAGATGCTAGACACTCCTGTAACAGGTGCATAAGTAGCCTGGCATGCAGGACTATCGCTATGCAAGAGGCCATCATGCCTAGAAGGTGTATCACTGCCCTGACTGGCAGGTGACGATGTGGCTGAAATAGAGGCAGTTGGTTCTGTAGATTAAGACCCCTCTGCAAATTGTTTTTTCTTCTTCTGAGATTGAATTAAGTATCGCTCCCAAATATGGCTGTATAGGAAGAAGTTATTAATGGGATTTTGTAGCATTTATTGTGAATCACAGTTTGTTTAATAGGTGGATAGTGATCTGTGCGTCTTACAAGAACCTCTGGTTGCTAGAACTCGATCAGCCAATCGTCAAAGGTATGGGAAGACATGAATGTTTTGTCTCCTTAAATGTGCTCCTACCACTGCTCGACATTTGGCAAATACTCTTGGGGCTGTTACCCCAAAAGGTAGTACTTTAAACTGGTAATGATGATCACATACCACAACCCGGAGGTACAGGTGGGGTGAATTGGTACATGAAAGTAGGCGTCCTTCTGATCGAACGCGGTCATGAAGTCGCTTTTTTTAGTAGTGGTTTGGCATCCTGGAGTGTCACTATATGCAAGTGTTCCGACAGGATGTATACGTTGAATGGTCATAAATCCAGGATTGGTTTTAGTTTCCCATCTTTTAGGTATTAAAAAGAATAGGGAGTATACCCCTTTGCCTTGGTGTCGGTGTCGTACAGGATGTATGGCCCCCTTTTTGCAGCAGAGCTTTTAAGTGGACCTTGAGAAGGTATACATGCTGAGAATGTTTGTTGAATGGCTTTTTAGTTCTAGGCAGTACCCCGTGCAAATTTAGCACCCACCGGTCTGATGCTACTTCAACTACAACTGGTGAAGTTGTTGTAGCCTTCCTCGGACAGATCCTGCATGATCCGGGGAATGGAAGCTAAGTCACTGAGCGGGAGCCCCTCTTCCTTTTTTTTTTTTACACCTTCCCTGTAATAGCTCTTGCCAGTTTGCTGATGGTATTGCTGCTGCTCTCTTTGGTAAGTTTGGGTGTCAGGAGCAGCATGTGTGTGTACTAGACTGCAAGGTTCCCATAGACTTAGCGGTCTCGGTCTTTCTTCATTTTTTCTAATTGGGAGTCTACCTCTGGTTCAAATAGGAGTTCCCAGTCAAATGTGATACTAAGCATAGGTCGTTTAACCTCTGGTTTGAACCCAGAGATGCGTAACCAGGCATGTCTGCGTACTAGTATAGAGGAATTTATTCCTCTAGTATCAATGTCAGCACTGTCTAGGGCGCAAGGTATGGTTGCAATCGACACTGGTCTACCCTCTGCAACTAGGTCTTACCCCCTCTTCCTGGTCTGTTCAGGGAGATGTTGAATAAGATCTTCCATCTCGTTCTTTGTTGCCTTGTTATATCTGGATAGGAGTTCTACTAAATTAGCAGTCAGTCAGTGATTGAGTGATTGGCGTGCCCAGTTGCCAACCTCTTCATTGCTGCACAAATGCACTTACTTTTTCTGGAGGTGTGTCCCTAGTTCTTTGGGAAGCTGCTCTTCATCAAAGTTGTCACTACCAGGGAATCGGCTGTTGCATGTCCCTGTGGCATCTTAATTTCTTTGCCATGCATTCTCTCCATAGTTTTTTTGTCCAGTCTGCTCATCCAGTGTGAATATGAGCTAATAGAATGTGGATGTGTGACTGGTGGAGTGAATGTCAGTTGGAGTGTTAGGGCTGAGCAGTAAAAATGCTGCCCCCGGTAGGGCCTTCCGGGTTTCTCCCAACCATCATTTACCTGTAACCTAAGACACTTATCTTACAGAATAGGGTATCCTATTATCACCTGTACTACTACTGGCTTCACTGTATCTTCATTTACTACAGTCCCCTAATTTAAGGAGGTTTATTGGGGAAAGGTGTTATTCCGCTCAATACATGGTGTAAGGACTCTGGTCTTCACTGGGTCTTTAAAAAAACAACTATGCGGAGACCTTGAGCACGGACCCTGTCACTTGCAGATATTGCTCACTCTTGGAGAGTGTCTCTATTAGGAAGTCTGTCTCCTCCTCTGTGGTGTGCATTTATACTTTGTGATATTCGGCCATGCGTTGAATAAAACTATGGCAAGAAAATCTGTCGTCTCGGGGAGATGCCCCTTTCTGGTATTGGTACATGTGTCTCGTAGCACACATTTCATGGGTCTGGGCTTTGTGGAGGGGTCTCCTTAAGAGTCTGAATCATGTGTATAGTGACTTTGGCTCCCTGCCTCGTACTCTGCTAAGTGTGTGGAAAATGGTGACATGGTCTTTGGAGATGTATTGTATTAAGATCAATTGGAGGGCTTGTGACCTTATGTTCCGTAGCTGTCTTTTTTGGTATTGGCCAAGGCGTTTCCATGTAATGCCTTTTCCTTTTATGAGACTTTTCTGGGAGAGGTTCCTTTCCTATTTAGTGTCTCTTTTGCAGGATCTCGTGAAAGCTTTTCCTTCCAACTCCACTTGTTTTGTGGCTGTTTTTGGTGACATATCTTTTTCTGTATTTTTTTTTCTTTGCTCCAGTAGAGATGTAAGGTGTAGGCAACGTAGTGGTCGACGCCAATGCCCTTTTCGGAGTTTAAATGTGGCTGTGCTCCAATATGTTTTACATATGTCTTGGCGCCGATACGGTGTGTGTCAACACCGTGCATTTGCTCAACTCCAGTCAGGGCCGGCTCCAGGTGGCCCTGTGCAGGGAGCGTAGGTGGGGGCCCCGGAAGAGGGGGTCCGGACGGGGCGGAGCTCAGGAAGGTGTTTCATAATTAAAGCATCTCTTTAGAATACATGCTGCTTTAGGAAGACCACCTTATTCATTTCGTCTTCCGTCTTTAGGGGATTTCTTTCTTAGCACTTTTGCTTTAAATGAAGTATACATAGATAAATATGTTGGCTCTAGCAACAGCAAGTGCACAGTATGCCATGTTATATGTATTTTTATATAGCTAGGGCAACTAGTAGCTGAAGGCAGGGTGTGTGAGAAAAGGCTTCTGGCCTATGTTTATATGCCAAATTAGAGGAAATAGTGAATTGTGATTGCTGGATTGTTAGCCGACCTATGTATGTGTTTGTTTCACTTGGCTGGACTGTTGGCCCCAAGCCCATCCCATTAATTCAACACCTGCCCCACTACCATCCCACCATTGCACTGACGCAATCAGATGAGTTTTCAGTGCTAAAGGCGGTATTCAATAATAAGTTGATCCTATAACCTATAAAATTGTAGAGTGCTGCTAGGAAAGCATTTCGCCTTCATGCCTAAGACAGACATTTCACAATTGCCGTTCTCCTTTTGTAGATGTACTTTGCCACAAGAGTCACCTTTGTTGTTAATTGAGGCACACCACATTAAAAGTGAGACTGGCATGAAAGGCATATGATTATGATTACCGTTGACTTTATTTCCCCGTGTGATTTCAAAAGGTCGTACTTGGGCCTCATGAGTCGGCCGGGCGGGCCTGCGATGCCATGACGCGAAATTGGGCAAAGGGCTGCCTAGTAGTTAGTTTACAAGCAGCACGTCGAGCACCACCACACTTGTGCTTGTACATAAATTAAGTGAGTGCCACAAATGTCAAAAACAAATAATCCAGCCCAGACAATGAAATATAATCAATGAAATGAATCTTTCAGTACATGACGTTTGTACATAACATGATCATTCTGCCCTTACCCGCCAGGTCACAGGACAGGTGCGCAGCGTACACAGTACAGTAAGTACTTCTTTAATCTGAGGCTGCGCTGCTCAGCTCAGCTCAGGCTCACACTCAGCTTACTCCGATCCGACGGACGACGACCTCCGACCACCACAGAATGCCGTTATGTTGCAGCTGAGCCAGAGACTAATAGACAAAAGCCACACAAGTTACGCACACGCGCCGGGAAGCAGCCAAGTTAGGTTGAGAGTCTGCATGCGCGCGCGCTGCCGCGCCGCAGATCACCTTGGCTTCCGGCGTCTGTCTGTGCCAGCCCGCCGGATGATGACAGTCAACTCAGCCTGGTCATGAATCCTCTTAAGTAACACCCCGGCGCCCCTGCTGCCCAATCAGGAGGTCGGTGGTGCGGAGCCAGAGAGGAGGCCAGGGAAGTGAAGGGGGGGGGGGGGGGGGGGTTAAAGGGGGGGGTCGACAGGGCTTGTGGAAGTGACAGTAAAAAACAAACTAAAAGCCTCCGGGGTCGGAGGCCGCCAAATCCTGCCAGGGGCCGCCATTGCCACGAATATGTGTATGATTCGATCCTCGTCGTGGCGGCCCCTGGGGTTTGGCGGCGGTTTTTGCACATGCCTTGGGCCGGCCCTGCTCCAGTGATTTTGGAGGTGCCGGAGGATGGAAAGGTGCAGTGTTGTGTGCAGGAGTAGATGGCCTTTTTGGCAACAAGCGCTGTGTGTCAGATCCGTACTTGTGACTGTGGCTCGATTGGGATCGAATATAGTCTCGCCCTGTCTCGGGTCTGAGGCGTGCTCCTGGTTGGACCAGAACCCGAAGGCTGTGGTGCACCTAGGCGATGTTTGGAGGGCTGAGAGAGTACTATCTTTATGTGGGGCGGGCCTTGTGCATTCACGGCCCTTGGCATTGTCTTCATCCTGGGCGCAACCCAGATGGTCTCTGATTGTGTGATGGTTCCATTACCAGCAAAGCAGACTCCTAGGCTTCTTCATGCTGGCTGGAATCGTCAGAGGAGACATACTGCAGACTGGCTACGATGATTCACTCTTCTCTTGGCGAATCACCTTCTTAGTCCCCAATGGTTTCAATGTTGTTTCTCTTCTGGCAAGAATTCTGCTTCCGCTGCCATCTCCATATTATGGGCTAGCCAGCAGTCTTGTCTGTTGTGAAGGGTCTTTAGTTTTTAACTGAGTGCAGGCTGCGCAGTCCCGTTACTTGTGCTCTAGCAACATGCAGCGATTGCAGGCGACGTGTGTGTCTGAAAATCGCATCTTTTGCCCTATACTTAGGGCATTTATGGAAAATAGTCTTTTTTACCCTTCATTACCGGGAGCCAAACATTCTCGATGGGTCCTGGATGAGAGCTACCTTTATTTTTTAGTCCACAGTAAAATCATGTGGTGTCTGGAATAAAACTCGGACCCACAGTGACTTTTGGAAGTTGCTTTTTTATGAGTAGAAGCTCATACAAGCCATCAGGCTTCCACAGGCTGCAAAGTCACCGAAGCTGCACTGTGCTCTGACGCAATCCATCTGCAGCAAAAAAAAAAATCAGCCTTACAAAGGAACCGTTGGACATGCGCATTACCTCAAGGAGGTAGAGACTCAGTGTCACACCAGCAGTAAAAACACTTCCTCGAGATTAACTTGCAAAGTCTGAACCCAAAAATTGATGGCAAGAGTGTGCATAGCATGTGTATCTGCAGTCAACCCATGCTAAGAATACTATGGTTCCTGGAAAAGTATGTATTTAAGCATATCGGGAAAGAAGGTGTGAGGCAGACTGCAACTTTATATGGCACAAATTTAGATTATCCGACTTTTCTGTGAATGACGTAGAGCACCAGGTCTGCAACCTGGTATTATTCGCCCCCCCTTCCCCAGAAAGGATTAAAAAAAAAAAAAAAAAAAGACTTTTTTCGGAAGTGCTTAGAGTTCTCTTATAAAGCAATACCAAACAAGGACTTTGAGCATACTAAGCGGACAAATCTTTTCTATGCTTCCCCCTTTACCTGCTGAGAGCCACTCAAAAAAAAAGGTAAAGATAAAGGCTTCACCCATAAGGCCATATGGACGCTATCTCTCAAAATAATTGTGCCTGTGTGAAACAATGAAACAAAACGTTGCTCACTTTTATCTGCCAAGTGCTAAACAAACTGATGAGAAAATCCTGTTTGTGAGTGTGCAGAGAAAGAAAGCAACAACTTCTGGTGTTGCATTGTGCACCCCACCCCAAAGATTTTTTAAATAAGGGTGTACCCAAATGTTCTAGTCCGTATCGAATAAAAATCAGACATTTTTCAAGTAGGCCTCAGACGAGAAATGCATTATAAAGCACTCACTGGGCCACAAACATATCTATACGTTGAAATACATGCATACATTTATAGTTGTAAGTCACATGTAAAAATGCTCACTTTAAATCAGTTGATTAGCAGAAAACACATCAGTGCTTAGTATGGTGGGCATGATCTAGGATTTTGATTAGGTCTAGATTATTTAACAGCTTTCAAAAAGAAAGAAAGCAGAATCAGAAAAGGCTAGGAAAGCATAATGTTTATGTTATAAACAGCTGCACAAAAGTCACCTGTATCAAAACAACGAACACTTAAGTTCAGTAAGCAAAGTAGGTATTTGGGAAGCACCTAACTACTCACAGGGCAGCAGTCGCAATAAAATTTAAATGAGGTGAATCCAATTTAAAAAAAGTATGTTAATGATTTAGCAGGAAGGATTTCAGTTCTCATTACCAACAGACCTGTAGCATTTAGTTGTGAAAAGATAGTAAAGTAAAAGTAAGCCAAAGGTATAAAGCGCGGTTAGTGCCAGAAAAAAACATGGAGACGAATAAAGACACACCAAACCAATAAATAAAGGCCAAAGAAAGAAATTAAATTATTTTATTCAAAAGTACAGAAAGTTTTTTAAAAAAAACAAAGTTTTCCAGCAGCATTCTAAAAACTCTAAAATAGTTCACGCATTTGAAAAAATATTTCTTTCACCAATTTTACACAGGTGATGCAATCAAATTTAGCACTGAAAGTTTCCTTTTTTACGTAATTACTCAAGTGGATTTGAAAAACAAGCACCTGGTTTTTAAAAACGAGGATGCACTTTGTTTTGTTACAGAAACAGGCTGAGTTCTCAATCCCTCCAAAACTAAATTTGGTCTCAATCACAAAATAGAGCGTCACAACATATTACAACCGCAGGAATGTATTTTCCTGTTTTTGGTACATAGGAAGCAAAAACAGAGCTGCTTTGCAACTCGTAATCAATATACCAAAACTATCATTTTCAATTTTATTCAACAATAGAACGCTACAGATAAGGGAAAAATATTTAGAAAATACATGAACAAAGAAACAAGCGCATGACTCATTGTTTGTATATACACAGATTTAGATCTTAGATCAGAGACCATATAGTTAAAATAATCCACAGCAAAGGAGCTTGACACTAACTTATGCAGTATTAGGATTCTAGTTATTTTAAGAAAAGTGAATTGTGGCACCACTGTCCAGAAAACGAGAAATTACTACACTTGGTCTCTTCTTCCCAAGTAGCCAAATTCAAGATTTTTAACAAAAATATATTTTTCTCGTAATTAATATAAAGCAGGACTCACCATTGATCAAAATATGACTCCCTGCTTACATCAAGAGATTTTAATAGAAAGTTCAAATGTCAAGCTCATTGATTAATAAAAAGGACAAGTACATCAATTTTGACAAGTTAGAAGCAAACCACACTCAAACATTAACTTGTTTTCTGAAGCGGAAGCACTGGAGCAAGCCCTTAAATGATCGGTCTCTGAATTTACAATTTAGGTTGGAGGCAATTGCCACGAGTAAGTCAGCAAGCGGAACTGTCGCTGTATAAGGCGACTGAAATGTCATCTAACTCTGCCAATGGCACTGTTTTTTCTATACCATTAAAACTGTGACTTTCCCCAACAAGTAAATACTGCAGTAGCCAAATAGAACGTTTAGGTTTGTAACAGAAAGGTGGCCAAGCAGAAGAGACCATTTTAAATGCACTCCAGCAGGTTATGACATTATCAAAGAATACTAGTTAATGCCAAAGTGTGGTTCAAACCCCAAGAAAAACAGGTTTTAAAAAGTACACAAATAAAGAATATGCAGTAAATGTGTCATATAAATAACAATGGGCTGAGCACATTTCAAAGGTAGACAAACTGACAAGTTTTACTGCAAAGGCACAAAAAAATACCAAACAAAATAAAGCGATGGGCATATGAATTTATGTTACAGAAGGAAATGTGTGTACAATTGTTTCGTACACAGGACCAATGTTCTAATCATTTGGAGGCACTCAACAAATGCGGCACGCAGAGCAGTCATTTGCTAGGTTTGTGATTTCCAAAAGCAAATGGAATGTCAGGAAAAAAAAAGATAAAACACTTTAAGAAGCTTGAAACTAATATCTACTCAATACTGGTAATCATTATTTTAAGTAAAAGAGCTGCATTACTTCTTCATCCAGTGCATGAGCTACCATTAAACAGACTACATATAATATAGCTTGCCTACTAATCCAACGATAATACCCAGCGTCTGTGCAAAATCTAAGAGTGGCCTAACATTATCCAGTACTATTAAAACAAGTAAAAAACTTAAGACAAAGAGAATCTACGTAAAATGTTCACACCTCATTGAGATAAACAACAAGGAGCACCAAAAGGCACCAAGAAACCTTAAGAATTTTTTATCTGCTGGATAAGATTATAAAGCCTACCTTGATCGATCTTCTGGAAGTGTGGCTATCAAATGATTATTGACATTCACAAATGTACCTTTACAGGATAATCAGAAAATAAACCATTATAGTTTATCACTTTTCTATGCCCTTTCTACATAATACCAAAATATGGAAAAGCTCACAAGCATCAGACAAATTACGTCAATCGATTCTTCCCTAAAAGCAAGGAACACATTTTGTTATTAACTGGATGCTGGTGACATTTAGCCATTTGGAATTCGATCAAGGAGTCTCCTTTCGACAGTATGCTATATTCAAACATCTGAATTGACATAAAAACCACTTATTCCCTATAGTGGCTTAACTTTAAAAGAAAAATAGAAATATACAAGACAAATATGAACAGAATAGGAACATTGCTAAATTTACAAGATCTAGAACAAACGTGAAAACCTGCTTCTTCAGGAGAGCATAACAGAAGCAGATAACTTCAAATCGCTCGTAGGACTGAAATCAAACATTTGGAAGTTCAAAATCATAACCCAATTCAATACTGGCATGTTACTCGCATTTGTATTTTTAAAATGCTTAGAATATGTTTGTAACCAACTATATCAACCAGAGTTTCGAAAGCAGAACTGCCGGGCAAGATGCAACAAACTGGAAAAAAATATGGTGCTAGAAATCGAAGAACACCATTTTGAATGGTTTTGGTCCACTAGCCAAATGAAGGCTCAAAGTGTTATGCAACTTCAGTATACCTAGGTAAAGAATTGCATACAATCACAATGGGACTGTTTAGCTGAGTGAGGAGCATGTATGCATATATATATATATAATAAGGACGAAGTGGGGTCTGTACAAAGAAGCAACTCATCAAGTCTGACACCACTCACTTTATTCTGAGGCTAGCTAATCCATTTTGTAACGTTTTCCAACCATAAGAGTACATTCAACAGACTCTGGAATGTTATGCATGTTAACATTTAAATAAGCCTTTTACTTAATACCAGAGAAACTAAATGGTCCAGGCTGGTGAGGTTCTGGGAGGTAGTAACAATGTAAGTCGAACTCAGGGATCAGCAACATGCCCAAAACTATCAGTACTCTAAACCTTCACAACGGGAGATAGAAATGCTTACATGCTCTACCCAAACTCGCATGTAATAACAAAGATTTCCTATACAGAGAAATCTATAAAGATCCAAAAGCGCTGCTTTAGATCTGAAATAAGTTTGTGTAGAAGAGGAAAGTTTGCCCATGAAAAGTAGTTTAGTTCTTCAACCGAGCCATTAATTAACAAATACTCAAGATTCTTTGAAAGTAAAATGAAGTCACTGAGGAAGTTTGGAGTACTTTCCATCAGCAAAAGGTGGTAGATAAATGTACCGTCAAGATGAAAGATTGTGTAACATAACTAGAGATAACGTTATGTACTTTAAACTAAAAAGAGTGTTCTTTGAAGTGAAATATTTTAGACTAGAGGGCAAAATATATGTAAAATAAATTAAAAGGGTTTACATTTTTCCAAAGACTGAGTGCTGTACTGCGGCTCCTGGCGCTTCCAAAGTAGTAAAACATTTTAGTCACGATCAACTTTGCATCAGAAAAATGAAATCAGTCACTGAGCATTGGTGGAAGGCTTACAGCAGTGTTTCTAACTTAATACCTCAGCAAGACTGCATCCACAATTACAGGTAAGGGCACTTTGAAAAGTAATTAGGACAAATTACAATATTCGGGACAGACCAGTCGTAAAAGCAGTCTATGCCCATTGAGCCTTGTACACAATACCTGTTACTCAACAACCATCTGTGGTACATGAGAAAAGTATACACTGCCCACAAACGAGAATCCAGTGACTACATCATCAACTTCATAATGCAAAGAGTTGGCAGGAGCCACCAAAGTAAGCAGGATGAATGTATCTCCTGGGAAATTTTACTCATCAAAGCCTGTATTGTACTTTAAACAGCACTAACTGAGAGCGGACGAGGAAAACGTAAACAAAAATAAAACTGCAAAGTGAAAAAAGTGAAGTGAGAATCTCGGGTAAAGTTCATGGTGTTAATCAAAGGAACAAAAAAATCAAGTTATGTGATACACAGATAGGCTTACAAAAAAGCAGAGGATTATGCATACTGAGGGCACGAAGGGTGCATATATGGACTAAAAGAGGGGTGTTAAACCACTTTTGAAGAAAGAGTTGGTTTTCCCTCAATATCACTCATTTTGCTTTATTTTCACAAGTTACAAATGTGAATGGCCTGCAATTAGCAGTACAATATAAATTAGAATCCAACAAATTTGATAAGGGTGTTTATAGAAGCAAGCATACAGGTGTTTTTTTCCTTTCCAAAATAACATTCCACACACAGCAAGATCTGCCTCTTAACTAAAATATAGTAGGTTGACATCACAGTCTGTGCATATTTGCCAATAATTAAAATGTCTGGAGTTGAGGGGGATATTCAGCATCAACAACTTCAATGTCTGCCCAAAATGTATTTTTGACAGTTCTTCCTGAGGTTTCTGATAAAACGATCCAAGTCATAACTAGTTTTTCAGATTTTTTTTTATAGTGGTCAGCAAACCTATATAAAAACTTTGTGACCTATAAGAACTGTTTGGGTCATGTTGTTACTTTGATAGCAGAAGAATACAAAATAGAAAAAGAACAAATTAACAAAATAAACAGACCTAAACTATTGACCCGTCTTTGCTTTGTGCTGGAATCATAACTGGAATAGCTCCCATTCTACTTAAATTAGGAGCAGATACCTTTGATGTTGAGAAGTTTGGTGCACTACTCGGTGGGCGTTCAAACTCTTCTGTCGGTATGTGGCTATACTGTGCCTTGGCATAGCCATCCATGTTGGAAGGAGACAGAGACCCAAGTGAGGAGTGATTGCTGCCAATGAAACTCCGTGCAGTTGAAGTGCGACTTTTTGGTGGAGCAACATCTTCTCTGTAAAACAACCATAATACATGTATTAACTCGAAAGGAAAGTTAAATATTCATCAGCATTAAGCTATAAATCAAGTTTATATAACCATCATCCATAACCAGAAAAAAAGCACTACCCTTCAACATGGTTCCTCCGTCCTATTGTTAGGTTAACATTTACAGAGGAAAGAAGCATGATCAAAGAGGCAGATGAGCAAAAACCACTCAGGTAACTGGTTGTAGCACCAAACACGACAATACTGTAGTGTGCACTGGACCAAGCTACTCAAGAAAAGCTCACTAACTGGAGGGAGCGAACAGATTGATTGGAAACAGTGAGACAGTAGACACCACTCTAGTGAATATCTGGTCAGCAGTGACAAGAAAAGGCTGGAAATAAGACATCTGCCTCAACTACGTTTGTTCTCTCAGCCATTTTGAAACAACAGCCCAACCTCAGAGAGGTAACTTTCAACATAGGGTTCAGTATTACATGAATTGCAGACACTTGTTTAAGCACATTAGCGCTGGGGCACATGCAGCTATCCTAAAGGGCATTTATTTCCTTGTTTTCTCATTTGCATGGGGGTATGGCCCCACCCTTGCAAATCAAGGGAATACTTTGACTCTATGCCAGCACCATACTATGGACACAGGCACAAAAGCAAACAGGCAAAGAAAGAGGTTGTGCCGGGTCATGGTGACCCTTGCAAGGGGGGAGAAAGGTAGAAAAAAAAAACAGACCTTCCCCTGCCACAAGTGCAGTCACTCATTGCACCTGCCTGCAGAGGGGGGGGGGGGGGGTGAAGGAAAATGCTACTTACCAGTATGAATCTGTTCTTGGCATGTAGAGCTGCAGAGTTGTACACTTAGCATTAGATCGCCACCTGGTGTTGGGCTAGGAAGATTGCATGTTCTCGTCGTCTTGGAAGAAGTCTTTGTAGTCACGAGATAGGTGACTCCTCCCTTGGACGATAGTGCGCATGGGTATCAGCTCCATCCTTAGATTGTTTTTCGCCATGATGGGAAATGATGGAGTTAGTAGAAGTGAAGAAAAAAAGATGTCCATGCGTGTGCATCTAAGTAAGATGAAACTGGAACAGATACAGGTCCCGGGGTGCGGGAGGGGTGAACAACTCTGCAGCTCTACATGCCAAGAACATATGCATACTGGTAAGTAGCATTTTCCGTTCGAGGCATATGAGCTGCAGATTGTACACTTAGCATCGATTGTGCAGCAGTGTCTCCCCTAGCGGTGATCACCTGTATCTGTTGCAGTAGTTTGAAAGAGTTTTAAGGACAGCTTGGCCTACTGCAGCTTGCTGCTTAGCTTGCACATCAACACAATAGTGTTTAGTGAAGGTGTGTGTTGTAGACCATGTTGATGCCTTGCATATGTCATCTAGGGGAATGTTTCCTAAGAAAGCCATAGAGGCTCCTAGTTTGCGTGTTGAGTGCGCTCTAGGAGGAACTGTTAATGTACGTTTTGCTTTTTGGTAGCATATTTGTATGCATTTTACAATCCACCTTGCAATGCCACCTTTAGAGATGGGGTTGCCTTTATGAGGTGGAGAGAAAGACAATACAGTTTTGTTTTTCAGGCTTAGTCCTATCTATATATTAGAGAAGAGCTCTCAACATCTAATGTGTGTAGAGCCCTTTCTGCCACAGACTCTGGGTTTTGGAAAAACACAGGTAATTCTACAGATTGGTTTAAATGAAAAGGAGTTATTACTTTTGAAGGAATTTTGGATTAGTTCTTACAACCACTTTGTTACGATGTAGTTGTAAAACTGGTTCTTGTATAGTAAATGCTTGTATTTCACTTACTCTAAGAGGTGATCGCAATAAGGAAAGCGGTTTTCCACGTCAGGAATGGCAGTTCACATTTATATAAAGGCTCAAAAGGGGGCCCCATGAGCCTTGTAAGAACAACATTTAGGTTCCATTTATACTGGAGAAGGTGGCAACCTAGGTGGTATAATTCTTTTTAATCCTTCCATAAATGCTTTAATTGCAGGTACTCTGAAAAGAGACAGATGATGTCTACTTTGTAAGTATGCTACAATTGCTGCAAGGTGCAGGCTTATGGATGAATATGCCAAGTTACACCTTTGTAAATGTAAAAGGTAACATGATATTTTGGATGGAAGCATCCAGGGGATCAATTTGGTTGTCTACCAACACCAGGTCTGTTAGTTGACCTTGAGCCTGGTTCCACTGTTGTGCTAGACATTCCTGTAACAGACGCATTTGCAGTCTTGCATATGGTACTATGAAGATGCAAGATGCCATCATGCCTATTAGTCTCATGAACACCCTGGCTTGCAGAGATTGTTGCTGTTGAAAAAGTGCGACTAAGGCTCGAATGCTCTGTATCCTTGCTGGACTGGGATACGCTAGAGCTGTAGACGTGTTTATTGTAGCCCCTAGATACTGATGTATATGAGAGGGTTGCAGGTGCGACTTGGTGTAGTTTATTGTGAACCCTAATTCGTGCAACGTTTGAATTGTCTGATGTGCGTGTTGGACACACTGATTGAATGACTTGGCTTTTATGAGCCAATGGTCTAGGTAAGGAAAGACATGCATTTGTTGTCTCCTGAGATGTGCTGCTACTACTGCTAGGCACTTTGTGAATACTCGTGGTGCCGTTGTCACTCCGAATGGAAGGACTTTGAATTGATAATGTTGTCCTTCCAGCACAAAGCATTGATACTTCCTGTGAGCAGGATGTATCGGAATGTGGAAGTAGGCGTCCTTCAAGTCTAGTGTTGTAAGGAAATCGCCTTGTTGCAGCAGTGGGAGCACTTGTTGTAAAGTGATCATATGAAAATGATCTGATTGTATGTAATGATTGAGGGGCCCGAGGTCGAGAATTGGTCTTAGTGTCCAGTCCTTCATGGGTATTAGAAAATATAGCGAGTAACCCCTGTTCCTTGCTGTTGTAAAGGAACTATTTGTATTGAGTCCTTTTGTAGAAGTGACAGAACTTCCTGTTTGAGCAGAGTAAGGTGTTCTGTAGACATTGGACGCTGCCTGGGTGGTATGTGTGGAGGTGTTGCTGTAAGTTCTAGGCAGTAGCCATATTGGATAATCTGTCGTACCCACCTGTCTGTTGTGATGGAGTTCCAGACAGGCAGGATTTGCTTTAATCCGCCCCCCACAGGACTGGAATGCTGTTGGCGGAGCAGAGGGAAGTCACTGTTTTGTGGCGGAAGAGGTTCAATTACTGTTGTTACCCCGACCTCTTCCTTTGTTGGTCTTGCCTCTATATCCTCCTCTAAAATATCCCTTGTTAGAGGATGTTTGTGTGTTAGATTTGAAGGATGTTGCATTGTCTGCACCTGTTAGTTTGGAGCCCCTCTATAGGAGGAGCAACGAAAGGAACCCCTAGTTTGTGTGGACTGTAAAGCTCCAATAGATTTGGCAGTGCCTATATCCTTCTTCATTTTTTTCACGTGCTGTGTCTACTTCTGGACCAAACAATTGGTTTTGATTAAAAGGTTGATTTAAAATGGTAGTTTGCACTTCCTGTTTAAACCCTGAAATGCGTAGCCACGCATGTCTTCTAAGTATGACACTAGTATTAACAGCTCTAGATGCAGTATCTGCTACATCTAGTGCGCACTTGATTGAGGCATTAGAAATAAGCTTGCCTTCTTGTACAAGATCAGTTGCCTGTGCCTTATATTGGTCAGGTAGGTATTCTAGCAGTTTCTCTAACTGATCATAGTGAGCCCTATCATATCGTGAAAGGAGGGTTTGTGTATTAGCTATATGCCATATGTTGGTAGCTTGCGCAGCTATTCTTTTGCCTGAGGCATCTAGGACTTTGGATTCTTTGTCAGGTGGGGGTGCCTCACCTGACGTTTGTGAGTTTGCCCTCTTCCTAGCATTTGACACAACTAGTGAATCTAATGGTAGTTGTCCTTTAATGTAGGCTGGATCTGCAGGTGCAGGCCTATATTTTTTCTCTATTCTAGGGTTTAAAATTCTAGTACGTACAGGGTCTTTAAAAATTTCTGGAGCATGTTTGATGACCCCTTTGAGCATAGGAAGAATTTGAACAGACCTGTGCGATTGTTCAAATGTGTCTAATAGAAAATCTTCCTCTGCCTCGTCAGAATGCATAGTGACCCCATGGTAAATGGCTGCTCTGTTCAATAGGTGCCCAAAGCCAATGTTAACTTCTGGGGGAGAAGGTTTTGATGGGTAGGACTGTGCTTCAGGAATATCTGGTATATCCTGGGGGTTTGGGTACTCCCAGTCTGTATCATCTGTAGGGTATGGGAAAGGCTCATCTGTGTCTATCCCAGTTCCTAAATTATACTCATCATTTTGAGGTGAGTGTGGAGATAAAAGAGGGGAATGTGAAGGAGATATCTGTGGTGAATTGTTAAGAGGAGCAGGAGATGAAGGATAAGGAAGTCTAGGTGAAGAAGGGTGCATAGGGGATGTGGCAGAGTCCTTCTTGGCAGGAACCACAGGTGTGGATGTTTCATCTGCCTTCCTCTTCTTGTGTGGTGTAGTGAACACCTGACCTGTCTTTGGGTCAATGTAGATCTTCTTTTGCAGAGGATCTGGCTGGAAGAGTTCTTCTTGTGGAACCTTTGTCGGCGCCGATTTTTTCGGTACTAGACTAGGTTGTTGCTTGTCTTTGGCCTTACGAGTTGTTACAGTGTCCTTTGGCGTCGTTTTCGGCACCAAAGGTGTTGTTTTTGGTGTCGTAGGCTGTTTCGGTGGCTTGGGCGCACCAGAATCAGGCTGTCTGTTTCGGCACCGAAGACGATGTCTTCGGAGTCGAAGCTGGTCTCATCTGCTTCGAGGCGTCGGAAGCTGGCTTCGTACCCTTGTCTTTAGACGTAGACGGTTTCGGAGCAGAGACTTATTTCAGTGCAGAGGGAGCTGGTGGAATCGGCACGTGCGGCTTGCTCGGTACCAAGGTACCGGAAGGCTTAGTTTCTTCTTAGCGGGGTTCGATGGCGGGGCTGTCGAAGTGGTTTTTCGGTCTTGACTGGGCCCCGGAGGCGGAATGTTGACCTTTGCCTTCAATCTGGGTGATGTGTGTGGTGCAGGGGCAGTAGTACTCACACGCTGACCCGATGGTATGGAGTCATCTGAGTAGTCTGCCTCTGATACGATCTGGAGATCATCGGAATCTTCTTCGGGAACGAGCGGAACCTCTTCGTCGAAGATAACCACCGGTTCCGGAGCTGATCTCTGCATGTCGTGTCGACGGGCCCTCTGATCTCTGATGGTTTTCTTGGATCGAAAGGACACGCAGGCTGTACAGCTGGATTCGTCGTGTTCTGGCGATAAGCACAGATTGCAGACCTCGTGGTGGTCACTGTGTGGAAACTTTGCTCCACACCTGGGGCATTTCTTGAACGGCGTCTTTTCCATGAGGTGTAGGCCTCATGGCGTGGATATGCCCAACGGCCCGCGTCGACGACCGGAATCGAGCTGATGGAGTCGAAACGATGTTAGTCAATGTCGAAAGTAGTTTGGTAAGTTTTTATGAAGTTTTTTGCGCTTCGAAATGCTTGAAAAGTCTATTTCTAGCAGGAGCGGCAAACTTTCATCCGAACCCAGTGGCGGAAAAAAACAATCTACGGATGGAGCCGATGCCCATGCGCACTATCGTCCAAGGAAGGAGTCACCTATCTCGTGACTACAAAGACTTCTTCCAAGACGACAACATGCAATCATCCAAGCCCAACACCAGGTGGCAATCTAATGCTAAGTGTACAATCTGCAGCTCATATGCCTCGAACATAACATTTTTCCTTTTCATTGCAGACCACGTGCCGACTGTATTGTTAATGACAGAGCAGTTGCTTCAAACAGCCACTCGGTCTTTCACTAATGAGCTACCCTCAGGACAAATGCAACTTTTTGTGTGGTTCTGGAGCAGTGCACTGTATATAAGTGAGCGCACTTTCCCCATTTTAGCCCAGTGTATCCTGTTAACAGTGTGCTATATCACCAACTCGAGGACGTTGTCTGGTGTTCTCATTTTATGTGTTTTTCCCCCATTGAGGTTCCGCCAAATGAAGTGATTTTGAGATATGCCCTTTTCACTTAATTCTGGTTAATAGGCAAGTTATTGCATAGAGTGATGCCTTAACTGGAGCGTTATTTTGTTTTACACATGTATGATACGTGTGTGGAAAACTAAGAAGGGCTAATGTGCCCCTGCAATACTAACTGCCACATTGTCTTTGACCCGGTGAACCATTCCTTACCTCAACTCTGCTCGCATCCAAACTCTGCATCCGTGACCCCCGGACTGAAACCTTTAATCATTGTACACACCATGGAGCCAGTTCAACAGGGCCCATGCCAGGTGGAACTTTCGATGGACCTTTGACGATGCCCCCTAGGCGGATAACAAAACTGTTCATACTTACCTAGGAGCACGAGCATCCCTGGCCAATGCCCGGTGGAGCGGTCATATGCAGCTATAGAGCAGTCTGGCCCTGGTATCACCCACTCAGCAGTCACCTACCGTGCCGGTCATCTGACATGGTTTTCCTAGTTTCCCCATTGTGTTTCCTTCCATCCCCATCCCTCCATGATTCTTTGATTTAATTGATGTAAGTATGTAACCTGTAACTCGTTGATCCTATTGTAAAGCGCTCTGATACCTCCGGGTCTAGCAAGCGCTGTATAAAACTTTTTAAATAAAATAAATAAATACAGCGAAAACAGGGTGATGGTGCCCTATATATAAAATGACCCCATGGGCCATATTGCATACAATGCCCCAAGTGTGCAAAAGAAATATACACCCATTTTCTGTTTCCCCGGGGCATTATGGTATTAAAAACAGGCGGCAGACATTTGCGCAACCCCCTTTTGCAATACAGATTGGTTAGAGGACAAGGCACCGTTCACTTTATGACAAGCAGGGGTAAAGAGGCCATTAGGAGGCACACTAGGAGGGGTCGGGAGCAGGAATCTGAATACCCAGACATCCTTATCGGCAGGGGACACTCTCTCCCCACTCCTTTGAAAAGCAGGATAGCTGTCCCTAGCATAGCAAAATACAGAGCAGCTGCTACATCTTTCACTAATGCACGTAGTTGGCTGCCCTGGGGGCCGCGCATTAGATCAAGGGCATACTGTCCATAATTTTGCACAGCACACCTAGTTAAAGAAACGCGGCAAACATGACCAAAGTGCTCCAATTATTAATTGCCCCAGGAAGGAAAGTGAATATGGCGTAATTGGAGTTCAGTAAGGACAGGGAACACTGCTGGTACTAACATGAAACAGAAAGTGGATTCTCAGGAAAAGATGTGCCAATCAATCATTAATTGTTTATATTAAGTGCTGAATAAATACCCCAAAGACTTTCGACTAATATCGAGAAAAAAACATTAAACTAAAATAATGACAGTTAATCAGATTTGTAAATAACAAGAGGAAAATGAAAAGGTTATTCTAAGGTCAAAACTGAAAAACCACGGCAGACATGGGCAGATGTGTTTCCGGTCAGTAGAACTGTACGGAAAATAATTCAGTTTAAAGCCCTGGTTCTGGTTTTTAAAGCCTTTCATACGATTGAGCTCCCTATCTTAAAGACAGATTTCAGCCTCATTTACCCCAGAGCATCCTTAGAGCTTCATCCCAACTTTTGATTGTTACTCCCAGGGTGCGACTGCCTCGGACAGGAGGTAGATCTTTTCATATAGTTGTTTCATGGCTGTGGAATAGCCTCCCTCTCCCTATTAGACAGAGCCCTACCCCCTGACTTTCAGGAAAAATCTTAAAATGTGAGTCTTCCAGCTGTGAGCCGGCCGTTCGACAGTGATCTGTTTTGCTCTACGTTACGTGATGTATGGCTGTTTTCAGCGCCGGGACACTCCAGGGAGTAGCCGTGCGCTTCATAAATATGGGCTAACATAACATAACTGTAAAGCTTACCATTGAGTACCCTATGTTCAGCATCACTTGAGCATAAAACGTGTAAGTTGATCTATGACCCTACCAGCACCTACAGTCTGCGCACCACCTATCTACTTACTTAAACATCCAGTTCATGCTCCAATTAGTAGGGAGACGCTCGCAGAAAAAAACTTGAAAGCAGCAGCGGGGCACACGTGAAGGGAGAACCACGCTCCCCAGCATACCGAGGGAGCGAGAGCGGCCCTACCGACATGCCCTTCCGCCCCACAGGTCCACTTTACCTCTCGCGTCTCCTGCTTCACGGGAGATGCTCGCAGAAGGAACTTGAAAGCAGCAGCAGCGGGGCACACGTGAAGGGAGAACCACCCTCCCCAGCATACCGAGGGGCAGAGAGGCGCCCTACCGACACGCCCTCTGCCCCATTTAATTGGCTTCTCGCTCTAGTCCCGCGGGAGTGCGCCGGCGAAGCTTGGGCCAAGGGCGGGCCCATCTGAGACCAGAGGAGGCCGGGCTGGGCCCCCCCCTCCAAGCCCACAGACTTTAAGAAAAAAGTAACGCTATTTTGTAAACTGTCAAGTTGCAGGATAGCCTCTAGAGTAAACTAGGTCAATGCGTAATGGATGAGGGAGATAAGTAGTGGGAACAGGGTACGTAGCGGGGACTCTCGATCAATTTATTACGAGGGTTTCCTCAGTACTGGCCCACGAAATAGCCCTTACAGAACGCCGCTTCTCGATGGACCCAGTATTTTCAAAAAGGTCATCTCTGGGGGCCATCCAGAATACGCGTAGCCCTAGTAGTCACTGTGAGGACAACACAGTCGCTTCGCAGGAGTAGCTCACAGGTACAGCTGCGGCCCCTGCCCCTCTGGTAGAACGGGGGATAAGGCAGCATTCGCCTATAAATGTTATGCCTGGAGTAACTATACTTTCTACCCCCGAGGAGCGACGGTCACCAGGGGAACATCTGAAGGACGCAAGGGCAAAAAGAAAGGAGCTAATGGGGCAGCGCCACCACAGAAAGGGAAGAAGTCTAAAAATTGTCGTATTATTTGGAGAATGAGACTCCCCCTATGGGTCCACCAGTGGATGAGACTGCCCGTGGAATCCAGTCAGGGGGTACTGCAAAGGCTGGCCCTGAGGTAGTGACTGCATTGGACCCACGGCTCAGGGAGGAAGCAACCTGGAAGAGAATAGAAGCCCTCCTAACATCTCAGCTGGAGCCTCTCATGGACTGACTGATTGCAATTGAACTGTGGCTGGGGGAAGTGGAGGGTGGGGTAATGCGTACCCTGGGTAGTATTAATGAGAAGGTTGGGAGGACAGCTAATCCTCAGAGTATAGGCACTGGAAGCGAAAGGGATTGGGGTACAATTATCTCAAGCTCCTCCGTGGCAGCTGTACCAGCCAGCACGGTACAACCCCCGTCAAGGAAAATCGGGGGGAAAATAATGTTGGCAACGGAAGGATAGACAGTAGAAGCCAAATGAGGGCAGGAGGGAATGAGGAAAGGGAAGGAAACATCGTAAAGAAAATGTATCCCCGTTTGGATCTGCCTCCCAAGTGTTCACCCTATGTGGCTGTTTTGACAGGAGTGCCCCAACTAAAAATGGAGACAGAGGAAACATATGCCCAGTTGAAAAACAAAATAATACACTGGCTAAATTATAATAGACCTATGCCCCAACAAGTGCACTCGAAGATTTTACATGTAATAAGGGTGAGTTGGGTGGGACATAGATATAAGAATAAGACCACCGTAGGGGACTGTATCGTGGTGAATTTTAGAGATCCCAAGGCAGTCCAACACATCACTCGCGGTCCTCAGACTGATACTAGTTCAAAAAGACAGACATTTAAACTAAGTTATTTCTATAAGCTCGCATATATAGGATCTAATGGAGGGCGTTGGGATGACCAAATGGGGAGGACCTTGCAGCCAGATAGAGGGTGTGGTGGGGCCCCGAGAGAGAGGGGTGAGTACCATGGTACTGATGCTTAGGAGGCACACTCACAAGTGAAGGAGATAGCCCAAATAAGAGTTTGTCCTCCCGTTGTGCAATAAATATGCACCACTGGATGAGTTAGCCAACTTAGTGAGGTAGATTGACTGCCCCCCCCCCCCCCCTGAAGGAACTCTGGACAGGATTCAATTAAAATGAGATATTCCAATTCTAGTAGCCCCAACAGACACGCATACGGATAATAGCCCTTTAGGAATCCTGCGGCTCCACTAAGAGATCAGTGGAGTACCGTAGAGCTAGTGTCCTGGAATGTAGCAGGTTTATCAGCTAAATTCCAGAACACTGAATGGCTGGATTACATTAATAGGTTCAACATCATCTGTATCCAAGAAACCTGGGAACCGGATCCCACTAAATTCAACTTGGTTGGGTACAAATCCTTTAGCATACCAGCAGGTAGCTCTGCGGCTGGAAGAGCTAAGGGCGGTCTCCTAATTTGGGTTCAGTTGAGCCTAGATGGAGGGTGGACAGACTTGAAATGGAATTCAGACTGCATGATGGCGGTACATTTTAAGAGTAATGAATTTAGTCTAGTATTGGTACATTTTTACAATGCTGGAGGTTGCAAAGCAGGCGAGTTGGAGGAAAAACTCGGGTCACAAAGAGTAGCGAAAATGGGTGTAATGGCCCCAGTGTTTTTAATAGCAGGGGATTTTAATTGCCAATTATGTCCAAAACTGTTACCATTGACAGAAGAATGGACAACATGTAATTTTGAAGAAGGGGCTCACTTTGAACACACCCCGGAGGGTAGGACTTATGCAGGGTGATGAAGGGCCACAACATAGAGCACTCAATGGATCTGCTAAATATTAAACAAAATGAGCAGGTTAACCCAACAAATAAGGGAAGAGGATGTTGTTCTTACATCGATTTCATACTCCTATCAGACCTATTAAAACGAAGAATAGTGAATTTCTCGATCGATTGCAGTGGGTTTAGTGATCACAACCCACTAGCATTGTCAGTGGCCATCTCAAAGACCAGAAACGCCAAAAGGAGGGGGGCGGAGGACGTTAGGGAGACAGTTATAGCTCAAGGACGGCGACTCAAATGGGCTAAACTAAATGGAGAGCTTCTACAAATCCCTGTTGGAAAAGGGGAAAGATCAGATAGAGACATGTCTAGATCTTTCGGTAACTGGTCCCCCATTGGTGAAGACCTTTGAAGATGTAGGAAGACTGGTAGACTCTCAAATGTGCCATACAGGAAAGGGTAAGATAAATACAGACCCTAAGTGGTTTGATAGAGGGTGCTTCCTAGCCCAAAAAAACTTAATAGCCCTCAAGCAGAAGCCACGAGACACCCAAAAGGTTATGCATTGTAGACTAGCCTACAAGCAGGGGGCAAGGCGAGGAAAGAATGCAATCCAGACCAAGACATGGGAAGATCTTAGGGGAGCAGCTGAAAATAGAGATCTTTCAGCCTTTTGGAAGATAGCCCCTGTTCCCAGGATGGTAACAGCCCACAGATAGCGTCCAATGTACTCCCGGAGCAGTGGGTGGAATACTGTAGTGTTTTGTACAACAGAGGAAATTGCCACTGAAAAAGAGTGTAAACTTGAAACGCGTCTGGCTCGAGAAAAAGGATGTTGGTCTACTTAACCTGTGTGCAGCCTCTTTTGAATAAACAGATGTACCAACCTGCTGAGGCTGTTCCTGTTTGTGAGAAAACGTTACGTTGGGAGATCTATATATATCTATATTTCTTACTACTACTATTTTATGTACCATGGGACTCCAACTTCGACGACAGGGAATTATTCAAGCATGTGAATCTATGAAAGACACCCTAATACTGGATAACAGGAAGCTAGCCAACAAGGCCTTTGAGGCCACTCAAGTAGAAGCAGCTCCAGCCCTCAAAACATTTTGCCATGGGTTCAACAGCAGAAGAAGCCCTACTCTTTCTTAAGCTTCATCTTCATCTTCATTCTGCTGGTACAGTCTTCCTTGGTGCAGCCTCTTTCAAAACTCCACTGATTCAGCAAGTGCAGACCTTCTAATCTTTCAGAGTCTAGCAGTGTTCAGAGGCTGGTCGCTAGGGGTGACACGTTCATGCCAATTTCATGTTTGTGGGTGGGGAGGACGCCCTAGACAATGGGGCTACAATTCCCACATTGCAACCCTATCCATTCTTACATTTCCAGTGGGGTTGGCAATAAACAATCCCACAGTGCAGTTCTCGGCCCAAATCCAACATTTCAAGACCCTTCTTCTCTGGTTTAGAGGTATGGGCACACAATTGAAGTGTACCCAGTATAATGAGGCACCTCTTCTGGAAAACAGGATCTGCAATGCATTTTCCCCAGTGGAAGAAATGCCAGCCTGTCTACCTACACACAAAAAAAGGCAGTGTGGAGGGTGACTCTTAATTGCCTAACCAAGGCAGATACCTCATTTAAGCAGGGCCATCTACGGCCACAGCCCTCTGGCCATCCTACAGGAATAGGTCACACCTACTCCCAACATGAAATTTTTCATCATTCCTAGGAGCGCCTCAAATCTACTAGCAGGAGGACAACAGCCTGTCTCAGATGACAAGGCTGCTAGTCAGAAACAGCTCCTAAAACTTTGGGGCTAAAAATGCAGTCTTTCTAAAGGCACCTTACTATTAAAAGCTGCTTTCATTACAGCTACAACAATGTGCCCGGTTTAATGGAACAAATAATTTGATACCATAGAGTACTATATTTGCTGGTCCCTAATGGAAGTTGGATTTAGCGGTTGGGCTAATGAAACTCTGTTAGCCAGCGTAACTACCCGTCTTGCTACAGTGAAAACTACACTTGAGTTTCCACTGTAAAGACATGTAAAACACAAAAGAAACACCTCCTCCTTTTTAATATTTAGCGCCCTGCCCTATAGGCTTTAAGGTCTTTCCTAGGGTTGAATTATAAATATTATAAAAGGAAGGTTTTGACTTAGTAAAAGATTTTATTTTGCCATGTCGGGTTGGCATTTGAAAAAGCTGCCCAACTAGGCTGCAATGGCAGAACTAGAACATTGTTTTCACTGTGTCACAAAAGGAGTGGCACAATATGAGCTGCAGTCCCCTAGTGAAAATGAACTTACTAGCTCTGGGTTCACTTTACTAGGGACTTGCAGCTAAGTTAAATGTTCCAATCAGGCATTACCCAATTGTATATTCACTTTGAAGGGTCAGAGCACATGCATTGGGGCCTGATCAGCAGGCTCCAGTCCAGAGTCCAAAAAAAAAAAAAAGACAGAGAGAGAGAAAAAGAGAGGGGGGGGGAGAGAGAGAGAGAGAGAGAAAAAGAGAGGGGGGAGAGAGAAAGAGAGAGAGCGAGAAAGAAAAAGAGAGAGAAAGAAAAAGAGAGAAAGAAAAAGAGAGGGGGAGAGAGCGAGCGCAAGAAAAAGAGAGAGCAAAAGAGAGGGGGAGAGAGCGAGAAAGAAAAAGAGAGAGAAAGAAAAAGAAAGAAAGAAAGAAAATGAGAGAGAGAGAAAAAGAGAGGGGGAGAGAGAGAGAAAGAAAAAAAGAGAGAGAAAGAAAAAGAGAGGGAAAAAGAGAGGGAAAAAGAGAGAAAAAGAGAGGGGGAGAGAGCGAGAAAGAAAAAAAGAAAGAAAAAGAAAGAGAAAGAAAAAGAGAAAACGAGAGGGGGAGAAAGAGCGAGAAAGAAAACGAGAGAGAGGGAAAGAAAGAGAGAGCGAGGCGGGGGGGGGGGGGGGGGGGTGTGTGTGTGTGTGTGTGTGTGTGTGTGTGTGTGTGTGTGTGTGTGTGTAAAACTTGTGGTTATGCAAAAAGACACTATCTTATACAATCTATTATTGCTTGTTCAGTCCATATGCTGTAATGCTTGCACTCCTCTCAATTCATAAGAATTGTACTGCACGTTTCCCTACACTATACATTTGCCTGATTTGTCAGCTCATGTACATGCTAAAGCAAGAATGCCTCCCCGTAATCGTGCATGCTGTGAACGCGCCTGTCTCCTCTGGTGCTCCACCATGCTGCACATAGTGCTTTGGTGGCTCATCTTCTTTGTTTCTCTTTACTGGTGCCTACAATACTTTGCTGTACTGGGACCGTGTTTTGAATTGTGGTCGCTTTCTAAGTTTGTTTTTAGTGCCATTAATGTAAAGGTTATTAGAAACACTTAAGGGGCACTTGTTTCCGCAAACTGAGCGCACTCATTTTTCTTTGGTCTACTGTATTGTGGCTTTCTGATTGGGCGTCGATGCTGAGCCATGTGTACATCCTACTTTCAGTAGTTGCCTTTATTATTCCTTGCAGCTCATTTACATAATGCATAGTTAATCCCCAGTGAGGCCAGACAGACTCTACTGCCCACCCCCCCCCCCCCCATAGCTTCTCAAAGATGTTCACAACAATCCGTGATTGCTTAGCTCAAGAAATGAGTATAAGAAGCTGCACTCTTGTGGAAGTAGCAAGTGAGCACTTCAGACTTTCCGAATCGGGATTACTCAACAACTGGAAAGTAATTTCTACTCTTGCTCATGACCACACAGGTTTTTTTCCCCTCTGCACAGTGGAATGCTTTGCAATGCAGACTAATTTAAGTGATTTCTATTGGTCATAGCTTTGCTTTAGGCAACTACGAATAGCCAGTCCAATTTGTCGGACTTAAACACCAACACTATTTTCCTACCATTTCTGCTGCTCATACTACACCAACCGGACAGGGCTGGAGCCTGCTTCTTTTCTACTGAAATGCTTGTTCACTACCTATTACTGGTGTAGCAGTTTGTGTGCGAATCTTTGAGGCATTGCGATTCTCTCTCTACACAGTAATCGAATGTCTATAAGCACAGTAACTTCTCTCTGAGCCTCCAAATTAATTCACTTTTGAACATTACAGACATTCATTCTTCTATATTGCAAGGTCTATACCCGAGGTGTTCTGCTTCAATGCAGTGTGCTGTTTACCCTTGCACAACTGTACACAATGATGTGGTGAGGATCTCATTCACGTCTAATAATTTGTGTATGATGACTCCATACTCCAGTCACTTTCTACCAGTTATTCATATGGATTGTTTTTAATGATGGCTCACTGACCCTGTTGATGGGCAATAGAAGTATAACCTATAGCCTATGTGACACAGTTGTGATGTTGGTTGCTACTTTTCATAGCAATACAATCCTTACTCGTCCTGCATATCCACTCTGGGTACACAGTCTTGAACTTCCCCAAAAGTAGATGCTAAAGGATCAGAAACCTGGCAAAAAGAGAACCAAAGGCGCGCCTACATAAACTACTAGCATACAGCAATGCGGACGAAGGGGGGCTTGGTATCCCCAACCTTTTACAATACTTCCAAGCAGCGCAAATTCGATATCTGGTGGAATGGTTCCGACCAGAATCCGAGAAACAATGGTTATTTCAGGACAGGGCGATGGCCCGGACATCCCTCTGGAAAATTACGTTCCTCCCACAGCAACATCGACCACGCTACCTCCTGCGATCCTCTATTACTCGCACCGGCATGCAGGTCTGGAACGCGGTCGCGGTCAAGAAAGGGCTTACTACCTTCCCCCTCTCCGCTTACCCCTGTCCTGGACAACCCGGAGTTCCCACCAGGCAATGCCCCTCATGCATTCCCGCAATGGCGAGGAATCAGCTGCCTCTCAGCCGGCCACTTCTTCGACCTACAGGGCTTTCTCACCCTTGCAGAGATAATCCAAGGCTATGACGTTGTCTCCCCCCACTTATTTCAGTACTTCCAGATCAGGCACTGGCTCACGAGTCCAGACATCGCCCCCCTAGTTGGTAGACCCATGACGACTTTTGAGAAATGGCTGGTGACGAAGGACTCGGACAGACATCTCATCTCAGACATCTACAAAATGCTTACGCCCCCTGCACCCTCGGGCAAGACAGCAGGCCAGAAGCGCTGGGAGGCAGAACTGGGGAGGGCCCTGTCACCCAAGGAGTGGAGTTCTGTGTATTATAGGGCCTCTCACACCACTCGCAACACTGCGGGTAGGGAGGCGGCGACAATGCTGGCCATATACTGGCATCTCACAACTGTCCGGCTCAATAAAGGTAACCCAACACGCAGCGCGCTGTGTTGGAGGGGCTGCGGGGAAAAGGGCACCTTGACTCACCTCCTCTGGGAGTGCTGTGAAGTCCAGGACTATTGGAAAACTGTCTTGGACGACAATGATTCTACCTTTGATACTGAAATCCCTAGATTCCCGGCTTACACCCTCCTCGGCCTACCCAATGCAATCACCTTTCCCCTAAAATCTCCCAAAGGTCGCCAGATGGGGATCGCCGTGCAAGCCGCAACACAACACGTTCTGTCCTTCTGGGGTTCTAACACCAGGCCAACTCACACGAGATGGTTGCATAAAATATGGTTCACCTTAGGAATGGAACGTATCCACGCCACTCACACACTCTACGGCTGCTTATCGAAAGGTATGGCTCCCGTTGCTCTCCCTCCTGTCTAAAGAATTCAACAAGATCACATGCCCCAAATACCTACGACTCACAGAGACCATACATGATTCCTTGTGATCCTATGGGTAACTGCGATAGTTATTACACGATTGGATTGCCGCGGGGTATGTTTCGCATGTTTGGCACACTGGGTGGGGGGGGGGGGGGGGGGTGGAAGGGGGATTGGGTGGGTGTTTTGGTTATGGTTTCTGCTCCTACTACTTCGTCATCTCACTAGACGTGATATTTGCAACCCAGGCACTGTACCTTTGCTATGTCAACTTTACCTAGCCATCTATTCGATTGGTAGAGACTGTGTACTTATCTATCTTGATTACCCTTCATGCCTGATGCATTTCCATCGCTATGTAGTGTCTATTGTTGCTCTCAAAATCAATAAAACAAATGTAAAACTAAAAAGAGAACCAAATGAGAACCACCTATTCCAGACTCTCCCAAAGGGAAATTGCACTCCGACACTAATATGGAGATAATGCATCAAAATATTGAGCGCCCTACATGACCTTACTCAAAGCACGCAATCTAACTATCGCCCTCCCTCTATCTATCCATCCATCGCCCTCCCTCTATCTATCCATCCATCGCCCACCCTCTATCTATCTATCTATCCATCGCCCACGCTCTATCCATCGCCCTCCCTCTATCCATCCATCGCCCACCCTCTATCCATCGCCCTCCCTCTATCTATCCATCGCCCTCCCTCTATCTATCCATCGCCTTCCCTCTATCTATCCATCGCCTTCCCTCTATCTATCCATCGCCTTCCCTCTATCTATCCATCGCCTTCCCTCTATCCATCCATCGCCCTCCCTCTATCTATCGCCCTCCATCTATCGCCCTCCCTCTATCTATCGCCCTCCCTCTATCTATCGCCCTCTCTCTATCTATCGCCCTCCCTCTATCTATCGCCCTCCCTCTATCTATCGCCCTCCCTCTATCTATCGCCCTCCCTCTATCTATCGCCCTCCCTCTATCTATCGCCCTCCCTCTATCTATCGCCCTCCCTCTATCTATCGCCCTCCCTCTATCTATCGCCCTCCCTCTATCTATCGCCCTCCCTCTATCTATCGCCCTCCCTCTATCTATCGCCCTCCCTCTATCGCATCACTACAGCATCACTCAGCACCAACACAGCATCAGTCAAGGGCACCACAACATCACAGCGCTACCAAGGCATCACTTAACGGCACAGCATCACTCGTCGCCACCACAGCATCAATCTGTGCAACCATTCAACAACAACTGGTTCAAATATGTTCTCTCAATGTTTCAAGCTTTATTACAAATGTCACAAAAAGATGTTAATATTTCACTTCTGTTCTTGGATTTTCGTCTCAAAATACACTGAACATAATCTTCACAAAAGTTATTTACAAAAGTTTAAGCTATTGCCGTTATAAATTACAATAGCTTTTATTTAAGTATTAATTATTTAAAAAAAATAAAAGCCATTGTTATTTGTAATATCAATACATCTAAGTCACGTAAATACAACACATTAAATTACAAATACTATAGGTGTCACATTTGTGAAAGTTAAAACTATTGGCATTGTAAATGACAAAGCTATTCATTTTGCTATTTACAAAACCAACACAAATAAAAAAAATGTGTCATTTACAATACCAGTAGCTCAAACTTTCCTAATGCGAGACCTATTGCATTGCAAATGCTTGTTTTATCAATTGGGCTTGACCCTTCTCATCTCTGTGGGCAATATGCCCTTATACCATCCAGGATCATGGCTAACACTTCAGTGCCCCCCCCCCCTACCCTATTTCATGTATCCGGTCTTGAGATGGTGTGGAGGGTAGGTGAAGAGTGGTATTTTGATTCGTGGTGCTAGAAGGCATGTGTTGTTACAGTGTAATGTCCACAGTTGTGTTCAGGTTTTTGATGTAGGTTATTTGAGGGACCCATTAATGTACAAGGAGATGTGGACTTTAAAATAGGTTTTAGTATGTAGTGTAAAGTGCTGTTATAGGTCATGCTACTATGGTATGTTAAGTAGAGTTATGGTGTGCAGGCAGCAGGAGGCAATGTAGAGAGGAGTGGAGTGATACTGGCATGATCGAGTAAATGTGGTGCCAATGCTATCAAAGTTAATGCTGTGTGGAGTTAGGTCTTGCATACGTTTGTGGAACTGATAAAGATATGTGGTCTGGAGTGATACTGTGCCATGACACTGGTGTTTTTGCATGATGACAGTAGTGTAAGAAGTGAGCAAAGAGGATAATATTAAGGGAAGCAAACAAAGGGAGAAAAGTGCAGAGGCTAGAAAAGGAACGTAGGAGGTTGAATGAGTACTCTTAGGTGAAAAATAATAAAAAAGATGAATCTGCTGCCAATTACCCCAGACTAGAGTATGCAAGTCCTTTTGACTTCTTAACATATCACGAAATCAAGTCCTATTGCTCCACAAAAAAATGTAAACTGCTTCTTGAAAAGAAATTGCCCATCAGATTCCTACGGAAGGAGATTTAGTTGGCTCCGCTAGCTTGATTTTATTTTATTCACTCCCAAATATCATAGCAATACTTTTTCTAAAGCTTTCAGAATTGTTTTATTGACAAGATAAACATGTAATCAATTACACCCTACATTGTCCCAGTAGCTCCAATGTTAAATATTACCTGATTTCATGATGCACTTCCTTTTCATATTTCTTCTCTTTCTGTTTTCTACAGCAACAAAATACGATAAGTGCCACCAACAACACGGCAAGGAGGGTTCCAATAACTGCTCCAGCAATTGTACCAGCAACATTTGATGCTAATATAAACAAAAGAGGGTACACTGTCAATTCTCATCATGTTGAACTAAAACAAGCAAAATAGCAGTTGAAAATTAAGTTGCAAATGAAATTAATTTCCAAAATCAACAGAGCATAAACTGTCGCAAATTCAATAATGTGAAAAATGCTACTTACCCAAAATCATAATTTCCATCATTAATTCTCTACTCTCCAACTGATAACCAAAATATTTTAAAGCCAATGTAGCAACTATTCTCCCAACTCCTCTTTTCGCAATAACACTTGAGTGCTTAGTATTATACAGGTCTATCTTCTATCAAGCCTTCAACAACCTACTCAGCCCCCTTCAGTGTCGTTAACCTTTATTTCAACTTCGCTTTAGCAAGTGTATAGCCTCTGCAGTCCAATATAAATTCATGTATGCATCAGGCCGTGGAGAAACAGGCACAACAGATCAAGATATAATCCGATTGGCCTGCAATGCATCAACAAAAATGTGGCGGCAAACTTTTTGGGATTCAGGGACTCAGTCCCCTGTCTTACAAAAAGAAATAAAAAAAAGTTAGAGGTGGGGCTCGGGGTAGGGATAATTGCACTAAATTTGGCAATAAGTTAGTACTTTATTCAGAAATTGTGTTTTTCGTGATTTGGTCTCATACTCGTTACGCCGTTTGAGAACTTTGCATTTAAAGAGGGGCTCAACAGAGTATGAAAGGGTGAGCTGCCAGAAAATGCTAATTATATACGTTCCATTGGGGTCCAGATAGTTTGACTGGCCAACTTAAAGGGGGTTGGGAAATACTGATTCTTTCCCCATTTGATGCAGCCTCAACACTGTATTATAAAGAGCACACAACGTGCTAAAATGTTGTATTTATGGCAAACGTGTGGCACTCCTGAACTCCATGTTAATGGAATCAAAGTTGTAAAATGAACAAAATGAAGGGTTTCTATTTGTCACTGAAGTATGGTTAGTGCTCTAAAAACAAAAATTAGGTGATAATTTCCAGGATTTCTCAATTATCTTCTTCATTCATGTCAGTAAAACATTCTGACATACTGAGTCAAATGTACTTCCAACATCTCTAGCAGTTGATCAGGTAAATCCCTAATGATCAATTGCAGCTTCACAACAGTTCTTAGAGAGAGAAGAAGAAAGGCAAAACATTGACTGGCACTTAATGAGATATTTTACAGAAGCACAAAGATGGGAGCAATATGCACCTGAGAGAGGGTTTGCTCCATTGAATGAATAAATGTATACCTTATACTATAGAATGAGGTGCAAGGTTTGCATATGATGTAGGGTAGGCAGTAGAGCAAACTGCTTACGGGGGTGCAGAAGAACACTACCCGAATGCCTAGAAAAAAAAAAAGTAAAATGGCCATTTGCCAAAAGCGTTTTAATAAAGTTGGTAAGAAAAACACCAGCAAAAAAAAAAAAAAAAAAGCTCATAACCGCTTTGAAAATTGCCCCCAAAAAAATTTAAAAACCTACACAGTTCGGCTGAAAACAAGCCATTGTGGATAAATCCACCTTGCATGGGTCTGAGCTGCAGAGGTTTGCCACCTGTGCCAGGTTGGGCGCAAGACATGTCTTTTCTGGACAGATATTGCATCTAATCCCACTGCACATGACCCAAGGCACCGCACGGTGCGTCGAGTACTCGCGCTTTGGTCGTCCGTGATATTAATGAGGTTACTTGTGATGTAATAAGTAATGTCACTTAACAGGTCAAGAGTGATGTAAAACGTGAGGTCATAAGCAGTGCATAAAAGGGTGCAAGTTATGGCTAACTTACAATAACTGGCAAATTATAGTGATTTCATGCATTGTTTGGTAATCATATCTGCGCTTTTATATTTTTCCTGTTAATGAGTTTGAGGTTTATTTAAACCTATACCATTGGTTTATATGCTGTGCTAACCATAACTTCACTTTAACCTTGGTTTTGTTTTTCAGAGACTTTGTAGGCTTTGTAATAATATTCCACACACTGTTTTGGGACCTAGCTGTCAGTAAGCAGACTTTGACTGAGTAGTAGGCACCGGCTGAAAGCCCTGTACACAACCTTTTATGGGTAGCCAAACCCTTCAGAACATGCCTTTTAGCCAGGTGAAACGAGGATGGCTGAAGAGTAAGACGTATGGCAAGTCCATCTACCCTACCAGCATTGGGATTACTGAGCCAGGCCGGATATCCAAACCACTACTGACAAACAAACCCCAATGCAAAGGGAAGTTGGAATGCAGGGCCTGGAATCAGTGAGAGCTAGCGCCTTGGCACTGGTCAGGCTCTGCGCTTCCAATTGGAGGCAAACTTACCCCTGCTCTGAAATCCTCACTGCAAGCATAAGCCACAGTGCCTTAAATCCAGGCAGGCCCTGCACCCAAACTGCAGAGGTTTTTCTCAGATACTCATCTTCAGCAGCCTACCAACCCCTTCTGCACACAGCCTTTGGCCACTGGGCAGGCCCTGCACCCCACCCACTTGCGAACCTCCCCTCTCTACCCCCCAATTTTTGGCCAGCCGCTGTGCACAGCGGTTGTTGGCCATAGGGCATGGCCTACAGCTTGGCCCAGTGCCAAACTTGCCACGGGTACCAACATAGCTGCACAATATGCGTTCTTTAAAAAAAAAAAAAATATATGAGGAACATCGTTTTCCATATATTCCTTTTTTTAAATTTGGTCAAAACCATGATTTTAATAAAAATTGTGATTTCCTCAAAAATTTGCTATTTTGTCATCACAAAATAGCTGTAGATGAATTTCAATTTGCATGAAATTTTTAATTTTAGTATATGAGGATTTTTTTTATTAGTTTAGCTCCCTTTCCCATGCATCTAGATCCTGCACCTCCGCCCCTCCCCTGGTGGTCCGGCACCTCACAGGATGACCTCACCCTCACCACAAAATCTGTGGAATATTTTCTTCCACCGTGCAAAACTTAAAATCACTAGAGATAGCCGAAAAATGATTCTTAGCCCTTTCCCAGCTAATCATTTCATAAAAACAAAACATTTTTTATTTTATTTATGATGGATCAGATTTGAGACTTGACTGGATTTAAAACCAACAAGCTATAAATTGGAGTTAACCCTTTCAAGCCCACCCAGAAACATTTTACACTCCAATACTAATAAAAAAATGCTTTGAGTAATATTCTACTTCCATGGCTCGTTGGGCATACATCTGTTTAGTGACTTTTGCTGTAGCAGTAAGCAAACTTTCCTATGACCGCCTGATTAAGGAAAGCAATATCAGAGAATATTGAAAATTTGATGCACATCCGTCCAGAGGGTCAAAGTTAGACAAAGGAAAAAACGTATTTTCAATGAAAGTGCGGCGTAACCATAACTACATAGTGGAGAGCGAAGGTTGTTTTATAAAAGGACGGGTCCACTCGTACACACACAATAATCCATCTAGACAGATAATGTTTAGGTGGCACCAAGGACAGGTTATGAAAGCTATGGGAAGGATTCAGTATTCTTGTTCTAATATCATCTCACCTCTCAGTGTACAAAGAAATTGTGGTTCTGTTGGAAGAGGACAAGGGAAGCAAATGTGAGACCTAATGAAAGTAAGATACTATGTCAATGCTCTTCTATAACATACATTAATCCAAGTTTAAGGCTCAAAAGCTGATGTCCCAAGGAATGTGACGAAACCCATATGCCAAATACACTCCATGCCATTACCCCGGATATGCCATTACCACGGATATGGGCGAATAAACTAACCAAGGATCAGACGAACTGGGCAATACTTCATGCTGCACTTCAGTCAAAAGACCTAAGGAAATTTTGGGGCTTTGTTAATAAGCTCCCGCAAATCATATGTAAAGGTCGTAATATCTCACCAAAACAATTGACCAAATGAACAAGTTTCTTACCTTTGGTAACAATGCATCTGTAAGAGACATATGTAGTTATTAATTCCTTACCTTAGAATTACCCCCAGG
This sequence comes from Lissotriton vulgaris, assembly GCF_964263255.1. Classification (NCBI taxonomy): domain Eukaryota; kingdom Metazoa; phylum Chordata; class Amphibia; order Caudata; family Salamandridae; genus Lissotriton; species Lissotriton vulgaris. Next base: position 279,738,710 of record NC_141696.1, read on the forward strand.
CGTCGCATTGGATCCGGAGAAATTTTTCTCGTAGCAGTATCGCTGGGTGTCGGTCAACTCCACGTCTGTCGTCGGCGTCGTCGTGATGATGTTGCAGTGCCGACTTAGACACCGTCCCTGCGCTCTGATCTCAGTTATGACACTACTTTCCACGCCAGAAGCACAGACCCATGCAAGACACTGACCACTGGTACACATAACTAGGGCCCTGGGAGGGAGTGCCTATCTCTAGAAGTAAGTTTACAGAACGCTGAGGATGGGTGGGGCGGTAAGAAATCTATAACTACATATGTCTTACAGATACATCGTTACCGAAGGTAAGTAACTTGAACATCTGAAAGAGACTGTAGTTATAGATTCCTTACCTTTGAATAGATACCCCAGCAATAGCAACCCCGGAGGTGGGCCTGCAAACTAAGTTCACACCAGGAAGTCCTGGAGAACAGAACGGCCAAAAAAAAACAGTTTTTTCGGACTGGGCGGTCCAGGCAGGAATGCTTTGTAAATGTGTGCAGTGATGCCCATGTGGCTGCCTGGCAGATATCAACCTGCGGAACGCCACGTCCCAAAGAAGTAGTGGCTATGTCGTCCTGGTAGAGTGGGAGCACAGTCCTACTGGAGGTTTTTTTTTCACCAAAGAATAGCAGATCTTGATGCATAGGACAACCCATTGAGAGATGGTACGTTTGTGCACTGCCCGATATTTCTTGGCGCCCACATATCCCACACACAAAGAGTTGATCGTCCACCCGGAAGTCTTTAGTGCGGTCAAGGTAGAAGGACAGCGCACGTTTTGGGTCCAGGCGGAGTATCTCCTCTTTGAAAAAAGTGCGGAGGTGGGAGGACAATGTGATGGTCTAACCTATGTGGAAAGAAGTAACCACTTTGGGCAGAAAAGAGGGTCTAGTACGAAGGACCACTTTGTCCGGATGGACAGCAAGAAAGAGAGGTTTGGAAGATAGAGCCTGAAGCTCACTCACCCTACGAGCAGAGGGGATGGCAAGCAAGAAAACAGTCTTAAGTAAGAAAGCGAAGAGGACAATTATGTAGTGGCTCAATGGGAGCACACAAGTTGAGTGAGAAAAAGATTCAAGTCCCACTGGGGCATTACTAAAGGAGGAGGAAAGAAATGAGTAATGCTCTTCAGAAACCTGTTAACAATAGGGGACTTGAAAAGAGAAGGCTGATTAGGAAGGCGAAGAAAGGCCGAAAGATCGCCTTTAGCGAGTGCCCAGAGCAGAGCCCTGCTGAACCAAAGAATGAATGAGAAGGAGAACCTCTGAAAGAGGGGCAGAAAGGGGATCCTCCGCCTTTGCTGTGAACAATGCCACAACTTTGTTCCAACATGGCTTTTCCAGTGCTAGGCTTATCCGTAAGCTGTCGCCGCTCAATGTACACGCAAGGAAGTGAGGATGGAAAGGTTCGGATGGAGGACCGCCCCCTGCTGCTGTGACAGAACATCTTCCCGAAGAGGCAGTCTGATCAAAAGATCATCCAGAGCCACAAGAATGACTTGGGTCCAGTCATGCTTGGGTCCAGTCATGCTTGGGTCCAGTCATGCTTGGGCCCAGTCATGCTTGGGTCCAGTCATGCTTGGGTCCAGTCATGCTTGGGTCCAGTCATGCTTGGGTCCAGTCATGGGAAGGAAGGAAGGAAGGAAGGAAGGAAGGAAGGAAGGCCTCCAGTGCAGGACGGATCAACCGAAGCACCAGAGGGTTGATGTTATGTTATCCATTTATTGAGCGTGACAGCTGCCCCAGCAACGAGGCGTCCCGGCGCTGAGAACCACAGCCTAGCCAACTGTGTGGAGCCCGGACTCCGCCGGAGACCAGAGGCCTCTTATCTCTGCCTCTCCCATGTGGCCACCCCATCCCAGGAGTGACGCACCCATCACCACTGTGAACTCAGATTGGGGAAGGGAGAGGGATCTGCTGACCCAATCCTGGTTCGTGAGCACCACTGCAACAGACTTGCAGTCCCTCCGAGATGCGGACGACATCAGAAAGATTCCCCTGATGCTGCGCCCACCGGAACTTCAGGTCCCACTGCACAGCCCGCATGTGCCATCTGGCATAATCCACCAACAGGATGCAGGGGGCACAGCAGCCTCCGGGTCATTCTCACTGAAATCCGGGATAGAGGCTGAAACATCGGTATCACAGCCCGAATATCCCAGAGTAGCTGCTCGGGAGGATAGGTCCGAAACCGCGCTGTATCAGAACTGCTCCGATAAAATGGAGCGTCTGAGAGGGAATCAGGTGCGACTTTGGTTCATTGATAGAGAACACCAGCGAAATAAGGAGGTCCGCCGTAGTCTGGAGGTGGGAGACGAGAGCCTTGGGCGAGGCCGCCTTCAACAGCCAGTTGTCGAGATGGGGGAAGGCTGGAACCCCTGATCTGCACAGATAAGCTGAGACCACCGCCATCCCTTTAGTGAACAACCAAGGTGGGCTGGTAAGGCCAAAGGGGAGCACAGTAAACTGAAAAAGCTCATGGCCTACAGTGAACCGTAGGTAACGTTTCTGGGCTGGCATGATGGGATGTGAAAATAAGCGTCCTTCAAGTCCAACGCTACCACCCAGTCTCCTGGGTTGAGGGCAGACAAGACCTGAGCCAAGGTTAACATTCTAAACTTCTTCCAGAGGAAGTGGTTGACGGCCCTGAGGTCTAAGATAGGACGCAGGCTTTTGTCATTCTTGGGTACCACAAAGTAGTGAGTAGCCACCACGACCTACTTCTGGCACAGGGACCAGTTTGATAGCTCCCTTGGCCAAGAGAGCCATAACTTCGTGTAGGAGAAGGGCAAAGTGATCATACGACATGCAATGGAATACTGGTGGCATGAAGGGAGGGGTAGTCTCGAAGGGGAGGGAGTAGCCCCATTGGACCATCTAAAAAACCCACCTGTCCGATGTTTTGCCAGTGGGGAGGTGATGGTGAATACTGCCACCCACTGGCCTCTGGTGGCCCTGAAAGGTCGGACCAGGAAGGTTTGGAGGCTGCTGCAGAGTGGTATAACTGGACCAAGAATCTGGCCGTAGCGCTTGAGCGCGGAGTCCGCCTTGTCACCAAACAGGCGACTGCCATCATAGGGCATGTCCAAAAGGGTGGATTGGACATCCCCAGAAAAGCCAGACTTCCTCAATTAGGCCTAGTGCCTCAGGGCTATCGACGTGGAAACCGTTCTACCCAGAGAGTCAGTGGTATCCAGACAACACCTGATGGTGAACAGCACAGCTGAGCACGGCACGGGCCTCCACCGGACACTGTGGCAGCACTTACGCCACCGTATGCCACACCGTGTGTATAGAACGGCCCAAGAGACATGCAGTGTTCACTGAATACAGCCCTCAGCTGGTGGAAGAAAACATATTCCCAAGAAGTGGAGCAGTAGGGAATGAGTCTTTCGAGGAGGAGGCTTGGAACACCAAGCTCCCGGGGGTAGGGTGTTGGCAGAGGAAAAGTGAGTCGCCATGGGCCGGGCAGAGGCGTCGGGCAATCATCCTGTCCACAGGGGCCCCTGTGCTGGGTGTTGGACCCAGTGCCCAGAAGGATGTTCGTGAGGGCCACATTAAAAAGTAGCAGAGGCTCCGAAGAGGCCGCTGCAGCACCACAGTCAGGAGGTGAGTCCTGACTGCCACCGTAGGAAGCTCAAGGCCCAAGGCATCAGCGGCCTATGCAACACCACAGCGTAGGAGGCTCCATCTTCTGTAGACGGTAGGGGGAGACCGCATACAAAGGTCTGGGGAGGTTTCCAGGCCACTGGCATCACCCAACTCCTCTTGTCAGTAAAACTCTTCAAGTTGGTCAGCTAGAGGGTCAATCGACCCCTCCAAGTCCTCCTCTCCCCCCTCTGGCTGCCACTCAGGACAGTAGAGAACGGCAGGGATGAACAGCGGTTCAAAAGTACCCTCCAGCGCCAACGTCGGTCCATGTTGGCGGTGTGCCTGGGGTCGATGCCGGTTGGGGCACAACCAGCATCGGGGACATTGTCACATGAATCTGCACAGTAGAAGATACTGTCAGGTCGACCGGCACAGATTCGGATCCAGGCCTGGATCCTCGGGGGGCCCTCCGGCGCAGGGGCTGGAGCCGCTGGCATCGCAGGCCCAGGGCCCCCAGCCGAATCCGTGGGGCTTGAGGGAGCGCCTGCGGAGTCGGGCTTGCCAAAGATGCTGTGCAGCGCTTCCTAAAATGCACGAAGCTGGGTAGGGGACGCTCCGGCTCGGGGAATGAGAGGTAAGCGTGGAGCCGACCCAGCGGGCTCCGAAGACGGCGCTGGAGAGCGATGACGTTCCAGGTCCTGCGTCACATCGTCCGACAGACGGGGAGAAGGCGAAGAGAGATGATGCTTCTTCGCCTTCTTCTTGTGGTTCGATTTACTAGAGGAGGAGTGTGAAGACTTAGAGGGTGAGTGGTGGTGGCTCAGCGACCGGTCTTGCGACTGTCCTCTCAACCGAAACCTCGAACGACGCGGTAGTGCTCCAGGCACCAGAGACAGAAGGAGCAGATCGGTGACCAACATCAGCTTGTGACAGGAGTCATAGGGCTTGAATCCGGTCCAACGATGGGACATCCCTCATGTACCAGGAGTCGAAGACTCGAAAAAAAGGTCAACAAAAGTCGAAAAAGTTAAGTCAAAAAATAACTAAGGGGCAAGCTCTCACCCGATCTGCGGTGGCTGGCGCAAAAAAAGAAGGAACGGACGTCAGCGCAAAGGGGCAGCGTCTAAGTAGACACTGCTAAGTCATCCCGGCAGCCACGATGCGGACAACAGACGCAGACTCAACCGATGCCACCTACCGACGTGCAGGGGTACGGTTACAAAAAAACTTCTCTGGATCCAGTCTGATGCCTGGGGGTAATTCTAAGGTAAGGAATCTATGACTAGCCTCTTTCAGATATGCAAAGCAAATAAATCTTGCAGATTGAACTCAAACGGCTACAATCCCAACAACCCCTGCATGCTTCAAGTTAAATTAACCATCTGGAGCTAACAGGGTCTGACAACATAGATTCCCCCTTCTCCTCTCTGAGAAGCATGGTGCCCTCAGATTGCGCCCACTTTATGACGCAAGACCTGCACAGTGTGATCCAAGGTGGTGTAAACTACTTCCATTTCACTGCCACTGTTCGTTTACACAGAGGTAGGGCTAGATCCATGAACCTAGTCATGCCTTTGTTCTTCTTGGGGCGAAGTTATATGCCCAAAAGGCAATGTTGTGCTGAAGAACCCAGAGCGCCCTGTGGCATGTTTAGTATTGGACAACACAATTTTTCAGAAGTAATGTAGTTCCTTACATGTCCAGAAAACATACAGCATGTTGGCAGGAGTCACCTGGCAGTGGTAAGATAAACAAGATGGATACACAGTGATTGAGATATGCCCTGTGCAGGCTAAAGAATTGGTTACACTTAAAACAGGCAATTCTGGAAACCTTGTTGGCGTAGTCTAGGGCAGTAGTTCCTAACCTGTTCTGGAGCTCCGTGAAGCCTATATAGGGGGTTCTGTAGTAGGGGATCTCTGTGTATAGTCATAATCTAGTGAATAGTCCCGCCCATGTGCGTGGACCCCGGCAATCAAAAATAATCTCTTAAGTTGTCCAAAAATGCAGAACTGCAAAGACACTTAAGAGAGAATGTAAAGACAAATAATGCAGCCTACACTGTCCAGTACTTCAACTAGAAATTACACACACACACACACACCCACACACACACCCACACACACACCCACACACACACCCACACACACACACCCTGCCCAGTTTCCTCCATAGAGAAACTTGCCTCTACCAGTAAAAGCCTCTGGAATGATAGAGAGGAAGGCATGGACAGACAAGCCCCATAGGCTGCCATTATGTGGCTTAAATAGGATACTTGCCTTTAACACCTTGGCTGCTTAAGGGTTTTCCCCTCCTGTGCTGGAAATTGCAATAGTCCATGGATCATGACAAGGTCAGCTCGTCATAAGCACAGCTCAACCGTGCCTCATGACGAGCTGACCTTGTCATGAGCATGGAAGAGCTTAAGAGAACTTTCCAGAACTTCTCCCAGTATCCCAGAATGCACAGCAGGTCCCTTTTACTTTCAGTTCTTTTTTCCGGCTCCTGCTAACAGGACCCTGGCATTGAGCTCTCATTTTTTCAAGGGTTTATTGGATCTTTTGTGCACTTTTTGGATAAAAGTGTTTTCAGTTGTTATATCTTGGTGTTTCCCTTCACTCCTGTGTGTTTGTTCAGGCTTTTTATAGCTCTAAAATGCCTGCTCTTTTCGACAAGTGCCCAGCATGTGGAAGGAAGAAGTCCAAGACTGATCCACACGACGTCTGCATTATCTGTCTCCCTGAAGGACATGTCCCTGAAGACTGACATCTGCCAGAACCTTTCAGCAAGGACCCTGAGGGAAAGGCTGAAGATTAGGCTTCAAGGCCTAGAGGAGAGAAGACTGCAGGTGGGTCTGGGCAGGCTGGGAAGGTTCCCTCTGCTGAGGCCTCTGGGGGCCTCCCCAGAGGCAGGAAGACCATCAAACGGTCCCGGTCTCCGTCGTCGTCGTCAGCGTCGAGCTATCGTTGTCGAAGAAGGAGCGACAGGCGCCGGCGCGCGCCGTCGAGGCGACACCGCCGGTCGGCGTCGAGGGGATCCTCGATGTTGAGGACCTCAAGAAAGCGGTCAGCTTCAGGGAGGAGTCGACGCTCATCGTCGAAGACTGAAAGTTCGACGTTGCGGAGGCGGCGTTCGACGCCGGAGTCGCGGAGGTGACGTTAGACGCCGGAAAAGCGACGCTCAGCGTCGAGAAGGAAGAGATCGGCGTCTCGGAGTTGTTCCAACTCTCCCAAGCGGTGCAGAAGGAGTTCTGGCGCCAGAAGTCACGCTGGTCTAGTGGAGGGCGCCGGAGACGGCGATCACCTACTGGAGGGGCTGGTTCGCAGTCCCCTCCCCCGAAGAAGTCACTGGGCTCGGTGTACTCGGTGGTATATACACCACCTCGGCCAAAGTCACCCCCTCCTCTTGTACCCAAGGAGGATCCTCCCATCACCCCTCCGCTTCCACAGCTTCCACCACTTCGTCCCTCAGGACAACCACCACCACCGCTTCCGCCGCATGGGCCCGCTCCTCGGTCGGAGATACCTCCTGTTCCTCCGCCAAGGTCGGTGTCACCGCCCCCACTTCCTACACCGCCTAAGGGGAAGCCTAGACCGAAACCCCAGGATAGGCCACGGAAGACGCCTCCACGGAAACCTGCGGAGCGCCCACGAACTGGGAGATCGCGCTCTAGTTCCAGGAGGAGGGAACGATCGCGCAACAGGTCATCCACGCGGTCGAGACGACGCCACAGGAGGCGCGGGTCTCGTTCCCATACGAGGTCCTCAGGGACCAGGGACTACTCTCCGACTTTGTCGGGGTCACCGGACACAAGGGTGTCACCGGTTGACGATCTGGTGGCTTTTCACGATGTCCTGTTAAGAGGTGCAGCAAAATTGGGCATCTCGTTGATGGTGCCCACGACCAAGACATCGGTAATCTTTGAGACACTGCACCAGAAACATCCGTCTCGTCCATTATTGCCACTGGTATCGGGCCTGGAGGATCCAGCCATGGAACTTTTTCTCACCCCGGCGGTGACTAAGGCGGCCCCCCTCGAGACTACAGAAAAAATACTGGGCTCCCAATTCTGATCCGGCTTTTCTAAGAGTGGAACCCCCTCCAGACTCTGATAGTGACGGCGGCTCGTAAACAGCATGCCACCACTCAGTCTTCCACAGTCCCTCCAGATAAAGAGTCTAGATGGCTGGATTCGGCTGGGAGGAAGGTGTGTGGGACGCCGGCGACCTCCATGAAGGCTGCAAGTGCCACTGCCTTGTTGGGGCGCTATGACCGTGCCCTCTGGGAATCCCTCCAGCAGTTTGTGGAACACCTGCCTCGTGACAAGAGAGAAGATTTCCAGGAGGTGTTAAATGAGTGGATGTTGGTGGCGAATCAGGTCATCAGCGCTGCAGCCGATTCTTCCCTCTTGGCGGCGCATGGCTTCTGCCATGGGATTAACCAGCGACGACACGCCTGGCTCCGCCTCACGTCACTAAAACCTAACGCCCAACAAAGGGTTGCCAATCTACCATTCTCTGGCGAAACCCTATTTGGGAAACATTCGGTTGAGGAAATGGCCCGCATGAAGGCAGAGGCCGAAATACTCACGGCTGTGGGTCTGGAAAAGCCCAAGGAGACAAAGAAATCGTACCGCCCATTCCAGAGACGGTTCGGTGGACAGGGCAGAGGGCGTGGCCAAGCTTCGGGACAGCAGCAGCAACAACAGCAGCAGTTCCGAAGGCCGTTCCAGAAGCGCCAGAAAGGCAGAGGCGGCCAACAGTCGGCACCAGCGACCAAAGGCCCGGCCGGGTCTAGGCCCTGAGCACTTACTTCCCCTGCATGCCTTACCCACTCCGGTGGGGGAAAGCGTTCAATTTTTTCTGGCAGAGTGGAGAAAAATTACTCAGGACAAGTGGGTGCTGAATATTGTTTGCAATGGATACAGTCTTCGGTTCACCAGCCCGCCTCCAGCAATTCCACCTGTCAGCTCGCAGTTTCAGCTGCGCGAGCTCCAGGCGGAGGCCGATATCCTGTTAAGGAAAAGGGCGATAGAAGACTTACCTCTGTCTCAGAGAGGAAGAGTTCTGTACTGCCGTTTCTTCCTGGTTCGCAAGAAGGACAAGAACGAGTTCAGGCCCATTCTGGACTTGCGACAGGCAAACAAGTGGATTCGCAGAGAGAAGTTTCGCATGCTGTTGTTGCATCAGATTTATCCTCAGTTGCAACAAGGAGACTGACTATGTGCTATAGACCTACAGGATGCGTACTTCCATGTGCCCACTGCACACAAACACACGATGTTCCTGCGATTCCAAGTCGGCGCCAATCATTATCAATACACAGTACTCCCATTCGGACTAAAGTCTGCGCCGAGAACATTCTCGAAGTGCATGGCGGTGGTAGCAGCACACCTGAGGAAGAACAAGGTGTTAGTCTACCTGTACCTGGACGATTGGTTGGTCAAGGCCTTCTTCTCGGAAGCTCGAGCACACTTCCAGAAGATGTGCGTTCTCTTGAACAAGCTGGGGTTGCACATCAACATGTCCAAGTCTGTCCCGACTCCGGTCCAATGCATACAGTACTTGGGAGCCTCCATCAATACGCTGTCAGCAAGCGTGTCTCCTTCGGAGGAGCGACGATTATCACTCCTTCGGAAGGCTCAGGCTCTTATGACCACTCCATCTACAACAGTGAGGACGGTGTCTTCTCTACTGGGATCGATAGCCTCTTGTATCTTCCTAACGCCACACGCACGACTGCACATGAGACCGTTGCAAGAGTGCTTGGAGGACCAGTGGGATCAGAGGAAAGGATCTTGGGACGACAAGATACGACGGTCTCTGCATGCTTTTCAGTCTCTGAAGTGGTGGTGTTCAGCGGAGAATCTCCTCAGAGGGGTTCCATTCCACAAGGACATTCCCACGCAGACTGTTGTGACGGATGCTTCTCTCCAAGGTTGGGGGGGGGGGCGCACTCCGGATACTTACAGATCCAAGGAACGTGGTCCCCGATGGAGGCCACGTATCACATCAATTTCCTGGAACTCAGAGCTGTTCACTTGGCACTGAAGGCTTTTCATCCGTCCTTTCAGACCAACTCTCTGCTTGTACAGACGGACAATACGACCACGATGTATTACCTCAACAAGCAGGGGGGCTCGAGATCACGCACTCTGTCGCAGGAGGCGCAGGAGATCTGGCACTGGCTTCTGGCCAGAGGACTGACGATAACGGCTACCCATCTGCCAGGTGTGCAGAATGTTCAGGCGGACGCGCTGAGCAGACTGATTCAGGAAAACCACGAATGGGTCATAAACGACGAAGTACTAGGAGAAGTCTTCACAAGGTGGGGGACTCCAGACGTAGATCTGTTCGCCACCGCCGAAAACAGCAAATGCCGAGACTTCGCCTCCAGGTACTACCAGCAGGGGACGCTCGGGAACGCGCTAGAGATCAACTGGTAGAACAGCTTTCTGTACGCTTTTCCACCCATTTCCCTGATTCCGGCGATACTTATCAAGCTGGCCCGGTCCAGGGCGCGGATGATACTCCTTGTTCCGGAATGGCCCAGGCAGTGGTGGTTCACGGATCTGTTTCACAGGTCTCTCCTTCCTCACATACGGCTGCTGTGCAGGCGGACCTTCTCACGAAGTTCGGGGGGCAGATGTTGCACCCCAACCTCTCGTCTTTGAGTTTGGCAGCATGGCTCCTGAGATAGTGCAATATGGCCATTTAAATCTGCCTGAAGATTGCATGGACATACTGAAGGAGTCTAAGAGACCCTCCACTCGGACTTCCTATGCTTACAAGTGGAAAAGGTTCTGTATCTGGTGTAAGTCCAAGAACTATGACCCGACCACGTGCAAGGAAGATGTCATCCTTCCTTACCTTCTACCTTTGGCGCAGTCAGGACTTAATGTTCATTCAATTAAGGTTCATCACGCTGCATTGACTGCCTACAGGAAATGCCCTTCACAGACTTCCTTCTTCCAGATCCCTGTGATCAAAGATTTTCTGGAAGGCTTGAAGAAAGTATTCCCTCCTGTCAGGCTCCCTTCGCCTTCATGGGAATTGAATGTGGTGCTGTCCAGGTTGATGAAGGAGCCTTTTGAACCTATTCATAAGGCTTCGTTGCAGCACCTGTCCTGGAAGGCGGCGTTCCTCGTGGCCATTACATCGGCCCGCAGGGTGAGTGAAATTCAGGCGTTGTGTTGCCAAGAACCTTATACTGTATTTCATGCTGCTAAGGTTGTTATGCGTACTCACCCTAAATTTCTTCCCAAGGTTATTTCTGATTTTCATGTCAACCAGACCATAACTTTGCCTACGTTTTTTCAGAATCCTTCATCTCCAGCGGAAAGGTCTACATTCCCTGGATGTTAGGAGGGTGTTGAAATTTTATCTGGATAAAAAAGATATTCGTAGGTCAGACCAATTGTTTATAAATTATGGATCGGTCAGGACGGGTCTTGCTACCTCTAAGCAGTCCATCTCTAGGTGGATTGTGTCCTGCATACAGTTGTGTTACCAAAAAGCTAATAAGACCTTAGGGGGTAAACCTAAGGCTCATTCCACCAGGGGCTGAGCGGTCACGACAGCTTTGCTCCGTAACGTTCCAATTGCAGAAATCTGCAAGGCGGCCACTTGGAAGTCGGTCCATACCTCTGCTAAGCATTACTGCCTCTGACCCTCTGGGCCGGTCACACCACCACGCACCGCGCACACTCCCCGTGGGTGTGCCCAGGCTGCCCCGATCCCGCCGCTGGCCGCAGCTGTGCTCCTGACCACTGGTGTGGTCTCAGCCTCCGTAGCGCAGCGCCGCTTTCTCCTGCCAACTGTTTGTTTTCCCCCCTGTTGCCCGTTTCGTGACCTGTCTCCTGCGATTTGCGGTTTGTTTCCCCTCTGATTGTTGCTGTATCCTCTGTTGCCCTTTCTGTGCCCAGCCTTTGTCCTCTTATTTGTTGCCCGCTGTTTTCCCTTGCTGTGCCCCCGCCGCGTTTCCCGCCACCTCCCTGCTCCCCGCCGCTGCTCCCCTACGGCCCGCCCCCTTCCACCTAGGACCCTTCCCATTTGCCGCCCCGCTCCCGCCTCCCAGCTGCTCCTCCCTCGCTCCGCCCCCTCCACTCTCCTCATATGGCAGAGTGGCAAACGCGCAGCGTTGACGCGCAGCAGGCGCGCCAAAGGTAAGCAAGTCTGCGCCCAGCGCCCGAACCCCTGGCCCCCGCAGACACCAGCCCCCCCGCCGGACTTACAACACCACCGAACTCAACGCACTCAACACCGGCCGAATCCCGGGATGCTACCGAGCCACCCCGAGACGAACCCACGGACCCTTCAGCTGCCACTTCTGCAAGTTCACCTGCATCCGGACCTGCACCGCACACGCCAAGCCGAGCACCAGCAGCAACCACCTGAAGTGCATCCTGCTCAACACTCGCTCCGTCCACAGACAGGCCGCCGAACTCCGGAACCTCGACACCACATCCCCAGACGTCGCGTTCCTCACGAAAACCTGGATGAACGCCTCCTCAGCACCAGACATCGCCATCCCGGACGGATACAAGATCACCCAGAGGGACCGCGGCAACCAAACTGGAGGAGGCATCGCCATCGTCCACAGGAACACCATCCGCATCACGACCAACACCAACGACACCCTGACAACCGCCGAACACCTGCACTTCCAGATCCACACCAACCCGAAGACCACCCTCAGAGGCACCCTCATCTACAGACCCCCGGGACCCCGCACACAATTCAGCGAAGACATCGCCGACTTCATCACCCCACACGCCCTCCCCTCCGCTGACTACATCCTCCTCGGGGACCTCAACTTCCATCTGGAGAACAACGACCGCAACACCACCACCCTGCTGGACAACATCGCCAACCTCAAGCAGCTGATGACCACCCCCACCCACTACGCCGGACACACACTCGACACCGTCTTCTCATTCAGCAAGGACATAGTCTTCAGCCACGCCACCGGACTCCACTGGACGGACCACAGCTGCATCCACTTCAGCTTCAAAAGAACAACGGTCGACCACCACCAGCAACAGGTTGCTCGCAGAAGCTGGAACAAGATCACAGCCGACCAGCTCGCCGCATCCCTGAGCCAGCACCCCCCCACCAGCTCAGCGAACCCCAGCCAGGCCGCCGACAACCTCACGAAGTGGATCAGCAGCTGCGCAGACGACCCCGCCCCACTGAGGACCCCACCTAGCAGACCCGGCAGCAAGAAAGCACCCTGGTTCACCGACAAACTCAAGAGCTCCAAGAAGAACTGCCGAACTCTCGAGAGAACCTGGCGCAGAGACCCTACACCAGACAACATGACCACCCTCAAGCTCGCCACCCGAAAACACCATCAACTGATCCACGCCACCAAGAAAACTGCATTCAAGGAACGACTGGACAACAACGCACACAACATCAAGGAACTCTTCAACATCGTTAAAGAGCTCTCCAACCCCAACGCCGGAAACAACGACATCACCCCATCTCAAGACCTCTGCAACACCCTCGCCTCCTACTTCCACAACAAGATCGCTGACATTCACAACAGCTTCAGCACACAACCAACGCTCTCCACGACCGCACCTACGCTCCCCACCACCACCCTACGCGCCTGGACCCCGATCAGCACCGAAGACACCATCTGCACGATGAACACCATCCACTCTGGATCTCCAACCGCCCCCTGCCCCCACCACGTCTTCAACAAGGCCGACGCTGTCATCGCACCCCACCTGCGGGACATCATCAACACCTCCTTCGACACCGCTACCTTCCCTGAGAGCTGGAAGCACGCCGAACTCAGCGCTCTACTTAAGAAACCGTCAGCGGACCCCACCGAACTCAAAAACTACCGCCCCATCTCGCTCCTCCTGTTTCCGGCCAAAGTCATCGAGAAGAACGTCAACAAGCAGCTGGCCGCCTTCCTCGAGACGAATGGATCCCTCGACCTCTCGCAGTCTGGCTTCCGGGCCAACCACAGCACCGAGACCGCCCTCATCGCTGCCACCGATGACATCCGAGCCCTGCTCGACAACGGAGAAACAGCGGCCCTCATCCTCCTGGACCTCTCCGCGGCATTCGACACTGTCTGCCACCGCACCCTAGTGCAGCGCCTCAGCAACGTCGGAATCCAGGAGAAGGCACTGCAGTGGATCATCTCCTTCCTCGCCGGAAGGACACAGAGTCCGCCTTCCCCCGTTCAGATCAGAAGCCACCGAAGTCATCTGCGGCATCCCTCAGGGCTCCTCGCTCAGCCCCACCCTCTTCAAAGTCTACACGAGCCCCCTTGCGGCCATCGCACGCCAACACAACCTCAACATCATCTCCTATGCCGACGACACTCAGCTGATCCTCTCCCTCACCAACGACCCCGCCACCGCCAGAGCCAACCTACACGAAGGGATGAAAGACGTAGCCGAGTGGATGACGACCAGCCGCCTGAAACTGAACACAGACAAGATGGAAGTTCTCATCCTGGGCTCCTCTCCCTCCGCCTGGGACGACTCCTGGTGGCCCCCGCCCTGTGCAGCGCACCCAAACAGACAGACCACGCACGCAACCTGTGCTTCATCTTGGACTCCTCCCTCTCCATGACCAGACAAGTCAACGCCGTCTCCTCGTCTTTCTTCAATATCCTGCGCATGCTACGCAAGATCTTCCGGTGGATCCCCACCGAGACCAGGAAGACGGTCACCCAGGCCCTCATCACCAGCCGAATGGACTACGGCAACACCCTCTACGTCGGAACCACTGCCAAGCTCCAGAAGAGACTCCAGCGGATCCAGAACGCCTCAGCAAGACTCATCCTCGACATCCCCCGACACAGCCACATCTCCGGACACCTGAGAGACCTGCACTGGCTCCCGGTCAACAAGAGAATCACCTTCAGTCTCCTCACCCACGCTCACAAAGCCCTACACAACCAAGGCCCAAGATACCTCAACAGCCGCCTCAACTTCTACACTTCGACCCTCCAGCTTCGATCGACCAGCCACGCCCTCGCCGCCGTCCCCCGCATCCGAAGAGCCACAACAGGAGGAAGGTCCTTCTCCTACCTGGCCGCCAAGACTTGGAACTCCCTCCCGACCCACCTCCGCCTGACCCAAGACCACCTCGCCTTCAGGAAGCAGCTCAAGACCTGGCTGTTCGAGCAGTAGCGGACCCCCCCTCCCCAGCGCCTTGAGACCCTCCGGGTGAGTAGTGCGCTATATAAATGCTTTGATTGATTGCCTGGACACTGACGCCAGGGCAGACGCTCAGGTTGGGCAGGCTTCGCTGCGAAATTTGTTCGCACAGTAGTGGTGTTAATTTTCTTCTCTCCACCGCCGCTTTGGTGTGGGGATGGGCTTGCCATTCTATTCACTAGATTATGACTATACACAGAGATCCCCTACTACAGAAGGAGTATTTTCTGTCCTGTAACTCCAGTTTTGTAGTAGGGGTATCTCTTATATCAAAAATCAACAGGAGAGTAAGGGTATGGATATTCACTCTTACACCCCTACCATACTAGCAATAAACAGAAGAGTGAAGAAAAAACAAACAACCTCAAATTAATATATGAGGTGGAAGAGAAAACAGAGGGATAAGAAAAAACAAGGTCGTTTAAGAACCCTCACTCACCAACCTAGTGGTGACATGCTTCATCACTGGGTTCCCACTGGAAAGACCTAATGTCTTTCCAGTGTGCTACAACGCCTGTTTACAGCGGAGCTGGTTCTTGTGTGTGTTGAGGGTGTATTCAAGCCAAATTGAGCTAGGTGAGTGCACCAGAAAGGCCCTTGTTTTTTCTTATCCCTCTGTTTTCCCTTCCACCTCATATTAATATGAGGTTCTTTGTTTTTTCTTCACTCTTCTGTATCTCTCTTATAGTCATAAGCGCCCGCCCTCCTACCCGGTGGAGAAAGATATTCATGTAAGGAATGCTACAGGTCTGGCGTGTTACGCCTTCAAAAAGAACTGAAAGTAAAAGGGACGTGCTGTGCATTCTGGGATACTGGGAGAAATTCTGGAAAGTTCTCTTAAAGGCACAGTATCCTATTTAAGCCACATAATGGCAGCCTATGGGGCTTGTCTGTCCATGTCTTCCTCTCTATCATTCCAGAGGCTTTTACTGGTAGAGGCCAGTTTCTCTATGGAGGAAACTGGGCAGGCTGTGTTGTGTGTGGTTTTTTGGGTGGAATTTCTAGTTGAAGTACTGGACAGTGCAGCCTGTGGAGATAGGCTGCATTATTTGTCTTTAATGTCTCTCTTAAGTGTCTTTGCAGTTCTGCATTTTTTAACAACTTAAGAGATTATTTTTGATTGCCGGGGTCCACGCACATGGGCGGGACTATTCACTAGATTATGACTATAACAGAGATACCCCTACTACAGAACTGGAGTTACAGGACAGAAACTACTCCTTCCCGACTGCTTCAAAATTGTAATTATATTAACAGAATAATAAAGTGTAGATGAATGAAGAAGCAAAATTTAAAGTTGAACATTTTACAACGTTCTATGTGATGGAATTAGAAACTGGAGGTTAAAAATTAAGTTTGTATCCTCAGATTGATTTGAGAGAGAAGTGAAGGTGCATCAAACAGAATATAGTATGAACGGTGAGTGGCCAAAATCGAATTTAGAAAGATCTAACCTTTCCATTAAAGTGAAAATTCCCTTTTATTATATTTGCTGGTGAATAAAATATTTTATCATTTAGGTGTTTGTTTGATGAATACCTATTTCTGCATTTTTCTGTGTAGTGGTTTGCATTTCAAATAATCAAATTGCTTACGATAGGGGAACCCAGCTTTCATTAATAAATCAGTGGGGATGCTCCAATTTCAATAATGATTCAGTGAGGTTCCCAAATCAAAGTAATAATTAAGTGGGAGTCATTGAAAACCTGCTCCAGGGCATTTTCCCATCGATTTCTGAGCACCAATGCCTCCATGAGGTTCTGTGCGAACACTTTGCATATCCATGTAATCATTTGTTTGCCGTGACCTACAGGATGTAGTGCTTGTAGCAGTGGACTAGTGGCAGGTTCTAAATCCCTAGTGCACCACTACTTAATTCATGCATGTTTGATGGAGCTATACATCAAGAAGACCCCTCCATGTAAGCTATAGGAGCTCCAGAAAGCTCATACGGGCTCCATCTGAAAACAGATCACCAATCCCAGTAATCCCGGCTTTCTCCCATGCCTCCAGGGCTCGTCTCTAGTCACTAATCCTAGCAGTTGTAAAGAAGAATAATAAGGACACATTTTTATAATACATAGGAATCCCTGTTTCTGGCTCTCCAAAGCTGTACACATCAATAACCAGTGGGGGCCACGACGTGTCCCACCTTGAAATAAAAGCACAAGTAGAAAGCTTTTCTCAGCCACACTCATAATCCCTGTGTGTCAACAGTTTTGGTTAGCCAGCCACGAGGCAAGACACTGCAGTTGTTCTGCCAAGTAATACTGCAAAACGTCTGGAGCGCCTAGACCGCTCTCCCCAGATAGGAGTCTCAAACTAGATGGTGTCACCCTTCTCCCAATTTAGTTCAAGTGATAGAGAGCCCAGTTCACAGAGTACTCAGAGAACAACCACTAGGAGATTAGTAATAAAGTGTGGCAGCATCACCCTTTTTGGCAGGGCAAATCAGGCCGCTACAGTCAGGGGGAGGGCAGTCCAAAAAAGTGATGAGTGGAGTGATTAGATAGCCTTGACCAAGTTACCTGGAGGAGGTCCTCCCTCTTGTGGCAAGGAAAATGCTACTTACCAGTATGCATCTGTTCTTGGCTTGTAGAGCTGCAGATTACTACACTTAGCATTAGATCGCCACCTGGTGTTGGGCTTGGATGATTGCATGTTGTAGTCTTGGAAGAAGTCTTTTGTAGTCACGAGATAGGGGACTCCTCCCTTGGACGATAGTGCGCATGGGCATCGGCTCCATCCTTAGATTGTTTTTCGCCATGATGTAAAATGGTGGAGTTAGTAGAAGTAAAGAAAAGGATGTCCATGCGTGTGCATCTAAGTAAGATAAAAACTGGAACAGATACAGGTCCCGGGGAGGCGGGAGGGCGTGTAGTAATCTGCAGCGCTACATGCCAAGAACAGATGCATATTGGTAAGTAGCATTTTCCATTCGAGGCATAGGAGCTGCAGATACTACACTTAGCATTGATTGTGCAGCAGTGTCTCCCCTAGTGGTGGTCACCTGTATCTGTTGCAGTAGTTTGAAAGAGTTTTAAGGACAGCTTGGCCTACTGCAGCTTGCTGCTTGGCTTGCACATCAACACAGTAGTGTTTAGTGAAGGTGTGTGTTGTAGACCATGTTGCTGCCTTGCATATGTCCTCTAGGGGAATGTTCCCTAACAAAGCCATAGAGGCTCCTATTTTGAGTGTGGAGTGTGCTTTAGGAAGAACTGTTAATGTAAGTTTTGCTTTTTGATAGTATATTTGTATAAATTTTACAATCCACCTTGCAATTCCACCCTTAGAGATGGGGTTGCCTTTATGGGGTGGAGAGAAAGACACAAACAATTGTTTTGTTTTTCGAAAAGATTTGGTTCTATGTATATAGTAGAGAAGAGCTCTTAACATCTAGTGTGTGTGTAAGGTTCTTTCTGCTACAGAGTCAGGGTTTTGGAAAAACACAGGCAACTCTACAGATTGGTTTAAATGAAAAGGAGTAATGACTTTTGGAAGGAATTTAGGATTAGTTCTTAGAACCACTTTGTAACGATGTAGTTGTAAAAATGGTTCTTGTATTGAGAAAGCTTGTATCTCACTTACTCTTCTAAGAGGTAAAAGCAATAAGGAAAGCTGTTTTCCACGTGAGGAATTGCAATTCACATTTGTGTAAAGGCTCAAATATGCTAAGTTACATCTTTGTAAATGTAAAAGGTAGCAAATTATATTCTGGATAGACGCATCCAGGGGATCAATTAGGTTATTGTTGCCATAAATGGCAAATCTCTTCCATTTAGCAGCATAACGAGCTCCAATAGTAGGTCTCCTGGCCTCTTTAATGATGTTCATACAGTCTGGTGGTAGGTTAAGATAACCAAACTCTAAGATTCCAGGAGCCAGATCTCTAAATTAAGTTGATTTGGATGAACCACGGTTGGCGTTCCATGTGGGAGCTACCAGGATTAATTTGAGAGACTGTTGTTCGAGCTTGCGTACTACTAATGGTATCAGTGGTAGTGGAGGAAAAGCGTACGCAAATCTGCCTGACCAGTTCATCCATATCGCATTGCCCTTGGACCGCGGTTGTCGAAACCTGGTGGCGAAGGCTGGGCATTTTGCGTTTTCTTGTGTGGCGAACAGATCTATGTCTGGATGGCCCCACTTGTGGAAAAAAGGTTGAAGAACTTGCGGATATAGTTCCCATTCGTGAATTTGTTGTGTATGCCGACTCAACAGATCTGCTATCTGATTGTGAACTCCTGGAAGGTGTTGTGCTAGCAGATATATATTTTGTGGAATGGCCCATCTCCAAATGTTCTGTGCAAGCTGGGACAGTTGTAGAGAGTATCTTCCCCCTGCTTTTTATAGAATACATAGCTGTCATGTTGTCCGTCTGGATTAAGACAGCTTTGTTTTGTACTTGGAATGTTTTGAGTGGTAAGAATATTGCTAGCAGCTCTGTATGGTTAATATGGAACAATCGTTGTTGAATGGTCCATTGTCCTGGTATTGTATGATGTAGGAGATGGGCTCCCCATCCTGTGAGAGATGCGTCTGCTGTGGAACAAGTTCGAGGAACGGCTGTCTAACACCAGGTCTGTTAGTTGCCCTTGAGGCTGGTTCTACTGTCGTGCTAGACATTCTTGTAATGGACGCATCTGCAGTCTTGCATATGGTACGATGAAGATGCAATATGCCATCATGCCTATTAGTCTCATGAACACTCTGGCTTGGAGAGAGCGTTGATGTTGAAAGTTTGTGACCAAGGCTTGAATACGCTGTATCCTTGCTGGACTGGGATACGCTAGAGCTGTAGACGTGTTTATTGTAGCCCCTAAATACTGATGTACATGAGAGGGCTGCAGGTGCGACTTGGTGTAGTTGATTGTGAACCCTAAGTTGTGTGTGTTGGACACACTGATTGAATAACTTGGCTTTTATGAGCCAATCGTCTAGGTAAGGGAAGACACGAATTTGTTATCTCCTGAGATGTGCTGCTACTACTGCTAGGCACTTTGTGAATACTCTTGGTGCTGTTGTCACTCCGAAAAGAAGGACTTTGAACTGATAATGTTGTCCTTACAGTACAAACTGTAGATACTTCCTGTGAGCAGGATGTATAGGAATGTGAAAGTAGGCGTCCTTTAGATCTAGTGTTGTAAGGAAATCGCCTTGTTGCAGCAGTGGTAGCACCAGTTGTAAAGTGATCATATGAAAATGATCTGATTGTATGTAATGATTGAGGGGCTGGAGGTCGAGAATTGGTCTTAGTGTCCCGTCCTTCTTGGGTATTAGAAAATAGAGAGTAAACCCCTGTTCCTTGCTGTTGTAAAAGAACTATTTCTATTGTGTCCTTTTGAAGAAGCGACAGAACTTCTTGTTCGAGCAGAGTAAGGTGTTCTGCAGACATTGGACGCTGCACCATCCCAGCTCAGAACCTGGCTACATGCAAATTAGTCTGTTCCTGTCCCAGTGCATGATGGGAACAGGGCAAACCAAACTACCAAGCCAATTCTTATACTGGGAAGGAAACAAGCTTCCGGGGACCGGTTTCTGGCATTTCAGCCGTCGTCAGCCCGGCTTGCTTGAATCCTGATGCTGCAATGAGCAAGGGTCTCACATCTGAGTATACCCTTCCACGCTTATGGTGGACAAAATGATTCAGAAAAGGGGGTGGTGATGAACAGACCACTCTTACCCAGTCCAAAGATCAGGGCTTGATCCATCACCGTTATTTAGCTCACTGCACCATCCCAGCTCAGAACCTGGCTATATGCAAATTAGTCTGTCCCTGTGCATGATGGGAACAGGGCTTAATTCAGACACTCTGTTCATCACCACCCCCTTATCTGAATCGCCCTCTTGTTAGCAGCTGCACGTCAGGTCTTCTGGTTTCTGGTTTTCAAATTGGGATCTGAGGAAGGAAGGTTCAGGGTGCCCTTAAATACTACATTTAGGGACGTTACAGGTAGGGCAGGGACCAATGGGTTCCTGTCCTGGGGTGAGTACACCCCCTATCCTGCTCCTCTCCTGTGGAGAGGGGAGGGATGGGGGGGGAGGCAGGGGCCTAGCTCTGAATGGGCAGGGCACCCCATCCTCAAGATGGCGGTAGCCCAGAGATGAGTTTCACCTCGCCTCTCCCACCTGAGGGGTGGAGTTGGCACAAGTGGCACACCCCCTTTCGTCACGTAGGGTTTCCAACCTGTCTTCCCACCAGGGTGGGGGTCGGAACCGGTGGGGGCCAGTTGTGGAGTACAGCAATTGGCCTGGGGAAGCTCAGAAAAAAGGTGGCATGCCTTTGAAGCTTCCCCTGCCCATCCTGGGGGAGGAGGCTTAGCATCTCGTCCCAGGATGTGCATTGTTTCAGGCCCCCGAGAACGGGAAGCTCTCGATCCAGGGGTCCAGAAACATGTCTGGTGGTGGCAGCCTCGGGAGCCACGCAGTCAGGACAGTGGGAGTTGGTTAGGTTTCAGGGGGCATCTCCAAGATGCCCTCTGTAGTGCATTTAGCATTAAATCCCACACTGGCATCAGTGTGGGTTTATTGTGCTGAGAAGTTTGATATCAAACTTCAGTCTTCAGTGTAGCCATCATGGTGCTGTGGAGTTCGCAATGACAACCTCCCAGCACCATATACTCTTAATGGCATCACTGCACTTACAGTGCGCAGGAATGGCCCTGGGTACTGTAGGGGCACAGGGCTCATGCACCTGTGCTCACACCAATGGCATAGTGCACCCAGCTAGAGGGTGACTGATGTACGCCAGGGCAGTGTGTTTGTGGACATGGCACACAGGGATGTGTGCCATGTCGACTGTTTAGTTCTGCACCAAAACACTCAGCCTGCAAAGGCAGAGTGTGTATGCCAGGGTACAGGGCCCAAAGGGTGGCACAATAAGTGCTGCAGCCCTTAGGGGTCTTCTCTGGTCACAATGCCCTGGGTACCTAGGGTGCCATTTACGAGGGGCTGACATGTGGCCTGAGATGCCAATTGGGTTTGTTTTTGGGGAAGGAACACAGACCCTGGGAACCTGATTGGCAGGGACCCAGGGCACACCAAGAAAAAGTGCATCAGATATCAGGCAACAAGTGGGGGGGGGGGGGGGGGGGGGGGGGGGGGGGGTTACTGTAACAAAAACCCACTTTCCTACACCGAGGTACTGCATTGTACATTTTCTCATAGATTATGCTGATCCTGTCTCAGCACTCAAAGGTCAAGTGCCACAGTATCCATCTTCAGTTCCAGAGCAGCTCACGAATCTCATATTTCTGCTAGAATAAGCTCCAGTTTATATGGAGTTGCATTACTGCAGCTAGGTTGGGAGGATGCCATAGAATCCCACGGAGAGCCCTCAATTGCCATTATTTCTTCCAGCGCATTGTGGTGTCGAGCAAATGCACTTATCGTTCATGATCTGACCATCACGTAGATTTCTTTAGATGTAAAGAGACAGTCAGCAACCTGCAGGATATGAACCCGGAAGCCCGAGGCACCCCTGCTGGCCCTGCCACAGTTTGAGCTCTACACTGGGGGTAGGAGGAGCAGTCCAGGCTGTCCCAGGCCCGCAAGAGTCCCCGGTGTAGTTTGTGTGTCAACATACCAAGGCCCCTAGGAGGCGAAGTCACTCTGCTTTGTATCTCAAGAGCAGGGCATATTCCACAGAGTCCTAAGGCTCAAGAAAGCACCATAGGTATCCTCACTCATGTGGGTGGCACACTCAACAAGCTTGCGTGTAGCAGGCAAGTGGTTGATGGTGGAGAGGATGGATCTCTCTGCACAAGGAGCCGGGTAGGCCTACGGTTCGATATACAAGCGGCGCTGTTTGCAAGGCAGGACCCGGTCTCATCACTTTCTGCCCAGGCACGCCTGGATCCGGTACCTAAACCAAAGGCCAGTTCCCAGCCGACCTCTGCACCAGAACGGGGAAGAGAGGAGTGTTGGAACACTGTGAAGGCACTCATCCCCTTGCATTCACGCCGCCTTTCCGATTAACACCTCAGTCTTACCAAGGTCAGAGATCCTCAAAGATGTCACCACAGCTTACTCACCCAGCTTTGATTGTGGTGCTGCAGACCCCCCTCCCCCACCCCACTCCTCCTGGAAGGCGTTTAATGCATCATTTTATATAAGAGAGTGAAAATTAATACATATGAATCAGATGTTAAATAACTTAGTAAGGATTCACAATTAAACATTGTGGAACTCCAAGCAAGGCTTCAAATTAGTTCATGCATGTAGGCTTGGGTCTTACTCCTATATGCTATCCTCTCAAATTAAAGCAACTGCAATGTCGCTACAATTCTGTTCTACTTTGGCCTCCAGGGCGACTTCAAAATTCGAAGATTAACATTTTGGTAACATAAAAGCTTCTGACAACTAGTACTCAGGTCATTGTATCTAGGTGTTGTACTAATGCATTAAAACGTGCTGGTTTGTTTAACCATAAAAATAGCTTTTGAAACTTACTGTGGAACGAAGAAAGTCAACTTTTATTGCAGTTATAAAAGTTTTAGGCTATAAGTTGTAGCCTTGCCCCGCAGAAGGGGGATTGGAAGCCGTTATAAAAGTTCATTTTAACTTTCAGGTTGCAACTTTTAGCGTTGCCCCGCAGAAGGGGGACTGCAAGCAATCTCAATCGGCAAAAAAGACAAAAACAATTATAATATTTATCGTCAGGTGTTTCGCACCCATCCTTCATATAATGCTTAACTAAGCACTTCTGGCTGTAACAGTAGGGACAACTTGTTACAGGCACTGCACTTCTTTAAATTAAACTTCTGTGAAATAAAAAAGGTCATCCATAAAAGAAAGCAAGCATCTTAACCAAGTCCATTTTGGTGGGGGAAAAGGTGGGGAATTCAACTACTTCCCGAGGCTATAATTCTCAATGCTTCTATGAAACTAGGAAAGCAACATGCATATAATTGGAAGGAAAATGTATGGAACGAAATGTATGGAACCTATCTGATGTTTTTATATTCAAGAGGAACACAAATGTATTTTTTCAACTTGGCTTTTACCTGAAAGCCTCACATTCATATGCGAGATACTCAAATAAATTAAGACTACACACCGTAGATGGTGTAAAACGAAAACGTCACCTAAAAACATAGGATAAAATCAAAATACATAAATGCGTTAAAAGGCTTTTAATGCATGCATTAAGGTTAATTTGTTTTGAAATAGGAGGGCGGGTATTTTTAAGTTAATCATACTAATCACCTTCTTCCTGCTGTACATCTACTTTTTCTGGACTATTTCTCAGAATTTTTCTAATGTACTTTGGTCAAAGTATTTCACATAAAAAAATTAAGAATCCAGATTCCAATGAGATCATTCTTGTAAAAAAATAAGATTTCAACTAAAAGGAAATGTCATGGCAAAAGTATGAATGTAAGTAAGCTAATGTCATCTAGAAGAAAAATACAGCCAGCAGCTGGATATAAGCTTTCCCTCATTTCCCATCTTGCTGCTGCAAGAAAACTACAACTTCCAAGTATTACCAAGGTCTCGATGCATGGTTATCAACATGTTAAAAATACTCTGTCCGCTGTGCAACTTCCGATCAGTGAAGGCTGGATTTCTGTACAACTGCCAGAGCAGAATGCCACTGCACAAACAACCCTGCGCTAATAAGCAGGTGAGCCTGGCAATAAAGGTAAACAAAGTATTTTGCACTGCAATATATGAACTTTAAACTCAAAGTACCACATCTTGTAATGCATTTTGAATATTTCAACATGAGAATTACTTACGATGGCTAACGGTGAGAACAAGCAGGCAGGATTCACTCCCAACGCGGTTTTCAGCTCTACATTTGTAAGTGCCAGAGAATTCTTCTGATGCATTTTTAAAAAGAAGGACACCAGGTTCAGGGTCTGCAGAAAGAGAATAAATCATGTTTAGAACAGGTAGACAATGCATTGTCAAGATCAGATATCAAGGTTAGAAGAATATTCTGTAATGAGTCAACATGCATGTGTCTAAGCACTACACACCATTTAAATTATATAAAAAAGCGAAGGTATGGATAAAAGGCCATCTAGTTCTTAAAATATAAAGGGTTCAACATTGTAAATCATTTTACTTGGCACAAACGGATAGAAAAGTGTTAACTCCTATTCAGGTGTAGTGAGATCTTATCACCTGATCATCTACCTTTTAAAAGCAGATTAGAATCGCATTACACATATTGAGGAAAATGTTACTTGTGCTTTAAGCATCTGTTTGTGAAATGCAGCACTGTAGATTCACATGCAGTGCACACTCCTGCCATCTAGTGTTGGGCCGGATGTGTTGTTTTTCTTCGAAGAATTCTTTTTAAGTCATGAGGTAGCGCAACTCCACCACTTGCTTGCAATGCGCATGGTCAGCTCCATTGTTAAATTGTTTTTCCCGTGACAGGTGAGGATGACTGGAGTAGAGCGACACAGTAAAAACAGAGAAATAAAGAGAAAACTATGCAAAGGTAGCAGAAAGTAATGGTAAGAGCAAGAGGAATCCAGAGAGAAGGGTGGGAGCATGTTAATCTCGCCAAAATGGCCGACAAGATGGACGCACGAAGAAAACACTCCCGGGTAGGGGATCACTAATCTGTGTTTATCCCCGAAATACCCTGCCAACCACCCATGTGCCATACCTCTTTCCGAACAGGAAAACCCTAGAATTCATTCAGGCCCACAACAGAATATACTCACATGGAGTCTTGATCACTTTCTTACCTACGTGGAGTTGCTGACCTGCCTCAGGCACCACCACGACCATTGGGGCTGCGAGTCTCGGCGGTCCTTGGAGCGGGGCCTTGGATCGGCCTCGCCCTCTCTGATGGCTGTTTCCTGCTGCCTCTGCTAGAGCGGTTCCCCGCCAGCGCCCCTTGCTCACTAGTGCCCGTGGAGGTATCCGGCGACTAAGAGTCACATAGGCGAGGGACAAGCGACCTTTGGTTTCAACTTTCCTCGCCGTCTTGACCTGCCCAGTGCATGAATGATGATCTTACGCACTGCCCAAAGATGTGCTTGAACACTGGTCCTGATCATGAAGACCCCCTTGCCCGCCATCTTCCAGATGCGATTACCGCCCAGTAAGAGCTTCAGCTAAGCCCTTGAGAGACCTGTGTATGTCTGGGGCGGATCCTGCTGGTGAGCCTCTTGAGAGTGATGTGAGGCTCTTCACTCCTCTATTTTAACATCCTTTCCCTCTTCATTTGTGGTAAAATCAAAATCCACATCTATCGGACCTAAAGTTGGCCCCTGTGCCAGACATTAATTATCTTCCGCACAGCCTGCCAGAGACAATTAACGAATTTAAGAAAGGGAAATATTACTTGCTGTTTCAGAGTGTTTTAAGTTTGTGGGACTGAGCCAGCAGTGGAGGCTTTCTGATGGCTACAGACCACCCGGTTGCCATCCGACTCACTTTAAAAACCATTTGGGCCTTGAACTCACGATGGGGCTGTGCCACACTATTAATGACCTTCCTCACAGATTACCAGAGGCATAAAGTTTGAGCAGGGCATTGGCCCCAGCTCTTGTGGATTAGCTCTTCTGCCCCCCGCCCCAACGCAGTAATGGGGAGAGTGAACACCACACCGTAACAGACCCGATCCAACCTGCTATCAACCCAATCACATCCTAACGCATGGCTTGAACAGCCACACTACGCCTAGTCCAGCCTTTTGTGCTCTCTCCTCTTGCAGTTCAACTGCACCTGGACACTGAATGTCTTTAGCAATGTACCTCCATGAACCACGTATCCAAAAAATCTCAAACACAAACTACTGACACAGCACCCGGAAACACTAATAGCTGATATCTACTGTAGCGTGACAAATGGCAACAAGAAAACTGACAATCTTCTATTCCAAACGCCTGGCCAAATGGAAAAACAATCCTTCTCCTCCTTCAAGTCACTAAACATTCAAACTACCCTATCGAACAAAACTGACTACATCGCTTTCCCCCTCTCAAAAATCGCACCTGTCACTTTTGGTGTCCCCCCAGAGCTGAATCCACTCCCTTTCACTTTTCAAACTCTTCATAGAACCACTTACTATCATCCTGAAGCAAGCGGGGATCAAATACCGCCTCTATGCAGATGAAACTTACTCTACTACAAAATCAAATCACCCAGTGACATCCTACATCTCAACCTCACATGGAGTAAGATACAATCTTGGTTTAACTCAATCATCTAAAATCAAACCCTATTAAAAACAAAGTTATTCTGTTTTCCCCCAAAAGTAACCACCTTCCACACAAAGACTGCATCAGCAACCTGAAGCCTCTAAATTGTTCTCTCACTCTATCCAACTCTGCTAAATCCTTAGGTTTCATCCTGGATAAAAAATTGTCAATGTAGGATCACATCAAAATCAAAAACTCAGTCAAAGGAGAACTTTATAAACTAAAACACATCTACAAAAAAAAAAAAATACACATTCATTCCCTTGGATGATTTTCCAGTTAGCTGTTCAATCTCTAAATCTCTACTTCTCTGTATGAACACATCACGCCTACCTTCAAGACCCTAAATTGGTTTCCCATTGAAGGAAGATGCAACTATAAAACTGCCTGCACCACCCACAAGGCCCTTCACTCACATATCCCAGACTATTTAGACCACAAACTCACAAAAGCTGGAAGAACCAGACCTCTGAGAAGCACCAACATACTTCTTCTTGTTCCTCCCAAACTAAAAAGGAAAATAACCCAGGCTTGCTCTTTTTCAGGTAATGCTCCCAGCATATGGAACTCTCTACCAAGGGACCTACGATGCAACCCCTTCTTCTATGGCTTCAAAATAGACCTAAAACGCCATCTCCTCAAAAAATACTGGAACACACAAGAAATCTGAACTCTGCTCTAATAGGCTCTATCTCAGTTTAGAACCCATTGATTGGTTGGCTGTTTTTGAGTATGCTTCTATTGTCTTGAAGGTCTTTCTCTCCATGGTCTGATAATGTGCTAATTGACCACAATTCAGTAACCAGCCTCATTGCCCATTTATATATTGTGTGTGTACTGGAACCTAAAATTGTTGCACATCATATGCTTAGTGGCTGGATTATTGCCTTGCTTTTAATTCTGTAAAGCACTCTAATACCTACCGGTCTAGCTAGTGCTATATAAAACCTATAAACAAACAGATGCTTACAATGTAACATTTGCCGTTTGAGGCATGTGTTACTGTATACACATGCGGGTCAGACTGAAAAGCAGTCCACCCCTAAGCGATGGCTAGCCTGTGCATGTTGCAGAAAACTGAAAGAGTATGTAGTACAGCCTGGCCAATATTTGTTAATTGGTGGACTAACAAGTCTATATGTGGTGCTTTGTGAAATGGAGTGGTGTAGACCTAGTAGCTGCTTTACAAATGTCCGCTATTGGGATGTTCCCAAGGAAGGCCATAGGGGCTCCTTTCTTTCTGGTGGAATGGGCTCCAGGGGCAGCAGGCAAAACGTATCTTTTCCGTAAAGTTTCTCAGCAGCCCAGGGTACCAGACTCTGCGTGCACAGTTCGGAGCCACAAGAATAACTTCGGTCTGGTCGCACTAGATCTTTTTGAGCACTTGGGGCAGAAGTGGGACAGGCGCAAAGGTATACAGGAGGCCGCAGTTCCACTTGCAACAAAAAGCATCACAGAGAGTGGCGCCTTGAAAAAACCCCAACACGCAAAACAGACATTGTGCATTCTCTTCGGTGGCGAACAAATCTAACTAAGGCTATCCCCAGCTTCTGAAAGAGCTTTTACCACCTCTGAATGAAGACGCCAATCATGATCAACCAAGCACCGACAGAGGAGTTTGTCCGTCCTGGCATTTATAGAACCCACCAGGTATTGAACCACCAGGGTAATGCCCTGATGTTCCAGCCATATCCAGAGCCTTAGAGTCTCCAGACATAGGGTCCACGACTCCACTCCGCCCTGTTTGTTGCAGTACCACATAGCTGTGGTGTTGTCTGTGAACACCTGCACTACTTTCCCTTAGAGAGGAGGAAGGAATTCCTAGAGTGCAAGTTGGATCGCTCGGAGCTCCAGCAGGTTGAGATGGAGCCCTGAGACCAGATGCCTCTGATGTCCGCCTCTCCCAGAAGGCCACCCCATACCAGGAGTGACACATTTGTCACCACTGTTAGATCTGGTTGGGGAAGGGAGAAGGATCTGCCTCTGACCGAAGCATGGTTTGTTAGCCACCACTGCAGTTGTTGTGCAGTTCCCACTGAGATCTAAACGTAGTCGGAAAGATTCCCCTGATGCTGCGCCCACTGGAACTTCAGGTCCCGCTGCAGAGCCTGCATAGGCCATCTGGCATGATCCACCAGCAGGATGCAGGAGGTAATGAGGAACAGCAGCCTCAGTCATTCTCACTGAAATTCGGATAGAGGTTCTGGATGATGGGCCCAAAACTGCACTGTGTCCAGAACAGCTCCGATGAAAGGGAGTGTCCGAGAGGGAGCCAGGTGTGACTTCAGCACGTTGATATTGAACCCCACCAAGTACAATATGTCAGACGTAATCTGGAGGTAGGAGACGACAGCCTGGGGCGAATTCTCCATCAACAACTAGTCGGCGAGATAGGGGTTAAGACTGGAATCCCTGATCTGCGCAGATGAGCTGCGACCACCGCTATCACTTTTGTGAAAACCCGAGGGGCACTAGTAAGGCCAAAGGGGAGCAAGGTTCGTGGCCTACCGTGACCCGCAGATAGCATATGTGGGATGGCAAGGCTGGAATATGGAAAAAGGCGTCCTGCAAGTCCAACGCCACCATCCAGTCTATGTGGTAGAGGGCAGGCTGGACCTGAACCATCATGAGCATTTTGAACGTCGCCTTACAGAGGAAGCGGTTGAGGACCCAGAGGTCTAGAATAGGATGCAGGCCTATGTCCTTCTTGGGCAGTAGAAAGTAGCAGGAACAACCACCACAATCTACTTCAGGCACAGGGACACTCTATAGCCCCCTTTGCCAAGAGAGCTGAAACCTCCTGGCAGAGAAGCACCAAATGATCCTCAGACATGCGACCGAAAAACAGTGGCATGCATTCAGGGGTAGTACTGACGGGGAGGGAGTAGCCCCTTCGGGCTTTTTGCAAAGACGTTATGGCCCTGAAACGTCGGACTAGATAGGTTTGGAGGCTGCGGCACAGTGGGAAAGGGTGGACTGGCCTGCCTGCAGGCTTCCAGGCCCACGAGGTCGCTGGGTCCAACGTCGGCGGCCACCCAGACTGACCAGCTTGGTGACTCGGTGGATAGACTGCCCTGGACATGGTTGGATGCTCCTTCCGTAGCCACGAAAAGCAGACTGGAGTAGGCGAGAAGGCGAGCCGAGGCCCAAAGATCCAGCTGTAGCCAGCGAATCTTTAAAGTGATGTAGCGCAGAGTCTGCTTTGTCGCCAAAAAGATGACGGCCAACAAAGGGAACGTCCATAAGGTCGACTGAACATCCCCCAAAAAGTCAGATATCCTCAACCAGGCTTTGCGCTCAAGGGCACATGACGTGGCAATTGTTCTACCCAGTGAGTCGGTGGTATCCAGTCCACATCTGATCGAGAATTTGGCTGTCTCTCTCTCATACGTCACAGTCTGGGAGAGAATGGCCAAGGCCTCCTCCGGGCACTGAAGCAGCACCTGTGCAAAAGTATCCCAGATGGTATGGGAGTATCAGCCCAAGAGCCATGTGGTAATCACGGACGCTTCCTAAGATGATCCGGCTTTTTAGATTCCCTATCTGAAGGAGCAGAAGGGAATGCGCCCTTTGGAGAAGAGGCTTGGACCACCAAGCTCTCGGAGGAGCGATGCTTTGTCAAGAACAATGGGTTGCCCGTGGCCGGGCGGCGGGCAATCGTCCTCTCCACTGGAGCCCCAGTGCTGGGCTTGGACAAGGTGCCCAGGAGGACGTCAGTGAGGGCTTCGTTAAACAGCAATAGGGGTTCAGAATTGGATACCGAAGGTTGAAGCACCTCCATCATGAGGTTAGTCCTGTCGGCCACCAAAGGGAGCTCAAGGCCCAAGACCTTGACCACCCTTCTCACCACCACAGCATAGGATGCTCCCTCCTCCGTAGCTATGGGAGAGGGAGAAAGCAAGTCAGTATCTGGAGAAGTGTCCAGACCACTAGGAATGCCCAGGTTGTCTAGCCAGTCGGGTTCTTACTACTGGTCAGCTACAGGGTCCAGCAACCCCTCCGAGTCCTCACCACCACTCTCTGGTCGATAGGGAACACAAGGGATGAACCGGGAAACAAAAGTACCCGTCAGCTGACGTCGGTCCGGCTCCAGGGCCAACTCGGGGATTAGAATGTGGACGGCATCGGCCAGGGACACGACCGGCGACGGGAGATTCATAGTCCGGATCAGCACCGGGGAAGGTCGACCGGCATCGATCCGGACCAGGCCTGGATCCACAGGGGTCCCCCAGCACCAGAGCTGCCGGCATCAAAGGCCCAGGACTCCTGCCCCGCGGGGCCCGGAGGCTCGCTAGCAGAGTCGGGCATCCCAAAGACAAGATCTAAGGCTTCGTAAAACTGTCTAAGCTGGGCAGGGGACGCTCCATCTCCCGGAAATGGGGGGAGGCCCAGAGGCGTCCCTGAATCAGGCACTGGAGACAGAGCCTTGGAACGACAATGCTCCAAATCCCGTGTTGTGTCAGCCGACCGAAGTGCCTTCTAGCAACAAACAGTGGCTGATGATTTGTGCACCTATAATACAATCATCCATCTGGCACACACTGCGTAGGATGGGAAACATTTCAATAGGGTCATTGTAAAAACGAAAACAAAATAAATAAATGAATAAACAAGTAATGACAAGGTACACTTTTTAAAAAAGTTTTAAGAGGCACGTATTTCTTGTCTAATTCAAAGTAGTTCATATGTTGCAATGAGTAGAGGCTGATCTGCATACAGATCCTCAGAGGAGTGAATGTGGAATAGAACATTGTGGCAGACTAGGTGTACTTTCTTTTTTTTCCTTCTTAGGGGCTGGAATAACTCCAATTCCTCTGAAATTGCTTTCTCTAATGTAAGTTTAGGCTTCTTTGATGGAGCAAGTGTCTCATGGCAGACAAGCAACAATATGGTCTTTGCCGAAATCAACATGTTTAGTCCTTTGTTTTCTATGTGGTTTTTGTCTGTCTTCCCATAGGTTAGCTTCCTAAGATGTCCTTGTTCTCAATGCCACTTTCAGCACCAAGTGCAACCGGCATCATCTTAGCCAAGAGGATTTTTTCCTTAACATCAAACTTTCCCTGGCGTCAGTAATGTTTTTCGTTGCAGAGAGGTCCGGCGGGTGGTGCAGACTGTCAAGCCTTTTTTTGGCATAGGTTATTCAGACAAGATATAGCGTTCGCTGAGCCGTTCTTTTCTGTGCAGTCAAAACTTCTTTACAGATTGGCTCATGGAGGGGGAGTTAGTTGATCGATGTGTGGTGTTCGGGCCTTTTGGAGGTGGGTGGGGTTTGTGGCCGTCCTCAGTGTAAACGTCTGAGACCGTAGGTGTGGTCTTTGTCCTGATTAAGGGCATTGATATTCAGCTTCTCCAAATGGGAGCATTTGTGCAATATAAAAATGGGACTCTAGTCCCTTTCTTTCTCTGGTGTACTTCATGGTCTTCAACTTTCATAGTCTGGCTCGAAGCACTCAACTTCTTCAGCTACTGTTCCAGATAGGGACTCAGTAAAATCATGGTGAGCTCCAACCCCAACCCCCCCCCCCCCCCCACATCCCCCCATCAAACTAGTAATTCTCAATAGAACTGCTCCTGACTGTTCGAATCGACCTGAGTTGGCGAGAACAGTTTTGTTTAGGTTCTGTTCTATGCCATGTCTATTTTCTCCCAACTGTTGTGTCAAAATGTTTGTTTTCAGTCGCAATAGCGACAGAGCACTCGAAACATGTCTGAGCCAGATGGTAGAAAACAACCCGCCGCAAGTGGGTCTGTGACCTGGTGCATTGTAGGTTTCAAAGGAGGTACCATAAGTCACCTCGAAACCAAAACTACTACGGGGATGTGGAATGCCTATAGCCCGACGCCAAGGACATATCGTTTTGGGTCCAGGACAAGATATTTTCATGTTTATTTTATCAACAGTACAAGTAGGCCTAACCCTTGCAGCTAAATCAGTTTGCCTGGCAGATTACACTACCACATTAAGGATCAGGGAAGGACATTGTCTGCAATCAAGGTAGTAGTTGTGTCCATATGTTAATGCTGCTCGAACTTATATTTACGGTTCATTAATTTAAGGCCTTTACTATTAGGGTGAGAGCTCTAAGGAAATCGTTTAAGTTCAGACCAGTGCTTAATTTGAGGCAGGGGTTTCCGGTGCTCTGCAATGGCACTTAATGGTCAGTACTGGGAACTGTGAAAGTCTGCCACAAGGTGGCACTGTCTGGCTAATTTAGATGACAGTTACTTATCTCAATATACATAAAAAATTAATATTACCTGCCATCCAAGCGATTCTTATAGCTTTAGGGCCCTGGAATAGTTCAAACTGTCAAACTTGGAGTGTGAATGTTAATACTTGTTTTGTTATTATCATTGGCAGCATGGTGGGGCAATATGTGGTACAAGGTGCAGTGGCCTCCTAACGAGAGCCCTGGCACTTACATTTTTACAAATTAGGCACTGGTTCAGGCTACTTCTAGGATGTTCTCTGATTAGATACAAATATATGCAAAAGCTTGAAAGCAAGATTGGGTATTCTTTGCTTTCAAAATAAAATGTTCATTAAAAAAGCAAGAAGAAAAACATTTTGCTGAACTGTGACATTCTAGGTACCGTATCTTTGAAGTATCATTTAGCAAAATTTGTTGATGCATGCTAGAATTACCCAAAAATATTCATAATGGTAAATCGGTGTTAACAGTTGCAACAAAATTATAGGACACATGAACATAAACAAGCATTGGTAAAGCCAATAGGTATAGCATTGGTGGTCAGCCTTTGGGTTATTTCAATGTGTATCTTGTTTTGATATGGAGCTTGTAAAACTTTATTGCTGTGGGAGCCGCTTGGGCCTACTCATAACAAACATCGGTGAAAGCAAAAATATTTTTGGTCTTAAAAAACCAATTACCATCACAGTAGTTCATGCCACTTTAACTACTGTGTGTGCCAATATGCTCTTTGTGAAAGAGTAGAATGCTTTCACTCACAGTGAAGTCAGATGGTAGATAGAGAGAAAGACCGACCTTAATAGGGGCCCAATTCATAAAGAAAGTCACAAAAGTGCACCCAAGGTACAAGTCCTTGCAGGAGTGCAGATTTATAACTTATGAATTCACAAGAATTTACAGAAGTAGGTCAGGATATCGTACTCCCAGAAAGAATATGTGAACTGCATTTTAGCACTGGCACATATTCATGTGTAGATTTCCTCACACAAAAATCAGTTGCACAGTAACAAGTTCACTTTCCCACCAATCACTCTTTTACCCAACCATGGAAGTATATTTCCAACCTCTCTCTATATGGGAAAATATTAGAGACAAGCTGATGAAAACCCATAAAACATTAAAACTAGTAGATTTCCATAAACTCAAATGGGCATTCCAACTCTGGGGAACTATTGCTTACCGCTACCTCCAGCCCCAGAATGTAGATCCGCGGAAAGGTGGCAAAACAAGGAAATTGCTTGTATTAAAACCCTACTATGACAAAACAAGTACATTGCTTGTATTAAATACCTACTATTGTATGAGCTCTGGCATAATCACAGAGGCTATTATCAGAGCTCTTATATAATGAGATCACGGTCATAATTTGTCGCCGCACTTCGTGGCACCAACAGGACAAGTGGATTTTGTTAGAGGACAAGTAGTTTTATGAAGCAACCTGTCCCATTAACAAGACCAAGGGACGTTCATTGCTCCTGAGGCGGAAGCCGGGAGCTAGTTTGCTGTTTTAGAAAATTTTAAATTGATACTGCCTGTACTTTAAAAAAAAAAAATGAAATTGCTTATTTTTGCACCGGACACCTTTCCCCACGTGTAAGTGAGCAGATCCACCTCTCGCTGCGCCGCATCAGAGACCTCATAGTCTTCCATTAGCAGATTTGGGCATTCTGTCCAGCGGGACCTAGAGGGGCCGGTTCACCAGAGCAGCCATATTGGGGGGAGGACAGTGTTGCCGCGCTAGCTGTTGGGAGGTAGGGCTGGACCCGCCGCGCTAAAGCGCATATATTGAGCGGAAGAGAGCAGCCGGGTAAGACCTAGGGACGTTCATTGCTCCTGAGGCGGAAGCCGGGAGCTAGTTTGCTGTTTTCGAAAATTTTAAATGGATACTGCCTGTACTTTTAAAAAAACTCAAATTGCTTATTTTTGCACCGGACACCTTTCCCCACGTGTGAGTGAGCAGACCCACCTCTCGCTGCGCCGCGTCGCGTCAGAGACCTCATAGTCTTCCCTTAGCCGATTTGGGCATTCTGTCCAGCGGGACCTATTCACCAGAGCGGCTATCTTGGGGGAGGACGAGGTTGCCGCTCTAGCTGTTGGGAGGTAGGGCTGGACCCGCCGCGCTAAAGCGCATATAATCAGACGGTCTTCCTACGCGCTAGCGTACGCGTTAGCGTACGGGCCTTACCACACCAAAGGAGCGCCTAAGGAAAGCCCGTCTGTGCCCGTCCGTGCCAGGCTAGGACGTGGCTCGGGGGCTATAACTATGGAACCCCTATCTCTTAATACCCTCCGTTATAGTGGGGAACTGCTTAGAGCACTCAGAGGAGGGGTTAAGGTTAGTTGTCCTAAGGAAACACTACCAGAGGAGGTAAGGTCCCTCTGTCCACACTGCAAGCCTATAAAGCCAGTGAGTGGCAATAGTAACCTCTTTACATTCGCCCTGCTAAATTGCCGATCTCTCCCGAGACAAGCGGTGGAAATCCATCTGCTCCTAGAGGAACGAGATCTAGACGTACTTTTCTTAGTGGAGACCTGGTTGACCGATGAATCTGACCCGGATATAGTCCAGGCGCTCCCGCCCAATTACTCTATCATCAGGCAGGACCGTCAGACGGGGCGCGGAGGAGGTGTGGCGATTATCCATAAGAACATTTTTGTGTGCAGAACCTCTGAGAGTCAACTTATAGAGTGCGAGAGTCTTGGCTTCTCTATATCTTTCTCGCCAACTTGTACTTTCTCAGGGATCTTGGTATATAGACCGCCGGGTGATTACCACGACTTCTGTAACAACCTTCTAGATAAGATTTCTCTTTCCATCAGTAGTGCCTCTAATTTTTCCATCCTGGGCGATCTTAATATTCACCTCGATGAAGTCGATGCGGCTTCATCGCAGTGTCTGCTGGATACCCTGGGAGTAGTACATTTGGAACAAATTGTGGCGT
This sequence comes from Lissotriton vulgaris, assembly GCF_964263255.1. Classification (NCBI taxonomy): domain Eukaryota; kingdom Metazoa; phylum Chordata; class Amphibia; order Caudata; family Salamandridae; genus Lissotriton; species Lissotriton vulgaris. The sequence goes on from NC_141696.1 coordinate 279,774,821, forward strand.
TCAACTCATGTAGCTGGACACCTACTAGATTATCTTTACCAATCTTAAGAACATCGTTTGTGGTCAGCCTAGCTTTGTACCATGGTCAGACCACGCCCTACTTTCTTTTGTGTGGTCCCAATCAATTCAGAATCACAGGGTAACCCTTTCAAAGAAAGTCAGTCGAGTATGGTCAAGACTACCGGTCAAGGACTGGGAGACTGCCCTGAAGAGGTGCCCGCCAGCTCCCCATGATGACCCAGTGGTAGCTAATGAAGCCTTTGATAAGTGGCTTAATTCCACCTTAGACGCCACCCTCCCCAAAAAAGAGATTCGGCATCGGGAGGGCCCTAATAAACAACTGTGGTACTCTGGGGAACTCAAGGAACATAAACAACTATGCAAACGGGCGGAAAGAAAGTGGAGAAAGGACTTTGCCCCTGCGGCAAAAAGTTAATATAAATCATCTTTGAGATCGTACAAAAAACTATTAAAATCTACACAAGCCGCATACTATCAGGGCAAAATTTTGTAAGCAGTTAATACCCCCAGAGAAATTTTTAAAATTTTTCAATCTTTGGTCGCTACCCCTATGGCCACTAGACCCGCTCCGAATCCACAGAAACGCTGTGAGGACCTAGCCGCTTTCTTTGCGTCCAAAGTGTCTAACATCTACTCCAGCTTTGCGCCAACTGCATATATTCCAGACAGGTTAGAGAGCGAAAACGGTATGTCTGAGGAGGTAGCCCCAAACTTGCCCGGAGGTCTTAAAGCCTTCCCGCTATTAAATCGGTCTACTGTGGAAAGTCTCCTCAGCAACCTGAAATCGGGCTCCCCTTTGGATGCTGCACCTCCGTCGGTTCTCAAACAGGTATCGGGGACCATCTGCCCGGCAATATTGCAGGTCATTAACGCATCTCTGGCCTCAGGAGTAGTGCCCCCCAACTGGAAGATGGCAACGGTCAGGGCCCTGCTAAAAAAACCTAGTTTGGACCCTGAAGACCTGGCTAATTACAGGCCCATCTCGTTGCTACCGGGTATCAGCAAAATAGCTGAAAAACACGTGAATCAGGTCCCGTTTTCTTTTGTTGAGACCGTGGGTTCACTACATCCTACCCAGACTGGGTTTAGAGCCAAGCAAGGAACAGAGACGGCTTTGGTGGCGGTGGTGGAGGCAGCCAGGGGCATTGTGGATGCGGGAGGCTGCGGTGGTCCTGTTGGACCTCAGCGCAGCCTTCGACACTGTGAATCACTCCCTCCTGCTGCACCGGCTACGTCTTGCAGTTATTTCCGGACTAGCCCTTAAATGGCTCCATTCCTTTCTATCGGACAGATGCTTCTCCGTTTTTGAGGAAGAGGTATCATCGAGCCAGCTGCAATTTAATCACGGCGTTTCCCAGGGATCATCGCTCAGCCCTACCTTGTTTAACATTTATATGAGACCTTTGGCTGAGGTGGTGCTTCCCTGGGGAATCCAACTGGTCACCTACGCCGATGACACGTCGCTGGTCGTTTCTCTGGTGAGGGACGATGCTTTAGATCAGGGGATCAATAACCTGACCCCGTGTCTCACCAAAGTCCTGGAATGGATGACCTCCTCTTTTCTAAAGTTAAATGGGGCCAAAACGTGAATGCGGCGCCGAGCGGCTTTCTGTGGGAGGGGGGTGCGGTACGGGTCGCTCTGAGGACCTGCTTTCGCTCCACCTATACGGGAGGCCTAGCCACGTCGGACCTACTGTCCTATTACCAGGCTTCCCACCTCCTAGTGTTGAATGATTGGTGGTACGCTGACAGGAGAGACCCTGCTTACGCGGTGGAGCGTGCCCTCATGGGCTCTGCCTCCCTACACACGTTGCTGTACTCTGCCTCTCTTCGGAGGTCTCTGCCGCTCGTCACGCAGGTGGTCTTTAAGATTTGGCGACAGGCCCTGCGCAGGATTGGTTGGTGGAACGTACTGACGATGGAGACCCCCCTGTGGCAAAATGGTAGATTGCCTCAGCTGGCGGCCCTGGAGGGCTTCCGGGATGGGCTGCGATAGGCATCTCTACATTGGGCGATGTCTTGTCGGAGGGGGGGGGGGGGGGGGGGGTGCTCAAATCCTTTGCTATGCTGCGGGAGGAGTTCGAAATGCCACACACAATTCTACAGATACCTCCAGTTTCGCCACGCTCTGGCCCCGTGTCTCCAGGGAGTAGAAGACGTCCCAGAATTTAGCCCACTTGGGGCCAAGGTCTTTATGGGAGAACTGCCGGATAAAAAAATATCCAGCATATACCAAACCCTTGTGAGACACAGCGCTTCGGACCTTGCCCACCTTAGGACCCAGTGGGAGCAAGATGTTGGGGAGCTAGACGAGGAAGATTGGGTGGAGGCATTAGAGGGACCCAGGGGGGCGGCCATCTCCACGGGCTTGCGACTGATACAATTCAGGTACCTCCATCGCACTTACTACACTAGACAGCGCTTGTGGAAGGCGGGCTTGATAGCTTCCCCCGATTGTATTAGGTGTCACACGGAGGTGGGGACGCTTCTGCACACGGTATGGGACTGCGGGGTTCTCCAAAGATTCTGGGACAGAGTGTTTCGATGTTTGAACGAGGTTCTGGCCTGGGAGCTACCGAAAGACCCCAAATTGGCTCTCCATGTGCTGGCCGGGGTGGGGGGCAATCGCTATAAGCGCCATTTGCTATTGTTGGGTTTGACCATCGCCAAAAGGGACATTGCGAGATCATGGAAGGCGCCCCGGGCCCCTCCCTTCGTAGCTTGGCAGAATGGAATGGACTTTTGTATGGGCCTGGAACAGCCTGTGTATGTTGCAAGGGGGTGCCCACTCAAGCACTACAAAATATGGAAGCGGTGGGCGGACTATAGGGGCCTGGACCTGGACCCACCTCCGGAAGAGGATGCAGCACAACTACTCTAATAGCCGGATGGCCTATAGTATGGCGGACATTGCCTTGCGCCTAGCATGGCACGGACGATGTGAGCAGCAGCATGGGTGGGAGGGAGGGGGAAGTTGAGGGTTGGGGGGCGGGGTGGGTGGTACAGTTTTGCATTTCTTTGGTTATTACTTAACGGTCTATTGCATTGGTAACTGTCTGCATGTCAAAGCCTGTGATAATTTGTTCTGGTGACAGCCTCTGGGTACCAGAGGATTACTTGGTGTATTTCTATCATGCAACAAATAAAATCTGTTTTCAAAAAAAAAATGGGGCCAAAACAGACATCATGCTTTTGGGCTACAAAGCCCCAATTAACTTGGACCCCTGGTGGCCACATTGTCTGGGACCCCCTCCGGTGCCTAAGACCCAAATAAAAAGCTTGGGGGTCTGGCTGGACTCCTCTCTAGGATTCCAATACCAGGCCAAGAAGGTGGCCGCGACTTGTTACGGATTGCTGAGAGTCCTCAAGAAAGTCTTCGATCTTCCATTTGAAGCCAGACACGTGCTGGTCCAGTCGCTGATTCTTTCACGGCTGGACTATGCAAATGCTGTCTATATGGGGGCCCCAGTAGGTATCATAAAAACTCTGCAATCTGTACAGAATTGTGCAGCGCGTCTGCTCATGAAAGTCCCTAAACGATGTTCGGCTAAGGCCTCACTCCGATTGTTTCATTGGCTACCAATTCAGGAGAGGATTAGGTTTAAAACCTTGTGTTTGGCGCATAAGTCCATCCACAATGTTGGCCCTACCATTCTCGATCCCCTGTTCCGCCACCATGAATCGGTGAGATCTCTTAGATCTAACCAGCGAAATTTGCTGGTAGTACCCAGGGTGAAGCTGGCTCGGATGGGCGGCCGCCTGCTTTCCTTCCTAACAGCCAAAGGATGGAACAAACTCCCAGAGAACATCAGGCATGAAACCAACCACTTGGCCTTCAGGAAGAGACTAAAGACATTCTTGTTTCAATAATGTCTTCCTTGCGTCCTCTGGTCTTACAGCGCTGGGATGCCCGAGGGTAGCCATGCGCTATACAAGAAAGTATTCATTCATTCAAGTAGAGATTTTATTAAATTCCACATATCTGCTACTATTTTAAAGGAACAACATATTTTAATGTTCCAAGCCCAATTCTGCATGGCATGAGTGTGCACTGCATGTGATCTCTATCTACACATGCTGCAAACAATGGATTAAGAGCACAGACTACCAAAAAGCGGTTGTACCAATAGGCTTCTGCTTAATAAACTTTCGATTTAAAAGACTACTCTTTAAAGAGTCAAGTTTCATTGAAAAACCGAATGGTGTCAAAAAATTTTAAAAAAAGTTTCAACATAAATCTTAACTGTTGAATGTACATCAGTACATATTAGCCATACTTGTTGAAGCAGGAAGCTTCTTATTTCCAGTCAGTCTTTCCCATGTGTATATCAATGGAGGAGTACCCTCAGATCCACACTTCAGTTTTATATCACGGCCAATTTCCGTCGCTCCATCTGCGTAGCATTTCATCCTTCCAGGCTTCACTGAAAAGGAAAAAGGAAACCGGAAACAGATTATAGAAAGCATGAGAATTTAAGAATGCATATGTAAAAAAATAATGAAAAATGTTGGGAAGCTTACAATAAGAGCGTCTTTCACAACACCGGCTTCTCAGTACTTTATTACCCCACCCGTAGCTGTGGCTTTGATCAGCAAGGCTTATACCAGGCTTTTTCAACGAGTAGTTCGTGAGCTACTGACAACTATCCAGCTACCTTCAGTACCTCTTTTGTGCAGCCAAGCATTCTAATTTAGAACCTTTTGCTGGGTTGAATTAATGAACAAGTTACTTACCTTTGGTAACGATATATCTGTAAGAAACATTAGTTAGTGATAGATTCCAAACCTTAGAATTACCCTCAAGCTTCATTCTGGAACCGGAAAGCTTTCGTCAGCAGTACCCCTGCGCCTTGGTAGGCTTCGTTGCGCGACTCCGCATACGTAGTTGGCGTCGTAGTCACAGAGATGACGCCGCTGGAGCTACTTAGACGCACCCAGCGCACTGACGTCAGTTCTGTACACGACTTTTCCCGCCAGGAACTCAGAGCCCTGCAAGATGCTGACCACTGATGTATTGAAACTAGGGCCCTGAAAGGGATACCCTTAACCCTAGAAATCAGTTCGGAGAACGTTGAGGATGGCTGGGGCGGTAAGGAATCTATCACTAATGTTTCTTACAGATATATTGTTACCGAAGGTAAGTAACTTGTTCATCTGAAAGAACCACGTTAGTGATAGATTCCTTACCTTAGAATAGATACCCCAGCAATACCAACCCCAGCAATACCAACCCCAGTGGTGGGTCTGCGAACCAAGATCACACCCGAAAGTCACGGATAACAGAAAGGCCAAAGTAGCAGTCTCTCCGAACTGGACTGTAAAGGCAATAATGCTTAGTAAAAGTGTGCAGCGATACCCACGTGGCTGCCTGACAGATGTCTTGCAGAGGGACACCACATCCCAATGCGGTAGTAGCTGCTGTCGACCTAGTAGAATGGGCAAGCAACCCCACCGGAGGTTCATTTTTAGCCAGAGAATAACAGCCTTTGATACACAAGACAACCCAGCGGGAGATAGTCCTCTTGTGAGCAGCCCAGACTTCCTTGGCACCTACGTAGCCAACAAAGAATTGGTCATCCACCCGGAACGGTTGTGTGAGATTCAGGTAAAATTAGAGCACACATTTTGGGTCCAGATGGTGGAGCCTCTCTGGAAGTCAAGTCAAGTCAGGGAATTTATATAGCGCACTACATACCCAGAGGGTCCCAAGGCGCTTAGAAAGGGGAGGAGGGTTACTTGTCAAATATCCACGTTTTAAGTTGCTTTCTGAATGCTAGGTGGTTCTGGGTAAGGCGGAGGTAAGCGGGGAGTGAATTCCATGTTTTAGCAGCCAGGTATGAGAAGGATCTGCCTCCCATGGTGGTCTTGTGTCGGAAAGAAAGTGGGCATGGTGATAGTTGCCCAATGTGGAAGGCAGTGACAACCTTTGGCAAGAAGGAAGGACGAGTGCGAAGCACAACCTTGTCCGGATAAACCAACAGAAAAGGAGGCTTACAGGAAAGAGCCTGGAGCTCACTCACGCACCTAGTGGAGGTGATGGCAACCAGGACAGCAGTCTTCAAAGTCAATAAATGAAGCAGACAGTTGTGAAGCGGCTCAAAAGGAGCGCACATCAAATAAGTAAGAACCAGATTCAAGTCCCACTGTGGCATCACAAACGGAATAGGAGGGAAAAGGTGGGTAATGCCTTTGAGAAATCTATTTACAACAGGACACTTTAAAGGAGAGGGCTGATCAGGGAGCCTGAGAAAGGCCGAGATTGCAGAACGGTAGCCCTTAATAGAGTCCAGAGCAGAGCCCTGCAGGGCCAGAGAAAGAAGTAATAAAAGCACTTCCGAAAGAGGGACAGAAAGGGGATCCACAGCCTTTGCTGTGCACCATGCCATAAATTTGTTCCACCTGCAGGCGTATACCGATTTAGTAGCGGGATAAATGGCCGCCAGAATGATATTGCAGACTTCAGAAGGCAAGTCAAATGGAATCAACTGTCGCAGCTCAATCTCCACACATGCAAGTGGAGGCTGGACAGGTTCGGGTGGAGGAGTGTCCCCTACTGATGCTACAGATGATCCTCCCAAAGAGGCAGTCTGATCGGGAGATCCATGCTCATACCGAGTAGCTTGGGATACCAAACTCTTCGAGCCCAGTCTGGGGACACAAGAATGACTTGGGCCCGGTCGGGCCTGATCTGCTTCAGCACTCTGGGTAGAAGTGGTATAGGCGGAAAGGCGTACAATACACCGCAGCTCCACTCATGACGAAAAGAGTCGCCGAGCGAGTTCCGCCTTGGAAATTCCAATGTGCAGAAGGGACGACATTGAACGATCTTTTCGGTGGAGTATAGATCTAATCAAGACACTCCCCACTGTGGAAAGAGACCTTGTGCCATCTCCAAGTGAAGACGCCATTTGTGATCCAATATGGACCTGCGGCTGAATTCATCTGCCCTGACGTTCATAGAACCTGCCAAGTGTTGAACAGTCAAGCAAATGCCTTGATGTTCCAGCCATGTCCAGAGACGCAGAGCCTCCAGTCATAAGGTCCACGACCCCACCCCGCCTTGCTTGTTGCAATACCACATGGAGGTGGTGTCTAAACACCTGCACTACTCTCCACTAGACAGAGGGAAGGAATGCTTTCAGTGCAAGGAGGATCGCACAGAGCTTCAAAAGGTTGATATGGAGCTTGGACTCCGCTGGAGACCAGAGGCCTCTGATCTCCACCTCTCCTATGTGGCCACCCCATTCCAGTAGGGACGCATCCAGTTGGGGAAGGGAGAGTGATCTGCCGCTGACCCAATGCTGGTTCGTGAGCCACCACTGCAACTGTTGCACAGTGCCCTCTGAGTTCTGGACGTACTCGGACAGGTCTCCTTGATGCTGCGCACACAGGAACTTCAGGTCCCATTGCAGAGCAAGCATATGCCATCTGGCATGATTGGTCAGCAAGATGCAGGAGGCCTTTGAGGCCCAGTAGCCTCAAGGTCATCCTGACAAAAACCCAGGATCAGGGCCGAAAGATCGGAATCACAGCCCGAATGTCCCGGACTCGCTGCTAAGGAGGATAACCCGAACCTGCGCCGTGTACCGAACTTCTGCGATAAAGAGGAGCTTCTGAGAGTTAATCAGGTGCGACTTTGGAATGTTGGAGTACCCCAGCAAATGCAGGAGGTCGGCCATAGGCTGGAGGTGGAAGACGACTGCCTTGGGCGAGCACGCCTTCAACAGCCAGTCGTCGAGATAGGGGAAGACTGAAACCCCTGATCTGCACAGATGACCTGCGACCACCGCCATCACTTTCATGAACACCCGAGGGGTGCTGGTAAGGTCAAAAGGGAGCACGGTGAACTGAAAGGGATTTATTTATTTTATTTATTTTGAAAGTTTTATATAGCTCGAACAAGATCTTTGCAGATATCAGAGCGCTTTACAATGCAGGGAATACCAACAAGAGAATGAAAAGCAGGTCATTAAGGAATAAAGTAGCAACGATACAACAATAAAGCAAATATTACAGATAAATGTGTGCAAAGATAGTCAGGTAAGCCAATAGTACAGGTAAAACACATAGTCATAGGAATCGAACAGAATAATACAGATCGGTGCAGAATCTTTACAGCTCAACATTAATAGGTCAAGTGTATTTGGCCATGAGAATAGCTTTTACTTCTTTCTTAAAAAGTGTGAAGGAGGAGAGGAGTCTGGTTTCAGGAGGGAGTGAGTTCCAGATCCTGGGTGCCATTCCTGAGAAAGAGCGTTTATAGGTTTTTTCCTTCCGGAATCTTCGAGGTTTTAGCAGAAGATTGTTTGTGCCTCTAGTGTTTCTAGAGCCGCCAGAGATTGACAGCTTCTGAGTGAGGTATCCGGGGGAGCTCAGGTGTACAGCCTTGTGTGTTATGCAGGCTATTTTCAGATGTATTCTGGCTTCAAACGGCAGCCAGTTCAAGGATTTCAAGTCAGGGGAGATATGCGAGTGTTTTGACCCTGTGATGAGTCTCGCTGCAGCGTTTAGAGAAGCTCTTAAGGGTGCAGTAGTCGTTAGCGGGAGATCGCAGAGGGCGATGCTGCTGTATTCAATTCGCGGGATTACTAGTGCTTGTACTGCAGTTTGGAAGTCTTTGGCTGGCAGGAAGGGTTTAAGTTTCCTCAGGGTGTTAATTTGGAAGTTCGCTCCTTTAGTAGCCTTGCTGATATGATGCTGCATGTTGAGATTGGAGTCAAGAGTTATGCCTAGAGATTTTGCTGAATCCACTAAGGTGGGCTGGACATTGAGTGCAGTTAGCTGTTTAAGCCAGGTTTGAGTGGTAGAGATCTTCGCGGGAGGTGAGATCAGAAGGAACTCTGTTTTCAGAGCATTGAGTTTGAGATGATTATTGGCAAGCCAGGATTGGGTGTTTCTGATCGTTGAGTTCAGGAGTGAAATGTCATTGGGGGATTGTAATTTGAGATATAGTTGGGTGTCATCTGCGTACATGTGAAAGAGTACATTGGATGCTTGTAGTAAGGTGGTGAGAGGTTCCATAACTAGGTTGAACAAAGTTGGTGATAGGGAGGATCCTTGGGGGACGCCTAACGAAACAGGTATTGGCGAGGACATCAGGTTGTTACTCTTGAATTTCTGCGTCCTGTTATGTAGAAAGGAGGAGAACCACTTGAGAACAGTCCCAGATATACCCATTCTTGCGTTCAAAAGATCGAGTAGATTCTCATGTTTAACAGTGTCGAATGCTGAAGAGAGATCAAGAAGGATGAGGAGGCAGGTATCATTTTGATCTAGGATTTGAAGGGCGTTGTCAATTATGTGGGTCATAGCAGTTTCCGTACTGTGTCCTGCTCGGAAGCCTGATTGATGCGGGTTGAGGAGATCAAACTGATCAATGTGTTTAGTCAGTTGCAGTTGTGCGCATTTTTCCAATAGTTTGGCGAGAGTGGGAATATTGGTAATGGGACGGTAGTTGTTCAGGTCGGATGGGTCGGCGGTAGGTTTCTTTAGTAAAGGTGTGACTTGTCCAACTTTGAGGGAGTCTGGGAAGGTTCCTTGTTGGAGCGAGCTGTTGATAATTTTAGTCCAGAGTGGTAGGAGTAATGGGGTGAAATCTTTGACAGCATCAGCAGGGAGGGGATCCGTGAGGTGATTGGAAGGTTTCAAGGTGCTGAGCAGTTTGCCTATTTCTTCTTCGGAGTAGGTGTCGAAGGAAGACCATGTAGCATTGTTTTTTAGTTCGGAGGGTGTTATGCAATTGGGTGTGGCGAAGAGGTTTGCATCAGTGCGGAGATCACTCTTTATGTTGTCAGTGATTGTGGCCTACCGTGAACCACAGATCGAGTCGGTGGGCTGGCAGGACGGGGATATGAAAATACGCGTCGTGCAAGTCCAACGCTACCAACCAGTCTTGCGGGTCTAGGGCAGACAAGACCTGAGCAAGTGTGAGCATTTTGAACTTCTCATTCCGAAGGAAGCGATTGACGTTCCGAAAGTCTAAGTTAAGATACAGGCCCTTATCCTTCTTTGGAACCAGGAAGTAGTGGGATTAACAACCATGACCTACTTCTGGCATCAGAACGCACTTGATGTCCCCTTTGGCCAAGAGGGCCGCAACATCCTGCTGGAGAAGTGCAAAGTGATCCTCAGACATGCAGTTGTACTGAGGTGGCATGGCTGGTAGGGTAGTCGCGAAGGGGAGGGAGTAGCCCCTTCGGACTATCTGCAAAACCCACCTATCCGAAGTGATGGTGCGCCAGTGGGGGAGGTGACAGTTAATCCTGCCACCCACTGGTTTTTTTGATGGGCCTGAAACACTGGACTAGGAAGGTGGATGCAGTGGCTGCAGGGGAGGTAGTGGCCAGACCCGCTGCACGCTGGTCCCGTGACCCACCTCTGCGGGTCCCACATCCGCAACTGCGCTGAGACTGTTGCTGTGCAGGCCTGTGGCTCTGAAACCAACGTGTTAGTGGGCTTCTTCCTGGGCCTTGAAAGGAGCCAGAAGGAATGCGCGTGGCCGAAAGGCCCAAGGACTTGGCCATAGCCTGTGAGTCCTTAAAACGCTCCAATGAACGATCTGCCTTGCCACCAAAAAGGAGAGTGCCATCAAAGAGCATCTCCATCAGAGTATTCTGGACATCCCCGGAAAAGCCATTCGTCCTTAGCCAGGCGTGGCGACGTAGCGCCACGGTTGTGGAAATACCTCTGCCCAGTGAGTTGGCGGTGTCAAGGCCACAACGAATCGTGAACTCTGCTGCGTCCCTCCACTCAGCAATAGTTTGGGAGAGCACCGTCTAGACCTCCTCTGGATACTGAGGCAGCACCTGCGCAACTGTGTCTCACACAGAATCAAAGTAAGGGCCCAAGAGGCATGCAGTGTTGCCAGGTCACAGCCCTGAACTGGCAGAAGTAAAAATGTTCTTCCCAAACTGTCCCAGTTTCTTGGGTTTTCTTTCCGGAGGTGCAGAAGGGAATGCGCTTAGGGACGCAGAGGCTTGGACAACCAAGCTCTCAGGGGTAGGGTGTTGGGAGAGGAAAATGGGGTCACCCGGGGCCGGGCGATGGAATCTGGCCACTTTCTTATCCACAGGAGCCCCTGGCTTGGGCATGGACCAGGTGCCCAAAAGAATGTTCGAAAGTGAATCATTAAAGGACAGTAGTGGCTCCGTAGAGGAAGACGCCAGCCAGAGCACTTCTGTCAGGAGGTTAGTCCTGCCGGCCACTGTAGGGAGCTAGAGGTGGAGAGGGATGTATGACGTTACAACGCATACTTTTACCACGCATACCATTACAACGCGGTATTTACAGCGCATACCGTTACAACGCATAGCGCTTAGAGGTGCTGGATAGTGGTAAGTATAATTTTATATTCCAACTCCAGTCCCCGTGGACACTAGGGAAGGTGTTGATATAAAATTATACTTATTCCCTATCCTAGAGCGCCCCCCAGCGCAATGCGTTGTAATGGTATGCGTGGTAATGCCTGCGTTGTAGTGGTAGTGCGAGTAAAAACTTCGTTGTAAACGTTGTATACTGGTGGAGAGCCTCGGCTGCTCCACGCAACAACACAGAATACGTACCACCTTACTCCGTAGCCACAGTAGAAGGATAGTGTGCCAGGTTCGGGAGTAAAATCCATGTCTCCTGCAACCTCCAAATCCTCTTCCCAGTCCGAGTCTAACTCGCACTGGGCTGCGAGAGGGTCCTCAGACCCCTCCCAGTTCTCCCTGTCCTGCCAGGCAGGCGGAAAAGGAGGCAGATAGAAATTCCCCATCGGCGTCGATAGACACCGGTCTGGCACAGTCTCCATGTTGGGGTGGAAGCCGGGAGACTATGTCAGCCAGGAAGCCTGTCGGCGGCGCCGAAGACGTCGATGGAGGTCGTGGTGTTGTGTGTCGATTTAGATACCGTATATAGGTTTCCCGATTTACGCCCTTATATAGGCACAATTTGCATTGCCCATATTTAGGCATAGTCATCCTACCCTTATTTAGGCATTATCCATGCTAACCAAATACAGGCATAGCTACCTACATCCGTCCATCCACATCACAACGAGTTCCTGGAAAACCAGACTCTTAAGCCTTTAGGACTTCCCCTTGCTTGGATTTTTCCAAGAACACATTTATTATGCATGAACATCTAACCCTTAGGGGTTCATTCATGACTTTGTTCTGCCCGACTTTTACGTCAATACTGGTATTCCGAAACACCTTCAAGGTATAAATATACCTTCACTTGCCATGGCAAACCACGGTTAGGCTGCATACTTGCACGACACGCCTCGCCACGGCAAGTTCGGAAGGAAGTAGAGTCCCTGCCTGACGCACTGACCGGACGCTGTCATACTCCTCTCAGAGAATCCAGCTCCAGTGTTTCAGACTCCCCTTGAGGGGTGTTAGAGATCGAAACCCGGAAAGAGATTCCAACCTCTCATTCGAAGGTATGGAGCGGACTAGAACCTAGAGGGACTTTTGGCAAATCTTGGCAACACCAATCTAAACTATAGCTAAACTAGACAAACAGCACCTACTTTTTACCTCATACAACACTTACGTTAGGTACACTGAGGTAGAACTAGCTAGAAGCACCAGATGAGTATTCACATTTTAGCCTGTGTTATTTATGAATATAGGTCATAGCTACCAACCATGCTATTGCAGTATTATTTTATCTTACTGCTAACGCTGTACGCATACTTCGCATTCTGTCTTACATTTGTAGCAGTTCATATCTCTTGCACAAGAAATAAGACTGTTCAATAAACGCTTTCTATTGAAATGCCAGTCTATCTATTTCTGTGTAACTTTGTAGAAACGAAGCATGTATGATTGACCGAGTGAAACTGTTATCTATTGTTTCCACGATTCTAAGACTGTTCCAATTCTAAGGGAAACAAAGTTGTCATGTTTATGCGGTTGTCAGAAACTAATCCCTTCTTGTTTATTTGAGAAATTTCTAGTGAGCTCTGAGTTAGCTGGCACACATAAGTAATTAAGTTTAATGTACTCGATAGAGACATACTGACCTCAGTCCTAAGTCAAAACTAGAGTGTATATTATTCCAATGTGCAGAGCCTGTCAGGGATCTAGAAACTACACTACATGGCGCCCAACGGTTTGGTAAGGCACTAATTTAATGCTAGATACTGAAGTAACAATTGTGCTTTTCTCAGAAACCCCTACTCATAAAACTCCATAAGACGTCTGGAGTGGGTAGGGATATCCGCCATAGCAGAGTAGGACGAAAATCCTATGTATTCGCTTTTTGGTTTGTTCAACGTTGAAGGATACAGGGTTCCAAAATATTGTGCACCTTATCTTTGTTCCCTTGAAACTTGCTCTGCAATTTTCATTAAACAATGTCCGATAACAAAACAAACACCAAAATCAGTGGAGCTGTACCCGACCTTGTCGCAGCAGCTTTTGATTATACAGGTTTTACTGAAACAGATGAAAATGTAAGGAGAGCCATCACTTTAAAACTTATAAAACATGGCCTAACACCAAAAGTTGGTCGAGCAGTTTTTGTGATAGATGCACATGAATCTCACCAGAGGTATTCTACTCATGGATAATATTCCCTGAATCACATCCAATAACTAAAATGTTTCACTTCTACAAAAGAAGATTAACCATCTGAGGAATATATTCCTTTCGAGGATACTGAAATTCCACTCCCGTACCAGGAGCATGATCTCTGGTTTAAAGGCGTGCTAAAACATTACAATCACATTACCAGGCTCGGTCCACTAGGTAGACCAGGAGCAACATGGCAGATTTTAGCCGGCTATACACCTCATCCTGACATTGAAGAAATGACAGATGTAGAATTACTTACTCCGCTCAAACGATTTAATCAAAATTCATAGACAATTGGTTCAATATCTCATGCGGACTTTCACAGTCCAACCAACAATAGCTATTTCAAGACAAACCTCGCACTAGGGGAATGCGTTAAAAATCACTCCACAGACTTTACACGCAGTCATGGGTAAAATGCCCACAAAAAGTGAACAAATTCCATTCTGGATAGCTCAGAAAAATATTAAAATCGAAGCGATATTTCCTAATACTAGTCCTTATGAGAAACACAGAATTCTAACAATCCGTTTTGACCAATGGGGATAACACCACATCTGGAAGACTGCACCACTTGGGGCACAGTCTTTGCTGCAATCTACAATAAAACACATGGTGTTCCGTCTATGGCAGTAATACCGGATGTCCTGAAACAAATTCAAAACTAATCCGGGGCAGAGCCTGCTCTGAATTTAGGTATGAAGTAACTTTTAAATTTCAACAATATTATCCAATATTAAAGGAGAAGCAGCATCAGTGGCAATCCGCCAGAAATTAAAAGAATTTGATGTAACATAACCACAAGAATTAGCCAGAAAAATTGGAAAATTCTATGAAGAATTAGGCAGAGACAGTTTGGGAAGGAAACCAGTTAAAGCACAACTGTCAGGAAGTCCTGAGAAGGACTCTATTAAACACAATCCTACCTCTTCTAAAAAGAAGTGGGAAAATTACAAACATTCAAAAGAGAAACGTTCTCAATCCAGAGGTAGGTCTCCTCAAAAGGAGCCCTCTGAAAGGAGGTATAACCTCAGGAATAGGGATAATTTGAGAAAACCTGAAGGCATCAAGATACTGATACATGTTCCTCTCATACCCTTCAGATATCGTCACCGATACCCAAAGAAGAGAACGGTCAGATCAAAAAGAAGAACTTGTGAAGTCCCCAAAGACGATCAACATGTTCAGAAAAACAAACCAAAACCTCAATTGTCCCAGAAGAAGGTAGCAGGTCTAAAGATCAGACATGCTGAGGATAGTGAGAACACAATTCAAAAACGGAGAATGGGCTCAGACAATGTTGGACAGAGCAGCAGCAGAAGTAACAGTAGCTTGCCATAACCTGAAGGGACTTCTGGAGACAGTGGACTTGAATGAGGACATTCAAGTTGAGACTGCAGACACCAGGGTTAGTTCACCACATAACACTCCAGATGGAGGGAGACATACCAAGAAAAGTGAAAGAACTCCTTTGGGAGAACTTTCAAAAGGTTATGATATACTTCTAGCAGAACGGGAATGACCACCAGAATGGTCAGGGAGTGCCCACATGACGAAGACATCATTATGCCAGCCTTCTCTAACCATGTTCCAATACATTTAAAATATACTTATGCCAGGAAATGAACTGTCGCCCAATCCCCAGCATTATACAAAAAACATGTAGGATGGGATGAGGATTCGCCTCACCACAAAATCCAGTTAATAAAAAAAAAAAAAAAAAAAAAAAAAAAAATCAACCAACTGCGCAAAGGCAGTATCCAATTAAGATAGAAGCTAAAAAACAGGTCAGGGAGATTTTAGATCAACGTGAATACCAAGGGGTGATTGAAACCTGCACCTCAATGAACAATCCTTTGTTTCCAGTTTCCGAACCAGACAATACATATCGTCTAATTTTGGATTACAGACCGCTAAATTCTAGTTTAGAAACATTTGCAGTGCAAAATGCACACAGTACAGCATTAACGAATAACATTGTGCGTAAAAAATATAAAACCACATTAGATATTTCTAACTGTTTCTTTTGCCAGAACATAGCACCTGAAAGTAGGTATATGACAGCTTTCTCAATAATGGGGACCCAGCGTCACTTTCCTCGATTCCAACAAGGGTTCAAGAACAGCCCGGGGTTATTCTCAGCAAGGGTAACAGAGTTACTACAAATTTATGATGACTAGGCATTGTCATGTGTCGATGATATCCGACACAGGATGACCTGGCCAGGCACCTGAAGAGGGTGAACACCATTATACTGGGCTTCGCCTATGAGGGTTATAAATTAAATTTTTAAAATAAATCAAGAATTGCCCATATCAATGTCCTTTTCCTAGGATATGAACGATCAAGTGAAGGCAAAAGCATGGCAACCAACTTTTTAGAAAAATGTTGCTGCTCCAACCTCCTAAAACGATGAGAAACTTAGTCGATTCTAGGTTTCCTGACTTTTGGAAGAACATACATTCTAAACTACGCAGAAAGGGTTAAACCTCTCTACGAATTAAACCTGATTTTCAAATCACACTTTGGACACAGGATCACACAGATATCCTGCATTCACTTCAAGCAGATATGTTAGTAACAAAACACTTACAAATACGCGTAAACTTATGCAACTTAGTGATGCGAATCATTCCGGGTCAATGAGGATTCACCTACTTAACATTTAACGAAGGTGAAAGAATACCAATTGCATACAAATCACATTTGTGTACACAAGCAGAAATGACATTTACATAAACAGAAAAAATTCTGACAGCAGTTCAAACCGCTGAAGCAAAAGAAATAGCCCTAGCACAGAGGATATGCAACATAGTCGTTAACTCCGGTACCAGCCTTAGTGGCAAGCTAGCATTCCGTATGCAAAAGCTTTACATCCAAGATGGATACAATGGGTTAATTCACTTGCTGTAACTGATGTTGAATGTTTTTGATCCTTATTTGAAAACACAAGCATTCCTGCAATACGAACACGAATGTCCTCTGCCTACTGATATTCTCCCTCTTGACCAGTACTAATTTATAATTTACACTGATGGATCTGCACAACCCGCTAGGGGGGTAAGCAAGCTCATGCATGGCGGCGCAAAGCCACAGGCCGAGCAAGACCTCGCCCCACAGAGTCAGTGGCATCAATGAAGAACAGAGCGAAAATTGCGCCATTTCCCTTCATCAAGCAGAAGCCAAATCAACTGAGACCGCAGCTCCTCTGGAACAGAAGGGAGAAGGTTCTCGACCAAGTCCCAAAGGGTCAAGGATGTACGCGCGAACACACATGCAGTATTTAAAGCGCGGATACAAGCACTGGAAGAAGCAAAAAGCTGGCGAGCACACGCGTCCCGCCACCTAGACTCCCTAGTGAGAGGCAATAATGGCAAGGCAGATGAAGACTGGAAGGCAAATGCCGCCTGAACCGTAAGGTGAGTGAACAGGCAGAGTGGATCACCCGGAGCAGGACGGTGCATACGAGCAATAGCCCGATAAACAGGGTCACCAGAAGAGGACCATGCCCATGTACCATGCAGAACGTCAAATAAAGAGCCGAGAAATGGCAGCAAAGGCTCCATATGGAGTAAATCCAGTAACGGATCAGAAAGCAGAGGGTGCCGCCTCTAAGTCTGAGCAGCAAGCCGCTCAGGGCTATGCGAAGACGGACCGGGTCGGCGACTGGGAGGACCCACTGGGCCGTGTCCCGTCGGCGTCTTATCTCTCTGCACACGGCCGGTGCCAAGGAAGAATCTGCCAGCGAGGACCAGACATGAGTGCCCTCCACCTGTTAGGGACCGGAAGGCGCTCCAGGGAGAGGTGGGGACCCAAAGTAAGACTGGAGAGCCATCCGAATAAGCCTCTATTTGGGCACGCATCGCGCAAACCCCCGGAAGGGAGGGTGTGAATGAAACTACTGCCAGTCGCCCTTACCTGGTATAAAGCGAGAGGAGCAGGTGCCAGAGGTACACGAAAGGGAGGAAGACCTCCAAGCTTGCCTCTTGTGCTTACGCTTACCTGCCTTCGAGCGACGTTTGCGGAAACGACCTCTGGAACGAGCCCGATCCGGAGGGAGAGAGCGGAGGTTTCATACGGCACTCTCTCAGGGACTTGGGCTTCAGAAGCACTACATACAGATGAACCCAAAGGCACTACACACTGTTCCGGCGACACCAAAGGCCAAGGAACTGCTGGTTTTCCAGGATCCGCGTTGGGACGCGGAAAAAGAGAAAACGGACATCAGCTCACCAGAAGCGGCATAATTGGCTCCGCTGATATCAAGTCCATGGACGACGTAAGGGCCGAGTAGTGCTGCTCCGCCCACTGGCACGCAGAGGTGCTGCTGGGGAAAGTTTTCCGGATCCAGACTGACGCCGGAGGATATTCTAAGTTAAGGAATCTGCAGCTACACGTCTATCAGATATAACGTTTTAATAGCTGCTGAATACAAATAAAGTGATGAAAGATCAGACTAATCCTCGCCTATGGTACAGACCTAGAATGAATTGCCACAGAGAATCATTATTCACGAACCATGACTATGCTAAACATGGTTTATTTCTCCCCTAATTCTTTCAATGCACCTTTCCGTAACACTAATTCATACAATAGCTCTACCCCATACAACCTAATACTTCACCCAAACTATACATGAATAGCCACCCGAGACAAATGTTTTATTTTTTAAACAAAAATGTATCTCATTGGCATCAAAGGTAAAGGACCCATTTGTTGTGTGAGATTCAGTCTACGTGACACAACTTATTGGTAATTCTGCTAAATGCAAAGCAGATGTAGTTTAAGCCATAAAATACAATTAACCACAGTTTACTATGTGCCCGGGAAAATGCCAGAAACCAGATTAAACATGGTTTTAAACATCAGCAACCAAAAACTGGTTAATTGCAACAAAAAAATATCAAATCGATTTAAGTTTCTTACCAGATACGGTTAGCAGCAGCTTCTTGTTATCACCTCCAGGAAACTTAGATACTCTGCACTGATATGAACCAGAATCGGACAACTTTAGTCCTGTAATTTCCATTGACCCATCACCAGCTCTTGGGTCAGCCGAGGTAAAATGTACTCTACTACTCACTCCTGGAAATGAACTTATTGCTCCTCCATAAAAATGCAGTATCTGAAATTATTCAAAAAGATGAACCATACTAGTTTGTTGGAAAGATTTCAAAATAAATTAATTTGCATTTCAAATGTTTTAAAGGCAGTCAGTTTACAAGCAGAGCCATCCTGGCGGCTATATCACAATTCTAGATGCAGATGAAAAAGAGAACCCATCTGAGTAAAAATAAAAACGAGGCATACATGACACGGCTTATGGGAGTACCTATGCCTCTTTCCATATTGTAGCCATGGTTCCTCTAATGCACACAAAACTTGCCAAGCATAACTATTGAGCAACGTTTGAACCAGCGAGGACCACTCTCACCAAGGTTGAGTTGAACTGTAATTAAATGGTAGAAGGATCTGGGATTTGCAACCTACAGTAAGAGCTGCTGTCCAGTACGAGGTTCCCATGTAACCACATTAGCTCACTGCCATTTATGACAATGTTAAGGGTCATACACATACAAAACAAGCAGTGAAAATGCAATAGGTCTCGCCTTTGATTTAGTTAAAGCCATTTGCTTTGCTATACAATACCATTA
This sequence comes from Lissotriton vulgaris, assembly GCF_964263255.1. Classification (NCBI taxonomy): domain Eukaryota; kingdom Metazoa; phylum Chordata; class Amphibia; order Caudata; family Salamandridae; genus Lissotriton; species Lissotriton vulgaris. The sequence continues at coordinate 279,794,058 of NC_141696.1, forward strand.
GCAAGGCAAATGGCTTTAACTTAATCAAAGGCGAGACCTATTGCATTTTCAATGCTTTTTTTCTTAGGCACGGATTGCCTCCTGTCGATCGCTCCCCTTGCCATCCAGCCACTTTGCCCTATGCCTACCCTTCTGGTATCATCGCTTGATCAACCCTGTCATTTAACCCCTTCGGTGGTCATGACGGAACGGTTCCGTCATGAGCGTTGGTTGGCCTGTGCTCAAGACGAAACCGTTCCGTCATGAGTCCATAGGTTCTTTAGAACCTTCAGCACCGTAGCGGAATTCGCGCAGCACTGAAGGGGTTAATATCCCTGTGTCCCTGTCCCTCCCCTTTTATCTGTTCCCCTCCCCCATGCCCTTCTCCCGAAGGCCATGCTGTGGATTGTATGTTAATGCCCCGCAGGACTTGCGAGCCGCCTCTTTTTACACCCTAGCAGCTAAAAGGGTCAGAGGAATGCCAGATATTCAGAGCTAGTGGCACCACCCCCACACCCACACTGATTCCAGGCCCCCTTTCTCCCAGCACGCAGGAGAGCAGGCTGCAGTGGTGACCTCCGGGGTGGGCCGCCCGCTCTCCTTACTCAAATGGGTGCTTGTGAGCAGTGGCTGCAATACTTCACCGCAGGGAGTTCTGAAATGAGGAAATAAACGGCGTTTACTTTGTGAAAAACAGCCCGTTACCACTTGATCACAGGTGGAACACGTTTGCCAGGTTGGTCCAGCAGCATGCGTACCCAGGGGTTTCTTTCGCATGCATCTATCTTTTTATATTTTTTTGCTGAATGGGTTTTCGATTTCTTGTTACTCATGGTGCCCAGAACTTTATTTTTTATTTCTACAGCGTCTGGCTTGAGTGTTGAATGTTAGAGCAGAAGGTCTGCACCAACCCATGCTGGCCCTGAGCCTCGTCATGGCCCTCTATGGAGCTCTCAAACATTCCAGAGTTCTACAGGTTGTTCGTGACGGAGCATGATTGGAAGGTCTCAGAAATCTGCTTATCTGTCAAAACGATGTATGCAGAGATTTAGGCAATTATAAAAAAAAAAATATACATATCTTTTTGTGACTGGGGAGGGTGTGTAGCTGGGCGAACAAAAAAACACCGCTGTTTATTAACATCACTTAAACATAGTGCAAAAACCAAATAGCTGTTCAAGGACTTGTGGGTAAGTGCATTAGAAGGCAAAGCACAGAAGAGGCTGTACTGTACACATGGCTGATTTAATCCCAGGGGTAGTGAGCATGTCCAAATTGTAGAGCTTTTCACGTGCCTCATTAACTATGCAAACAGTGCCTTCCTTACGGCTTTATTATCTGAAGCCATGTGCTTTAAATGAGGCATTAAAAACAGTTAAAAAGAGCACAGATAAGTGCTATTTAGCATAGAGCAAAATCTGGCGTGTCTTCGAGGCGCGCGACACACACCAGGATAAAGATCACGCATCACGCAACACAGCAACACGGGGAGGTGCGTATTCCTGCACTGAAGCACTCAAACTGCTTTTAACAGCCCAAAGGAACTAAGAATATTTTAAACAAGTTTCTGGATAAGATACTTTACTCTAAGATTAACAATGCATTAATATTTTAATCTAAGCAACATAACCACATAAGATGGTTCTTTAAACTTTATGCAAACAGTAAGGTATTAAGAAAGCATCTTTACACTGCTTCGATCTGGAATCAAGACTCTTCTTGCACAGATACCGTGTGGGCGGCAGCAGAGGCGACGTAGACTTTTCTTTCTGCCGCCCCACTTGGACGGACTGCCCAGACTTCCTGCTGGCGTAAAAGGTTTTGGTTTTCTTTATGGGGCCATGTGTTTAGCCCCATAAAGATAACAAACCTATTACGCCAGCAGGAAGTCAGGGCAGTCCGTCCAAGTGGGACGGACGAAAAAGAGAAAATAATACATCACATGACCTCTTTCCCAGTGGCCGGCCACTGTTTAGCATAAACGGTGACGCTGGTCAATAGGAAAGAGGGGCGGGGCTTAAAGCCCGCTAGAGAAAGCTCCTCAGATCATAAGAACTCGCCAGCGAGACTGCGCATGTGCACAGTCTTACACTAGGCTTCGACCTAACAACTTCACACAGCACTCACAATAATAGACAGGAATGTACAAGATGACAGCCCTGAGGCAGGAGACATTAAAAACTTTGAGGATCATGTATGGATAAAAACAGGATGCCGCCGACAATTTAAAGTCAACTTTTATGAAAGACCGCATGGCCCCTCCAGACAAAAAGTATCTCCTCAACAGAAAAGCAATGTGGAAACATGAATATTTTACACCAAATTTCAATCTTTCTGGAGATTTGGGTAATAACTGTATTTGGGCCCAGAGAAGGGTAGACCAAGAAAACTTGCCAAGCCTAGCATTTCTGAAAACTAGGCACCGAGGGGAGGCCAGGGAGTTATCCAGAAAGCCCTGCAAATGCCAAGCTCTGGTTCATGATTCTTTGAAAACATCAGGGAAGTTGTTGGGACCTATAAAAGTCCTATGGCCCATCATTTCCATGCTTCTTTCGATTAAAACTGTACACTACACTACTGGTGTGGGTGGGCCTATTATCCGTGACAGGAACTGGTCAATACTTGGAATGTAAAGTAAATATGGTCTTCACATGGTTACGGTTTTAGTTCACGCTTGCAACATGCCTTTAGTCCACACTTACACAGGGGCAGGTTTTTATCAGGAGAAGTGGGAACAAAGGCTGGTAAGACTTGGGTCATCAGCTGGAAGTGTCAGATTTTCATCACAAATTTGGAATGCTCAAGCATGCAACATCTTTTGGCATTCACCAGTGGCAAAAAAGTCTAGCTAGACACTGCAAGAGGTGCTGTATTACCTCAAAATGCAACTGCCATTCATCATTCGCCAGGCACTGCCGGCTGAGTCTCTGCCCTGCATTCAGAACCCTGTCAGGTGGTTCATGATCAGGGAAGTTTCCTGATGCTCCAGCAAGGTCCAGAGAGGAAATGCCTCCTGGGACAAGACCCAGGACTACATGCCACCCTTGGTTGTTGCAGCACCACTGGTGGTGGTGGTGGTGGTGGTGGTGGTGTCCATGAGAACCAGAGTTAGCCTTCTTTTGGTGGAATGAAGGAAGGTGTTCATGAGCCAGGTGAATCACCTACAGCTCCATGGAGTCGGGTTTCAGCCAGAGACCACACCGTTCTAATCGCCAACTCTTCCAGATGCCCTCACCAGCCCAGCAACGCCACCTCCTTCATGCTGGTCAGATCTAGGTGGGTTAGGCATGAGGGTCTGCCACTGGTCTAATGAGAGGTCCCAAAGCTACCTCTACAGACCTTTTGTAGTCTCCTTTGAAACATGGATGCAATCTGACAGGTTTCCATGGTGCTGGGCCCACTGACACTTCAGATCTCACTGCAGAGCCAGGATATGCCACCTGGCATAGTAGACTAAGAGGATGCAGGAGGCCAAGAGGACCAGAATCCTCAGAGCCACTCTCCAGATACCCAGGACTGAGGCCGAAACATCAGCCTCATAGTTCAAATGTCCAGGACACATGACTGTGGGAAGGCCTTGAACTGTACTATATCCAAAAAAGGCTCTGCTGAAAGGGCGTCTCTGTAAAGGAGTCAGCTATGAATTTGGCATGTTGATAGTGAACCCTAGGAGGTTTGTCGATGTCTGTAGGTGTATACAACTGACCAGGGTGAGCCTGCCTTAAACAGTAAAAGACTCGAATGCCCATCCTCCAAAGAGGTGCCTTGTCTGAACTCCTGATCGGAAATTAGAAGGCCCGAGAGGATGGGAAATTGAAAATGCTCCTGGACTACTTTGAAAGGCAAGTAGTTTCTGAACGACTGCAGGAAGGGTACATAAAAGTAGGTGTCATGCAGGTCCAACCCCTCAATCTACTTGCCTTTATTCAGGGTAGGCAGTACCAGGGACAAAATACACATCTTGAATCTATCCTTATGCAGAAAGGCATTGAGATCCTAAATAGGACAAAGGCCTCAGTCGGCACGAGGAAGTAGAGGGAATAACAACCAGTCCTTATACCGGAGGCATGCACCCGCTCTGATGCTCAATTGGCTAAAGGAGCCTGCACCTCTTTGAGCAATCTGGATAGGTGTTCCTCTGACAGCCACTCTGATGTGAGTGGAAGATGCAGCAGGTCAAAACGAATGGCAGGACATAGCCCTGTTGAACGGTCTGAAGGACCCACCTGTCTGATGCTATATTTTGCCACCCTTTGAAGAATGTCTAAACCTGCCTCCTACAGGTAGGCGTGTGCCACAAAGGGCAAACTACAGAGATTTGAAGGCAGATGCCACAGTAGCGAGGGACTGGGAGGGAGGTTTACTGCCCCTGGTGGCCTGGATATTGCATTATTGATTCCTGTCCCCAGCCTAAAAGCACGGATGAGCTTGTTGCAGGCGTTGGTGAACCAGTATGCCAAAATTCCGGAGTACCCTCGAAAGGGACAAAACTGCGTTGGGGTACTCGTAAGCAGGAGAACAGAGACCCAAGTAACGGGTTGGGACCTGGCTCTCTTTAAAGGCTTCTAGTGCGGAACTGACCTTCTTGCTCAACAGTCAAGATCCTCACAAAGGTATGCAAGTCAATACAGTCTTGTTTATTACACATTTCATTTTTTCCTTAACGCATACTCAATTATTATTATTATTTCTTTAAATACAGAAACATTTAAATAAAGTTCCCTAGGTATTACCTCTTTGCTAAATTGGTAATAGGTGGGGAAAATATAAAACCCAATACTTACCAATATCGAAGGCCTTAAACCAAAACAAAGCCAAACTGTACTTAAAACATACCTGCCTTTAACTTTTGTAAATGCAATAATTAGCCAATCGCATATATAGTCATCGGCATATACTGCTGCACTTTGAGCAATTTTGGTAAACTACATCTGCAACAGATATCAAAGTTAAAATGCCTTATAGAATTTAAAATATGCACCCTACTTAGCTGTACTATCAAAAAGGATCGTCTGCACATCATGGAAATCAGACTGATAGTTTTTGCGCTACATTCAATACAAAAGTCTATGGAAAATGCATTGGGAAGAAAAAGTTTTGGGACCACTTTTTTGATTGCGCCCCCTTGCCAAATCGCCACAAAACTATGAATCATCCGCCCATGTAGCAAAAGATATAGGTTTGCAAAGCCTTGTGGGGATTCATCAGATGAACACACAAGTTATTGAAGATCAAAAATAAGAGGGATTCCGATCTCTGGGATTCCTAACTAGAACCGCTACTGTCACTCTGTAATATCATTGCACACATTCAGACCTCTAACCAGATTAAAGGACATTGATAGGCAGTGCAGCTGAACCCCACCACAGATGCAGAGTGGGAAAAGATACATATGGAGTCACTGTATCAATCAGTGCATGATTCAAGATCTTTCAATGCAACCATGTTTTGATCACCCATCTGACCCAAACTAAACAGTGTAAAATTTACCCTAGATACTCCTCTGGAAGTCTTAAATGTCTAGAAAAGGAGGCAGACTTTGTGCATATCACATGGGGCGGTCAGAATGTGCAGACCTTTTGGAAGTCTATATTGACTGAGTTTAGGCATTGTGCGTGCAAATGCAAATTGGAAAAGCAATCAGTCTCGCAACTGTTGGAGTTGGAGTTATTGCCATTATAAATGCCAATGTTTTTTTCCCATGGGACCTCTTTTGGCCACATATGGTACTGCACCCTGCAGAAGATACAGTAAATACACTCTACCCATAATGCAGTGCGTGAAAGACAGTCCCACGAGTACAGTCAAATAGCTATTTCCATATTTATAATTAGCAGCTTTGAAATGTGGAAAAATAATTACTGCATTAATTTAGGATTAGGTTGTACTCTGTGTGGAGCTGATGAAGGGACATGTATAAAATGTATCATAAAAATGGGAGATGTGGTAGTGAATAACAAACACTGCCAGCCTTGCTTAGGACTAAGCGCATGTCCTGGAGTCCTGCCTGAATCCTTTGAAGAAAATATTGCTCCGAGGCAGGCTATAATTAAAACCTAGGGAGTAATAACACATGTAACGCGGGTGTCCTCATGGGAGGATAAGATAAGGTACTAAGGAGGGACTACTAAGCCTGTTCAACAATTAAAAGCCACCATTTACAAAGGACAGGAACCAATTAAAAAAAGATGGGTGGAGCTTTATGCCCATCTCCTGAATACAGCAAACACAAGGAGATGGACAGAGCGATGACCTTTTTTAGACGCTCACCCCAAGTCACAGATCAGGGTTGAATCCATCATCGTTCTTTAGCTCACTTTGCCACCCCAGTTCAGACACAGCTTTATGCAAATCAGTCTTGACCCTGTGCCTCATGGGAACAGTCCAGCCCGAACTGCCAAGCCATGTCTTCACTGGACCAGAAACAAGAATCCGGAGAGCAGTTTCGGGCTGACAGTCCTCACGAGCCAGGCTAGCTTGAATCCAGTGGCAAAGTGAGCAAGGGACCCACGTACGGGCATACCCTGCCAACTTAGGGCGAACAAAGCAAACACAAGGAGATGATGGCCAGAGTGTTGAAACTTTTCAGACGCTCACCCAAAGTCACAGATCTGGATTGAATCCATCATCGTACTTTAGCTCACATTTGTTGTTTTTGCATTTGTCACCACGAGTGGGACAGGTATGCCCAGACGTGGGTTCTGTGCTCTCAATTCCACTGGAGTCAAGCTATACTGGCTGATGACGGGTGAAACCCGGAAACCAGTCCTAGGATGCTTGTTTCCAGTCCAGGGAGGACCTGGCCTGGCCTGGTAGTTTGGGCTCAACTGTTCCCATTGGTTCAGGGGGCAAGACTGATTTGCATATGGTGGGTTCAAACTGGAATGGCAAGGTGACCAAAAAAACAATGGATTTAGGCCCAGATCTCTGTACTGGGGTGAATGTATGACATTGTTCTGCATTCTGTCCCATCAATGGTTGTTTTTGCATATCCTGAATATAGCATGTCTCGTAGAGACAGCACAAGTGCTGCCTAAGCGAGAACTAAAGAAGGAAAATGGGGAGGACATTTAAAATGTTAGGCACGGTGCTAGTCAAGCAAATGTGTCCCATATAATGACTTTAGGTCAGGCCTCCAAAGCTTGGCTATTGGTTTAAAGATATGTCGAAGGTGGGCACTGCAGAAGAAGGTTTAATGAAAAAACCCAGTGGGACGAAAAACTAGTGGAACACAATGGTTTGGGCTGAAATGCTCAGATTACCAAAAAAACCCTCTCCCGATGGCAGGCCGCCATGGATTCGCACTGTGTGATGTAACGTGGTCTGGACTAATCATTGGATGGGTAGATAGAGAAGGGGATCTGGGGGAGAAGGGGATCTGGGGGAGCCATTGCTAAAGTAATGCAATATTAAGAGATGGTCTGAAAACATATCAATGTGATGTGAATGGATCATGTTGTATGGGTGGTGAACGACCATGTAAATCTTAGCAATTAAACGACAAATCCACTAGCTATGCAGGCAAATGACAATTGTGTGTAAGCAATGATTATGGACATCAAAAGTAGGTTTGCTGCTGATTAAGGTATGCATTACCTGGCAAAGTGTGGTAAGATGGGCCGAGTACAGGACAAACAGTTCAGCTTGTTACCAGGTTGGGATTCTTTGTTGTAAAGGAACACATTGATGCACAGTAATAGAAAATATTTAAACCGTATTGACACTAATTTTAATATCATTAATAATGTAAATACTGTTGCTGCTATGTGGGAAAACAATAAAATGGCAAAAAAAGTTGCAGCAAAGTATTTGAAGAAAAAAATAGAATCATAAAACAGGTATCTGCAATACTTACAGTTAGATCACTCTGTAAACTATCCTTAGGCAACAAAATCCATTCTATACTTAATGTACCATTGTCTCCTGGTGCTAGTTCAAACGTGCACGGCAGGCGTACGCTGTCTCCTTGAGCTTTTTCAAACTTGTCTTGTTCTGGAGTATTTATTGTGAGTGATTGCGTCAAACCTGTAATAATTTAAAGAATGGTTACAGAGCGAACAAACACCAGAATATAATTTTTTTTTTTTAAATATTGCTTTGTGCGAAACGTTTGGAATTGGTACGGATCTATGAATCACCAGATAATGTTCATTTATCTTCACTTTATCATTTATTTGGAATCAATGTCCTAACTGCATCACCAGCCAATCTAAGAAGTCTCATATGCTATACGTTCCTTTTGTTGTGGCAAGCAATCTGAAGTAGAAGATATTGCAACATGAATGGAGGTTTGCAGTAACTGCTTTGTCGGGGCTTTGGAAGCAATAAAATACTAATCTAGTGAAATGAAATGCAGTATATGATCTTTATAAAAATCCCGCCAATCTCTTGAGGAAAGGGACTACATTTACCAACAGTTGTGGCTTTTAGCAGCATAATTCAATTAATGTTCATGTGAAAACAAGATGCAAATAAAGTATGTGTAGGGAGTACTTCCAGATAAACGCTGTTCATATCCATCCTGGAATCCACAGTTGGCACAGTGACAGACTGCATGGGGGCTAGAGCGGCAGAGACTGTATGAGGGCACAGAGTAGAGTGGTGTAGAATAGAGTGCAGAGGCATAGAGTAGAGTGGCACAGCGTGCCATAGATGTGGTAGAGTAGCATAGCATGGCGCAAAGGAGCACAGAGCAAAGCGGTGTGGCGCAGATCGGTATAAAGCGTGGCAAGTTTGCAGAACAAAAACTACACAAAGACTTTCAAAGAAGGTCCTGCACTATCCCTTGTAAACAGTGGAGGCGTGGGGACAACTAAATAACTGAACTAACTCATTGTTACTGATGGGAGGAGGGTTTTCTGTAAATAAAACCTGCTCAGATTAAACCTTCCATGGTGTGAAAATGATTAACAAAGTTTTGAGATTTACCAAAAAGTATTATTACCCTTTAGTTTGGGAACAGGAAATAAGAAAGGTGCTGGAAATTGACAATAAGTTTAGGTATGCCACAAACGATTCCTGTACGAAAATACAGCGAAGACGGAGCAAATACTATTTCAGTGAGCAAATATGGAATGAAAATGTGTTTATTAAGAAATATTAATTACATAGAAAAGTCGTTTTAAATGATTGTGCTTATATTAGACTAATGAAAGATTGAAATGAATTATGAATGGGAGCTTTTATTTTGAGCAAATAACTGAATCTGTTTATTTCTCCTAGAGAAAACTGCACACTTTACAAAGAAGGCCTCGAAGCTGCTATTCGGGTTAATTATGCTTTGAAAAAAAAATTGAAATGCAGAAAAATGTGTTTTATTCTTCATAGACGACTATTGTGTTCTTTCTTGTCGATGGATGCTACGTGTTCGGAGTATCAGCGGAACTTCCTACTGTCTGAGGAAATGTTAAGTTTAGTGCACACTGGGCAAGTAAAATGTTACAATATTTGTTTGAATATACATGTGTCAAGAAAGGAGAAGATTTTGGTTTCCTTTGCTGAAAGACAATGATGACAGCTTAAAACTAAACAATGAACTTCTGAAAGAAAAAGCTACGGAAGTAGCTTCTAGACCAATGAGGAGTAAGACTTTCCTGGATTTTGATACAAGAGTAGGGTTGGACTTTTAACTTTATGGTATACCTAACTATTAGAGATAGAATACATGTTGGTTGGCCAGGTTAGAACGAGACTTCTGCATGAGCGTTCACGTGAGCTGTTTCTTTGAGATTCTTGGCTGATGCTATCTGTGAGCTGACTCCTTAACTTTGCTCCTCATACCTTGTGAGGATTGCTCCAGCTTACCCTTCCGGCTGGAGGGCTAGCTGTGCAATAGTTTTCTTAGGTTTGTATGAAATTCTGAATTTCTATTTGATCTTATAAAGTTGCTTGTCTTTTACACTACCCACTCAACTCATGCTCCTTGATTGAGAGGTTATTGTGAATTACTGAATTGTGTTCTCTTATGTGGGGATTCTAGTTTGATACTGCTTCATACGATTTCAAAGAAAATAGAAAAAAGCTAAAGCAATAGAGAAACTGAGTTTGCCGTTATTCATTATTGTAACTAAGAAAATATATTATATATATATATATATATATATATATATATATATATATATATATATATATCTCGTTTGGGACAATGTGTTTGGTCTGATGAGTTCTTACTAACGTTAGATATATCAACCTTATACACAACCATAGTCCACACGGACGGTCTACGTGCTATGAAGTACTATTTGGACAGACGCCCTGTTGAACTATTAAAGCATAGTTTGATGCTCATGCATATGACAGAGAAATGTTTAAACAATAATACTTTCCTGTTTAATAATGATGTATTTCGTCAAACAAGAGGGGTCGCCATGGGGTCATGTTTCTCCCCCAGCTACGCGGGGCTCCACGTTGGCTGGTGGGAGGAACATGTCCTCCGGGTTGAGCACATAGAAATGTGGTCCAACAATGTACTACAATACTGGAGATATATTGACGATATTTTCATTATTTGGAGAGGGACTGAGGAATTGGCCAGGCAGTTTTTTGAGGCCATCAATGTCAATTATCTCAATCTCCATTTTACAGCAAACATTAGCAGCACCACAGACAGCTTTTTGGACGTGAAAATTGACATTATTGGGAATGAGATTGTCACCAGCCTATTCAGGAAGGAAACTTCCGGCAACTCAATCCTACATGCGTCAAGTTTTCACCCTAACCATACCATTAGAAGCATCCACTATGGGGAGTTCTTACGAATCCACAGAGCATGTAGTTGCCCTATACTGAGAAATCAATGTCAACAAGAAGCTAGGGCAAGATTGATCTGCCGTGGATATAAAACAGCTTTGCTAGATTCAGCTATGAAGAGAGCTAATCAACTAGATAGACTGGATCTATTGCACCCTGACAGAGATAAAAACATCACTGCCACACAATCAGGAGATGCTAATGACTCTAGACTTATCACAAGTTATAGCCGCCAAGCCAAACAGATTACTAAGATTATCAAACAGCAGTGGCCCATTATTTTATCAGATCAAGTGCTCAGAGATATCATGCCTATAACACCAACTGTGACATTTAGGCGAGCATACGCTATGTGTAACGATTTGGTAAAGCAGTCCCGAGACCATCAAGGCCAACAAATGGTTGTCCCCACGCAGGGGTTTCTATTGTTGCAGCTCATGCAGAGCTTGCAAATTTGGGGTTAATACAAGAACGTACACTACCCCTTTTGAAGTCAACCCCGTGCCCCTACGTGATCATTTTACATGCCGCACCGAATTAGCAGTATATGTCCTCACCTGTAGCTGCAATTTGCAATATGTCGGCAGCACCAAACTTCTGGTGCATCAACGCATATTGCAGCACCTACGCGCTATTTTACACGCAGATCAGAGCTACCCGGTGGCCCGACATTTTCAAGTTGCGCATAATAAAAACTTGGCGCATTTGAAATATTAGGTCATTGACGCTGTAGCCACCAACAGGAGAGGGGGGGACTATGAGAAACAACTGCGGCGACTTGAATCACGCTACATAGTTCTTCTCAACAGCAAGAGCCCGGGGGGCCTCAATATGGGGGAAGACTTACACAATATTTTGTGAGTCAATCCCAGCTTTCTGCACTGCCAATAGCTGAGTACAGTACCTGCACTGGATCTAATCCTTGTACCAATAGAGTAACGACCCCATGTCCTCATATACTTTAATATACGTGGTAAACCTAACTTCCCCATAGTCTAGATGATGAATTCTATCACTTTATATATCAAGAGCACTTTTTATGCACTTTAGTTAGTTTTCTTTTATTTTTCTCAAGTCAATACAAACACTATGTATGCACCCCGATGAACACAACACACTAATTAGTATGTACTTCTGACAAATAGGGACACACCTTTTCTAGTCAGGGCAAGGGGATCACACCCTTTGATAACCCCTGCTCACTCCCTTGGTAGCTTGGCAGAGCAGACAGGCTTATCTCAGAGGCTGTGCGTTAAGCATTTATGACCACATACAGTAATAAAGTGAATACACTACAAATGGACACAACACAGTACTATTATAAAAATAAGGATTTTTATATAAGGCTTAGCACAAGACCAAATAACGACAAAAATATACAATATGTAATAGAATGAAAATCTTTTATTTATGCACATAGAAGCACTTTACACGGGTTGGGGGAAATAAGGAGAAGGACAGAATGCAATACTCAATAGGATTTAATCTCAGTTAAAACTTAATGGATTTAACCAACAATTGTGAGTAAATAAAAGAAAAAAATGTTTACAACCAGGGATTTAACCCGATATTATAAATGAATAGTGATACTAACCAAATCGAGATAATGTGCAATATTTGCGATAGTATCTTGTATTGTTTACATGCAGGGATTTAACCCGATATTATAAATGAACAGTGATATTGCCCGAGATAATGTGCAATATTTGCGAATGTATCCTGTATTGTTTACTGTGAATGGTATTGAGTAGCAAACACGAGACGCTTAAAATGTATAGTCTGTCCACCATGTTAATGCCAATGATGGTAATTTTAAATGAACCAATCACGTAACAGCACTGTGCACTTTAAATACTCATTGAAAATGTGGTTACGCTGTCATGTGATCAAGGCTTTGTGCCGAAACGTTATGGCGACAGCTGAATAAAATCTGAAACCAACATCTCACGTTTGGTCCGTGTCTGTTTCCAGCGCGATCGAGAGCGAAAGCGATTGCGGTAGGAGAACGGAGAGTGTATGTATCTATCTCTATCTATCTATCTATCTTTTTTTATATTTTAATATTAGAACCGGCTGTCTCTAGTTGGCAGAGGTATGTACTTCTGACAAATAGGGACACACCTTTTCTAGTCAGGGCAAGGGGATCACACCCTTTGATAGCCCCTGCTCACCCCCTTGGTAGCTTGGCAGAGCAGACAGGCTTATCTCAGAGACTGTGCGTTAAGCATTTAAGACCACATACAGTAATAAAGTGAATACACTACCAATGGACACAACACAGTAGTATTATAAAAATAAGGATTTTTATATAAGGCTTAGCACAAGACCAAATAACGACAAAAATATACACAATCTTAATAAATACTCTAGGAAGGAAAAATAATAGTTCAAATGTAGTTTCTCCTTTAGCACAAAGTCTTTCGTATCAAAAGCAACTCTTCTTCCTGGAAACAGTTCTTGGCAACAATGTAACCCACACGGGAGTCACACAACGTCAAGGCAAAGTTAATCCAAAGGTTCGGCGTCGACCGCAAGGAGCGCTACGTCGAGCCCGGAGTCACACGGACCCCCAACAACACAGTACCTTAGGAAAATGAAGCACACGATCAGCGGCGTCGAGCAATCCTGCGTCGCGTCGTCGATCAGGCCTCAGTAGTCGTCGCAGGCGATGATGATGTTGCAAGAGTGAGCAGCGCTCACGGCGTCGAGAGGGCTTCGAAGTCGAGGCGATCAGCAGCGGTGCAGACACAAGGTCCCTTGGAGCTGGAGCCGAACTCACTACTCACTGGCGTTGCTGCTGGCGTCGATCGGGCCCGGCGTCGAGGAAGCGGGACACTGGAGCCGTTACTCACTATGTCGAGCTGGATTCGGCGACGTCCGTCGGCGTCGAGATTGATGGATTCTTTCAGAGGTGCTGGATTCACAGGTTCCAGCAAATAGCATTTTAAGCAGATGAAGTCCTTTAGCCCTGTGACTTCAACAGGAGACTGGCACTCTTCCAGCCCTTGGAGATTTTCTTAGCAAAGTTTGAGAGTACACACACAGTTCCTCTCTCCTGGTTCCTTGGCAAAAATAAAGAAGCAATGCAGGATTCCCCCCAGCAAACAGCACACTGGCAGAAGGGGTAGGCAAGTCCTTGGATCAGCAGGCTTCTTGTCCTTGGTTTCAGGGTTCCTTGTCAGAAGTGATCTCAATTCTTGGTTCAGGGGTCCTTCTCTTATACCCCTTTTTGGCTTTGATCCCTTTGTCCATGCAGGGGGATTTCCCAACATCTTGGGTCTGTTGTGGGTGGAGCCAGGCAGAGGCACCTGGCCTATTCACTGAGCAGGGCTGGGTCCTCAGACGCCCAGCAGGAGGTGGAGCCAGCATTGTCACTGGCAGGAGCAGAGCTATCGGCCTCCTGGTAGGAGGTGGGGCCAGGATCGTCCATGGCAGGCACAGAGCCATCAGTCGCCTGGCAGGAGGTGGAGCCAGCATTGTATCAGGCAGGGCAGGCTATCAGCAGCTACTCTCCCCCTACTCTCAACGCAACTGTCCCACTCATCCCACACCGACTCATGCAGACCTCTGGAGCCACCCAGCTCCTGTCACACACACACCAAACCAGCAGAAACCAGAAATAGTTAGACAAGAAAATAGCCACTTTCTAAAAGTGCTATTTTCAAACCCGGAGTCCAAAAACCATCCACACCAACGGATGCGCAATTAAACCCCGAGCTCAGGGATACCAAACTGGACATTGCACCATGCTCCCCGAGCCAGCTAGGATTATAGCCTTAATAATCCTGGCAGCCCATTCTAGCTAATGGAGAGCAGGTTACCTCGCAATAGTGAAAAACGAATATGGCTGTAATTTACTATTAGGACATGCCAACTTGGTCAGGCCTGTCCTACCTTATGCTTACAATGCACCCTGCCCGTGGGCCTACCATAGGGGTGACTAACATGAAGTTAAGGGAAGGTTTAGGGACTGGCAAGTAGGTGTACTTGGGCAGTCAGCGTGACAGTACTAGACTGCACGTGGGTCTGGCAATGGCAGACCCTCAGACATACCTTTACGAGGCCGCTCTTGTGGGTGGCACAACATGTGCTGCAAGCCCACGAGCGGCATTTGTATTTACAAGCCCCGGCACTCCTGGTGCGCTAGACTAGGGACTGACAGTAAACCAAAGAAGCCAAACATGGAATTCAATCGATACAGTAATTTTAACATAGGGAGCACTTGCACTGTGGCACTGGTCGGCAGTGGCACAGTGCCCAAAGCATATACCAGCAAAAACATTGTAAACGGTGGAAGCAAACAGAAAAAAATGGAGAGACTCAAGCCAATGATGTCAGGTCTAACTATATAACATATACATATACATATACATATACATATATATATACACACACATATATATATATACACACATATATATATATATATACACATATATATACACATATATATATATATATATATATAGTGGTGTATAGATATTCCCTTTGTTTTCGGTCCTCATGAGGAGGGGAGGGGGTGTGGGGGGGGGGGGGGATATTCATCTATATCTTTTGCCAAATCCCTGTCAATCCCTCTGATCTGTAGGAGGACTTGATGTTAATATGGGGCGAAATGTAGTCATATAAATAACGATTTTATCAACTGTTTCATTACTAAGAAGCAAACATTTAAACAAACAAGTCTGAATAGAGTAAATATGAGTGAACCTAAAAACAATACAGCCTCCAGCATCGTAATTAAGGAATGAATACGTTTTTTCAAGAAAGAGAGCCACCAATGCTATGTCTTCGGTTACAATGCATCTGCCGCTGGTCGCTTAACATTACAATAAACTACAAAATATATGTCACGAGAGAAAAAAAGTCCCATTATATCTATCCCAAGCAGAAACCAGATGGTGCTTCTCAAAGAGTTCAAAGGTTCAGGAGAACACCAGGGGCAGCAGACGCTTGTGCGTCCCCTTCTGTAATATTGAAAGAGGTGGGGTACCAGAGCTATCATGAATGGCCCTGCACTAACTTTTAAGTCTTGTCTGGCGTTTCAGCGCGTATGCGCTGCTCGCTCTGCGGGGGCTTCTTGGAATCAACAGAGTTTCAGAAGGGGACTTTAAGCCACGTCCTTGTTTTCAATTGGCTTGCATCATCGTTTATGTGAAAAGCTGGCGCGGGATTGGAAATCGGGTTTTTAATTACTGGCCTGGCCCATTTGGACATGCCAACGTCATCTTTGTTTCACGTGATGTAGGAGGGTGTGCTCCTCGCTTGTTTACCGGCTACTGATTGGAAATCCTACCCGCTCCTACCCTACCTTCCCCTCATCCCAAAGCAAACTTCCCAGAGTTGCGCTCTTCATTGTGCATGGCTTTCCGCAGCGGAGGGTAAAACGGTGGCACGAGAAAGGGGTATACCTTATTATACCGCGTTTTGCTAAAAAATCCCGTCATTTGTAGACAGAAACAAACTATTGTTGACAATTGTAAGCAGTGTTTTTTTCCGTGGAGCATGTTCACGTTTTTATTTCAGTTTCGGCCGCTTGTCTTGTCTTAATTGCTGCTCTCTGACAACTTTGCACGCCCTCTGCTTCTGAAGAGCAGTCTGCATCCCTCTGACATATGATGGGCTTTAGCAACACCTTCAATGGCCATCTCGGAAATACAACACAAACCAGAATGCGAGCTCTAGTGCTACAGCTGTCGGGTACTATGAACAGTTGACTGACAACAACTTGCGGAACGGACAATCTGCGATAAAGATTAGGATAATAAAATTATTGTTTTGTCACCGACACTGATTTCCCAAGAGTAGACGGGTTGAATATATACAATATAATACAGAGAGCAAGGTACAGGGGCTGCGCCTGTGCCAATTGTTTCTTTCTCCGTCTCAGACATATACCCACAGGCACTTAGCCATGACCCCCCCCCCCGCTTTTAAAACACGCTATAGAGCGTCCGACTGGTTATGTAGCACCTAGCAACAGACATACGTAGTGCAACGTGGTGGCAGACAGGAATTTTACTCACTAGTAATTTCGGATTCTGTGGTTGAAATAACAGAAGCGCACACTATCAATTGTTTTATATACAGCATTAGCCAATTCATAATTTGTGCACTTGAGCAAGGTTTACAATAGTCCGAAGGGCACAAAATGTAGGGCGCAATAGTACCTGTTTAGCACCTAGTACAGTACGTTTAAATGATAGGTAGAGGTAGTTTATATATTTAACCAAAGGAATTTTAAAGAACAGAAACAGAGAAACAAACTGTTTACCACTCAGAAAATAACAGTTCAGTATTCAAAAATATGGAAAAATTAAATCAAATATAATACCAGCATAAAATGCAATTGTCAATCAAAGCATTAATGGGTCACAATTTGTTAACTTTCCGAACAAATCTGTTTGCAGTGCTCTTGAGAAGTAGGGAAGGAGGAGGAATTGGGGAAGTGGTAGTGAATTGGTGAGGGACAAGGCAAAGGTGTTTGTGACACACATACAATACACACTATATACAGATAGTCCTTTCCAGCATGTTAAAGGTCAATGGGTCCCTATTTATACATTGCTCTCAAGTATTCTCATATATAATCAGTTTTATCCTATGAGCATGTAGGTGTTCAGATAGGAAGGTCTAAGTTTCTACCCCAGTAGATTGGAGGGTGAATAATGTCCTCACGTCGGGTCTTCATCAGGGCACCTAAGAGTAATTAATGGAGGTTCAGTATCAAGATTTAGAGGAGTAGTGAACATGTCAAGGAGGTAATGTTACTGACACCTACTTGGGAAAGGAGGGACGTGCTACGTGCGATCCTTGATGGGCTCTAAAAATGCTCCTGGTATTCTAAAATGAGAAGACATGCTTATTGAGTATACATGCCATAATACACAATTCCCCTGTCATGAGGGAATGCTGGAAGGGTAACGTACTCACTTCTATGAAGTGACGGGGAATCAATCTCACATTGCAAATAGAATGAATCCAGAGCTCTGGTGGAAAAGGAAAAAGGAGGGTCAATTGACGGTCTAGAGATCCTCTCTAGTCATTGGGCAGAATGAAATCTGGGTGTTAGGTCCAAAATTAAGGGGGGATTCAACACCGTACTAAGAAACATTGTAGCGGTTTGGCGTAGGTTTAGTGAGGAAAGGAACAAACAGAAAGTTCCCTCCGATCGGGACAGTGACTCTCAAGTTGGTGGGTTACTGCGTCAAAAATTGGAGTCAGGTGTGAGTGGATTAAGGATGACTGACTGTACTGATGTGCAGAGAAACCATGGTTTCAAATAGTTAAAAGTGCTGGCTTACGGCGAAAGTAGTGGACGCCTGATTGCCTGGCTAACAGGTCTCGTAAATACCCGCTTGTGGGTGTGTGTCCTACTATAACTTGCAGAGGTCCGATTCTGCTGGTAAGCAGACAAACCATCACTAAAAAGTTGGCAAACCCTGGTAAACGTAGAGACAAATATGTAGTGGTGACAATTACGGTGGAATACAGAAAATCGGGCAGCGATTACGCCGAATAAACCGAATACATGGCTAGGAAAGTGTGTCCCAACAGGACTACCAAAAGTCGACGATGCATTCAAGAAAACAAACTAAACGGAATGCTACGGCTACAAAAAAAAAAAGATCTCCAGGCGCGCTCGGTATCAGAAAACTGAACAAGGGGCTTACCTCCTACGTGTGGCTCGGGCGCTCGAACAATGAGCGAGATCTAGGTGCTCACGCTAGATGTACGGGAGAAACATGGCTTGCGTGCACCTCCAGGTGCAGCCGCTCTGTGGTGCCTGGGGGCTCGCCTCTCCGGCGTCCAATTGTTGGAAGGGGGCGTGTTACAAGCTCAGAGAGTGGTGCAGTGCGTCATTGGACGGCGGCCCGCAGCTGCAGTGTGGGTATATTGCTGTGTTGATCTGATGGCAGTGCGCGGCTAACCCGTGTGGGTTTAAAACTCTAATATGCACGGTGCGTGCGAGTACCGTGCAAGCTTCTCCAAACGTATATATGAAAAGAGCCAAGATTTAGAGAAGAACTGAACGCTGATTTAATGTTGGAGTCTCACATGTACGGGCTCATTATGAACTGGTAGTAATGAAGTTGTTTGTTTAAATCTAGTCCAAAAGACATTTGTTATATCCATAATCTGTAACCACCAATGTAGAAACATAGTACAAACGCATTCAGTGTATCAATAGTCATGTTCATTCAATGTTGTCGAAAAATGTTAAACACATGCGGCAATCTTATTATAGTGGATAACAGAGGCAGTATCAGGAGTCAAAGCGTTGGGACATTTCATATACATCATGGAGACGTAATATGGAATATAGTAGCATGGAAGATAACAACATATGCTATAGTGAGACAGTAAGTATGATTAGCCGTGTCATTCGTATTGGGGAGATAAAACATGAGGAAAAGAAGGATTTAGATTAGACAATTCATGTACATCCCGTGGATAAAATATAGAGTATGATAACATGGAAGTATCAGCATATGCCATTATTGAACAGTAAAAGTAGAAAGCCTAGTTTATCATATTTGCGAGGTGAAGTGCGTATTTTAACATTGTCAGAAGGACAACATCTAGAGTCACCATTGCTTAATATGGGAACTGCAGTTGTGTTGATAATAGGACTATGTGTTAGGTATCGAGGGGTCTGGAGTGATAGGTCTTATTCCGTGTGCAGACCTGCCATTTGAGCATCGGTGGTACAAAAGGGGGTGGTGATGGACGGAGCATCTGAATCAAACACTCACACCCAGTCAAAAAATCTGGGTTTCATCCATCCCCGTTCTTTAGCCCACTCTGCCACCCCAGTTCAGACATGGCTATATGCAAATCAGTCTGACCCTGTGCCTCATGAGAACAGTCCAGCCGGAACTGCCAAGCCATGTCTTCCCTGGACCAGAAACAAGCTTCTGAGGACCGGTTTCTGGCATTCCAGCCGTCTTCAGCCCGGCTTGCTTGAATCCAGTGGCAAAGTGAGCAGGTCTTATTCCGTGTGCAGACCTGCCATTTGAGCATAGGTGGCATCCTGTTCATTCAGGCCATTATTCACAGTGTCCAGTCGGTACATCCATTCTGTTACCGTGAGACTCCCACATTGACGACGGGGAAGATACAAGCATGTGAATCTATGAAAGATGTAATACTGGAGAAATAAGAAAATATAGAAGAGATACCATTGACTATAAGTTAGGGGAAGTGTACACATGAGCGGATATTTATGCAAAGAAGAGGCAAAATAAACCTTATACCACTAACACAGATACTTCCTCAACGTATAGCGATATCTCATCAAGAAACATACCGCGGGTAAATAACATTCAGAAACAGCAGGGCATAGCAAGCACATCATCCACTGTTCCTTTTTTAGGAACAGGCCACAAAGACCGGGAAGACCCCGGCGGGGAAAGAGACAAAGGAAAGAAGAAAAAGAACCGCCGCAAACGAGGAATGTCACATCGAAGGACAAAACCAAAAAATGAACTCTGATAACAACTTAGTATTTAACATTTCAGATTATCATTTCAATGAAGACCAAATACGAACATTACATAAGGGAATATCATACGCTCCAACGGCCCACACAAACACGTTGGAATTAAATGTCAGCCTCTACAAACGGACAAGAAAGCTGAGACTATGTCATCTCAGAACAAAAAGTAAAAGAGGAAGAGGAAGACCAGCTTAAAGGATTAAGATCCACCAGCACTTACATGGCCCCAATAAGTCACAAAACATTGGATTATTCGAACTATGCAAACAAGACATTTAGAAATTAAATGTACACAAGAAAAGCAAACAGAAATATTCGACAGCTAAAGAATTCGGAATATTACGATCCATTGCTCTACACAAACAAGTAACCGGTCAAAAAGCCGATAAAAGGGGCGCCCTGGTGTTGTTAAACAGATCATACTACGTGGAACAAGTTAAAATGTCACCTTGAGGATGAAAACCTCTATATGAAATTGGATTTCAACCCAACAATGGAAATCAAAACCACACTAGAAAAGATTGTACAGAAAGCGGTAGATGAAGGAGTCATCAATGATGAGGTTAAAAAGTACTTGATCCAAGAGAATCCTATCAGTCCAAGTTTCCACATGGTACCCAAGGTGCATAGAGACCTTTTAAGACCACCATGTCGGCCAATAGTATCAACCAGAAGAAGCTTGCATGAGCCCGTCGGGAAGTTTTTGGATAAATATTTGGAACCTTGTGTGATGAAAATTAGATCATTTCTCAAAGACACCACTGATTTCCTCAATAGTGCTAGGCACAATTGATGTAAAATCTCTGTACACATCAATTCCCCATCAACAAGGTATCGAAACGGTAGAAAAAGCACTATTACACACAGAATACAAGGACGACATGAAAGTGTTTTTGATGGAATTACTAGAATTCACACTAATGCACAACTATTTCACATGGGACAACAACTGGTACCTACAGAAGAGTGAAGCAGGAGTACTGGCATTGACAGCCAAAAAGGGGGGAGACTAGTTGGGGCTTAAGTAACTTCTATAATTATGCGGCCTGCCCTTATGGTGTTTGCAACATACCACCCTGGGAGCATTTATTAAACAATCCTTTGGCTCCATCTTTCATAACCTTATGATTTCTGGCGATTTTAATATACATCCCTGTGGAAACTCAATGTGATCATGTATTACTGAGCTGGGATGCCCCTGTATGAAAGGGTTTCATTTCGAGCACCATGCTCAGGGGCACTGTTGAACAACTTGATAAATGAATTGGACATGTTGGCAATGAGGTCTATCTGCCCCGAAAACTATATTTTCTGTGCCAACTTTTAAAGGGCGCGATAGGGGATCCTTTATAGATTTTATCTTAATTTCCTCATCCCTACAATCTTTATTCCATGGTTTTAATATTATTGAGAGTGAACATAGCGATGATACCCCATTATGTGCTCACATGGCGGGTCCATTATTTGCACGTATTGGCGATGCTTCGACAAGGGGTCTATTGATAATGTTGGATGGCAAACGACAACTTAAATGGTAGCAGATTTCTCCAGAGAAATTTTACAGACAAGTAAACATATCCTGTGCCCCGGAGTTAGCACTATATTTTGCAGAAGGCTCCTCCCCCAATGAGATTATTTGCGCATATGAATCACTAGCGCATAAACTTGGTGAAATTCTAAGTGCACCGGCCAGCAGAAAGGCTACCCTTGGCCCTAGATGGTTTGACTCCTTGCTCCAAGGCAGCGAAAAAGCTGAAGGAAGCTTTGTCAG
The DNA here is from genome assembly GCF_964263255.1 of Lissotriton vulgaris. Taxonomy (NCBI): domain Eukaryota; kingdom Metazoa; phylum Chordata; class Amphibia; order Caudata; family Salamandridae; genus Lissotriton; species Lissotriton vulgaris. The sequence goes on from NC_141696.1 coordinate 279,816,056, forward strand.
CCTAACCAAGAACACAAGCAGAAGTACGCGTCTGCCACATAAGATACAAGTTCGCCCTGGCTAGACGGAAGGGTGCCATGGAGGAGGAGGCATGGAGGGAGTGGATTGACTCGAGCACGCTCCGGAACAGTTCCAGGTTCTGGAACATTGTGAATCGTCCACTTTTTTGTCTGGAAGTGGGTGGCGCCCTAGACTCAGATCACCGAGGAGGATTGGGTGAGTCACTTTAAATCTGTTTGACAGTCCCATGGAGCATAACTGCCTAATGGTTCGAGATACAAACACTGCTGTAATATCTTTTGAAAAGGGAGAGGTTATGGCTGGTATTGTAGGGCTATCCATCAATAAAGCGCCGGGCCCAGGCGGTATTCCAGCGGACCTATTTAAGTCTGATCCCCTGTTCTGGGCTCTGGTATTGGAGGCTGTGTTTAATGCAGCTGCTCACAATGGCTGTCCCCAGTCTTGGGCTTCTTCCACCATAGTCCCTGTTTTTAAGAAGGGTGATAGGAGCAGCACCCACTGCCGATCTCCCGGATTGACTCAGTAGTCAAGGTTGTAGGACGTATCCTCTTGCAGGGGTTATCCACCAGGGCGGAGGAGCAGGAGATTCTGTTGGACGCCCAGTTTGAGCAACGGTCGAATGATCCGTCCGGAATCCAGTGTCTTAATTTATCCATGTTACTGAGCAAATATACTGTCGCCCGCCCTGGCACTTTTCACCTTGTCTTCATGGACTTGTCCTCTGCCTTCGATTGCGTTAACAGGGAGAAATTGTGGCAGTCCATGAGGGCAATGGGGGTGGACAATTGCATTGTTAGTTTTCTAGATGTCCTCCATATAAATCAACCAAGGATAATGTTAGGTTTTCTCAGGACCTTCGGGTCACCAGGGACTTTGAAATCAAGAGGGGAGTGCGGCAAGGATGTATTTTGGCTCCATTTTTGCTTCACCTTTATATTAATGATTTGGATACCGCATTAAGAGCGACTGGGGTGGACTACCCATGTGTATGGCTGCGTGGTATTGGCGGCGTGGTGTTAAAAGAGATTGCAAACCCACCGCAGTCCTAGAAATAAGGACGGCGTTCTCCGCATATAGCAGATATACGGAGAACGCCGTCCTTATTTCTAGGACTGCAGTGGGTTTGCCATCCCTTTTAACAGCATTCTCTAAAGTCATGGCTTACAGGGACCTGGCAATAAATAATTCAAAATCTTACATAATGCAGGTGGGGCCATAACCTAAAAAAAGTTCCCATTTAGTGTTTGTACCGCTAAAATCCCCCGCATTAAGGTATTCTCGTATTTAGGAGTTCTCTTTGACGACCAGCTAAAATGGGGTCCTTTAATTTTGAGGAAAAAGGGGGAGCTGGTCTGGGTGAATGCTGCAATTTTTTTAATTTGCCATCAAAATAGGGAAGAAACCTACAGGAGCCATGCTGAAAGTCTACCAAGCCAAAGCATGGCAATAGCTACCTAGGGCAGCAAAATCTGGCGATACACTGCTGCAGATTCCCTTCAGGTGGCTGAAAATTACTTTTTAAAAGCGCCTACTGTGTGTTCCGCGTGGAACCTCTAATTTAGCGGCTCACGAGGAACTGGGGGGTCCCTTATCTAAGCGATGTCCTTGCATTGCGCCCCATATTTTGGCTGAGGTGCTGGTTAAATAAAGATTTAACTCTTAACCATCTACTTTTAAGGGAGTGCATGTCTTCAGATAATGCACCTCGGATTCCTCGGCTAAAATATATTAAAAGTAGTTCGCAAGGGGTAGGCCGTGCTGACTTATTTTGTAACCCTGAATCCATTGTTAAGAAGGACGTGGAAACACTCATGGTAGCCTTCTTAACTTCAAGGAAACTGGACAGGGAGGCGCAGGAGATGCTGAAACTACGTGTTCGCATGTTCTTAATGCTTAAAACAACCCCGACTACGGAACCTTATTTTATGGGGTTTCTATCAACACACAAGAGGTTTTTATTAACTGGGTTCCGGATGAAGAATGTTCACCTCTTACTAGCTGGGCCTAGAGGATACAATAGAGGTCAGGTGCTAGCTCCCTGTGGCTGCAACGGACAGTCTCCACAGGATTTGCTGCACTTTGTTTTTATATAAATTGTATGAAACCCCTCGCAGGCCTTTTCTGGTTCCTATTTTTAAAAGAATGAATTTTAGACAGGTCCGTTCTGCTCTCATATCTTCAACTGCTGAAAGCGAACTGCATTGGTTTTATAGTAGGGCGTTTAAAAGCATCATTGAAATCTTTAGCCTGTATGGATTTGTAGACCATATGGATGTTTTATGTATGACCTGTTAGTTTGGTAGGTCTAGTTTTTGCTACAAATATATTAAACAGGATACCATCTCTTGCAAGCACATTGCACTTTATGGTTCCGACAAGCTTGGGCGGCTGGGTACCGGGTTTTTAGGTCTCGCCTAAGCGTCCCACATGCGCTGCATAGGAGAGAGACCTGTAGCCAGCGCAATAGCTTTGGGGGCAAAAATGTGCATGCATTGCATTGCTTGCAATGCAAAGCGTGCACATTTTGGCGATTTCGTTGCGGGAGCACGCAGCGCCATTAGGTCAGATGCTCCCGCAAGGGAATCGCGCAGGCCCCCCTCCCCTTGCTGAAGACTAGCATCTCCTCAGCCGAACAGCGAGTGACCCAGGTGTGATTTCCACTTCCGCTGGCCAGCTTTCCCCACCTCTTCTTGTGGGGCCGACCTCCACTACTTCCTTAGTTGCTGCAGACACTCCGAAGAGGTAAGCGCGCGTTCCAGCAGTTGCAGTTTGAGGGGAAGCCCCCTCCTCCAAACTAAATAATATAAATTTAAGGCCACAGGAATTTATAGCGCTCAGTATTTTTAAGTAAAGCGCTTTTTCGCAGAGTATCCTCCACCCGGCAATGCATAATTTTCAACTTTGTATCGTAAGCCCCTGGGCAGGTCACATGATGGGAAGGTCACGTGACATGTCTCAGCACGTAAGATTTTAAAAATGCAACAATTTGAATTTAAGCCAGCAAGACTCTCGGAAAGTGCTATAATATTTCTCCATTCCTGGCTACGCTTTTACTTGTGAAACCGCTTCAGTTTTCTTATCGCTTGTACTGATAGTCCCATTAATTCTTCACGTCTCTGCGCTAGTAAAAATAGAATTATTATAACATGTACACAGCTCTCACTACCCCCGACGAGGCGTTGAAGCACTTTGCGATGAATAGCAGTGCACGCTACTACAAAGCCCAAAGTTAGTGGCGATTGTTTCAACAACAAAACTGTCTATACTTTAGTTTGTTACATTTGCTCTTATATGTATTCTGGACAATGTAGTCTTATTTAAGTGTGAATGAAGAAATGCATCAAACGCGTTGCCATTGTAATCTAATAATACTACAAGTAATTTTCAAGGAAGATGCTATTAACAGTATTTTGCACTTAAATCTATAGTTGCTGGCACGGGGAAATGAGCGTTCTTTGACCACTTAGTTTTCCCATAGATTTCTGGACAACTTTATAGGATGAAATGTTACATAATCCAGATTGCATGTATTTGCGTCCCTCAGTGAAAGTTTATTGCACAGCGCTCATGTTTTTCCAGCAGCGCCTTGTTAGAGTAGATAATCCGATCCAGGTTTTTCTTTGCATTCTGGGACTTGTAGTTCTGATTTTATAATGAACTAAACAGATGCTGGACCAAGTATTGCTGCAAGCGCCTCGCAATCCTTGAGATCTCCCGGTATTTGTTAAAATGTATTCTGGGCTGTAAATTGTTACCAATTATTAACAGTAACAAATTGTGCTGGGTCACATGATTCTGGTTACCAGCCTCATTGTTAGTTGGTTGAGTCTTGGTTACAGTGTTCTCTACTTGTTGATCCTTATTATGGTCTTAGGTGAGTTGGTTTACACAGTGGGCAATATGATTGGTCACAAATAACTGAGTGTTTACATTAGTGTCAGCAAGTTTTATTTTGTGACGAGTTGTTTTTCAGTTGTATCCATTTCTTTACGGAATGTCCTTCTTGTTGAGAGTTAAGAGCTGTCCGTCCAACACGTGGGTCCTGGCAGTAGGGTTACTTAATGGTATTCTAGTGTTACAGTCAGTACAAAAATGAGGAAATTCACCTAACAGCTGACTCAGTGAAGATGTATATATAGAAACATTTAGCGGTGGGTCCATAAGTGATGTCTCCATAAGTGAATGAGAAGTTGTTGGGCTCATGTAAACACTAGAATAGGAACAAAAAAGTTTTACTTTTGGACCGGTCTGCTCTTTTCTCCGATTCTTGACGTTACTAAGTAGTTATTTTTAAGTGGGGCCACAAGGGGTCGCAGATAACATTTGAGGAGCCACCTATTATAGGCAATTGCATAGCGAGTGTCCATTGAATTTATATCAACTTACGCACACCAATGTATATAACATTTAAGCAACCATTCATCATGAAAGGTCAGTGAACAGAGATTTATGGCGGCATCAGATTCACATAGTCATTTTCCGTGCATGTGGAAAACCCCTCGTCTTTATATAACTTTGTTACAATTTGTTAGGAATGCTTTACAGATATACGGTCTGTCTATAGAGAACCTTCTAAAAAAGCGCAGCATATATAGTTATTAAATCATTACATTGTTAGCTACAAATGGATGAACAGCACATAGATTGTTTTTACATATCATGCAGGGCCACTAGAATTACGCGGCAGAAGGACCCCATTGTGCAGCTGGGCGGACAAATTTTTTGGCAAGAAAAGGCATATTTGGCGGTGTAATGCAGGTCATTCTGTGATAGTATGACTTTGTTTTGTCATTTCTACTCATGGTAATACTGGCTAGGAATACATGTCCTCATACGAGTAGTAATTTAACACCCATATACAGCAATAAGCAACTGCAATATGACCAGTCAACATTTGATTCTCGCCAAAAGGCCAGCACAGTGATTGGCAGTTCCATAACCATATGTACCTTCATCCTGGTCCCATATATCTTTGACTGCTGTACTGTTGAGCCCGGTCGATTTTCTGTGCACCTATGCTACTGTGCTAATGTGCCTGTGATGCCTCTTCTGCTCGCTGCTAATATCCTATCCTCTTTTCCACTATTGAGATGCACCTCTAAAACAGAACTTCTCACACAGGTGGTTAGCCAAGGAAAACATATTTAGGTAAATCTGCAGAACAGGGGCAATACAGGAATACATTCACATGGCTTCAACGTTAACCGTCAACTGTCCACATTCCAACTGCATATTATCTTCCACCACCTTAACACCATTCAACCTTCTAAACCCCTTTCCATTCTCATTCAGCAAAAAGATAACTCAGAGTCCCCCAGGGTTCCATTATGTCCCAGTGGCCTTTAAATTCTACCAGGAGCACCTTGGGATTCTATACTTGCTGATAATGCCATCAAAATTTATGAACCTACTGATTACTTACAACTCTACTTGAAACTCTCCTTCGCTCCAGGCATCTAATGCCTGAAACACTTCTACACCTCACCTAGACCTGGATGTCCAGCAGGTACTTGAAGCTCAGTCCAACTAATACAGAATCCCTACTATTTATTGCACGCAAGAACTAGCACAAACATTGCTTAACACAAAAACCAAGATGGCAAGGTTCTATACTAAAGAAAGTAAAATCGGTCCCTGCATAAAGTAACTTCAGAACTGCTGTTCAAGCCCTTGTACTCTTGTAGACAAACATTGGTGTTGCCGTGTTCCACAGTCTCCCAAGACTGCCCCCCTTAAGGTCCTCCTTCACACCATATAGCATGCTTCATCATGGCCCTGAAAAAATACCCACATTATCCAAGTCCAGATGGAACGCAAGAGGCTCCCTTTGCTATCCTACACCATCTTCAAAATCAGCTGCTTCATTAAACAAGCATTGGCATAGCCAATAGGTCTCACCTTTGGGACCTTATAAGTGTTTAGCTATGCAACAGTTGATGTTGCACCAAGGATATTGTGCTGCATCATTAAATACTTATAAGGTCCCAAAGGCGAGACCTATTGGCTTTGCCAATGCTTCTTAATTATGAACTGTGTAGAAAGTGTGGTTTCTTTTTTCCTTTTATCTGTTTTTACTGTTATGAATATGAATCAGTGTTCTTATGTATTTGTATCTGTGTAACTTTTAATGTTTTCTTGCAAAACCGATGTTTAATAATTGAATTGAAATGGATTAAAGGAACCACAACATAACAAATTTGAGGGAAAAAATAAAGGCGTTTTTCGTGAAGGTTAGTGGCTAAAAAGGTGGAAAATCCAGTCACAATGTGGATTTGGAAAGATTAAAAAAAATACGACTAGTTGTAATCCTCATTTGCATTTGAAGATTAATCACAAATTTGGAAATTCATAGGTGCACGTGTATTGGCGGACCACTGAAAGGGCAGATTGCTAGGTAGACAGATCAGCAAGAAACAGGGCAAATGGGAAAAGATTTACCAAAATAGAGAAATGCACACAGAAGCCATTCATAGCAAAAAACCTAAATCAGAATGCTCACAAGGATATTATTTGGCATTAGAACCAGTTCTAATTTTGCAATTAAAGCATATGAATTGGTTTAAGCATTCACTTGGGATCTGCCATTTCGTAAAACCTAAATTACAAGAGGCTTTTACTTTATACTCATGTAGATTAAAGCTAAACAAGGTAACAAACAGCATCTGTTTTTGTTATAAACCTTCCTCAGCAACTCATTCACTCCCATTGGTGCCAACTAATATTCCACTTGCTTCTTTCCAGTTCATGTGATAAACTGATTCCCTGGCAACTAATGTAGCTGCTAACCTTGTCCCGAGGGCTGAAAACAAGGGCAGAACAAAGGAGAGAAAGCTCTTGAGATGATTCTACTTTCAACTGTATAAAAAGGAGAGGATAAACGTACCGAGACAATATCACCCAGAAAACATACCCAATGGACAAAGTCAATCAGCCTGGATGGGTTTACTGTGAGAACAATACAATATTGAGAATTATGGTGTGTTTCGTTTTGTGTGTAAAAAGGACTGTGTTTAAAAGGTGTGTGTATAAAATGATACTGCATAAACTCTATTTTCCAATTAAAAGTTGAGCGGAGAGGTATCTAGTGAGGGGGATGTGGAGGAAAGATACCACTACAATCAATTTTAAGTGCTCCTCCGGTATTACTGCTGCAGAGTGGATGCCTTGAACTTGTGCTTTGAAGTTGTTCTACTTATCGGTCTTGTGCACAGATGGCCTTATGTTAACTGGAAATGGACAATGTAAGGCGATGCTACCCTGCTGTGATGCAATGCAATGCTGCTCAACACCAGCTAATTCCAGGTAAACAGGCTTCATCAAGATTCAAAACTCATGAGACCCCACTGGAAGACACTGTGGCGAGTGGATTGGCACGGAGGGTGAAAGGCTGAGCGCAAGTATGAGAGTCAAACTGGGCATGCACTGGAGCATATTTGCCAGGAAGAGACAGTGGAGTGCTTAAAGGCAGAGGGCTGTAAGCAGTCCGCTGTGGAGCCAGAGAGAAGTCTGCGCTAGGATTCTGCAAAGTAACTCCATTGAAGCTTCCATACCTACTAAATTACGATGTAAAAGACAGCAGAGTTTAGACAGGGAGAAAAAATATACCAACTGATGCCAGTACTAGAGTATTGGGGGCAACCTGAAGCTTGTTGGACTACAGTCACATATTAAATCCCACTACTTTATATTTTGTGTTTCTCTGTATTTAAATTATGGGACATTCTTTAGTGTCTCCAATTTAGAGCGATAACACCAGCCCATCTATAAAAACTAACTGCTTACATAGGAATCCGACTTCAGATGGGATGCCAAAGCTAAAGATTTTGCGGTGTTTGTGTGTGTGTCAGTGTTATCTAGTAAGATGTGATTTTCTGCCTGCCTAATGTTCGAAAACAAATGAAATAAGAAAAATTTAACTACCCCACGTTTTTTCCATCTACCCGGGAGAAACCCATTTTGAAATGGGAAAATGGAAGAGGGTTTTTCCAGCTAAAGAATAGTGTAAGGCACATGTTTTTGAGCATAAAGCAGACACCATCGCTATTACATTGTTTAGAACCAGAAAAGCAAAAGGTATTCGATCATTTGCCGAAGCTATCTAATGAAGATGCAGAAGGTGTAAATGAATGTGTGTATAAATCAATTACCATGTGTGAATAATAGGAGGACCAGGCTTCATGGTGCCAGTGTTCGCCCCTCTACATTTATCAGCGGATTTAAAAAGAAAGGCTTTATAACAGGTCATGGGACATTTAGATTCAAGGGAATCTGCTCTGGTTAAATATTTTGGTTATGGCAAGAATGAGGAAGAACAATGAAAGGGTGAGGCTTTTGTTATATAGACCGAGGGAGAAGGTTTTAACACTGAAAGATAGCAAGTGCAAATTCACAGGGAGGGAACTTTATTTTTGGATCACACATTAATGATAGAAAGGATTGCAACAAAAGGATTGCAACAAAAGGATTGTTGAAGGCCATAAGAGACATGCCAATTACAGGATGCAAGGAGGCTCTAGTATCATTTATAGGTTTAGTGAAGTTTTATGGCAAGTATTTGTACTAGTAGATATAAAAATACGATTATTACCTAGGAGGAGCATGGAATTCGAATTATATAAGGTGTGTGCAAGAGGGTTTGAGGACAAAAAGGGAACGGGAAAATGCATAGAGTTTCACAGTGGAATGGATAATATCTAAACAACTGACATCAGCACTTCAGTTCCAAGGCAGGGGCTAAAGCGCAGGATTCAATTTCTCATCAACAATTGACTGCATTTGGACATGAAATGTCAAAAACGTCCTTCCACAAAGTGACAAATTCCCTTTCTAAAGTGGGACTTTTGGTTTCACCGGGACCAAATCAACTTTGTGTAGCTAACCCATGCTCAATCGCAGGCAGCCTGAAATTGCACTTTCGGTCCGGTCTGCTGCGACTTTTGACTTACATTGGGCATTTTATTTTTCGTCAATTTTCCCCTACTTAAATTATTAAAAATTCCCCAATCAGCAGCTGCCCTTAATGGATTTTTGCCATTTTGTTGTCCGTATGCTAATTGGAGCCCTGACTAACTGTTTTGATATCTCCAAAACTTTTACGAATTTTATTTACATTAAGCCAGTCTGGTTTGTGCCATAGCCACCAGGGGTTGAGCTCAGGTTTAAATTACTGAAACCCTTTACTGGATTTAACAGATTAATGACTTTATTACTCATGGTAGAATTCCATCCACACCAATTAATAAGCCACTGTCTTATAGCTGGGGCTCAAAACAAAAGGTGCAACCGAGTGCTGAATACAGTGGGAAGTAATAAGTGAAAAGATAGTGTAATCTGGAACAAACTCAGTAGCACAAGTATCATTCAGGGAAAAGCTCATTATTATGGCTCATGAAAGTCACACAGGAATTTGCAAAACCAAAGTAAGATGGTTAGAGCGGCAGACCCTGATGCAGAGGTCTAGCCCGGGACCAGGGTTCAATTCCCCGCCTCGGCGGGTCTTGGGCTTAAAATTCCACGGACCTGATAATTCTCGCCCCGGTGCCTTTTCCAATCATGGAGTCCCACTGCAACTCTGAGCAATAGCTTGCTCAATCTCCACAACGGCCTCCACATCGCTAAGGATGCCTGGCCTCCACCTTGGGGGTGCCCAGGAGTGGACGCCTCACAGGGAAAGACAGGATGGGTTCCACAGCGGTATTCTTGCGGGTGAGTAGTGCGCTATACAAGTATCCATTTACATTTTTACATTTAGATAACTACTGGCGGCAAGTAATAGACAAACAGGTGGAAAGAACTGCATGGAACGTAGGCAGATTGACAACATTCATAAAACGGGAGAACCACCAATTATCATTGGGAAATTACAAGAGAAACTATGGGAGGACATTAGTTTGGACATGGTGGGCTCATGCAAGAAAGTTAAACAAGCGAAGCATCTACTAGTAATGACAGACATGTACTCATGAGTGATCAGAGGTCGAAATTGTGAATCAAGAAAACATAAGAAGTGTAGTCAAATTCTTCAATTCAAGGTCTTAGCCAAGAATGATTAACGAAGTCTGTTCTCACAGATAACGGAGTGAAACTCCCCTCCAGGGAAATCGATACTTTTTTAGATGACAGGTATAAAGCATAACAAATGTTTGATATACCATAAAAGGGCTGACTGAAAGACTGAACAAAACAATGATGAAAGTGATTCAAATATCAAAGATTTAGTGGAAAGGATTGAAGGGAGAAACTAAGGAAAAGGATATAGAAATACAGACCTCACTTCACATAGCACAATGGTAAGAGTACATTTTGAGCTGTTAAAAAGGTTGAAAATGCAATACAATGTGGAGTCCTATGTGAATAAACTTGAATATACAGATTATATCAGAAAGAATGTGGAGAGACTAACAACAAAAAAAAGGAAGGCTTTAAGACAGAAAAGAATACCTAACATAAACAAAGGTGATAAAGAGCTTATGCATTCAAATAGGTTATGTGCTAGGAACAAAACCACCTGTTGGGAACGAAGAATGGTCCAAATTCAATAATCTGTTAAAAGGTATCAAAAGTGTTCACAAATACCATACAATGGGATTCTCACATCTGGAACATTAACAGAGTAGTAAAGATAACTTTTGATTTGACTGACTGGGAAACGTTAAGAAAAGATAAGGAGAAAGGCAGTACTGCCCATGTCCAAGAAACAAAGAAAAAGGATGGACTACAAAACAATGACTGATGACGAGACAAGGGAGATGAGGGGATATAATTAAAATCAAACCACTTAAAAGTTATGTGGACGGGTCGGTCTAGGAATCATTTGAGGAGTTGAAAGGATAAAGTCTAAGTTAACCAGAGCAAAAGAAATTATGTACATAAGTTTAGATTAATATTGTAAACATGCTTGTGATTCTACGTGATAGAAGGGCGATGTGTAGTATATTGAGAATGAAGAGTGATAATCAGTAAATCTTAACAGTACTAAGGTAGCATGTAATCAGAATTTCAGTGATTAAGCACAAAACATGGAACGTGGACAGGTGTTCCTGAAACGCCATTGCCCGTAATGGAGGTTTGAAGAAAGAGCGAGTGGATGAGGTGTTTGGATGAATAAACCCATCTTATATTTGGAAAAACGGTGCATGCGAACATCATTTAAAACAACTGATAATCTTGCCTGAGCCAAGCGGGCGCAATATCACAGCGCCAACATCTGCCCAAGCAGTCCCTACACTTAATCTTCCCTGACCTATATTCCCCTCAAAAGTACGAGATAAAATCACACTGGTGCTTTTGTGGTCTAGAATATGCTATAGAGCTTGAACTTGGAGCCATCTATTCACAGGCTCCAGAGTGCGACATCCAGAGAACCACGGAATCCACGAGGGACCTTAATTCAGGAACCACTTGCTGGGTGAAGTCAGACTTATTCACCTTTAAAGTATGTATGTTGATCAGACATCTAGCCATCCTTGGTGTTAACAACTGAATACACCTGATCAGACGCCAGCAACCCAACATAGTGAGCTGGATCTAGCACTAAATTGCCGCCAAACAGATATGTCTGTCTAAGTCGTGCGCCCAACGGAGATACGCGTCCAAGCGCAGAACCCTACATGTTAAATGTTTAATGTCAGCTGCCGAAACGAGGGGCAAACACATATGTAAAGCGCGTACCTTAACTGGCGTGCCCATGAAACTTCCTATTCGTTATATGTCACAACGTTTTCTATTTTTGTATTGTGCAAAATACCAATAAAATTATTTTTTAAAAACATCCTATTCACATTCACAAGCGTTCACGACTGACCACGCCCAAGGCAACTTACTGTATGTGCCTGATTGTTTCCTTCCTCACACATTTCTCCACCTCCTTACACGAAGCTAGATGCTCTTTAAACACATTCAGAGTATAACCGTAAACCTTGCACTGCACCCACTGATTCTCCCATAAGCCAAACTGCAAAAAGACACACTTTTCACAATGCTCTTGAAACGTCTTTCAGTAACCCAGTCTTACCATTTTATCAGCTTCAAAAAATTACAGAAAGTAATTGTTCTAAACGGAAAAATACGAAAAATATAATTAATGTAATTTGAACAACAAAAATATAAAAGCCATTGCGAACAGGAACTACTTGTTCTGCCCAAGGTCAAACTCCGGCAGTTTCAAGTGACAAAGGAATTCGCATTATTTACACCAATATGCTTTAATGGAATCCGTGGCTTCGCTTCAGAAGCACTGCATTAACAGCAAGAAGTTCTCGATATCAATGTAATGGTTTGAAAAATGTTGACAAGCTGGCAAATCGAATCACGCGGAGAGAGCCGTGGCTGCACATTGAGGATGCAACTGTCGGCACAGAGTCACAAATCTTTACCATCACTGACCCGAGTGGATTTTTTTTTAAACATGCCTTGTCATTTTGGATCTCAGGTGCTGGAAAACCAGGATTATAAACTGACAGAATATTTCAATAAATGAAGGATTGCCTTAAGTGGCAGCATTTAAATAGCGATCATGCAAGTGTGTCGTTCATGACCTGTTCCCTTAGGGTGCTTTCACTTAAAGCCAGAAGCCAGACAACGTGATCAATGGTCACATAATCAATAGGATTTTTCATATCCCCACGGGAATTATTCACAGGATAAGTGGTCTAACAGCTCAATATTGATCAAAAAGGCAGCGTTTAAAATTAACAGTTAATCTTTTACATAACGGAGACGTGCAGCCATCTCGGCTTTGGGGCGCCCACCGTGCACCTGCGTTTGGTTTCAACCCTCAAGACTCCACAATCTAAAAAAACATTAACTGCATCACTAAAGAGACACAGGCACTGAACAAAACGATGCACAATTGTTAAAAACTTTGAGAGGAGTCGTTTTGTTTTAGAACAATGGTGTATTTTTAGGTAGTTCGGAGGCTGAACATGGAATTTTGCAGAAGTTTAGATTCTGGGGCTATGGATGGGAGCACTTTGAATGGTCATGGACCGACTCCATCAATGGAGTCTAATAAGACTAAACAAACTAAGTAAACAAGAACAAGAAGTAAAAGCTATTCTCATGGCCAAATACACTTGACACTTGACCTATTAACGTTATCCGTAAAGTCTCTGCACCATTCTGTATTATTCTGCTTGATCCCTACGACTATGTGTTTTACCTGTATTATTGACTTACCTGACTATCTATGCACACAGCTATCTATAATACCTGCATATTGATGTACCTGTTTTACTTTACTCCCTAATGACCTGAGTTTCACTCTCTTGTTGGTATGCCCTGCTTTGTAAAGCGCTCTGATATCTGCAAAGATCTTGTTCGCGCTATATAAAACTTTCAAAATAAATAAACTAAGACCCCTCCCTCCGAGAAATGCGCATTGGCAAAAAATGCGACTTACGATTTTCCATGTAGATAGCACCATCCAAGAATCTCATATAGCACCAGCCAAGAATCTCATACGCATTAAACTATAGCCCCAGAGTCTACAAAAGCACAGGCAACATTCAAATGCGAATATATGAATTTAAGTCTGAGTCAAATCTCTACATCAAGACCAGACCAAAAACATTTCTGCTTTTGACCATAACTTACAGAAAGTGGAGACAAGACTTCACCATCCCAAAACCTTCATAATGGAACAGGTTCATGAGAAGGACACATTAGCAGGATAAGCGCCAGCACCATCATCGCAGCATAGCCTTGCAACGGAAAAAAATGGAGGAAAACAAGAACCATTCCTGGAGGAAAAACATTCAGATCTGTGGCCTCAACCTGAATATCTTCAAATTGCACTTGTCCGATGTAAAAGCATTATTCCGTAGTATGCGGTTTGAACCTCACAACATGGAGCTGGAGTTTACCAGGACCCACAGGGTCATCTCCATATAGCAAATTCAGCAGAACCAACCTCACAAATTGCTAATGAGATCCACAACTGTCAAAAATGATGGGGCTCTTTTTTTTCTCTTGATGGAAAAACGCAAACAATAATCAACCCAGACAAAGTTGCTGGGCCTGACTGGCACAACAAAGAACTGATTTTATATAGCGCAAACTTGACCTGAAGGTATCTGAGCGCTTTACATGAGCACCAGTTGCATTACATAAGAACACATTTATTTATGTAAGGCACAGGGAGATTAAGTAATTTGCCCAGAATCACAGGATGTGGAGCATCGTTGCAGAGACTCAAACCCAGTTTCCCAGATTTGAGCTTGACCGCCCTAGCCTTTAAGCTACATCCTCTACCACATTACACTTGGGCAGTGTAATGAGTGCAGGTGGGCCCCTGGTCTCGGCACTGGATGGCTGCGACTGCTGGGGTAGCCCTGCCTGTTACAGAGAGTGGGGTTGCTCACCAGGACACTACCACTTGCAGCCATGGATCGCACTAGAAACAAAGCGGATAAACTGCCCACACTCACAATCTACGCCATCAGAGAGCTCCATTACAGACACCCGAGGACGTTGTCCCCTCCACCATAATGACATCCCAGGTGGACAAGCTAGATGTAATTCCTGGAGATACGAGAGTTCCAGGTGGCAAGTGAGCAGTGCCTGGAAGCCATCAACAAATAATTGGGGTCCTGGAGGGTCCTCACTTCACCAAATATATTGAGGGCTAGTTCTGCACTGAGGCGGCTCACCTGGACTGTCAAGAGTTGTTCAAAGTGGAGAGAGCCCACAGAGTACCCACAAAACGGTCCATTTCTGTTGCATGACCTCAGCAAATGGTGGGCAAAATCTTCAACGTTAAAGACAGAGACGAGCTGTTGCAACTGCACGTGAAAAGTCACCCATCCTTATGGAGAATGCAGCGCCTCCTTGTTCCCAGACTACACGGTAACTGTCCAGCATAGGCGCTCTTAGTTTCAGGAGGTTACAAGAACCTGGGACCCGTTGGTCTTCAGTATGCCCTACTGTTCCCTGCCAGGCTTAAGGCAATCTATGTAGAACACACTCTTTTTTGAAGCATCAGAATAAGTTTGGGACTGGCTGGAACTTCACTTCCCAGATTAACAAGGACGACACACATCCCAGTCTGAGCCGCTCAAGCCTCTGCATAAACAGAGGAGAAGTCGTCCTCCCACTCAGAGTGGTCAGAGGGTTGGTCCTTCTCCACAGCCAGCCCATGAGGGGCAACAAGCAGCGATTAGTTCACTGAGTGCCCTGAGACTTAACAGTAAAGCTATCATCGTCAGTTTATCGCAGGGCAGTGTCTTCGATTCAGACTCTTACGGCAGTATGGCGCAATTTCTCTCGATCACCCAGCAGATGACACATGACTTGTTGGTCTGAAGGGCATGAATAAAGCATAAAGTATGCAACAAAGTATTTTCTTTTAGGTAATGCCTCCAACATCGAGGCTATAGACTGTCCCTTTGGCAGTCTGCGGACTGATACGGTTTTCATTCATATAACATGCCTTCATTGTATGTTACTCAGTTTACACATGGCCCTGATCATGATGATGCATGACCTATGTTTGAGGGGTAGTGGTTATGGTTACTTTAAAGTGT
The DNA here is from genome assembly GCF_964263255.1 of Lissotriton vulgaris. NCBI lineage: Eukaryota > Metazoa > Chordata > Amphibia > Caudata > Salamandridae > Lissotriton > Lissotriton vulgaris. The sequence continues at coordinate 279,831,598 of NC_141696.1, forward strand.
TTTCTTGATCCACACGTTTGACTCGGGTCTGGAGGACCTCTTATACTAGGTATGGCATCACCACCTGCTCTGTAATTACCCCAGAGGTACAAACTACCGCACCCCCATTTGGTAGGCAATTGTTTTTGAACAGTTGATATATTAATGTTAGTTCTTATGCCTGGACAGAGTATTCGGGGTTGGGAGTTTACTGTTTGACACAGTCACCTAAATCATCACTTGAGGGGGCTACGACACGTAGTATATGGATGGCTAGAGTGGGGGCGGCTCTGAACAGATTGCCGCAATCTTGAATACCTATAACATCTCCTGGAATGTGCGTAGTCTGAGTTGTGTATATAAGAAACACAGGGTTTCATGCCCACATTACATTCATGCAGGAGATCCGCCTCCACCCACAAAGCCCAGAAATTGCGTAGAAAATGGAGAGGGCAATTGTTTCATACCTCTTCAGCTTTTGCCCGGGTCGCTGCAGTCTGGCTCCAGGCAGGGATCCAGTTTGCACTCCTTGATGCCAAGATAGATTCACAGAGGTACTAGATCTTACTCCGCGGAACAATCACTGGAGCACCAATTGTGTTGGGGTGCATATACGCACCCAATACGGAACAGAATGTCTTCCTGTCACATCTATTCTCAGTACTAGCAGATTCAACTGTGTATACCTGGGTGGCGACTTACTGCAGTATTGGATACTACTTTACATAGAACGCACCCTCTCCTGCCCAGCACTGCACGGATACATCAGCCTAAGGCACTGAAACAATGGATGGAAGGTTAGAGCCTCTCAGATGCATGGCGGAGCTGGAATGTAAAATGATAAATACACCTTCTACTCACAACCCCACACACTTCATTCCCACCTAGACCGGTTCCTCTGCCCCATCACACTCCTCCATAATAGGACACATGCCACACACTTAGAGAAGACAATTTCTGATGACAATTCCATGGAAATAATGTATTGGGGGCATATACTGGGCCAGATACCCACATGGCTCATGCAGGCGACCCTCCTGGAAAACACCGTTTTCATGGAGGCACTTGCCACTGACAGACATTTCAGGGAGAACGAGGGCACTGCCTCTTCTCCACTAGTAAAGTGGGAGGGTTTTATGGTTGTGGTTCGGGGATCCTCCATTTACATGGCGAGAGAGGGTGGGAAAAGAGAGGAGGGAGAGAGTGGGGGGGTGGGGGGGGGGGGGAGATCACCCAATAGGTGCACAAGTTAGGTCCACTGGAGATGCAGGCATGTAATGACACTGAAGCTGATGGTGCAATGCAGAAGCTTGCATTATCTAAGCTGAGCTGTTAGAGCACCTCAGGCTGATCGATTATAAGGCCTACACAGTGAAAATCACAACACACGGTGTCCCTATACACAGATGATATAATCCTTCACCTTCGGGACCTCCGCACTGGGATGCACGGCTTAACTCTATTACTGGACCCTTTTGAGGCACTTTCCGGACTCCACATCAATGTTGGCATGCCCTGTCCCTTCCAATTTACTGACACACCTTTAAGCCCTAAATTGAGGTTCGGAGATGTGGCTTTTTCCGTTGCTTCTCACACCTTCACCTACTTAGGTATTCACAATTATCGGTATACGCAGGACTTGCTTGAAGGTAACCTTGTGAGAGTGATTAACTCGATTAAATAACAAATTGCTCTGTGTTACTCTGCCAGTCTGTCGCGGGCCAGCGAGCCCGGGCAAAGATGTTGCCACGCCTCCTGTATTATTTTGTGATCCTCCACGTGGTAGTGCTGGCTTGGGTTTCCAAGTTATTAAACACTGTGGGAGCTTGCCTGCGTAGCTGGGTGCTGGAGGGTAGAGGATAGACCTTACTTCCACTGAACAGGTGTGGTCTGGGGTACCCTGACTTTAAGGCTTACTGTATAGTGGAGCAACTACAATGGCTCTTATTGGCTAGAAGGTCACAACCTATCTGAGATAGGTCACACGACGGGCCACATGGACCATGCCTAACTCCACAGACTGCTGTGCTCTGGCACGTACCCTTCGCAAATCTCTTTGGAACAGAAAAACCCTGATAGCCCTGGAGATGTCAGGCCCCTCCCACTAAACCCACGACTGAGGGCTCATCCTCACTTCCTATTTCAGAGGACTACATGGAGCGCTTCCTGCAGGAGGAGATCTGCTCTGAAATTGGTTCCCTCAAGGCTGACTAAGTCCTGCATGAGGATATTCGATGTGACATTACCAAAATCGGGTGATTAGTGGAAGACATTGAGCTGACGGTGGGTGCATGCTCTGTAGACCAGGGGATGCTATAGCGGCAAGTGGCAGCTCTTGAGGACCAACAAATCAAGCTGCAAGCTCAACAAGAGGAACACTACAAAAAAGAAAAAAGCACAAAAAAAAAAAAAGGAGCTAGCAGAACATCGCAACTGGAGCGTCCCAAGAGATGCAGACGGCTCTGACAAAATGACATTTGCCACTGAACTCCTCCACACAATTCCAGAGACAAGGCGATGCCTCCGCCGGCCCCTGGATCGGGCTCATTGGGTTGCTTCAGCTCCTGGAGTCCTTCCACCATCCCCAACATATGGAAGAGTGTCTGCTTTTTCACAGAAAGAGGCAAAGCTGATCCCGTGTTCAGGGGCCACACCACACAACTGTTCCAAGATCTCCCTCTAGGCACGCTGTCCAGCTCGCGCAACTTCAGACCGATCACTGATAAGCTTCACTCTCCTGTTCACATGGGAAGGTAAATGGAGAGTCAGTGGTGATGGGGGTCCAGGCGCTGAGGGTGGTGGTAGGGGGCGTTGTTTTGGTGATTGGAGGCTGAGTCTGGGCAACGAAGCCGTCGTATATATCGACGATCTTGCGGTGAAAGAACGTGGCGAGGGAGTCGCAGAGGTCTTGCGATGGTTTGAGGTCGTTGCTGCTGGCACTGGGGTTGGAGAGCTCTTTTATGATGCTGAAGAGTTCCTTGCTGTTGTGTGTGTTATTGTCCAGCCACTCTTTGAACGATGTCCTTTTGGTGGTGCGGATCAGCTGGTGGTGTTTGCGAGTGGCGTTCTTGAGAGCTGTAAGGTTTTCTGTCTGTTCGTGGCGCCAGGTTCTCGAGTTCGGCAGGATTTCTTCTATTCTTTGAGGGCGTTGGTGAACCATGTGGCTTTCCTGTTGTTGGTCTTGCATGGGGGGAGGGGTTGTTCAGTGGGGCAAGGGCGTCGGCGCAGTTGGTGATCCACTGTGTGAGGTTGCGGGCTGCTTGGTTGGTGTCAGTGGTGTCGGTTGCTGGGTTCTGGCTCAGCGACGTTGTTAGCTGGTCTGTAGTGACTTTACTCCAGCCTCTGCGGGGATCTGTTGCGGGCGGTCATGGGATGTAGTCTTCTTGAAGGTGAAATGGATGCAGCTGTGGTCGGTCCAGTGTAGTCCGGTGGAGTGGCTGAAGGAGACGTGGTTGCAGGCGGAGAAGATGGGGTAGAGCGTGTGGCCGGCATAGTGGGAGGGAGTGTTCACCAGTGGCTTGAGTCAGAGGTGGCGAGCAGGGTAGTGGGGTTGTTGTCGTCATTATTGTTCTCCAGGTGGAAGTTCAGGTCCACTAGGAGGATGTAGACTGATGAGGTGAGGGCATGCGGGCTGATTAAATCGGCGATGGTTTCACTGAATTGTGTGCGTGGGCCCGGGGGTCTGTAGAGGAGGGTGGTCTTGGGGTCGGTGTGGATCTGGAAGTGTAGGTGTTCGGCGGCAGTGAGGGTATCTCCGGTGTTGGTAGTGACGCTGATGGTGTTCCTGTAAATGAAGGCGATTCCTCCTCCGGTTTGGTTGACGCGGTCCTTATGGGTGATCTTGTAGCTGTCTGGAATGGCTATGGCGATGTCGGGGGCTGAGGAGGTGTTCATCCATGTTTCCATGAGGAAGGCGACGTCCGTCGCTGTTGTGTCGAGGAGGTCCCATAGTTCGACGGCGTGCTAGTGGGCGGAGCGGGTGTTGAGTAAGATGCACTTGAGGTGGTTGTTGGTGCTTGGTCCGGAGGGCAGGGTGTAGGTTCGGAAGCAGGTGAATTTGAAAGCTTGGCAGGAGAAGGGTCCATGGGTGCGCCTCAGTAGCAGGTGGATGGTCGGTCGGTGTCGAGTGCCTGGAGGGCGGCGGTGTCGTATCTCAGTCGAGTTTCCTGGCTTCGGCGGGGGCCAGGGATCCTGGCGCTGGGCGCAGACGGGCTTCGGGCACCGACGGGCTTGCGGAGCGTCCGCTGCGCGGCCTCCATATGTGGGAAAGAGAGAGGGAGGAGCAGCTGGGAGCAGTAGGGCGAATGGGGGACCAGGGGATCAGGGCCGCAGGGTACGCAGCTGCGGGAGAGAGCGAGGGGGGGGTAGCGGGAGGGTGGCCCAGAATGCAGCTTCAGCAGGTGCAGGACAAAGCCCATGTATCCAAACTACAGATGGATGGCAGGGGTTGGGTGAGATCTGAACGGGATGAGCAGAGGGCATTTTATAACTAATATCAGAAGCTATATATAAAGGGTAGAGGTGCCCCTAGTCTTGGTAGATGAATATCTGAATTCATGAGATTGGGAACTCATTAACCACTGACATATAGAACTTCTTGAAGCTCCAATCATGCTAGCAGAGCTTCATGGGGCAGGCTCTCACTTCTTGGAAAAACTCCAGGCCCGATGGGTTGCCTGTCCTCTTTTAAAGCCTGCTTCTCACAGACCAACAAGACCATCTACTTTCATTGTTTAAGTCTTTTATGAAAGGCGCAAGTCTGACTCCCTGTATGGTGGCAGCTGAGATTTCCTTAACCAGGAAGATACCCCACCCACTGCTATTCCTACCATACTATAGCGCTCCTCAACACAGATGCAAAGATCTTCACTAAAATACTGGCCACTAGATAGGAGCATTATCTCCCAGGTCTTGTTGACCCCAATCAAGTGGGCTTTATTCACAACCTCCAAGGGATAGACAATGTGTGCCAGGTTGCACATCTAATAGAGAAACCTCATCGACACAGCATCCGGTCTGGACTCCTGTTATTCAATGCAGAGAAGACATGCGTTAGGGTCAATTGGGCCTTCCTCCAGGCAGTATTGGGCAAGACAGATCTGGGACCAGGAATGAAAGCTAAGATAATGGCCTACTACAATCGCCCCTACTGATACTGTAAGGGTAAATGGTCGACAGACAGCCACTATCAACATTCTTAGGGGGCCCATGTCAAGCCTGCTCCCTGTCCCACCTCTTGTTTGTCTGGTGGTGGAGGCCCTAGCCATCCCCATTTGTTGTGCGGTGAACGTGGTCAGCATTCCCTTTGGAGGTTGGATGCATAAGCTTAGTCTGTTCACTGATGGCCTTTTGCTCTTTGTTTCACAGCCTGCTACTGCTTTGCCTAAAATCGTCAGAAACTAAATTTGAAGAAGTGTCTAGCTTTAAAATTAATATGCACTACAAAACTTCCCTCACAACCTATATTTCTTTCCTTGTGATTCACATAGAATTCAAAACTGGGCCAGTTCAATAAAAGTATGATCAATACATCATTATTCTTTATGACTTTGTTTATTCCTTTTTCATTGTTATTTGTTCATTTAAAAAAAAATCTTTTAAATATCAAAATTAATATCAATTTACAAAACACACATTAAATATCTTCAAGATATTCAATTACATTTCATAACATAATGTACACCCCAGGAAAAAGAACACAACCAAAAAGAAGGCACTCACTCATACAGTCACAGTAATTCAAACCACATCCATACTGCATTCATAAACTTTGGAAAGTTGGGGATATCAGAATGGCATTGATCTCCTTTGACCAACAAAACCAACTGCAATAAGCAGGATCTAAATGTCAGTGGTCAATATCAATGGTCGACGCGTTTCGGTGGTACAGGTAGAAAATGGACACCACCTTCATCAGGACCCTCAATAGAACCAACCAAAGTGACATCACCCAGGAAGTGTGTAGTAATCACAGTTAAATTGTATAATTGTAGAGCTTATTTATTTAAGAATATAAGATACAGCTCTTCAGTAACCCCCAGCATAACAACTGATTTTCTCTGGATCATGGGAGGTCAGCATAAGCATCACACAGTTCTATCTTAAAGAAACATTACCACACATATCCCCCTTACAATCGTTAATTTTACAAATAGTAAAAATATAATGCAATCACAATATAATAAATACAACAAACATGAATTTTACACAAGGAAGAAAAACAGAAAAACATTGATTCAAATGAAATCACTATTCTGAAAAATGAGGATTGATCCTACACACATTACCTACACTCCATACTCTTCCAACATCCAATTTCACCACAGATCCCATCACCTCAATCAGTCCAAGAGGTGGAGAATACTTGCTCTCTCCTTTTCTGACAAATCCAGCCTGTCTCACTACAACCCTATCTCCACTTTCTATCTTAACAATTTTCACACCCTTCCCTTTATCATAACTTTCCTTGTTACGTTCCTGAGACTCCTTAATTCTTTCAGTAACACACTCACGATCTACCCAAACTTGACTTTTCCTCCTCAACCATATAGGAGACTCTTTAGTTGCAGGTTCCCTGCCCTTCAGGGCAATGAACAGGGAAACGCCAGTAACAGCTTGAGAAGTCACACAAAGTGCCCACATCATCTTATTCAACTCCTCTCTCCACATTAGTCCATTGGCTAAGGATAATTGAATATTGTCCACAATTATCCTATTGACCCTTTCAACCAATCCATTGGCCTGTGGTCTAAACAAAACTACTCTAGCATGACCGATTCCCAAACCTTCAAGAAATTCCCTCATCACACTGGAAACCAATTGCACACCATTGTCAGTAACCAATGTTCTGGCAATCCCCTCTTCTAAAAATACTTCTTTGAGAAATTCAATCACTTTCACTGACGTGATATTCTCCACAGGCTTGATAGTAAACCACTTACTCTGATAATCTACTAGAACAATTAAGTATCTATTTCTAATTCCAAGCCTTTCAATTGGACTTAAATTGTCGAATGCTAACTTCTCCCATGGACGATCCGGAACCTTCACACACTCCAATGGAGGCTCATGAATAATCTTGCATTTATCACTATTTCTAAAGGCATGGCAATTCTTGACAACTTCCTCGACTTCCTTGTCCATTTCAGGTCACCAGAAACTCTGCCTCAATCTTCTCTTGCTCATGTTCCTACCTAGATGTCCCTCGTGTACAAGTTTTATTAACCTCCATCTTAGGTGGAACTGTCAGATTGCACCTCAAAACTTTCAGACTGGATACTCAACTGATCTTTTACTTTGATGTATTGCTTCAAATCCTCATTCAAACGCAAAACATTTCTCTGACCATCAATTATCGCACTCTTCAACCCTTCATACATCTCATCTCAATCCAACGACTTACTCCATTCTTCAAACTTCAAAGCCAATTCCCCACCAGTATGACTTGATGTTACATCCACTTCAACCATAAAAGAAATCCTTTCCTCCTCCTCAATCGGCACACGTGACAAACAGTCTGCTACTACATTTTTCTTTCTTCTTACAAAGTCAATTGTGAAATTCATATCCATGACTGATAAAAGCCATCTGGAAATTCTAGGAGTTACACTAGACCCTTGAAAACGTATAAGAGGCTTATGATCTGTCTTAAGCATAAAAGGTAGCCCCAGAGGTAAAACTTAAAATGGTTCATTCCCTACCAACAAGCCACGGCCTCTTTTTCTATGGCAGAATAAGATCTTTCAGCTCCTTGCAGACGACGTGACGCATAACCAATTATTCTTTCTTCATCATCCACATTTTGGGTTAATACAGCACCTAAACCCACATTGCTAGCATCCGTTGTTAGGATAGTTTTCCTATTGACATTAAAGTGACTCAGAGTGGGTGCGTGAACCAATGAGTCTTTAAACCTATTAAAAACTGACTCACACTATTCACTCCATTCAAACTCAATTCCTTTCTTCAGCAACGCCCTCATTGGTTCAACAATATCAGAAAAATTAGACACAGATTTGGAGCAGTATTCGGCCAGACCTAGAAACGACCTCAACAAGTCTTTGTCATTAGGCCTTGGAGCATCAACAACGGCTTCTACAATGTTTTTTTTTTTGGTTTAATGCCATTTCCAGATATTACATGACCTAAGTAATTTACTTCTTCCTTCCTCAATTGGCACTTCTCCCTTTTGATAGTCATCCCATGTTCAGCAATCGTCTTCAATACCTCATTCAAAAGTTCATCATTTCTCTCAAAAGACTCACCCACTACAAGAATATTGTCTTGGAAGCACAGAATTGTTTCCATTCCTTTGAAAATATTGTGCATTATCCTTTGGAACACCGTTGAGGCGGATGCTAGTCTAAACGACATACAATATCTAAAGGCACCAAGTGGTGTAACAAAAGATGTCAATGCTCTTGATTCTGGGTGTAAATTTACCTGATGGTAAGCAGCAGACATGTCAAATACAGAAAAGACTTTTACCACCACTCATTGACCTCTACATCTCCCCGATATTAGGAAGAGGTTGCCGATCAACCCAGGTGCATCTACTTAGATCGCTCAGGTCGATGCATAAGCGAATCTTGTTCCCTTCCTTGGGGGCAACCACAATGGGAGCAAGACATTCGGAGGCTTTTATAGGTTCTATGATCTTATTTTCCAAAATTTCATTAAAGTTCCTGTTGAAGAGGTTCTCTCATCAGCAATGGAATGGGTCTTACTCTTTGCACTACTGGAACTGCATTTCTTTTTAAAATGATACGGTGTGTGAAACCCTTAAACAAACCTAACTTATCCGTAAACACATGAGGAAATGAAGACCTCAGGTTTTCACCCCATTCCAGGTCAATCTCATCTACCTTTTCTACAAACATTACTGGCTCTTAACTGTTGGGATTAAGAAATATATTTAGATCTTTTTGATGTCAACATCCTAACAAATTGTAACTATCCTCGGATATGTACACTCTATCATGCACAGCATTTCCTTTGAAGACAATATCACTCCACATCATCCCAACAATGCTTATTCTTTTCCCTCCATACCCGACTGCTTTTGTGTCGGATTTTTGTAAATCACCAATTTGTCCATTCAGTTGTTTTTCAAAAACATTGTTGTTATCTACAATAGTAAACAAACTACCAGAATCAACTAACACTTTGACTGTACCCTTTCCCAAGACAATAGCACAGTGTGGTTTCTTAAGTTTATCAATACTCTTTTTTCACCACCACATTCTTATTACTCCTCAAATTCACACACTTAGTAGAATATTCATTACAAGTTACAACATCATCAATTTCATCAATAGACACAATGATGTCTTCTCGAACTTCTTCAAGGTTTTCAACTACTTTTACATTTGATGAAGGTCACATTTTTGTTCTACACATTTTAACCAAATGACCCTTCCTCCCACAAACTCTACATATCTAATTTCTTGCCCCAAAAGCAAAACTTGTAGCAATAGGTCCCGGGCCACCACATCTATACCATATAATTGTTCCTCTTTTAGTTTGTTTATTTGCACTAGCTTCTGTCACCTTGACTTCCTTCTTTACCTTTAATTCTTGTACATCAAGTGCTACAACTTTTTTTTATGACGATTTAATACTTGCTTTTCCTACATCAATTTATTTCATCCAAACTGTTGTATTTTCCATACTTTTAGCTATTTGTATAGCTTCCTCCAGAGTTGGATCCAAAGATAAGAGTCTTTCTTTAATTTTTGTATTTCGTACATCTAACAATTTGATCCCGAATCATTGACTCCATCAAACCCTGGAATTCACACGTTACAGCCAAACCACGTAAAGTAGCTACATAGCTCATAATGTCCTCATCTTGAGTTTGTGAACGACAAAAGAATTTATGTCTCTCAAAAACCACACTTAATTTAGGAGTAAAATGCTTTTCTAACATCTTAAGAGACATATCATACACAATCAGTTGGCCATCACCAATTCCCAATAAAACTTCAGGTAGATCATCAAATATTCTTCTACCTTCAGTACCTAAATGATGCAGCAATATGGCATGCCTTCTTATAGGTCCATATTTATCTCCTCAAATTGCCAACATGTAAGTAAAGAATATGTTTTTCCACCTTTTCCAAGGTATGGTTGGTTCACAAGGAACTGGTAAAAAACTAGGTGGTGCTGCTATTCCGTGTTCTGCCATCCCTGTAATAAAATCTAAAGTAACAAACTGCCACAACTAACTAAAGAAACAAACTACCACAATGAACTAAAACAAATAATTATTTTAAATTCTTACTTTAACTATCTAAAACAACAAACTTGTTGATGAAACACACAACTTTCCAAAAGATTTGATCCTCTTCCCTTCAATAAAAATAACAATCTAAAATAATTATATAAAACAAGAAACTGAAATCTGAGAGAAATCTGCCATCTTTGCTCCTTTTTCACTTCTTAGTCTTCTCTTTATATCTATGTTCTGTAACTTCTCCTTTCCCTTTAACTCCTTAGTCCTCCCTCTATGATCATGTCCTTATGAGAAGGATCATAGAGACGTGACACAGCAAAAATCGAAGAGCAACCAGCAATAACCGATGAAAGGTAAGGTATGGAGCCTTTTGTTGAGTTACAGTACATTTTTATGAAGAATTCATTGTGTATAAGTTATAAGTATTTGCGGTAAATCTATGGACTGGCAATACTTCAGGTTCAAGGAAGGCGCACAGTAGCACTCGAGCTCTTATTTCCTAATGCGCACAAGCAATGCTCCGTCCTCACGTCGGATGTTCTATTCAATGACACGCTCTAGCAAAGCTTCGTCCACACGTCAGTTGTTTACATTTGATAAAGCGCTCAAGCAAAAGTTTGTGCTCCCGCCGAATGTTCCCTTTTAATAGCGCTCAATTAATGCTTCGACCTCATGCATCGCTCTCGCGCTGAACATTTAATTTTAATAACGCTCGAGATATTAATATAAATAAAAACGTAGGGGGGCGTGGCCAAGATGGCGGGGTGAGCGGACGCTTCCTCCCGTAGCTCCTCCGGCCCGGCTCAGCTCGAGCCCCGTTTTCTGCGCTTCTCTCCCCCCGCAGCTGCCCTGCGGGTGAGAGGACTGTGCCGGAGTTCCTGGTGCACATATTGATCCTACTTTGACTCCTATCGCCCCGGAGGAAGTACCTCGAAAGTTTGCTCAAAGATCGGAGCACGGAGGAGAGCCTAGGAGGCGGAGCGAATTGCAGTGCTGTCCAGGTGCCTCGGCTGGGCCTGGTGCTGAAAGCTGGCGATCCCGAGGGATCGGACCTGCTGCGCTCCAAGGAATAACGGAGCCCTCCGGCCGAAGCCTACACGACCGGTGTCGCCGATGCACAGCGGACTTTGGACTTTAGCTGGCGCTTTGGCCCTTCACTACCGACGACGGTGCATGGTGCGGCGCGGACCCCGGATCTGGTGGCGAAGGCCGGAGGCATCCACACGGCAGCCGGCCTGAGTGGGCCCTCCGGTGCAACTGTGGGACATTGGCTGCGGACTTTCCCTGATTATTGTGCCCCGGGGACCGCCGGTGGTCTCGCCGGCCCGAGCCGCTCTCCCTGGCCCCGCCCTGCCGCCATCTTATCCCTGAAGAGCTGGAGTTGGCGACCTCCACCCGTGCCTCTGGCGAGCGGGTGCCTACTTTCGCCTTGACTTCTGAACTAATTCCCCGAGGGGTGCACCGCAGAGAGACCCTGACTTTGGCCCCCGGTCGCCACCCTGGTCGGAACCACGACTGTCTCGCCCCGGCCTGGGCCGCCATTTTGTCGCCTGTGACGCAGCACCCTTGTCTTCGGCGGGGTCTCCACATCTGGTGCCCACGGACGACTGGACGCATCGGCGGCGGCCGGCCCTGAGCCTTGCCCACTGCAGCAGCCACGATGACGGGGAGGGGAGGCTCGAAAAGGGGAGATCGCACCCTGCCGGACATGCTCAGCAGGGCCCAGCAGCTGCGGGACAGAACACAACCGTCGCCGGGATCCTCCCGGGCCTCGGCGGACGCAACTGGAGGCGAACCGCCGGTCACGAGGTCCTTTATGGAGGACTTATTTAGCTCCCTCAAGGAAGACTTCCAGACACTAAAGAAGGAAGTGGCCAGCGAGGTCCGAGAAGTGCGCAGGGAAGTAGAGGGCCTCGGCGAGCGTGTTGACACGGTGGAAGCAGCGGCCCAGCGCCGAGATGAGGAGATAGTACATCTCCAACAGGACGTTCTCCGCCTCCGGGAGCAGTGTGTCGAGCTCCAGGCCCACTCTGAGGATCTCGAGAACAGGTCCAGACGGAACAACATCCGGGTGCGGGGTGTCCCGTCCGCAGACGAGGGGACAGATTTAGTGGCCTATCTACAGGAGATGTTCCGGGAGATTTTGGGGGAAGATGCAGATTTCCCGATCCGCATAGACAGAGCGCATAGAGTGGGCCGACAGCGCCAGTCATCAGCACCCCCTCCGGACATTCTGGCGTTCTTGCCCGACTTTCCCTTGAAGGAGCGCATCATGGCAGAGGCCCGCAGGAAGCAGCCTTTAACTTTCAGAGAGCGGCCTGTGGCGCTCTACCAGGACCTGTCCGCCATCACGCTGCAGAAGCGCAGGTCCTTCAGGATTGCCACAGACTTTCTGCGGGAACATGAGACGCCCTACTCCTGGGGACACCCCTTCCGTCTGATCTTTAGATGGAATGGAGTGCTACACCAGCTGCGCTCCCTCCAAGACATCTGCGGAGTGTTGGGACTCACGGCCACGGAAGAAGACGGCGCGACGCCCACATGGAGGCGCTCAGAGAGACTGAGCCGGCGGAGATCGACCAGGAGACAATCACCAGCGAATGCGAGTCGCCCTGATTCCCCTACCATCAGGGCGGATATGGCGGAAGCTCTGAGAACGGCGGCCAGGACCTTGCCTGACTCCAATGGCGTGGCCTTGACGGCCTAACTTCACTCCGGGGGGAGAGATTCTTAGCCTCTACGATGCTGGGTTGGGGCTGGGGGTTGGGAGGGAGCGGCTGGAGGTGAGTGGCTGAACGTCCACTTGATTGGTTTCTACGGACTTGCCCGTTCGGGCTGGACTGAGACAATGGGGTGTTTTTATTTGTTTGTGGTTTTGGCTCGTTGCCAGGGGTTGGTTTTGGGTGGGTTTGAGAGTTGTTTTGTTGTTGGTGGGGTCCCGTCCGACATTGCCCAAGCACACGTGTGGCCTGTCTTGGCCTTCCCCGCGCGCCTGCCCCACGCGCCCCCTCCGCTGATCCCTCGCTTGCTACACAGCGCTTCAGTTCCCCGGGAGAGATGCCATCTTTAAAAGTAGTGACCCTTAACGTTAAGGGTCTGAACAACCCTGTGAAGCGCAGAGCGATCCTATCCCTGCTAGAAGGGACGCAAGCGGACATATGCCTTCTGCAGGAAACTCATCTGCTACCCAAAGATTGTCATAGGCTGCGCTCTGCCAAGTTTCCCACCCAATTCTTCTCTTCGGCAGCGACCAAGACTGCAGACGTAGCCATTCTTTTAGCTAGCTCCTTCAGGGGCGAGGTGTTGTACAAATATGCCGAACAAAAGGGGAGGCTCCTAGCATATCGCATGCGACTGGGGGGTATTGCCTTCACGGTTGGCTCCGTTTATAGCCCGAATGATCACCAGGATCGCTTCCTGGATTCAGTGTTGGTGGACGTCACTGCCTCGCCCGATCGCCATATTGTCTTGGGGGGAGACCTGAACATTGTCTTCGACTCGGCTATGGATAGGTCTGCACAGCGCTCCCCACAGGCGGGGGAGCTTTCCCGCGCGGTACAAGCCCGGATTGCGGAGATGGATCTGCACGACCTCTGGCGCGCTATGCACCCTACCGATAGGGACTATTCCCATTTCTCCCACGCGCACCGCACTTATTCGCGGTTGGACTACCTCCTGGTGAGTGGCCCGCTACGCACAGCCGCCACGGCGGCGGACATCGGGGTACTGTCCCTGTCCGATCATGCGCCGGTTTCCGGCGTCTTTGCATGGCCGGCGGCCTCCCCCTCTCGAGGGATGTGGCGGCTTCGTGATACTCTTCTACATAAGAAGTCGGTTGTGAAGTGAGTGGGGGAGGTCATTCAGGATTATTTGGTCCACAATGGCAACTCCGACACGTCTCAAGCGACGCAGTGGGCAGCCTTGAAGGCGGTCCTCAGGGGGGAATTTATCTCTATTTCCTCGGCCGAGAACAGGGAGCGGCAAAGTAAGAGGGACGAACTGACTGCGCAGGTCAGGGAACTTGAGCAGGTTCACCGCCGTACAGGGGCTCCTCGAGTTTGGAGGCAGCTGAAGGCGGCGAGGAAACTCCTTTCTGCGCTGGACCTAGATCGGGCGGAATATGCTGCGTTGCGTCTGAAGCATGCCTTTTACACGGGCGGGGACAGTTGTGGTAGGCTCCTGGCCCATCGGCTCAGGGCTGCACAGCAACGCAATGTGGTGAAGGAGCTAGTGGGGGCAGACGGGGTTACTGTTTCCGGTGACGCGGAGGTGGCGGACTCCTTCCGTAGCTTCTACGAAGCGTTATATGCCGCGGAGCCCTCCTCGCCGAGGGACGCTGAGGACTATCTGGAGTCTGTGACCCTCCCGGTGCTAGAGCCCGCCCAGGCGGACCACCTGGAGAGGGACATCCATGTGGAAGAAGTCATCTCTGCTATAGCGCGATTGAAACATGGTAAAGCCCCGGGCCCGGATGGTTACACGGCCTTGTTCTACAAGACCTTCTGCTCCGCTGTGGCACCAATCCTGGCTCGCCTGTTCAACTCCTTCTCCGAACCGGGCGCTATCCCGCCGGACCTTCTTTCCGTGACTGTGTCGGTTATTCCGAAACCCGGGAAGGATCGGACCTTGTGTGGTTCGTATAGGCCTATTTCGCTTCTGAATGTGGATCTTAAGCTCTATACGGGGATTCTGGCGTCCAGGCTTGGACTGCACCTACCGGGCCTGGTGGAGGCGGACCAAGCTGGCTTTGTACCCAGTAGACAAACAGTTGACAACACCAAGAGAGTGACGCACATATTAGAAAAGGCCTCGCGCATCCCGGGGGAGCGGATGCTGCTGTCGGTCGATGCGGAGAAGGCCTTTGATAGAGTTCATTGGCCGTACCTTGAGCTGGTTCTCAGGAAACTGGGAATCGGCGAGAAGTTCCGCACCATGGTCTTCAATTGTTATAAAAGACCATCAGCATCGGTACGGGTCAATGGGCACAGCTCTGGTAGTTTTGTCATTGAGCGCGGCACGAGACAGGGCTGCCCCCTCTCGCCACTCTTGTTCGCCCTCTACATGGAGCCGTTCGCCCAGAGGATTCGCGATAATCCGGACGCTATTGGGGTTAAGATGGGTCAGTACACCCATACTGTTAGCCTTTATGCGGACGATGTCCTGCTGACCCTGGACGACCCCAGGAGGTCACTCCCTGCTTGCGTCCAGGAACTGAACGCCTTTGCACACGTGGCCGGCTTTAAAATGAATATGGCCAAATCGGCTGCCCTGGACGTGTCGCTCGCCGCGGACACCAGGAGAGACCTCCAGCGTCTCTTCCCCATGCAGTGGTCCTCGTCCACGGTGCCATACCTGGGGATCCTGCTAGCGCCTTCGCTGCCTGAAATGGTTAATGCTAACTATTCTTCCCTTAGCAAGAAGATTAAGGAGGAACTCGGCCGATGGAGCAAGGGCCTGCTTTCGTGGCTGGGCCGTATCGCAGCGGTGAAGATGACGGTGCTGCCTCAGATCCTATACCTTTTTCGCGCCCTGCCTCTTCAGCCCCCTGTGGGTTGGATACAGCAAGCGCAGGCTGACATCTCCCGTTTCGTTTGGCAAGGCTGCAGGCCTCGGATGAAGAGGGTTCTCTCCACGCTTGCTCCGGAGGCGGGGGGTCTTGGTATCCCGGATCTCCGGAAGTATTTTCAGGCGGCGCAACTCCGATATTTGGTGGAATGGAGCAGGTGGGAATCTGATAAGCACTGGCTCTTTCAAGATCAGGCGGTGGCGGGCCGTACCCTTCAGGAGGTTCCATTCCTGCGGCGCGCGCATCGCCCGGCTAATCTTTACGCCTCCTTTGTCACCCGGGTCCCCCTGCGGGTGTGGGATGCGGTTTGCGAGCCCCGCGAATTAACTACCTTCCCATCACCGTTTACGCCCATAGTTGGTAACCCGGACTTTACTCCGGGCTTAGAGCCGGGAGCTTTTTCCCACTGGGTGAGTGCAGGTTGCAGGGCACTTTTTCAGGTTTACAGGCCGGAAGGCGTGCTTCCTTTCCAGCAACTCCGACAGGAGTTTGGCCTGACGGAGGCAGACAGATTGCGCTACATGCAGGTCCGCCACTGAGCTCTCCAACCCCAAGTGCGCGACGTTGCGGCCCGTCAAATCACACCTTATGAGCGGTGGCTAGTGACCCGGACCTCGGACGCCAAGCTCATTACCGATCTGTACAAATTTCTCCAACCCCCGACGTTTCACTATCATAACCCGGGGAGGGAGCGCTGGCATAGAGAGTTGGGCAGGACCCTGAGTCACAAGGAGTGGGACAAGATCGCATATCGGGCGAGGCACTCTGCGTACCACACTGGGCTAACGGAGACCTTTACTAAGGTGTCCACCTACTGGTATTACACCCCGGAGAGGCTCTATGAAATGCACAAACTCACCGACAAGGGATGTTGGCGGGGCTGCGGACAGGAGGGTACTCTATCGCACATTCTTTGGGATTGCCCGGTACTGACTGCTTACTGGAAAGAGGTCTTGGATGAGGTGGATAGACATTTTGAGATTGAACTGCCGCGCTTCCCGGCGTATGTTTTGCTAGGCCTTCCCAACGACCTAATGTACCCGCTGAAGTCCCGCAGGGGTAGACAGATTGCTATTGCGCTAGGCGCTTTGGTTGGGGAACATGGGAGGGTTGTGCGCACTGCCTTATTGCCTTACAACTGATGTCTTCCCCTCCCCTCCTAGACCGCCGACCTCCCCTTTTTGACCAGCACTGCTGCCACTCGTCTTTTTTCTTTACACTGTATTGTATGTAATCTTGACCTCCTACTTCCCTTCCCCATGTTTGTGTTTTAATAAAAATGCTTTAAACCTAAATAAAAACGTAATTTTCTACAAGGTCAATCAAAAATTAACTTCTTCTTTAAAGTCATCCAGAGCTTACTGATTTTTCCAAAGAAATCACGTATTTCGTCATTCCCCTCCTTTGTAACGCATTAAAGCAGAACAAGCTTCTGTAGATGAGTTAATATCTCGCATCCAAGTATAAAAATATTTCTAACTCACGGTTTTCAATCATTGAATTCCTTCAGGAGAATTCCTCAGTTTACCGCTTTTGTCCAGGGGTGAAGGTTACTCTGCATCTCACTGCACTCTGCC